>NC_142589.1:21792356-23232356 GCF_965207765.1 Zootoca vivipara
CTTAGCCCCACCAGGTAGAGAACCAACATCCTACCTAGGAGACCCTTGCCAGGGCAAACCACAGGCAGGCAGGCGGAGGCAGAGAGGGCACCTCTTCCCCAGAACACTGCTCACACTGCGAGTCTGCCAGCGAATGAGGCGCCATGGAGCTACCCAAACAGAACAGGGAAAACTGAAAGAGAAAAAGGAAGGAGAAAGGGTTGGGAGGGGAGAGCAAGTGAGGGAGTCAAGTGACTCACCGGTTGCAAAACCAGGAGAGCTGTATGAGTGTCCTTTGAATCACTTCCTCCCCAGCAGCAGCCAGTCGCTCCGGCAATTTGCTGTGGCTGGAAGCCAAGCGTTGCAGTTATTCAGCTGGCCAAGGATTTTCAAGGAAAAGGAGCATTCTGCAACCCAGAATGCTTGTTACATCAGGTAGGGCAGGCTCCGGCCTTGGAGTTTGCACACAGTCAGCCAGGCCTCTTCTGTTGACATGCTCACGCGAGGACACAGTGTCCCTTTTTCACAAGAGGGTGGCTCTTGCACATCCGCTTTATAGTGAGCCAGGCTTCTGGTGCACCTGGGTGGCACTGCCTGCTCATTGGGAAGTGGCTGTCCTTGGCCTGCGGTGGAGGAAAGCCTTTGCTACCCACTAGCCGCTAGGAGCCACAGAACTGGAGAGAGGGGCCAGTTCCCATTTTCCTCGAAGGGCCCCCCCCCCAAGGCATTTTGAGAGAGGCTCATAAAGCTCAGACCCGCTTTCCTTCCCTCACCAGGCGCCGAGCAAGATGGGGCACCAGCAGCTCTACTGGAGCCACCTGAGGAAGTTCGGCCAACCGCCACGGCCTCATCCGCAAGTACGGGCTCAACATGTGCCGACAGTGCTTCCGCCAGTACGTCAAGGACATCGGCTTCATCAAGCTGGATTAAACACCTGACCACCCACAGAGATGGCCTGAAGAGGATGGCAAACATGGAAGCTGCTTCGGCCGGATGAGACCCTCTTGCCGCACATAAGATGCTTTTGTGTACAGAAAAATAAAAAAATAGGGACTTGTTGGCCCATATTCTCAATAATAAATAAATAAATAAATAAATAAATAAATAAAAATAAAGCTCGGACCCGACACCCTGGAGGGCCACATAACCCTGAACTCTTTCCTGAAAACTTCAAAAGTTTTTAAAAGTACTGTGCACACAACCCACAAATCTAAACACCACCAATCATTATCTAACTTAAAATCAAGTGTTGCAAATATTGTATTTGCCCTCTATAAAAGTATCCCAGGGATTAGATAAAAGCTAAATGTGGATTTAAACGGGACAAGAAGAAGAGAGGGTGCAAAGTGGGCACTGGCCAAGCGTGAAGATGCCAATCAAGACAAAGCCTTTGTCTTCCAGTAGTCATTTTGGCAGCCGTTGCCAGGCTTAGGACCATTTCTGAGTCTGTCATCTGTTTTCCTGTACAGTTCAGCTGCAATTAAGAAAGGAGCAGCGGGGATTTTGCAACAAGTTATTTGTTCAACAGAACCCAATGTTTCTTGATACAGTAATATATTTCTAACGTACTGTACATATGCAAACAATCTGCAAAGCAGCAACAATAACACTGTGTCAGTTTGTAACCTAGTGTCATGGCTTCTGTGGTTTGCATGTTTTCAAGTCATTTCCTTTCACGTTCATGGAAATCTGTCTCCAGGGCTTCTTCCAAGCTATTGCTACTTCCAGGTAAGATTCCATCACACGCAGGCAAACAGATTGCACAATGAACGTTGATTTGGAGCTCTTGTGCAACAAGCCCACTTCCCTCCCAAAGTGTGACTTTTTGCACTAAGAAAAGTGATGGAGTGTGTGTGTGGAAATGCAGTGGAAAGTGCTTGTCACTGTCAGATAATTTCTGCCTCTTGCGTGCATGAAAGGGTTAAGCTAAGCAAGCAGATCCAGTAAGCCCCCTAGTTATGAGCTCATTCCCCTGGGAGAGACTTAAAGCACTTTGCATTCTTTTTTTCTCTCAGGTTAGCCTACTTCTTTCTCTTGGAAGAATTAAGATTTAGGAGCAGGTGCTGTGGGCTTTCCACATGGCGACTCTTCCCAGCTGGAAGACTCACCCAGCCGGCTTTCTTTCATTAGCACAAATATTTCACGTTTTGTTCCCGAGTTTAAATTTAATTATTTTCTCTTTTGGAACCTCCACTTTGAATCCTTCTGCATGCTGGATGGAGAGATAACGTTTAAAAAGCCTAGTTTCTGGGACTTCTGATGTTTTAATGTCTTTTACTTCTTTATGCTGTTCATTTTTTTTAGCATAAGCTTTTTGTGGAGGGAACACATGTTAAAAATGCGGATGCAATTCAGGCCTCACTGCCACTGCCTGGGTTTAAAACCGCTTGGGCAACCAGCCATTCTGCAGCTCAGCCAAAGGGAGAGAAAGAAATCAGGCAATTCCCCATCCGTTTCTTTCTCACAACAGACACAACCTCATGTTACGTCTTTGCAACCAAAACAGTTCCATAAGAAGGTCCTCATAAACTCATGCATGCTCAATTAACATGCTGCCTGGAAGCAACCTTTGGCTCCAATCCTATGGCCACCTGGGAGGGCATCCTAAAGGTAAAGGGTAAAGGGACCCCTGACCATTAGGTCCAGTCGTGACCGACTCTGGGGTTGCGCGCTCATCTCGCATTATTGGCCAAGGGAGCCGGCGTATAGCTTCCAGGTCATGTGGCCAGCATGACAAAGCCACTTCTGGCAAACCAGAACAGCACATGGAAACGCCATTTACCTTCCCGCTATAGCGGTTCCTATTTATCTACTTGCATTTTGATGTGCTTTCGAACTGCTAGGTTGGCAGGAGCTGGGACCACCAGGCAACGGGAGCTCACCCCGTCACAGGGATTCAAACTGCCGACCTTCTGATCAGCAAGCCTTAGGCTCAGTGGTTTAGCCCACAGCACCACCTGGGTCCCTTGGGACCACCTGGGAGGGCATCCTAGGAGCCATGAAATATACTAGATCTCTCTCCGCAGATTTAGAGAGCTTGGAGGTTTAGAGAGCCTCTTGCCTTGTCACTGAAGCTGTTTCCACAGCCCTGCCCCTACTGGCTTCAGGCTTCCTATGCTGACAGGGCCCCGAGAAAGGTTGTTGGCGTGGTTTGGGAAGGGTGTCTGGCAGGTGGGAGTGAGAGGGAGGACCAGGAAAAGCCTTAGAGCAAAAGGATGCAACACTATCACAGTCAATCCTCCTACCTGTCACTAAACCTAGGAGAAGTTTATGTCCACGCACGAAAGAGCTGGCGTAAAAGAGATTCCCAACTAACTCTCCCCGATGTCTCCCACAAACTGGCCATTCTGTGGCCCAGAGATGCCTAACCAAGAAAGCCCCCTGCCTCCTGCTGCTGCATCCCTCACACTGTCCTGCGTTTAGGATGCTAATGTCAAGGAGTGTGGGTTGGGGCAAGTTGTGGGGCAAGGAGTGCTCTTGAAGAGTCCTGGCTTCATTGACTTCCTTCACTGGCTTTCAAGGGCCAGGAATCAGCTGGATTCTTCCCCCTGAAGGGCCCGCATGCACTGGAAACTGGTGTGGATATTTCTTTTCTTTCTTTTTCTGTGTTTTCCATCAGTGGCAATTTTATCGTCATCCTTCCCTAGGAGCCCTGGTCAAGGGAGCATTCTGGGATCTTGATCGCAGTCAAAGCAACGTTGTTTTATTTGTTGTGTCAATGGATATAAAACCATTTGCTCCATCCTCCCCCCCCTCCCTAGCCAATTGCACAGGTCACTGATCACGGGTGGGGCCGTGTACTGAACACCCTGCCTTTTGTTCGCTAATGATATGCTGTTTGTGTGCTCTGTTTAATCACGTGGTCTCCGTTTCTTGAACATCTTGTCACGCTGGCTGGGAGCTGAAAGTGTTTTCAGATCCCAGAGCTCCCTCCCCCTCTTCCCACCACCCCTTTCCTTGTATTCATGCCTCACCTGGCCTAGAGATTGCATGAGACACCTAAACAGACGGGTTGGTGGAGTTTGCCTTAACTCTTTGCTGAGCTTCCTTTGCACGGATGTTGTACGCGCAAGTTTAAAATGAAGGATGCTGTCTGCAGGCTCCATTTCTCATTTTGTCATGAATATTGTTATAAGAATTTTGAGGTCATATCTATATATATATAATAATGGTTCATAAAACATGTACATGAATGTACAGAAACATGTCTGAAGCAGCACAGGAAAACAGGCCTGACTGACACCATTTTGACTCTCTCTGACCAGGTGTTCCTCTGCAAGGAAGAAGTGGGGTGGGGGGAACCTTCTCATTGTCTCAGGAATTAAAGTGATAATCCCTGGCATCCTGATACCTGAGTGCCAGACAAAAGGGTGTGATTAACTTGGCTGGGAAACAGGGAAATGTAAATATCTCTCAATTTTGTTGATTAGGTTTTGGGGGCAGGGGGCAGGGTCCAGACTGCTCAGATTACTGCCACCAGACCTCCCCTTTCATGATGTACCTATGATGAATCTAGGGAGGGGGGTCTTGGGCTACACCCCTTCTGTGACATATGGATGATGCTTCTGGGGGGTGGGCTGAAACCAATTTCAAATTTCTTTTTAAGGGCAAGACACCTCTGTTTGGTGTTCCTTCCTTGTTCTCCTGCGTGAGAGGAAGGACCCTGTTGCAACAGTTTTTATTCTTTAATAAACTGTACTTTGCTTTTGACAGCCTTAGTTTGGTCTCTGTCATTCTACGGCCAGCGGCAACATCGTGCCTGCTTGCCTGGATCCTTGGGCTCTCCCTGGGTCAGGATCCATTTCTCTGGGTTCATAGGAACCAGCTTAAAATTTTACTTCAATTTGCTTTGCACATCTTACCTGCAGAGCTTTTACCAAAAACGACATTTCCCTACTACTCAAAGCACAATATTAGAATTTATTTGAGGCGAGGGCACATGAAAGGGAGAAGGGCTTTGACATTGTGAAAAGTGTGCTTTTGCAGCTTATTCCTCTGCAAAGCAGCTGGGGAAATATATGCAGAAAGGTTGACTAGCACTTTTGGGAAATAAGCAAAAAGTCATCTGAGCATTTTGCAATTGCATGCTTGCAGTTTTCTGGGTGCTGTTGCCTTTTGAAGCTTAAGGATTTGAATAGGCAGGGTCTGAGCTTGGCTATGCATTGACGTTTTCTGTGTTCTTTTCGGAGATTACGAAGTTATTTTTGCCTTTCGCACACATATACACACACACATATATAGCTTTTAAATTTGTCATACATCTCTCTTTAAATTGACTTCCTGACTTCCCTTCCCTGCTGTTATTAATCCCATCCTGTCTACATACTGCATTTCACCTAAAACATATTCTTTTATTTCAAATATTATCATTTTTCTTCCACTGCTCATATTTCAAATCCTGCTTGCTATTTCATCTGGTTATGATATTTTTTTCAGATACAGTACTCCAAATAAGGGCTTCCATTCCATGTTGGTTTTTTACTCTTGCTGTTAGTTTTTTGCCAGTTCAGTGGAACCGCAGCTTCCAACAAAATTCTCCGATGAAAATAGGAATGTCCCATTCCATAAGGATAATTTTACTATTTATACCCCACACATCTTACTGGGTTGCCCCAGCCACTCTGGGCAGCTTCCAACATATATAAAAACATAATAAAACATTAAACATTAAAAAAAACAAAAACACACTTCCCAATATCAGATTGCCTTCAGACGACTCGGGGGTCGCATAACTCCATACCCTTCAACATTTCCCCAATGAAAATAGGGACGATCCTAAGGAAAAGTGGGACATTCCAGGATCAAATCAGAAACTGGGGTGGCTTCTCTAAATCAGGGACGTCCCTGGAAAATAGGGGAACTTGGAGGGTCTGCAACAACTTTTCATTGGGATAATGCATCAGCCCCAAAACAATTCCCCACCCTAGTTTAGTTCTATGTAGCTGTAGCTTTAAGCAGTTGTAAACTCTGTATCGGTTACACACACTGACAATTTGCTGAAACGCACAGGTCAATTCTGTCCCCAGGGGAGCTGTTGACCAGCTCCATCTGGTACACTGGTTGAGACCCTACCTGCCTGCAGGCTGTCTTGCCAGAGAAGTGCATGCTCTGGTTTTTTTTTTTAAATAATTTAAACTTTATTGAAATTAAAATTAAAATGGACACACACATAAGCACATACACAAGTTTGAAATTATAATAGTAACATACAAAATCATATATAATAAAAAGAAAATAATAATAATAATAATGGAGTAATGACCATATTACTTAAAAATTAGAGTCATACATTCCCTTCAAATCAAACTTAAATTATAATACTTGTGGCCCTAAAAAAGAATTACGAGTGAAAACAAAACATTAAAGAAAAAGAAAAGAAGAAAAAAAAGAAAGAAAGAAGAAAGTAAGAAGAAAGAAAAAAAGAAAGAAAGAAAGAAAGAAAAAGAAAAAAGGAAAAAAAATTCCATCTATGCTCCCCTTTACTTATATCTCTTTATCTCCTCCTCCCCTATTTGACTTCCACTTATCTCTCTCACGGGTTCGTCAAACGCTATATTACAGTACTGCTTCTCCAGATTTCTTCTAATATATAACCTAGGATATCCTATATATGCAAATTCAACCTTCATCCATTCAATCAACTTAAAATAAGTCCAAGCTGTTCATTACGAGATCTTAAAAGTAAACCCAGGATTTTATTGTGGGGCACTGTCTTTTCATGTATTCTCCAAACTTATCCCAAGCACACTGGAATTTCTTATTAGAATATCCCCTAATTGAATTGGTCAGGTTATCCAGGTCTAAATATCCAAACAATTTCTCCCGCCAATCCGCAATGCTGGGTACTTCTTTATTCTTCCAATGGGACGCAATCAGAGTTCTTGCAGCTGCCACGGCATACAAGAACAATGACTCATCCTGCTTTTTAATTGTATTATCCATAACTCCCAGTAAAAAGGATTCTGGGGTTTTCTTTATATTATATTTGAATATTTTTTTTATTTCTTCAAATACCTGATTCCAGAATTTTTTTATTTCTCCACAGTGCCACCACGCATGTATGAACGTTCCCGTCTCCTTTTGACATTTCCAACAAAGATTGTCCTTGGTTTTGTACATTTTGTGAATTTTTACAGGGGTTAAGTACCACCTGTAAAATAATTTAATCATATTCTCCCTAATACCCTCCAAGGCTGTAAATTTCCAAGATTGTGTCCACAGTTTCTCCCATTCATCCATATGTATATTTTTCCCGACATCTATGGCCCATTTCGTCATCACTTCTTTTACCATCTCGTCTTTCGTTTCCCATTCGAGTAATATGTTATACATTTTGGAAATTATTTTTGTATCTGAATTTAATAAAAAGTTTTCCAGTAAAGAAGGTTCCTCCAAAAAACCTTGTCTATGTTTATGTTCATTAAATTTACTATGAATTTGGTGATATTGCATCCACCCATTTAGATGTTGTTTTACTTTATCATAATTCTTTAATTTCAAGATTCCGCCCTCCACTTCTAAAAGGTCCGAGTACTTTCTCCATTTCGCCTCTGTATTTACCTTCTTTACTGTGGTTATTTCTACGGGGGACGCCCATCTGGGGGTTTTTGGCTCCAGCAATCTCCTATATTTGTTCCAGATGTTCAGAAGAGATCGTTTGATGATATGGTTAGTAAAATTCTTATGCACCTTCGCCTTGTCATCCACCAGATAGGCGTGCCACCCAAATCTGTTTTCTGAACCTTCCAGATCCAAGAGTTCACTATTTTCTAGTGTTAACCACTCCTTTAACCAAGCAAATCCTGCTGCATCATGATACAGGTTGAGGTCTGGCAAAGCCAGGCCTCCCCTTTCTTTAGCATCAATTAATAATTTGTATTTTATTCTTGCTGATTTATGGTTCCAAATAAATTTAATAATATCTTTTTTCCAATTTTTTAAAATATTATTTCCTGTCCCCAGAATTGGTATCATTTGGAAGAGGAATAACATTTTTGGAAGTATATTCATCTTCACTGCTGCAATTCTCCCTAATAATGATAATTTTAATCTTTCCCAATTCTCCAAATCTTTTTTAACTTCTTTCCATACTCTGTCGTAATTATCTTTTACTAAATTGTTTGTATTGTTGGTGATCCAAATTCCAATATATTTTGCTCTCTCCACAGCTTTCAATCCTACTTTATCCTGTAATTGCCTAATTTCTTCCTTTGATAAATTTTTCGTCAACATATTAGTTTTATTCGTATTCAAATTAAATCCAGACAATTTGCCATATTCTTTTATTATTTCCAATATTTGAGGGATGGTATCAAGCGGCTCCTCTGTTGTAATAATAACATCGTCCGCAAATGCTTTTAGTTTGTGGACGTGTTTCCCAATTCTAACTCCTGTAATTTTTTCATCTTTTCTAATATTTTCTAATAAGGGTTCGAGGCTCAAAATGAATAACAATGGTGACAGGGGACAGCCCTGTCTGGTGCCCCTTTGGATGTTAATCTCACCCGATACTTCGTTATTTATTATAAGTTTAGCTTTTTGGTTTTTATAAATTGCCTCTATTCCATTACATATTTTTTCTCCAAAGCCAAAATATTTTACACTTTCCTTCATAAAAGTCCATGATACCCTATCAAATGCTTTTTCGGCATCTAATAGCAAAAACGCAGCTTTTTTATTGATCTTTACACTCAAATATTCTAATAAATTCATTACATTTCTCAAATTGTTATACATAAATCTTTTTGGAAGAAAGCCGGATTGATCTTTATTTATTAATTTCTCCATTAATGTTTTCATTCTAGTAGCTAGCAGGTCTGCGAAGATCTTGTAATCATTATTAAGTAGGGAAATTGGTCTGAAATTTTTAATTTGGTTAATATCTGAGCCTTGTTTTGGAATCACCGCGATATATGCCTCCTCCCAGGACTTTGGTATCTGCCCTTTTTCAATAATTTTATTCATTAGATTTCTCATTGGTTCAATTAATTTTTTTTCAAATTTTTTATAAAATAGAGCTGGTAGTCCATCAGTCCCTGGTGACTTCCCGTTTTTTGCTTTCCTAATTGTTCTCTGTATTTCCAAAATCGAGAATGGTTCATTCAGTGATTTAATATTTTCTTCATCAATTCTTTTTATATTTGTCTTTTTCAGATATCTTTTTGTCTCATCTAAATCTATTCTTTCCTCACTATACAATTTTGAATAAAAATGGACAAAAGAATCTTTAATCTCCATAGGGTCCACTATTACTCTACCTTCTTCTACTAGTTTGTCTACAATTCTTTCCTTCTGCTTTTTCTTTAATTGCCATGCTAGGTATCTCCCCGCCTTATTGGATAGTTCAAAAGTTTTTTGTTTCAAATATCTTATCTTATTTTCAATTTCTTTATCTAATAAGGAAGTAACCTGATTTTGCAGGAACCTTATAGCATTTTTCAATTCCTCTTTTTTTTTATCTTTTGCCTTCCCTAATTCAATTTCATTTTCCCTAATCTCCTTTAATAAACTTTCTAATTTCTTTTCTTTTTCCTTCTTCTTCCAGCTACTTTGGCTGATAAAGAAACCCCTCAATACAGCCTTCCCGGCGTCCCAGACTACATTCAAGGGTGTATCTTGATTTGAATTTAATTCAAAATAATCCTTTAACACCCCTTCCGCTTTTTTGACAATGCTTTCATCCTCCAATAATAGCTCATTTAATCTCCATCTCCTTGCCACCAACTCCTTCCCCCTCACTTCCATTATTATTGGGTTATGGTCTGAGACACTCTTAGGTAGTATTTCTATTTTTTGAGAAGTGCATGCTCTGGTTATCCCCTGCTTGGACTGCTGCAATGCGCTCTATGTGGGGCTACCTTTGATCAGGACATCCTTTGCTTTGAGACCCACAGACCTGCAGCCCAGTTTAGATCAGTTGAGATTATTACAGTATTATTATTGTCTCACCATTCTGCCTGCGTTGGGTTCTCAAGATGGCCCGTATAGAACGCCTAGATATAATTAAAATGGTATCTAAAGGTAAAGGTAAAGGGGCCCCTGACCATCAGGTCCAGTCGTGTCCGACTCTGGGGTTGCGGCGCTCATCTCGCTCTATAGCCCGAGGGAGCCGGCGTTTGTCCGCAGACAGCTTCCGGGTCATGTGGCCAGCATGACAAAGCTGCTTCTGGCGAACCAGAGCAGCGCACGGAAACGCCGTTTACCTTCCCGCCGGAGCGGTACCTATTTATCTACTTGCACTTTTGATGTGTTTTCGAACTGCTAGGTGGGCAGGAGCTGGGACCGAGCAACAGGTGGGCAGGAGCTGGGAACTGCTAGGTGGGCAGGAACTGCTAGGTGGGCAGGAGCTGGGACCGAGCAACAGGAGCTCACCCCGTTGCAGGGATTCGAACCGCCGACCTTCTGATCAGCAAGCCCTAGACTCTGTGGTTTATCCCACAGCGCCACCTGGGTCCCTAAAATGGTATCTAGTCCCTCTTTATTCACGACAGCGGCCGTTCCCCTAAATGCCATGGTGTCTCACTGCGCAAGGAGCCACCTTCCAAAAGGAGCCAGCATTTGTCAGCGGATAATAATCTGCAATGGAGTTCCTTCAAAGGCAGCATTTAAAAAAGCAAAGTGTGCTTCCGCCCTTGGAAAGAGGCTGCTGCCAACTTCAAGGCTCAGAGAGGTCCACGACGCGTGGAGGCGGCAGCCGTGGCAGCAAGGTTGGCTCATCACCTCTTCCAGCACCAAACTCAATTCAAAGAACTCAGGTGCCTCCAATGGCGCCCTGCTAATTACAGCCTCTTTTTTTTGGTTAGCCACAGAAGACATATACTTCACTTAAATTTACTTATGAGGGGGAATGAATATGAAGGAACCTGATTGTTTTTAATTAGGGGATAATGAGTCACACATCTTGAATGGGCGAGAGCTTATGTAATGACAGGTGCACATTAGTGGATTTCATTTGAGAGTTTACCCTGCAGAAGGCGCTTGCATAATTGCTTCCTGGGGGCGGTGGCGTGGGGGGCGTGAAGGTGCATTATCTGTTTAAAGGCCACACACAGAGTAAACTCGTGTGCAGTAAATACACACACACACATGCTGTAGGGGGTGATTCAATGTTCCTGTTCCTTACCTGAGCAGAGAACTTCTGAGAACTGATAAAATGTCCATTTCATGGTACGGGGTGGAGTTTCTTTGCAGATGACTTGTTCACAGTTTCCTCACCCTTCTGTTATCTTTGGCGCTGCCAATATAAATAAGACACACTGGCTAAGCTTGCTAAAGCTCCAGTGCTGTAACAAATAACAGATTAAAATCTGCTGACCTCAAAGCAATGCCTCCAAGGCCCTTCCTGGCATATTCCATGTCTAGCGCTGTTCTCAGGCTTCCACAGGGCAAAACCTCTCAGATCCCTTGCTGCAAGCGAAATGCTAGAAAGGGCTTCAGCCCATGGGGAGAGAGCATGCAGAAGGTCCCAGGACCTCCTGCCAAAAAAGAATTATTATTTTTTTAAAAATACATACCATATTAGTTTAAGGTCTGGCTAACTACAATAACAATCCCCCCCGGCCGCCTTTTTTGGACAGTGGTACTTCTGGTTATGAATAATAATAATAATAATAATAATAATAATAATAATAATAATAATTTATTATTTATACCCTGCCTATCTGGCTGGGTTTCCCCAGCCACTCTGGGCAGCTTCCAACAGAAAAATGAAATAAAATAATCTATTAAACGTTAAAAGCCTCCCTAAACAGGGCTGCCTTCAGATGTCTTCTAAAAATTTGGTAGCTGTTTTTCTCTTTGACATCTGATGGGAGGGCGTTCCACAGGGTGGGTGCCACTACCGAGAAGGCCCTCTGCCTGGTTCCCTGCAACTTGGCTTCTCGCAACGAGGGAACCACCAGAAAGCCCTCGGTACTGGACCTCAGTGTCCAGGCAGAACGATGGGGGTGGAGACGCTCCTTCAGGTATACTGGACCGAGGCCATTTAAAGTACAAATAATGTCCTTTATTTGTTCCGGAGGTCCGCTCTTAACCTGAAACTGTTCTTAACCTGAGGTACCACTTTAGCTAATGGGGCCTCCCCCTGCTGCCACACTGCTGCCACACGATTTCTGTTCTCATGCTGAGGTAAAGTTCTTAACCCGAGGTACTACTTCTGGGTTAGCGGAGTCTGTAACCCGAAGTGTTTGTAACCCGAGGTACATAACCCGAGGTACCACTGTAATATACAAAATATCTTTGTTTTGTTTTCTGCATGGGTACTATTTCCAGTTTCTTCCTTTTTGTGTCTTATCTTACTCTGTTGCCCTTGCAATTTTGTGCTTGTTTTATTTTTCAATAAATAATATAAAAAAGGGAACTTGGAGAGGAGGAGCAGGGGAAACACAGGGTCACTGTGGAACACAATAGCTAGAGGAGTCGTGATTCTCTGATGATAGCTTAGCAGAGTCATATCCAGACTTGCGTTTCACATATTAATTCAACTTTGAATCAGGCCGGTCAAAAGTATTGTTATAAATTCATATTGGGGGGGGGGTTGCAGGACACCATTATTAATGAACAGGGAGGGGTGACAGAATTTGACAGCTGCAATACCCAGAATCCTGTTCAATGCCATCTTCCCTGTCTCCCCACCCCTCCCGCTAGGACACGACCCTGCCTGAAGGAAGGCTTAAGGATCTGCATATGCACAACAGTTAGCATAAACTCACACATTTCCCCTCTCCACCTCCCCTCTGCCCAGAACAAAACAATGTTTCCAGAAGAAGGGGGGGGGAACCGCCCAAATCCAAAGTGACACTTTTCTACTCAAGTTAATAATACAGCCTATTATATGTTCTCTTACCATGAAATCTCTATCCGCTGCCTCTGTATTAGAATTGCTGTTTTATATCTTAGAACTGTATATGTCAGGACTGCTACCTTTTAATTAGAAATCCCTGTATTAGGTATGTTTTCCAGGTATATTTTCTGTATGAACCCTGTATGATCCCAACCCACCTGAACCTTGCCCTACTACCACCCTATACCCATTCAAGGACACACGGACAATAGAGGGATTAGCTGGAACAACTTTATTCAAATAAATTGCCATCGTCAACGTAGCCCACCCTTCCATGGCCTGGAGGAAAACACCTGCCGGGCGGACTTCCACCCCACGGAAATCGCCAGGAACTGCCCCACCTCTGCACCCATCTCGACTGATTGCCCTTCCTGCCAAACAACAGGGAGCACCATCAGCGACAGGAGAAGAGCGATTGACATCTCTCCATCTGAAAGGAAAAGTCATCTCCGCACCCAGCTAATCCGATCCCCCACCCGTCGCCCTTGTCTCCCCCTCCCTCCCAGTCCAGAGATTTCCATGCAGGGACAGGAGGGTATATAAGGGGACTTTACCATTTTCCGGGGTTCCTTCCTTCTTTCCAGAGGCAGGGACCCTACAGCTGTAGCTTTGCATTCTGAGATAAAGGAATCAGTTTGTTTTTCCTGACAGCATCGTGTGGTCTCTGTCATTTTCCCGGCGGAGCTGAACTTAGTGCAAATTTTGGAGCTTCTGACCCGCGTCTGTCCTTCTTAAAAGGCAACGCATTTTGGGATACATTTTTCATAACAGTATCAAGCGCTTGCTCTGCTCTCAAGCTTCCCACTTGGAGGTCACCAAAGGCACAGGGTTCTTTTTCCAAAACACCAGCAGCCGCCCCTCCCTCTCATATCAATATTCTGGCCTTCATGGATGCCATAAAGTCTGAAGCTTGCCTGGCTATTGCCTAATGATTGCTGAGATCCCAGAAGCTGGAGGTTGTGGGGAGGTGGGGGGTTGCCAGTTTTCCAGCTATCAGATTTCCCTCTGGGCCTTCATAGCTCCTTCCTTGCCCCATCTCACCACCCACTACAGAAGCGGACTGAATCTGATGAAAGAGTCAGAAGAACCTTTGCAAAACTTGCTCTGCTCTTTTTGCATAGCCAGCAAAACAGACGGGATCACACTCACAGTCTGTTTCTGAGCCCAGTTTAAAGTGCTGGTTCGAACCACAAAGCCCCTAAGGGGCACAGGAGCAAATGACGGAGACCAATAAGCAGAGGGGAAACCCCATCTCTACCCACACATCAGACTGGGTTGCCCCAGCCATTCTGGGCTGCTTCCAAAACATAATAAAATATTAAACATTTTTTTAAAAAAGTTCCCTATATAGGGCTGCCTTCAGATGTCTTCTAAAGGTTGTATAATTACATATCCCCTTGGTTTGGGGGCTTGCATAACTCCATACCCTCCAACATTTATCTGATGAAAATAGGGACAGCCTAAGGAAAAGCGGGACATTCCAGGATCAAATCAGAAACCAGGACACCTTCTGTAAATCTGGGTCTGTCCCTGGAAAAGAGGGGCCCTTGGAGGGGCTGGAGCAGCATTCTCCCCCTCCTGTGGCTTCCAGCCACCCTTGGCTTTTGCTTCGGACTCCAGTGCTAACTAAATGGGGCTAGCCGAGATTCTGAACGCCACCCCCGCCAAAGCATCACTATTCATTTCACCAGGAGAAATAGGGTGGGGGGCCACACAATGTGGCCAATTGTTCCCGGCAGCCCCATTCAGTGCAATGTTTACTTATTTTGGTCTGCAACCAAACAGGAAGCCAGAGGTCAGCGATGCCTTCTCTACTGGGAGCAAAGGGTTCCTATTTCTGCCTTTTCTCTCTCTCTATGTGTGTGTTGTTGTTTTTTTAAAAAATCCTGCTATTCACCTCTGGCCAAGATTCCTCCTCCTGCAAGAGACATCAGACTGGGCTCCATCCCCACCCCTTTCCACCCCCACCCCCTCTTCTGGCTTTGTTTGTCTTTCTAAGAAGTCAGCTGAGGTGTCAGGTAGTAGATTAATGCTCTGGCAGCCCTTCCAACCGGGTCAGGGTGCAATGCCTGCCTGCCCTCCCTGGCCACCTTGGGGGAGTCTGAGCTCTTTTGACACATAAAAACAGGATTAGGGGCCTGTTTCTCCAGCCAAGTGGGGAGGGGGGTTGGAGAAGACCCCATATAGAATTCTCTCCAACAGGTGACCTAATGTCCCCACTTGGGGAAAAAAGCCATTCAAACTGCAAAGCTGAAGAAAGGAAACTACAATTTCCCAAAGGGATTTTTTGGTGGAAGCAAGGGGACGTGAAATGAGGAGATTAGAAAGCAAATCTCCGCCATCTTTCCCCCTTGATTAAATGCTTTCCTAGAAGCAATTTCAGCCAGTCATTTTTCCGGTCAACTAAAACAAAGTGAAAAATCATGGATGGCTATTCAAAATACAGTGATAGTTAGATAGCAGCTGTGAATCAAATCAGCCATCATCAAACCCTTCACCACTAGCTATGATGAACCGAAGTGCAGGAGAAGACCAGGCCAGTAAATTTACCGCTGAGTAAATTGTCCAGGGATTTTTTTTTTCCTCCTGGCAAAGGCCAGGCAAAAATATTCTGGGAACTTTCACATCCTACCCTACATCTGCATGCACCCTTTTCTGGCCTGGGGTTTTAGCTGCTGTTCAGTTTCCAGAACGGACAGCAGTGATGGACACAACATCGCTCTGTCTGTGAATCACCCACCTGCCTGTGAATCTTGGTGGCTTAACCAAACTGTTGCAGATGTTGGGACTGTCCCTATTTTGCAGGAGGGATTCTGGAGCTTTCCGTAACTTGTGGTTTGCACAGTTAAAGTGGATTAAAGTGCTCTGTTGCCCTGATGCAACAAATCTGCCACAAAAAACTGGAGCTCTGTCCCACTATATGTCAGGTAGCCACCGTCTTTTCAGCGTCTATTGAAAACCTTCCTTTTTTCAATAAGTCTTTTTTTAGGGGCAGTTTTCCTCCTAGTCTGCATCTGTATCGGATTCAAATTCGGGGTGTTGTTGTTGTTGTTGTTTTTCAAATGAAATGGTTGCAATTGATTTTTACATAGGATGTTTGGGTTGTTGTTATTGCTAAATCACTTTGATATATTTTATAGGAATAAATTCATGAATGGAATGAAATAAGGAGTAAATACTGGTCATAATAATAAAAGACTAGGACTTTTCGCAGTCTGGAATGGGAGGGGGAAACGCAAACCAAACAGAACGAAGGTTTGGTAAAGACTGGACCTCCGAATATAACTTCCGCATCAGCTCTGTGCAAGCAAATCAGGATGAGCCGGTTGTCTGCAGGACCTCTTCCCGAGGGTCAGCCTGGGTTGCCAGCTCCTGGCCAGTGAGTTTGGGCAGCTGGCTATTCCAAGCACAATCCAACCCTAGTGGGAGAGAGTTAAGCACAGGCTTGGTGCTCTGGCTGAAACCAATCAGAATTCAACAGGATTTAGCTCTGGTGTAATGGTGCCTGTGATTTAGAGAAGCAGCAGGAGAGGAGACTCCTCTGAAAAGGTTGAGAATTGTTGGTTAACTTTTCGTCCTGTTTCAAGCTTCTCATGCTTGTTGTTAGGATTTATAAAAAAAACAAAAAACAGACAGGACTAGTGTAACAGGGAGTCCTTGGAGAACCCCACAATCGCCTAACCTTGACTCCCATAGGTTCAGGTCGGGGGTCACAAGCAAGAAACTTCAGCTGAGAGATAGAAGCAAAACAGCAGCCAGTAGACCTGATCTTTATAGTTGCAACAAGACTTCCCACTACCACAAAGACAAAGCAGCCAGAAGCCCCAAACAATGGTTAAAGTTGTAAAGGGACCCCTGATCATTAGGTCCAGTCATGACCGACTCTGGGGTTGCGGCGCTCATCTCGCGTTATTGGCCGAGGGAGCCGGCGTACAGCTTCCAGGTCATGTGGCCAGCATGACAAAGCCGCTTCTGGCGAACCAGAGCAGCACACGGAAATGCTGTGGATTTTCTATAACACTGTTTACCTTCCCGCTGTAGTGGTACTTATTTATCTACTTGCACTTTGACGTGCTTTCAAACTGCTAGGTTGGCAGGAGCTAGGACTGAGCAACGGGAGCTCGGGGATTCGTTGCAGGGATTCGAACTGCCGATCTTTTGATTGGCAAGCCCAAGGGGCTCAGTGGTTTAACCCAAAAACAATGGTTACATCAGTATTTTAAAGTTTCCCAAAGTTTCCCGTAATACATCATCAAGAATGCATCATCAAGACATCGTATATACCAGTAGTCACAGAAAAGGTGTGGTCTCAGGTAGAACCTGAGATCCAGGCATGCCCCTGTCACTCAAATACTGTATAGTCTTTCACACTTACTCCATCACAGTACAAAGGAAAGTATTTACAGTTCCCTGGTCCCTGAGTCAAGTCAAACACACCCCTTTGTCTTGTCTTCATCCCACTATGGGATGGGTAGGCATTGTCTGCCTGACACTCTTGGGGCAGGATATCACCAGTCATGATTTCTTGGAAAGGCCCTGGAGACATGACTGTACATCTCAGGGATTATGGTGGGCTGCCTCACCCCTCCCCTTATACCTCACTTCCCTGGGTTCTAAATGCCATTGGAACTGAGAAGATTGGCACGAGTAATTTCTTATGAATTTCTAAAGTTTTCCCATTGAGTCAGTACGCAGATACCGTATGTTATAAAATCATATTGGGAGGGGGGGGTTGCAGGACACCATTATTAATGAACAGAGAGGGGTGACAGAATTTGACAGCTGCAATACCCAGAATCCTGTTCAATGCCATCTTCCCTGTCTCCCCACCCCTTCCGCTAGGACGGGACCCTGCCTGAAGGAAGGCTTAAGGATCTGCATATGCACAACAGTTAGCATAAACTCACACATTTCCCCTCTCCACCTCCCCTCCGCCCAGAACAAAACAATGTTTCCAGAAGAAGGGGGGGGGAAACCGCCCAAATCCAAAGTGACACTTTTCTACTCAAGTTAATAATACAGCCTATTATATGTTCTCTTACCATGAAATCTCTATCCGCTGCCTCTGTATTAGAATTGCTAGTATCTCTCTGTATTGGAATTGCTGTTTTATATCTTAGAACTGTATATGTCAGGACTGCTACCTTTTAATTAGAAATCCCTGTATTAGGTATGTTTTCCAGGTATATTTTCTGTATGAACCCTGTATGATCCCAACCCACCTGAACCTTGCCCTACTACCACCCTATACCCATTCAAGGACACACGGACAATAGAGGGATTAGCTGGAACAACTTTATTCAAATAAATTGCCATCGTCAACGTGGCGCCCACCCTTCCATGGCCTGGAGGAAAACACCTGCCGGGCGGACTTCCACCCCACGGAAATCGCCAGGAACTGCCCCACCTCTGCACCCATCTCGACTGATTGCCCTTCCTGCCAAACAACAGGGAGCACCATCAGCGACAGGAGAAGAGCGATTGACATCTCTCCATCTGAAAGGAAAAGTCATCTCCGCACCCAGCTAATCCGATCCCCCACCCGTCGCCCTTGTCTCCCCCTCCCTCCCAGTCCAGAGATTTCCATGCAGGGACAGGAGGGTATATAAGGGGACTTTACCATTTTCCGGGGTTCCTTCCTTCTTTCCAGAGGCAGGGACCCTACAGCTGTAGCTTTGCATTCTGCAATAAAGGGATCAGTTTGTTTTTCCTGACAGCATCGTGTGGTCTCTGTCATTTTCCCGGCGGAGCTGAACTTAGTGCAAATTTTGGAGCTTCCGACCCGCGTCTGTCCTTCTTAAAAGGCAACGCATTTTGGGGTACATTTTTTCATAACACCGTACATCTATCAGTGCGTTGGTATTGACACTTTCCCTGTTTTCCTTTGTTGGAGACCTGGGGCTCAGCGGGGAATCTCAGGCTCCTCCTGCAAACTGAGCTGAGCTTCCCTTGCAGATGCAATGCCTTTGCAGATATGTTGCCGTTCATTTTCTTGACATTAGGGGCTGTTGTCAGGGATCTGGAGTTTCTGATTAGACAGGCACTTTGTGAATGGAGTTCTGAAGCTAAATGAATGAGGTTTTGCTAATGTGCATCGAAGACCACCTGGCCTCATGGGTGGGTGGGGAGGAGGTCTCTCACCCCCCCCTTCCAATTTCCAGGTAACACTAGAATATGCAGAGCCAGCTCCAGGACAGGTGTCCCATCCCAGCTTGCAAAACTGGCTAAAACTCTGTGTCACTCCAGAGCTGCCCTTCTTCCTGCAGCAGCAACAGTCAAGCAAGCCTCAGGCATCACAAGAGAATTTTATGTTTGCATGTCTCACCTACATCTTCTAGGCCAGGGGTTCCCAACAAAATTTTCTCGAGGACCCCTCATCGAGCCGCTATTGTGACAAGGACCCCCATTAATTCCTAATCCTAAAATTAAAAAGTGAGAGCCAAATTAAGAGTCTTTATATATTTTATATTTATACGTTTTTTACAGTTACAACAGAGTACTCCAGTATACAGTTAGTTTTAATTTTCAGTTCTTAATGAGATGAGTTAAATCTGTCCTTTGAGTCCATTATTTCTGAAATATTAGGTTCCAAACTTGAAACTTTCACTCTGAAATCCGACCGCATGTCGAGCCGATTCCTATATTTGTTTTTCATGAAACACATGGAAGAAAATGCTTGCTCACACCGATATGTGGTTGCAAATGGAAGGATCTTTTTCATTGCCTTATCTCCAAGTTTCTTGTAGTCCTTGCGTGCTGATGCCCAGAAGTCTGGCGTGCGCCAGGGAGGAGGGAGGGGAATGGAGAAGACAGGGTACCTGCGCAGTAGCACACAAATGAAGCCGACACGCGCAAAGCATCTTGGGGAGGTGAGCGTTAGTAGAATGCGCGCGCTGCCTCTTTGCAAAACAGTAGTGTTTGTAAAGCGCCACCTAACGGCATACAGCAGAACTACTGCCTCTATCTTAATTCTAGTTTTGCGCTAGACTCTGCTCATGCAGGAAGCGGCCAAAACAAAAAATCTGTTATCATACAAAATATATTTAATATATTTTTTATTCTAATAGGATCTTGAGGACCCCTCTGGCATAGCTCGCGGACCCCTGGGGGTCCCCGGACCACCTGTTGGGAACCACTGTTCTAGGCAGTAGCGGCAGGCAAAGGATGCCTTGGCAGGTAGGACTACTGCCCACTCCACAAATCCTGGGACAAAAAACAAGAATTCATTTCTCAAATCAGAAGAAGACAGAACCCTCTTCTGAACACGGCTCCCTTCTTTGATCGTTGCAGGAGCAGAAATAATATAGTGAGATTATGCATTGTGATGCATAAGCCTAGTAAGGCCCAGTAAGGCTGCCTGCCTGCCTGCCTTTATTGGCACCACAATGCAGCTAAATCAGCTGCCTTAAAATAAACCAGAGTATCCAAAACCTGATGGAGAGTTGAATGCAGTTCAGCACAATCTCTCTCTCTTTCTCTCTCTGCTTCTCCTTTTAATAAGCAGGGCTTGGTGCTAAGGTTGCAGGTGTGCAAAGGTGCTGAAGCCCCCTCCCCAAAGCAGTGATACCTTTTTGCTAAAGTGCAGGAAGAGGAGGAAGGAGGTGCGCTTTGGTGTGGGCTGCACTATGTGTGTTGCAGGTCCTGAAGGAAGAGCTCTGCCTGTCCCTTTTCACCCTGCGGCTGCAGCACTGTGCACCAGGAGACTTGCCAACCTCGCTCACTCATCAGTCCTCATTAGCACTCCATCCCGAATGAGTTTGTTTGCTCCAGACCCTCTCCTGGCCTCCTTATGAGTCATGGTTAGAAACTGGAATTTTGCTCCTTCACTTGAGTGACAGGAAGGCAGGCATGGCTGAGCAAGGAAGTGACTCACTCTCCCTTCTGCCTACACGGATTTTCGATGGATCATTTCTGGTAGGACTACCAGAATGGTTTTCTTTTTCAGATAATCCCCTAGTCCCAATTCTACTTGCTAAATTGAACTAGATGATCCTCAAGGGTCCCTTCCGATTCTGTGATTCTATGAAGTATACCTGCAGAATGAAAATAATGTGGCGTTTAAAGTTTTAATGGATGCTGAAAATGTGGGAGGAGAAATGAACCAGCTCCTTTTGAGCTGAGGACATGGGTGGTGCCTGTTAGGGGAAAATCTGGGTACGAGGCTGCTCTGCCACCCAGCTCGTCGGGCATGAGCCCGCGGTCCACTGCGGAATGAAAAGGAAGGAGTCCAGCCACCATCCTGAGCAAACAGCAAGGTTTATTACTGCGCAGCAGGTTCAAGCCAAGACTGAACACTGAGAACAGGGTTACAAGAACTTTTAAAACTTCCCACCTGAATCCCATAATGCATTTCAAAAGCGTCATTCCTACATCACTGTTACATAGCTAAACGTCAGGAAAGGGGAGGTACATACAATATTAGCATACTGGTGAAGTAAAATTTAAGCTGGTTCCTATGAACCCAGAGAAATGGATCTTGACCCAGGGAGAGCCCAAGGATCCAGGCAAGCAGACGAATTTAAGCGTCTCCTGCCCACCAAATAACAGAGACCAAACCAGGACGTACGAAGCAAGGCACTTTTATTTTCGCTGTTGCAACAGGGTCCTTCCTCTCACACAGGAGAACAAGGAAGGAACCCCAAACAAAGATGTCTTGCCCTTAAAAAGAAATTTGAAATTGGTTTCAGCCCACCCCCCAGAAGCATCATCCATATGTCACAGAAGGGGTGTAGCCCAAGACCCCCCCTCCCTAGATTCATCATAGGTACATCATGAACGGGGAGGTCTGGTGGCAGTAATCTGAGCATCCTGGACCCTGCCCCCCTGCCCCCAAAACCTAATCAACAAAATTGAGAGATATTTACATTTCCCTGTTTCCCAGCCAAGTTAATCACACCCTTTTGTCTGGCACTCAGGTATCAGGATGCCAGGGATTATCACTTTAATTCCTGAGACAATGAGAAGGTTCCCCCCACCCCACTTCTTCCTTGCAGAGGAACACCTGGTCAGAGAGAGAGAGTCAAAATGGTGTCAGAAAGGCCTGTCTTCCTGTGCTGCTTCAGACATGTGCCTGTACTGTACATTCATGTACATGTTTTATGAACAATTATTATATATATATATATATATGACCTCAAAATTCTTATAACACTGGTAAACAAGATTGGGACCCAGGTGGCACTGTGGTTAAATCACAGAGCCTAGGGCTTGCTGATCAGAAGGTCGGCGGTTCGAATCCCTGTGATGGGGTGAGCTCCTGTTGCTTGGTCCCAGCTCCTGCCAACCTAGCAGTTTGAAAGCACGTCAAAATGCAAGTAGATAAATAGGAACCGCTACAGCGGGAAGGTAAACTGCGTTTCCGTGTGCTGCTCTGGTTTGCCAGAAGCAGCTTTGTCATGCTGGCCACATGACCTGGAAGCTATACGCCGGCTCCCTCGGCCAATAATGCGAGATGAGCACGCAACCCCAGAGTCGGTCATGACTGGACCTAATGGTCAGGGGTCCCTTTACCTTTACCTGAACAAGATTAACATAAGGGCAATGGTTCAGGGCAAAAGTAAATGTGTGATAAATACCGGGAGGATCTTCTTGAGTATCCACAAAAAAGGAACAATAAGGTCCTGGCTTTGCATCGGCTGTCACCTGGGTGGGTCTGATTATGGGATTAGGTAAAGCCAACAATCTGCTCAGCAAAGTGCCTCTGGGCACTTCCTGGAGTCCCTTTTCAAGGGCAAAATAGTGTTGGAATGGGGAAACTGGAGTTGATTTTATATGATTTTTAAAACTAGGTAACTTCCCTGAGCTGTCAAGTTGGAAGGATACATTTACGCATAATATTTATAATAAAGATGTGCCCCCCCCCCCGTGAATTCCCTAACAGTGCCCTATCTGCTTTCAGGGCTGCTGCTTCCTAGAGAAGCATTTTAGAGATGCTCTCTGCAGCCGGGGGGGGGGGGGGAATCTAAACCAAAATGGCCCTGATGAGCAGGGGGGTCTCATGCAGCGTTCTGAGAGGCTGTTGGGGACAGCCTGCTTCATAGCGCCAAAGTCTTAGACCAGGCACCCCCAAACTTCAGCCCTCCAGATGTTTTGGACTACAATTCCCATCTTCCCCGACCACTGGTCCTGTTAGCTAGGGAACATGGGAGTTGTAGGCCAAAACAGATGGAGGGCTGCAGTTTGGGGATGCAGTTTAGACCAGGATCCCTGCAGAAGCACATGAAGTTCAACAGAAGACCCAGCAAGGAAGAGCCAGACTAGCTGACCCAGAGACTTCAGGTTTGCTGAGGTCGCCTTTCTGTGCCTGGGCGTACACACTCCTCCCAGTTGCCTTACTAAGGGAGGCCCTCACGTTTAGCCAAAGGCCATAAGGTCCCAAAGGATGCCTGGAAGATGGAGAAGGGGGTGGGTCCTTCCTCCTCTTCCATATTAGGCAAACTTGGCTGCTTGGGAGACACAGGCTGGGCATCTGAGTCACCAAGCCGTACATGACATGATCTCACATTCGCTCTGCAGCCGCCGCGAAAGGGATCAGGGCGGTTTAAGGCGGGAGGTTGCGGCTTTCTAATTTTAGCAATGTTTGCTTTAGAGTAAGGAGCTGACGATTCCCACTGGCATTCCGTACCCGCTCTGGGGCTGAGTCAGACCCATGCAGAACAACATTTGACCCAGTAAAAAAGATACACGGCGCCGCTGCCAAGAGCTGCATCTCCATGTCACCACAGGCCGTTTGTGTCTGAGTCATCCCGGAGCAAAGATGAGTTTCAAGGCTGGGTGCCTCTAGCTCAGGAGAAACGGCTCCGGGCAAAGGAGAGGGATTCTCCTGGGGGAAGCATAAAAGGCAAAGTTGACGGGATGAAAATGAGCGCATCAGAAGAGCCCTGCAGGATCTGCCCACTGTCCCATCTAGTCCAGCATCCTGTTCTCACAGTGGACAGGCAGGTGCCTCTTCTGGGAAGCCCCACAAGCAAGGCCAGAGAGCACAAGAGCCCTCTCCCCTCCTCTGGCTTCCGGCAGTTGGTATAAAGCAGTTGGTATCAGAAGCAGTCTGAGCTCATAGAAAAGTTGAGTGAAAACCACAGGGGTTGTAGGCAGGGCAGGGGACCTTGCAAAACAGCCTCAGGGAACTCTTCAAATCCATCAACTGGGAGAGAAACACAGACGTCAGCTGACAGAGAGGTTTTTTTCTTTTTCAATTTTTTTTTGTAGAGGGAAGGGTTGGGGGAGATGGACATGTGGGTGCTTCAAACCACATGTCCAAAGTCACTTTGTGACTTTATGGCCATAAAATGCATCATGTATAACTTTGGTTTACCATAGAGGTTTTCATGTCTTAATATAAAAAAGGTAAAGGACCCCTGGGCAGTTAAGTCCAGTCAAAGGCGACTATGGGGTTGTGGCGTTCATCTCGCTTTCAGGCCAAGGGAGCAGACGTTTGACCACAGACAGCTTTTCGGGTCATGTGGCCAGCATGACTGACCCGCTTCTGGCACAACGGGACACCATGACGGAAACCGGAGCGTGCGGAAACGCCGTTTACCTTCCCACCGCAGTGTTACCTATTTATCTACTTGCACTGGTGTGCTTTGAAACTGCTAGGTTGGCAGGAATGTCTTAATATACCATCGACTGTTGTGTCCTTCTGGACCGTCTAGAGGAGTTGGGAGCTGGGGGCACTGTTATGCATTGCTGGCCAGAAAGTGGTGGTGGTGTGTGTGTGTGTGTGTGTGTGTGTGTGTGTGTGTGTGTGTAAGTGTTTGGACCCCTGGACACTCACTTATGGGGTGCCTTAGGGCTCTGTCCTCTCCCCCATGCTTTTCAACAAGCTGCTGGGAGAGATCATTGGGGGTTTGGGCTGGGTGTTCACCAACATGTGGATGATACCCAGATCTACCTCTTGTTTAAATCAGAACCAGTGACGGTGGTGGATGTCTTGTGTGGGTGTCTGGAGGTGGAAGGGGGTGGATGCAGTGGAGGAGCAACATGCTGTAGCCCCCGGAGCGGAGAAGAGGCGGGGGCGTGGCTGTTGTGCATCCCGGGGGCGTGTCGCATCGCCCGCGGGGGCGTGACATATGTCCAGGGTTGTGCGGTGTGCAGCGTGCGTTCGGCGGGGGGGGGCCGCGATGGCACCCTTTCCCCAAATGGTGCCCGGGACGGTACACTCCCCCGCTCCCCCTTCGTACGCCAGCAGGTGGATGGCCATTAATGGATTGAGGCTGAATCCCAAAACAGAAGTACTATTTCGGGGGGGGGGAGGCAGATGTAGGGAATTCCCTGGTCCTGAATAGGGTAAATGTGCTCCTAAAGGACCAGGTGCACTAGCCAAAACCAATAAAAGCAGAAACCACTGACCATTTAATGTGTTTTTGGGAGGGTAAAAACAACCGTCTCAGAAAATAAATTGAAAAGTTTTCCCCACCCCGGCACAAACACTCTCTGCATCCTTGCCTCTCAAACATAAGATGCTTTCTTCTGCCAACATAAGTCAATTTTGAGAGTGGGGGGCCACAGGCAGAGAGGCTGTGACTGAGCCGAATGGCAGTTTGCTGCATACGATGAAAGACAAGAGTGGCCTCGAAACCATGCCGAAAATCTTTGTTCAGGCCCATTAACTACGAACCCCCAAATTTGGTATCCTCTGCAAACTTGTGCCAAATTTTTTGCAGTTTTTTTTTTTTTTTTTTGCAGCAGAAACCCTGCGTTTTGCAGCGCCCCACAAACTGAACAATTGATCAAATGCAGGGGTTTTGCTGCAAAAAAAATGATGCACCCCCCCCTGCAAAACTTTGGCACAGGTTTGGAGTAGATTCCAAATTATGCGGTTCATAGTTAATTTGCCTCCTTGTCTCTGCTGTGGCCAAGCTTCGAAATCTTGCACCCGTTGCTAAGAGCTGGGTGATGACGCCAGGGCAGCATCTGGGCTAGACTCTGAAACGCTGAGAAGGTGGTTCCAATTAGATGTCTTTAGGAAGCAGGTGTGAGTCCTGAGCCAAACAGGAATTGGTTTCTCAATTCCCCTCCTGCCCCTGGAGCAGTTTGGGGTGTTTAATAGTCACTTGATCCAACAGTCCCACCCTTTGTCAAGAGGAAATGGCCTTCCTCCTCCAGTCAAGGCTTCTAGTGTTTAAGTCATGTGACGCCACAAGAAATCCCTGCAACAAGGGCTAAAGAAGAATCAGGTTATGGAGCGGGACAATGAGAGAGAGAAAGAGGGAGAGAGAGAATGGCAGTTCTGAGAAAGCTCCTGGCTTTCTGTCTTTCTGTGGCCTTGAATGAAGGCTTTCTGCTGGGCATCGGGGCTTTTCCACACTAATTTTCCTCCAAATTTTCGAGGCAGATGTTTGTGCTTTTCCAGTCATGTCTGAGCACTCTCCTCCCCCTACTGCTTTCCCCACAAAAACCCACTCTTTAACGCCCTCCACAATCCGTGGAAAATGTGAATTGCCATTTGTTCCGATTCAGCACAAAAGATCGGGTTTTCCTGGGGAAAGCAGAGGGGGTGGGGGAAAGCACTCGGACACACAGACCGGGAAAGTGTTAAGTGTGCAAGCCTTCATTCTCTCATCAGGAGTACTTAAAACAAAACCATTATTATTCTAATCTGCTACTGGGCCTCACCCTCTCTCCTTTTCCCCCTTTCTGTCTCCCAAGCTGTCAAAACGTTTCTCAATTCCCTTCTGGACTGGGCTCTTCTTGCAGGTATTTTCTGCAACAGGTTCTTGGCACAAGAAGAGATATTATTCTGCTTTCTTTGTCGCTCCACTCTGCTTCCGGATCGCTGTCACGTAATTGCTGTCTGGAGAGGCTGCAGTGGGGGACTAAAAGAAACCCCAGAACACAGGTGGTATGAAAAGTTGGGCGATTTCAGCAGGAAGTTTATGCACTGATTGGAAATGAAGGAGTGTGACTGCCCCAAGACCTTTGGCAGGGGTCAACAGTATTCAAAGCAGGATCTAGTTTAGGGGTTGGGTTGGATGACACTTGTTGCCCCTTTCAACGCTACAACTCTACGATTCTGTGATCATGAATGTGCAACGAAAAGGCTGTCCAGAAGGGCTCTTTGGGTGTAGGCTCCTTCAAACCAGGACTTGGGCTATTTTATCATTATGTGAAGTGTCACGGACACTGATGGGCACCTTACGATTAGCATAGCTGCTGCTCCCGCCTCTACTACTACTATTAGTAAACAATAAGGGACACCGGTGGCGCTGTGGTCTAAACCACTGGCAGAGGAAGGGGTTGCGGTGGGTGCTGTCCGTCCCGGGTGTCATCCCTGAGGGGGGTAACATCGCCGTGCTGGACCCCTGGGACATTCACTGCTTGCCGTGCCCCCGTGGATGGCTAGCCCCACCTCTGGGTGCTGGAGCAGCTAGCTCTGCCTCTGGTCTAAACCACTGATACTCTTGGGCTTGCTGATCAGAAGGTCAGCGGTTCGAATCCCCGCGACGGGCTGAGCTCCCGTTGCTCTGTCCCAGCTCCTGCCAACCTAGCAGTTTGAAAGCACACCAGTGCAAGTAGATAAATAAGTACCACTGTGGCAGGAAGGTGTTATGAAAGGTAAATGGCGTTTCTGTGCGCTCTGCTTTCTGTCATGGTGTTCTTTTGCGCCAAAGTGGTTTAATCATGCTGGTCACATGACCCAGAAAGCTGTCTGTGGACAAACATTGGCTCCCTCAACCTGAAAGTGAGATAAGCACTGCAACCCCATAGTCACCTTTGACTGGACTTAACCGCCCAGGGGTCCTTTATGTTTCCCTTTTAGTAAACAATAATAAGCAATAGTAATTCAAACTTTAATCAGCTTAACTATATAAACTAAAGTGCTGCAGATTACATATTCTGGTTATGGTGCCTTATGTTTTTGGTGCCTTTGGGGAATGAAAAATAAAATATTTAAGATGATTCTTTCCTCACTTTTAGCAGTAAGGTGTGGAAGCCAATTACTAGGGGCTGAGATCCCTTCAGCCACCCCAATAAAATATTTGAGAGGGTGTCCCCCCATCCAAAGTTGATGGGCATTGCTGTTCAAATGGTTTGCATGTGTCATGTCTTGGAATTGATTGCTTGGAGCAGGGCTTACCTGGGCCCGGCAATATTTTATTTAAGTTGGCACCTCGGCAGGGAGGGAACACTTTTGTTTATTATCCCACATTTTGTTCAGCATCCCAAAAAGGCCCCCCATACTGAGGTCCTGGTAATACACAAAGATTTAAATGTAGCTTCTTGAATGATCAACCAGTTATCCCATCAGTTAATTGATTAGTCAACAATAGTACTGTAGGTACAATCCCATTGAACTCAATGGGACTCTTACTACTGCTGATCAGACATGTGTAGGATTGCACTGTAAGTAGGTGAAGCCCCTTTGGGTTGGGGACAGTTTAGCAGCCAGGATCCCCTTATGGCTGGGCTTATGAAAGTGCCCCTGGATGGCCAACCCACTTGCCAGGTGTCTGTGAGTATAGGATCAGAGATGGGAAACTGCTATCTTGGGGCTGATGGGAGTTGGAGTCCAATGCCATCTGGAGAGCCACTGGTACTCTACCCCCTGATACAGAGGGATGAGCTCATCTTCTAGCAACCTTGGAGGGAACACTGTCTATGGGGGGGCTGGGGCTGTGTGCTTTGCACGCTTGGTTTTCCCCCCTGCATTCACCTGGAGGAGACACCAGCCACAGAACTTCCTGGCTGTGTGATCGAGCTGCAAGGAAGGGAGCTGCTTACCTCCTCGGTGGCGGCTGGCACTGCAGATTTGCACGTAGACCTTGTCCTTTGCCAAACGTCAGAGAGGCAATTCTGCCAGCACGAGCCTCCTGTGAACCAGAAGGGATTGGCTGGCCTAGGACTTTGCTCCTGACATGGTGGGAAGTGTCAGGCTTTGACGAAGGAGATTTTGGGGCCGGAGGGAGGTGGAGCAGCACATTCTCAGAAACGCTTCGTGTTTATTTGTTGGTTTGTTAAAAAACACTCTCTCTTATTTCCCCCCTTTTTAAAATAAGTTTTCTTTATTATGCAACTTAACGGAAGCACTTCCTGCTACTTGTTTAGTTTTGGTGTGTTTTGTCTCGCCAGTTTTGACAGCATTTCTGTACCACATTTTGGGCCAGAAAGAAGCATGCAAAATAATTCTTTTCAGAGGCAGCAAATGTCTCTTGAGTGAGTGGAGTGAGATGCCAAGCAAGGCGGGTCCTAGGGAGTGTGCATGTTTTTTCGGGGGGGGGGGGTGAGATCAAGCCCTAAGCCCAGCATCTTCAAAAGTTATTATGACTAAGGTAAAGGTAAAGGGACCCCTGACCATTAGGTCCAGTCATGACCGACTCTGGGGTTGCGGCGCTCATCTCGCGTTATTGGCCGAGGGAGCCGGTGTATAGCTTCCAGGTCATGTGGCCAGCATGACATTTTGCTACTAGCTAGCAAAATGCTCATGGACCCTCCGAGTGTCCCTATTTCCCAGGGGCAGTCCTGGATTTACAGAAGCTGTCCCGGTTTCTGATTTGATCCCAGAATGTCCGGCTTTTCCTTAGGACGTTTCTATTTCCATCGGAGAAATGTTGGAGGGTATGGAGATATGCAACCCGCCCCCCCCACCCCCCAAGCCAAGGAGATAAGTAACTATACACCCTTGGAAGACATCTAAAGGCAGCCCTATATAGAGAATCTTTTTAATGTTTCATGTTTTATTGTGTTTTTATGTATGTTGGAAGCCACCCAGATTAGCTGGGGCAACCCACTCAAATGGGCGGGGTATAAATAAAAAAATTATTTATTTAGGACGTCCCTATTTCCATTGGAGAAATGTTGGAGGGTATGAAGACACCCCCCAGCAACAGTGCCTGCCCTTCATACCAGAGATGAAAGCCATAGCTCAGTGGTGGTAGAACATATGCCTTTCCTACGGAAGGTCCCAGGTTCAACCTCCAGGCAGCATCTTCTGGTAGGGCTGGCAGAGATTCCCCATCTGAAATCCTGGAGAGTCACTGCTGGTCCACATAGACAAAAGCACAAAGCTGTCTATCCCTGGCAACCTGCCGTGGGATTTGGGGGGGGGGGGTCGGATTCCCTGATGCCTGACGGTTTCCATGAACAATAAGGCAGAGCTGAAGATGGCTTACCTTCTCTGTTTGGTGTGTTTCTGGGATGATGAGGAAGAGTCCACAGGACTCGCCTTGTCCTCACTTTCAGAGAAGAGGGAAGAGGAGGAAGTGCCCTGCTGGTGTTGCCCCATATGCAGTGGGCCAAGGTGTGTGTGTGTGTGTCTGAAAGTTAAAGACCCATTCATTCAATTTATATACCACCCTTTATCAGGAGATTCCAGAGCAGCGTCAAGGCTGGATTTAGGTTTGATGAGGCCCTAAGCTACTGAAAGTAATGGGGCCCTTTATATGTCCAGCTAAATTGCCACTGGTTTTTGGTGATATATGGTAATTTATGGACCTAATAGGTATCTAAAGCCATTTGCACATGTTGCCATGCAACCAGTCCATGCAGAATGTAGGCACCCTATATATAGAAATGAGCAAAGCAGTGATATTTTAGGGAGCAGGCTAGCAGGCTTACATGACTTACATCATAGGAGCCTACACAACACAAAACACTGTTGCTGTATGCAGGTTTTATTTTTATTTGGTTTTTATCTTATATTTTGGAAATGTACATTGAGGTTTTTTTTTCCTTTAATTTTTTTTGGGGGGAGGGGGGCAAGAGAGTTGGGCGCTAAGCTATAGCTTGTTTAGCTTATACGTAAATCTGGCATGGCAGAATTTATGTATAAGCTAAACAAGCTATAGCAGGGGTGTCAAACTCAAATTCATCGGGGGCCGCATCAGCAGTTTGGTCACCCTCAAAGGGCCGGTTGTATCTGTAGGACTATGTGTCCACTCTTTATTATCATAAATTATTGTCACTTTTAAGCAGAATAATAAGCAGACCCCCCCTATCATAGAATCATAGAGTTGGAAGAGACCACAAGGGCCATCCAGTCCAACCCCCTGCCAAGCAGGAAACACCATCAAAGCATTCTTGACATATGCCCATCAAGCCTCTGCTTAAAGACCTCCAAAGAAGGAGACTCCACCACACTCCTTGGTAGTAAATTCCACTGCCGAACAGCTCTTACTGTCAGGAAGTTCTTCCTAATACTGTTGTGTTAGAAAAATCTGGAGTACTGTATAATGTCCAGATCTCACCCTCATCCTTCAAGCAACTCCAACAATGAGTCCAGCTGGCAAAAATTCACAGAATTCACAGAAATTCACAGAAACATATAAATAGAAGGAAACAGTTAGTGCTGGACTTCAGCTCCCATCTACAGACTGCTGTTAACGTGCATGTTGTGCATATTTATTTATGTGTTGCTTTGATATCCCACCTTTCTTCCTAGGAGCGGTATCTACCCGAGATTCATTTTCAACTGTTGTTAATATATTATTGACCGAATTTAACGTTTTCTAAACAAAGACAACAAAAATCACCCTCTTTGCTTAAAAAAAATAATCGGTGCAGGACAGAATTATTGCAGAGGCTTAACTGAATACTTATTGGGAATGCCTGAAGAGCCTTCAACAATCTGCAGTGGCGGGTTGCAGGAGAAATGTCATTCTTGGGGGCAAAGGAGAGATGATTCTGGGGAACCCCTCCCACCTTTGGTCGGGACATGCTCTGCGCAGAGCTTCTGAAAGAGGGCGCACGGCAGACTACAACTCCTGTCAGCCAGTGCAAATAGAATTAAAACAATGTATTGAAAAGATCTATTAGAAATACAGATAATAGCAACAATAAAAATACCACAGCGCTAGCCCTTTCCTCAAAACACAGTCAGTTCCCATCTGCCAGCAGGGAGGGAGCCCATCTAGCTTCCCTAGGCAGGGAGTTCCAAAGTTCTCTGGGAGGACTAGAGACCTTTTTTGAAAAATGAAAGCTCAGCGTCTGGGGTTGGGGAAGAGGTTGGGTTGGGGCAGCCATGGAAGGAGGCTCCTCTTCACGGGTGTCTGTCTGTGGCTGCTCAAGAGGGAGGCTTGGAGAGGGGGATTTATTTGGACAGCAGGTTTCAGAGCTCCAGCAGGTGCCCCCAGCAAAAGGGTTGCCCTTTGGCTTGATGGGGAGGGCTTTCTCTTGCAGGGGATGAAAGACCCACAAGGTACACAAACACACACACACACACACACACACACACACACACCCCTCTGCATCGGTCATCTAGCCTAACCCCCTGCAATGCAGGAATCCTGGCAGCAACTCCAGGCAGGGCTGACAGCTGGAGAGCTATAGCTTAGGGCCCCATTCTCTTGGGGGGTATAACATTAGAAACACGCTACAGAGTACAGTATAACATTAAAAACACGCTACAGAACACCAATGATAAAAACATAATAAAAAACACACTGACAGCCTAATTAAAAAAATAGTCATCATCATAGCGATCCTCTCTCCCCCACACTTTCACAGGCCACAGATGATTTAATAGCCATAAGCCTGGGGGAAGAGGAATGTTTTTGCCTGGCGCTGAAAGACATGTAGTGATGGCACCAGGCGAGCCTCTCTGGGAAGAGCATTCCACAGTTGGGGAGCCACCACCAAAAAGTACTTGGAGCAGGGTCCTTGTCTCTATCAACCTAGAACCACCCATAAAGCATGAAAGGGTTGCTTTTAAAGCTTCCCTGTGCTCTGAAGCTAAGCATTTGGGAACGTGGAAACCACAAGGGGTGTTTCAGTTCCATGAGAATGGTGCGCGAGTTCTATTACGTACAACAGAACTTCAGGTAATGCACAGATTAAGTCACTACAAAAAAAGATATGGTGGTCCCTCAAATTATTTGCACAGAAAATAGCAGATGTAGCTGAAAGGCAGATCTGCATTGATCATTGCATTGCGTCCCTAATTATTATTGTTGCATAATGATAAGAGGCTGCGAGCCTGCGACTATCCTGAAGCGAACCTGCACTTCTGAATTTGCCACTCCACCACAGCCTGCATAGAGACATCCTCCTTGTAGCTCCTGTTGTGTTGGCTGAGTGACCCATTGAGAAGAGGAACTCGGGGGCTGCTCTTCCAGGGGTAGGTCTCTCGCTCTCTTCAGTCATAGAAGGGAAGTTGCCGGCAGGTAGCGTGCAAGCCATGGGGTCAACTAGAAGGGAAGGGAAGGGATGGGACCCTTGCAATTTGGTTTTTCTCCTGAGGCATTCAAATGTCTTGGGCCGCCAGCCCTGAAGGTGAAAGCGTGAGGGCTTTGGGGAGTCTTCTGTTTTACACAAACACAGAGATTTCGCAAGAGACGTTTTTTTAGGGAGGGAAGTTGAGCAGACAGAGGGAAAATATCCTTGACAGCCTTCTTTTTTAGTCTAGCCTAACCTGAAATACAGGATTTCCTGGCCAGGGGCCTCCTGTGTGGAGGTTGTGCAAGCCACACATCACAGGTGCTGCTGTTGCAGCTGCCTTCAGTTAACTCCTTCAGTTCCTCCGGCCTGGCCCTGGTCAGCCTCCCTCCTCTCACCAAGGGAGAACAAGCCTTGCCTTAGCACTCTCTCTGAGCCAGCCAGACTCTCTCAGAGCCAATTCTGTGCCTTCTAGGTAGGCTGATGGTTTCATTGCTGTGATCCCACAGCTGGTCACATGGAGCCATCATAGGCTGTAGAGCAGTGTTTCCCAAACCTGGGTTTGCTGCTGTTTTTGGACTACAGTTCTCATCATCCCTGACCACTGGTCCCGCTAGCTAGGAATGATGGGAGCTGTAGTCCAAAAACAGCCGGAGAACCAAGTTTGGGCAACACTGTTCTAGTGCTTGAGGTCATAGCCTCAGAGTTTGGCTCTGGGATATAGCCTTGTTGTTGTTGTTGTTGTTTAGTCGTTTAGTCGTGTCCTACTGCTGTCCAGAAGGCCAACCAGGCTTGCATCAGCTAAGACCAGGCTAGATGAAATAGGCATGTGGCATGAGTCTCTCTCCTTACCACCCATTCAGCTGGGTTCTTGGCACAACAGCAGCAGCATAGCCGCAGCGGGGAACCTGCAGCTCTTCCTATGATGCTGGACTTCAGTTCCCAGCAGCCCCCAGCCAGCATGGCTAATGTGTCAGGGGTGAGTTTTGGAGTTCTAGTCCAGCAATACCTGCAGATGTGAAAGCCAAGCAGAACCTCTGAGGCACATCTGCATGTGTCCAGGTAGGGATGCAGAACAGAGGCGCCAGCTTCTCCAGAGGATTGGGAGAGCCTGGTACAATCTCTCTCTCTCTCTCTCTCTCTCTCTCTCTCTCACACACACACACACACACACACACACACACACACACCATCATGCAAAATCCTGGTGTTATAAGATGCCCAATTCAGGGGGCCAAAACTGCCTCAGCCCTTATGATGCAAACAGTTCTTCAGCTAACCCAGCCCCAGCAAGAAACCTGCAGTTTAATAGGGCCTGGATGTCCACTGGTGAGCAGCACAACTGGAACGGTATTGGTGTGACATTTCCTGTGCACTCAGTTCTGACAAGCACCTGGGCAGCCACGTTCTGCACCAGCTGAAGTCTTTAAAGGCACCAGCTATCTTTAAAGGCAGTCCCGTCCCGTGTAGAGTGCATTACAGTAGTCCAGATGATCTGCATCTGTAGCAGCACAGCCAGATGCCCCCATCTGTCACAACTACAACAAAACCTGTCCCTTCCGTATCAGTCTTTACAGCCGCACCAGGTGCTGCAGCCTTAGGAGCCAATTCCAAGGGGCAGAGAGGTCTTCGCCCCCCAATAAAATATTTTAGGGGACCAGCCCCCCTTCCCAATGATGGGCATTGCCATTCAAATGGTGTGTGTGCACTGTATCATGTGATCAGTTAATTGGGGTGGTGCTTACCTCCCCACCCCCCAATATTGAAGGCTGCAACTTTCCAATGGTTTGACCCCCAATGCCCCACTCCTCCATAATATCCCAAGAAAAGACGGATGCCATCAAATCAGTGAACAAGATATGATCTGAACAAAACATAGAAACAATTAAGGCTAGGTCCACCTCTTGGATTCCTCCCTGATTTCATTCATTCTCGGGGTCACTTTGTATGTTCCCAGTAATAAATTACTCTTGACATTCCCATGGATTCTATCAAGGGTTCAATGTCAAGATTCCTCCCTGGGCTGGGCACATTGGAGGTTATGCTTTGGCTGCAAATGATGGGCCACCTTCTCCTTCCTGCCCCCTTTTTTCTTGCCCCAGTTGCAGCAGCACAGGGGTCAGGGTCTGACTCTCTCCCTTGTCCATAAACAGATCTGCCATTGTATTCCTGGAGTCTGCTGTTTTCCTCCTAAACCTCCCAACAAGAAACATCTCTCGCGGTTCAGAGAGTCTGGTTCTCCTTCGGCCACAGGGGGGGAAGTACATTTGGTTTTTAACGACTTCGTTTTTCCAGAGGCTGGCTGCACGACGAAAGAAATGAAATATGTCTCGTGCAATTCAAAAATGTTCAGGGGCGAGGGAAGCCTCTCGACAAGATCTGTTTCGGCAGCCAGACATCTGTAAATACTGCCAGCCGGGCAGCCGCAGGACCCTGGAGCATCTTGCTTGCATGTCCTCTGGTGCCTCGGAGACAGGATGCGGCAGAGCAGGGCCAAGAAGCCCCTGGTTGTTGGGATGAATTATGGACCCTTTGGCTTCGCAAGGGAACCTCCTGTCTGCGGCTGAGGCTCTCCAGAGTCACAGAGGTGGATGCTGGATTTAACATCTCCTGCCTCTGCTCAACCGTGGCAAGGAACCTCCCAGTGTTATCTGCAAGGAGAGGAAGGAGTCTGGGAATGTGTCAGAAAGGGACAAAGTGCAGCACTGGGTCCAGAATCCCTTTCCCATCCGCTCTCTAGACAGCTGAGGATAAATCCATCACGTCCCTCCAGAAACAGACCTGCATGCCGCGTTCCCACTCCACTGTAGCCAGCTCAAAACTCCATGTGGCTAAAAGTCAAACCACCGGCTAGTTGCTCTGCTTACCTTCCTACCTTTGTTTTGTTTAAGAGAATTCTATCCTGCCCTTCAGTATTTCTCCTCTCGGGGAAGCTTACAAAATTAAACAGTTTTCTTCTAAGGGGAAAAATGTGAATGTTGTGCAGTACCCCCCAGAAAAAAGCACGGAGCAAAATAATTAATGAGAAATCAATGAGAAACCAATGAGACTGGAGTGCATGGCAGCAATCTGTGAGCGATTTCTGCAGCATTTCCAGGAGAAAATTGCTCCAGCCTTGGTTGACACAGGACTTGCAAATCCAGTTGTAGTGTGCGAGGTAGCACCTTTCCAAACTTTATGAGATCGATTTCAGTTAATGCAACTTGGTGATGTCAACAGGGCACTCGCAATGATGGGACTATTATTATTACAGTGGTACCTCGGTTTAAGTACACAATTGGTTCTGGAAGTCTGTACTTAACCTGAAGCGTACCTGAAGCGAACTTTCCCACTGAAAGTAATGGAAAGTGGATTAATCTGTTCCAGACGGGTCCGCTGAGTACTTAAACTGAAAGTACTCAAACCGAGGTGTACTTAAACCGAGGTTTGACTGTATTATTATTATTATTATTATTATTATTATTATTATTATTATTATTATTTCAACTTATGCACCGTCCTATAGATGGAGGTCTCAGGGCAGTTCACAACAAGACCACAACATATAAAATCAAACCAAAAGCAATAACCCAGTAACACCCCCCCCCCCAAAAAAGCCACATTCTAAAAGGGTGTTGGATGTCAATAAGATCCACCAAAGGCCTGGTTAAAAAGGAACACCACTTTATTTTGATTGATGGGTTGTTTTTATTGATTGTTGCATTAACTGTTTCATGTCCACCAGTTGTGACACTTTTAGGAGGAATTTCAAAACATCCCTGTTTACCAAGGCACTTGATTGCTGAAAGATACGGTCCCTGGATTTCCATGCTCCTTACACCACCTGGCACTTGGATTTGTGGTTTTGCAGATGGGTGGCAAAACACACTTTGGGACAGCTGCTGAAAGGGCCTGCTTTTCCTTTTAGGGACTGGTATTCTTTCAAATACCAGGTGGCGCTGTGGGTTAAACCACAGAGTCTAGGGCAGGCACCCCCAAACTTCGGCCCTCCAGATGTTTTGGACTACAATTCCCATCATCCCTGACCACTGGTCCTCTTAGCTAGGGATCATGGGAGATGTAGGCCAAAACATCTGGAGGGCTGCAGTTTGGGGATGCCTGGTCTAGGGCTTGCTGATCAGAAGGTCGGCGGTTCGAATCCCTGCAACAGGGTGAGCTCCCGTTGCTCAGTCCCAGCTCCTGCCCACCTAGCAGTTTGAAAGCACATCAAAGTGCAATTAGATAAATAGGGGCTGCTCCGGCGGGAAGGTAAACGGTGTTTCCGTGCGCTGCTCTGGTTTGCCAGAAGCAGCTTTGTCATGCTGGCCACATGACCCGGAAGCTGTCTGCAGACAAACACTGGCTCCCTTGGCCTATAGAGCGAGATGAGTGCTGCAAATCCCCAAGTCAGACATGACTGGACCTGATGGTCAGGGGCCCCTTTACCTTTACCTATTCTTTCAAAAAGAGGACTCCCGGTCACTGTGTCTGCTTCTCACCCACTGCCACTCCCAGTGTATATATTCATAAATAAACCAATGTTAAGAAAACACCCCAAGTGTCCAATATGTTCCATTCAACAGGAAGCAGCTTCTGCTAAAGGCTGCCCCTGAAATGTCGCACTACAGGGAAGTACAAAACCAATGCTTATAAATCCATCTGCTGCTGCCAAAGAAGCAAGCATATTTTAGCATGGATCTCTTTCTTTTATTAACATTTATTTTCATACCACCTTTCAGTGATAGCTCCAAGGGGAGAAGGCAATTAAAATGAAGAGGATTATTATGATAACCAGCTGGATAGCTCAGCTGGTTAGAGCAGTGTTTCTCAACCTTTTTTGGGCCAAGGCACACTTGTTCCATGAAAAAAATCACGAGGCACACCACCATTAAAAAAGTTTAAAAATTTAACTCTGTGCCGCCCTATATTGACTATATAATTATGACTGTAAGAAACACTTGCCAATTGCTGTGTTGGTTGCAATATCCTGTAATAAGGCTTCACAAGCCGCTGATTTCTCTGCCAGCACAATCCTTTGCTCAGCAAGTTTCAGGTTGAGCTCACCCAGCCAGCTTCTTTAAGTTTGTCTAAAACCACCATCCCGTGGTGGTGGCTGTTGAGAGCTGCGCTCGCCCCGCGTCTTGACCCGGCCGGCTTCCTTTCCGGCGGGCCAGCGTTGGTTATTGGCGGCCGCCAGTCATGTGACAATGCAAATCGCCCTTCTCGTTGCCGCACGTCGCGGCACACCAGCCAGCGTCTCGCGGCACACTAGTGTGCCGCGGAACAGCGGTTGAGAAACGCTGGGTTAGAGCATGGTGCTGATAACACCAAGGTTGCAGGTTTGATCCCCACATGGGACAGCTGCATACCGTATTCCTGCATTCCAGGGGGATTGGACTAGATCAGTGTTTCCCAAACTTGGGTCTCCAGCTGTTCTCAGACTACAGTTCCCATCATCCCTGACCACTGGTCCTGCTAGCTAGGGATGATGGGAGTTGTAGACTAAAAGCAGCTGGAGACCCAAGTTTGGGAAACACTGGATTATCTTCAAGGTCCTTCCAATTCTGCAGTTCTATGATTCTATGATAAGAGGCAATATAAGAAATGCTGTGAAACAGCCAATTATATGCCTTCTAGATGTTTTGGACAACAACAGCTCTCATCAGCCCTAAAAGTTGTTGTTGTTGTTTAGTCGCTTAGTCGTGTCCGACTCTTCGTGACCCCATGGGCCATAGCACGCCAGGCACTCCTGTCTTCCACTGTCTCCCGCAGCTTGGTCAAACTCACGTTGGTAGCTTCGAGAACACTGTCCAACCATCTTGTCCTCTGTTGCCCCCTTCTCCTAGTGCCCTCCATCTTTCCCAACATCAGGTTCCAGGGAGTTGTCTCTTCTCATGAGGTAGCCAAAGTTTTGGAGCCTCAGCTTCAGGATCTGTCCTTCCACTGAGCACTCAGGGCTGATTTCCTTCAGAATGGATAGGTCTGATCTTCTTGCAGTCCATGGGACTCATAATTCATATGAGAGCACCATAATTCAAAAGCATCAATTCTTCAGCGATCAGCCTTCTTTATGGTCCAGCTCTCACTTCCATACACCACTACTAGGAAAACCAAAAAGTAAGAGGCCCTAAAAGTAAGAGGCCCTTATTCCTCCCCCAAACTGCCATGGCATCTGGGGCTGGTGGCAGCTGTTGTCCAAAACATCTGGAGGGCACACGGTTGAGGAAGGCTGTCATGAAAGATGTAAAACAAGAAGCATCCCAATGATGCCCCCCCATCCCTTGCAAACACAGATCCCCCCCCACCAGCACAGTTTCTGACATGTAAAAATGCTGAAAGATGGAAAACGGCTTCAAGAAGAAGCAACCTGTTAAAATGGTTAAGTTCGCTTCAGCTCCTTGTGAGTGTGATGGATTTTCTCTCCCTAGGAAGCAAACGATAGGCTTGCAGAACATTTGTAAATGTGTGGGAGAAGAAGCAGAGACAGATGTCCAGCCGGCTTCCCCTTGGAGGCGGCCAAGTTCCCGGCTTCCTCTTGCTTCCAGCCAGGTGGTTTTTCTGTTGTCCGCCTGAGGTAGCAGAGCAGCTGCCCTTGTCAGTGACCCCTTAGCTGTGTATTACTGCTGGGCAATTTTCCCATAAGGAATTTGGGGGTCCGGAAGCATGAAAATGCCACACGGAAGGTTGCATGGAGAAATGTAGTGTGGCTATTGGGATATTATTGCAAGCGGGTGATGTGACAAAGAAATGAGGACAAAGAAAAGATCTCCCGGGATATTGTATCAATGGCATCATTGCTGGGGAATCATCCCAGAGGAAGAACCAGAGAATCTGGGGGCCCTTTGCAGGTGCAGCAATTCTGCCTGGGAATCCCTTGCTGAGCCTCCTTAGCACAGGGGCTGGATCAGGTCCAGAGTGGTGGGTGCTGTTCTGAACAGCAAGAAGAGGGCTCCACCATCCATTGACTTCAAATAACACAAGCAAAACCAAACAAGTCTCTGCCCCAAAGAGCTTCCATGCTGCAGATTGACAGAGGAGAGAGGGAGGGAGGGAGGAAAAAGAGGAATAAGGGGGGGAAGAGCTGGATTCCTGAGCCAATACATTTCCGAGCATTGTTCAGGGGGAGAAATCCAAATACTACTTTGCATACCTTGATTCACCAAACGTGACTCAGTACGCTATATTTTTGGGTTTCCAAAGCACATCTATTTCCAGCTTGCCTCAGCCGATACTTGGCAAGTTGAGGGGGGTAGGTGGGAGGCAGATAACATATGACCTGAATACTTTCTGGAAACATCTCAAAGACCTGAAAACTGGGTTATACCGTCTCAATGCTTTGATCATCCTGACTTTCCAAACAGTTATGCTCACTTCATCAGTGACTCACGGTTGTGTAATAAGCTGAGAGGAGCTTCGGATGTGGGCATGCCACATTTTTGCACAACCAACCAAGTAGTTTCCAGACCCTTGGTCATCTTGATCACCCACCTCTGCCCACATTCCAACTTGTCAAAATGGTGCCACCCAGGTGGGTGCACTCCAGGTCTTGTCTGAGCAAGGCAGAACAGAACAGGCCTATTCCTTCCCTTGATTGGGAAACTATCCCTCTGTTGATGCAGCCTAGAATAGCCTTCTTTTCCCTGCTGAATCACGCTGTTGACTCATGTTAAGCTCGTGGTCTGCTAAGACCCTTATATCCTTTTCACATGTACTACCGGTACCAGCAATCCAGCAAAGAAACAGGCAGCATCAATGCCAGGGAGACATGGGGCTGGTGAGGGTGGGGGGTGGAATGGGTGCTGAGATGTGCTCAGCATCAAGCAGCAGCGAGGAACATCTGTACACCCCCCAGATGTTGCAGGATTCCATCTTCCAGCATCATCACAGAAGGCTAGCCAGGTTGCATGGGCATAGCCAAAATTTATTTTAGGAGGGGGGCAGGCTTTATGCTGGGGGGGGGGGAGAACCGAGTTATCTGTGATGCGATTGGTCAGTTAGCTTTTTTTTTTGCTTGATTTTGGGGGGCAGCTACCCTACGCTCATGCCAAGCTGCTTGAGGCTGATGAGAGCTGGGTGGGATGATAGCAACATGTGAAGGGGGCACAACACAGGCAGTTCCCCATCACTGGCATGACCTGGGTGGGTGAACAGATCATTTTTTAATGGAAGCCTCGTTTTCTTGTGTTTCTGAGTCGCCCTCTCCCTGCTAAGCTCGGAGGCAACTTCGCCCACTTTAAGCAGGGGTGCAGGATGCGCGCCTTGATCACTTGGTTGGCGTGGGTGCAGATCTTCCCTCCGCCTCCGTTCCAATCCGCGACAATTATCGCACGGGATCAGGCCGCCTTGGGCAAAGCCGAGCGAGGGGTGGCCGCGAGAAGCTGAGCGGAGACGCCTCCGCCTCGCAACAGACGGAGGAGCGGTGCCACTGCCGCCGCCAATGCGTATCAAGGAAATTGCAGCCGGAGCGCAGGCGCCTCTCGGGGAACAGCCGCAGCATCAGCATCCCTAGTAGCGCCCCGGCTCCAGCCAGCAGGCAGCGGCGCCTGCGCCTGGAACTGGCTGGCTCGACCTGCCAGCGGGAAAGATGCAGGGAGGGTGCTGCTTGAAAAGAGGAGGACCAGACGCATTCATGGAAGAGAGGGTTGTCCTACTAGACACGGTGGCTGGCTCCTGCTAGCCAAGATGGCTACGCTCGGCCTCCGCAGTCCGAGGCAGTTGTTTGCACTTGTCTGGAGAGGCAATGGAGTGCGCCTCCAGGGGTGAAGTCAAATGTTAGTAGCAAGGAAGTGACCTCCATGGGGTGCAAGCCTGGGCAATGTGTGTGGAGGTCCTGGGCTGCCCAGAAGACAAGACCCCACCCCACCCTCTTGGCCTGGCTGATGTGGTTCAAAGGGAAGGAGAGCAAGACGTTTGGCACCAGCTTGCCTGCAGGAGTTGCTGGAAGGAAGCGTGCAAGGCAACGGGCCATCCGACCATCTTAGAGACTCCACTCCGAATCTGTGTAGGGTTTAGCCATTCCTTCTCCCAAAGATATCCCACAAGACAGCGGAGGCTTAGGATCAGAGTTTTCCTTCTCCTAGATGAGCTACCTTCACAGGCTGATGAGCCCCATCTGCCCCTCACTTCCTTCTACAGCACATCATGCAGAAACCACCTTCTTGACCGCTGGCAGCAGCCTGTGATCACATGCAGGGGAAGTCCCTAACTCACCAAAGGTTCGAGACCCACTGGGTAGCCTCACCTGGTTTAGCCGGCTAAGTCTCAGGGGTGGGGCCTCTGTCTCAAGCTGACAGCTTCGAGGAGCCACGGATGAGAACTGAGACAGTAATGCTTCTGAATTCCAGTTGCTGGAAACCATAGGATGGGGGAGTGCTGTTGTGATGGGGTCTGGCTTGTGGGTCTCCCTTTTGGGCATCTGGTTGGCCACTGTGAGAACAAGATGCTGAACTAGATGGGCCCCCTTTGGACTGGTGCATCAGGCTCTTTTATGTGTTGTGCTGCTGTTGAAGCAGGGGACTGTTGGTTATCAAGTGGCTTCCAGCCAAACCATGGTATATGCATGCAGGCCATGGGCAGAGCAGGCTGCCAGGTTTGGGGGCATCCCTGGTGGGCCCTGCCAAAGTGCCAACTGGGGGCTCATTGAACAAGAGCCCAGGGACTGAAGAGGGGAGGCAGAATGCCCCCTCCTCAGTGGTGCAAGTCAACCCGTGCCCCATCCATACAAGGGAATTGGTGCTCCTGCAATTCTGGGCTTTGGGGTCACTCCTGGAAACGGCTTTGCTAGACTAGTCTCCAAGCATACCAGAGGGGAAGCTTCCATTCGTTTGCTTGCACCATTTCTATCCCAGCGATTCACACAAATAAAAACGCACCAGAAAAAAACCCTTAACACCAGCCTAACAATATAGAATTCATCCCACCAGTTCCTTCTCAAAACACACACACACAAGGGGGGTCTGGGTGGCTCCTTGTGCTACTCTCCTCCATCCCCAGAAAGGCCTGTCGGAAGAGGGATGCTTGCGACTGGTGCCGAAAACTAATTAGTGACAGCACTGTTTTATTCCATTTCCCAGTAATATCTCGCTCTTCCTCCTGAAAGAGCCCAGGGGAGCCCCAGCCATGCCTCAGGGGGAGGATATTCTACAGCCAGGCTGCCAACAGTGGAGAAGAAGACCCCGGAATGTTTGTGGTAGCTAGACAGGGGTGTGATGGTGGTACAAAGATTATGACCTTTTCGCTAGGCTCTTTTTTTCTTTTTTTACTGCTCATAAATAAAGATGTTCCTTTCATCTGCCCTGGGGGCTAGCAGGTGTTTGCTTAACCTGTGTGGCTTAGGTCACACCGCTGAGATTGTGGGCTAGTTGCTAAGTGGCAGTACCCGACTTTGTTGATCTGGGTGGAGTTTCCTCATCTTTCTTCAGGGAGACAATGAAGTTCTTGTCTAGCTTTCTGGCTGACAATAGAGCCTCCCAGTCTTCCACAATATGGTGCCAGAAACCAAGTTTTAAAATCACAAAGTCCTAACAAGGCAAAGAAAATGTAAATATCGGGCATAAACATTAGGCTTTCTTTGGCCCTGTCTTGTGTCTCACAATGCCAGCTGAATTCCATTCCTTCCAGCCATTTTACAACTTTGGCCACCTAACCACTAGCCCTCACTGCCATCAAGCACACAGTGAGATACAGACCGAAAATAAATTATTGAGACTGAATGACCGGCTAGTGCTCTTTTAACTTGGGGGTCCACACCAACTGAATTGCTAATGGGGAGGCAAATCAGGACAACCATTATTCATTAACTATGTTGATTGATGTTCTACCAAGACAATTTAGAATCAAGAAATGATAAAATAAATAGATGATATAAAACGTAAATTCCAACCCTAGAAGAAAAGAAGCAGCTCCTCCCCAAGTGGTCTGATGTGGACAAAGTCGCTGCTGCAGGTTCCCAAGCTGAGAGAGGCTGTGAACATCTTTACAAAGAGTGGGGTTGATGTTTAGCTAGGGGAGAGAGAGAGAATTTATAACCAGGCAGAGAGAAAAGGCAAGGTGGACTCCAGCTACTGTGGAAAGGAAAAGTGGGGCACCCTGGTCATATTCGGTCAAGAAGGCTGGAGAGGGAAGAGTTAACAGAAACCAGCAACAGAGTTTTCTCTCCTTGAGAAGATGCAGCTGCCAATGGCACAAGCAGTGCTGGAAAAACCTAGTTCATCTGCTAGAGACTATGCCAAAGTTAACTGGTCAGGCTGGCAGCAGCCACCACCATCTCACCTGCTGCTCAACAGGCAGCACCAGGTTGGATTTGGTTGTGCCTGGATGAAGTCAGAAGTTTCCTGTTGCTTTTTTGGCTCTTGTTTCAGAGAGACAAGACACCTCTCTAGACTGGCGGGTGAAGTCTGCAACACTTGCCAGTGTCAAATTAGTGGGTTTATACCAGGTGGAGGCTCAAGCAATATTGAAAGTGGAAAGACATATAAGCATCATGAACACAAATAATCATGAATGCACAATGAAAAAGACATCTGGAGGGGCCCAGCTAAGTTTTTGTTTAGCCTCGTGGGAGCATGACTGTGTCCTCTAAGCCTCCCATGACACAAACCCCAGTGGCTTTGAATTCTGGCAGCTCCTGAGAACACCCCGCGTGCTTGTGTAGAGAACTGGGAACAACCAACTGGTGGGTGAAATGCAGCTGTCAAAGTAAGACAGAAGCCTAATATTTTTGACAGCTGACTGAGATGAAGGAACCTTGATGTGGAAATAAGCCCTTTGCTTTTGAGACGCTTTTTTGCTTTACAATCAGCATCCGTCCACCCCCACTAATGCTCTGCTTCGTATGTTGCAGATTAGCACCTGCCCTTAAAATGTCTTAAATGGGAAATCCTGTTTCCTGAATTAAGCTGGCTAAGTAAGTGGTCCTCCTGGGAACTCTCATAAGTACCAGCCATGCTGGTGTATCTGCAACCCAGCATAAATGCGGCCGGGAGATTATTCTGTTAATGAACAGCAACCTTGTCTTCACAAGTACACACACACACACCCATCCTTGAAAGGCTGGTTCAAGAGAACTTCCTTGCATTTGGGGCTGGCATGCGAAACAGTATTTTTCTCCATGTATTGTTTGCAAGGAGAATTTCGTTTTTAGATTGCAAAAAAGAAAAGAAAAAAAGAAAAATGAAACCAAACCTTAAAGTAAAACTAGCTTGATGTACTGCTACAAATAGAGCATATTACTGCATTTTTATAGCTGATCTTTCAGCAAACCGCATGAATGGAGACCAGATAAGTAGACAGTTATCTCTCTTTTCAGAGAGAGTCTTAGGGAAACGGAGCCTGGGCAACAGCAGGTGCCCGTTGTGGGCAGGAGGAGGCACCAAAGGTGAGGAAGAGAGAGGTGTGATTGGCTCAAATCTGTGCTGCCATCAGCTTCTCATTTCCAGCACATCCTCTCTTATGCCATAATTATATGCAGGAAGAGCCAGGTCATTCCAAGGGCATGGCTCAGTCACAGACTCAAACTGGCTCGATAGCCATTCCCTTGCTGGAGGGTTCTGGGCGCTCCAAGGAGCCTCCTCCAAAAGGATATTGTAGAGTTGGGAAAGGGTTCAGAAAAGAACAACCAAAATGTTCAAGGTGATGGAGCAAGAAAAGTTGCCTTTTGGGACTTTTCAGTCAGCATTTGGGACGTTTCAGTCTAGAGCAAAGGCGAGTTAGAGAAAAGGCATGATAGACATTTATGAATGCACGGCATGGAGGAGAATGTGGCTAGAGGAAGGCTTTTCTCCCTCTCTTGTAATTCTAGAACTTGTGGACATCCGATGAAGCTGAATGTAGGAAGATGCAGACAGAGAAAAGAGGGCACTTCTTCGCACAACGCATTATTAAACTATGGAACTCACTGACACTGGAGGCAGCAATGGCCACCATCTTGGATGGATTTAATAGAGGGTTGGACAAATTTGTAGAAGTTAAGGCTATTGATGGCTCCTAGTCATGGTGGCTATACTCTGCCCCTACAGTTCAAGGCAGCATATGTTTCTGAATATCTCCCGCATTCTGAATATCTGAAAAACCCACAGGTAGGGAGAATGCTCTTGTGCTTGGGCCCTGCTTAGGGATTTCCCATCGGAGCACCTGGTTGGCCATTGGGAGAACAGTATTCTGGGCTAGATACAGGTGAAACTCGGAAAATTAGAATATCGTAGAAAAGTGCATTTATTTCAGTAATGCAACTTAAAAGGTGAAACCAATATATGAGATAGATGCATGACATGCAAAGCAAGATATGTCAAGCCTTTATTTGTTGTAATTATTTGTCATTAGGCGGGTCAATTATAAATAGAATGTAATCAATGAAATGTAATAGCGATGTTTATTTTTGTATTATTGTAACTATTTGTTTTATTACTGTGGAATTTCCAAAAGAAAGTATTTGTAAAAATAAAAATAAAAAATAATAAGTTGCATTACTGAAATAAATGCACTTTTCGATGATGTTCTAATTTTCCGAGTTTCACCTGTAGACCATTGGCCTGATCCGGCAGGCCTCTCTTCTGCACCTTCAGTAACTGCAGTTCCCAGGAGTCTTGGGGAGAAGCCATGACAGTTAAAGTGACACACACAGAAAAGCTTGCAGCATGGACCTGCCCTTAGGAGGGAGGTGGGCTTTGGTTGTTGCTAATGAACCTCCAAGAAGGAAAAGGTGAGTAGCCAAGCAGGTGGGCACTCTGAGAAGACGGTACTAGTTTCTGTCCTATGAGGTCACAGAAACCGGCAAAGGTTACCTTCTCCTCCTTCGCTGCAATAAATAAATAAATAGCAGCTGCCTGTCGCCATGTGGCAGACAGTGGACGGAAGAGGCCAGCTCAGGGCTCCCCCCATTGCAGAAACCAGGAACGAGGCATGAATAGCCTCTTGCTCACAGAGGAAGTGAGCACGTTCTTCATGAGTTACTCAGTGTGTGTCCGTGTGTGTCATGAGACACACTAGATCTTCCTGCATCAATTAAAGGTGCTGCTGCTGGTCACCGTGAGAGGAGGAGGAGGAGGAGGCCTGCCCCTTTTCAGGGCAGTTACCAGCTTGCAGGAAGTTTGCTTTGGGTTGTTGTTTTAGCTCATTATCCACCCCAAAAGCCCGTCTTTTGACTTCCAGCCGCTGTTAGGAACAGGTTCAGAGGAAAAGCACTTGAAATTACAGGCCCTCCCAGATGGAGTCAGCTCTGTATGTGGGATGAACAGATGTTACTCATTTGCTGAGTGTAACGCGAGCGGCTTTGCCCCAGCAAGCACGTCCATTACTGCAGACCACGTAGTAAATCACTGCTACCCCTAATCTAGCTCATGGCAGCCCACAGCCCTGAAACCAGGACAGCACATAATACTCTTAGAGGTGTTGTTATATGACAACGATTTGTTTGCCCCTTCCCCGTATAAAGGTGCCCAAATGTGGCTGACGCGAGAGTGTCAGTACTTAATTGCATTGAACGGTCTGATATAAATGCATTTCGAAACCAAATAGGACGGTACGAATTGGATTTGAGCTCTCAGCTTGCCCTCAGGGTTCCTTCCCAGGCCACACCCCCTCTCAGAGGCCACACCCTCCTCCTCCTCCAGTGCTTTTCCTGGCTGGGATGGGCCCTCCTTGAACCCAGGGAGAGGGGTGTGCCTCTTGCTTGCCTGGGATGGAGGGTAGAGAGATTAAGGGGTGCACAGGGGTGTGTGTGTGCAGTGACCTTCGACTTTTGCAAGGCTATGCGTCACATCCATCGCATTGCCCCTTTTGCCTCTACTGTTTCCAATGAATAATTGAAACACCTATCGATTGATATAATGATTGTCAAATCAAACCCTCCAAGCACCCCTATTTTCCAAGGACAGTCCCGGATTTAAAGAATCCATTCTGGTTTCTGAATTGATCCCAGAATGTCCCACTTTTGCTTAGGACGTCCCTATTTCCATCGGAGAAATGCTGGAGGGTATGGAGTGATGCAACCCCCAAGCCAAGGAGGTAAGTAACTACACAACTTTTAGAAGACATCTGAAGGCAACCCTGTATGGGGAAGTTTTTTTTAAAAAAATGTTTAATGTTTTATTATGTTTTTATATATGTTGGAGGCAGCCCAGAGTGGCTGGGGCAACCCGATCAAATAAATAGTACATTTATTATTAATATTATGGAATAGGACATCCATTTTTTTCATCAGGTATAGTGTTGGAGGATGTACAAAATACAGAAAGTCAGATATGATAAAAGCTTCCAGTGAAGCCATGTAAGGCAGTTTCTCATGCCCAGCAAGGAGCAACCAGGTCACCCCTCACAGCCTGCAGTAAGTGACCTGGTCTCTCTCACCTGCCATTAGGAACATAGCTGCCAAGTTTTCCCATTTCTTGCGAGGAAGCCTGTTCAGCATAAGGGAATTTCCCTTTTAAAAAGGGAAAACTTGACAGCTATGATTAGGGAAAGCCTGGCTGGCTGGATCAGAATGTGACTGGCAGTGAGTGAAGAGCGGGCGAGGCATCTTTCTGCTCTGCTGCACTGGGTCCAAGCTCTCTGACAAACTGGTCCTACTCAGGCTGGCATCACTTTGCTATGGCAACTGTTCACATTAAGCCGAGAAGGAGAAAGTGAGCTTTGTCATCATGCAAAGCAAACTCTCTGGCCACTGTGCATGCACAGTGATGAAGTGTGCATGCACACAAAAGCTCATACCAAAATAAAAACTTAGTTGGTCTTTAAGGTGCCACTGAAGGAATTTTTTTATTTTGCTTCGACTCAGACCAACACAGCTAGGCACCTACCTGTAACTAGATCTCTGGCCACTGTCTCTACTTCATGGCTGATAGGCTGCTTGGGGCATTTTAAAATCGATCACTATATCACAGAACTTCTGAAGCTTGTTTTTGGCCCAGGGCAGGGTGTCCTCCCCCCCCAGCCGCCCCAACTTTTTGCTATGCCACTGCTGTGCAAACAACCTTCCCCCTGCATGCAAACACCTGTTTGCCACTGAGCTTATTAGCAAAATGCATATGATTGCGACTTGGTTTGTGAGGTTACAGAAGTGTGATGTCACTACAGTGGGTGCCAAGCCACGCTCTTGCTGACGCTGCGCACCTTCACAACCCCTCATCTCCTTGCAAGGGAAGGAAGAGACTCCTCTCCCCAGGAGGATGGCCAGACTGGAGCATGGAGCGTCCCATGGCATTTCAAACAGCCAGGCTGAATCTCCGGGGCTGCCTATTGAAGAGCAGCCCATTTCCTGGGAAGGGAGGAGAGTGCACCCTAGTGGTCAGCTGGAGAGCCTGGCGCCTCCTCTGAGGACGGGTTTTGAAGAAGTCCCTGAGTCTGTAGGAAGCCTCGATCTGCTCATGACAAAGAGGGAAAGTGCAGTTCTTTTAAACTTTTCCTTTAGGTCATGAAGGCCACCAGCCTGGATGGCTTTAGAAGAGGATTAGACAAATTCGTGGAGGTTGAGGCTATCCATGTCTGGTGATCGGCTTAAATTTTTGTGTGGCTTGTTATTGTATCGCGATTGTTGTGAACCAACTTGATTTTTTGTTACCGAGTTGCAGCATAGAAATGTTTTAGTAAAATAAAGTAAAATGACTTTCTTTTGTCATTCATGAATCTTCCAACCGTCAGCTGCATTGAATATCCAGGAGTTTGAGTGTCATGTGAGAGGGAGAAAACCGTTTCTCTATCCAATTTCTCCATGCCATGCATAATTTTTTAAACTTTCAGCATGCCAGTTTTTACTTGCCTTTTCCCAATTCTGCAGCATCCTTTTTGAGGTGAGGCAATCAGAACTGTACACAGTATTCAAGATGCAGTTGCACCTGGATAGATTTGTATAACAGCACTGCAATGTTGGAAGTCTTATTTTGAATTCCTTTCCCAGTAATTTGCCTTTTTCACAGCTGCCACACGCTGGGTTGACATCTTCCTTGAACTACCTACTGTACTATGACCCCAAGATCTTGTGCCTGGTCAGTCGCTGCCAGTTCACACTCCACGAGCATATATGGGAAATTAATTTGTTCTTTCTTTCCCTGACGTGCATCACTTTGAATTGCATTTGCCATTTTAATGCCCATTTGCTCAACAGCTGCTTGTTATTTTTGCTGCAACCACTCTGGAAAATGCACTTTGGTTGCAAATCTTTCACAACACCAAGATTTGCTGTGAGATTAAGGCCTCCAAAACATTATGTTTTAAGAAAAGAAAAGAGTTTTTGGCTCGTCTTAACTGGGAGAGCAGGAAACCTTGGGAAGTGTAAAAATTAGGGATGTGTGTTTCATCTGCGAGACACTGACTGGATGAAACGGACCCACATTTTCCAGCTTTCTTTGATGGAATCCCAGCAACCCACAGGCTTGTCCAGGCAGCCTGCTGGATATTGGCTAGCATGAGAGGAGAGACGCCGAGGCCAGAGGAGGAAAGGTGCCCAGAGGGATGAAGGCCCAAAGCATCCGGCAAGTTTAGCAGCCACTTTGAGGACCTCAAGAGGCAAAGGCCAGGCTGAAGCCATGTTGTGATGAGCTCCTCGTCCTCCTACTCTCTGGCTTCTACCCAAGAATCATCAATAACCGTACAAGGGGAACTTCTGAAACCCAACTGCCCAGTTTGCCTTGTCCATTGCCGAACAGCTTTGCTGCACTCAGGCGGAAAACCTGAGCCAAGGTGTGTCATTGGAGGGCATAAACGGACGCATGATGTGCCCCAGGGTTCTTTCAAGTGCTTCACTCAGAGTGGCCCAGATTAGCATGCTACATCTCTCAGAAACCACTCTCTTTTGGGAGGGCAAAGAAGCTGTTTTGCCAGGCAGCCTCAACTATGGTGATGGTTGCATCCTCTTTTGGACTCTCCAGTTGCCATGGGAACAGGAGGGAATTACTTCCAGCCGATGGTTCCCCAGCAGATATGCCTTTCAGTTTTCCGCTAACCCCACTCTCAATCAGCAGGACTGGCCAGATGGAAACCCAGAGGGCCTGAGCGGGAGGGAGGGAGGGAAGCTTCCTTATAGTTCCTTGTTCTCCCTGGGCTAAGTGCTATATTACCAGACTTTTGGAGGTTTCACAGCAGGAGGCAAATAGACTTCTTCAAAGCCACCCAAGTCAACAGTCACCTTCATCACTTCTCATGGCAGGGAGCAGCCTCTGCATTTCCCCCCCTCTCCAGTTAGACTGCCTCCTCCCAGGAGATGATGGGCTGTCACTCGGCTATGGTGGCAGAAGAGCCAATCCTAGCAGCAGGTGCAGGAGGGCACCAGGTTGGGGAAGCTTGCAACAGGTTATGTTTCCACACAGAGAGAATGGGATTGGGGCTCCCTGTCTCTTCTATCCCTGCTATTCATTCCATTCTGCTAGGGAGGCAGTCCTGCAGGGGCTGGAAAGCTTTCTCCCCAGGGGAAATAGCACAAATTAGGTCATTTTCACTGCAGGAGGATAGGAATGCCTCTGGCCCTTCTCCCCTGGAGAACCTGCTCCTGTCTCAGCTGTGTACCCTGCCTCCATGGCCTGCTCTGTAGCTGTGAGGCTTTTTGCGACTCTTGCAAAAATTTAGCCCTTTTCAGGCTGCATGTTGGGGTGTTCATGCCTCCTTTACAGGATTTGGATGCATGCCCTCTCCCAACGGTAAGATGGAATAATAATTATTTTTAAAATGGGCAAGAATTCGCTGAAGCCCAAAGGCTGTTATATCACTCACCAGAGTATGCAAAATGGCAGAGCCGTGTGGACACGGCATCTTGGAAGCAAAAATCAATATGAAGGGTGCAGGGTCGCGCGTGAGCAGGCTTAGAAAGAAATGCCATTGCAGAAGAAGAATATTCCTGAGATCCATGGCTCTCACAATGAAAGCTGTGGATGTTTTGGTACGTTTCAGATTTCAGTGTGTAAACACAAAGAACCTTCTTCTATCATCAAGGGCAGTGACCAGGTCAAAATCTGCCACTGGGCTGTCCTGAAAAAGCCAAGGCCGGCCCATGTCCTTTTGGGAAGGCGTAGAGATGGGCAAGGGTCAGCCTGACATGTTGTATTTGGAACTCCTGTGATGTTTTGACGTGTCCTAGTGGGCGGGCAAAGATGCAAAGGGGGGCAGCTCCTGGGGTCCTATAAATTGGAGAGTAGTGATGCAAAAGACAGAATTTCCCACCTGTCCGTGACAAGCTGCAACTGGCAAAACCTTGGGATAAAGGTGAGAAGCGGGCCATGGGCATACCCAGGATTTACTTATTTATTTTCTTTGGAGGGGGCAGCCAAAGTTGTTGCACTGTTTTTTAAGGAAATCAAGTTGTTGAGAGTTTCTTGGGAAATCACGGGGGGAAATACCCTGTAAATAGAAGATCGCAGGTAGAGTGAGGAGAAACCTTGACAGAAGTAATGGAGCTTAGTGCCAGGAAACAAAGGAAAATTGTAATGATGTTGAGCCTAATAGTTAACTACGATGCAACTGCAGTATGCATAGCTGCCCCCGGATTCCTTTGCCTTGAACGGCTGCCTGCAGGCATCAATTCAACAGCATCACCGAGGCGTTGCTGCGAGAAGAAAGCTGCACCTGTTGAACATGTGCGGGGGGGGAGGAGGAGGAGAGGGAGGACCGGCAACCCAGATAGTACCGTGGCTTTAGAGCGGGAGTGGGGGGGCGCGGATGAAGGAGAACCTCCTTGCACCGGAAATTAGAGCCGTTACCCTTTTAAGACTCCCTGGGCGGGGAGGAGGCGCGGCCTAAGCTCGGGGCCACGCCCACTCTTATAAAATGAGGCTGCGTCTCGCGGCCGCCTTCATTAAGCCTGGAAGTCGCGGTCGGGAGAGGTGCCGGAAGATGGCAGCAGCGGCGCGTGCGCAGTAACGACGCCGCTGGGACACGGGACATGTCGAGCCCCGGCGCTGCCCTACGGGTAAGGGCGGAGGGCGGGAGGCAGGCTGCGTGAACGGAGAGGACGTGAGGGTTCGGGGACACGTGTAGCTTTTTTTTTAATGGCGTCAGCATAGCCCCGGGCCGGGGCAGTCTGAGCGCAGCGGCGCCTCGCTGGGGCGGGCTGGAGACTTGGAGTGGCGGCGGTGGCTCCGGAGCGCCCGAAGGCGCTTCGCCTCTTCGTCGGTCAGATGCTGATGCTGCCGCCGCCACTGCGAAGGGGCGAGAGCGCGACCCGCTCGGCTCCCTTCCGCCGAGGTTGGCCGGGCTGTGCCGCTCCTGCCCGTGGAGGCAGCCTCCGCCTGCGGAAGGGTGGCTTAGTCATCCCCGCCCTGGAAGGAGGACCGGCGGCGGCGGAGAGGAGGGCGACGGGGCACCTGCCGCGCAGGTAGGGCGAGGGCCGTTGCCACGCAACCGCCCGGGCGGAGGCGGCGAGCTGCTGCCCGACGGGGCCTCTCTGCCTCCTCTGCTGCCTGCCCTTCGCTCCCTGGCCCGGTCCCGAAGGGCTTCTCCGGCGCACGGACTCGGGCGGGTCTCTTTCTGCCGCGGCAGGTGTGCATGACGGAGGAGCGCAATCCCGCCGTCCGCTCCCCCTCTTTAGGACCGGTGCCTTCAGCTGTGGCGAAAACGTTTTGCACGGGATGCAGAGGAGAGGGACTCGGGGGATCCCCACACACACACACACACACACACTGCTTCTTGTGCCTGCCCGGTGTCAGGCTCCCTTGTCGCCGCCTGGCTGGGAAACTGAGGCACTGGCAGGGAAAGGCTGGTGGGGCAAACGGCAGCCATTGTCTCACTGGTGCCAGCCTCTGGGCCGGGCCAATGAAGGGGTCCCTGCAGCAGGAGCAGCTGGTGGATGGCAGCTTGAGCCTGCCACTGAGCCCCAGGCCTCCTCTGCATCTCGGATTTCCATGACATTTTCCTTAGAAGCTGGTATTTTCCTGTGATCCAAATGATAGCAGCCAAACATGAAAGATGGAGCGATTTCTGTGCCTGTTTGCCCTGGCTTGGAAGCTTGGTGCCTGCATGTGTGCCATTTCTTCCTAGGTGCAGGTGGGGCTGCCCTAGTTGGACCCATTGGGGTGACTGTGGGTGCCATTTGAGGTTAGGATCTCTCTCAGCCCCTGCACATGTCTGCTTGGACACGAGCATCATGAAGGTTGCTGGACCTTACTTCCTGTGTAAGCGCATTGAGGACTACAGCCTTAAATCCCTAATTTTTGAAACCTGGTGTTGCACCCTGGCTGCGTCTCAAGAGGTCTTGTGCACAATGGCCTTTAAATGGCTTGACCAGCATGCTGCTTCATCTCTGCCTGCAGGTTTTCAGTTCTTAATATTTGCTGGGATGTGGTGAATTCTGCACCTCAGCCAAGACGCGTTTTGGCAAGGCAGAAGGCAGGGCCAGTTCCAAGGGGGCAGAACAGTGCGCTTGAGACCACAGGGCGGTATTCCTGGAGATGGTTCTGCTACTGTGGGGGCCCTTCATGCAGCAAATTCCCTTACTCTTGAGAAGTCACATTTGCTGAGGCACTGCTGATGTGTGTACTTGTCTGCACTGCTTTTTGTGCTTGTTGGACTCCCAGCTCGCAGCAGCTGGCATGACCAGTGGTCACTGAGAGATAATGGCAGTTGGAGTTCAGCAACACATTGCTGAGGGCACCATGTTGGCTATTAGCTCAGAACTACTCAGGAAAGGGGGTGGATTTGGGGATTTAGTGTGTTCCACTTCCATGTGCAGGAAACTGGAGAGTGGTCAGCCTCTCCCGCAGTGAGCAAAGGCCCCTCAGGACTGGCCAGGAGCCTGTCCATGTTCTCAAGTGTGCAAGCACCAGGCTAGTTGAGTGAGAAGAGACTTTGGTGTAAAATTGCTTTGCCCTATCTTGCTGAAATCTGCAAGGAGTGTGTGTTTGAAAGCAGCTGATGTGTTGGACCAGCCTCCCGCAGCTGGTTGAGGCTGATGGGACATGTAGTCCAACAAATCTGGAGGCACCAGGCAGGCGAAGGCTGACTTGTATCCTGGGCTGATCAATCTTGTTCTTTAATGGTTTTGATTCTGGTCAGTGAGAGGGAGGGGGAGGCATCTGACAACTCCCTAACTCTAAAGGGGCCAAGAATCTTCTACTGCTTCTTTGGCAACAAATGTGGAGTCTATTATCACTATTGTCTAATGTGGGAGCTCTCATAAATTGTCACGTCCAGGACAAACCCTCTGCCGGGTTTCTTTAATTGATTGAATTTTTAAAAATATTCTTTGCTAAGAATTGCATCCTCAGAGTAAATCTGACAGAGATGTTATTCCCTCTCCTCTTCTACTGTACCTGGAGAGTCCGAAAATACACGCTTGCCACAATGCACTTCCCCAGTTTCGTTGTGGAGATGTAAGCACGGGCTGAGTTCTGTTGTGTCAGATATGCTGTGTCTGTTCCAGTTCTTACCATGAGGCCAAGGTGATAAACTGGCCTCCAAACATGTTGAGAAACCTTGGGCATCAGTGCGTCTCAACATGTGAGATGCCAAACTTACTTCTGAGCTTAGGAGTAACTTTAAGGCTCATATCACAGACAGGACGATTGCGGTGGAGATTCCTTCCAGAGGCAAGCCAGGGGTGAGATTTGAACCAGGGACTTCAGAAATCAGCCTCTTAGCTGCGCTTCTCCCTCCCAAGCAGCCCCCTTCCCCTTTCGGGGTCATTTCCAGGGGTACACACCATTGTCAGGACCCGTGACTGCGGGTCCTTCTCCAAGCAAAGTCCAGGCTAAACTTCCACTCTGCTCGCTACTCAGTGTTTAAATTGCAAGAGGAAAGGGGGTTCTTCTTTCCTAAATAAGGGGTTCCCTTACTCTCAGCTCCCAAGAAAGAAATGTCAGTTATGTTGCCGTCCATCTAGCAAGGGATTCCCTCTTGGACTCACCAGACCATCTCCTCATTCCTCGCATGTCTATCTCTTCCCTGCTACCCCAAATCCCAGTCTCCCTTTGCTCAATTCTTCTGGCTCAGATGTCAGTTTTCTTTCTGCAATTCTGAGCAAACCCAGGGCTCTCTCTCTCTCATACCGGTAGGTTTTTTTGGGGGGGGGCGGACACCTGCCCGGGTTTGGAAGTATGTGCAGAGTTCAGCCTCTGTGTAGGGAGAAGCCAAGGGTTTGGCCCTTGTGGGCTTGTTTGGCATGTGAGAATATCTGGGGAGCTCTTCAAAAGGCACTGCGGGGCAGGACTCCATGAAGCATGCGTGCCCCTTCCTATTGGCAACATCGTAGAGTTGGAAGGGGCCCTGAGGGTCATCCAGTCCAGCCCCCTGCAATGCAGGAGGCCCCTATGGGGATTGAGCCCGTGACCTTGGCATTATCAGAACTACAACCAACCAAGCTAACCTCAAGGGCAAATGATGTGTTTTAGTCCAGTAACGTTATCTGGGTACATTTTCAGGAGTTTCACGGGTGGTGTTGGTGGTTTTGCAGAATTTAGCTTTTCGTCTCCGAATTTTGCCTCCATTGTCAAACCCTTGCCATCTTCCCCGGTCTTCTTTCTCTGCTGCCTTTTGCATTGATCTGCACAGCTGCCCCCTTGGCTGTCAAAATCCCCTCCCACCTGTGCATTTCTCCCTTGAAAACTCAGCCCCGCTCCCTTTTGGGTTTCTAGGGCTCTGCTCCTTCTGTTGTCCCCAGGCAGTCGGATGTTTCTGTGGGTCAGCCCTGTTCCATATGCTCAGTATGCATTGCTGCACCTCTTCCACGTGCAAATGCCCTGTTGGGTTCCTGAGCATTAGACATGTGGACCAGGACACACCTGCTTCCCCTTTCACAATCGCACCCCTCTGTGTGGGTGGCTCCCATCTGTGATGGGCTGCAGCCCGCAGCAGCCCTAGCAACTTCAGAAGAGAAAGAGGCTCTCGCGTGTTGGGCAGGGTCTTGTTAAGATTTCTTGTGTTGCTCTGCAGATGCAGGCAGGCATGTGGAAGGACTGCAGAGGAGCTGGGAGGTATAGCTCAGGCATCCCCAAACTTCGGCCCTCCAGATGTTTTGGCCTACAACTCCCATGATCCCTAGCTAACAGGACCAGTGGTCGGGGAAGATGGGAATTGTAGTCCAAAACATCTGGAGGGCCGAAGTTTGGGGATGCCTGGTATAGCTGGACAGCCCTGGGCACTCGCACCACTCAAGGGTCAATCATACTTGCCCTTCCCCACCACTTCTCACATTTACTCCTGAATCTGAGCAAACGATCAATCTGACTCTGACGTTTGCTCTGATTTATTGCTTAAAGAAGAGGGCTTTCCCGGGCAAAACTGCTCAGGTCGAGTGCCTAGGAAGTGTGGGGAAAGCAAGAATCTGCTTGGAACAACCCTCAGTATCTTTTACTGCCTTCCCTCGACACTCAAAAGTGGCGAGCAAGCAGCCTGAAACACTGCAAAGGCCTCAAGCATTTGCAAGCAGCACTTGGAGAGGAAACCACAGGAAATTATAAACGCAGAAATTTAGCAGCATCAGGAAACTGGTTTTTTCAGGCTCTCCTCACCTTAATAGTCCAGGGGTGGGGGAAACGGAACAGGAAGCCTGTTGAGGTTTGTGTTGAGTGGTGTGGCTCACTTTGGATGGCTGTGGGTGGCTGATCCCTTCATTTAAAGAGTAGCGGGTGGGTGGGAAGATGCTTAGCAGGACTGAATGGTGGTGCGGGGGGGGGGGGCTAGCAGGCTGCAGCTGCAGAAGCCCAGGTGTCCGTTGCAACCTGGAGCCCCGGGTGTCCTGGCATCATCTACCTGTGAGCAAAATCCTGCAAGGCTAACGCCACTGGAGATTACGTAAGGGGCTGCATAGCACTCCTTTTATGAATTCTAGGAAGGACATGGTACGTGCTACTTGCCAACAGTCCAGTTTGCACTGGCGGGGGGGGGCATTTCCTCTTCCCTCCCTCCCTCCCTCCTGGGTTTTATTGGGATCTCAAGAGCGTGTTTTGCAAAAGTGCCTCTGAGTTCAGCTCTGGATAAATCTCAAGGGGAGGAGGAGGAGGAGGAGGAAATGACTGTGGTTGTCAAGCAGGGAAGAGCTGCAGGCTGGGTCTGATGAGTTGGCTGCTAGTAATGGGTCCCTCCCTCCCTCCCTCTTTTGAGATTTACTCATGATACTCGGTGGTTAAGCAGGCAAAATTAGGTTACCACTAGAGAGAAAGAGAAGCAGCAGCTACCTCCTCCTCCGCCTCCTCTTCCTCCCTGTGCAAAAGGCAGGCAGGGTGGATAAATGCAGCTCTGTGTTCCCCCGAGGGCAGCATGGCGCCTCTCCCGGCACCCTGGCTGAACCACAGGAAGGAATCCCGGTTTTTTTTATTATTATCTTGCCAGCCACTTGCTGTGGCCTCAGGAAGGTTTCTTGACTGGCTGTCCTCTGCCTGGTTTTTTTTTTTTTTGGCTCTTCGTGCAAGATTACACACACACACACACACACACACACACACACACACACACACCCCTCCACTTTGCAGTATCGCAGGGCCTTTAAATACGTTTCATTGGATGCAAGCAGTTAAAACAAAAACCCAGTGCTGTAATAAACGCTAAAATACAAGCAGCCTGTTTAAAGCATCCTTGAGATAGGTTTAGATTTCAGCTGACTCGCAAGTCATTGGCCGTTCGTCCTGCCTAGTTTTGTCACCGCCCCCCCAAGGGGGATCTGAGATATGTGGCTTCCGGGAATGTCTGTACCCCATTGGTGGGAGCTGGTGGTCAGTGGTGTGGACTGGGAGCTGCCCCCATGACTTGATTTGAGGGCAGCTGAAGGTTCTCTGAAACTCTGGCTCTCATTAAGAGAGGGAAAAGGCAGTGGCTGGACCCCAGGGTAGGAGGAGTTGGAATCACCTCCTGGGAACCTGGCAAAGAACCTTCCTCCTTGTGCTGCTTTGATGCCACAAAAGGACAAAGTTGTTATGGACGGACTGCCTGGACACTTCCACTCCCCCCCCCACCTCGTGTATTCAGAATTTGGACACACAGCGGCTTCCTTCAGGCTTTCAGCCTTCACCTGACTGTGCGTTTTGTTGCTGCCTCACTTTGGGTCCCATTTTTGCATTTTCTGGGCCATAATCCAATTTGTAGTTTTGGCTCTCCCTTCCAAGGGGGAGGCCAGAGCCTGGGTGCCTTACTCTATGTTCCTTTGCTTTTACTATTATGCTTGTTGTCATCAGCACCCCCGGCGCTTGTCAGAGTAGCAGAGGTGAGTCTCTGCCCCAAGGAGGTCACAGTTGCAGGGAGCAGCCTCTTGCCCCCCTCCTCCCTGAAGAAAGTTTTGTTTCTTTGCAAGCTTACAGACTGCTTAAAAGCCATCTGCTGCGCTACCTGCCTCAGCGACAGTTTCCGCATTAATTTTGTGGGCAACTTGTAAATCCCACCCACCTGTCCCCCGCCGTCAGAGTCTTTTCCTGGTTGCATAACTTGAAACTCCAGGAAGTGCACTCAGGGTACTAATTTTGTTGCCTTCTAAAAATAATTAGGTTGGAGTAATTGGAAGCATTTGCTGCAAATCCCTGAACTGTGCCCAGAGCCATGAGAGCCCCGGATACCTGGTTCCTGGCACCCAGGGTGTGCGCGCACTGTTATTTAATGATTTGAAAGCAACCTCGACATAAGGCACCAATATTAAGCACCAGGAGTCAGCTGCTGCTATGATGATGAGAGCCAGCCTTAGCATCAATAACAACATTGCCACCATCCTAATGGCGCAGCAATAAAACTGCTAGCACATTTGCAAAGCTAAGCAGGGTCTGGTATGGTTTCAAACTGGATGGGGAACCGCATGTTGAGATTGTTTTATTGGAGAAGGTTTGGACTGGATGACCCTTGGGAGTCCCTTCCAGCTCTGTGATTCTGTCCCTTCATTTTGGTGAGCTTTGGGCTGACTTCCTTCTCTCTCTCTCTCTCTCTCTCTCTCTCTCTCTCTCTCTCTCTCTCTCTCTCTCTCTCTCTCTCTCTCTCTTGCCTCCCCCTCATCCCAGTTTGGCTTATAGCATTGCGGGTGTCCCTCTCTTGGCTGCTTCCATTTGTAGAAAATTGGTTTACGTCTGCTTCACTTTCTTTTGGGGGAGGTAGGAACTTGGCAATATAACCACCCCCAACCCCACCCCAACCGCCGCAGCCGCCAGACTCTTGAAAAAGGCCAGGGAATGGGAGGAGCTTTCCGTCCTCGTCTATGTTCTGATAGCAGTGGAGGCTCTACATTCCAGAACAGTTTCAAAACGAGAGCTGGTTGCACAACACCCATGCGGGCGCTGCAGGGGGCAGGCTGGCACAAGGTGTTCTGTGCTTTCCAGGTTTGGCACAGCCCACGGAGGGATTTTCATATCGCCTAAGCAGGAGAGTGCAGGTGGCCTGAGCCCCACAGCCTTGGGCAGTGTCCTGGGCAGTGTGTCCACCTCTTGGCTTTCACGAGATGGCAAATGGGGTCCGTTTGCCTAGAAGGTTACCTGCCCCAGCTCTTCAGGGGGTGTGGAGGGAGGTTCTTATGTTTACTTTGATGGGCCTGTGCCTTGTGCTGGAGACATGCTTCATTTTGCAAGGCTGATATACCCTGTTTTGATTAGAAAGGAAGTGCCCGTTTGCAGTGCCGAGAGGAGGAGGGGCAGGGAGCAGAGTTTGAAATTCGCCATGCGCTTTTTGTACGTGTCTATTGGCCACTTGCGGCCAAGTGGAGGCGCCAGGATGGCCCCTGGCGTCTCTACCGTCTGGAGGTGCATGCTTGGGGATCCTTGGACTGTTTTCAGACACTAGCAACACATCCTGTAGAATTCTATCTGTTGCTTTTTATCTGCACAGTCGGAATGAATTTCAGGAACCAAAAAGTCGTATTGAAACATGGCTTCCTAAATGGTGACTAGGCGTTACGTGTTGGCAGCTTTAACCCTGGTTTAAGGAGCTGTTTTGTGGCACTGTGGGTTAAACCACTGAGCCTAGGGCTTGCTGATCAGAAGGTCGGCGGTTCGAATCCCTGTGACGGGGTGAGCTCCCGTTGCTCGGTCCCAGCTCCTGCCAACCTAGCAGTTCGAAAGCACGTCAAAATGCAAGTAGATAAATAGGAACCGCTACAGCGGGGAAGGTAAATGGCATTTCCATGTGCTGCTCTGGTTTGCCAGAAGCGGCTTTGCCATGCTGGCCACATGACCTGGAAAGCTATACGCCGGCTCCCTCGGCCAATAATGCGAGATGAGCGCGCAACCCCAGAGTCGGTCACGACTGGACCTAATGGTCAGGGGTCCCTTTACCTTTACCTTGTGCCTAACTTATATAGCTGATGGTCTCAGGAACCTGAGCGTTTGTGGACCAGTAACAATGGGAGCCGGAGCCCAGCAATGTCTAGATGTCCATTCGGGTTCCCCTATCACCCTCCCCTTGAAACAAGATGCCAGGAGACCTGACGGTGGCGTTTCCTGCCTTGCATATTGCAAGCATATGTAGAAATGTTTGCCCACTCCGAGTGAGGGCAACGCTTCCTGCCATCGCTCTGAACAGGCTTTGTGATGTGATCACATCAGGGCTCAAATTGTGTGCATGGGGGAAGGAAGGGTAGCTCTTCAGGGTTCCCTCCCAGCCTTTACCCAGAGATGCCGCTGGGGATTGACGCAGGAACCTTCTGCATGCCAAGCAGGGTCCTTGACCTAGAATTGCTAGGAGGGTCCTTGACCTAGAATTGCTACACAAGCCAGGCTTCTCCTTCCACTGGCTGTTGTGAGCCTTGAAAAGTTCTTCCTGGGTTGACCCTGGACCTTTGTTGACTTTGCTGCGTGGAACTAACACACCCTTGTTTGTCTGTCCCCCCTCCCCTTTAAAGGCTGCTGAAGTAGCTGGCTACCTGGCAAGGACAGTGGACTTCTGAAAGCGCAGACGTCAGCCAAGCAGCATGTCCACGGCCGGCATTGCAGCTCCGGAGATGAGAGTCCCCTTGAAGAGCAGCTTCCTTCACAAGGGGCAAGGCATTGGGAGCCTGAAGCCCTGTTGGGGAGGTCATTTTGAAAAGTGAGTCTTCCTTAAGGAAGGGTACCAGATCTTTTCTCCCACTCACGTCACTTTCTTGGACTTGGGTTTGGGCTGGTGTTGGTGGTTGGGCCTTTTGCAGCTGTCCCTGCTTCACCGACTGATGCCCTCTTCTCTCTCTCCCCCTCTTCCAGCCCTTTCTTTGACATGGAGCCCGTAGCAATGGCCTACAATCTGAACTCGTCCGCACAGCATCACTTAACGTCCATCGGTAGGTACCTGGCATTGCCGTCAACCTCAGATTTATTTGTGTTGCAGTTCAGAGCTCTTCAGTTGCGAAACCCCCTTCTCCTCCCACCAGCAATTTGGTTCCTGAAGATAACCGCTTTTTTATTATTGAAGAGGAGGAGGAGGGTTAGCAGGCAGCAGAAAAACCAGCAGTCTTGGCAGCCAGAGGCCTGGAGCCCCTTGCTGTCTTGCTTTTAATAATAATAATAAACAAAATAAACCAAGAATAAGGAACATAAAGAAATACTGTTACAGCAAGTTGAAGGCAGCATTGCCACGGAGTTTGTTGTTCCAGAAAGTTACAAAAAAACCACATCGTTCTTTCCATAAACTTGTTAGGATAGTTTATATGTATTATTTTGTAATAACTTGCCTTAAGCGTAGTTATTATAGACCAAATCGTATCAGTCCATTCAGATATAGTAGGAGATAGGCTTTTGCCCGAATTTTTTAGCTGTAATCTTAGCAGCGGTCAATCGGGTTTCGAACACTATTTCTTGATCATTTACCGGAATAACATATTTCAGATAGCCAAGCAGAAATATTTTATGTTCCGAGGGCATATGATATCCTAACACATCGGAGATACTGGCCTGAACGGATTTCCAGAGTATTTCTATTTGAGAAGAGTTCCAAAAGATGTGTATGTGAACTGCTTTATTTAATCCATGTCTCCAGCATTTATCTGATCCTATCTATAGTTCAGTTTATAAGGTGTTAAATACCTTTGAGCGAAGGTTTAAAAATAGTTCACCTTAAATTATATTAGAATGGAAGTTGTCCGAAATCCAGTTCCATTGTTTCCTGGCTATTCTTTGATCTAAATCCTCATATATGTTATAAATGTTATATGCATGCGTATCTAGATCTGACTATATATATGCTCGCATCTGAGTGCACAATTGAGGCCGAATGGCTCTAAGGTCAGGGAGGCTTGTGATACCTCACCCAGCAGTGCTGAGAGGGATGGAGGCAAGGAAGGGCTATGCCTGCTGCTTTTGCCATGTCTGTGAGGCTCCCAGAGGCACCCAGTTGGCCACTTGGGCTCCATCCAGCCCCTTTTAATAGAATTGCAGAGTTCTCAGGGGACCCCAACGACCATCTAGGAGGCGGAGTCTATCCATATCTCCTAGCCAGTGGGGCCTCCATGTTCAGAAGCAGTCTACCAGTCTCAATAAACGCCACGTGCTGGCAATGAACAGCCGGGTGCATCTGGCTCCCTCCCCTTTGGGGAAAGTTGTGCATAAGGTGCCCTGTGTCTTGAGATTAGCAACTCACCCTTCTTTCCCTCTCCCTCTCAGGCCACATTTCAGACCCTGATCCAGCACAGAACGGCGGCAGCGACAAGCCCAGTCCCAACGGCGAGAGGCCAGAGGATCGCAGCCTGGTCCCCGCCTTCGGCAGACTCTCCCTCGCTGGGTCCGACGAGGCAGCTCCCCCCACCCCCATTAAGGGCGGGCCGTCGTTCTCCTTTCCCCCAGTGCCTCCGGGTGCCGAGCGAAGCACCCGCCCACTGCCCCCGCTGCCCATCCCGGAAGATTTCGTGCATGACGACGTGGACCGGGAGGTGGAGTTCCTCACCAGCTCCGACACGGACCTTTTGCTGGAGGAGTGCAGCGGCCCTGCCTTCAAGCCCGCCGCGTACGGCAGGCGGAGCTTCCGGGGCTGCGGGCAAATAAACTACGCTTACTTTGACGCCCCGGCAGGATCTAAGGCAGAAGAGCCTCCCTCCGCTAAGCAGAGCTGCGGTGCTGCTGCTGTTCCTCCTCCTCCTCCTCCTCCGGCTCCCGCGGCACATCAGCTCCACCGCCGGTTGCGCCGCTCACATTCCGGGCCGGCCGGGTCCTTCCACAAACCGGTGGTGAGGGTCTCCAGCCACTTCCGCCGGGCGTCTCCCAGCTCGGACGACGACAAGCCCGAGGTCCCTCCCAGAGTGCCCATCCCACCCCGGGTGTTGAAGCCCGACTACCGGAGGTGGTCTGCTGAAGTGGCTTCGAGTGCCTACAGCGACGAGGACAAACCGCCCAAGGTCCCCCCGAGGGAGCCTCTGTCCTGCAGCAACTCCCGCACGCCCAGCCCGAAGAGTCTGCCCTCATACCTCAACGGCATCATGCCACCCACCCAGAGCTTTGCCCCGGACCCCAAGTACGTCAGCAGCAAAGCTCTGCAGCGGCAGCACAGCGAGGGCAGCCGGGTGCCCTGCATCCTGCCCATCATCGAGAACGGCAAGAAGGTCAGCTCCACCCACTACTACCTGCTGCCCGAAAGGCCCCCCTACCTGGACAGGTACGAGAAGTTCTTCCGGGAAGCGGAAGAGGGCAGCAGCCTGAGTGCGGAAGGGCAGCTGCCGCCGTCCCTGTGGCACGAGGCTCCGGAAGGGGAGGCAGCAGCCAGCCTGGCCGGGATGCTCAACGTTCCGGTCAAGCGCAAGCATTTGCCCTGCATGGTGTCTCCGTAGGGAAGAGGGAGCCTCGCAAGGAAGGAGGCGCCGGGGAGCTGGCCACAGGCCTTTCGAGGATGAAGAGGAGGGGCAGAAGCCCGGCCGCCCAGCCCCCTCCGGCTTCCGGAGAGGAGCAGGGGGGAGGCCCCTCTGTCTGGTGCTGCAGCCGCTGCCTGTGTTGGGCTCGGCTGCCTGGCCCTGGTGGTTCTGGCCCGGGAGAGGACTTGGAGGAGGACTTGAGCGTACATAGCCAGCATTGGCCAGTTGGCATTCAATATTCTTAGTGCAAACTTGTATAAGTAGGGAGAGAATTGCACTCTTGCTAACAGGACAGGCTGCTTCGGCTGGAAGCAGAAGAGAGAAGAAGCCCCGTTCAGTATTCCTTTTTTCTGCACATTGGTGGCCACCGTGTGTTTCCGCCCTGCCCCCCTTTAAAAAAATCCCCTTTCTGCCAATATTTGCTCTTCTCCCACTGGTGGGGAATCCCAGCAGGAATTGTCCTTGCGGTGAGAAGAGATTTGGGGGTGGTGGTGGGGGAGAGGGCGGCAGGGAAGTCCACCACCCATTTCTGAGCTTTTTTTTTTGAGCTCACCTTAGTTTGGATGGCCTGTTCCACATGTTTTAGACTTTTGGTCTGGGGTGGGGGGGTGGGGGAAATCTTGCCCCCAGTTCATAACCTCCACCCACCCACGCCCGGCCGCTCAGATGCTTGCCACAATTCAACTGGTTCTCCCGTACCCACAGCAGTTGGCTTTGATGTAACCCAGGGAAGGACTTTTGTGTGCTAGGTTATGTGGGTTCCCACGCGGCTGTGTGTGTCCTTGCAGTTGGGTAGCGGGAGCTCAGGCTGAGCAGCTTCCCTGGGGGAAACAGCAACACGCCCCCTTCCCCACCCCCCCTACCCTGATACTTAAAAAAATGGGACCAACTTCTGTTCTCCAGGTGGTGTTGGGAGTGTGTGTTTATGCATAGCAGTGAGGGCACAAGCTGGTCTTGAGCCTGTCTTGTCCAGTGTTCTGCAGGATGGTGGAAGAGACTGGGCTCGCGTTGCCGAGTCTTCTTCTTTGAAGGCAGCCCAGTCAGGGTTGGTGAAAAGTGTTGCCATCTCTCTCCCCCCCCCCCCCCGCACACTTGCACGCACACCCACACACTTTCACTTCTTCCCGCAGGCCCCAGGGGGACGGTGCTTTCCAGTCAGGGTCCGGCGTGGCCTTAGCTTTTCCCGATGGACACAACTGCGGTTTACAGTGTGAAATGAAGCTCGCTTGGGAGTTGTTGCCCACTGACCCCCACCCCACCCCACCCCTCTGAAACCGCCTGGGAAGCTGACTTGGTTCTAGTATACAAACTCTAAATGAAGGCAATGTTCACATTCTGGAAATAATATTGATGCACTGAGAGAGGTTTTGCGTCAGGTGTACAGTATTGAGGAAGAATGACGTCGTTCACTTTGTATTTTCGAATATTTCCGTGTCTTGGATTTTAATAAAGTTATAATGTGCTTATTTATGATAACACCACCTCGGCTGCGTCGTCTTGTGGGGGGGGGGCCCTCTGCTTTCCCTTTCGCAAAAGTAGCAGAGCAGCGAGCTCTTGCTGCATGTAGCCGCCTCCGTCTCCACCTCCTCCCTCCTGGTGCATTTTAGGGGTGCGTCTCCTCGTCTCCCCACGTTGGCCAATGAGAAGCTCCCTGGAATCATGCTATGCTGCTTATCAAGATTGGGCAGCTTGCCACCGGTGCTTGGTTTCCAGAGCCGCCCAGCACGTGGGCAGGCAGGATGTGCAACTCCCAGGGTGTTTCTGTCCCCGGTGAGCACTTCTTGACCTGTCCTGCGTTATAATTGTGGTTTCTGGGCTGGTGGAAGGGGTTGACACTTCCAGCATGGGGATTGGTTGGCCAAGCCCTGAAGTCTGCTCCCCACCCTCCCACCCCACAAAGCCTCTCCCTAGTTGGGCTTGCGTTGCAAGAGCTGTAGGACAGGTAGAAAGCCCCTTGGAGATGGATGGAGAGAAGGGGGCAGCAGAGGACTCAAGCGGAAGGAGGAGGAAAAGCCTGTATCAAGGTGGATTGGGAGGAGGAGGAGGAGGAGGAGGAGGAGGAGGAGGAGGAGGAGGAAGCTCCTTCTCTGACTTTTAAAGGGAAAATGAACAGGAACCCAGTCTCCTTCCCTCTGCAAGTGTGGCTTGTGCCCATGCAAATGGTGTGCAGCCACCTTGATGCTGCTCTCGCCTGTTTTGGTGCTTGGAAGAAGTCCTGCTCAAGCATTTTGAGACCTGCCCAAGGGGTTGGCATCTCTCCTCCCCCCCCCATCCTCGAAGCTGCAGCTTGATTTCCACAAAGCCTCTTCTGCCCCCACCCAGGCAGTACATGAAACCCTCCACCACCGGCTTTCTGAAAAACATTTCCCTTTTCCTCATTTTCTATTATAACTCTTTTCTTCTGGAATCGAACTGGGGACGTGTGTGCAGGGGGTGAAGATTAGATGCCCTCTGAGCTACTGAATTGATGACTTAATTTTACTCATAACTAAAACAGGCACGTCTTGCACAGCTTTTTAAGAAGAGAACTCTATGTAGCCTAGGAGCATTTTTGCCACCCGGTTATTAACACCTGAGTACCTGAGGCTGTGGAAGGCATCACTGCCGTGCCTGTAGACAAACTTGCCTTGAAGCTCCTTGCAGCCTCCAGCTGCATCTCCACATAGTTAGGGCTGGCTCCCCTTGGAGGACTGGTGCTATCTCTGCTCAGCACCTGCCTTCAGTGTCTCTTGAGGGAAGGCCACGGAAAATTTAAATGGTGCCGGAGCAAGGTGGGCAAAAGACGATGTGCGGTTGATCAGACTCCCAAGCATTTAATAATGGCAATACCAAAAACCCACACAGTTGGGCTGGTGAAATTTATAGGAAGATTGGGAGTTGATGGTCAGAAATGCGTGTTGTGTGGAAGGGTGCTCTGAGCTGTGCCCAGTTCTGGTACTTAAAAAACCCTGAATAAATCATGGGCTTAGAATTATTTCATTCTAAGTTTGTGCTTTCCCCCTTGGCTGTGGTGCAGGGATTCCCAAACTTGGGTCTCCAGCTCTTGCTGGACTACAACTCCCATCATCCCTAGCTAGTGGTCAGGGATGACGGAAATAGTACTGTAGTCCAAAAACTTCTGGAGACCCAAGTTTCCCTGCTCTGGTGGGCGGATATCTGGGGTCTTGTATGTAGAGTGAGCTCCTGGTTGAGATTTGCGGGTTGAGGGCTGAGCCACAGAGATGCACCAGCCCATGAGCAGAAGAAGGCTAGCCTCCCCTGCCCTAGCAGGTTGCTGTGGTGCCACCATCTCTCTGCCTCACCCTCCCTTCCCCTCCTGCTTGATGCTGCAGCAGCACTGCCATAACCGGTGAGCCAAGGAGGCTCGTGTTGCTCCTCCCCCTCCTGCTGCTGCAGTGCAGGATGTGACTTGTCAGGCCTCCTGTCTCGCTTGGGCAAATAGCTTCTTGATCACTTACTCAGATACTCAACAGCGAGGGCTTGGCGCTGCCTCAGGAAGGGGAGGTGGGGAAGGCAGAGGTGCTCCCCAGGAGGTCTGAAGGAGGCCTCCCTGTCTGAGCGCACTGTGGGTGGGTGGGTGGCAAGAAGAGGCAAGGAGATGCCCTCCTCAGTGGGCTTGGCTCTGCAGGCAAACTCCTCCAAATCTTGCTGCTTGAAGGTCCTGAAAACTCCAGCAGAGGGTGGGTTGTTCTGCCTTTGCGTTGCCTCCAGGCCCTCTCCTCACAACCACTTCGACCAGTTGGTCCTAAGGAACCCAGCAACAGCAGTTGGCCGTGAGCAGGATTTGACCTTCAGCGTCAACGTGGGGGAAATTGGGCCAAATTCCCGTAGGCAGGCCTTCTGAGAAATGGAGGCTGGGATTTTCTCTCGACAGGCATCCGTTTATGAGAGAGGTGGAAGTGGTGGAGAGACTTACTTGGTTATGAGTAGCGCAGACCTTGCCTTGGCCAGGGGCTTTACCCATCAGTCCCTCCCCCTGCCATATTAGTGACCCCCCCCCATTCTGCAATGCAAGAGGATGATCCTATCAATGTGTTTCTCCTCTTCCTCAGTGCAGAGCTTACCTGGCGTTGCTTTCCTTTGGAGAAGAGAAGGGTGCAAACTTAGGCTGTCTCTGTATTTTTTTTTAAAACATACTTTTTATTAATTTTACAAAATACAAAAAAAAAACAGTACATACATAAACACCTTTTCCACCTCCTTCCTACCCACCCACATGGGTCCTCCCCTGCCACAGAAGTATCCCATGTATGTGAACAGTCAGAGATGGTCCATTTTATGCTTGGATTTCTGTCCTCCTCCCCCTCCCCTGACCCCAAAGCCCCCCCCTGCCACCAGGGAGCTCCAGCAAACCAGGGCAGTACGCAGGAGGCCATCCATCCAACCATCTATTGTCATACCAAAAAAAGAGAAAAATAGAAATAGGAAAAAAGAGAAAAAAGAAAGGGCAAAAAAAAGAGAGAAAAAAACAATACAAAACAGAAAAAATTTTCTTACATTCATAATTGTAAAACCATATTTTGTGGGCTTCCCCTCCCCCCCTTCCCCGGTTTTCATCCCTTTTTTATCATCTGCAACAGTTTCTTACTTTATAAAAATACACCTTTGTATCTTATACAACTTATAAATCAATTGTTAACATTTTCATCTAATATTCAAATCACTGAAAAATCAAACTCCCATTTTATCTTCCCGTGCCTAATTTTTCTCCCTCTATAAGCCTCCATATTTTCACATTTTTCCAAAATCCATTCACTTTTAAAACTATAACTATTCTCAATTTAACCTTACATCCCCGATTACCACCCCCCCAATCCAGCAAATTCCATAATCAGCAGATCAGCAGACCAGTTATAAACCTGTTAATCCATCCTTATAATCACAACATCACTTTCCCTTCACCCCACCCCCTGTTTACAGTCTTTTGCCATCCAGGCCACCATACAGGACCCCTGAATTTCTTCTAGGCTGTCTCTGTAAAGTTGGAGCTTTTCTTTTTTTACGAAATCTGCAAGTGAAACCTGTCTAGTGCATAGCCACAGCGGCGGTCCTAATCCAGATTCCCCAAAGAGAGGAGGAGAAGCTTCTGTAGGCCAGTGTTTCCCAACCTTGTTCCCCCAGATGTTTTTGGACTACAACTCCCATCATCCCTAGCTAGCAAGACCAGTGGTCAGGAATGATGGGAATTGTAGTTCTCTAGGAAGCCACAGTGGGTGGCGCTGTGGTCTAAACCACTGAGCCTCTTGGGCTTGCCAATCAGAAGGTTGGTGGTTTGAATCCCCGCGACGGGGTGAGCTCCCATTGCTGTCCCAGCTCCTGCCAACCTAGCAGTTTGAAAGCACACCAGTGCAAGTAGATAATTAGGTATCGCTGTGGTGGGAAGGTAAATGGCATTTCTGTGCGCTCTGGTTTCCATCACGGTGTCCCGTTGCTCCAGAGGCAGTTTATAGTCGTGCTGGCCACATGACCCAGAAAGCTGTCTGTGGACAAATGCTGGTTCCCTAGGCCTGAAAATGAGATGAGCGCCACAACCCCATAGTCACCTTTGGGTCCAGGAACCCTTTACCTTGTAGGAAGTCTTAACAGTTCCAGGCCATGATGTAGGCACCAGTTTCCCATGCGACAAGCTTCACCACTTCTGGAGATGCCTTGACCTGTAACCCTCACCAGCGATACTTCCATCTTTCTGCTGCTCCCGTTCTTTTTATAAACAATCCCAAAGTGCAATAGCAAAAGGTTAAAATTACATCATACAAAGCAAACAAGAAGGGAAGCAAATGGCAATGGCACCAATATAAACCAACACATCCATATTCCCAGAGGTGGCATGGAGGGTGAACGTTGATCATCTAGGTCTGAAGCACCCCCTGGAAACTTGTGGTTTATACGTAGTTTTATTTGGCAATAGCCAAAGTTCGTAAGTTCTTCTACCACCCTGCCAAATGCAGATTTTTCTAGGGTTATTGAGATCCTAGAGTGCCAGACTTTCGTGTTGCCTGCCCACACATTCAATAACAGCAATTGTGAGGAAGCCTGATTTAATTGTTCTAGAAGATATTTGCTCTCCCTGTCCTTGCTGCAATTCCCTCTCAACAGGGGGGCTGTGCCCTAAATGGAAGAGGAACGGGTGAGGGTTAGTTATAGGCTGAGCTTGGCACAGCGCCATGGCTGCTGCACCAACACTCTGGTGAAATGCCCCTCTTTTGCACCACAGTGGGCTCCAAATGGCATCTTTGAATAGTCGTGGAGGCTGAGTTTTATGCCCTGCTTCTAAGGAACTGTAGGGAAGCAAGCAGAGGGAGGAAGCCAGAACTTGTCACTTGGCACGACCACTGAGACACCTGCTTTGCTAAAAGGCTCCTCTCTTTATTTCTTCATTTCCACCGCGTGATTCCTCCAAGGAGCTCAAGGTCCTGAAGGTAATTCTCCACCTCTCCATTTATCCTCACCACAACCCTGCAAAGTAGGTAAGCCTGAGAGGCAGTGGCTGGCTTCCAAGACCACCCAGTGTGCTTCATGGGGAGCTGAACCCTGGTCTCCAACACTAGTCTAACCACTATGCAAGACTGTCTTTTTTGCCAGGGATGTGGAAGCACTGGGTGGGTGAGTATCCCCGCCAATGCAGGCCATTCCTGTGATCACTGCTTGCTTTGGAAACGCAAGCTTCTCAGGCAGAGGCAAGTATACTTTTTAACCTGTAATAAACATGACTGTGACGAATTCAGCGGCTGACCTTGTCTGGGGAAAGGTGGCTGTTCCCTTCTACCCCGTCCTGCAGGGTAATTTGGGCCTTGCACAACCCCTGCCCGTGTGCCAATTTCCACGGGCAAAGAATTTGCTGCTCACCCCACCCCCTTCCCTGAATTACGTGTGGCAAGTTCCTTATACAACCGTGCTCTGTTATCTGCGCACACAATCAAGCTTTGCCCTGATGTGCGAAGGAGGCAGCAATCCCCTTAATAAGGCAGCTGAGGACACACACTCTCAGCCTTCAGGAATGAAAAGCCCTGCAAGGGAGGAGACAGTTTGGACTCCGCCTGCAATGGCATTCCTTGGGTCCTGTTCTTCCTGGGGTGGACAACCCACCGCAAATCACTGCCAGTCGAATGCGATGTAGCTAAGCGGTGAATGATTAAGCTCCACAAATGAAGAGGCAGCAACTTTGAGCATCTGAGCACAGCGCTCCTGCAAAGATTGGAGGGAGGGGTGAGGCTGCTGGCCAGCGGGGGAAGGGTAGAGGTAGAGTATGGGCTTATCTCCCCGACACACACACACACAGCTAGTATTGCAGAGTTGGAAAGGACCACGAGGGTGATTAATTTTGAGTTGTTTTGTAGACAGATGATATTGGGAGATGTATTGGCCCTCTGTCATGGATGCTTCAGCTGAGATTCCTGCTTCGCAGGGAGTTGGATCAAGATGGCCCATGATTTAATTAATAGGGAAATTACCGGTAATCAAAGTCTTAATAAGGAAAGACATTGAAAAGATGGTCTGAAGAACTAAATTGATTTTGTTTAGTTCCGGATGGTGACATTGGGTTGCATCCGTCAAGACTGCTGTGATCCTTTGAAGAAGCCCGAAATTCTTCATGGGTGAAACAGGTGACAAACGCTGGCACCCTGTCTAACTCTTGTGCGCAATACCATTGACACATCGTTTGATCAGCTTTACCTACAGGAGCCTGGCTTAAGGAATTCTAAAGACTGAAATTTCCTTTTGGACAAAATTTGTATGCGTTGCCTGTTTGTGGCTTCTGTAGCAGTTTTTGTACATTTCTCTCTCTATTTTTGGATCATTAACACTAGATTTAGAACGTGGAATAGTGTGGTAGCTTTTTGTGTGCCGTCTTTGTGCTGCTTATTTCATATCGGTGATGCTTTGATTTGGCATACCTGGTTGAGGAAGGTGCTTAAGATTTGGGGGGTCCAAAGCCGCTTCCAAGCTGCCCCCAGGACACCCTCCACCTTTTGGCCTCATCACCACTGGGAACACCAAGGACACATCTCCTGCAACCATCACGAACCTCCTCTGTCCAGCTGCAGAGGGTGGGGAGGATTGCCCCCCCCAGTCTTACAGCAGACTCCAATCCCTTAGTGCAGGCATCCCCAAACTTCGGGCCTCCAGATGTTTTGGACTACAATTCCCATCTTCCCTGACTACTGGCCCTGTTAGCTAGGGATCATGGGAGTTGTAGGCCAAAACATCTGGAGGGCCGAAGTTTGGGGATGCCTGCCTTAGTGGTTCTCCAGACTTCTGAATTTATTCCAATCTAGGCCTTCTTGCATGTCCTCACTTGTCTTGGGCCACCAGATCAATTTTTATTTTATTTTTTAAAGTCGGAGAGACAAAATCTGAGCCCCTTGAACAACAGCTCCTCAAAATTCTCCCCTTGATTGAATTTGAGAGCTGACATGTGTGAGAATCTTCAGAATTGTCCCTTCAGGCTTGGTGTGAAAGCAAAATGCATGCTTTCCATCATTCATTCATTCATTCATTCATTCATTCATTGCATTCATATTCCACCTCCCAGGAGCTTGAGGTAGCATACATGTGTCTCCTCCTCAATTAATCCCGATAACAACCCTGTGAGGCAAGTTAGGTTGAGAGGCAGCGACTGGCCCAAGGTCACACCCAGTGAGCTTCATGGCCAAGTGGGGATTCGAACTCTGCTCTCCCCGGTCCTAGTCCGGCACTCTAGCCACTACACCACACTGGCTTTTCAGTGCTTCCGAGGAGCATCTTGATATAAATGATTGGCAAAGGCTTTCATTGTTTCCTCCAGCCCAGGAATGAGGCTGGGGTGACGTACCTGGGCTGCCTACACTTTGGGAGTGTTTCGAATCCAAGCACATCCCGAGATAATTGCAAATTAATGAGGTCCTGGGAGGTTCTTTGGGAACGGTGAGGAATTTGTGAGTAGGTGGTTGTGCGATAGACGGTGCTCCTTAGGTTTAATGATTTTGGTGAAGAGCGCACCTCCTCCCCGCCCCTCTTCTCATAAGGGCAGGGAAGGCTTGGAAGTGAGGGCAGTCAAAGGAAAAAAGCCAGTGAGAAAATAGTTTGGGCTGTTGGGAAAGAGCAAGCTGGGCAAGACAAGGAATGTTGAGGTCTGAATATTGAACTTCTCTTCAGCAGCTTGTACCCAGACCTAGACTCACAATCCTATCTTCCCCACCTCCAGGGGGAGCTCTTGTTTCCGGCATTAAATCTCTGTTACAAAAGCCACAAATTTAGAGACCGGCTGTATCTCAAAGTCATATTTACGGGGCTCTGGTGGTGACTTCAAGCAAAAGCAGCAGATTTATTTTATTATTTCATTTCATCTTTAAAATATGATGCAGCTGCCCCCCTGCCCCCCCGGCTACAATCATGGAGGGGCCACAGGAAGGAAACAAGATTGGAAGGGGGCCACAGTCAGGAAAAGGTTGGGAAACACTGGTCTAATCTTGGGGTCACTAGGACATGCCTTATGGTGTCAAGGTCCAATTTGGTCAGGGTAAGTCATAGCCCATGATGGGAAAAGGTGCCACTTGCCACTGTTGCCACCTACAACCGCAATGGCAGGACCAGATCAAACAGCACCTCCAAGCTATGAGCCTGAACAGTTCAAGCAGTGGCTTTAAATAGGTTGCAGCTATACTGGGACGCGGGTGGCGCTGTGGTCTAAGCCACAGAGCCTAGGGCTTGCCGATCAGAAGGTCGGCGGTTCGAATCCCCTCGACGGGGTAAGCTCCCATTGCTCGGTCCCAGCTCCTGCCAACCTAGCAGTTCAAAAGCATGTCAAAGTGCAAGTAGATAAATAGGAACCGCTCCAGTGGGAAGGTATGTAAACAGCATTTCCGTGCACTGCTCTGGTTTGCCAGAAGTGGCTTAGTCATGCTGGCCACATGAACCGGAAGCTGTCTGCAGACAAACACTGGCTTCCTCAGCCAGTAAAGCGAGATGAGTGCTACAACCCCAGAGTCGTCCGCAACTGGACTTAACATTCAGGGGTCCCTTTACATCTATGCCACCAGATGGCAGGAGTCCACAGAAAGAGGCTGCATTTATACTATTATGCCACCAGGTGGCAGCAGTGGATAGGAAAAGAGGCTGCAGTTACACTATTACATTGTTTTATTACATTTAATATATTATTACTGTATATAAAATATCTTATATTTTATATACAGTAATAATACATTTTATATATGATTTTGATAATTGTACAGTATATATTACATATTTATCATACATTTTACAAGCAGGAACTTTCCAGTGCAGCCCTAGAAGTTGAAGAAGCCTAAAAAATATTGTGATTTTAAAATGGATAGTGTTATTTGTTAATTTTAGGGCTGTGTGAACCTACGGCTCTGACCTGATCCAGGGAGCACCTGATCCGGCCCCAAATTAATTGGTTAGTTTGGTCCTCCATATTAATTCAATATGGCATCTGGCACCCAACTGTAGACAAATCCAGTCCAAAACAGCGTGAAACCTTGGGAGATGGCCCAGAAAAGCCTTTCGCAGCTAAAATACCATGTTCCACAGAGGCCACCAAAACGACGTCCTCGGCACCCTAACCCACGGAGTCACGATTTTCTTTTATTTTTAAAAAGGCATCACTCATTTCACTCCGAAATGGTGCCAGACAATCAGTACAAGCCCCACAAAAGCCTTTTGCAGCCAATAAACAGCATTCCACAGAGACGTTTTCTTCGGCAACGTAATCGGGGGTCACGGCGTTTCCCCAAAACCCACACCGTCCGATTCACTCCTAAATGGCGCTAAACCTTGAGGAATGGCCTGTGGAAGCCGTTCGTGACCAAATACCGTGTTCCGCAGAGACCCCCCCAAACGGCATCACATTGGTTTTGGTTATTTGGTTGACCCAGGTGGCGCTGTGGGTTAATGCACAGAGTCTAGGGCTTGCTGATCAGAAGGTCAGCGGTTCGAATCCCTGCAACGAGGTGAGCTCCCGTTGCTCGGTCCCAGCTCCTGCCAACCTAGCAGTTCGAAAGCACATCAAAGTGCAAGTAGATAAATAGGGACCGCTCCGGCGGGAAGGTAAACGGCGTTTCCGTGTGCTGCTCTGGTTCGCCAGAAGCGGCTTTGTCATGCTGGCCACATGACCCGGAAGCTGTCTGCGGACAAACGCCGGCTCCCTCGGCCTATAGAGCGAGATGAGCGCCGCAACCCCAGAGTCGGACACGACTGGAACTGATGGTCAGGGGCCCCTTTACCTTTTATTCTGATTGCAGGTTTTATAGATGTTTATATGACGCGGGTGGCACTGTGGTCTAAACCACTGTGCCTAGGGCTTGCTGATCAGAAGGTAGGCGGATCAAATACCTGTGACGGGGTCAGCTCCCGTTGATCGGTCCCAGCTCCTGCCAACCTAGCTGTTCGAAAGCACGTCAAGGTGCAAGTAGATAAATAGGTACCGCTCCGGTGGGAAGGTAAATGGTGTTTCCGTACAGGGCAGTCTCGAGCAGGTCGGCCGCCCTGGTGCTGAGGGGCAGAGATCGCTCCGGCGCCCCCAACCTCGCAGGGCACGGCTTTGCCGCGTGGCGACCTGCCTACCGGCCCAGCGCCTTAGCGCACCCTGCCACCGGGGGTCTACCTAGAGTCGGCCCTGTTTTCGTACGCTGCTCTGGTTCACCAGAAGCGGCTTTGTAATGCTGGCCACATTACCCGGAAGCTGTCTGTGGACAAACGCTGGCTCCCTCGGCCAGGAAAGAGAGATGAGCGCACAACCTCAGAGTCATCCATGACTGGACCAAACAGTCAGGGGTACCTTTACCTTTTTATATTTATATTTACCAATCATTTACCAATGTTACCAATCATTCTTGTCTTGAGTCTTCTTGGGTATGTTGGCAAGTTTCTGTAATTCCTTCAGCTCCTGTTGATTAAAATCTTTCGTGCTGGTTTGGAGAGATTCAGACGACGTTGGGTTTTTGGGTAATACCCATGACCCTCATTTTGAGTGTTCCGCTTGTGGGGTTTTCACCGCAAAACGCTGCTGCAAAACTTTTACCAAAGTTTGGCGTCAGTCTGAAGTGAATTGGATGACATTTGTTTTTTGGGGTGACCCCATGACCCCCTGCTTTGAGTGCTTATTGCTTTGTTTGTGTGGCGCTGCAAAACACCGGGGGGGGGGGGTTGCTGCAAAACACTGCAAAACTTTTTGGCGCCAGTTTGGAGCGAATCGGACAATGTTGGGTTGGGAGGCATTGATCCTGTTTGGATGCATCAATTACTCCATCTGTGGGGAGCTGCAAAACGTGGGGTTTTCGGTGAAAATGCTGCAAAACGATGGCAAAGCTTTGGCACCCATTTTGAGGGGATCCCAGATTTGGGGGTCCATGGTTAATCAAGCTCTTGGCTGGGGATGTAGAGAGGAATGCTTCTGAGATTCAGAGGTGCCACGCAGCTCCTATCAGGTGAGCAGACTGGAGCAAAAACGAAAAGGTGCCATACAACAGAGATAAATTAAGTCCTGCATTTAGGTACCAAAAAAAGTGAAGGGCCCCAGCCTGGGATGTGGGAAGGATCCCAGTCTCTTTGCTGGTTCTGGGCTGAGCCCAGCAGTGAGTTGCAACTGCTTAAAAAGCAGGCGCCACTTGAGGCTACACTAACAGATGTGGAGCAAGCCCGTCTCTGGCCGCAATGCCTCGGCTCTGCTTCCATGGGCAGAGGCAGCGAATGGTTCTGCATACCCGTTGCTGGAAGCCATAGGAGCAGCTGCATCCCATGTCCTGCTCCCCATGGCATCTCAGAAGGATGGACCTTTGGCTCGATCCAGCTGCCTGCACCCCTCTCCCTCCGAGAGGCTGAGTTGGTCGAGCCTCCGGCCCCTGCCTCACCCCTCCCACTCCCAGCTGGCACCATTAAGCAAAGCAGTCTCAGCTGCATGTAAAACACTTTCTAAGCAAGCAAATGGGCTTCCTCCTCCTCCTTCCTCTGAAGAGCAGGAGAAGAGGCCCCCGTGGGCGACATGCAGAGGGGGGCAGGTAGCAGGGGCAAAGCCAGGCGTCGGCGGAAACATGTGAGCCTCCTCCAAGCCCCTGCCCGCCCCATGCCACCCGCCTGCCCCGAGGAGGGCGAGGCAGTGAGCTGCTTTTTCTCTCCATCATGTCTGTGGGGCTTGTCCTGGCCGCCTTCCTGGTGGGGTGCATGGCTGCTGCCCACAGCTCTTGCCAGGGCCTCTTTAACCTGCCAGGGGACTTCATCATCGGGGGCCTCTTCCCAGTCCATAGCAATAGCACTGAGCAGCATAGGACCCGCCCGCTTCAGCTGCCTTCCTGCAAGAGGTGAGAGGGCCGTTTTCTTTGGTGTTGTGCTGTGCGGGTGGGGCGCCTCTTTCTTCTCCCATCCCTGAAGCAGAAATCAGGGCTGTTTCCTCCAGTGGCACCACAAAGGGTGCTGAGGAACACAAAAGTGGGCCTGGCTTCCGGCTGGGTCAGACCAAAAGGGGCCCACTTAGCCCAGCCTTCTCTGCTCGGAGAAGGAATCTCTCAGATAGGACTCAGCATCTTTCTCTAGCAGTTGTGCACACTCTTTTTCCTTGGACCGTCACAGAGCTGGGAGGCCAGGAATCTGGGGGAGTGCAGCCTTGAGATTGTGGGCCACAACTAGCCCTCCATCCCTCTGTAGCTCCATCCCCGAGACACCCACCCCAACCATTTTAGGAGACCTCTTTTCCAGCCACCTTCCCTCTCTGCCTGCTGGCAAGTAAACTTGGAGTCTGTTTATAACTAGTTTTGACCTACGAACCCTTGCACGGCTTGGGACCTCCATACCTTGAAAGACCACCTCTCCTCATATGAACCCAGCCCTTCTCTATACCCTCGCTCCCTGAGAGGGCTTGGAGGGTGGCAACACGAGAATGGGACTTTTCTGTGGTGGCTCCCCATCTGTGGAATGCTCTCCACAGAGAGCTTGCCAGGCAAAAGCATTCCTCTTTACTCAGGCCATCGGCCGTTAAATAATCTATGGCCTGTTAAATGTGTGTTGGGCTGGGGGACGACGACTGTTATTATGATTATTTAATTATGCTCCGTATTATGTTTTTTATCATTATATTTATCATTATCATAAACTATGTCCTTAATGTACACTGCCCTGGGATCTTTGCATGAGGGGCGGTATATAAATCAAATTAATTATTATTATAATAACAGCTACTTTTTACATATAAATGTATTTGGTTTTTCAGCTTAAAATTTTCCAGTCACATATCCAACATACAACCTAGAAACAAGATTCCAAAGAACCTCTGGAACTTCCCTCCTCCCTTTTGCGGGTCCCATCTTTTATAATACACTGGTACCTCAGGTTACAAACACCTCAGGTTACAAACACTTCGGGTTACACACTCCGCTAACCCGGAAGTGGTACCTCAGGTAAAGAACAGTTTCAGGTTAACAATGGACCTCCGGAATGAATTAAGTTCGTAACCAGGAGTACCACTGTAATCCAAATCTTTTACCTCTCCATTGTGTCCAAAATTCACCATAAAACTACAAATGTTATTCCAATCCTACTAATGATTTTAACTGTTTGCAATGGTTTTTAAGATAAATTATAAATTTTCCCCATTCCTTATTACAATTTTGGTCTTCCTGATTTCCGATTCTTCTGGTCATTTTAGCCCTTTCAGCATAACCCATCAACTTGAAATGCCATTCTTCTCTGGTAGGGTTACAAATTCCCACAAAATGTGTGTGTGTTGAGGTACCATTTCTAAAGGCTTAATTGAGCTCCACATTTATTTCCTCAGTTTATACCCCTGGGGCTATGCTCAATTTCAAGCCATGAGGCTGGCTGTTGAGGAAATCAACAATTCTTCCACTTTGCTCCCCAACGTCACCTTGGGATACCGCATATGGGACACCTGTCAAGAAAGCCTTTACCTGCAAGCCGCCTTCCAGCTCTCCCCACACCAGCAGTGCCGCTTGCACCAAGGAGGCTGTTCCCAGAGAGTCATCGGTGTGGTGGGTCCCGACTCGCCCGAAATGACACAGCTGACAGCGAGAGTCTTCACCTTCTACGGCCTTCCGCAGGTGAGCTGCTAAATTGATGCTGCACATTAGTCTCGGTGGCCTTTTCGAGAAACGGTTTCAACATCCGACTCTGTTGCTGTCTCCACTCTGCTGAGGTGGTGGGCCTACAAATGGACTGGTTTATTATGGTGTCAACCATATTTGCGACTATGTGAACTAACTGTTGCCAGAAAAGCTGTGGAATGAACCTCAAGGGATTCTCAGGCACCAAGCAACCAGGTTGGGAGAGGGAAGCAAGACCCCAAGACAACAGTTAAGTCAGCCAAATCCTTGCTAGGCGCCCTCACCGGTTGGGTGAATGTGTAAAGTGGAACTGGTCTGGAAGCTTTGGCTTCTGCAGAATGCAGCAGCCAGGTTGCTCCCAGGAGACGGTGTCCGGCCATATGCTATCCCAAGGCTGTACTGGTTTCCAGCGTGCCACTGGGACAGGTTCAAGGCTCTCGTGTTAATTCATTCACAAAGCCCTAAGCGACTTTGGCACTACCTGTGAAATGTCCAAATGACAGACAATAGTAAACACAGCGGGTGGCGCCTGAGAGGTGCCTGCAGCTGCCTCACCCAGCAATGTAGGAGGCTTGGGAGAGTTGGCAGAGCCCGCCGTTCAGGGCCATGGCTCAGTGGGCACAGCCCCACTACCATAACGCTTGCATGCGGAAGGTCCCAAGTTCAACCCCTGTCAGGGACTAGACCAGGGGTCCCCAGACTTACCGTGTGGCGGGCCGGTGCCCGCCACGCCGACCGCGCGGCGGGCCGGAGGGCAGGGGAGTGCGCGCGCAGCGGGCCGGAGGGCGGGGGAGTGCGCGCCCGTGCGCATGCGCACACGCACACGGGCGGGGGAAAAATCGCCGAAAATCGCTTGTGCGCATGCGTATGGGCCTCCCCCGACCCGGAAGTGCACCAGAAATGACCTCTTCCGGGTCGGGAGAGGCCCATACGCATGCGCACAAAGGATTTTCGGCGATTTTTTGCCGATTTTTTAGATCGTCGCTGCGCCGCGCGCGGCAGGGGTCGTCGCGGGCCGGATTGGAAGGCCGATTGGGCCGCATCCGGCCCGGGGGCCGTAGTTTGGGGACCCTGGACTAGACTGAGGAGGAATGGTGGAGACTGCCCTCCCCTCCTCCTGCACTTCCCAGAGAAGAGGGAGACAGTATAGATTTAGAACAGTGGTTTGCAGAAGGTCACAGTTTAGAGGCTGCAGAAGGGAGAAGCTGGGAAATATTGGGAAAGGATTGGAACAGGAAAAAGCAGCGCCAGGAGAGAGAGACCGCTGATAGACTCAGTGTCTTGAGAAAGCATTCCAGACCACCCCCAACCCAGGACCCAGCGGGCATTGAAAGTAAAACAGAATGCTCAGAGGCAGAAAGTACAGATCAGCCAACATAGGGATGACATATAATAGGAGAGATGGAGGGGTTTATTCGGAGCAACGCCATTATCCAAGAGAGACTGCATTTCTAAGTCTCTCTTTGTGAATATTGACTAAAAGACATTGGTAAGAGCTTCTTGTCTTTCCATTACTGGCAGACTTCCCTGAAGCCTGACAAATCCCCTTGCTTGTGGCATCTCCAGGCAGGGCTAGGAAGCATTCCCCGCTGCCAGGCAGTGTCAACCACATAGAGCTAGGTGTATGTTGTTAATACGTTGTTTAATGGCTGGCGGTTGCTCATGTTGTAGTTGTTAATGTTTTTAAACTTGGTCACGAGTATTAGGTGACTAATGGACCCAATAAACGAGAGCTCCCCCACTTCCTCCATCGCCCATCTGCACCTGGTAAGAACACACTCTGCTCTGGGCACTCTCTGAGCTGTGAACACACCATTGCATATTGCCCTCCTCCTTTTAAAAAACATGTCTGTCTTCTGTCCAGGTCACGTACAGTATCAAGGAAGAGATCTTTGCTGACAAGAAGCTCTTTCCGATGCTTTTCCGAACGATCCCTAGCAATGACCACCAGATCTCGGGGCTCATCTCCTTGATCGCGGTCTTTGGCTGGGAGTACGTCTCCGCTGTGGGCAGCGGCACCAAAGCCAGTGAGAAAACAGTCCAGGCTTTGATTGCCAAGGGAGCAGCCAAGAACATCTGCATTTCCTACCAGGGGCTGATGATGGCCAACCTCCGCATCTCAGAGAGCCAGCTGCAGAGGGTGATTGAGAACATCGAGAAAGCCAGAACCAACGTCGTCATCGTCCTCGGCGACCAGGTCATCGCCGGGAAGTTCTTCCATGCTGTCACCAAACTGAAGATCAAAGGCAAAGTCTGGATCGCGCCCGAGTCCTGGGTCTTATCCAGCACGGTTGCTTCCATACCGAGCATCAAGGAAACAGGCACCGTGCTTGGACTCACCATCAAGCCAGTCAAACTGCCTCAATTTGTACACTTTGTTGGGAAAACGCTACAGCGCTCCCCGTCAAACAAGAAAGGTGGCCCTTTGCTCTCTGAGGCCATGACAGTGGAGGCTTGCTCCCAGTCCTGCGATGAGAACCTCCAGCTCTCCCCGGACACTTTAGCCAGCATTTTGAACAGTTCCATTTGGCACTGGTCTTTCTATTCGTACGCTTCCGTCTATGCCCTGGCCAAGGCCCTCCACAACCACCTGGGGTGCAGCCTGGAAGGATGTCCAGCAAGCAAGGAGTTCGAGCCACGACAGGTAAGCGCTACATTCAGGAGAGCAGGTGTTGCGTGCCACCACTGCTGCTGCTGTTTTGATAAATAACAGTAGCATCCTCTCCCCGGGGTTTTTCCTTTCAGCTCCTTTGCTCCTTCCCAAACATCTGGTATATTTGGGATCAGGCTGCTCCACATCTCCCTTTGTTCAAAGGCATGCTAGGAAGTGCCTGCTCTCAACCACCAATGCCTGGAGGAAGCCAGCTTGGGGCACCAAGGGAGTAAAGCACATTTGCCACTCGCCTCCCTCCCGTGTCCATGTGCAACATGTCTAGTTGTATTATTGCGGGTGGCGAGACTTAATAGCATCCGATGGGTGTCTGGCTGCGGCCAGAGCAGTTTCCCCAGCTCACTCGGCTCAGAGACCCAAGGCAAGCAGGTGGCATTCAGGTGTCAAAGGCAGTAGCTGCCTTTAGGATCAGGTGCCCTGAGGTTGTGGGAGGAAAGGGGAGAAACTTGAAGCAGATCTCTCCCATCATCTGGGAGAGGAGTGGGTGCTGTGTTTGTAGCAGAGCTTCAAGGAATTTCCATGGGGGAGCGGGAGAGAGATAATGTCAAAAGGGCACTTTTAACCTTTTCATTAATTTTAACTAATGTAAATAAATAAAAAATGAATGCCATGAACCGTGCATTTTAACAGCAAATTGTTGTAATTTAAAGAAATGTGGCATTTAAATTCTAACTAAATATGCCCAGAATGCTTGACATAATTTTTTCTAGAAAATCCTGCTCAGCGTGAATCTCTGGAGAAGGCTGGCTGACATTGTCTCCTGCCTCCAGCTGAAATGAAGCATCCAACAGCAGGCCCTGGGGATCATCATCTCTCAGGCCAATGTTTAGCTGTGCTACCCACACATCCTTCAACAAGCACAGTAAACCCCGCACCCCAAGATGCAATTATCTTCTCATTTCAGTTTTATGAAGCATTGAATAAGGTGAACTTTCCTCTGCAAGGCAACACCATCACATTTGGCCAACAGGGAGATCTGTTCCTGGGCTACAACGTCATCACCTGGAGCTGGGAAAATGGCACGGCTGCTTTCAAGACGATCGGCAGATACAGTTCCCAAGCCCTGAACATCAACACATCTGAAATCAGCTGGCCAGCACCAGGGGATCAGGTAAGACACCAGGTGAAACACCCAGAAAGAAGGAAAACACGGACTATGCTGGATGGGGATGATAGATGTTGGGAGAGAGAAGTTTGGAAGAGATTATTACTCTCCATAGCAGAGCTAAGCACAGTGGTGAATGCTCAAATTTAATCTGCCCTTTAAACAAACACATAAATACTCAGGCTAGAATAAATCACAGGCACTTAGCTTTCCAAATAAGTGAAGCTTTTACTCACAGAGATTCCAGAAGTTACAAGAAACAAGTCTCTATCCACTGGCAGTAAAAAATAAGAAAGAAAAGGTTCCAAATGACTCCAAAAAGAAAAGTACCTTACTTGGTTTCCATACGAAAAGAATCATGCAACCTTTAGGTTAACGAAGACGCAGACTTTAAAATCTCCGTTTTGGAGAGATTCAGTTCACTTGCAGGGAAACGAGTTGCTTATTCCAGGAAGCACAAAGAGGGGAAAAGAGAGAGAGAGAAGGAGTGGGGAGGAAACAAAAGGCTGCAGGGAGCCTGCTAAGGTCCTTCTCCACTGGCAACCTGAGCTCGGGTTAACCCTTTCATTCACGCAACTGTGAGTCAGTAGCTAGATCTTACAAAAGATGGGAGCTGTACTCCAAACATCTGGAGGGCATCAGATCGGGGAACAGCTTGGGGCTTACTTGGACATTAAGGACCTAGGAGAAGCCATCTGGATCGGACCCAAATGGCTCCTTCTGCTCCGGAATTCTGTTTCTCACAGTCACCAAAGAGATCTTTCTGGGAAGCATCCTCTTGCTGCTTCCTTGACATCCACATGCTGCCTATCCAGGGTGTTGCTGCAGCTCCTGGATAATTTAGCTTGCTCTCTTGCACACCTTTTCCAGCTTTACAATATCCTACATTTTTATTTTTTTACATTCGTTCATTCATTTAGACAAAGTAATAATCATAAATAAATAAGAATAAACCACGTGTACCCCACCACCGAGACCATTCCATTGTAACTAACCAGCCTCCCAAAATTTCAACACCCCTTGTGATTGTTTGACCCCCTTCTGTTTTAATAGTACGCTACATTTTTCTGATATAATATCCTACATTATCCTACATTTTTCTCAATATAGATTTGCATAAAAAGTCTTGTAATATTGGCGGACTGATTTGCTATTCCTTTTTAATGACCCCTTTTAATGACGGATACCACACTGGGATGCGATGCGGTGAACTACTACCGACTGACTTCCACAAGTCGCCAACAAACCAAACTCTCCTGTTCTAGGTCCCCCAATCATATTGCATAGCAGTGTGTGAAGTGGGTCAAATCCGAAGCAAGCGATTGCTGGAGGAGTGTTTATGTCGCTGTGACGACTGCCTGGAAGGGACCTATCAAAACGAAACAGGTGAGCGCAAACACCGCGTGGCCCAGGGAGTCTCATTTGTGAATCTGAAGACCGGCCTCCGCCATGAGCTAGACATGTTCTAGCTCCCTCCCTTGACTCAGAGGTCATCAGTGCCAAGTAGGCAGAGGCGGAAGGCAGGAAAGAGTCCCGGGTTCGAATCCCCGTTCATGAAGTCTTTCGTGATGGTGCCAAATTCCTCCGAATAAATAACAGTCCAGAACAGGAGCGAAAAGGACCGCTGTACACTTTTGCCTCTTTCCCTTCATGGGCTGACAGAGGGTCCTCTGGAGGGTTTGTTTTTTGTTCTGAGTCACAACACAGCTTCACCATCTGCCCCTTTCCCCCAAGCAGAGACTCAGGCAAAGGGTTCTTTGTGGATGGCAACACAGGCTCCAGCGATTGTCTCTATCTGTGACTCTACAACCTTTGCAAATGCCCATGCCAAGCTTTGCACAGAGTGGGGGGCTCTGCAAAGCCCCAGGGAGCTCACCAGCTATAAGACACCACCTGGGGGAAAGGTGGGATTAAAAAATAATTATTACGTATTATTATTATTATTATTATTATTATTATTATTATTATTATTATTATGCCAGACTTTGCACAGAGAGTGAGGCTTGGCCAAAGCCTTTTTCACTGTCCACAATGGGAAGGCAGGGCTCAAAAGCAGAACTGTAGCGCTGGAAGGGACCCCCAAGGGTCATCTAGTCCAACCCCCTGCAATGCAGGAATCTCAGCTAAAGCAAATGGCCATCCAACCTCTGCTTGAAAACCTCCAAGGAAGGAGAGTCCACAACCGCCCGTGGGAGATGATTCCATGGTCGAACAGCTCTTACTGTCAAAGTTTTTCCTGATGCTTACTCGGAATCTCATTTCTTATAACTTGACGTCATTGGTTCGAGTCCTACCTTCCAGAGCAGGAGAAAACAGGCTTGCTCCCTCTTCCATGTGACAGCAGCCCTTTGGATATTTGACGATGACCATTGTGTCTCCTCTCAGTCTCCTCTTTTCTAGGCTAAACAATACCCAGCTCCTTCAACCATTCCTCATGAGGCTTGGTTTCTAGATGCTTGATCATCTGAGTTGCCCTCTTCTGCACATGTTCCAGCTTGTCAACATACCTTTCCTAGCCTGGGAGAGATCCCTGCACGGAAGTCCTGGAGAGTCAATGTGTAGAGACAACAACACTGAGCTAGTCGGTGCCTGCCTTGGTGTTAGGCACCTTCTTCTACTTCTAAGCAGTCCCGCTGCTGACTGAGTTTCCCCTTTCGTCCCCTTCAGGTGGAGACACTTGCTTCCTGTGCCCCCCGGGGACGTGGTCCCCTCCGAAGAGCAGCACCTGCTTCCACCCACACATCACGTATCTCAACACCACCAACACCACCATCTTGGCCCTGGTCATCCTGACCGCTGCCGACTTCTTCCTGCTCTTCAGCTGCTTGTTTGTCTTTGCCCTCCACCGGCAAACGCCGGTGGTCAAAGCGGCCGGGGGCAAGCTGGCTTTCGTCATGCTGGCCTCGCTGCTGGCTTCCTGCGCCACCACCAGCCTGTTTGTCGGGAAGCCCACCGACGTCACCTGCCTGATCCGGCAGCCCTTGTTCGCCGTCAGCTTCACCGTCTGCGTCTCCTGCCTCCTGGTCCGCTCCTTCCAGATCGTCTTCATCTTCAAAATGGCCTGCAAGCTGCCCCCCGGAGCCGCCAAGTGCTGGGTCAAGTACAAAGGCACCTACGCCTCGGTGGGCCTCAGCTGCGGCCTGCAGGCTCTCATCTGCCTCCTCTGGCTGCGCTTCTCCCCGCCCACGTTGCAAGAGGATTTTGTGAGCGAGAAGGAGGTCTTCCTGCGCTGCTCGGAGGGCCACTTCATGGGGTTAGGAGGGGTGCTGGGCTACATCACCCTGCTGGGCGGCGCTTGCTTCGCCTTCGCCTTCTGGGGCCGCAACCTGCCCAAGAATTACAGCGAGGCGAGGCTCCTCACCACCAGCATGCTGGTCTTCCTCATGGGCTGGGGCTCCTTTATGCTCATCTACATCACCACCGAAGGGAGGGGCAGGGGGATCGCCGCCTTGCAGATGTTCACGGTGCAGACCAGCGTCTACGCCATCCTGTGCACCTTCTTCCTGCCCAAATGCTACCTGATCCTCTTCCGGCCGCAGTTCAACACGGTGGCCCATTTCCAGACCTGTATCCAAGCCTACACGGCCACAGTCAGAAACGCAGAGCAGTGAGAAGCCTTCCTTGGGGTGGGGGGGGGGGGAAAGGCTGAAGCTCCGGCTTCTCGCACAGGAGAAAGCCCAGGAGGACTGCGGGAAAACTTCCGCTCCAACAAGAAACAGGGGAGGGGAGCCTGGAGGATAGGGGGGCTGCACACTTCACCTGTGTTGTAAACATAGGGGTGGAGGGGGGGGTGTTCGGAATCAGAGAACATCTGTGCGCCCGAGGGCCAAATAGCAGAAACTACAGAGCGAGGCTGCATTTGTATATTTCAAGCTTCTGAGAATTTGGTGTAGAATTTCAGTGGATTTTAGGGCAGAGGTCCAATGAAAGCAGGATTGTCAATGGTGCTGCTCAGCTACTGCCAAAGAGCACTGGTCCACACATAAGCGGACTCTCTCTGCCGCTTGTCTGTGTAATCTTTATTAGGGATCCTATGTAACAGAGCTAGCTGCTCCTCTTCCCTCCACCACCATCAGAAGGCAAGATCAAAGGCCCAAGTAAGACACCCTCTTTCCAGAATTAGGGCAGGGATAGGGAAGCCTGGGGGGGGCGCCCTCTAGATGCAGGCGGAGTTATGCTTGTCGTCCTCATCCTCCCTGACTCTTGGCCACATGGTCTGCTGGGGCTGATGGGAACTGGGAGCTCACACAATATTGGGCAGGTCCCCATTCCTGGTACCGTAGGAAGGAGGAGGGTAAAGAGGAGTAAAGTCAAAATGCAGGAGAATCTGGGGAGAGGGGGTGTTCCTTCACACTTCAGCACTATCTACGCAGGGCAGAATTATTTTACAAAACTGTCCGTTGGTGTTTTGAAACTGACCCTTAAGTTCAGTAGGGGTGATCTATGAAGAGGTGTTCCCACTGTAAGGTACCCCTGGGGCAAGACATTCAGGGGGCCTTTGACTGTTTTTGTAAATAATTTACAGTACAGGTTTGCTGCTAGGTTTTTTTTAAAACAACCAAGTGGTATATAAATTTTGTTAAATAGGATTAATCAATGCTTTGGAACACTTAGCCAAAAGTAGACTCGATTCAGCATCAGTTCAACTCAGATGTTATGCATGCTATTAAAATCCTTAAGTTCAAGTTAGGGGGTATGGAAGAATTATGTTTTTGTTGGTTTTTGCATTGTTTTCCTTCATTTTTTGGGGGGGGATCAGTTGTACCCCTGCTGTGGACAAGTGTGTGTCTGTTTTTATGTTGGATGGCATCTCAAATAATTGAGACGTCCCTTCTGGATTTCAGGCATGCAACTAACTGCATTGATCCAAAGCCACTTTCTTCCTCAAACATCTATAAATAGTGCATATGAAAATTAAGCCTAGAAGTCATTTGTACGTAGTCAACATGAAAAATGTCTCAACCATCTATGTATTCCCTGCAGTACTCTCTCAGAATCACACTTATTTAATCACTTCCCTAACATTTATCTTCCATTTGCATGACTTGACTAGGCAAACCAGTTAATTTGGTAAGCAAACACTGTTTTGCACAAAATGCCAGTTTGCACCTTTGATTCTGCAATTTAGGCTTCAAAAGGTTTGCTGGAAAGGGGGAATGGAGGCTATGGGTTCATCCTATCCCTTGTCAGTTACTTGCTCCATTGGTGGCCTGACGAAATCTTGCATCTTTTCAAACAATGAAACAAATCCACCCTTTTGCTGAAGTGGTGCAAGAAGAATACGTGGCTTCATCTGGATGGTTGCTCACCTAGCCCTGACTTCATATGACTTCAAGGCCACTACCATAGCCAGCCTGTTTTGCAACACATTTGGGGTGCAGATGGGTCACTGCTTAATTCTTGTAGGTTTTTCTGTGTTTTACAGTTTGGTGGTTTTATTTTTGCTGTTGTACTCAGATTTTAAAAAATTGTTTTATTGGGTTAATTTGTAAAAGAACAATGGGATGCAGATTCTTAATAAACAGGGCCACAAATACAAGACAAACGTCTTCAACAGAGTTCCTCTTTTATTGAAAGCAAGTGGGTCTCGGAAAACACAAAAGGGACTTGGACAGCAGCACCTTCCCCTCCAGGCTGCTTCAAGTTTCCAGGCTTAAGTGCAACGATCATCTCTGCTGCTGCTGCTGCTGCTATTCCTGTACTTAAGGAGGCTGCCTGACCTGTGTGAGAGTGTGTGTTGCTATTGCTATTAAAGGGAAAACAGGCTTTCTGTCACAAGGCTTTCTCCTCTTTCAAGCAAGGCACTGCCCTAGTCTTTCAGGACAAGGGGGGCCTTCACTTTAGCAGCCGCCTCTTTCCCCAGCAGCGTTTCCACAATCTCAAGGCCAAACTCGAAACTGGTGCCGGGTCCCCGGCTGGTGAGGATGTGCCCGTCTTTTTCCACACGGCTCTCAGAGTATTTGTAGTGGTCTTCAGAGGAATGCACAAGGAAAAAACAAAACAGAACAGGTTACCCCGGCAGGCATCAGCCACAGGAAGCCGACTCCACCCCCACCTATGAACCTCATCCACTGTAGCAAGAAGAGAAGCCGCAATTCTCATCCTTTATTTATTTCATAAAATTTATATACTGATGGTTTGTAAGGGGGGAGGGACACTCAAAATTAGGTCTCTCAGAATTGGCGATTCCTCAAAACCAAAGTATCTGATAATACGCATGGGTTACCCGACATTCCTTTTTGGGGATGTGCTTCACGAAACACTGTCTGCGCAAGTCGATCTCTGCCATGCGCCTGCAGCCACCTACCTCCGCTCATCATCTTGTCTTTGGCCAAGGGATGGGTTGTCACTTTGCATCCATATCCGATGCCATGTGCCAGCAGAGCCGTGGGTCCTAGAGATCAACAAAGATCCATCACTTGTGCACACTTTTACCATGCTGGAAAGCCGTCCCAGCATCGAAGTGGCAAGTGAGGCCGGATCCACAAAAGTGTTGGGGATCCCTCACCCTTTCATTACCACCATCACACACCCTACCCATGCAGGATTTGGGAGGAACGGTTAAGTGTGTGCAATTAATAAGCTTGAAATGATAGCATTAGGTTTAAATGAAGGAAGACCATAAGACCTCCCCCCCCCCCCGTTTTAACAAAACTTCCAAATATGTGGGGTGATGACTCCCCAGTTGGAAACAACCAGCAATTAAGTTATGCAACTTGCAGCACACCCATCACCATTTGCTTGGGAGCAAGTCCCACTGAACAAAGTACAACACATCTAAGGTGCCACATTCTGGACTGATCTACATAACTACATAACATCAATACCAGGAAAGATTCTAGAGCAGATCATTAAGCAAACAGTCTGTGAGCACCTAGAAAGAAACTCTGTGATCACTAAAAGTCAGCATGGGTTCCTGAAAAATAAGTCATGTCAGACTAATCTGATCTCATTTTTTGACAGAATTACAAGCCTGGTAGATGAAGGGAACGCTGTGGATGTAGCCTATCTTGATTTCAGCAAGGCCTTTGACAAGGTGCCCCATGATATTCTTGTAAAGAAGCTGGTAAAATGTGGGCTAGACAATGCTACCATTCAGTGGATTTGTAACTGGCTTACTGACCGAACCCAAAGGGTGCTCATCAATGGCTCCTCCTCATCCTGGAGAGTAGTGACTAGTGGGGTGCCACAGGGTTCTGTCTTGGGCCCAGTCTTGTTCAACATCTTTATCAATGACTTGGATGATGGGCTTGAGGGCATCCTGAGCAAGTTTGCAGATGACACCAAATTGGGAGGGGTGGCTAACACCCCAGAGGACAGGATCACACTTCAGAATGACCTTAACAGATTAGACAACTGGGCCAAAGCAAACAAGATGAATTTTAACAAGGAGAAATGTAAAGTACTACACTTGGGCAAAAAAAATGAAAGGCACAAATACAGGATGGGAGACACCTGGCTTGAGAGCAGTACATGTGAAAAGGATCTAGGAGTCTTGGTAGACCACAAACTTGACATGAGTCAGCAGTGTGATGCAGCAGCTAAAAAAGCCAATGCAATTCTGGGCTGCATCAATAGGAGTATAGCATCTAGATCAAGGGAAGTAATAGTACCACTGTATTCTGCTCTGGTCAGACCTCACCTGGAGTACTGTGTCCAGTTCTGGGCACCACAGTTCAAGAAGGATACTGATAAGCTGGAACGTGTCCAGAAGAGGGCAACCAAAATGGTCAAAGGCCTGGAAACGATGCCTTATGAGGAACGGCTTAGGGAGCTGGGTATGTTTAGCCTGGAGAAGAGAAGGTTAAGGGGTGATATGATAGCCATGTTCAAATATATAAAAGGATGTCATATAGAGGAGGGAGAAAGGTTGTTTTCTGCTGCTCCAGAGAAGCGGACACGGAGCAATGGATTCAAACTACAAGAAAGAAAATTCCACCTAAACATTAGGAAGAACTTCCTGACAGTAAGAGCTGTTCGGCAGTGGAATTTGCTGCCAAGGAGTGTGGTGGAGTCTCCTTCTTTGGAGGTCTTTAAGCAGAGGCTTGACAGCCATCTGTCAGGAATGCTTTGATGGTGTTTCCTGCTTGGCAGGGGGTTGGACTGGATGGCCCTTGTGGTCTCTTCCAACTCTATGATTCTATGATTCTATGATTCTAAGAGGAGGACAAAACAAAGAGAAGGAACTTGTGTGCATTTTCAAAGCAATCTCCCTCCTTTTAATCTGGCGTCAAAAACACCATTGTGCCCTGTGTCATTAACAAATCACTAAAAGATTAGTCCTGGTTAAACCACTGAACTGGAAGAGGAAGGTAAGATGAAGTTTGATAACTAGCACAGAACCCAAAGTTCACTCCTGCCGGTAAGTTTCCTGTGGGGAAGGTGCTGGTGAAGCTGATTCCTCCTTCTCACCCTATGGGTCAACTTCGACAGGGGGCTGGGGCTGCCCACCTATCAGTCACCTTGCATGACTGCAAGTCATTTGACAGGTAGGTGGCTCTGCCCATATGTCAAAGTCAGCCCCACCTACACCCTAAGGAGGAGATTGGCTGGTTCTTGCATTTGCAAATACAAAGAAGCAGTTGGAAGGATTATTATTGCCACAAAGTAGAGGGAGACTGGTGTTTCCCCATTGGCCAGAAGAAGCCAATTCCCAGAGGGGAAACCCTTGCATGGAGAATGACACTCACTCCCACTTCAGAGGAGTTCCTACAGCAAAAGTGTCTAAGGAGAGACTGAGCCAAGGATTCCCACTACAGTGAGAAGCATCCTGGAGTGGCAGGCCACGCTTGAGACACCCGCAGGTGTTTCTTGCAAACAGATCCCTTCGCAAGAGCCAACCCAGAATGCTTTTGAGATGAGCAACTCTCAGGAGGGTGCGGAACCCGACACTCGTGGTGCCCAAAGGCCAAGCGGCGAGAGAAGGTCAAGCCACACCACATATGGCAAGCACAGCACAGCCCGGCCAGCCACTCTCTCAGAAGCAGCAAGGAGGGAAGAGAATCACAGCCAGCAGCTGCTAACTGGAAGAGGGACCTAGGATTCTGTGGGGGAAATGCAGCTATTTCTGCAGTGTTATTTCGTGTCATATCCCATCTCAGAGAAGCTACCCCTAAAGGAAGGCTCCCTTTGAAAAACAAACAGGCCTGCCTCACTGTATAAACAGAGTGTGTTCCACATGGGGGCAAGCACAATTAATGGGATTGTCTTCAAGTTTCTCTCAACAGGTAGGGATTTGAGAAAGCTTTTCAACTCTCGGTTTTCAAACCCGCAAGACTTGCAGCAATGCCGATATTAGTTGTGTTTTTCTTACACCATCAGTGGCACAAGAAAGCCAAACCTCAGAAGTGAGGCAGCTGTGGTAGGCAAAGCTCTATGCAGGGTCGGTATCCTAGATCTTTGGAGTGTTGGGTGCGGACCTTGATAGCATACCTGCACAGATGGCAGCAATCAGCCCTTTCCTGCCATCTTGGTCTTTCAGTACCTCCTTCACAGCAGGTGACTGCAAGGAAAGATATTATTTGATCAACAAGCTATCCATTTCCAGCAATGCATACAAGAAGTCTGTTATGTATCAGAACTGGTCGTCTAACAAAGTAAAAAGAGTACAAAGGAAGGCGTCAGAAGATTTTGTTGTTATTAGATGACTAAAGGAAACTGCTTCTTACTTCCCCTGCCCCCATACCCCAAAATGTGCCATTGGGCTCTCTCTTGTTTCAAAACCACTTGAGTAAGCCTGGCTCAATTGTGGATTTAGATCTACAACCTTATACAAGGGAAGGGAAGGTGGACCAATTTCCCCCAGAAAAGAAACCAGTTTGGCAGTTGCAACATTTACTTTGGACTTTGGAAAGATTGACTCCGCTTCCTTCACTTTCAGAATGGGAGAATATTTGCTCAAATAGGAGGGAAGTTCCCACATTTCCCCAAGTTGTTACCTCTGACAAGTTCTGAGCTCCCAGGTTCCCTCCTGGCAAGACCACCACATCATAGGGTCCCTAAGAATAGAAAAAAGCATTAGCAAAAGAAAAGCATGAAGACTGGAAAAACAAAAGCAAACATTTTATTTGCAGCTATCCTTTAGCAGGCAACTGAACGCTCAATATTGTGCCATGATTCAATCCTGGACTAAACAGAAATAAGCGCCTCTGGTGTGAGGGTTTTCCCTTCATCATTAAAACTACAGGATTTTGGGGTTGGTGGGTGGGCAGAAGAGACCTTCCGGATCAGAGGGTGCTACTTCCAGACAGATTTCATCCTAGCATCTTACCCCTCCCTCCAAAAAATTATAAATATTGTGCAGTGTTTTGTTTTTTCCATTGTGCATTTCATTTCTTTCCATCTGTTTGACATGTAAGGTCATACAGTGTCTATTTAAATTCAGTGGCACTGAGAATCACTATCCACACTTGGTAATGGAACGCCACTCAGAAACTTCCAAGTTCAACCATTGCATTTCCCTTCTGGGGCCATGATTCCATGAAGCCACATGCAGGCACCGTGAGAGGTTTCTCCAAAGTTTCCAGAGCCACTATTTGCCTCTTTACCAGTCAGAGTTTCCAGCTCCTCAGCAATTCCCCCCCCCTCCCTGATTATTATCACTGTGCAAGCTGAAGGTACCCTTGGGCCAACCCTAGATGATGATGAAGAAACTCGGGCATAATATGAAAGAGGCAGGGCACCCATTTTTTTGCAACATGGAATCTGTGTGGCACCAACCTCCTTCCGGGCATCTTCCAAACTCTTGTCGGGACAAATTAAGACATCTCGGCTGCACTGCACAGGCTCTTTCCCAGACAGGCCGGCTACGGTCACAGAGATCTGGTGAGAAAACAGACAGCTCTGCCTTATTTGCCAAAATCTACTGAGTCACTGAAGAAATGGAAATAGTTTGGGGGAAGTAAATTTCTGCATTAGTGGTCCCCAGCACAATGGGCATTTAGTAAATTTGTATATAGCGTGTTTCCTCCCCCACCCCCAACGCATCCATCAGCAAGTAACCAACCCTACCTGCTATTTTTCAAAAAGTTAACTCTCTGAAGAACCCTTGGGAGAAATCTATACAGGGAGCAACACAGTACATAATTGAATAATATCTCCCACCTCTCTCTGGCTACCTGTAAATATGCTGTGGGCATACAACAGCTGTTAAAGAGGCATGCGTGGAATTAAGCGGGTATATCAAACTCAGAGGACTAATGGTTGGTCTGCACAAGTGGCCAATCAGAAAGAGACACTGTCTCTGCCCCCTGTAACTGACCTCTGTTCTGCAGTCCAGCTCTGCTCTACAGCACATTGTTTTGGTGTCTAGCAGGTACCAGCCAGTCTGCCTCTGGATGGCTTTTTGGATGGTGTGGTTTACTTTATTTCACTATTTGTTTATTAGAACAGGGTTTACAACATTTACAAGAACAGTTTTTATTTTTTTGGGCTTCTTTCATGCCAAAACATTTGGTTTTGTGAGCCCCATGAGGACAAGAATGATAAAACTGCTGTAAATCCCTCTGAGCCCACAGAATAGGCAGAGGCCTATACCTGCACATACCTACATCTAGATCATCTGTATCTATAAATTTCTCTCTCCTTTCCTGGCTCGAGGCTGCAGGGATGGGGGTCTGCTTCTCTATATTGTAATATAACCTTCTCCCCGACATAATAGCAGAGGGAGGGAGTTGGTGGTATGGGAAGGGGAGTGGTGGTGATAGGACGGTTGAGAATGTAAACCTACCCATCCTTAATACAGAACATCTTCTCCTGCCCAAAGTGCTGTTTGCATGGAGCAGAAGTGGAGGAACCCAAAGCCCTCCAGATGCTGCAGGGCATCAGCTCCTGTCATCCCTGGCCATCGCCCAGGCTCTGAGTTCAGCCACCTTCTGCTCTGGAGGATTTCTCAAATGACAGGTGGCTTGCTGTACTTCCCATGCTTGCCTACACAAGGGAAACTCAGCAGAAATGGCTTCTCAAACCACTTCGCAATTGCCAAGCAACTAAACACGCCTTGTCTATGCAACTCTAAACAGTGCATGAGCCCTCCAGGTCCCAGGACTAAACAGTCAACACTGTTGCAACCAGCTCAGCATCTAGTTCATGAGGAATCCACCTGCAGGCAACAACGCAGAGGGACAGGACAATCATTTCGGCTACTGTAAGCTCCCTATGCAAAGGAAGGGACTTGCCTTCTCGCACATGGACAGGGTGTTATTGTTAACAACAACAACTCCAGGAGGAATGGAAGAAAGGAAGAGCTATATAGGAAGCCGCAGGGCATACTCACACCTGCCCTCCTCATGATGTCTGTGGGGATGACCGTTTCCATCTCTTCAGCTCCTTTGGCCAAGATCACCAGAGCCCTTTTGGCAGTCATGTTGAAAACTGGGCGTTTTGCTCGCCTTGATAACAAAAAGCTAGCTCTCTCTCACACACACACACACTACAGAACAAGAGAGAAGCAAAGTGTTAGGGAAAGCAACATTTATCTGCACAGTTTATTGTTCAATCACCACTGCTCAATAATCCAAGTTGCAGCCAAACTGAGGAGCTACTGAAGAGAAGAAAGATATACAGTAGCAAGAATTGCTGGACAGAGGTCAACAATTAAGTGCCTTAGCAGCACCTTAAAGCAGCCAGCAGCAGTATGGCCAGGAACACCCACAGAGTCCTGGGAAGGTCAAAGGTCACAGCACTTTTCTGAAAAAAGCCCTGGTTTAGCATTTTTTTGGAAGAGTGATGGAATAGGAGCTTCCTGCCATCTGCATATCTGATCTCAGCCCTTTTTTAAATCTACGTCAATCTTCAAGGGAGGCAAGAGATCATAGATACCCACAGCAGCAGAGCCTTGGTTATGAGGGACACGAGGCAAGAAGAAGCAATCTCATAACTACAGCCCAAAACGAACAAACCACCAATTGTGACTGAGGCAGAAAACCTGTTACTGGGGAAGAGGTTATTTACTTCCAAGTGCTTGGGGAATGACATTTCTCCCTACGTCAGAAGCCAACTCTTGCTGAGAAAACATTGTTGTTGTTGTTTAGTCGTGTCCGACTCTTCATGACCCCATTGACCAGGCACTCCTGTCTTCCACTGCCTCCTGCAGTTTGGTCAAACTCATGTTGGTAGCTTCGAGAACACTGTCCAACCATCTCGTCCTCTGTCGTCCCCTTCTCCTTGTGCCCTCCATCTTTCCCAGCATCAGGGTCTTTTCCAGGGAATCTTCTCTTCTCACGAGGTGGCCAAAGTATTGGAGCCTCAGCTTCAGGATCTGTCCTTCCAGTGAGCACTCAGGGCTGATTTCCGCTGAGAAGACATAGGAAACCTCATCTCCAACTTTTATTGCAAGGAAGTCATAATGATCATTAACCTGGCAAGATCACAAGCTGCAATCCTGCCTGAAGCAAGTCCCAGTGGGCTGACTTGCCATTTTTCTGTTGCCCCTTTTCTAATTTTACGGTGGTCAAATAAGCACCTTGGGAGGATGCAGGAACGCAGAGTCAAGATGACCCAAGGGCTCCCTACATAACAACTGCAATGACAGTAATCTAAACATCTCACACTTGGTTAAATGTTCTGTAAATCGGCATGAGAGCACAGGTTTCTTTCACATTTTCAATTACTTTTGCCAGCAATTACAGCAGCTAGGCCTGCTCTGACTGTGAGCAGTACAGTAATGTCTGGTAACTGACAGGATTCTCATCAGCTGCAGCTGATTTAGACGTAATGCTAAAAAAAATAGCTTCTGAACTGAATTTACTGAGAGGAGGGAGGAATGTACACAATGCATAGCAAGGGTTGAAGAAAATATTAAGAACAGCACTAACACAGTGAGGCTAAAGTGGAAATGAAATGAAACTTGAAGAGCTGTAGGATCAGGCCCACAGATCAACCATACGAATTCAAGGCTACAAACAGGGACCAGAAGCAGATGGTAAAATAGAACCTTTTTGGAAAACGGCTCCTGCAATTGGTGCCCTCTTGTCAGAGAGGACACAAAGAGCACAGAGCCCTCTCTCCCCAGAAATGTTGCAGGAGGAAAACCGCAAGATATTGTTAGACACTTTTACAGATACCCAGTGAAGCGCTTGCAGCTCAAATCTCTGTGGAAATTGCAACCTCTCAAATATTAATTCCATGGCCAGTATCTATGCATTAAAAAACCCATCATTATTATACCACTATCAAGACAGTTATGCAGCTGTGAGTGCACCGCTTATTGCCAGCAGTGCAAAATAGCTCTGCTTTGCTATACCTATTTAGCGGAGTAGGAAGGAGTTACAGCCCAGCAGTGTAGTCCTGTGTTATCCGAGTGCGCTGGCCTTTTTCAGGAAATTGGGGTCAGCGGGCACAGTTGTGAAAGCAGGGAACAGATGGAAAGCAAGGGCAGAGGAGGAGCAGACCTGGTTGCTGTCTGCCTGTATGCTTAGAGCAGGGCTGGGCAAGGCAAGGGGCGCGGGGCGCGGCTGATGTTGTCGGTCATCTGGAGGCCTGCCCCAGAGAGGCGGAGGCACGCATCTTCCCTGGACCACCTTGACGCGCGTGTCGTAACCCGGGTCACCCCAGTCGTGCGAATGCGCGCCCAGCCAGGCCTCCCCCGCGCTTCCTATTGCAGGGCTTTGCCGGGCTTTTAGTCTCGAGGGAGGGAGGGAGGCTGCTGAACACGCGAGGCGGAGGGGTGGCCTTCCAGCGCCACGAGGGAGGATTTCGCCCCGCTGCCTCCACAGCCAGGCCTTCGCTTCAACCACGCGCCCCATCCCGCCCACGGGGGGGGGTCACCTTTTGCACGCGCCTCCTTCGCCCGCTTATGCACCCGTTCTTACGTGCAAAAGGCGGCGGGAACTGCAGCTCCTCCTCCTCCTTCAGAGACGAGGCGGGCGCTTTCTGCTGCTGCCACTCGCTGGAGGCTCGTGATGGCGCTCCGTCAGCGAAGGCTAATGGTTCCTCCCTGCCTCCACCCGCTTCCAGGAGGAATGGAACAGCCAGGGAGAGAGAGAGAGACTCGAACTCCCGTGAGGAGGAGCCCCCGAAGCCCCTTAACCCCTTCCGTGCCAGCCGCGGCTCTCCCTTTCTCACAACAGCCCCCTCGCATTTCAAGCGGTAGCTCCTACCACTTTAAAGAGCGGCGATTTCCCGAAAGGAATCCTGGGAATTGTATTTTGTTAAGGGTGCTGAGAATGGTTAAGAGGTCCCCTTTCCGCCGCTTCCCCACCATAAGGACTACAATTCCCAGAATTCCCAAAGAGGAAAGCCGTTAAACGACTGCGAGAATTATAGCTTGCGAAGGAGGGGGAGTCTCCTAACAACAATGTGGGAGCTCTGGCCTATGGCAAGAGGGTAGTGGTGGGGAGGGGGCGGTTTCGCAGACACCCTGCACCTCCTCCTCACCAACGTGCACCCTTCATAGCCACAGTCTCCAGGTGTCCAGCACCCTTAAACTACAGTTCCCAATAATATTCTTCTTTGTGCGGGGGGGGGGAGAGTCGTGTGCTTTAAATGTCTTTGGTGAGGACGTGTGTGGAAATTCCCTGGCGAGAGCCGAGGGTCGGGTCTGATCTGAGGAGACTCGTCGTGACGTACTTCGCTTTCAAGCCCTGCGCGTAGCGGCCGTCATTCGAAAAGGTCGCGGCTGGGGGTGGGGGAGGGGAAACAAGCTTAAAAGGCGAGAGCGAGCGGACGCCTCAGCCCGCGCTTTCTGGCAGTTGAGGGGGCTTTGCTGACGTCACGTTCGCACCTGGGGCGGCGGAAGGCCAAGGCCCGCCTACCTGCAGCGGCGGAGCCAATGGGGAAGGGCAGCTCCTGCGTTGTGCGGTGGACCCCGGGGGAGTCATGTATTTGAGAGTTAACTCTGGAAATGGATACTCCGGAATCTGGTCAAACTAAACCCCAGGAGTGAGAAGGTCACAGACCCCGTGAAGGGAAAACCAAGCACAAATGGTTTCAAAGGGGCAGCACACTGGGTCCATGTTTATGAATACTGTAATTTGATTGCCATTACAGCGAAGTGGAACCTCCTTGTCCAGAGGAAGTCTACCCCTGAATTCCAGGTGCTTGGAGAGCAAACAACTGCTGTTTCCCCACTCTGCTTATAGGCTCTCAGACACATCTGGCTGGCCAACGTGGGAAATGGCAGCGTGATGCCTCTGGACTCTGATTTCAAGCTTAATGATGCATCAGACTGGTTCTTAAATCTTCTGTTAGCAGAAATTTTCTTTGGGTGCTAAAAGCAGAAAAGCTTTTGCATGAGTAACAGCATCAGTAAGTGTTTGATCTGAGTTTTGCCGCCTTAAACTTCACTTCCAGAGAACAAAGTTGTTAAAATGTTTTCCAGAAACTAGGATTTTACCATTTCCCAGTCACTTGGTAAGAATAGTGGCACAGCTTTTTCAACAGGCTCTTTGGCACATCCAAAATTTCAAGCCTGGGCGCCTTCACAGGATGACTGGAGGTTTAATTTGAAGGGCTGACTGCATCTTACTATCTTATTATTTCTTACTTTTGTTAGCCACTTTATATTGCCCAAAGCAACCCAGAGCGACTTACAACCAATCATCTGGTCGTAATCAGTTGGTTCAAATAGCTGTCATTGTTTAAAGTCATTATTAGAATTCAATAAATTGCCCATCTTCAAACGCTAGAAATTTTTTTTAGCAGCTTCAAGAGACTCGAAGGACAATACCTGTATTGTGAAATGTAAACATTGGACCAAGCAATCCCATAGTAACCTCAGGGCCATTTTAGCAATGGGGGCATTCATAACGCACACCAAAGCTTGAGGTGAGAACACACAGAGCCTTGCATAGCCTCCCCAGGGCTCATTCAGCCACCCATTTTCTTTTCATACCAAGAGAACGCTGTGGTCCTCATGTCCTGCTGCTTTTAAGATTCTCAAAGGCACATGGCTGACCACTGCTTCAGACAAAGTGCTGGAGACACTTTATGGTTTCTGTTTTTTAGTATTTCCCAAAAATTATACGCTGCTGGATTGTAGAAAGAAAGAGCAATTTACAAAAAAAATGAAACTATTGTTGCTACTTTTGAAAATCACAAATATTTAGAATTACAGTAAAGCATAAGGCTGAATATTTTCCTGATATTTGCTATTCCAGAATATCACAAATAAAACCCATCATTTACAAACTTATTTGGTCAGTATTCATTTACTCGTTATTCTGCAGTATACTAATCGGGGCCAGCTCCATGTTTCTCAGGGCTTATATGGGCATTTGGTGTTAGTGTCCCTGTAGGTCAGGAAATCCTATCGCCTGCTGACCAAAACACCTCATTCATCCTTTGCCTCAGTGATTAGGAGAAAACAGCTCTGCTTTCCCTCAATGGCTACAAGCATCAGCTTGCTTTAGAAAAGAAAAGAGAAGAAAAAAGAAAGGTGCTATGGGTCCTTGGGTATACTAATTCTGCTTCCAGTTCTTGAACCATGGAAAGACTTGTTCTCATCACCCATGACTGCTAAGCTTTCTCTGCTGAGGAAATTTCTGAAAAGCTGTTTAACGGCCATGATGCACAATGTCTACCAGATCACCCCTTTTCAGATGTTTATTGACATTCTCAAAGAACTCAGAATGGTTAGTTTGACAGGATGGCCTTGCAAAAGCCATGCTTGTTCTGCTCCAGCAAGACTTGTTCTGCCTGATTCAGAATTATATATGTAATGCTTTCCACCACTTTCCCCAGAGTAGATATTAAGCTAATGGTCTGCAGTTTCCTAGATTTTTACACAGTGATTTCTAGGATTATCAAAAGACATCTGGGGGGGGAGGGGTATGCTCTCTCGCTCTACCCTGGTCTACTAGTCCCTTTCAACTGCTTGGCAAGTGGGCTGGGGCACTGAGCAACCAGTGGCAGGGGGGAAGCAGGATAGCAGTGTGCCCCACCTGCCCAGGACCCCATCAAGCCTGGCTGTGCCACTGAAGAAACTATCAGACAATGTGCTATTAACATATAATAACCAGAGCAGCACATCACCTGTCCCCATTTCTTTTAATTTTTTTTAGCAGCGGTAACATTCACAGCACCTGATTTCTCTATGTGTGCTCAATCTTCACCCCATGTGTAGTAGCTGCAGTGCATAAGCATTTCAGAATAATTTCTATAAGAATAAAGGGAACTGTGCACATACTTTTTTTCCAAGAGAAAACAGTCTTATTTTCCAAGTTGAAGAAAAATAAAATGAACATGCCCAACTGGGTAGGTGGTGCCAATGCTCTTTCAGTTAGGATAAATTATCTAAACGGCATTTTACATTTTTGCTTGCATTTGAGTAGGTATCATCAAGCAGAAAAACTGCTTTATCTGTTTCAAAATCACAACAACATCCTATTTGAAGCCACAGTTACCAGTTCTCTATCTTCAATCACGATTGCAAGATTACCGCTCATGATTCTAATCCAGCCCAGTGACAGGAAGCCCCCCTCCCCTTCCTCCTTTGACATTTCACATACTGTACTTCCCAGCACAGGGCATCACGGTCAGCTTATTATCTGGGGTGGGGGCTTTCTGCTTGCCAGGTGAAGGCAAACACCTTCTCTTCACAACCACTGGTGTTCCAGTGATAACAAGTTTCGGGCTCACTGAAGCCTTATTAAGAAGTGGGTCCCCCCCAAATTCACGCTTGGACGAAATGTACGGTAGGTGTGAAAAGCTGAAAGACCGCTGGTTGGATTTGTTTGGCCAACAGGTAAAAGAGATGAGACCTGGGAGGTCATTGCCTACAAACACAGAGATTGTGCAGTTGTTGAGGTGGTGCAATGAAACGAGACAAGGAACTGAGTCATGTGAACATGTCTCCTGGTGTCCCTGTGTGGGATCCTCCTTCCCTCCTTTCCTAGTGTGGAAATGTACCTTGGATTCGAACCAGGGCCCCTTCTTCTATCTCAATGGAGCTCCTCCTGTAGTTCCTGACACTGGTGTAGAGGTTGATGCCCACTTCCCTGTCTGCTGCCTTGGCTGGGTGGTGTCAAGGTACTTCTCCATGGAGCACTCCAGGAGTTCCCTCACTTTGGTCCCTGACATGGCCGGTGGGTCTCGAACTCACACCTCCTGCTTCTCAAGTGATGCAGTGAGCTATGGGAGGTTGCTGTGGCTGCCTGTGTGGGTCTGCTATGTAGCAGTGATTTCAGTTGAATTGGGAGAGGCTCAGATTACAGTGATCTGAGAACTTTGCTTCCAAGAAAACTCAAAAAAGTTCATGTCATTAAACAGGATATTACTGAAGAGAAAGGGCTCATCAGCCAGTAATCACTGTTTTGTTATCTAACAGTGAACTGGCTCACTCACACCAATTCACCTTATGTTCCTCCCATCGCATATGGAGGTAATGATTTGGTTTGTTCATGATTTGTATTAATGTATTTACAGTATAGTTAAAGGTAAAGGGACCCCTGACCATTAGGTCCAGTCGTGACCGACTCTGGAGTTGCGACGCTCATCTCACATTATTGGCTGAGGGAGCCGGCGTACAGCTTCCAGGTCATGTGGCCAGCATGACAAAGCTGCTTCTGGCGACCCATAGCAGCGCACGGAAACGTTTACCTTCCCGCTGGAGCGGTACCTATTTATCTACTTGCACTTTGATGTGCTTTCGAACTGCTAGGTTGGCAGGAGCTGGGACCGAGCAACGGGAGCTCACCCAGTTGTGGGGATTTGAACCGCCAACCTTCTGATCGGCAAGCCCTAGCCTAGGCTCAGTGGTTTAACCCACAGCACCACCTGCGTCCCACAGTATAGTTAAGTGGTGATATATAACATATTGAGCAATACTCTCCACTCCACTCCAGTTATAATAAAATGGACCACAACAAATTGGTGATGCTATCTTTATCCATCCTTTCACTGCAGCTTCATGATGTGCAGAATTATGCATGAGGTGCTTTCTTATCTGCAAGTGCCCCCAAATGACCACATTGCCCCTGTCCCCAGAACCTACCTGTCCCCGTTGCTGCCTTGCCTGCCTGTCCTGCCCCCCTTTTCCCACTCCTTAGGCCAAAGAGGATGCTCCTCCATGGGTTGGCCTTGAACCCCTTATCTGTGTTGTGCTGTGTGTGGCCTCTCCCTTCTTCCCGGTGTGTGTGCTGCTGCTCCAAAGCAGTGCCCCCCCCCCGTTTTCGAGTGGGATCCGATCACGTGCGGGCAAATAAGTGCGCATTTGGAGCTCTAGTGCAAAGCCCCACTCCCGAGTTCTCCTCATGTGAGGTGAAGGCAAGTGAGCGGAAAATGCAACCGGACAGGTGCTTGGAAAGGACTATGCCCTTGCTGGACGCAACGTCGTCTAACCTCCCTGGCCCTGCAAATAAAGGCGTCTGACCCACCCCCACTAACAGGCGGCAGCCGCGCGCAGGAGAGTGAAGCCTGTTGGTCCCCTCCAAGGCCAGCAGGAAGCCTTTTGCGCGCAGGAGTGGAATGGTGCGCGCGCCCCAGCTCGCCTTTGAGAGGGTCCCAAGAGCCCCTGCTCCCTCCCTGGCGCTCTTGAGGGGCTGCCCCCGCCTCCGGCGGGGATTCCCGGCCCTAGAGCCGCCCCGGGCCCCACCACGTGTCGCTGGCGCCCCGCTCCGACGCACAAAAGGCTTGGCGCCGCCCCGAGGAAGCGAGAGTAGTCCCTACTCGCCTCTTGCGTACTCTGATGGGACGCTCCGCTCCGACGCCGCTGCTGCTCCTCGCCTTCCTCCTTTGGAGATGCCTCGCCGCCGCCAAGGCGGGCTGCGAAAAAGGTAAGGGGGCTGCCCCGGCAGGCGGACGGGTGGGGAGCATAGCTGCCAAGTTATCCCTTTTTTAAAGGGATTTCCCCTTATGCTGAATAGGCTTCCTCGCGAGAAAAGGGAAAACTTGGCAGCTATGGTGGGGAGGCTTGGCCGGATTCCAACTGGCCCTTCAGCCCGCTCCTCTGACGACGCCCCTTTGCCCTTCTCCTCCAGGCACCTACCGGGACGCCCAGCGCCAGACTTGCAGACCCTGCACCCCGTGCCAAGGTAGGTGGTGTCTCCTTCCGTTTCGCGATCCCCACTCACAGCTGGCGCCTGCTGCTTCCGAAGGGGGCTTCAACTTGCAAACAGGGCATGAGAAATCCCGACGGTAGGTGGGGGGGGGGGAGACTCCCAGCTGATGCTCAGGATAACCCCGGGATGGCTCATGAGGAGACATCCCCAGGCTCTGAGCAGGGATGAGCTGGACCAATTTCCTTTAGAAAGTGGAGTAATGCTGCTACCTGGGAAAAGGGTATCTGGACTTGCCTCTTCTGCATGATGAAATGTTGGCACAACCCAGACCTTAAGAGCTCTTGTTGCTTGGGGTGGGGAACCATGGTGCAAGGTGGGCGAAGACAGGAGTGGAGTGGACAGTGAGGAGTGGGGGGGGGGGTCCACGTCCACAAGAGCTGGGCATGCACATGAGAGGTGCAATGCAAATTTGCTTGAGAGCAGGGTAGACCTTAAGCACTTTCTTGCATCCTCAAGGCCATGCAAACATGGGAAGAGCTGTATCCCATGGTCAGTGGCACATCTATCCCTGTATCCAGTTTTTACAGTGGCCATATGCCCCAAAGGGAAGTCCTCACAATGAGAACCTGAGCACACTTTCTCCATTGGTGATGCCCAGCATACTGATTTTCAGAGGCATACTGATGCCCTCCATCGACTTAGCAGGGCTTCCAATGCAAACCCTCAGGAATGCGGTTGCAACAAAAGCCCTGCTCAAGCAGAGGGAAAAGCCCTTCATTTTAGCAGCACCTTATAGGGCATGGGCGTAGCCAGGATTTATTTTAGGGGGGCAGGCTTTATGTTAGAGGGGGCAGAACCAATATATCTCTGAGGCAATTGGTCAGTTAGTTAAGTATCTATATCTACTTGATTTAGGAGGGGCAGCTGCCCCACCCAGCTATGCCCATGTTGCAGGGTGCTTTGACAAATAAATTTATTAGTTTTCCAATATTAACCCAATTATACAAATGCCAATGAATTCCAAAGGAATACAATTTAATTAAAGAGGTTTCCCGCGGACCACATTTGACGCATTCATATTCTTATCTTTCAAAGCGCCTTGCCCCTGACATCATTGTGATGCCAAGTGATTGACAGGTGGATGGCCCCACCCACTTGTCAGATTTGTCCCATGTGGGCTTAATGTCCAGCGACCAAGGATACTAGTTAGTGGAGGCCAGAAAGGCTCCCTTCCCAGACACCTTGTCATGCAGAGCCCACCTGCTTGCCTCCCTTGACTCAGTTGCCACTTTGTGTGGCCACAGCTGCTTGATGGAGCCAACGGCCCCCTCCTCAGGTGCAATGTGGTCCTCTAAAAATGCATTAACTCTTTAGGCAAAAATCAGTATGAGCGACGCTGCTCAGAAGACTCCGATGCTAAATGCAGATGCGCCCCTGAATATGAATGCGGAAATCTAGAGTGCGGCAGCTGCGTCTGTAGTATTGGAGAGGAGTGGAACGGAGCAGGTGAGAGCTTAGGATGGGTAGGAATGTGCCAAAGACTGGAGATGTGTGCATGATGTGGCACTGTTGGCGAAGAGACCCTCTTGTCACAGACGGGTTAGGTGGGCAGAAAGGTCCCTCTTTGGTTGCTGTGCTTCTGGGGTGCTAGAAGGAGGGAAAGACGCTTTGGAGAGAGAGAGGAAAGAGGCATGGGGTGGGGAAGGGTCTCTGGCTGACAGAAGGTGGAAAAGGGGAGGCTGACTTGGAGGGTGCAAAGGGGCGGATGGGGAACAGAAGGGAGAGGTGCCTGGAAATAAACTTGGGCTGTTCCCAGGTTATGGGCCGTTTCCTGCCATCTCTGGGCACCTTCTTTTGAGGCTTTGGAACATGAAGAAAAGGTGCTGTCAAAATAAGACAGAGGAATGTGTCCGAGGCGCCACCTCCTCCTTCAACAGCGTCTCACCCCCAATGCTGCCCCCTCACTTTCCAGTGACACCTTACAAGTGTTCTCACAGAATCTAGTGACCCTGTTGAATATTAGTCAGCAAAGAGGTGCTTTCAGTTTTAGCTGAAATTACAACTTATAGGGTCAAACTAAACAATTCCCCCAACCAAGATGAATCCCAAGGCATCAAAATATATGGGAAATAATTTTACATGCCTTCCTTGCCAGCAGAGGGGGTAGAGGTTTTCAAGCTCCTGTAAGCTTGTAAGGGGGTCTGTTTGACCAGGCCAGGGGGCAGGGCTGGGTTTGTTGCCTCACTTCCATTAAGTAACACCCACCTGTTCCTCAAAGGTTGCCAAGTGTGTCCTGAAGGGAAGTTTAAGTCCGGGATATCTGGTAAATGCCAAAACTGGACACAGTAAGTCTTTTAAACAAAACAGCAAAAACATTTTTTTCTCCAGTATCATAGTTGCTGGTGTGTGTTTTAATGGGACTTTGTGATTGCCTGCAGATGTCCAGCTAATCAGATCTCAATTCCTGGGACGGCGAAAACTGATGTGGTTTGCAACACGACAACAGAAGGCCCTACACAACCCCCGACTTGGCCGGTTTTAACTAAGGAGGCAGGTGAGGGTTTGCTACATCTCTCTAATGAGAGCTGAACGACCAGCAGCTTGGCAGGAGTCAATCGGAGGGCTTTGCCTCTGCTGCTCTCTAGGCGGAGGAGGGTGGCGAAAGGAAATAAGGGCAAGTCACCCACTACTCTGTGTCACACTAATGCTTGTGATCGACATCGGAGACCTGGCTTCTCTCTCTTGAGGCAGGAGAATAACATTTGCTAGAACACTCACACACAGTCATTTTACTGCTTGGTTTGGGGGGGATCTATTTTTGGCAGCTGTTCTAGTTTCTGAATTGCTGGGTTTGACTATGAGCTGCTTCAAGGACCCTAATTGGGTGGAAGACATATTATTACATATATTCTTTTGTTATGCTTCTAGACTGGTAAATCATCTTATGTCTACATCTCTTCTTTGTCTGCTGCTCCTGCCTCTCATTCTTCGGCCTTCACAGCCTCCTCCGACTCAGCTCTCGGGTACCTTTCCTCAAGCAGCGGCATAGCTAGCCGCTTGGGTGCCTGGTGCGGGGGCGTGTCCTGCAGCCGGGGGCGGGGCGATCCACCCATGGGGGCGGGGCGAGCCTCTCTGACTCTGTAGGGCGGCTGAGGGAGAGGCAGTAGGCAGAGGCAAATCCCACACTGCCATTTTAGGCAGCGCAGAACCTGCAGGCGCCTAAGCCACCACATCACTCCTAAAGTTTCATGAGCCCAATTTTTTATTTTATTTTTAAACTCATTTTCATAGCTGCCAAGTACCCCATTTTCCCTGGGAAACCCCCGTTTTTACTTTCCTTTCCCCGGTGGTCCCCCGTATCACTTCGTCTCCCGTTTTTCTCCGTTATTTTCTCCTGCCAGCGGCCATTTTTTCCTTTCCGATTTGCCCTTCTATGGGCACCAAAAATGGCCGCCGCCGACTTCAAAAGTCGCATCTACGCATGTCCGGAAGTGCATAGACGCGACTTCCAGTGTTGGCGGCGGCCATTTTTGGTGCCCATAGATGGGCGGAGTGACACCGGAAGTTGCGTTGACACACTTCCTGACATGCGTACAAGTGACTTTCAAAGCCGGCGGCGGCCATTTTTGGTGCCCATAGAAGGGCAAAGTGACACCGGAAGTTACGTCGACGCAACTTCCGGTGTCACACAGCTGCCAGTCCCGGATTCTGCAGTCTGGGACTTGGAAGGTAAGCTCATTTTGTCATACACACCCCTCAGTGATGACACTCGGGACGGACCACACCACCCGCAAACCCCCTTCCTCCGCCACTGTCCTCGTGGCCAGAAACAGTGCACACTGGTCCTCATCTATCCTTGGTCACCCTGAAGCCCCCTCGGTTGACATTCTTGCATGCCCAACACGACCACCTCTTTTCACCCTGAAGGTCATAGCGACACATACCTGAAATGTTCCAAACTCCATGCTTAGGATGATGTCGAGTTTCCATTGTGGGCTGTAACAACCGAACAAGTTTGCTTCACAAGTTTGTTCAAGTGAGGGGCAGGTAGCCATCCATTCTGAGGCAAAATACAATACCAGCCTCACAGCCTTCTAGAGGCTGCCTGCTTTGAAATAAACAACCACCCATTGTTTTGGTACGCTATTAGTTATCTCCACCTCTCCTGGAATGAGTCACATTTTCTTGGTAGATAGGTGTGCTTGCCTCTGAGCATTTTGTTACAGCCACACCCTGAGTTGGAGGTTTATGACTCCTTTGTGCCTCCATCTTCGACAAAGTGGTGCCACTGCTGGGCACCTGGTAGACCGGGCAGGTGTTGCCAGGCACCTGGTGCTAGAGATCCCAGAGCTCTTCTCGGGCAGCAGGTCTGTTCCCCTATGCAGAGCTGGAGTACCTGGTTTTCTCATTCGGCCTCGGATAACACAGCTATTTCTTCCTAAAATTTGTTCTAAATGTAGGTTTAGAACTACTTGTCCTGGGGCAAGTATTCAATGGTAAAGGAAGGCTTTTCAGCCTTGTTCTCCTGAGCCCAAGCACACCTGTAGGACTTCCTACAGGAGCTCAGCTTAGTTTTGGGGCCGCTTCTGAGGGATGTGACTTCTCCTTGTTTTTTAGAGCAGGACAGCTATCTGGTCCCCATCAGCATCGCCTTGGCGGTGGCCTTGCTTCTGTGTGTGCTGTTCCTGGTGCTCTTTTGCATCTTCTTCAGATCCTGGGCAAGAGAGAAGTTCCCAGCTGTGATCCTGAAAGGTAAGACCAAGACACGATCCTCTGCCAGGAACCTGCTCTCTCCCCCCCCCCACACACCACTTTGCCGTGGGGCATCACCAATGGGGTGCTTTGTCCAGGGACTGGACTTGGCAAAGCTGATTGACACTGAACTTCAGAGCCTGAGTTGGGTGAGTGGAGGTCCCCATTGCAAGCCATTCAGCATTCCTGGGTCACTGCAGCCTTTGGGTTTTCTGGCCATGCAAACCCTGGCTGGTGAAAGGGCTGGAGTTTCTTCCTTTCGGGATTTAGAAAGACAAGTCCTGTGTTGTTTCTTTAACCTCCCAGGTTGCAGGTTCAGCTGGTCTCCTAGCAGCTCAGGGCTCACAGGAGGAAAAAGAGACACTCTGGAGAGCAGAACAGTGGAATGGTCTCCCTTGGGAGGTTGTGGACTCTCCTTCTGTGGAGGTTTTTAAGCAGAGGTTGGATGCTTTAGCTGCATTGCAGGGGGTTGGACTAGATGGCCCTTGGGGTCCCTTCCACCTCTACGATTCTATGAGACTTGAAATAAGCTTTAGTCTAGGCCTGATGGATCTAGGAAGAAAAGCTTTCATTGGGGCCGCTTTTTTTCTGAAATATGTTGGGCCTGGAATAAATATTATTTCATTTTTTAAAAAAAGTATTCTTATTAAGTTTTCAACAAAAGTAACAACAACAAAACTAAAAAACAAATAGTAACAAATGCAAAAACATCCATCTAAACAAAGAAAATTATACATAAAAACCTATCAATTCCATAAAGTGGGATTCTCTGAATCCCATGACTTCCCTCCCTAATTCCTGGTTTCCTAAATTTCTTATCAAATGCAAATCATTTTTACTCCAATTTTTTCTAACCTCGTATTTCCTATACTATTTTCTAAAATTACAAGTATTCTTAAAATCCTGCCAAAGTATTTATCTGTTTACAATACTTTTGCAAATACATAATGAACAGTTCCCATTCTTTTTTAAATTTTATTGTCATCTTGATTTCTGAGCTTTCCAGTTAGTTTTGCCTTTAATTTGGTTTGCCACTCTTCTTTAGTCGGGACTGCTTCTTTTTTCCATCTTTGAGCTAACAGCACTCAAGCGGCCAGCGTAACATACATAAACAATTTTTTTCTGATCTTTTGAAATTTTCACTCCTACAATCCCTAATAGAAAGGCTTCTGGTTTTTAAATAAAGGTTATTCTAAACATTTTTTTTTCATTTCATTATATATCATTTCTCTCTATCTATCTTTTTAACCTTCCTACATTCACGCGGGTGGCGCTGTGGGTTAAACCACAGAGCCTAGGGCTTGCCAATCAGAAGGTCAGAGGTTCGAATCCTCGCGACGGGGTGAGCTCCCATTGCTCGGTCCCAGCTCCTGCCAACCAACATAGCAGTTCGAAAGCACGTCAAAGTGCAAGTAGATAAATAGGTACTGCTACAGTGGGAAGGTAAACGGTGTTTCCGTGTGCTGCTCTGGTTCACCAGAAGCGGCTTTGTCATGCTGGCCACATGACCTGGAAGCTGTACGCCGGCTCCCTCAGCCAATAACGCGAGATGAGCGCCACAACCCCAGAGTCGGTCATGACTGGACCTAATGGTCAGGGGTCCCTTTACCTTTACCTTTACATTCCCACCACATATGATAAAAAATACCCTCTGTTTCTTTACTTTTCCAGCACTTAAATGTTATTTCAAATGCCTGGAGGTTGTCTCTCACTTTCTTTTTTTATTTTTTATTTTTATAATGATATTTATCAGTTTTCAATTATTACAGCCCAATAGTAATCTCATTATAATAATACCAATTTATAATACAATTATTAATACCAATCGTTCAAATACCAAATTGTGCTAGATTCAATGGTTTGATGATTTTCTTTATTTCTGCTTTCTAACCTCTGCTTTCTAAAAACAAAAACAGGATTAGCATATTCGGGGCCACCAAGGCACATTTAGAAGGATGTGGGCTTATTTTTCAGAATCTGCAGATGTCAAAACAGGGTGTCTGAAAATGGCTTTCAGATCCTGGGGTGGGGGCTAAGGAGGCCTTGCTGCACTGCAAAGCTGCACTTGTTCCTCCGCATGACTGCCACACCAGTGTTGTGCAAAATTAGCCCAAATCGCAGGATATGCGGTGCAAAATAGGGGGGGGGAAGAGACCCATCACATTACTTTGCTCAATACATGTCAGCTGCAGACATCAGCACTTCTTAGCGGATGGGCAACTGATGTGCAGGCAGAAGGTTCCAGCTGCAACCCCCGGCAGCTGCCGCTTCTTGCTTACCGAGATCTTGAGGTGCTTCGGCGGAGAATTTTTAAATTTTAGCTGAGAAGAGCCACCACCCAACGGCCTGCCTCTGCCTGGCCTGGTCCTCTGGTCACTTCTTCCTTTGGGATCCACCACTGGAGGACTGTTCTTTGACTGTAAGGCGCCTCTGGCCTTGCAGCCCTGAGAGGTCACCTCCTTCCCTGCTTCACTTCAGCCTCCACACAGCAACACAGCCCTGCCTGTCAGTGTTTTTAGCCAAGGACTGAAGTCAGAGCTGCGGTTACTGAGTGAGCTGTTTGGACACCAGTGGAAAGGAATCCCCGGTGACCTAAAGAGCTGATGTTTCCCTCTTTCCTTTCGTGCATTTTCCCTGCCGCTGTCTTATTTCCTAGGCAGAACGATTCCGTATGAAAATACAATTCTGGGAGAAACCTCACCATGACTGTACTCTCTCTCTCTCACTTCGTGTTATGCCACACCACCTACAGCAGCCGTTTTATGACGTGCGCCCCCCAGCACTTTAAAAAATGTGCCCCCCTGGTCCAAAAAGGCGGGCGACCTCTGCCTTTCAGCCTGCCTCTCTGCTTGAGTCAGAAAAGCCACATCAGTCACTCTCTAAATGCTGTGGGGTCCCCATCGAGCTGTGAAGCCAGATACAAGCACACATTTGTCATTTTTTGGTAGAAAGGAGCCCCTTTTCACTTGTGGCCTCGCCACCATATAGGCTGCGGATGTGGTGGCCCGTGAAGGAGTTCTTCTTCTTCTTCTTCTTCTTCTTTTTCCAAATAATATTTATTAGTTTTCAAACAATACAAAATTTGACAAAAAAAAACATAAAAAGGGGGGGGGGAGAAAAACATATCAATTCTTACATTGAATTAACATTGTGGACTTCCTCGATTCCCCCCACAATGGGTCCAATTTTAAATCTAAATTAAGCAATTTTCCTTTATCATTTTAAATCATTTTATCACATTTCCCCCCATTATCTCACAACCTATTCTAATCTAAAACAGAACATCAACTATCCTCAACCTATAAATTCATTAAATAATCCAAATCTAAATTTATTTTTCCACCCATCTCTGTTTCTTCCCTTAGCCTCTAAAGTTCCTACCCCAATTTTTAAAAAATGCATTCAAATATTATTTCTTCTATCATAATAGCCTTTAACCACTTATATCTAATTCTACCCCCCCTCCCCTGGACTCCGGGTCTCCCAGATGCATCAGCCAGCTCCATAAGTCATTCCAGTTCGGACCACCTTAATCAGTCAGAAAATAACCCATTTTTACTCCTCACCCCACTCCCACTCTTTCGCCGCCTATCCACCACTCTCCCATCTTTACCTGCTTGCGCCCCCCCCCCCAGTTTTCTAACTGTAGCACAATACCACCCAGCTAAGTTTCTACCTTTCAGCCCTATCTCGATTTTTATTCCCTTTAAATTCTGACCCCGGTATGGATCCTACCCTCCCTCTCTCACTAGGAGGACATTATTCCATACTGTTTTTTCTTTGGAGACTCCTTGAATCACCGTGAAGGACTTCTTCTTGTCTAGCCAAAGCCTCCGTTTAACTCTGGGGCTCCTGGGAAGCTGGTTTTGGCTTTGAAGAGTGCTGTGGTGGCTTTGAAGCTGATCTCTGGAGGTTAGCAGGGATTTCTTTTTAAACAAAAAACAAAATTCTCTCACCCGCCGCACGTTTGTGCTGGAAGACAAATGGAGCCCTTTAGGGGTGGGTGGGGAGGTGTTTCACATGGTCAGTCGTGACCCTGGCAGGGGTGGTGGCAAGCATGGTTGAGTTTTTGTGCTCCTCCTTGCAAGGGTGCCACAGGCGGTGGCTCTGTAGAGGCAGAGCACCTGCTTGGCATGCAGAAGGTCCTATGCTCCATTCCTGGCAGCATCTCCAGTTAGGGCTGAAAAATGGCCTGGGCCCAAGAGCAGCAGCTAAAAAAGCCAATGCAATTCTGGGCTGCATCAATAGGAGTATAGCATCTAGTATAGCATCTAGATCTAGGGAAGTAATAGTACCACTGTATTCTGCTCTGGTCAGACCTCACCTGGAGTACTGTGTCCAGTTCTGGGCACCACAGTTCAAGAAGGATACTGACAAGCTAGAACGTGTCCAGAAGAGGGCAACCAAAATGGTCAAAGGCCTGGAAACGATGCCTTATGAGGAACGGCTTAGGGAGCTGGGTATGTTTAGCCTGGAGAAGAGAAGGTTAAGGGGTGATATGATAGCCATGTTCAAATATATGAAAGGATGTCATATGGAGGAGGGAGAAAGGTTGTTTTCTGCTGCTCCAGAGAAGCGGACACGGAGCAATGGATTCAAACTTCAAGAAGGAAGATTCCATCTAAACATTAGGAAGAACTTCCTGACAGTAAGAGCTGTTCGGCAGTGGAATTTGCTACCAAGGAGTGTGGTGGAGTCTCCTTCTTTGGAGATCTTTAAGCAGAGGCTTGACAGGCATATGTCAAGAATGCTTAGATGGTGTTTCCTGCTTGGCAGGGGCTTGGACTGGATGGCCCTTGTGGTCTCTTCCAACTCTATGATTCTATGATCCTCACTGCTTGTCAGTAAAGCCAGCCCTGAGCTAGATGGACGGGAGCTTCAGCACAGAAGTCGCAAACTGGGAATGGAAATCAGATTCTATCCACAGAATAGGAACTGGGGGGGGGGCAGCTGTGCAAATCACTTGCCTCTTTCTCTCTCTCCCTCCCCCCCACTAGTGCCACTTGGACAGTTGGCCCAGGAGGTGGATGACTGCAGCTACCGCTACCCGGAGGAAGAAGAGGGAGGAAGCAACGAAACAGCAGGGCTGACGGGGCAGCTCATGGAAAAAATCCCTTAGTGAGCCCCCGGCGCCCAGGATGCTGTTCCAAGATGCGACCTCTGATGGGCGTTTGGGGTGGGTCAAAAGCATCTTGCCTGTTTTCACATTGCTTTGGCCTTTATTTTTGTTTTATTTTTGATGCCGGGTGCAGGGGAGGGAGCTGGGGAAATGGCCCGAAGGCCGACACCTGCACCGCAACTGCCCTTTCCTATTTCAGCGCCAGGCGGCAGCCCACCAGTAGCCCTGCCACAAGGGGTGATGACCCCCCCACAAGCAGTCGGTTTTAAGTGGGGAGGACAGAGCAGGGGCCCAACTCTCTCTTCCCCCAGGACTGCACTCTATCCAATGAGGGTCTGCCCCTTCTGACGGTTGCTTTTATCACTAGGTGTTTTAAGCTGAGGCACGCTGACATTTCTTGGGCTGAGCCGGCCCGGAAGACCTCCTCTCTTCACCCCATCCCAGCAGAGCTAAAGACCCCAGTGAAGACCATAACTTATATTACAGTTCCCAGACCTGGCCTCCCTACCTCCCACTTTACCATTTTTGCTCAGGGTTACACAGATGACTCAACGGCGGTGTGGTCTGCGCTCTTTCCTTAACGTGGAGCGGCTGTGGTGACCGTGCCGTCGGAAACTTCTGTGACGAACTGAGGTTTGAGGTCTTTTGATCTGCAAAGGGCACCCAGGCTGGTGAACTGCCTTCTTCCGCCCTTGCTCCGCTTGCCTCTTGAAGGATGTGCTATTGCCCCGTGGTGTGTGTGTGTGTGTGTGTGTGTGTGTGTGTAGAAGGCAGAGATCTGGGACCTGGTTTCTCTCTATGCTACCAGCCGCTGGGGATGGAAAAAAACTAAAACGGAATACCTGTCATCAGCTGCACATATAATTCCCCTCTGGAAAGAGTTTGTCCTGCTCAAGGCAAAGTCCAGCAGCTCCTGCTTTAAGACAGGCATCCCCAAACTTTGGCCCTCCAGATGTTTTGGACTACAATTCCCATCATCCCTGACCACTGGTCCTGTTAGCTAGGGATCATGGGAGTTGTAGGCCAAAACATCTGGAGGGCCAAAGTTTGGGGATGCCTGCTTTAAGAGATACTCACTGACAAACCCAACATCAGGCGCGCAAGACAGTTGAGCCGCAGTTGCAAGATGCTCATCAGGCAGGGTGTAATGCAGAGAGAGGAACCAAATGTGTCTCTGGCCTCCTTTGTACAAGAGGTTGCGTTCCAGCCATGCTAAAAGCCTCTCCCTTCTCCGCTCTCTAACCAGGGAAGTCACGAGCACAGCCCCAGCCGAGGACTTTAGGCAGAACAAGGCTGGCAAAGGGTGTCTATTCCTCTCCTAGATTAATGGGACTTGGCTATATTTATTTTTTCTTGCCAAGTTCAGTGAAACTTGCTCTCCCTAGGTGGCAACTGTGCCTACAATCCCTAGCCAATCTAGTAGCAGCAGAAAATGGGTGCTGCGGTTTGGATCCCTAGATTGGAAAACAAAACAAAACCCCAACAGTTGTTGGTTATGGGTAGCAGTAGCGACACGACACATCAGGGGACGTGAGCATCCTCAGACACGAGAGAGGTTTGGAATTGCTTCCGCCCTGGGTTACGCAAAGTCCCCCTGCCTCCTCGTTAACAAAGAGCGTTCTCAGCTGCTATTTCACCAGCTATTGACTTCAGGAATTTTGGGGCAGCTGGGAAGGGCAGGAGAAGAATTGCCAAATTCTGGGGGGGGGGGGGAATAATGATGTGTGGCATCCCAAAAGCTCTTCCAAGGAGGAGTTAGTTATTTCTTCATCAAGGACAGGGACTTGTAGAGTCCCCAGAAAACAGCTCACTTTGCACAAGGGCTGACCGAAAGGTGGCACAATCTGCCAAGCATGAAGCCCTGAGGCTTTGCTTGAAGTGCTTTCAAGGGCATTTCAGAGAGCCTCTGTGTATCCAAGTGCCTTTAAATCCACCGCTGCAACTGATTTCTCACTGTAAGCTCCTTGTGGCCGGGATCTGTTACCTTGTGCTTTATAAAGCAGCTTTCCTTCATCCGCTGGGGCTGATGCTTCAGAGTTGCATCCTCAAACATTTGGAGGTTGTTGTAAGGCCCCAAATACATGAACGGTGGCACTGCATAGGCATGGCATCATGTGTGCTGGTGAGGGTGCATGGAAAGTGGGGATCCAGTTTCTCCCTCAAGATAATTTCACAGGAATTATATTTTTTTCACAGGAAGTTTTAAAAGTGATATATATTTTTTTAAACAAATGCTTGATACTTTGCATAAACAGTGTTATATATAATATGTGGGGGTGACAACATTTTGATATACCTCTGACACAAGCCCTACCTGTTACTTGCTACTGTCAGGCTACGTAGAGATATATATTTTGTAATAAATTAATGCTTTAAACAATTTCCCCCTGTGCTTCTGTTTGTCTTGAAAAGATGAGGTGTGAAAGAGAACCTTCATGGTCTAAGGCAGGCTTCTTCAAACTCGGCCCTCCAGATGTTTTGAGACTACAACTCCCATCATCCCTGACCACTCGTCCTGCTAGCTGGGGATCATGGGAGTTGTAGGCCAAAAACATCTGGCGGGCAGAGTTTGAGGAAGCCTGGTCTAAGGGGCCCATTAAGCTGAGAGGAAGCTTAAGGGGAGAGAAGAGATCATGAAAACGTTATTTTGTATCTGTCTGAATACATCACTTGTTGGCAAAAAGCAAACTTGGCCTCGTCTACGAGGTCTTGGCACACTTCCCTTATCCCCATAAAGCCCTAGCAAAGCGTTCTGCAAAACTCATTTGGGAGTTGTCACAGAGTTCTGGAGGTTCCCCTGTTCTTTAACTGAGGGAACACTTGAAAATGCAGCTTACCTAGGAAAGAAGCAATTGGGAGCAGAGCCCTCACCTCACACCTGTAGGATTTTCCCTGTGGAGCCTTCTCAAATCCCAGAAGATGTGGTCCAGGTGAACGGTTTTGCACCCTTCAGGTGGGAAAAGTTTACGTAAGCCGCCCCAAAGTGCGCAAGAACCAGCTTTTGAGCAAGGGCTCATTTCCTGAGCACACACTACTCCCGCCCCCACAGAAAATGCACAAAATAGTCACAAGGAAGCTTTTTCTCCAGCAAGACTCTTGCTAGCAGAACTGCTGAGCAGCACCAGCCACTCTGGGCACAGATCCTGCTCATGATGCTGGTACATTAAAACACACATACACATAGGATTATTATTATTAATATATATATATTTAAGATTAAGCCTAGCACATTTAGCACCAATTTCAAACTGCACTCCTTGCAGTGCGAGATCCAGTCCTGGCAATAAGTAGGGTGTGTGTGTCTGCAGAAGACCTTTTCCAAATCTACTTTGAAAGCATTTTGTGCTCTTGCTCCTTGCCTGTTTATATTGCACACCGTGTCCAATGCTGCAGAAATGCAAAGAGCCCGAGAAGGTAATATATTCTTCCCTCTTAACAAAGAGCATCATTTTAGGATCACCTGGAAATGCCTGATCTCCTCAAAAGCCTAGTGGGGTCACTCAGATCCCACTTGTCATGCAGTACAAGGAGAAAAAGGCTGGTGGGGTGAAGTTGGGCTCCCGGAATATGCGGCAATGACAAATCACCAACTTGGAAGGCTTTTAAAAAAGGATAAGACAAGTTCATGGAGGAGGAAGAGGCGGCTGTCAATGGCTACCAACCACAATGCCCCTGAATATCAGTTGCAGGCTTAAAATGAATGTTGTACTAGCTAGCTCCCTAGACGAGGCATCAAGTTGGCCCCTATGAAGACACGATTTTGGGCTAGATGGGTCTGATCCAGGGCTCTTCGTTTAACCTTTCAAGCCTCTCGGAGGACGTTTCCAGCCTTCACCCATCCAATCGCTGCTGCCCCATTTTTCGCTGCAGCAAAACTGCCACCCTCTCAGCAAAAGAGCGTCTTCCCACAAAGGAGTCCAAGGGCAGGGTCTTGCCCTTCTGCAGAGCACCCGCTGTTTACCTCTTGACACCCGGCAGACCTTGCCTGGTGAAGCCATCTTCTTCCCAACCAAGGCAAAAAGGTCACATGAGCGAGTCAAGATGGCTTGCAGAAGAGGCTAAAGCGTTTTGGTCCCGGATTAAAGAGACGGCAGCCTTCTGGGACTGCCGCATTTAGCTACGAGGATGCATCAGTTGTGTGGACATTGACGTTCTTTGCAAAGGGTGGGGGGAAATGGCAGCCTTTTGCACCGTTGGCCTCAGACTTGTTAGAGCAAACCCTGGCCCCCCAGAGCAACTGCAGGTATGGGCAGAGGTGGCGAAGAGGCCAGAGGAATGAAGCCCCCTTTTCTCGATGAGTCCCTGCTGTGGCAAGGGGTGGGGGGAGCAGCCGCTCTGTTGGGAGCGGATGCGTCACTGTTGCTTGCAGCCTTCCTTCTTGTCCCTGGGTTTCTGCCGGCCTACCTTCTCTGGCTGTCGTTTTGTCGGGGACACAAAGGCAGGTTCGCCAAGCTCGTCTGGGTAGTCGAAGAAGCCGCCCGCAGGGACTGAGCGTCCTCCTGGGGCAGCAGCGGCTAAAGCGGTTGGATGGGGTCAGGAGGAGGAAAGGAGATGAGAGAGAAAGAGATATCTGTAATGGCATCACCAGCAGCAGCCATCCCCACATCCCAAGTGAGCCAACTGCTTTGGACTACAATGCCCATCAGCCTCAGCTAGCACGGCCAATGCTCAGGGATGATGGGATTTGTAGTCTAGTAACACGTGGAGGGCACCAGACTGGAGGAGGGTGCTCACAAGTCCGTCTCCTCCTGTGCTGATGAGGCAGTTGTGCTATACCCAAGACAGCCGTAGGAGAAGAGGCTTCCTCCCTTTGCAGAACAGGGAGAAGGGATCTGCTGCGGCTGGAACCCATGGCCCTGAGATTAAGGGTCTCATGCTCTACCAGCTGAGATAAGGGGGAAGACGGGACGAGAACCCTCCCCAAGGCAACCAGGCACACGAACATGGTGGTGCTGGATTTGCAAGCACCCAGTGGAGCAGGCTGTGAGCCTTTTGTCACTTATCACCACTGATAATCTTGGGAGCATTCATGGGAGCCAAATAGGTTTTTTTGGAGGGGGTGTCAACTCGGGGACGATAAACAGAATGGTAAGAATCAGCAGCAGCACTTTCCACTTCCACCATCCAGGTGCAGTTGGGAAGGGATGGGAATAGGGGAAGCTGCTGCCTTAGACACTAATTCAGGCCACTGGCCCATGCAGCTCAGTGCCCCCTACTCTGGTTGGCAGCAGTGGCTCACCAGGGTTTCAACGATGAGTTTTTTCCTGCTCTACTTGGGCCTTGGGGGTACCCTTCCCCATCAACTGCCGCTGGGATAGCTCAGTCGGTAGATCACGGGACTCTTCATCTCAGGTCATGGATTCGAGCCCCACATTGGGCAAAAGACTCCTGCGTTGCAGGGGGTTGGACTAGATGGCCCTCGGGGTCCCTACCAACTCTGACTGGCCTGCAAATGGCCCCAGCCTTTCGTTGTGGAGGGTAAATGGGGCTGAGAAAACCACGTTGTAACATCTAGCCATGGAATTGAAGGACAAGTATTATTCTTATTATGTTGTTCTTTAGCGTTTGCCCTTTATGCAGCACCTGAGCATGGAATCGGATTCCACTGCCGGATCTGGACCGATCAGAACAACTGTGGCTGGTTTATTTATGAAAAAGGATATCTTTAGCACCCTTCATCAACACAAGGCAGATCGGAGAGCGAAAGTAACACAACTGAATGCACACCCCGACTACACTACAACAAGCGCTTCAAAACGAACACAGAGGACAGAGAGTGGCCACTGGGAAGGGCAGGAGGGGCTGCTACGCTGTCGCCCACTTAAAAGATGGTGCCCAAGCAAATGTTCGAAGCCTTCACTTGGCACTGAAACTACAAGCACGCCAACCCCTGCTGCCCCCTGGTGGCCACTCTTGTGCATACCTGAGATCAAAGGGACACACACACACCCAGTCAGCACCTGGGAAATGGCTTGCAATCCCAGAAGAACCAGCTGCATTACCCACCTCTGGAGCAAAGGGCAACCATTCCAGCAGGGGCCTCCGCCCTCTGGGCCCTGAAGGTTGGGTCCAGGTCCTCGGCAATATTCCGGCACAGCTGCGGCCTGAGGGACAACCTGCAAGGAAGGACAGGACACTCGTAAGTTTCTTTCCCCTCCAGTTGCCCTGGCAGCATTCCCTCCCACCCTGCCCCCATCTCTCCAGAAATCTGGTTTCTAATAAAGAATAAATGGGCACCAGAAGTGAATCATAGAATCATAGAGTTGGAAGAGACCACAAGGGCCATCCAGTCCAACCCCCTGCCAAGCAGGAAACACCATCAAAGCATTCTTGACATATGGCTGTCGAGCCTCTGCTTAAAGACCTCCAAAGAAGGAGACTCCACCACACTTCTTGGCAGCAAATTCCACTGTCGAACAGCTCTTACTGTCAGGAAGTTCTTCCTAATGTTGAGGTGGAATCTTATTTCTTGTAGCTTGAATCCATTGCTCCGGGTCCGCTTCTCTGGAGCAGCAGAAAACAACCTTTCTCCCTCCTCTATATGACATCCTTTTATATATTTGAACACGGCTATCATGTCACCCCTTAACCTTCTCTTCTCCAGGCTAAACATACCCAGCTCCCTAAGCCGTTCCCCATAAGGCATTGTTTCCAGGCCTTTGACCATTTTGGTTGCCCTTCTCTGGACTTTAGAGAGAGAGAGAGAGACAGACAGACAGACAGACAGACAGAGACAGAGACAGCAGAATTTAATAACCCCAGCAAGGAGGAAGTGTGTGATTCTGCCTATCTGACGTTGACCATAGGGTAACGGCAGGGGTAGTCGAGTTTTTAGTAGCAGTCCTCCAAGGAACAGGTTAACAGGGAAAACCACAGATTCTACATATATATACCGTATATATATACAATCAGTCTATGTAGCCAACTGCTGCCTTATATATATATATTTCAAGGCTCTTATATGTGATTTTCTCTTTTATGGTTTTATTTGTAAAATGTCTAATAAAGCTTTGATAAGTGACTAAGTGATTTAATAACCATTTGAATAATTAAATTCATAAGGGATCTCTGCAAAGTTACCATCTGAGCAGCACTGACCTGATGTCTGGCTGGCCTCCATTGGTGGGCACTTCTGAGCTGTCCGAGGACCAGAGTCCAGTTGGCAATGCGGTTCCGCAGCTCTCTTGCGCCTCCTTCTGGTAAGAAAGCAACACGGCGCCACGTAAGAAAAGACCCTGAACCATTCTGCCTGCCAAGAGACTTGCTGCTCTTTCGGAGCTGGGGTGTGAACTAGGGAGGCTGGTGCCATCCCCACCCCCACCCCGCGGTGCTTATTTCCTAACCCTCCACACAGCCCACAAATAACCTTTGCTCAGAGCAAGCCAACCCGAGGAAGAGGAGAGGCTCAGGGGCAAATGGGCAGTTTCTGTTTTGGAAAATTCGAAAGGCCGGCCGAAACGTCGCCAAACAGCAAGCCCGCTTTCGAGTCCAGGTGGGGTGTTAAGCAAAGTGGAGCATAAGCAAGAAAAAAGAAAGAAACTGGCCTGGCACCCAAGTCACTGTGCCTGCACTGGTCAAAAGTTTGGTTTTGCTGTATTGTCATAGGGCAAAGAACCTATCATTAGGAGCACCCTAACTTTAATTTAACTTATATGCAGAATTCATCATGCGAAAGGCTGGACTAGATGAATCCCAAGCCGGAATTAAGATTGCCGGAAGAAATATCAACAACCTCAGATATGCAGATGACACAACCTTGATGGCAGAAAGTGAGGAGGAATTAAAGAACCTTTTAATGAGGGTGAAAGAGGAGAGCGCAAAATATGGTCTGAAGCTCAACATTAAAAAAACCAAGATCATGGCCACTGGTCCCATCACCTCCTGGCAAATAGAAGGGGAAGAAATGGAGGCAGTGAGAGATTTTACTTTCTTGGGCTCCTTGATCACTGGAGATGGTGACAGCAGTCACGAAATTAAAAGACACCTGCTTCTTGGGAGAAAAGCAATGACAAACCTAGACAGCATCTTAAAAAGCAGAGACATCACCTTGCCTACAAAGGTCCGTATAGTTAAAGCTATGGTTTTCCCAGTAGTGATGTATGGAAGTGAGAGCTGGACCATAAAGAAGGCTGATCGCCGAAGAATTGATGCTTTTGAATTATGGTGCTGGAGGAGACTCTTGAAAGTCCCATGGACTGCAAGAAGATCAAACCTATCCATTCTGAAGGAAATCAGCCCTTAGTGCTCACTGGAAGGACAGGTCGTGAAGCTGAGGCTCCAATACTTTGGCCACCTCATGAGAAGAGAAGAATCCTTGGAAAAGACCCTGATGTTGGGAAAGATGGAGGGCACTAGGAGAAGGGGACGACAGAGGACGAGATGGTTGGACAGTGTTCTCGAAGCTACGAACATGAGTTTGACCAAACTGCAGGAGGCAGTGCAAGACAGGAGTGCCTGGCGTGCTCTGGTCCATGGGGTCACGAAGAGTCGGACACGACTAAATGACTAAACAACATAGGGCATAGAACCTGTCATTAGGAGCACCCTAACTTTAAGATTTGCTATGCATTAAGAAAGTGCCACTGCCAGCTCCAAGCTGCTGGGTCCATGCAGAGGGGACTTCTGCCACACACACCCAGCTGGGTCACTTACCTCTTGGCTGGGGCTGCTGCTGGGGGCTGCCTCCTCCATAGTGGTGCCCTTGCCACTTGCCCCTGCCCCTGTCATGGCCTTGCTCCTCCTGGGGGATCTCCATTGAGCTTTTAGTTCCTGGTCCTGCATGTACCGTGCAATCTCCTGGGAGCAGGATAGGGGAGGGAGAAAGGCCTTTTTTTAAAGGCAAGCCAGTATCTCTCATTGAAAGTATTTCTGTCTCAGAGCCCAGTGACACTGGCCTCGTGAGGCTTTCCAAACTGCGTCCCCCAGCCAACCACCTGTCGTCCCCCATCCCCCTGGCAAGCCCTTTGGTTGCTTAGCTCCAGACTGCACCCTAACAAACTGGCCTTGGGCGGTTCCTGCTCCAGATGAGAGGATTCGAAGTCTTTCAGGGTCAACAGAGGAGAGTTGAGGCATTTGTAACTCGACAGCCCACACTCCGGTCCAAAAGCACCTACCACACTCCAGTCTTTTCCTGGCTCAATCCTGAACCAAAAAGGCCCAGACAAACAGGGAGGTCTTCTGAACGGGTGCAGAGCCATGAGTGGGCCGAAGGGAGCCCCCCACCCCACCCCCAAAGCAGGCGTCTTCAGGCAGAAGGACCCACAAAAGAACTCAAGGAGGGAGGGAGGGAAGAGGTGGGTGGAGTAGGGCCTGAGCAGCTTACGAGGCACTGGGGGCAGGACAAACTGGGGGGAGGAGGGTGGGGCTGTGGGCAAAGAGCCCCCCAGCAGCAAACCCTCGCTCTGATGCCCATGGTGAGAGCAGCTGGCTTGGCAGCGCTGCGGCCTCAACTGCAAGCCAGCCAGTCATGGTCCAGCTTGAAGCCTGGCTGTTTATGGAGGGAAGCGAGAGAGTTGCTTTCATCCTTCGATGCTGTTGGAGCTGGGCTGGGCCGTCACACCAGAGCTGCTTTGATGCCACCCTCTCCACCAGTGGGCAAGCCCACAGCTGCAACCCCCCCCCCAAACACCAAAGCCCCACTGAGCCAAGCCGAGCGAAGAGACCAGCAATCAGCTCCTTACCTCATCCTGGGCCACCTGGGCTGCCCTGTAGTCATTGTGGCGTTCCCGGTTCTTCCTGGCTTTCTGTATGAGAGTGGAAAAGCTAATAAAACAAGGCGGTGCAGAGAAGGTGGAAGAGGAGGAGCTCTGTCCGCACCACAAATCCTTCTCTCTTTCTTTCTTTCTTTCTTTCGTTCTTTTTGTTTACATGAGGCATTTCCAATACAGAGGATGAGCCCTGCTCTCCCAAGGCAGGAGCTGCGAGCTCGATTCTCACCTCAGGAAGGCAAAAGAACAGCTGCTCCTTTTCTGAGGCGCCCTTGTAATTCTGATTCATGCAGGAATATATAAACACTGCCTCAGGCCATTTGCTGGGCAGCAACTGCTGCCAGCCACGTTTGGTACAAAGCATCTTCCCAGGAGGTGTGGTTGCCTTTTGGAGAGCTTCCTTTATCTATTATTATTATTATTATTATTATTATTATTATTATTATTATTATTATTTTATTTATTGAATTTATATACCGCCCTATACCCGGAGGTCTCAGGCCGGTTCACATAAAAAGATCACAGTATATAAAATAAAAATAAAAGCAATAACCCAATAATAACCCCCCCAAAAAAAGAGCCACATTTTAAAAGGGTATGGGATGTTGATCAGGTCAAAAGGAATGTTTTTTAAAAAAATAAAAATAAAAAAGGAATGTTTTCGCCTGGCGCCTAAAGGTGTATAATGAAGGGGCCAGGCGAACTTCCCTGGGGAGAGCATTCCACAGAAGGGGAGCCACTGTTTTTGTGTTCCACCCTCCAGACCTCTCGAGGAGGTGGCACACAAAGGAGGGCCTCAGAAAATGATCTCAGGGTCTGGTTAGGTTCATATGGAAAAAGGCAGTCCTTGAGATATTGAGGTCCTAAGCCGTTTAAGGCTTTATAGGTCAAAACCAGCACTTTGAATTGGGCCTGGAAACTAAACAGTAGCCAGTGCAGTCAGACCAGGATTGGTGTAATATGCTCCGACCGTCTTGCTCCGGTCTATACGCACACAAACACACACTTTGGCACTGGCGTTTCGGGGGCCCACGGGGCCCACCTTACCCTCTGCACCCTTTAACAACATCCCTCTAGTGGTGCAGCAATAAAACTGCTAGCACATTTGCAAAGCTAAGCAGGGTCCACTATGGTTTCAAATTGGATGGGAAACCACACGTCGAGATTGATGGTTGGACTAAATGGCTCTCAGGGGTCCCTTCCGACTCTACAGTTCTATGAGTCTATTAGAAGTCAACTGGAGGGAGGTCAGCTGGGGATCTGGAATGCTGACGATACTCGGCTCTCCCTCCCTTGTCACCAGAGCCCACTGCAGGGGTGCTGGATGAGGGCCAAGTGACTGAAACTGAATCCTGACAAGAGGAAGCCACTGTGAGCAGAAAGTTCTCAAGTGCAGGAAACTGGTTCTTCTCCTGCTTTGGAGAACACTGCCTTGGGAGATTCAGGATTTCAACCATTTCATGCCAGTCTGTATTTGGCTTCCTAGGACCTTCCCGCAATGCTCCTGGGGCCAACACGCCCTGGCATGAGATTTACAACCTTCAAGGTAATAATAATAATAATAATAATAACAATTTAATATACAGTGGCACCTCGGTTTATGAACACAATTGGTTCCGGAGGTCTGGTCATAAACTGAAGCGTTCATAAACTGAAGCAAACTTTCCCATTGAAAGTAATGGAAAGTGGATTAATCTGTTCCAGACGGGCCCGCGGAGTACTCAACCTGACGCGTACTTAACCCGAAGCATGGGTGTAATTGGTTCCGGAAGTCTGTTCATAAACTGAAGCGCTCATAAACTGAAGCGAACTTTCCCATTAAAAGTAATGGAAAGTGAATTAATCCGTTCCAGATGGGTCTGCAGTGTTCATAAACCGAAAATTCGTAAACCGAGGTGTTCATAAACTGAGGTTCCACTGTAATAATAATTTAATAATAATAATAATAATTTATTATTTATACCCTACCCATCTGGCCGGGTTTCCCCAGCCACTCTGGGCGGCTTCCAACAAAACATTAAAATACAATCTATTAAACATTAAAAGCTTCCCTAATTAAAAGCTTTAATTAATAACAAAATAAAATAAAAATAAAAAATCTCTAAGCTGTGTTCCACGTAAAACCAAAACCCAGTATCATTACAACAAAAAGACGACATGAACCCAGTGAAACTGCAGCAGTATAAAAGCATGAGGCAGTTGTCACAAACCCAGCTCCAGATGTGAAACCTTAAAACCTTCACATGCTCTCTTTATCTGACAGGCCCCGTTTGTAACAGGCAAGAAAGTGCCCTCCCTCCAGCCACTGCTGCAACCCATGTCTTAATTCCTGGCCCAGAGGAGGAGGAGGAGGAGGAGACCAAGATGGGCGCTCACCAGGCGAGCCACTTCCTCAGCTTGCAGCTCCCGGGCTAGTTCTTCATCTTGCTGGACCTGCTGCTGGTTCTGGAGTTCAAGTTCTGCCGTCACCCAGTTTAGGGGCCCGAGGGAGTCATCTGAAGACACACAGAGAGAGAGACAGGGAGACAAACGTGAAAAATGGAGTCGTGGGGAAGGAGGTTGAAGGAGCAGCTCTGCATGTGCTGCTGGTTAAGCGAGCTGAGAGCTCATTGCAGGAGGTTGCCCCTCTGCTGGCAGCTGAAGGCCAAGGGGAGAAACAGGACCACCCAGCTGAGGCTGGCCTGGTCCCCTTCCGAAAAGCCATCAAAAGCCCAGCGCTTTCGTGCTTGGAAATCTGCCACGTTAAAATGGTGCCAAGATTTCCCAGTTGCAGGGCGGTGTAACGCCAAAGCCTCGGGCCCAGAGACATCCCCAAGAGCCGGGCGCTAATTCTCCACCAGCCTTTCCCAACCAGCTGCCTTCCGGATGCTGGTGGGACTACAACTCCCATCAGCACCAGCAATGGCCAGGCAACGGAGACACCGAAAGTAGGTGCTGGCTTTGGTCCCGTGCGTGTTGGGGTGCCCTCATGAGACTTGTGCCACCTGCGCTCCAGCTGAGGATGCAAGTTGCAGTCAGATGAAATTTGGGAGGCCCCGTGTGTCTGGTTTGCGGCCCCCGGAGAGCCCCAGAGAAGCTCCTCCTCTCTGGAGCAAACCTCACCTTCTCCTCCTCCTCGTTGTGTCGGACTTGAGCTCCTGAGCCACAGCTGCTGTTTCTTCTGCAGGCTCTCCTCCTCCAAGTCCTGCAGCTGCTTGGCTATTTCCTTTGTGGAGGAGAGGGGGAAAAAACCCACTGAGAGGGGACGGAAATGGAATTCCAGAGCCAGGCTTCACCCTGCCACCACTTTGTGGTTCTTTCTGTCTCCCATTCAGCTGGCAGAGAACTAAGACAATGGAAACCCAGGGTACTAATTGTGCCTCTGTGGCCCTATTTCTCACCCACCCACCCTTGCAAAGGAGCTACTGGAAAGTAGCCTTAAGTGGACTCCTCCCAATGGTTCTTGTGGAAGCAAGGCTTGTTGATGGCTCCCGGTATTGACAGGGAGCCTCACTCAATGAGATGACAGGAGTTGCTGCGAACTCTGCACTGCAGCCGTCTCCTGCCCAAAGCGGGAATGTTGTGCCTGCTTTCATCTTCTGGAGAACATTTTTAAACCAGAGGGTGAAACGCTGTTCTGGACCTGGGCACCCTCCCTCCACTCAAGCCTTCATCTTTTTCAAAGTTCCTTAGGTTGTTTTAAAGCCAACGTTCAGCCAGCCATAAAAAATGTAATTTTATACATAAGAATTCTGATCGGCTGAAACCATGGAGCGGAGATGGCATCCCCCGCCCCGCCCCCCATTCTGTCCGCCTGATAAGGAAATTGGTTTAGAAGAGGATATTCTATTGGGGAAGCTTTCACACCCTTGTGAGGGAGAAGGGGCTGGGGAAAGTCCAGATTTGGGGCTGCTGTTCTTAGAAGGCAGGCAGAGCCCCTTTCAGCGATCTCTGTCACCTCAGGTGCCCCCGCCAGCTTTGATCTCTTGCTTTTGTTCCATTAGCCAGACAAGCAGCAGCTCCACCAAACTACTCTTTCCAGGCTAATCCCATTTGGAATCGAACAGCCTGTTCTACATATTAAAACAGCAGTTTGCGGCCAAGCTGCCCCTGGCCGCTAATGGCAGGGAGCAGGCAGAGGTTTCTGCAAAGGTGAAACTCTCATTTAAGTGGGTTTCCGCAACGCTCCACAATGAACGGCCGGCTTCCCACTGACCAGCGAGTGGAGGAATAAGGAGGTTCAGGAACCCAGCCCAAGTCAGCCAACAAACACACACTGGAAACACCCATAAGATAGCAGCCATTGGTTCATCTGCCTCCAGATAAATCTCTTTTTCCAGTCCTGCCCTGGAGGAAACATTTACACTGTCCTACCCCCTGAAACAGTGTAAATGTTTCCTCCAGGGGCAGGAAACATTTCCTCCTGCTCTGGAGGAAACATTTACAGTACACTGTTCTACCCCCTGAAACGGGATGCGGGTGGCGCTGTGGGTTAAACCACAGAGCCTAGGGCTTGCCGATCAGAAGGTCGGCAGTTCGAATCCCAGCGACGGGGTGAGCTCCCATTGCTCGGTCCCAGCTCCTGCCAACCTAGCAGTTCGAAAGCAGTGGGAAGGTAAACGGCGTGTGCTGCTCTGGTTCGCCAGAAGCGGCTTTGTCATGCTGGCCACATGACCTGGAAACTGTACGGCAGCTCCCTCGGCCAATAACGCGAGATGAGCACCGCAACCCCAGAGTCGGTCACGACTGGACCTAATGGTCAGGGGTCCCTTTACCCCCTGAAAACATTCTGATTTGTTTGCAATGAGGATATGCAACTTGATGTCAGTCCAAGTAAAGTCCCCCCACTTTACTTAGGCGGTGGGTGAGCGGACCCAGAGTCAAATTGCTGCAGGGTGTGCTAGAGCCAACTAAAAATAATCTGCCTTTTGGAAGGACCTGCTAGGCAGCCCACCCTGTCCTGTTCCTGCCAAGAGAGGGCCAAAGGAAGGGAGGGAGCCTGCAACCTGGCTCCAGGTGTTCCTGTTACCTGGTCCTTCGCCTTCCTCTGGCAACTCTCCTCTGCCTCCCTCCGAATGTCTTCCGGGGTGGCACGGGCGATGTCGGAGTCCCGATCTTCCCTGCGTGTGATGCGGGCAGGAGAGAAGGAAGGAAGAGGCAATTAGTGAAGCAGGAAGCCTCTGTCCCTGTTGTGTCTGGGCCTTACTAATCACCAGATGTACGAGAGAGGGGCAGAGCAGGAACTTCAGAGGGCCTCTCCCACCCAAAGGAAGAGACACAGCCGTCCTGCAACCAAGTTAGGACTCCAAAGCAAACCTACAGTTCCCTCTGCTGCTCAGAGAGCTGGTGCTTCCTCCTGGCTTCCTCCTCCAGGTCCTGAAGTTTCTTGGCAATTCGGATGTCCTTCTGGACCAGCTGGTTCTTCTGAATGTTCGAAGTGTAATGCTGTTCAACTGCGAAGAGATGGAAACTTCACTGCATGGGCTGGAACGGAAAGGCCTCTTTTGTCCTCCTCTCTCCTCCCTTCCCCGCCTTCAAGGGCATCTCCAGGTAGGGCTGGGAAGAAAGACTCCCTTGTTTGGAACACTGGAGAACTGCCGCCGGTCCGTGTAGGCTGAATTTTGAGAGAGTGCTGGGGGTACCGGTCGCAAAATGGCTGCCACGGAGGAGCCACGGCCCAAAGCAAAGGAGCTGTGACAGAGCATGTGTGATCCTGCTTCAAGTGACGCATTTTCGGGGGGCAACACTCCTTGGGCTGCCTCTCCAGGCACTGGACAGAAGGGGGAAAGGAAAGACTGCCAAGGTGGAGCAATAGGACTCTTGATGTAGCAACCCAAACAGGTGGCACAATGCCAAGCTGCTCATCTGACTGGATCTCTTCCAGATCCTGCCTGCTGGGCAGTAGCTGTTCATACTTTCTTGCCCTCTCAAGGGTGCTTGGTGAGGAAAGATGGAGAGGGAAGGCTCTTTCCTCTTTGGCCTGCCACCTCTGGGTGCCATAGACAAGAGCTGCTTGGCTGGCCAGCCAGCTGCTCTAACCACCCCTGGCAGCCCTGATCTTAGCTGCCATCCATCAGCCCCGTTGACAGGGTGTGGGTGGTGAAGGGGGTGGCACCGGGGGAGGTGGGGGAAGTGTCCTCTGCCTGGACCGTGTGCGTCACTGCAGCGGGGAATGACGTCACGGAGTGATTCATGGGCATCCGCTGTGGCAGCCAAGACAGGCGCTGGGGTGAGCAAGGCGGCCCATCTGGGCTGCAGGAGGAACCGTCCCCTTCCAAAGGGCCGCCAAAAGGAGTCAACCTTGAGAGTGTCCCTGGAGAGAGCGGTGCCTGTCAAGCCTGTTCCTCGTTAAAATCTGCAAGGTTGATTCACTGAAGCACTAGGCTCCATTTAATTAACTAAAAAAAAAAAAAGGCCGTAAAAACTCTGGCTCCAACAGGTACCCCGTACTTGGAAAACTAAATGTGTTTCCAAAGGATGCCTTGAGCATGCAGGATGGACCTATTTCCAGGGATCGTCTGAAGGCCTCTAAGTGGGTGGGGCATATGCGGTTTTGTGTGTGTGTGTGTGTGTGTGTGTGTGTTAATACTCCAATGCTAAAGGCAGAGGGCCTTCTTAGTAGTGGCGCCCTCCCTGTGGAACACCCTCCCTTCAGACGTCAAGGAGATAAAGAACTACAAAACTTGTAGAGGACACCTGAAGGCAGCCCTGTATCAGGGAAGTTTAAATGCTTGATATTTTACTTTGTTTTTATATATCCTGTAAGCTGCCCAGAGTGGTTGGAGAAACCCAGCCAGATGGGCAGGGTACAAATAATAAAGTTGTTGTTGTTGTTATTGTTGTTGTTGTTAAATGCTGAAGCCAGGGGCCCAGCCAGACCAGGTAGAAAAAGACCCCAAGAAATTCCAAAACTCTGGCCAGGGAAGGCAAGGCTGGGCTTGCTCTGAGCCTTTTGCTCAGGAAGAGGATCAGGAAGAGTCCCATCAGCTCTTACTCTCTTGCTCTTGGAGGCTGTAAGCCAAAGCGCCGTCTTCCAGGACAGCAAAATCTCGGCAAACTGCAGGGGGAAAGAGAACAGACAATTAAACAACAGCAGAGCCCAGTTCTGCCAGTATTTTCGTTTATTTGCAAGTTTTCTTACCCATCCATCACACCACAAAGTCGCAGGTTGAGTTCCAACCATTGCAGCTACGTAAGCAGGGAAGGCCTTTGCAATTATAAAACAGGGGGGGAAGCCATGCAAATTCAGCAAAATAGGCCAGATTAAGGTGCTGCATCTCAGCAAATCTCAGCACCCAAGAAGGCCGGTAGGGATGTAGAGGGACTATCAGATGTTTGGGGCCTAAGTTGTTTAGAGCTCTAAACACAAATGGGAGCAGAACTTTTAATTGGGCCTGAAGACAAACCAGCCACCGCGGTTGTGACTGGATCACCAGCCAGCCAGTCACCTGGCCGCTGCGTTTTGGACCGAGGAAGCTCACAGCCATCCGAGACAGCATTTGGAGGAGGAATGTTTTGGGCAGTTGCTGCCAAATACTTGTAACCCCGCAGAGCATCAATGCTGCCTCCGCTTTGGTGCCTCCAGGACTTCCATTCTGCCTTCCTAACAGGAGGAGGAAGAGGTGGTGGCGGCGGCGGCACTGAGGTGACTTTGAGCTGTGCTCCCTTGCCAAAAAGGCAGCCAGCCTGCCCAAGGCAACAGGCGCCTCTTTGCAGGAGCCCTGCCAGAATCTGGGTGTGTCCAAAAGTTGCACACCCAGTCCCTGCACACCCAGCCATTCCGCAGCTACTCGGCCGACAAGTCAGCACAGCTTAACAAGGTGTTGAAAGATCTCTGTCTACACATACCGTTTACGCAACACAAAAAGAAAAAAGGCGGGGAGCGAGCAGGGAGGGCCGCACCTCTCAGCCAAAACCGGGTGCCGTGGCAAATGCCAGCCAGGGAGGGACTTTATGATGTGCCACCCCCCCAAAAAAAGTCATTTAGGCCTCAACCACACTTCAATCAAAGGTGGTAAATAATGTTTGCCCATTGCAAGGGAAAACCTTTTCCAAGGTGGCGACAAAGGACTGTGTTGGGCGCGCCAGGCCTTCTTGCGCCTGGCAGAGCTCTCGTTTGCTCAAGAGTGCCAGCCAGCCTTGTCACACAGCCCAGCTGCTTGCCGGGGGCGGGTGTGTGTGTGTGTCACATTTGTGCTGTGCAAAAACACAGCTTCTGCTTCCAAAAAGTGAGAAGTCAGACACACCCAGTCTAGGGAGGCCAGCCCCGACTCAGCATCCTTTTTCTGCGGAGCATGGGGGGGGGGGGAGACCCAGACAGAAAAACAAAAAACAAATTGAAACAATAAAATCAGTCTTCAAGTTTATTGTCCTTGCATCATGATGAATAGGGCCCTTCTCCCCCCCCCACTCCAGGAATTGCCACTTGAAGCCAGCGGCCACCACCAGCCCTTCTGGCAAGGGAACCTCCAAGTGAGTAAGGAAGTCAAGAGCTCAAGCAGCACCTTTTTGGGGTGGGTGGGTGGGCTGCCCAGAATCTGTATTCCTTTTTCCGTGCCCCTGAAAGCAACGGATTAGAACTGGAAGTCAGCAACTAGAACAATGGTCAGTTAGAATTCAACAACAGGCTGGAATAGGAGTTGTGAAAGGAAAGACTCTTTCAAAGGCAACCTGTGGAACTCATTGCCACTGGATGTTATTCTGGTCCCATTTAATGTGGACTTGCCTCTTCTGCAGAACGTCTGAGAAGTAAAACAAAAAACAAAAAAAACCCACCATGGAAAACAGAACTCTGGGTTAAAGGAGGTGGTGGGGCACTTTGGTGTGGATATTGTAAGAAAAGAAAATCAGCAGCGCTGTGAGCAGCACTGAGGCCACAACCAGCTGCCCTGTGGAAGCGACCCAGGGGTGCCTGGAAGTTGCTGCTCTTTTAGCAGAGAGGCCCTGAAGAATCTCTTCCCAGAGGCAGCTGAATGGCCAAACGGCCGCAGGTCAGTGGAAACCCCGCCACTCTGAGCTTCGCTTCCGATTCAGCCTCACGACCTCATTTCCAGCTGGCATTGCTTTCCTCCCCCTTCCCAAATTACATTCATTTAATCCTTTCCCCGTCCCTCTCCGTATCGCATTACAAGGTGAATAAGGGACATGTCACGCATTATAATTATTGGCCCGGAATCAAATCTCGGTGGCGGAAAATATGTGCCCCTCCCCAACACTGCAGCGCTGGGAGGGGGGGAGAAAAGCAAGCTTCTCTCGGATGCCTTAGCTACGCCCTTCTCGGCAGGGAAAGGTGTAGCAGCTGCCCCTGGTCCAATACACCCAAAGGGCACCAGGTTGGAGAAGGCTGCTCTGGTTAACTGGGCCACAGGGAGGAGGTTTTTTTTATAAAGGGACTGGCATTAAATTTTGACGCCTTTCCATAGCCTGAGCCACCTTTCCAAATACCAACTGGGGCCATCATTCTGCAGCCACTGGATCTGTGTACAGTGGTAACTCAGGTTATCAGTAAGTACTTAATTGGTTCCAGAGGTCTGTACTTAACCTGAAGCGAACTTTCCCATTGAAAGCAATGGAAAGTGGATGAATCTGTTCCAGACGACGAAAAACACCCCCTAAAACAGCAATTTAACACGAATTTTACTGTCTAATGAGATTATTGATCCATAAAATGAAGGCAATAATCAATGTACTGAACTATAAAATAAATAAGACAGTATTGTAGATTTAAAAAATTAAAATTTACAGTGGTACCTTGGGTTAAGTACTTAATTGGTTCCGGGGTGCCATTCGCACCCCGAAAAGTACTTAACCTGAGTGGCGATAGCGTGTGTGCGCAAGGCACCGATAGAGCGCTTCTGCATGCGCGAAGCATGCAGATCGCTTCTGCGCATGCGCGCGTGGCGGAACCCGTAAGTAAACACTTTCTGGTCCGCGGAGTACTTAACTTGAAAGTACTCAACCTGAAGCGTACTTAACCCGAGGTATGACTGTACTCAACTACGGCTGCCTCTCCATATTGCGGAAGTCCTCCTCTCCCAAGTGTCTAGACCAGTGATGGGCAACCTTTTGAGCTTGGTGTGTCAAAATTCACCAAAAAACCGAGCATAACTTGGGTAGTGTGTCACTTTGAGAAAAAACACACAATATTTCGTGATATTTATAGTTTAAATAACAAAAATGTATAATTGTAATATATAACTATATTTAATAAACCAAAAACTAATTATTTAACCAAACCAAACCAAACCAAACCAAAAACTCCTTATTTATCACAAAGTGCCCAGAGTTGTTGAGCTTTTTGGGGGGAGCTGCTGACCAAAGTTTTGGAGGTTTTTTTGGGGGGGTGCAAAAGTTGCTTTGCATTTGGGGGGGATGTCCCAAAGCTGCTGTGCTTTTTTGGGGGAAAGAGAACAGAAATAAATGACAAATAATACCGGTACCTTCGCTGGAACTAACACGCAACACCGACATAGTCTGCCAAAGCGCCAGAAAAAAACAGCACAGAAAGGGTTAAAAAACCAATCTCTGGCTACCAGAAACAACAACAACAAAAAAGGATCCGGGTTTTAACAGCGGAGGCAAGCTGTAGCGTGGCGCAAATGGGCCGATGGGGCGCGTGCCAGCAGTGAGGGCTCTGCGTGTCACGTCTGACACGCGTGTCATAGGTTCGTCATCACTGCTCTAGACACTAGTGACTGCAAGGGAGAAGTTGCAGTGAAGCTTGAAGCAAATCTCCCAGTACACTGAGCAAGCGGCAGCATGCCAGGGGCAGGATTTCGCTCTCTTCTCCCTGTCTAATTAGAGGCAAGAGGAATGAAAGCAAGCAAGAGAAAGGAGATGTCTGTCGTGACCCTCTCCCGTCTGGATTTTTTCTTTTTTTAAAAAAGGAGGCTCTGCCTACAGGTATCATACAGTTGCCAGCCATCAATTTGAGACCATGGCAGACTCCAGAGGGCAAGTGGGTTTCTTGGGCCTTTGCTCCCACAGCAGAAGCAAGGAGATGGAAATTGTCACACATCTCTATGCGGGCGAGCTTGTGGCTGTTTGGCACGCCATGTACCTCAGCACCTGGCGGCATTTGGGGGCTTGCACCATATGGGACCCAGGCGGTGCTGTGGTTAAACCACTGAGCCTAGGGCTTGCTGATCAGAAGGTCGGCGGTTCGAATCCCTGTGGCGGGGTGAGCTCCCGTTGCTTGGTCCCAGCTCCTGCCAACCTAGCAGTTCGAAAGCACGTCAAAATGCAAGTAGATAAATAGGAACCGCTACAGCGGGAAGGTAAACGGTGTTTCCATGTGCTGCTCTGGTTTGCCAGAAGCGGCTTTGTCATGCTGGCCACATGACCTGGAAGCTATACGTCGGCTCCCTCAGCCAATAATGCGAGATGAGCGCGCAACCCCAGAGTCGGTCATGACTGGACCTAATGGTCAGGGGTCCCTTTACCTTTACCTTTTACCATACCTGCTCTCTGTTTTGATTATTATTTTGTACATTTCTCTTTTTTGTAGAAGAGCAGCATATACATTATCCTTAAGAATGGAGCTTCCAAGTTCAGAGGCAGATTGCTGGCTGGGCTCCGCAAGTGGGCTTCTCAGAAGTCCCTGCCTTGCCATGATGGCGACTGGGCAAAGCTGTGGTTTTGCTCTTATAAATGCAACCGCAATACCTCAAGGCCCGCCTCTTCCCATATGAACCTACCCAGACCCTGAGATCATCTTCTGAGGCCCTCCCTTGTGTGCCACCTCCTCAAGGGTGGCAACACGAGAACGGGCCTTCTCTGCAGTGGCTCCCCATCTATGGAATGCTTTCCCCAAGGAAGTCCACCAGGAGCCTTCATTATACACCTTTAAGCACCAGACAAAAACGTTCCTTTTTAACCAGGCCTTTGGTTGACCTGATCAACATCCCATACCCTTCTAAAAGGTGGCTCTTTTGGGGGGTGGGTATTACTGGGACCCAGGTGGCGCTGTGGGTTAAACCACAGAGTCTAGGGCTTGCTGATCAGAAGGTCGGCGGTTCGAATCCCTGCAACGGGGTGAGCTCCCCTTGCTCGGTCCCAGCTCCTGCCCACCTAGCAGTTCGAAAGCACATCAAAGTGCAAGTAGATAAATAGGGACCGCTCCGAAGGTAAACGGCGTTTCCGTGCGCTGCTCTGGTTCACCAGAAGCAGCTTTGTCATGCTGGCCACATGACCCGGAAGCTGTCTGCGGACAAACGCCGGCTCCCTCAGCCTATAGAGCGAGATGAACACTGCAACCCCAGGGTCGGACACGACTGGACCTCATGGTCAGGGGCCCCTTTACCCTTCTTTACCTATTATTGGGTTATTGCTTTTATTTTTATTTTATATATTGTGGTCTTTTTATGTGAACCACCCTGAGACCTCTGGGTATAGGATGGTATATAAATTCAATAAACAACAACAACAACAACAGCAACAACAACAACCCACACCTTTCAAGGTTAGAAATTTCACGCATTTCAAGCTGCAGATCAGTAAAGTGGGATTATCACCCTCAGAGAAGCTTCACTTCATGTTTCCTAATACATTTACACACACACACACACACACACACACACACACACACACACACACACACCAAGGTGAACTCCTAGCTTCTTGCATGGCTTACCTTCCTGCACCGGAGGCAGGCGGGAGGTGTCAATCTGAACTTCCGTCATCTTCAGAGACTGGGCTGCGTTCTCATGGACTCCTGAAAAGGGCAACCTGCAAGAAGAGAAGCTACAAGTTACTGGGATTGCCTAGTGATGATAACCTAAGTGGGTTTCAGAGATGCTGGAGGAGAAACCCTTCCCATTGCATAAGCCCAGGTTCTCTCTGCGGCTCTCTCAGGGAGGTTCGCCTGGCAAAGCCTGTCGGAATGGCCGATGAGCACGCTCCTCCAAAAAACTCTCTCCCAGGGCCAACGCAAGAAGAAATGCTTCTGTGTAGAGTTCCCCAAGCCCAGGAACAAGAGATGCCCCACAGGGTCCCAAAAGAACCCTTGTGCAAGGATTTCACTGGTCCTTCTAGCTAGGGGTGATGGGGGTTTGTAGTCCAAAGACAGCTGGAGGCCCAAGTTTGGAAAACCCTGATTTAGGGAAGGAGAGAGAGAGAGAGAGAGAGAGAGAGAGAGAGAGAGAGAGAGAGAGAGAGAGAGAGAGATGTTCTTATAATCTCTAGCTGCCTTCCAGTTGTTGTTCTAGACCAGGCATCCCCAAACTTTGGCCCTCCAGATGTTTTGGACTACAATTCCCATCATCCCTGAACACTGGTCCTATTAGCCAGGGATCATGGGAGTTGTAGGCCAAAACATCTGGAGGGCCACAGTTTGGGGATGCCTGTTCTAGACTGCAATCCCCACTCTAAGCTGCAAACACCTGGAGGGCACTGAGAGAAAAGGCGGTGTGTGAACTCGTGATCAACACTGGGCAAACATTCCACTTGATCACATCTATACCCAGCCCCTCCTCCCAAATGAGCCCAGTGCCGCCTCCCCGCACCTCCTGCTGCCAACATGGTGGCTGGCAAGATGGGTGACGCAGCAGAGGATGGCACAAAGGCATGGGGGTGGCTTTCAGTTGCTGCCAGCCTCCAACGGGCAGCTTGCCTTCCTCTCCACCAACGCAGCCATTGCCCCACGTGTCTGTCCCCCTTTCTAAACCTTGCCGCCATCTTCTTGCAGAAGCAAATTCCACAAGTTATAATTGCACACTCGGTGAACAGCGGCTCTCTTTTATCTCGCTCGGATCTGCTGGCTGGCAAGTTTCACTGGGTGACCTGAACTTCTAGTATTATGGTGGGTGGGTGGGTGGGTAAGATGTCTCAACAGGAATAATGGTAGCTTTACCCTTAACTCATTTGGGGAGTTGCCTCCATAGTCCCAACATATTTTTTGATTGCTCCACCTTTTCTTACTCTACTTTTTGAAATGGGGATGGGAAAAGAGACAGGAAAGAGATGCAGGAGGGCTCCAAATGCAGCTGCTGCTGCACCAAAGATTTGCCTAAGAGCATTACAATACTGACAGTTTTATTTTCAGTCCCTTTCTTAATAATCCCCAGCATGGAATTAGCCTTTTCCCACAGCTGTCGCACAGCGTTTGCACTAAGCTATTCACCACGACTGCACAGCACCCTCTGGGGATAGTCACAGCAAGCTCTGATTCCTTCAGTATGCAGGCAGGCAGGCTCCACTTTTTACTTCCCTCCTTTGCGAGAAATACTTATTTACTCCACCCTCTGCTTACTGTTCTTTAATTAGTTACTAACTCCTAAAACAGGCCTATTGTCTTATCCTATGATTGTTAAATGCATTTGATTCAATTTGCTTTTGGTGAAGTGTTTCTTTGTCAAAGGGTTTTTGAGTGTGCTTGAAATTTCTACCCTGTGTTTCCTCCAAGGAATGGTGAACGGCCCAAGCTTACCCAGTGAGCTTCATGGCCGAGAAGGGATTTGAACTCTAGTCTCAAAGTTCATAGCTCAACACTCTAACCACTATGCAACGTTGGATGTCAGAAGACGTATACAACATCTTCTGGATTTCCCTTGCCCACGTGCTTCCTGACTCTTCTTCACAAACTCTTACAGTAAAAGGTTGCTGAGGCAGAACTTCCCTTTGCAGAAGCCTTGCTGATTCATTCTCAGCTAGACTTGTTCTTCTACGTGCATGATCAATTTTGTCTTTAATTATGCTTTCCACCAATTGACCTGAAAAGGACATTACAATGTAATTTCCTGGATCCTCCCCCTGCCCCTGGATACACTAAATAAATAAATAAATAAATATACATGTTAAGCTGCCTGCCTTCCAGTTCTCTGCTAAGGGGGGAAATTTTGGCAAGACGTGGAATATTTTGAGCAAGTTCATATCCAAGTTCTTTAGGCTGAAATCCTGCAAAAAGTACATAGATTAAGTCCCACTAAACTCCCTAGGGCTTACTTCAACACACACATGAAGAGGATTGTGTTAAGAACCCTACTTAGATGAACACCATCAAGACTCCGAGATTTGCCAATTTGTCATTTGTCCCTAGAATAGCCCTAGACCATTTCTAGCCATATGTTGCTTTTCAGCATAGCTGAACAAAGATTCTACTCTTGTTCCTCTTAATGGAAGAGGAGGAGCTGGACTTATGACCTAACACGGAAAAGTGAGGATATTTACTGCCGACAGACAACCCCAAAATCACTCCACACAAAATCAGAAGGTGGTTCAAACCTTTATATAAAACTTACCTGACTCAAGTTAGACACATGGAAGACGCACTCACAAGAGACCCTGAACTCTCTCTAACTTCTAGCACGGTGCCAACCTCCCCTTCATCGAGGCTTGTCTGGTTGTGCAAAGTCTCTGCTCATTCCTAAATTTAAACAAACTCTCCAGTGGAGACTGTGGATTCCTTCTGGAAATAGCAGCCAGAGAGGAATGCAACTTTTCCCAAGTAAGGGCATATGAATGTGCCTCATATTTCCCCCCCTGTAAGACTGCAAATGTGAAGCGCTTCTTCTCAGGGAGACAAAAGGTGGGTAGAGCTTCTCCTGCTCAATTTCTATGTATCGTGGTTCCATCCAGACTTCCCTTTATTCTGCACTCGCTGCATTTTGAGTGCTAGGTTTCCCCTCTGTGTTCACAAAGCTCATCTCTGCCCAAGGTCGGAAGAGTGGAGACAACCCCACCTTGTCAATGTCTCCCGGTGTGCACACAAAACAGGTAACGAATCTGACAATAATGAAGCTGTGCAGATGTGAAACACATGGTGTGTGTGTGGGGGGGGTGTTACTGTGCAGTAACATGAACACACCTGCAATTGCAGGGTTGAAACCCATTCCCAGCAGGCTCACTTCAGCCCCGACTTCTCCATCAATTAACCCAGCACTCGGAAAGTCTTTGCCAAATCCTCCTCCTGCTCCCCCCCAGCTATATCATAATCCCGCTTCCTCTGGACCAGGCATCCCCAAACTTCGGCCCTCCAGATGTTTTGGACTACAATTCCCATCATCCCCAACCACTGGTCCTGTTAGCTAGGGACCATGGGAGTTGTAGGCCAAAACATCTGGAGGGCCGCAGTTTGGGGATGCCTGCTCTGGTCCCCCAGAACATGAGCAAGGCCCCTCCTAGGAATCCAAAGGAGAGTATGCAAGAAACTTGGCAATCCTAGAAGTTAATCAATAGCTATGCTACCGTAACACACACACACACACACACGATCAAACAGCTTGAATTTTGTCCCTCTAGCAAGATGCTCTTGTGAAGCAATGCAAAAGCCACGGTAAGAGATGTGTAGTTGCTCTCAATGGAATCCCCTGCAGATGCTCCAGCAAGCAGGACCCAAGGGAGAAGGGGAGCAGATAACCTCCAAGCGGCTATGATCTATTATTTGATAGTGGAACAGAGACTGAGGCTACCTCTGAAGCCAGTGGGCCCTCTGTTCACTGTGGGTATAATGGGCAGCCTCCCCCAAGGGACTGCTGCAGTTGCAAATTCCTGCAATGAGCAGCGGGGTGTGGGGGTGGGGATGTGGATTTCAACTAGGTGACCTCTGCAGCCCCTCTAGGATTTTTAGTAAGCTGCCATTTTTGGTTTGTTTTTGACTTCATGTTACCGGGGACATGACTGGACCCTCCTTTGCTAAAATATACAACAGCACCCCCCCCCGGGGGAAGGGGAAGAATTTTGCACATGGCCAGTAGGAGCTCTGTTCCTTTTTAAGGGCCTCTGCTGGCTGCAACACTTCCCAACGTTTCCCAGGTCTCACCTGGAGATTCGTGAGGGTTGAATTTGCATGCAGACACGCCGATGGCAAGATGTATCCCTTTTAGGAGGAAGAGGCGGCACTCTGCACATGACCTGAGGATTACAGCCAGGCAAGGCAACCTGGCAGGCATGCCATGGTGGGAGGGGGCATAGCCACAACCCTGGTCCCCTCCTTCCCCTGCCTGGCCTGAGCTACCCTTGCTGCAAAGCCCAGAAGGGAGCCCCGCATCCGGGTTGCTGCGCCAGGTCTCCACCCTTGGCCGTGATGGACCCCGCCCTTTCTTCCTCCACCCCCCCCCCCAAACACTTGCAGGACTCCGGGTCAGAGGAAGCCGGGACCACCTCGCAGGGCTGTTGTTGGGCGAAGCCCCCTCCGGCCCCTCCCTCCACCTGCTGGCGTGGGAGAGAAAGAAAGAGGGGTAGGGGAGTCCACCCCCAACCTCTCACCCAAGAGGCCATAATGAGAAGGGACGAGGGAGACCCCCACCCCAAAACCACCCACCCAAGTACTTACCTGTCTGCCTGCCTGCGCGGCCAAGGCGCTCTCGCCCCGCCTTCTGGCGGGCAGGAGGTGGCGGCTCTGCGGCTCCGCAGGCGGATGGGAGGAAGGAAGGAAAGGAGGGAGGGAGGGAGGCTGGGCGACGCCTCCCCCGCCTTCCTGGCCCCGCCGAGCCCCTGCCCACCCACGGGGGCCGCCGCCTTCCCCCGGTCCCGGAGGCCTCCCCCAGGAGCGCAGCGCAGCGCAAGAAGGAAGGAGGGAAGCGGGCGGATCCGGCTGCAGCAGCGGCTCCTACCTCGTCCTCCTGCCCGGCGACCGCCTGGATAAGCGGCCTTGCGTAGGATTAAAGCAAGGGAGGGGGGAGGAGGAAGCGGGGGCTGCAGCCAGCTAAATTTACTCAAAAGGAGACCCATCAGGACGAAGGGACCCCAGGCGTTGCCAGGCGTAAATCAAGCAAGTCGTAGAATTGTAGAGTTGGAAGGGATCCTTAAAGATCCTCGTCTAGTCCAACCCCTGCAGGGGATCGAACATGCAACCTTGTCATGATCAGCACCACGCTCTAGCCAACTGAGCTGTCCAGGTTCCTCCCTCCACGAAAAGCCCCCCCCCCCCAATAAAGGCTGCAAGCGAGATAAATAAAAATCCTTAACTAAAAGTAGAAACAATCGGAGTATTTGAAATCGAAATGCTCGCTGAGGTCACTTGGATGATGTTGTGAAAGGTTTTCAGCAAATGCAAGAAAACTTGTTTTGTTGTTGTTTAGTCATTTAGTCGTGTGGGACTCTTCATAACCCCATGGACCAGAGCATACCAGGCACTACTGTCTTCCACTGCCTCCCGCAGTTTGGTCAGACTCATGTTCATAGCTTCGAGAACACTGTCTTTAAGTTAAGGGGGGAAAGATGAAAATTTTTTGTGTATGGTTCGTTATTAACTACCATTCTACCAGGATCCACAGTGAACTTGTCTGAAGTTTGTATGGCTTTAAAGAAGATTGCAATTAGGCAGTATGTAAGATTGTCTAAATACATAATTCAGAGGTGGCTGAACACATCTTGGCATGAGGGGAGTGGCCCTGAACCTCTTGAAAGAGATGGGGATCCCACCACTCCTGAGAAGAAAGTTCGCTCTGGACCCAGTGGCTTGTGACAAATACCTTCCATGGGGGAAAGGCCATTAAGGGAGACAGTGGCAAGACAATTGCAAGCACTTGGATGAATCTGATCACCTTGTCCCTTTTCAGGCTGGGTCCAGGCCTGGCTCTTTAAAGGCCTGAAATGTCCTGATGGGTGAACATTATTGGGAGAAGGACTAGGGAGAAGGACTATTTTTCTAGAAAAAGAGGTGCCAGAACTCACCTTGAAACTCTTCCCTTGTTCTCTTATAATAGCAATGGCCATTATAGCTGAATAAAAGCCCTGGCCACCCTATTACAGTATTCTTACTTGTTGTTGTTGTTAAGTCGTTTAGTCGTGTCCGACTCTTCGTGACCCCATGGACCATAGCACGCCAGGCACTCCTGTCTTGCACTGCCTCCCGCAGTTTGGTCAAACTCATGTTCGTAGCTTCGAGAACACTGTCCAACCATCTTTTTCCTCTGCGTCCCCTTCTCCTAGTGCCCTCAATCTTTCCCAACATCATGGTCTTTTCCAAAGATTCCTCTCCTCTCATGAGGTGGCCAAAGTATTGGAGCCTCAACTTCAGGATCTGTCCTTCCAGTGAATTCTTACTTGAGCTCTCAGCAAATATTCCATTGATGGTGGAATATTCCTGAACTGACTCTATGAGATGGGAATTGAGGAGGGTCCTTGTTTTACCAAAGGAGGTATTTCAAGGTGAGTTCCAGCACCTCTCTTCCTAGACAAATAGCACTGGCACTGGGTGATTATTTGGGGGGGGCAGCAGTTGTACCGTGGGGTGCTGCAGGGGTACCGACTTTTTTCCAGGGCTATTTAAGCTCCCACATTAACCATTGGGAGCAATCATTTGGCAATTTGGGGCGCAGTGTCCTCCGTATGCTGGTGGAACAATTTATCTGTAACATCTGAATCAGAAGCAGCTGTGCAAACCTTGGACCAGTGGCTGGACTCAGCGATGGGTTGGACGAGGGCCAACAAACTGAATCTGAATCCTGGCAAGGCAGAGGTGCTGTGAGTGTCCAGTTCTCCAGCTGGGACAATTGCTTGCATACTCCCCTCTGAAAGAGTAAGTTTGTGAATCCAGGGATTTGCCTGCATCATCTGTGTCGCTAGAAGCCCAGCTGTCCTCAGTGGCCAGGAGTTCCTTTCACCAGCTGTGCTGGTAAACTGCCAGGCTGGATTACAGCAATGCTCTCTGTGTGGTTGGCCTGGAACCTGCAGCAGCAGTGCAAAAAGCAGCAGCTGGACTGCTCCCTGGGGGCAGAATATTGGCTTCATTGTTAGTTACACCAGTGCTGAAGGCCTTGAACCCGCTGCCAATTAGTTGCGGGACTAAGTTTAATGCGTTGCTCCTGGTATACGAAGCCCTATGCGGCTCAGTACCAGGATAATCTAAGAGAGCGTCTTGCCCCTTATATACTCAGGCTGGTAGCTCAGTAGAGCTTGAGGCAATCTCAAGGTTGTGGGTTCAAGGCCCACGTTGTGGTCCCCTTCCAACCGTACAATTCTATGAATCTATAACATGCTTTGCAGACTAGACTTTGTGTTGCAGATAGAAGATCTGTCTCCCCACATGATGCAGGAATCAGGCCTTTAGTGTGGCAGCGCCACAACCCTTCAGAGCTCCTTCCCATTTTTAGCTTCGCTTCTCAAGAAGTCTTTTAATTGGATCTTCCCCCTGCCCCCCCTCCACCGCAAGTCTGTGTACTGAAATTGCTTTGACTGTTGATCTTTTATTATTGTTAATTGCTATGAGGCGTTTCTTGGGAAGCAGTGCATAAATTAAGCAAATAAGCAAGTGGTGTTTGATTCTTTAAGAACCACAGGTTTGTATATATATATGTATTGCCTCTTATAAAAAGTATGGGGCAGGGGGACCTCAGAGCCCCGGGTGCAAACCCGTTTTTGGGTTCTGCCATCTGGGGCGGAAAAATAAATTACAAGCAAGGTTACCGGCGCCATCTGCTGGCAGAGTGCAATTATAAGCCTCCTCACTTGTAGTGTAAGCAATTTCAAGCCGAGCAATAGATTTCTGAAACAAATTTTAAAGTCAAGAGTACCCAAGTGGAGAGGGAAATTTGGGGCTGGCTTTGACCTTTCAAATTTCAGCGGCACCCTCTCTGCAAGGCCCAAATTTGACGCCTCTCCTGCCTCTCGCCTTCCATTCTATTCAATTCACTACATCAGTGGCTCCCAATTGGCCAAGTACTGCAGACCACCACCCCCCCTTTTCAAAAGCAAAGCCACTGACCCATTACTTTTGAAACTTTTATATCTCGGTGGTAGCTTTTGCTATGTGAATGGGTGCCAAGGACCCCTTAGGTGGCTTACGCAGACCCCCTGGGGACCAACAATTGGGAACCACTGCATTATGTCATAGTTGCGATACCAGCAAGTGGAACCTAAACATCTAGGCCGCAACATCTCCCCGTCTCCCCAAGAGTCGCTGCTCGTCTTGGGAGGCTGTGAGGACTGGGGCCTCCTTTTGGGGCAGCCTCTTCAATCTCTCCCATGAGGCCTGCCCTTGCCGGGGGCTGAGAGGGGACTCGGCTGTGAGGAGGCACCTCTTGCCTCATGCCAGACTTGTTTTCCCTCATGGTGAACGGAGCGGGGTGGGTTTTGGTTGTGAAATGCCAGCGTGCTGCTCGAAAAGGCTCCGCTTGGGCAGAAGGGGCCGTACGGGTCACCTGCCAGCCCAGCTGGGCTCCGTGCGAGAGAAGGCACTACAAAGAGCAATGTTTTGGCAGCTGGGAAAGAGTTTGGAGGCCTCTCTTAGGAGATGCTTGTATTGCCAAGGCAGGGCAGTTGTGTCTCCCCTCCCCTCGCTATATGTACGTGGTCCTAGAGTGGGATAATTTAGGGAAGAACCAGTGAGTCTTCATGGCGGCCCGGAGTGCAACCCCACTCCTGGCTTCTTGGCAGAGGTGGCATCAAATGGACGAAAGGGGAAGGCTGCTGCTTAGCGTGGCACTGGTGTTGCCCCAAAGTGGGCATCTGCCACCTATGCTCTCAAAAACTGTTCTGGACCTTATCCTGCTGTTATAAGAATTCTAAGGTCTCACGTATAAATTAAAATGTTCATAAATGTACAAGGCAAACACAACAACAACAACAACAACAACAACAACAACAACAACAACAACAACAACAACTTATTATTTATACCCCGCCCATCTGGCTGTGTTTCCCTAGCCACTCCGGGCGGCTTTCAACAAAACAGTAAAATACAATTTTATTTTGTGTCTGAAATAGTACAGGAGAGCAATCCTGAAGCCATTTTGACTCTCCCAAATTGACCTCAAATATTTCTCTGCAAGGAAGAAGGAAATGGGAAAGCCTCCCCATTGTCTTTTCCTTACAAATCTTGTCTTCAGGGCATATTTGTGTATGAATAGGGTGAGCCTGTGACCTGCATTCAGGAACTAAAGTATTAACCATCACAAAATAATGGCCAGGCTGCTTAGGTAAAGCAATCAGTGACCATTATCAGGTATCCTGGCAGGTAGGATTTCTGCTCTAGAACGCCTCCCCTGCTGTAGACTCCTCCTTCTGTGATGTATGCATGATGCTTTAGAGGGGTAGTCTTGGGCTACAGGGTGGGCAATTTCAAAAGTCTATATAAGGGCTTGCGCTCCATTGTTCAGGGTGCTCCTCCCTCCTGCGTGTGGTGAGCAGGGACCCTGTTGTAACAGTTTAAGAAAGATCTGGCTTACTAGCCGCTTTGCTTCTCAATATACTCTGGTTGGCCTCTGTTATTTTCTCCTACCAATAGGGGACCCACTTAAGGACTCTATACGGGCTCTTGGGTACCCCATAAGACAGGCACCCCCAAACTCAGCCCTCCAGATGTTTTGGAACTACAACTCCCACCATCCCTATCTAACAGGACCAGTGGTCAGGGATGATGGGAATTGTAGCCCCAAAACTTCTGGAGGGCCAAGTTTGGAGATGCCTGCCATAAGATAAAAGGAGCAGTTTTATTTTTCTTATAACACTGCCATTGTCGGAGATCTTCCCTCCATGTCCTCCGTCTCAACGCTTGGAGAAACTTCTTGGTTCATCTCCACACTGCTGCAGTGCCGACTGACGTCCGTTTGTGTCGGAAGATGCCACCGTCATGGGCCAAAGGCGATGAGCAGCCAAGGGGAAGGCAGGAGGGCACAGGCAACCCCCACTCACTGCTGCCAGCCTCTTCATGACGCACCTCTCCGGGCCGCACCTTCTCAAGAAGGTCTCCCTTCATTAGCTTTCCGCTGCGGCTCCTCCGAGTGCAGGTTGATGCTTTTGTCACTGGCAATTTGTTGAAGGAGAAGGAGAAGAAGGGTTTGTTGTGAGCAATGAGGTCGCGCCGTCTCCACACAGACCTAATTACTTTGCGCTAAAGCAAAATGAAATGAGGCCCATGAGTCACCGAGGAGGAGATGGAGGGAGCAGGCCGGAGGAGGCAGCAGGCTCCTCTCCCATCAAGAGAGAGCTGTCAATCTATTGGAGACCGGCATGCCGATTAATCACCCAACTTTCCGACTCCCGCAGCGATTAGAAGAAGCCTGTTGGGTGAGAGCAAAGGTGGCCCACCTAGCCTCTTCTTCTCACAGTGGGCAACATGGGAATCATGGAATTGTAGCGTTGGAAGGGACCCCAGGGGTCATCTAGTCCAGTGTTTCTCAACCTTTTTTGGGCCACGGCACACTTGTTCCGTGAAAAAAATCACGAGGCACACCACCATTAAAAAAGTTTTAAAAATTAACTCTGTGCCACCCTATATTATAATTATGACTGTAAGAAACACTTGCCAAATATTGCTTTCCGGCGGGTCAGCGCTGCCGAGTTCTTAAAAGATCCGGGTTTCTGATCCACCCCACCCGACCCCGCCGTCCCGTATCTTACCCTGTGCGTGTTCTCGGACTTGTGAGAGGACGATTTGGTCTTCATGCCTCCGTGAATTAGCAACAAACTACCTTTTGAATGATGGAGATTGAATATTTTAAAAGTAGCTACTTGAAGAGTAGCTACTTGAAGTCACCAGCAGATTTGGCTGGTGACTTATCTGGTCTCTGGTCAAACAGGCGTTTTGGATTTTTGAAATACTGTACTACAAAACCTACAAACCTGTTTGAACTGAGATGACAGCAGGCTGAAGGAATAAATGTATTGCACCCGAACACACACACTGACCATTCTGCCCTGGCCCTTTCCTCTCCCTAGAACAGCTTTCCCCAACCTGACGCCCCCGCATATGTTTTGGACTATAATTCCCAGCAGCAGCATCATACAGCTGTGCCGGCTGAGGTTGATGGGAGCTGTGATCCAAAACATCTGAAGGGCAGCAAGCCGGGGACACTCCCAGACCTTTGTGCTTTCTGAATATTTCAATGGGACTATTTTGACAGGTGGGGAGAATAAATGACCTGAATAATTAGAAGCACCTGCTTTGAAAGCAAAAGGTCCACGTTTCATCCTCAGAAGCCCAATCCCCAGGAGGTTGGTGCAAGGGGGCAATGCGCTCCACACAATTCATGACACTCACAGCACCTCCTCTGGGCCTTCCCTCCCTTTGCCTCAATCTTTGGACCTAGAGGAGGCCCAATCAGCCAGGCCGGCTCTCCCATGAGGCAAGATGAGGCACCCGCCTCAGGCAACAGAATCCACTGGGGCAGCAGATCCCAATATGGATCTTTTTTCCCACCCCACCCCTTCTTCCCTGGCAGAGAGGGAGGTGCCATTTTGGGGCCTGCTTCATGGGCCCAAATATCTTGGGCCAGCCATGCCAATCAGGGACTAAAAGTGGGTATCTTTAGTAGGAGGAAACTGAGAAACTGGACCAGTGGAGTTCATCACCAGGTGACCATTGAGGAATCGTACTTCTTTTCACATAACAGGCACTCGGCTATCTGTGGCAACCCCACAGTCCCTGCCTAGAGGGACTCCCCTTTTTTTTGCCTCTGCCCTTTTCTGGTCATACTCTCACCGGCCCTCAAGAGTGGGGCAAGCACGGCCAAATGACCGGCTCAGTGTCGTTGCCAACATCCCCACACAAGACCAACGTTGCTGGCATGGTGCACCTCAGCAGCCTGAGATGAACATATCACCCTTGTGCACTTTGGACATAGAATCATGGTTGTGTACATGTTGATATTTTATAATGCCGTGGCAGATCACCTATATCCCTCTTGCATGAGGCATCGGCAAGCGGGGAAAGGGAAGACGGCAAAAACGAAATGGGGAAAAGTCCACCGAGAACTTCATCTCAACTTTCCTTGATGCGAAGAAGTTGAAATCGGATCTGTCATTCCCTCCTCGTGCGCTTCACCCTTTTGGCGTGGCAGCTTCAAACATTCTCATTCTCATTCATCCATCTTCCCAAAGGATGGAGGGGGGAGAGGTGAGAAAAAGCGCAATCCGTTCAGTCCCAGATCCTTTGCGTCAGGCCTGCCCAGGTTCATAAATCAGCCATTTCAATACTCTGCCCATTTCAAATGACGTCCAGCTCTTTCATTAAGCTCATGATTTATCGCTGGAAGGTGCTCTCTTTTATTTTATGCCCGATTTATAAACTCCCCCCCCCTGCTCTTCCCCCACCCCACCCCACCCCTCGTCGGAGATCATGTTCACTTTGTCCACCGGGCAACGAGACAGTAAATTTATTGTCTGAGAACCGCTACTCTGAAAGATGACATCAATGCGAAAAGCGTGCTTGCGTTTCTACTTCCACGGACGAGACAGCCATTGGAGAATCCGCGCTGGGTGGAGCCGGGGGGCGTCATGAAGTCACTCACCATCACGGGTGGACCTGTGGCATAAAAGCACATGATGGGGGCAACAGCAGGAGAAGACACATCGGCCAGGAGGCATGATGGACAAGCTGGGCTGGATCTGCCTCTCCCTTGCCAGTCTGTCTGGCCCACTCTGGGCAATCCCTGTGGCCAGCGAAGGGTCCTACTGGCTCCCAGGTAAGTCCCCTCCCTTTCCATTCACTCAGTAAGACGTTGCTTTGTTGTGGAAGAATAGGTTTAGGAGAACCAGAAAAGCCAAGGGAGAGAGATTTGGGGAACTATCTCCCCCACTGTGGGGCAACCAGTCACACTGCTTCTTTTAGGGAACAGGTAAGACCAGGCATCCCCAAACTTGGCCCTCCAGATGTTTTGGGACTACAACTCCCATCATCCCTAGCTAACAGGACCAGTGGGCAAGGATGATGGGAATTGTAGTCCCAAAACATCTGGAGGGCCAAGATTGGGGATGCCTGGGTAAGACCATCGGTAGGCAAACTAAGGCCCGGGGGCCTTATCCAGTCCAATCGCCTTCTAAATCCGGCCCACGGATGGTTCAGGAATCAGTGTGTTTTTACATGAGTAGAATGTGTCCTTTTAATAAAATGCATCTCTGGGTTATTTGTGGGGCCTGCCTGGTGTTTTTACATGAGTACAATGTGTGCTTTTATTTAACATGCATCTCTGGGTTATTTGTGGGGCATAGGAATTCGTTCACCCCCCCAAAAAAATATAGTCTGCCCCCCCAATGTCTGAGGGACAGTGGACTGGCCCGCTGCTGAAAAGGTTTGCTGACCCCTGGGTAAGACACACCTCTTCCAGCAGGAGTTTGCCCTCATGCCTCAGTGGCAAAGCTTCTGCCTTGCATGCAGAAGGTCCCTGGTTCAATCCCCGCTGGCCTGAGACCTTGGAGAGCTGCTGTCAGCCAGTGTGGACAACACTAAGTCAGACGGTCCAACAGTCTGATACAGCGTAAGGCAGCTTCTCATGTTCACAATGAGAGGAACGGCCAATAAATTTATGAATGGGTCAACATTCCTGCTTTAAATAGGATTTGGGTTGATACAATTGTTTTAAGTTCTTGTGTTGGGTGGTTATTGCATCGTTTATTATTATGACAGGAACTGCCCTGAGGGCCTTTGGGCAAAGCATATCAATTTCCTAATATTAATAAATGGATAAAAATCCCAGTTCACAAAGGTGTGCCGATTGCTTGAGGACTAGAAGCTGGGTGTTGGCTTATGGGAGCCCCCTGGTGCCCTAAATAAACCTTCAAGGGATGATCAACAGGCCCATGGGGGAACTGGCAAGCCCTTTGCTGGGAACTTGTCAGGAAACAGAATCATAGAATCGTAAAATTGTAAAGTTCTCACCTGCCCCCCCCTAACCCACTGGAAATGGTTCCTGCACTTGGCACTGCCAAATAAGAAGATCTTTGAAAGAGCATCAATCCATCCATATACAGGATTTTCCTCCTGACGTTTAATAATGACAGAAGAAAATGAATCCCCATGAAAGCCATTGTAGCTGCCTTTGTAGGTTGCCAAGATCTGCTCTTTTTCTGCTCCTTGCCAAAGGACAAGGTGGGTGGTTGACGGTGCTGGAGCCCTGCGGAAAGAAACTTGGGGGGACTGTGGCTGCAGAGGAGTGCCAGACCCCGACACGATCCTTTCTGGCTGGGGTGTGGAGGGAGGCAAAGGTTTTGAGCCACAATTCTTCACTTGCAGCAGGACAGGTCTGACCCAAGGAAGCCTAATTAACTTACGGAACTCCTTGCCACAAGCAGCTTAGATGGCCTTTTAAAAAAGGCATGTCCGGAGGCAGGCTGAACCTCTCAGAGGCCCGGCTTTTGACTTCCCTACCCATAATGAAAATTAAAAACGGTGAGCCAGCACAGAAAAACAAAATAGGGCATTCAAAAACCAAAAGCTGCCTCCTTTTATTGCTCCAGACTCAGAGCAGTCAATAAAAATGATCTGCCTGAGAGCATGTCTGAGTACTAAATGCACAGACTGGATGGGAGAAATTGGCATTGGAAACTCCTGATTCTCAAATATTTTGGAAGCAATTCTAAGCCCACTCACCTGGGAGTAAGCCCCACTGAATTCAATAAAACTTACTTCTGAGTAGGTATGTTTAGGTTCATGCTTCAAATTGCTGTGCAAATGGCATTTTAAAAATATTGTGAAAAATTAAAGGAAGATACTACTGCCCAGGGGAATGTGATTATAATTTTTGTGTACAAAGCACATACCGCCGTTACCTCTCTGTGCATCTTCCTTGTGTGCACATAGGAGTTTTATAGTCAAGATTCACACATGAGGTGTATTGAAAGATTCACACACAGAGGTTTATAAAAAGTGAGGAATATATTTTCAAAAAACCACAAACAACAGGAACAACAACAAGCTACAGAGGTCCATAAATCCAGGGCCACAAGCCTGTGGGCTTCAGTTCACACACCCTTTTCAGTACAGGCAGGCAGACCCCATCAGAACCTGGAATTTCCCCCAATGTAAATAGGTATCAGTTAACAACAAAAAAATATCATTTTACTAGACCACATATCTTCTTTGCTTAAATTTGCAGTAATAAGCTCTCTCTCTCTCTCTCTCTCTCTCTCTCTCTCTCTCTCTCTCTCTCTCTCTCTCTCTCTGTGTGTGTGTGTGTGTGTGTGTGTGTGTGTGAGAGAGACAGACAGACAGACAGACAGACAGACAGACAGACAGACAGACAGACAGACAGACAGACAGACAGGTTTGGTCCGATGTGCATAAAAGTAAGTTTATCCAATGTCCAAAAATTGGCATCTAACTGAGGGGGCCCTTGAGGCCCTGGGTCCTAGATGCAGGGGCCCTCTGAAGAGCAGAGGGTGAGCCCACCAGGGTAGCAGGGGGCAAGCTGCCCAATAGACAGTGGAGGACTTTGGTCTGATCTTACACTCTTAAAGGTGACAGAATAATGCAGGGGGACTCCCTTTTGCAGGGAAAGAGAGAAGAGGGTGGGTGGATTGTGCAGAGCCCCTTTGGGGGGATCTACTACCACACGAGTCTCAATTGCCTCCCAACCAACCCGAGTCTCAATTGCCTCCCAACCAACCCACCACCCACTGTGCCTCAGTTGGTCCGTGGCAAGGCAGAGGGTCCCCCCTCAGGCTGTGTGATGCCTCCCTCTCGTGTCCTTCTCTTCTTACAGCCACTGATGAAGACGCTAGGATAGCTCTGGAGGCCCTGAGCAGCAGGAGCAGAGGGTCCTCCCTCATGCAGACCCCGCAGGGATTAGTGGGAGCGCAGGTGGAAGACACTCTGAGGAAAGCAGGTAAGACAGAGACACGCCCCCCCCAGCCTCTGGAAGAGCAAGCCAGACAAGGGCATTCTGCAGCACTTGCAACGCAGACAGCCAAACTGCTGCTGCTCTCTGGAGATGCCCCTGCTTCCCAGTGGATCCTGCTCCAAGGGTTGAAGCCGCCCACACCATACCTGCCCAGGGACCACCTGTTCACCTTCTTTCGCACTCCATGCAGCCTAGCCAACCAGGGAGCATTCGAAACAGAGCCAGGGGGGTCTTCTGACTGGTGGGTCAGGACCTATGGCCTGATCCAAGGCTGGGTGCAACTGCAGCAGGTGGATCTGAAAGGGCGGAAGACCCCCCCTGGTGTAGTGGTTAGGGGGCTAAACCAGGAATCGGGAGCCCAGGCTTCGAATCTCTGCTTGGCCACAAACTCTCACTGGGTGATCTTGGGCCAGTCCCTGCTTCTCAGTCTAACCTACCTCTTGACAGGGTTGTTTTTAGGACCAAGTGGGAAGAAAGTCACCTTGGGGGATAGAAAAGGTGAGATAAGGGAGTCCTGATAAGCAAGCTGCTGGGGAGGGGGGCAGAATAGGGAAATGCCTGGTATTCTGCAAGGCTGGGTTTCGTTACTTTTAATTTGGAAAACTCCCATCCAAAGAGTAGCAGCGTACAGCAGAGGCTCTTCTTCTTCCTCTCTAGGATTAAGAGAGCTGGCAAACTGGTTTGACTAGCACAAACCATGAGCTGAGAGCATGGGCACACCCACCCCCTTGCCCCCTTTGACTCTCTCTGCCCACTCCTGTCCTAGGAAGCAACATCCAAAAGCTCCCACCAAGGGCAGCTGGGGAAGGGGACCAAACCGAGGGCGGAAAATGGCCCACGACCCAAGCCGGCCTCACCTTTCCAAAGGAGAAAGCAATAATAATAATAATAATAATAATAATAATAATAATAATAATAATAATAATAATTTATTATTTATACCCCGCCCATCTGGCCGGGTTCCCCCAGCCACTCTGGGTGGCTTCCAACAAAACATTAAAATACAGAAATCAAACATTAAAAGCTTCCCTAAACAGGGCTGCCTTGAGATGCCTTCTAAAGGTCTGGTAATTGTTGTTCTCTTTGACCTCTGGTGGGAGGGCATTCCACAGGGTGGGTGCCACTACCGAGAAGGCCCTCTGCCTGGTTCCCTGTAACTTGGCTTCTCGTAGTGAGGGAACTGCCAGAAGACCCTCGGCGCTGGACCTCAGTGTCCGGGCAGAACAATGGCGGTGGACCAAATATACTGGACCGAAGCAAGACCTGAATGTATCTTCTTTTCTTTTTGTTCCAGGTCTCCAGCCCAGAGGCTTTATGCCATCGAGGGAAAATGTCAAAGAGGTGAGAGGCCCCCCACCCCCAAGGCCATTTGAAAGCTTTCCTCCTGGTTATGGGTGCTATGGCTCTGCTAGGTTCTCAGCGTGTGGCCAAGGCCTCCCCTTCCTTACATGACTCAACATGCCTTCCCCCATATTTCTGTTCGCTTTCTTAGGCACTCTTCAGAAACCTCCCCCAGAACACATTGCTGAGCCGCTTGCTAGCCACAGACAGGAAGCAGTACAAGAAGCGTGGCAACCTCTCCGAATGCTTCTGGAAATACTGTGTGTAACTGATGGTCAACTGGACAACCCCCCCCCCCCCAACTCTGGCTCCTTTATTTATGTCATCAAGAAAAATCCTCTAGACCCCACATATAGATTTGTGCATATTTAAAACATTAAAATAAAGAAATGTGAAGCTGGCAAAAACAAACCACACTCCAAATCACAACCTCTATGATCCCTGCTGTTCGCGAGAGGAATAAATCCTATCTGGTTTGCTAAGATCTTGTAAGCAAAGAATTGTTTTCTTCCTTCGGTGGTTCCTGTTTGCATTTCAGCAGGGAGCAAGGCCCCTGCGTGGAGAGTCTTTCTTTGTGTGTTATGCCAGCGGAAAGGAGGCAGGAAAAACACTTAGTAGTTTCTCTATGGGGGGGGAGCACTGGGAAAGGAAGGCCAGACATTTCTGTCCCAATTAAGGAAAGCAGTGGAGATGGCAGGCTTCAACTATGTCACTGAGTCTGCTGGCATTGAACTGGATGTCCCTAGACTGACCACTCCTTTATGACAATCAAACCCAATTAACTCTCTTTAAAAAGGCTCTCTACCCCCTGCAACCCCTGCTCTCATTTTTAGGCACAGACATGACAGCCTGTCCCTCGATCTCAGATGAAGTGTGGAGCTGGCAGTGATGAATGGGCGGCAGCTCTTGGGAAGATGCCCGTCATAAATCTCTGCCTCTCTAGCGGGAGCATCATGCTGCAATCAGATAAAATGCATGGAAAGTTGATGTGATTTAATAAGAAGAACCAGCTCCGCTGAAGGGAGCACTCCCACACTTCCTCTCTATGGCTTTGACATACCGGTACTTTGGGAAGATTTGCAGCGTCTCTCAAAGAGTAAACAAGCGCTGGCCTCAGATGGAACAGCGAGCAAATGCAAGGTCCTTCTTAGAATCAAAACAATTAAGTGTAGCCATCAACTTGGATGAAATTACGAGTTCTTCTCTGTTGCTGCTGCCAATTTCAGCATTTTACTTATTTTGAAGCAGGTTCTGCAATCCCTCATCCTGTGTTTTTCACTCAAAATATGTAAGCACTGAAACTAATTAAACTCCCCCCCCACCCCTGACAAGGCTCCCCTTCGCTTCCCCCAATGATGGGAAGGTCCAACAGCAGAAAGGCACCATGTTGTTGCTGGTGCTGGGGTTGATCTGTGCATTTTAAATCGCAAAATGACACTCAGGAGGAAGATTTTCACATTTTATTTTGTTTCCAAAAGAGAAAAATTCTCCCCATCTCACGCACAAACAGGTCACCTTTTAAAAATGCACATATTGAAAAGCATGATACAAGCAAGTTTATTGCCCCAAAGCCAGTTTATAAATCCCACTGATAACCAATTGGCAGTATATATTCTACATTGTGGCTTGCAATGGTGTGTGTGTGTGTGTGTGTGTGTGTGTGTGTGTGTGTGTGTGTGTGTCCCATTCCTAGAGCAAATCCTCCTGAGCTGCTGCAGGTGACATGGTCTCTATCAGCAGGATCAACATTATATATACTGGGTTGTAGCACATGAGTCCTACTCAGAAGGTCCACAGAAGTCAAAATGTCCTGGCTATGTTAGGTGCATGAATGGGTCTACTCTGAAGAATACTTAGTTGGTGACAACTTTTTCTTCTTTTAAAAAAGCGATTCCCAAGGAAGGGAAAAATTACTCTCCCTTCCTTTCCCGGCTAATTGCCAGGCACCGCACCAAGCCAAAAGAAGGCAGATCCAGGGTGTAATTCAAAGGCAGAAATAAGGGAACTCCAGGAGGAGAATTTTGTCAGTTTAAAATGCTATTTCTACTTCTGAAAAATCTGACAGCCCTCAATGACGATAACCCTAATATATTCCTTGGTGGGCCAAAATTGATTCAACAAAAGTAGTAGAGCATCGTCTACAAAGAGCTGCCTGAAAGTCCCACAGTTGGCTTCAAACAGAAAAGCATCACCTGACGCCACTATGACATCAAGTGGGCGGCCCTCCAGGGGTGGGAGAGAGGAAAATCTGGCTCTCTGCCATGAAAAGGAAGGACTAGACGAGATCTGGCCAGATGATCTCCAAGCTTTAATCCAGCTCCAATGGGGAAGCCCTATTGGTGAAAAGTGTGTGTGTGTATAATGAGCACCGGCGCACCTGACTACTAATGGATTCTGGGAACCAACTGGTCATTTATAGAGGGGCCCTTGCCGCTTCATCCCAAATAAGAACCAACTATTAGTTGCCATAATTTCAGAAATTTTGGGGTGGTGTGAGGGGTGAGCCTTTGGAAGCAGCATTTTGGACAGCCAGGGGGAAAGATGAGCTGGGCCAAGTGCACAGGAAGGGCTGACTTCTCTAGGGCGGTGCCTGTGGTGGAAGCAGCGTTGTCTCATCAAGGTTCTTGCTGTCCTCTTGGGGATCTCTGTCCTCCAGCCCAGCAACGACATTCAAGCCGGCATTCCTGTTGTCACACATGATGCAGCCCTAGCAAGGGAAGGAAGTTGGTGAGTAACGTGGAAGAATGGAGCCCTCCTGGGCAGGACGAAAGGTCCACCTGCTCCAGCTTAGAGATGTAAAATTTCCAGAAATTTTGAAGCCAAGAGAAAAAAAAAGTTCCCCCCATTTTTCCCCAGAAAAAATTAGAAGCTTTGAAAAAATTGAAAAAAAGTTCCGTGTGGAGTAGTTTTACAAATTGTGTGAATAGCAATAAAACAGGCAACCCCCCCTTTCCCTCAAAAGCAACAAAAAAAAGCAAAACCATCAACATAAAAAATAATCAGATTTGCCACTTAGCACCAACAGCAAAAACTGTAAAGTTAAGGTCCACCTCAATACTTTAGTTCCATAGGTCTACCCTTTGAGTAGCGCTTTAAAAAACAAACCCAGAAGACACAACATATACATGCAGTTCATTCTATCTCATTTTCTGAACTACTGCTATCATTTTCCATTTCTTTTTCCTCTTAATCATTTTTCTCATAGACTTCTAAAAAACTGCTTTGGGGAAAAATGGGGAAAACTGCCCCCCCCCATTATCCCGGTTTCCCCCCCAGGCCTTCCCATCTCTACTTGAGGACAGTTACTGAATAGTATGTTGCGCTAAGGCTCAAACTCTATTTGAAAGGAAAAGGAGTGTGTGTGTGTGTGTGTGTGTGTTTTTAAATTGAATTTGTTGTTAAATATTATAAACCATGTGATGGTAAGAGAGCTTCTAAACAGTTTACAAAAATATGCAACCGAACATTAAAATGACTGATAAAACACAGTTAAATGCAGGTATTTAAGAGTATTCAGAAGATGACTGAAGTCAGCAGTGGTTAAAAGGAAGTAAATCGCATGCAGCTTCTACGTGTTCAGATGGGCTGGCCCTAACAAAAATGTTTTGAGCAGCTGCCGGAAAGAGTACAGTGAGAGCACATGGATTTGAAACCCACAGTACCAGCTTCCATGCACCCAGGCTTCCTTACTTGGGTGTCAATTTCTTGGGGGACAGTCTGGGTGCGAATCCAGGGGTGGACCTCTGCCAGCTCCTCCTTCTGCGCTTCCGAGAAACAGGGCTGCTTGCTCTCCAGGGTGGCCAGCTTCTCCAGGTCCTCTTTCAGCACCTCCTCTGCAATTCTGCAAGAGATGAGAAGCTGGCTAGATAAAAAGGCACCAGTCCGACAAAGCCAAAATCCTGGCATCACCTCCTCCTCCTCCAATATTCTGCATAAAGTTCAGCTAGTTTTCACCACCCAGAGTCCTAGAGAGAAGGTGTGGCACCCTCCAAAATCTTAGAAGCCTTGAAACAACATTAGCTGCAAAAGCTATAAAAGAGCAGGCCTCTCGTACCCCAGCCATGCCTGGAGGGCAGCAACTCCCATTGCCGTTGTCCCTGGTCATTGATCCTGCTGGACGCTAGGGCGGAGTTTAGATCATCCAACATCTGGAGGCCCAACAGATCCCTTCTGAACTGAATCTTCCCTGCTTTCCAATCACAAGCTCTCTGCCACCTATATTTTGCACTTGGATGCAAAACCTAAGCCCCACCCAAAGCATTTCTCTTTTCTGTATAAGCCTTTCCTCAAATTGGTCCATCCCTTTAGGTTCCTGAAAACAACTCCAAAGACATTTCAGGGCTGCCTCTGCCTTCTCTTCAACAGCCTAAGGAATAGGCAGCAGAGTGATGAGAGGACCTCCCAACTGTAACTCCAAAGACTCTGCATGAAATGCAGATCTGCCCCTTGGCAACACATCCACCCACCCACCTGGGACTGGGCTGCACATGGCTCTCTTTTCCTCCATTTACCTCTCTTCCTGGCCCATTATTAAAAAAAGCAAAAACATTCTGCATTTCATCCATTGTGTTAAGATGCTCACAGAACATTCTCTTTCTTGATTGAGGTTGAATCCTGACAAGACAGAAGTACTGTTTGTGGGGGGCAGGAGGCAGGCAGGTGTGGAGGACTCCCTGGTCCTGAATGAGGTAACTGTGCCCCTGAAGGACCAGGTGCGCAGCCTGAGTCATTTTGGACTCACAGCTGTCTGTGGAGGCGCAGGTCAATTTTGTGTCCAGGGCAGCTGTCTATCAGCTCCATCTGGTACGCAGGCTGAGACCCTACCTGCCTGCAGACTGTCTCGCCAGAGTGGTGCATGCTCTAGTTATCTCTCGCTTGGACTACTGCAATGCGCTCTACGTGGGGCTACCTTTGAAGGTGACTCGGAAACTACAACTAATTCAGAATGTGACAGCTAGACTGGTCACTGGGAGCGGCCGCCGAGACCACATAACACCGGTCTTGAAAGATCTACATTGGGTCCCAGTATGTTTCCGAGCACAGTTCAAAGTGTTGGTGCTGACCTTTAAAGCCCTAAACGGCCTCGGTCCAGTATACCTGAAGGAGCGTCTCCACCTCCATCGTTCTGCCTGGACACTGAGGTCCAGCACCGAGGGCCTTCTGGTGGTTCCCTCATTGCGAGAAGCCAAGTTGCAGGGAACTAGGCAGAGGGCCTTTTCGGTAGTGGCGCCCGCCCTGTGGAACGTCCTCCCATCAGATGTCAAAGAGAAAAACAACTACCAGACTTTTAGAAGACATCTGAAGGCAGCCCTGTTTAGGGAGGCTTTTAATGTTTAATAGATCACTGTGTTTTATTTTTCTGTTGGAAGCCGCCCAGAGTGGCTGGGGTATAAATAATAAATTATTATTATTATTATTATTATTATTATTATTATTTCTGCTCCAGTGCAGAGACAGACCGGGATGGTGCCTGTGAGAGTTTCAGGAGATTTTCCTTAATGGAGAAGACTTCCATCAATAGCCACCACTCCCAGTAACAATAAAAACCTAATGTGTCCAGCACCTCACAAGGGGGCAAACATCATGGGGTCTGCTGGTGACTAAGCTACGGAAATCCTATTTTGCTCCCCTTCCTGAACCGCTTGCCCTTCCCCCTCCCAATTTTCCCAGCAGGAAAATTTTCTGGAAGGCAGGAGGACCTACCTACCGGTAGTTTGGAGAAGTAGCAATCAATCAATCAATCAATCAATCAATCAAAGCAAAGCAAAGGCATTTTCTCACCGCTTTGGCATTTGGTAGGTCATCTGGATTGGCTCAGGCAAACTATTCACTGTCCTCCACACCAACCTGGCTGGCCGCAGTGGCCGTTCCGCCTCTTCACCTCCTTCTTGGCTGTTCGTTCCCCTTTTTGAGACCTCGGAGGAATCATTGCTGGCAAAGTATTTGCTGCTGTTTCCGCTGCCTGTTTGGAGACAGGTGGGTGGACACGAATGAGATGTGGGTTTCTGCACAGGCCAATCTCAAGGCAGGGAGGAGGGTGGCTGTTCTCCTGCAAGCAAATCCCTCTGGGCTTCTCTTTGTGTGGAAGCCAACACACACAGCACTTCGTCTCCTTCTACGTTGTGGCCTAGTCGCTCGAGAAAAAGGGGCTGCAGAGATCCCAAGGCAAATTCTTTGCATCTGTCTTCACAGTGGGAGACACTGGGCAGATCCCTCCTGTTCCTGAACTACTTTCACAGGAAGGGAGTCTGAGGAACTGAAGCAAACAGCAGTGACAAGGGGCAGTTTTTATTGACAAATTAAAGACTGACAAATCACTGGGTCTGGATAACATGCACCCGAGAGCAAAAACATGGAATTGCTGTGGAGTGATCCTCCTGTAGATAAGGAACTTGTCAAGCAGCATGAAGCAGACAGCATGAATCAAGGACAGTCCTCCAAAAGGAGAGATTTAGAATTCTCCTAGGATTGGTACTGGGACCTGTGTTTTTAACTTGTTCACAAATGATCTAGAGTTGAGGTGAGCACTCAGGTAGACTTGTTTGCTGTTGATGCCAAAATTGTTCAAAGTGGTTAAAACGAAGAGGGATTTGTGAGGAGCTCCAATGTGGGGTCTCTCCCATAATACTAGCTACTGTGGACATCAGAAGAAGATGAATGTTGGAAGATTCAGGACAGGCAAAGGAAGTCCTCCTTCGCACAGCACATTGTAAGGCACTGGGCTTGCCCCATCCATGGACTAACACTTGCCACCATCAAATATTTCAGGGTCTCCCTCTCGTGCCCAGCCTGCCTTACCTGTGCCACAACCAGATGTTTCGTTGGAGCTGGAGCCATTGGACCCAGAGACCAAGGAGCTGGACTCAGCAGACCCACTAGCAGAGGCCGCTGAGCTACTTCCAGACTGGGAATCTTCCAGTAGCAAAAGGTCGAAGAGCTCCCTGGAGATGGAGGGAGATGGATTGTTCACGCTGTCCTCCCCATCCTCATCCTGCAAAGGAAATGGGACAAATCCATCCACACAAAGTCACTGCCGGGCTCAAGGAGAGATGGCGGTGCTTTCTGCAGGCACCCAGGTGGGGTCAGGATTAGCAACTGGTACCAGCTCAGCTGGTTCTGAAAGTAAAAGACTCCTGCCGTGAAGACCAATAATGTGGTCGCGCGAATACGGCCCGTGAGCCCTGCAAACTTCCTTAACCCGTCCTCCAGATTATTTGGATTACAACTCCCAGTGTACTACAGACAGGCTGGCAGGGGCTGATACGAACCCGAAACATCTGGAGGGCTGGGTGCCTTAAACCCAAGGATTTCTCCTGCCAACAGAGACCAAACAAGCTTCCTGCTGCTGCCTCATACGGCGCAATGCAGCCACAGATGCGAAGCACATGCTAGACGACAACACACAATACACACAAAGGGGGTCTCATTTCCACAGTCGGCTGTGCCCAACTCACAGCTACAGCAGCTGTATGCGCCTGGGACCCTCTGCCCATCCAAAGTGCAGCTGCCAATACATTTCCCCCCTCCTTGCCTGCGGAACTCAGATTCCCACCTCTGAGAACACAGCGGAACGGAAACCGACCCAACGCAGGAAGTCCCTGTTCTTCACTCTTCACTAGCTGCATCCCTGGGAGACAGAGGGCGTAATTAGAACAACCACCGCCTGCTGTTAGGAATGAATTGCCATGTTCGCAGCTGCCATGCCCCATATGCAGAGCACCACCCAAACCCATGTGGAATAAGCTGCATGGACTGCAAGGGACCTCTGGGTGGGATGCCCCACCGCCAGCTTCACAAGGCCCCACAGATCTGTGAGGGAGAAGCTCCTTCTGCGGCCCACGGAGCAAGAAAACAGCCGGGGTTGGGGGGGAGTGGCATTCCTTGTGCACTATGTTATTTCGCCCCTGAATCTGCCACCATCGGCAGCCAACCCTTCCCAAAACCTGACCCGGGATCCCCCTTGCAGGAACTTACACACATGGCCCCTGTGCCTGCCAGGGGGGTCTGTGCTGTGCCGGACAGCTCCAGTGGTTTCGGCAGCTCTTCTTGAAGCAGGTCCAGCTGCAGAGGGGAGCTGCTCCAGGAGTTGCTGAAGAGTCTCTGGTGGGGCGGGTCCCCCGAGGATGCAGGCTGCTCTTCCTCGGCAGCAGACACTGGGGTGGAGGGGGGCGAAGGGTGCTCCATGGGGCCTGGCGCTGCCATGGGGAGAGTGGAAGGAGGGCGCGGGGGCATCACAGGGCAGGGGTAGGAGGCAGCAGAGGGGCAGGGGAAGAGCTGAGCAGGGAAGGAAGGCGGAGGGGGGGAAAGAAGCGGTGGTGGCGGAGGATATGCTGGGAAATTCTGAAAGAGGACAGTCATGAAGCCGCCCATGTATGGAGCAGGGGATGCTGGGAGGGGCTGGATGCTGCAGGGCAGGTAAAGTGGGGTGGCTACAGTTGCTGCAGTGGCAGAAGGCGGCAAGACAGGGCTTCCTTCCAGAGAGGCAGCAGGGAAACCAGGCGTTGCTGCATAAGGATCGGCAGGGAGGGTGAAGCTTGGGGCCCCAGAGTGGGGTCCTTGGGAAGCGTCCACCTCCCAAGCACCGCTCCTGCTGTCGGGGGAGCCCAGTGGTTTCTGGCGCTTGAACTTCCCTGGCTTGGTCTTCCTTTTCCAGCCCACTGGCCTGGTCTGCTTTGGAGAGACGTCGTCTGCGGAGGAAGAAGCCAAAAGCGGGGAATTTGTGACGAGAGAGAGAGGCAGGCGGGAGCAGCACCCTTTGTTTAGGTGACCAAGTCCAAGACTGACCGCTCAAGGACGGGTTAAGCCAAGAGTGCTTTTGCCATAGACAGTAGGGGAGGCGCAGAAGCAGCACCGGTTCCCAGTTGTGGATGGAAAGCAGGCAGTCGCACTGTCCAGCCTGAAACCTGCCGGACCCTAAGGCCCTCTCCCATCCCCCTCTCCTGCAGTCCTTCCCCCAGCAGGTGCTCCCTACCCAGGGGAAGAGAGTTGGAGCCCAACAGCAACTAGAGGGTAACAGTTTGGCTGCTCTGGCAAGGTGGCACCACTTTGTGGTTTCAGGTACAGTCCTTTTGGCATTCTCTCTACTGCTCGGCTCTTGGGCCTGCAGAAGTCCTAGCTGGGAGCCTCTTTGCGCACCCCTGAACTGCTTCTCTCAAGGGGCTGTCAGGAGACGAATGCCAGGAGAGGCCTGGCTCTTTGGGGGGCCTCGTTCTGCCCTCAACAAAGCCTGCCTGCCAGAAGCCTCCTCTTGCCGCTGAAAGACCTTCGTTCCCCCACCCTTACCCCTTGACGTTTTTCTTAGATATAAGGAGGGAAACTCTCTCACTTTCCAGCCTCCTTTGCCTCATTGCTGCTCACTTCCTGTTCCCTTCCTCCCTTCTCAGAGACAGTCAATCCAAAAACTACCATTCATTTTACTCCCACAATAAAGATGTGCCTTTGGCTGTGCCTCTGCTGCTCCCTTATGAGCGCAATCTGCAACCTAGGCTACAATTGTAACGTGGCACAGGCTGTATTCTTGGGTACAGTAGCAAGCAAGCTGGCTTCTAGCAGACTCATAGCACCCTGTTCCCTAGCCAAATAGAGAGACCCCTCTAAGCCCCTAAGCTAAATTCTTCCCCAACACACACCGTTCAAGAATATGGGGAGGGCTATTTCCCTGAACACAGAGAAGCAGATTTCAGAGAGAGAGAGAGAGCGCACTATGGGGAGCTGCCACAGCTCTGCCTCCCCCATCATTGCTTCTCACTTGGTTCCTACCTTGGTCCTGGGAAGGAGGCTGGCTGCTCCTGGCCCCTCCATGCTGGAGGTAGGTTGGCCGGTATGAGGACAGCAGGGCCCTCTGGCGGAAGTGGTCCACATATTCCTGCTCCTCCTTCTGCGTGTGAGCCGACAAGACCTCTTTGGTCAGCCCCACTAGCCTGACTTCCTCCAAGGTGGCTCCGGCCCCAGTTGCGCTGGGCATGGGGTTGGCCAGCGATGGCTCCATCTGCTCGCCTTGCAGAGTGGCTTCTTCGAGTGCCATGGCTTCTGCGAGGGGGAGGAGGAGGACAGTCAACCACACTTTCCCGAGGAGGCAGCCGGCAACATTTGGGAACCTCCTTCTCTGCTACCCAAATATTCACCTAATTGTTGTGCAGGGCTACCGGAAGGGATTATTCAGGCTGCAAAAGGGGGAGCCACATGCCACATGGAAGGCAACTCAGATACCGTTTGATTGACAGCATCTGAATCAAAGTTATCCCGCCGAGAATCAGCTGCACACGAATGATATGGGGAAAAAGAGGAGGAGGAGGAAGTGGTGGTGGTGGTGAAGGCGTTTGGGACTCTCGGCTGGTTGGGCACTGGGCCTCCCTCTTCTACTTCTGCCCAAATTTCTAGCCAGGCAAAGAAAGGAAGGCTAGAGGAACTCTAAGCACTGCTGTGAGTAAGCGTGCTCCCTGGAACAGAACTGGAAGGTTCCTGCCTGAGAAGGCGGCTGGTGCTCATTGCAATGGATGTCTCCTATAAACAGGCAGCAATTTGTCCCCCACAATCACTGAGTGAGGTTCCGACACCGCTGCAGGAGGACAGGGACAGCATCCAGCTCCCATCCTCCCAAAGCCTTTGAGGAGGGCATGGCTCATTTGTTTGTGCTGAGACCCCAAGACGAGAGAGCAGAACGAGCAGCCCTGCCTGGAGCCTCATCCGTTCTAACTGGATGTGATTTATGTAGGCAAACACCGCTTGCTTGGGAGAGGAGGCAGGTGTGTAACCAAAGGAGCTCAGAGGTTTTTGTGTTTTTCTCAGGAGAGAAGCAAGATCCATCTGCCAACCTACCTGACTCCGGGTGTGGGAAGTGGACCAGGGTGCTGCTGTAGCTGCACTGGCTGGTTGTGGACACCACACTCAATGCTTTGGCAGTCAGCGCCAGGTCAGTCATTGCAGCAGCGCCGGCCACCACCCTCGCTGGGGACTGCTGCTCTATGTCGCCTTCCAGCTTGGGCGTCACAGGTGGCTGGGAATCAACCAAGGGCAGCTCAGCAGCATCTAGTAGGGGAAGAATCATAGAACTGCCAAGTTGGAAGGGACCCCCAAGCATCGTCTGGCCCACCCCCCCTTGCAATGCAGGGATCTCAACTACAACATCCATGACAGATGGCCACCCAACCTCCGCTTGAAAACCTCAAAGCAAATGCTTTCAAAGATACGACGTAACAGAAACACAGCCAAGACAAGCGAAGCTGATCAATTTAAATGTGGGGCTTTTGAATAGGAAAAATGGTATCTGGGTAGGAAGTCATTTCCAAAAAGCACATGAAGCTCTGGAGCATATTGGCAGAAACAGCCATTAGCACAGCCACGAGCAAACTGAAACCCCTTGAAAACCCTTCCTGCGCTCCCTCTCACCTTCCAAGATTTGCTTGTCATTCTGGCTTAGCTGAGCTTGCTTGTCGTCATCAGAGGATGAAGAGGATGCATTGGTAGAGGACTCACATTTCCTTTTCAGGGCGGGACTGTTGCAACTCTCCAGGTATCTGCAATCAGGAGCCTGGCATTAGCATCTTCCTATTCTAAGTCCATGAATATAAGCAGGGCTGTTCTCCCAACCAGTCAGAATGGGAGTGAAGCAGTAGGCAAGTTTCAGCTGCCTGAAGAGCCTTGTCAGGGCAGCTCAACCAAAGTGACCGCACTTAAATGCTCATTCATTTTAAAAAGTGTGTGTGTGTGTGTGTGTGTGTGTGTGTGTGTGTGACAAGTAGACATTTCAGAAGCCATTCATGCTATTGCATGCTTTATGGATACAGCTATAAATTACCGAAACATATAGCAGAAAGCTAAAGGAAACTGGTTTTAACAGCAAGGAAGACCCACCCCACACTTCTCATTTATTGACAGATGTCCTTAAAAGACTGGCTTTGGCTTCACCCCGTGCCCATTTCCCATCGTCACACAAACCTGTACAAAACCAGAAGGCTCAACAAAGATCAGGATCAATCCAACCCTCTGTTTCATTGTATTTATGCAGGTATTCCCACCCCCCCCATGGTCCTCTGACACTTTAGAAAGTGGGGGGAAAGAATTCTATCAAGCACTTCTATGCATAATACATTGGTCTGTTTGGGAGAACATAAAACACCACACTCAAAAATACAAACAGAATGGTCTAATGATGCCAACAGGAGAGCAAACTTTTCTATTTACAGCCGCACCTTGGAAGTCGAACGGAATCCGTTCCGGAAGTCCGTTCGACTTCCACAACGTTCAAAAACCAAAGCACTGCTTCTGATTGGCTGCAGGACGTTCGGCTTCTAAAAATAGTTTGCAAACCGGAACATTCGGGAGCCAAAACGTTCGAGAACTAAGCTGTTCGAAAACCAAGGTAGGACTGTATTTATGTCTCCCCCTGCCCCATCCTGCTTTGGGAGCCCTGAGGCTGTAGAGAGGAAAGCTAAGTAGTACAAAACAACAGAAAAAGGGGAAATAACATCCTTCACCAAAGAAAGCAGCACAACCTTACTCCGAGTGCCTCACAGACAAATCACTCTTTTCTTTTTACAATGAGGTACAGAAACTGAATTTTGCTGGCATAAGAAATGCCTAGCAGGGACTGAGGAGGAAGTCAGACTTCAGGAGCATCGACACCTGCTGAGAAGCCATGTTGTTATTACCTGATGATGCTGTCCATACAGTTAATTTGCTGATAGGACAGGACGTGGTTGGTGCTTCTCAAAGCATCACAAGATTCAGCTGGTGGGTCAATGATAGTCGAAGGGGGAGCACCTGGCTTCTTGTCTAGAAAATTGGGAGATGGGGAGGGGGAGAGAGAAAGTCCCTTACAACGGAGTGGGACAACCAACACCACATGGCCACTTGCCCCTGGTCTCAATTTCTTTCCCATTGGCTCCATTTTCCAGATTATAATGTTTGTTGTCCCCAAAGATCAATCTGTCTTGGACCATTTCCCCCGTCTTGAGGCAGGCACCCTCGATGATGCATCCCTTCCTCTCCCTGGCCATGGTCGCCCCCATGAACTCACCTCCTGGATGCTGTGCCCTGGGAGTCCCCTCTTGAGGCTTACTGTGGGATTCAATGTACACTTGCTGACCCACATTCTTGAGTCTGTTGGCATCCACAAAGATCTGCTGTAAGGACATCTGGGGCGGAGGGGGGGGGGAGACAAAGGATGAATGAGGCAAAGGTAGCAGTGTTGGTCCTTAAGAGAAACCTCCCAAAGCCACAGCTGGCCAAGACTTTCATTAGGACCAAGCAAGCCATTGCAAAGGTGTGTGGGGATTTCACGTTCTCTCCAGGCCTCTTCAACAGGCAAGATGTTACACAAAAGCAAGGGTGGGTGGGGAGGAAACAGTGGAACACAAACAGCAGTACAAAAAAATGGCAGGATGTTGTAGCCATGGTCAGGTTGTAGACTTGGCCCCGTTACTGGGTATATTTAATGGCAGAGGGCCTCTCTCTCTGACAAAGAGCAGTTTACAAATAACTTTAAAAATAAATAGAATAAAATACCCATAACTCAAACCCCTCAAAATCAATTTCCTTTATAAGCTTCCTTGCCGGTTAACAGGCAAGAGGCACCCCAGCAACCCCCACCCACCCACCCGCTGCCCACACTGCAGGCTGGTTGTGAATGACCAGAGACTCACCAGTTCTCTCTGTATTTCCTCCGCACAGTTCCCATTGGAGTCACTGGAAGATGCCACACTGATGTAGTGCTCGTAAGATCCATTGCTAATAAGGCTTCCGTAACCGCTAGAACCGTTGCTATAAACAGGCTGGAAATAAAGAAAAACAGAGGTCTTCCAAAGCCTGGGAAGGGTCGCAGCAATCGTTCCTGTCAGCTGCATGCCTCTGGATCACTCAGAGGGGGAAATGCTGACATGCACCCTGCCCCCATCCGGCAGAAGGCGTCCCTGCTTGGAGCTGCATTCCCCTCCTTACTTGCAGAAGCAGCTTATAGATCTGTCCTTGGAGCTCCCAGATCTCCTTGTCAACCCTGTCCATCCCCTTGCTTCTTGCTGCAAAGACATCTTCATTCAGAGGGCTCCTGCAAAGCATGAATGGAAGCAGAGCGTCATCTTGACACTAGATGAGGAAAGGTCTGTATCACAAGATTACAGGAGTGGGTTATTCAAGGAAAGGGATTAGCTCTGCAGCCGAGTTCTTCTGGCTCCCCAAGCTGGATAACGTTAGACAGACTGATGAAAGAGTAAACCCAGAGGTTTGTATCCAATGCTAGTCCTACTCAGAGTTGGACCACTGTAGTGAATGAACATGATTAACTTAGGGTAGACCTGAGTAGTACATACTTAGCTGGATACACAAAGAAATCTGTTCCTGCCCAGGGGGGGGGGGGGAGGAAACAACTAGCCTTATCTGCTGATGGCACAAATTGAAAATGAATTTTCAGAATATCTAAGAAACAAAACTCTTTTCCAAGTAAGGAGCTCTCCTACATAAGGCCTGAATTAAAGCAGAGCTTGAGAAATGTCTGTGAGCTTGGATTTCTCAGAGCTTGAGAAATCCAAGGAAGCCCAAGCAGGCTAGAGCAGGGCTAAGAACCCTGGCAGCAAGCGGAGGGGGCTCATGAGAAGACTTTATTTCAACAATGAACAATTTGCATACAAAACAGAAATTCTATGTAATAATATCTGGCATGGCATCCTTTCTTTTGCTGCAGCGAAGGCAAATTTTAACGAAGTGTCAGGATCTTGCCTAACCCAAACCCCACGAAAAGCTTTTCTGAGGAAGAAGCCTGGAGCCCAGCAGTCTTGAGGCAGCCTGAAGAGCTCCATCTCACAGATGCCTCACTTGAGCCCCCAATAGCCCCTCTGAGCCCCTCCCAAGCCCTGCCTGGATCCCTGATTCTTCACACTCTCCTCCCCCAGCCTCAGGAGTGAAGGAAGCAGCAGACTCAGTGTGAAGCTCAGAGTTGCTGGCCTGCTTCCCTGCCAGAAGGCTCCAGCACCAGGGTCTTTTTGGAAGGAAGGGTCTACTAAGAATGAAAAGATCCAACTGCAAACACCCAGCATGTGATCAGTCAGAAGTCAGCTGACAGCAAGAATCTGAGTCCCTCAGTCTCCTCTGCGCTCCCTGTCTAGCTCCAGCCTCCAGGTACTGGCCACAAGCATTTCGCTAGCCAGAATCTTCCTACGTTTGGACTTTGTGGCTTATAAAACAATGCAAGTCAGATCTGCTCTGGCCATAGCAAAGGGGAGGTGCACATGCTTTACAGACACATGATCCCAGGCTCAACGCTTGGCATCTCAACAGGTCCTGGAGAGCAGAGTCAGAATAAACAGCAGTGCCTTAGCTTAGCACTCCTGGGCAATTGCTACTGCTGCACCATGCAAGATGCTGACTGGACCTGCTCCGATAAATTGGCATCATCTTAATTTAAAGCCCTTTTAACATGCCACATGTCTCACCATCTTTGTTTTGTATTCACATCAGTCTTACTCAGAGGAGACCCGTTTAAAATGAACAGACCCAAGCTATCCACGGCCATTGATTTTAATGGTTGTACTCTGAGTAGGACTAACACAGGCCTTTGCTTTATTGGCACTCTTGACAAACCCAAATTATTACACCAGTTCTACAGGCTCTCACACACAGGAGCACAGTATCAATCCAATCTGAATTCTCCTTATTGGCTCTGGGTGTCAAGGGAAAGGGGGCAAACCCCAAACACGCTGGCTTCAAGAGGCTTACGTTCTGACTTTGTGCCGCCCAACGATGAAGACGACCTTCCGGCTCCATGGATTCACAAAACTGGACCAGCTGGTATCCAGGATGACGTAGTCCCCGTTCTGAGTACAAAATCGGATGGGCAAGTGCTCAAAGGGAGGGCGGCCCGCAAACTTCAGAACTGAGTAAAAGCCAGAGACAAAGACAAGGTTGGATTGGCAGCAGCCAATGGAAGCACACAAAGGCCTGCGCACACCTAGTTCCCCATAACTAGAACTGGAACTGGCTTAATGCAAAGTTCTATCATTCTTCTCAGCCAGAAGGAGAGAGGTTATGGGGGGTGGAACCAGTGGTAGAGTGTCTGCTTTGCATGTAGAATATCCCAAGTTCAATCCTCAGCATCTGGCATCCTGGATAGCTCAGTTGGATAAAGCCAAGGTTGCAGGTTCGATCCCTATGTGGGACAGCTACATATTCCTGCATTGCAGGGGGTTGGACTTAGATGATCCTCAGATGGTCGCTTCCAAATCTATGATTCTATGATTTCCAGGTAAGGTTGGGAGAGCCACTGCCGGTACAGAATACAGGTGTCTCCCCACTTACACATGTTCTACTCAAGTGTGGCCCGGAAATAATTAAATCAATTTAAACTGCCAAAAGGGCAAAAATGGCCCCAAAAGAGCAGGAAAATGCAAAATGGCATGAAAAGAGCAGGAAAACGGTTAGCAATCGCAGGAGCCTTTGCAGTTGCAATTGCAATCCCATGAGCCTTTGCTATGGGTTCTATATCATGAATGAAGTTAAGAAATAAATTGAAATAAAATCCAGAATGGGTTGAAGTTAATAAACATACAGAACAAATGGTCCCCAAAATAAGTCCCATAGATGAGGAAGTGGCTACCCCTACAGGCACTACCCCATGGGAGTGGAAGCCTCCACTCCTGTAAGGGAAAAGAAATTAAAGCCTCTGGGGTTTGATGGGAACCTCATCAAGTCCCTGCACTTTCTAATCAAACATGAGGAGGGGGAGAGAGAGAGGGAGCAAAGGCCTCATTGCTCCAAAACAGCAGAACCCTCTTTCCTGCATGCAGCTTGTCTGACCATGGAATGGGAGCTGAGCAGGGAACAATCTACTCCCTTCCTCTTGTGACATTGAGGACATTCCCTCCACCCACATCAGGTCCAAAGGAAGATGAGAGACCGAAACTTACCTTTACGATGAATGGCTACCATGATGGGTCGATCGTCCGGGTGAAGGTACCGCAAGATGGACGTCCCAAGCAAATCCTGGGGCAGGTATCCCAACAGAGGCACCGCCCTGAAATCGAGCAATGCAGCGGCCAATTGACAAAAGCACAGTGCAAATACCAGCCTTGTAAGGGAGCCTTTTGTGACATAGAAACTGAGGTGGGGAGGGGGCGGGCTTTTTAAACATCAATAAAGTGGCACTCTTAAGCACATGTTGACTATGATCTCGGTCAACCACCCAGAAAGGCCATTCCCATCACCACCGATTCATGAACGGCTCCACCCCAGGAGGGCTGTGTTTTTTCAGCTGTTCGCTGAACGTTTCATGAGTTCAGGGTGTTTTCAAAAGCCTTCAGGAGACAGCTATTTGGTTTACTATTAGGATAAGACAAAGCGATACATCCATTGAGTGGGGAACACCTGTGCCCTCCAGGTGTTGCTAGACTCCAACTCCCACCGCCATCTTGGACCCCTGACCACGCTGCCTGCTGCGACATTCACAGATGGAGTCCAACAAGCTCTGGAGGGCCACAGAGGGGCACACCCCATGCCTGCAGCAGACAAAGCATCAGCCTCTAATGGCATTTCTCTCCGGCATTGCCAGCAACACATCTCATATGTATGAGCAAGATAAAAGTCATCACCTGTCATCCACCTCCAGAAAGAGACAGCCTGGGGTATGGGTGGTGGTGAAAATCCTCTTTTCTACAGGAATTCGAGGAGCTAACAATTTTAAAGAAAGGAACACAAAGCATCAATGACAGCTCAAGATCCACTTAGAGGCTCATGTGAACCCAATCAACTTTCCTTTCTGACAGTGGACCCACAACACTCAACACTTTCAGGAACTCTCTCTCTGAGTTTCAGGAGCCCTTCCTTATCAAAAGAGGCTGAGAAAAGAGAAGAGATCCTGTTCCATCTAGAACCTCCCTTTGCTCACAAAATTAGATTCATGGCATTTTTATCCAGGGTTAGTGCCTTTCAGAGCAGACCCACTGCAGTTAACGGATATGACTAACTTTAAAGGTAAAGGGACCCCTGACCATTAGGTCCAGTCGTGACCGACTCTGGGGTTGCGTGCTCATCTCGCATTATTGGCCGAGGGAGCCGGCGTACAGCTTCCAGGTCATGTGGCCAGCATGACAAAGCCGCTTCTGCGAACCAGAGCAGCACACGGAAACGCCGTTTACCTTCCTGCTGTAGCGGTTCCTATTTATCTACTTGCACTTTGATGTGCTTTTGAATTGCTAGGTTGGCAGGAGCTGGGACCGAGCAACGGGAGCTCACCCCATCACAGGGATTCAAACCGCCGACCTTCTGATCAGCAAGCCCTAGGCTCTGTGGTTTAACCCACAGCACCAGTGGATCTACTTGGCTACAGTCCATATTCCCTTGCATGCTGACCAGGAAGTTGGAATGTTCTGTCAAACTGGCTGACACACACAAGAATTGAAAGCATCCGCCTTGTCTACATCCCCACACATCCACGAGACCCACACAGCCCATTTAACAGGGGTGCTGGGTGCAATCCAGTCCCAAAGTTAATCCCCAGAAGATGGGGTGGAAACATTACAGCAGGGGTCAGCAAACTGTTTCAGCCATCCCTCAGACCATGTGGTGGGCCGGACTATATTTTTTGGGGGGGAATGAACAAATTCCTATGCCCCACAAATAACCCAGAGATGCATTTTAAATAAAAGGACACATTCTACTCATGTAAAAACACGCTGATTTCTGGACCGTCTGCGGGCTGGATTGAGAAGGCGATTGGGCTGCATCCGGCCCACGGGGCTTAGGTTGCCTACCCCTGCATAACAGGATCTAGCATGATACACTTGGGTTTTAGCCCGGCCAATTTTAACTGGAGTTCCCCTTTTCTTGCCTTCATAGCCAGAGTGGATTTTTTCAGCTAGAGCCAAGCAACAAGACATCGTCCCACTGGCGTCAGAGACAGAGAAGTTGATCAAATAAGGGGTCATCCGGAATGGGTAGTAGTGTTTCCCTTTGCCTCCCCTGCAAACAAAACAACAAAAAACCATCGATTTGTCAGCTACAGGTGAAGTTTACTCCAAATGGCAAGGGATTGTCTGGGTTTCTGGCTAGAAGGAAGAGGAAGCTGCTGTCCTGTTAATTCACTGATGCTTCATTCCTTTGTCTCCTCTGAAGAGCAGCATTTTAGCATCAAAGTGTTATAACAGTAGGAACAGTCTACAACAAAAACGCTTCCTTTGAGTAGGAAACTGGATCACCTTGTAGTCACAGATTCTACTCCGTACTACTGGGGGGTGGGGGAGGACTATTTCCAGTTAATCTCATAAAATGAAGCAGGGTGGTGATAGGAAGAAATGGCACCACTACCATCCTAAAATGCTTGGGCATCAACATGCACACAGAAAAGTTGTGTTGAAAATAGCTTGTAACACCCCTCTTATGGATACCAGCCATAATCCTGCATAATACTCACCTTATTCTGCAGAAAAAGGACTTCACTTGTGCATATTCATAAAGTGAGTCTGTAAGGGCAAAAATACATGAAGAGACCAACATTTGTTTATTAATTCTCCTCGTTCTCAGCATGCTCAGCTTGGTGTCCTCTCACCCCCCCAGGTCCTACTTCAAAAACTAAGATGGCCTCCACCCCCCCCCCCCCAGACCAGAAAAGATGGGAGTGGAAGTATATTTCGCTCTAGGAGGCTTAGTTTGGTTAGAACGGAGTATACACCTCTAGAGTTAACGCTAAATACATTACTTCTGGTAAATGAGCCACCATAGCTGCGAAAATTTGTGCCCCAGACTTTTTAGACTCGTCTACCCATGTACTATCTGAACCCAAAGAGCTGTACTAGTTGCCAAATGTGAAATGTATTAGCATTATTTTCGGCTCTCCTATGCCACTAAAAGCTCACGCTCAGCTCCCATTCCATGGTCAGGTGAGCTGCATGCAAGGAAGACCAACTACTTCTTTGTGCCCTTGACCTACCCACCCCTCCACCCTCAGCCAATTTCTGCCAGGATTAGTCTCTGAACTTTCCGTGCTGCAAGAGTGTGCACAAGTTTTTAACGACATTATCTGTCCCCAACCCCACAGGCCAACTATGATAGGTGAGCGAGTCAAGTACCAGATGTCCTGTCAGATGACAGACAGGTTGTCATGCCCACCTGTCAAAGTCCTTCCCAACCACCCAGCAGCCAGCTGGTGAGGAACAACAGGAATCAGCTTCGTGATCAAGTTCCTTGAGCGGAACTCAAGTAAGTTGCCCGGCCCAGCAGGGGTAAACTCAGTGCCCTTCAGCCAATGCTTTCTGTCCTGTGAGCAACTTGGCTGCACAGCCAACTCAGTCACATCTCTACCTGTCCCATACAGATGTCACAGGTGACATCAGGTATGTGGAAGCTGAAACAGCCACTCAAAAATTGGGACACATGTCGGGTCAAATCTGGCCTGCAGATTGGAGGGTTCCCCCCTCCCCCCCATTGGGTTAGGTAGTGACTATGTGCTGCAATATTGTAATAGCAACACAAGAATTACTGGTAAACCAGATAATTCTCTGCATTTATCTGAAGCACAATATTTACAATTCATCCAAGTGTTTTGCATTTTATACAACCTTGCACATAAGATGAAATTTCCCCGGGCAGAGCAAGTCACCTTTGGGGGCCTCCAAGTTCCAAAGTGGCAGGTGAGCCTGGTTGGTGTGAGTGTAGAAGACGCCCACATCCTGGGGAGCCAACAGCTCTGCAAAGCGGCAGGACTCCAAGCATTTCCTTTTGCAATTCAGGACAGAGGCAGCTTGCTCAGAGACATGCACTGTCTGCCCGGAGAGCAATGAAAAGACAGCTACAAAGGTGTCCTGGAGAAAGAGAAGCACAATCCTCAAGCACAGCCAGAACATCAGGAGCCACTTGGCAAGCCAACAAGATCAGAGAGAGACACAGGAGTTCAGTCTTCACATTACAAATCGGGATCCAGTTGCCACCTGCCGCTTCTCAGCTACATGATATGTCCTAACACCAGAGGCAAAGGCCCTTAAGGTCCAAGGGTCAAATGTTGCCCTCCATGCCTCCCTCTCTCAGGACTCTCCTCAAGCCCTGCTCCTCTACCAGCAGCCCCACACCATGCTCTCCACCAAGTGCTTCTTGCCTAGAGGAATGAGTCCTGAAGTGTGAGAAGACTTCCTGGGGATGGGGATGGCGATATGCATGTTTAAGAAATTCTCTGGTTGACATGTAGCCAGCTGTATAAAGCCAAGGGACACATCTCTTGCTCTGCCTCGCTTTCAGCTTCTGGTCCCACCTACTAGGGAATGTGGCCGTGCTTCATCTTAAAGGTCCCCCCCCCACCTGATTCAGGATGGAGATAGGTTACTGACATCAACACAGAACTTTCGTGGCCTTGTGTTTTCCAGAGGCTGAGAAACGAAAGTGTCCCAGGGACCTGCACACAGATCCCCCCATTCCTGCTCACTGCTTTTATCACCCATTAGTACTTCTTGGGAGGTCTCTCTCATCCCTTCTCTAAGAGTGAAGCAGAGATGCAGCTTTACAGCGAAGGAAGACAACAGCCATTTTGTGGTGGTTACGTTTTAAGAAGCATCTTTGAGCTGCTGCTATCTCTTTGACCAGTACACCTGAAATGGGCAAAGACACCCCCCCCCATTAGCATTTGGGTCACTTACTGTGTTTTTGGGGGCGTGTTCAGACATGATGGCTGCCAGCTCTTCCACTCCATACACAGGAGCATCCGTCCGATGTGCTCCATGCTCACCAAAAGCCTTGGAAACTTTGTTGTCAGCTGGTGAGGAGGCAAGGGAAGCAAGAGGCAGAGGGGAGAAATCAGCAATGAGCAGGTGGCAAATCTGGATATTTCTTATGTAACCCTGTTTGTAAAATGACGATGCCAGATTCAAGATCTGTCACTGTACACCACGGGTGGCCAGTGGGCCCTTCCTGAAAGCCCAACATATTTTGTGTGCCCTCTCATAGTCCCTGCCTTGGCAGGTGCATCCTCCTGGGTTCCACTGCTTACTCATGTGAGAGAGCACAAGAGAGATGGAACCCAGGAAACTGCCATTGCATGCACTACCCTTCAGCACCCTCCAGAACACTAGACTCAATCCCCAGCATCATACAGCCATGCCAACGGATGGGAGTTGGAGCACAGGCCAACACGTGCAGTGCGGGGTTTCTTCAAATGCACCCACGTACCTTGGATCTGCTGGACACACTTGAGAGCGTAGTTCAGGGCACAGAGGGTGCTGGCCTTGCCGCAACTCTCCACCTGCTCTGCAGGGAGATATTGTTTCATTTCCTGGACTAGCAGCTTCAGCTTTCTATTATTACCTTGGTTCCAACAAAGCAGCTTGCTGCAGATGAATACAAAAAACCCCACAAAAAACACAATAGCACATTTTAGAAAGAAAGGCCTTTCTTAGGTGATATCTGCTTTGGATGGGCAGAAGCTGAAAGCCATGTTTGCTCCAGCACAAAGAAAGGTTGCTCCTTGTGCTGTAAAGAAGGATCTGGAGCTCTGTCATTTAACAGGACCAGCACATGTGGGCAAGGCTGGCACATGGAACCCTATTTGCTTATGGCACTTCGCACATTCCAGGCTCTATGTTTCTTGTCACGAGCCTCATAAACACTTCAGACTGCCTGGCCCTCAACTAATATACCTTAGGGCACTGAAGCATGCCTTTAAAAGCCATTATGGCCCAAGACAATAGTGCCCTCTGTATGGACTCCTATGCCCCCACTTTGAACCCTGCTCCATACCCTGCTTTCCAAGAGGCATGGTTAGGAGCATGGCCTTTTCTGCAACTGCCTCCAGAGCTGTAGAATGGCCTCTCTAGGAAGGCCAGGAACAGTTCTTTCTTTCCCCGGGGTTTTGAATTTTTTAAAAGTATGTATTCTGGTGGCTTTTGAAGTCTCCTATGGTTTAATTTACTTACTTGCTGTGCCTCACTAATGTGGTTTTAAATTTTTATTGCAACTGTGAAATGCTGTCCCAAGCAAGGTCTCCCCTAGCATCAAACTTTTCAGTGCCAAGTTAAGACTTACCTCTACCTGCAGACATTTGAGGAATGGATTCCTATTTATTTATCATCACGCTGGTCAGTGTTAAACTGTGCCAGTGAAGTTTCAGCAGATTTACAGGTCACAGTAGTTTGTTAATTTATGCTGCAATTCTATTTTAAATTATTCTGTTTGTACTTCTTGTAAGCCACTTAGACCCTTCATTTGTAGCTGGCAACTAAGAAATCAAGTTAAACAAATTTTAAATCAGTTTCTAGGCAAACTGCTTTGGGCCCACGGTAATAAAATATTCCACAAATCATGCACGAGTGTGCCTGTGGGGGACATGCTTGCTTAATGTATGTTTCATTTACAGGCCACATTGTTCAAACTTAATCTACTCCCTGCCCCCCCCATGCCAATCATATGCACAATTGCGGGAAGTCTGCTGCTGCATGAAAGGATCTGTGGATTAAGGGATTAACCCACTTTTACTCCAAGGCAACTGGCAGGCACTAGGCTGGCCAAGGCTGCATTAACCCAACACTGCCTTTAGAAGGGCATTTCTGCCCTGAGTGGAGGGAATCAGCTGGCAACTCTTTCGTATTTCACTCCTGCCAAATCTGGTTAATATGATGGGGATGCCTTCATCCCAAATCAAGCACAACATGGGTCAGTGAAGGTTACCCAATTTGGGGGGGGGGGATTGGGCCCACCCAATTCTTGGATGGTGGAGATGAAGGGAGGATGGAGTCACCTGCTCCTCCCTGGAACTTTGCATCTATTCATCCCCCAAGTGTCACTCTGTGACCACAATCTACTGGTCTATACTTGAATACCTCCAAATGTGCCCCAAAGATATGGTGCTTGGCTCCTAAATTCAGGCACAGCAGTTCCAGCAGCTCCTGGTTTCAACCCTGGGACATTACAAGCGCCAACTTTAGAATCAGAATGTGGCCAAGCTTTTCAGCAAACTGGCAAAAAGAGTTACCTGCTGCAGCTGCTGCTGCTACCACTGCCACCTACAGATCTGTCCTGCCCATCAGGATTTCTGGCCAAGCTGCTATTTGATTCAAGGCCGTGAGTGCTGGTCCCGATGGACTCATTTCCAATGGAGCTGCTTTCTGTACTTCCACCACAACGCATCTGTGCGGCAGCTTCTTCACAGGTAGCATTCTGCTCATCGAGAGTATCGCCTTCCCAGTTCTGAATTGCAGCCAAGTTGGCCGGCAACCAGCTTTCCTGCTGGTCCAAGAAGTCATCCTGGAGCAGGTCCTCATTCATAGTGACCGGACAAAGGGCTACAGTAAGGGGGCTTCTATTGCCATGGCCTGGTTCACTGTCAAATTCAAGTTCTCCCTTCTAAGCCACCTTGAAAACCGCATGAATCTGGCATTAGCAATCGGCCCCTTTTCATTTTACTGTTGAAAACAATGCGTGCGTGTGACGCCTCTGGATGGGCACGGTGTCCAGAATCACTGCATCCTCTCAGCCTGAAGGTGACCCAATGACCCCAGATTTTTGTGGGGAGTTAGCTTTAGACAGCTCTCCCAACTGAGAGCTGCAGAAGCCTTTGGTTGCAACGACTCCATCTCCCCTTCGCCTTCATCCCGCAGTGCCTTCATCCTGGTAAAACAGAAGCCAAGTGGAGAGAGAGTGAGAGAGAAAGACAAGCAAATGATGATGAACAGCTCGGCTAAGTGAGAAGAATAGCCCATAACCATGATGATGCCTCTTACTCGTTCTGAAATCTCAGCCCTGAAGCCAGACTGCTGCATTTCCATAACCACATTTGGGTCCATCAGAAGACCTGATTACCTCTGCAGCCATGGGAAGGGGAAGCCCAGCGCCCCGACACACAATTGTCCCCATATTTCTAGCACTCCTGGAGGCTCCTCCTGAGATATGGAACTTCGACTGTGCTCACTGCACAATCACAGGAGGGAAAAGAACAGCCAAAGAGAGATTTTGCTTGGTGGAATTCAGCAAACTTGCTTTTTCGAATATATCCTTGTGGTGAATAGCTGGCTGACCCCACACACAGAACTATCCCCAGAGTGTCACATGGGAGCAGGCGGAGCTTGGTTCTCAGTGCTGCTGCTGCTCCACCACACACTTGCAGGCGGTTCACCAATACTTGGTGAACAGAAACTGGAGTCAACCTGCTGAAAGGCTGCAGGCAACAGACTCCCTTTCTAATTAAATTGAGGGGTGTTGCCACCTTGTTAGGCAGCCTCCTCAAGAAAAATGCATCACAAGCCAAAGAAAAAGTAAGTGCCTTGATGATCATGTGTATCTAAGCTAGAACACCTGAACAGCACAACTTGAAAGGTATTCTTCAACAAAGAAAAGACGAGTTTACAGTAAGAACAATAAATTCTGCTATAACTGAAAGTAAAGGTACCATAAAAGGCTTTTTCACATAGACTGTCCGAGTTAATACATTGCAAGCTAAAAAAATCTGGGCAAAAAGCATGCAGTACAATCCTCAGCATGTTTACTGAAAAGGGAGCACAGTGGATTCTCTGCCTATCAACTGTGCTAGCACCCTTATAAATTAAGATGTGGCTTGTAGAGGAGAATCTCTCTCCTCTGCCTTCACCAACTTTGAGCTCTTCAGGCACATGAAGTGATGCCAACAGAAACTGAGAAACAGCCAATACCAACAAATCACATTTCCTAATAAAGGGGACCATCCTTATATAGAAGAATCCTTCATCAGCGTGTCATGTCTACTGTATCCCACATATGCCCCCTTTGATCTGCGGATTCAGCACTGTTGCAGCTGCCACATAGGTAATACTTGTTCCTCATTTGTAAGAAATCAGTCTGGCAGCACCCACACTTTGGAACTCTCCGCCTATTGACACCACACAGGACCTTCACTGTACTCTTTCGAGTACCTGCTCAAAACATTTTTGTTTAGACAACCCTACCCATGTAGAATGTTGGTTTGTGTTTTAATCTGGCTTTTAGCTTACCATTCACTTATTTACAGTTAGTTTTAAATAGTTTTGTAAAACTATTTTTTTTCCTGATCATGTCAGTATTTGATTCTTTTTGTAAACTACTTTGAATGGTCTGGGGTTGTTTTTTGTTTTTTTACATTTTAATAAATAAAATAATACACAGGTGGATTTAGAAGTTTTACTTTTGAAACTGCCACAGATTCCACTGCAAGATCTGTTCACAACAGCTCCCAGGACACTCCAGGAGACTCTGCCTCGAGTCTCATGCTCCTCTCCATGATTACATAATGCTTGTTGACACCCAACCTGAAATTCTTCTTATTGACACATGGCTTGCTTGCCAAACCCAAGCAGAGGGACATGATGTGCAAGAGTCCCAGCTTCACATTGTTTGCAGCTTCATCCTGGGACCAACAAAACAAATATTTGTGTAAGCAAGAAATAAAATTCAAACCAAAAACAGGACCATGTCATGTTTTAAATGGTTTGCTAAGAGTGCCTTTTGCCTGAGCTGCTTCCTCAGGTCACAACAATGACCGCTTATGGCAGGGGCAGGGAGCCTGTTGCTGCTGGATTTCGGCTCCCACCAGCCCCAGAAGCCAGGATGGTTGAAAATAGGAGCTGCAGGCCTGAAACGTTTGGAGGGGCACAGGTGCCCCACCCCAGAAAATGAGCTCAGGAGGATATTCCTGGACTTGAGACTCTCCCCACCCCACCCCACCCCACCCAAAGACTCTAGTGCAGTTGAGAGAGTGAAAGCATCCAAGGGAAGGGGGGGGGCAAGGAATCCACACCTTATTACAGGAGTACAGTGGAACCTCGGTTTATGAACACCTCGGTTTATGAATTTTCGGTTTATGAACGCTGCGGACCCATCCGGAACGGATTAATTCACTTTCCATTACTTTCAATGGGAAAGTTTGCTTCAGTTTATGAACGCTTCAGTTTATGAACAGACTTCCGGAACCAATTACACCCATGCTTCAGTTTATGAACGCTTCAGTTTAAGTACTCCGCGGACCCGTCTGGAACGGATTAATCCACTTTCCCTTACTTTCAATGGGAAAGTTTGCTTCAGTTTATGAACGCTTACTCCGCGGACCGTCTGGAACGGATTAATTCACTTTCCATTACTTTCAATGGGAAAGTTCGCTTCAGTTTATGAACGCTTCAGTTTATGAACAGACTTCCGGAACCAATTGTGTTCATAAACCGAGGTACCACTGTATAACCAAAGCAGGAGATCCAATCTGCAGATAAGTGCGTAGGTGTGGAGACGACCCCTCCTTTGGGCAAAGTTGGACCAGCAAAATGGTCTCAAATATGGCCACCCAGGTGTTGCTGGGCTACAACTTCCACCCTCCCTGACCATCGGTCACGTTGTCTGGAGCTGGAGGCGAACAACACTTGGGAGGGCCAGTCACTCCCCACCACTTTTCTACAATGTTGTACAACGCTAACATTGGGCATTAACTTCCGCCAAGGAAGCAACACGAAAAAGTAAGGGTAGCTGTGGTGGTGGTTAAGGGAAAAACAAACCCACAAATCCTCCATAGGGCATGACCTTTATTGGGGCAACCAAAATATCACAAAATAGTACGCAAGCTTTTGAGTGCTCCAGAACTCTTCACCAAGAGAGATGGTAAAGAGAGCTCCTCAGGTCTTCTCCCAGGCTGCAGGTTGGCCCACAAGGAGGCACGCCAATCAGGACTGACTTGCCACGTGCCGCCATAAATTCCTATGAATTACTTTCAGGCCATTTTTTCACTTGCTTATATAACACTAGATGAAGCAATGGAACAGTGAAATTTATTTGCTAATTGTTAATCTGGGGCCCAGGTGGCGCTGTGGTTAAACCACTGAGCCTAGGGCTTGCTGATCAGAAGGTCGGCGGTTTGAATCCCTGTGACGGGGTGAGCTCCCGTTGCTTGGTCCCAGCTCCTGCCAACCTAGCAGTTCGAAAGCACGTCAAAATGCAAGTAGATAAATAGGAGCCGCTACAGCGGGAAGGTAAACGGCGTTTCCATGTGCTGCTCTGGTTTGCCAGAAGCGGCTTAGTCATGCTGGCCACATGACCTGGAAGCTATACGGCGGCTCCCTCGGCCAATAATGCGAGATGAGCACGCAACCCCAGAGTCGGTCACGACTGGACCTAATGGTCAGGGGTCCCTTTACCTTACCTTAGTCTGGTACAGGACCATAAACACCAACAGCTCCACAGTCCAACTTCAGCGGCTTGTAATGTTTCATCAAAGTCCATACTGTGCATCAAGCCTCTTATTTTCCTCTAACAGGGTGGGCTTCCTCTTGGGAGGCAGGATTAATAATTTTTTTAAGCCAGTGCAACAGAGGAAAGCAAGCTTGAAAAGCACTCTCAGAAAAGCTTGTGGCCAGTGATGTCACAAAAGACGAGCGATCAACTCTAAGCAAGAAAATAATAAATCCAAGCTGAATTGGGAGGGGGAGTGATGGGGAGAAAAATTCACTGCACAACAGCCCTTTTCTGGCAATAGTCCTGAACAGGGTAACACAACTTGCATAGAAGTTTCACACCAGATCTGCCTGCAAGGGATCTTGTGCACTCCACATCTTATTAAAGGGGGACTCTTAAATGAGATGGGGCAGGAGGAGAGGCTTTTAAGTTTTCACCCAAACATGCTTGAAAGTCTCATATGAGGCAGGTTGGGGGTTGAGCGGCACCTAGTAACACTGGGGGCATGGAGACCTAGTATGAACAGGAGTGGGGGGGGGGAACAGGGCAGTGTGCCCCAGACATCAGTGTGTGTGTCTTAAAATTGAGGAACTGGAAATACAGTAGTCTGACATGGTAGCTAAGACCAAGCAAATTAGGCCTGCAGATTAGATAATGCAGATTATGCAGAGACCATTGCTTAATTTCAAAAGATGTTTTGCAGCCAACTGTTTAATTCTCTTCCTCTCCCCGCCCTGGAATTGATCAGAAACACATGTCTTCTTGTGACAGGTGAAGGACCATACCTGTAAAGAACTGTTAAAGATGAAGGGAACAAAGAGTGTGTGTGCGTACATACATACCAAATTATTTATCATTCCTGGGAAGTGGTTTGGGGGGAGAGAAAGAGGTGGAGACCTGGGAGGAGTTCTATACTGTACTTTTGATTGCAATGTTTAAATAATTAAATTTAAATAAATTAAATCTTTTCACCACCACCGCAAGGCACCGTGAGGCTGCTGTGCTGGTCTCTCCCAGCCCTTTCTCCGCCCCCCGCCCCCGAGGTTTGGAGGCTTTTAACGCAACCGAGCAGCAGAAAACGACTCCCGGCGAAGTTTCTCTCCGTCCTAGAGAAAGCAAAGCAGCCCCCGCCTCCCCCCAAAAAAACCCCCACAGAAGCAAAACAGATTTCTACTGCTCCCTATCCTGGAGGGTCGGGGCTCTGGGAGTAAACGCAATCTTCAGATGAACGACTGGGGAGAAAGAGCAAAAGCCAGGCAAGGAGAGAGACCTCAAGACAAAGGGGGCCACGGCTACAACCAGGTCGGAGAAACATTTGACTGCGATCATTACGGCAAACCCCGCTCTTTTATCTGTCCTAGAGTTGGAAGGTACCCCAGGGTCATCTAGTCCAACCCGCTACAATGCAGGTGGGGCTCGAACCCACGACCCTTATATTAATAGACCCTAGCGGCTCTGCCGACTGAGCTGAATTGAAATTCGTGTCTTTCAGCTTATTCCTCCTCAAAACAAACCAACTGGCAACTCTTTACCTCTACTCCTCCCCGCTCCCCCACAAAAACGATCGCGTCCAGCCAAACTGCTAGTCCTCAGGACGCACGTGGTGGAGGGGGGCAATCCGGGTCTGGGCGCCCCACTTCTCCCATTCACTCACCCGCCATCGGCATCAGCGCCCGACCTTCTCCTCCGTTCGCTCTTTCCCCTCACACTTTACACACATCTGCGCAACGTGACAGGAGCCCCGCCCCCAGGGCCCGTAGGAGGGCGCGCCTTCCGCATAAGTGCCCTGATTGGATCGGCGAGCGGAGGGGCGCGACCGAAAGGGCGGAGCCTTGAAGGTGGCCGTAGTTGCTATTGGTAGCGAGAGGGAGGAGCCCGCGGGAAGTCGCGCTTCCATGCCGCGTGCTTGAGGAGGGTGTCACGCCCACCACCGCCAGCTCTCGGAACACGGGGAGCCGAAAAGGGAGTTTTACGTGTGGTGTGCACATGCGCACTCACTCCTCCCCCGCGCGCATGCTCGGGAGTGAACGGTGGTTAAGCGGGTGAGGCGGCTGCCCTTTGCTGCGCATGCTCAGCAACGGCCGCTTCGCCGTAAACATGTTTGCGAGGCGCTCCCAGCTGCTGCCCGCACTCTTCCTTGCGAGCGCGTCCTCCTCAGGAGGGAAGCGGCTGTTCCTAGCGATCTCCTGCCCAGGCGGCTTTGGCTGCCCGTTGCCAATCTCTGTCGGTCTCCAAGGCCGTCTGCAAAACTCACGAGCATAGAAAGGCGATTAAAAACGAAAAAATAAAATTTTCAAAAGTTCGGGTCCCAAGTTCAGCAATTCCAAAAAGGGAGCTGGTTCCACTCCGCAGTTTCCTCCTTTTACAAGACAAAACTACTGTTGTTGTTTTACTAGTTTTCAATTGCAATCCAATAATAGCCCCATTATAACATTACCAAATTATAATACAATTACAAATCGTTCACAGAGTTATATAATTTAAATGCCCCCCACCCACATGGTAAAAGTGATGGTTTGATGATTTTATTTCTGTGTTCCAAAATCTTACTTATTTCAATTACATTCCAGGAAACTCTTGAGGTTGCGGTTCAGATATTCTTCAACTAATTCAGTGAACTTCACAAAACTAGTTTGCTCCAAGTGCTGAAAGTGTCTCACTGTCCGTGGGCATGCCAATGCCAGGATGTTTGCGTTATCGACCCATCTGGGCTGGTGTGTTGTGTTTTGTCAAAGAATATGCAATGTCTGTATTTTCCGGCCTCTTATTTTCATCCGACCTCAAACACTGACGCACACAGCTTTGCAACCCCATTTGCAGCCCTTCATGCATCTGGTCAAGGGGGCTGCAGCCCACAGAAGAGCTTCTGCCAGCCTTGCCCCTACATGGACCCCCTCCAGATGTTTTAAGCTCTCAGCTGCCATCCGCATCAGACCACTGTGCTTGGCTTGCATCTAAAACTCCTGGAGGGCACCATTTGGGGGGAAGAAGGGAAGGCTGGCCTGGGCCCTGAATGGAGAAAGCAACTGTGATCCCACAGCTGCTGCCATGCTTCCAACTCCCAGCCTGCCTAATGGTCAGGGGTGGCAGTGGGCAATATCTGGAGGGTGACAGGTGCCACACCAGCCCTTGGGGGGGGGGGGAGACCAGCAGTGCCTCCTATCCTCTGGTAGGCTGCTGTGAAGGTGGTATGGTGGTGCTGCCAAGGAGGCAGAAGATTTGGCCTCCAAGGAGCACCACACAACTGTTGCTTCCGCCTTTCTTGGAGGCCAGATCTGCTGCTCCTGTGGTCCTTCACCTTGCCCCATGGGTGCTCTCCAGCCTCTGCTTGCAGGCTGCCAGGAGCCGTCTGGTTGACCAACGTTGGGGTAGATGGACTTTTAGGTCTGTGGCAGGTGCAGGGCTCATTAGGTGGGTCCACAGCTGGTCTGTGCACATGGCAACCTTATGACAAGAGCATGCGCCAAGCCAGGATTGGCCAACAAAAAGAAGCTGAGGCTTACTGGCACAAAGTTAGCTATTAAAAAAGGGGGAGGGGAACCTTCAAAGGAAAAGTTGCTGCAGAATTTGAGACAAAGCTTTTCCTGGACAGTTAGTCTGTCACTTTCTGGAGTGACACAGCACTCTTCACTTGAGAACTTCAAAAGAGCTGGAGCAGGCTGTTACAAGAAAAAAAAAAACTTCTCCCTTTCCCTTATGGGGTACCCAAGAGCCCATATACAGGCCTTATGTAGGTTCTTTATCGGTAGGAGAAAATAACAGAGGCCAACCAGAGAATATTGAGAAGCAAAGCAGCTAGTAAGCCTGATCTTTATTAAACTGTTGCAACAGGGTGCTCATCCCCGCATGCAGGAGGAAGGAGAGGAAACCCGAACAATGGTGTGCCAGCCCTTATATAGACTTTTTGAAATTGCCCACTCTGGACCCCAAGACGCCCCAATACAGCATACATACATCACTGAAGGGGCGGTCTAAAGCAGAAATACATTACAGGCGGTCTACAGCGGAAATCCTGTCTGGCAGGAAACCTGTTGATGGGTTTACCTGTGGTGATAAATACTTAATTCCTGAGTCCAGGTCACAGGCTCACCCTATTCATATCTTAAATGTGCCCTTAAGGCAGGATTTGTGAGCAAAGAGACAACCTGGAGGTTTTCCCCCTTTCCTCCCTCCTTACAGAGAAAAATTTGGTCAGTTTGGGAGAGTCAAAATGGTTTCAGGACTGTCTTCCTGTACTGACATGTGGATTATATATTTATGTACATGTTTGCCTTGTACATTTATTTTATATCCAAGTCCTTATTGGGAACCTGCAAGAATGACCTGAGTGCAACAACAGCGGAGCTCTCCCCGCTCTTGAATCCCAGCAACTGCCCTCCAAAGTATACTGTCTCTGACAGTGGAATTGAAACCAACGGCATCATGACCAGCAGAAAGCAGAAGTGAAGGGAGCAGGAAAATCCTCTGCAGCTTCTCTTCCACTTTTACTTTACTCCTTTTTTTAAAAAAAAAAAGAATGCACACCAGAAGCGACTTATAATCCACTTTTTATTAAGCAGTTGCAAAGAAGGCTTCTCTTTGCCCTGTTAATAATGCCAGGAAGTTGTGTGAAGCTTTGTGCCCTGGCCAAGACATACACACACATACACAAAACAAGGCTGGATTTCAGTCAAGGCACTGGCAAGTCTTACAAGGCAAAATTCACATCCAGTGTTTGGTTAAGCTTGAAGTTTAAAGAAATGTTTTAATAACATTTTATACAGTAAGAGGATTGATAACACATGAATAATCAAACATTTTCGAAATCATTACCATAATTCTTATATTCCCGGCGTATATTCCACCTTCCCCTTAAAACTAGCAGGTTAATAACTATCGCAGGACAAGTTTCAAGAAAAAGACTCCTTATAAAGTGCCTGCCAATTTGGATTTTGCTTGGAGTTCTTTAAGGCAGACCAACCTATTCTTCATTCATCTTCACTACCCCTTTAAAACTCTAGTTTTCTAGCAATTTGCACAACAATTATGTAAAAAAAGGGGGGGGGATCAGCAAGGAACCGAGGACTACGTGTTTGGCAATGCTGGTAAACAGTACAGACCCGGTCTCATTCATATATGCAGTTTTCGCAGAGGGCCACAAGGAGAACAGAAGACCCAAAGGGGTGGGGTGTTGTGCGAAGGGTGCAAGGGGATGGGTGGGAAGCGAAAGTGAATCACCCAGAAGGCACGCAATCGGCATGGGCCACCCTAAGCAACATGAGATGCAAGTCAAAAGTACTTTCAAGGTTGCTTTTGATCCTCATTTCCCCAACAGATAATATATTCTGCTGGTATGTTGAGGAAGCCTTTCTTGCCGGTTTTAGTTTTGCCAGAACCTCCAATGCCGAAACGTTAGTTAAATTCAACCAGAAATAAGTTTTCAAAAATACTTTTATAATATTTGTTCGGGTCCAGGCAAAAGGGGAACAGCAGCTTACTATAAGAAGAGCAGAAAGCACAGTGTTTTGTCCCAAATACTGCAAAGGGTGTATTGGCACTTAAGTGCTTGGAGTGTGAAATTTTCATGGTTGCTCCCCACCAGATCAGGAGATATTATCTAATTAAGGCAACAATGACTCCAAAATGGCACAAGAGAAAAAAATTCCTCCAGAAAGCACAAATGAAAGCTAGTGTCCTTCCCTGTCCAGGTATAGGAGGTGAAACAGATTTAAAAAAATACCCATGATCTATGAAACCCCACACAGAAACTCACAGCTTCAGTATAGATCATGATGCCCCCAAGCCTTAAGATGTTTCGCCCTCACTCATACAGGTCTTAGCAGTCTCAGCCAACTGCAACAGCATTTACAAGTTGAAGCGCATCATTTGAATAAAGGCACATTTGTCTACAGGCTACAGAGTTAACATTTCTATCCAAAATAAACGTTTGATTTGTGCACCCGTAGGAAAGCTTGGTATGGAGGAGACTGGTGTCTCTTGTTGAAAACTGCTTCAAGTTCCAGGGTTTCCTCAAACGGCTCATGAGGACACACTCCAAACTATGTATTTAAAAAAAATAATAATCAAAGGTTTGGGAGGAGAAACATTATTTTATGCTTCAAATCAAAGAATGCCTGCAAAACTATTTATATTTGAGTGTTCCCTTAAGTGTTCCCTTTATAAAAAGTGGTCATTATCTGACACTGGGCAGCTAGAAAACTGGCCACCACAGAATGATTGCAAATCACTTGCGATTCACTTCCCGTTAAGAACAAACTCAACAAAAGGAATTGGGGCAGCTGTTTTACCCTCCAAAACTGCAAGTTGTTGGGACTTCAACCACATGAAGTCAACAGCCTTCAAACCAGCAAGTTATCTGCAGAATCTTGAGTCAATTCCTACATGAATCAGGGCACAGAGGCATTTGAGACAGCTGTTCCACAGTGCCAGGGAACTATTTCCCCTGAAAACAGAGGTGGCCCTCTGGAGGCTGCTGAATTGCTGCTTCAATCATCCTTGACCATTGGCCATGCTGGCTGAGGGCGATGAGAGTCCAGCAACATCTGGCAGCCCCTCCTCGCTCCTTAGCCTGGCGATTGAGAAGAGCTAAAAGATCTTCCTATTTGAGCAGTGTTACTACTAGATCATTGTACCTGGGGAAATACCATCTTGGAGCGCTTTTACACGCAACCTTTTAGAAGAGATCTCAGTCTGCAGTGGGTCCACTGGGATCGGAACAGAATATGTAATACCTGGCTCCTCTTTACTACAAATCCCACGAGAGATCATAGCTGCCAAGTTATCCCTTTTTAAAAGGGATTTTCCCTTATGCTGAATAGGCTTCCTCGCGAGAAAAGGGAAAACTTGGCAGCTATGCGAAAGACAGACAGAAGAAAGCCACCTGACTGCATTACCAGTGGCCTTCCAATGGAGACTCACAAGTTCTTTCTTTGAAGACATTTTTTAGGGGCCCAAATGGCAAATGAAGCAGAGAGGTCCAATATATCAGTGAGTCCCAGGCTAAGGAGCAAGGGGTCTCCAATTCCAAGGCCGCTATCTGATTATGGATGCCTTTGCTAACCTCCAGTTGTTTTGGACTACAACTCCCATCAGCCACAGCCATATTTGCAAGGTCTGATGGGAGTTGTAGTCCAAGGAAACTGCAGGGAAACATGTTGGTGAAGGTTGGGCGATGATATTCCATGCCTAACCAGGACTCAAAACACTTACTGATGATGATGATTAAGAGAACGACCACCACTGCAATCAGAATGGCCCACATCTGCCAAGAGAGAGAAACAGAGCAGAGCTATTAAATCTGCGAGCCACCACCATAATTTGCAAGTTTAATCTAGTATACTAGTTTTGTCTAATTGCAATCATTCAACAGATACTGCCATTTAACATCATTTGGGAACTGGGAATTTCTTTTAAAAGTAGCAGCCTACTAATACAAGGATTCCTGTCAATGTGATTTAGCAGTATATATTTTTACCAAAAAATAAAATAAAAACCATCCAGGACCAGGGAAATTGTGTGCATTGGTTAACAGGGAGTAAAACGCATAATTATAGAATTGTAGTTGGAAAGGAGCCCAAGGGTCATCCCTGCAATGCAGGAATCTCAACTGAAGAATCCATGACAAGTGGCCATCTGACCTCTACTTAAAGGAGAGTCCACCACCTTCCAAGGGAGTCCGTTCCACTGTCAAACAGCTCTTACTGTCAGAAAGTTCTTCCAGATATTTAGTTAGAATCCCCTTTCTTTTAATTGAAGCCATCGGGGCCAGTCCTACCCTCTGGAACCGGAGAAAATAAACTTTCCACTGGTGTCCCTTTCCTGACCCCCTACAGGTCTTCAGTTTCCAAGAGACTCCCTCAATCATCCTTTGCAGCTGTCCAAGGACCCAAGGGGAACCCCGTATCTTCTACCAACCTGGTTCCCTCCAGATGTTCTGGACCTCAGCTGTTCAGTGGTACCTCGGGTTAAGAACTTAATTCATTCTGGAGGTCCGTTCTTAACCTGAAACTGTTCTTAACCTGAGGTACCACTTTAGCTAATGGGGCCTCCTGCCGCTGCGGCGCGATTTCTGTTCTCATCCTGAAGTAAAGTTCTTAACCCGAGGTACTATTTCTGGGTTAGTGGAGTCTGTAACCTGAAGTGTCTGTAACCTGAAGCGTCTGTAACCCGAGGTACCACTGTATTCCAAAACACCTGGAGGGCCCCAGGCTGACGAAGGCTGCTGCAGCCCAGTCAGAGTTACCTTGCAATTCTTCCACCAGTACTTCCTCTTCAGCTTGGCAGCGTTTGTCTCAAACTGGGCAGCTCCGGCTTGCAGGGCATCCACGCGGTCATCCAGCACGGACAGCTTCTCATCCCTTTCCAAAACCTTGTCCACGTTGACTCTCATGATATCCACCACCTGAGAAGTCAGAATGATTCTTAGCATGCATGTGTATGCCTCTATCATTTCTTTATATATTCAGCAGTTGGCGTCTCTGTAGGGCATATACTTCCATGGACTAAGACCACTGGCAGAGGAAAGCTTGTGCCAGCCTTGCCCACAGCCTAGTGCCTTCCAGATGGTATTGGACCCCCAAACCCAGCAGCCAGTGATGAGTTGGGAGGTGACGAACATCTGGAAGGCTGGTTTGTGCCATAATAAATTGTAGTTGGCAACACAAGACCCTGTGTTGATTTCACGGGAGCAGATGGCCAAGCTGAACCCCCCTGGAAACAGAAAAACCACGACAGGGTGCCAAATTGCTTGGCACTTAGAAGCCACAGTAACTTTACACCAGCTAGACACCCCCCCTTGAACGTCACCCCCACACCGAGTAGGTAGTCTACAGCAGGCACCCCCAAACTCGACCTTCCGGATGTTTTGGGACTACAACTCCCATCACCCCTAGCTAACAGGACCAGTGGTCAGGGATGATGGGAATTGTAGTCCGAAAATATCTGAAAGGCCGAGTTTGGGGGTGCCTAGTCTACAGTATGCATCTTGCTGCAGCTCCATGCAATGTAGCCACAGAGAAGAGGAAGGAAGAGGGCAGATGATGGCCAGCTTTGCTCACATCTTGCAAGAGACAGATGAACCCCACCCCACCAGAATGCCCAGGTGCTCAGGGGAGCCACAATGGTGCCACACCTACCTCATCCACCTGGTTCTGGGTTTGGTGAAGCCGGTTGCTGCCTGGGGCAGAGGCAGCCCCTGAGGGGCCACTGGTTGACCTGCAAATCAGAGGCAACAAAGTCAGGTTATCACGGCCTGCTGTATGCTTGGTCAGGACAGAATTCCAGTGGTAAAGAATCCCCCCCCCCCCGCATGCGTTGCTTCTTAGATTCATGTCCATTGTACCAACTGGTGTCTTGAAAGCAGCTCAGAATGAGCATTTAGAGTTAAAAACACCTGATTTCATTTTTTAAAATAAAAAGAACCCCCATATCTTTACACCTTTAAAAATTAAAACCATGAAAGAAGAAGCTTCCAAAAGACAGAGACTGGGGGAAGGAGAAATGAAAACAAATGTCAGCGGCATTTGAGAGTGCAAAGTTTCAAACTGGAGGATTAGCTACTGAAAAAACAGTGATTTAAAGCAGGCATCCCCAAACTGCGGCCCTCCAGATGTTTTGGCCTACAACTCCCATGATCCCTAGCTAACAGGACCAGTGGTCAGGGAAGATGGGAATTGTAGTCCAAAACATCTGGAGGACCGAAGTTTGGGGATCTCTGATTTAAAGTTTAAGGAAGTGACCTTTAGCTCTCTTAGACCTCACTGTCTTTAGGATTTCAGCTCATGGCTGAATCATGTCTTCCTGCCAATTAAGTGTCAAGACACTTGCATGTTATTAAAATCTCAGTCTAGGTGCCATTTGTGATACTGAAGTGGAAGGCCAAGTGTCAGGAGGGGGGCACCAGCTGAAGCGCCCATCATGCTGGGTGTAGCTGATGGGTCTTGGGAGTCCAACAGGGCCCACCCCTCTAATAAGGGAAAGCCACCACAAGTTGCCAGGAGGCTGCCAACACAGTGACACCGCTGACCCATAATAGGCTCAAAGACTGGATGTGATGATTTGCCCATAACAGTTAAGTCCTTTAAAGTCTGCAGGTTTGTTTCTCTTGCATCAAATCCCCACCTGAAAACTAAATTATCAGGGCAACACTCTCCACAAAAAACTTCTGGAAGCAACCAGTTTTGAAAGGGCACGATCCATCACACTGATCACTCTCTTGTTAATGCCTTGCAGTTGACCAAGGAGGCTGCCCCAAACGTCCCTAGCACAAGTGTTACGTACACATGCAAGAAAGCCCTATTTTAAGTTTGATGGAGGTTTTACATTAAACTGCTAATATGTAAGTGTGGAACTTCCAGTGTTGTGTGGAGGTCTCTCTATGCCAAGACAGAATGGTGTAAAATCCTGTCCACGTCGACTGATAAACAACCTCCAAAAGTGTCCAATATGGCTAACCCTTCCTTTGTAACCATTTTGAACTGCAATGCTGGGACACAGTTTTTAGGGAGGAAAGCCCCATTAAGTCAGACTGTGGCTTTGCTTAGGAGTAGCATTTATGCGAGTTTTATACAGTGGTGCCTCGCTTAACGAATGCCCTGCTTAACGAAATTTTCGCTTAACGAAAGGTTTTTTCTAGCGGAGGTTGCCTCGCTAGACGAATTCGTTTTCGTCTAGCGAATCGCGGTTTCCCATAGGAATGCACTGAAATTCAATTAATGCATTCCTATGGGCAAAAATAAATCCAAAAAAATCAATGCATTCCTATGGGATTCGCTAGACGAATTTTTTCGTTATAAGAAAAGACCCGTGGAACGAATTAAATCCGTCTAGCGAGGCACCACTGTATTGCTTTTTCCACCTAATTAGGAGCAAAATGTAATTAAAGCCATCAACACAAACGAATTCACACCTCCATTAAAATACCTAAGGGCACAAGTTTCTAAAACAGCAGTCTAATGGCTGTACAATAGTTGGGTCCCTGGGGATTTAACCCCTAAAGGCCTGGGTGAATAAATATTTTGTCAGCATCTGAAGACTATCAGTGAAGAGAAACAATTCCATTTCCCAAGGGAGGGCCACAGTCAGGTGATGGGGCCATGCCACTGAGAATCCTGGTTAAACATATACATGGGATAGCACTGAAACCCTCTTTCACTTTCACAGCTGAACAGCCATCTCTTTCCGAAAGTGAGTTTTGGAAATTCACTGGGATGTTTCTGCCCGGCAGTATTGTTAAGAGAAGAGAAAGGACTTGCCAGGTTGGCAAGTCTAGCTGACTCTTCCTGCTGGTTGGTTGGTTTTCAATGGCACAGAGCCATCGTGCCAAGTTGGGCCCCAACAGCCCAGATGTGTGATTTTTTTCTAAACTCCTCCCAGCTGAATTCTGGTCCAGGTGGGTAAGAGAAACAGCTGTTTAACAGCTGGCACCAGAAGAAAAGGGAGAGAGCCTCATTTCATAGGGTGACCTGTATCCCACATGTTCACCCTGAACCACTTGAAATTCAACAGGGAACACTTTGTTTTTAAGAGAAAATTAGAATATACAACACACATTGCAAAGTGGCGACATTGCTCAAGTTCAGCCTGTGGTTGATTCTTCGAGAGAGGGCTCCTGACCGTGATTCACAGGGGCTGAGCCCCCAAAACAAATTAAGCACCAATTTCCCCCGCCACACTGAAAGCCTGAAAGATTATTCTTCGTTTGCCTTACAAGGAAACAGGCACGGTACTACATCCCTTTCCTTTAAGGCTTCCGCCCTAACCCAGCATTGAATTCAAGCGGATTTACTGCCAAACAGACATGGGGCTGCTTTCCAAAAAGTTTTCCTTGGAGCAAGCGCAGTGAAATTAATGTACTTAAGCCAGTCGCGTCTACTCCGAGGAGGACTAGCCTTGGAGAGGCGTTAGAAACCAGACCCAACTTCGGCAGTGCGCCACTTTAGGGCTGCAGCCGTTCTGTGCGTCGGTGGAGACGCGCCCCCGAAGGCACTCTGCCTATGCCCCAGAGGCCGCACTTCTGTCCACGCCACGCAAGCCCGGGAAAAGAAACGAGAGAGTGTCCGGCCGACTTTTACTACGCCCCGTGGCGGCCAGGAGCAACAGGACCCCGCTCCAGCCGAGCCAGCGCGCCGGGGGCAGCAAAAGCGAAAGGGAGGGAGAGCAACCAGGCTGCGGGCCGGGGCCTAAGGCCGGGGAGGCGCCGCCCCAAGCAGGGCAGCTAGCGGGGAGCCCTGACGCCCGCCCACCGCCCCCAGATCAGGACCGGTCGCCCGACGGGTCACGGGGCTTACATGGTGACGTTGGGGCTGGTGGTGGCGCAGCAGCGGCTCTCTCCGAAGAACTTCTCCTGATCTCCGGGCTGTTGCTGTTGCCGCTTCAGGCTGCAACTTTTGCAGGCGCGGCCGCTGGGTGGGGCCCTGGGAAGCTCCGCCCCGCCGGCCGGGGAAAGCCCCCAGCCCCAGGAGCAGGAGGCGGAGGAAGGGGAAGCTGCTACCGGTGGGCGCCTTCGAGAGCGTAACCCGCGGAGGGGGAAACCTGCCCGACGGCAAGGAGCAGCAGGGGAGCCTTGCAAGCGCTTGAGCGCGCTCAGCCGACGACTTCTGGGCTTCTGAACCCGCTGGCCGCGGCGCCCGACTGTCCCGGGTCTCTTCTAGGGCTTCTTCGGAAACTCTTGATTTGTGGCGTCTTCTTTCCCTGGACTGCAGTGACTGGAAGGCTGCTAGGCACGGTGGCCCTTCCCCGCTCCCAGACGCAGCAATGCATCTGAACGGCTGTTGTTGAAAGCTACAGGAAGGGACAAGGGCTGAGGGCTCTTGCGCTCGGGTCCTACTTGCGCGTTTTCCACTGCTCCGCTGGACAGTGCACTCGATAGATCACTGGCTTGATCCACCAGGGCTCTCCTTACTGTATGTTCTTTAGTGCATTGCGCTGGAGTGAGGCTGGTGAGCCTCTGGTGCTGCTCGTCCTACTCAGAGGAGATCCGCTCAAGTTAAGAACGGAGCAGTCCTTCACCAGCTGCATATGGGAGTACGCTTGATGTCAAATATGATGCCTGGTGCTGGGCAGGTGGGCATTGGGGGGGGGACACACCCTGCCTGCTTTTGATTTAGAAAAAGGCTGTGGCCACAAACAAGCTAACAAGGAATTCTCTGGAAGTAGTGATGGTCACCAACCTGGATGGCTTTATAAGAGGATTAGGCCCATTCATAATTCTTCTAAATGCTGGTTGCTGGAAGCCACAGGCAGGGAGAGTGCCCTTGTGCTTGTGTCCTGCTTGCAGGCTTCCCATGGGCATCTGGCCAGTCACTGTGAGAACAGGATGCTGGATCAGATGGTCCCCTTTTACCCTAATCCGGCAGGACTTGCCTTATGTTCTTAGAACAAGGCATGACAGACTATGCTCATCTCCTTTTGTTGATGAGTCCCTAGTCTGATAGATCAGGGGAATGCTGTGGACATTGGAGTACAGCAGTGCTTTTTGACAATTTCCCCCCATGGCACTCTTGTTATCTACTGGTATCTAAGGAACTGTATTTAAAGAGCATTTACAAATGCATCTTTGTTTACCTGGGGGAGAGTGCCGTGCAGGGTTTGATCCTGGGTCTGCTGTCGCTTAACACCTTTATAAATGACTGAGCAAAGAAATGGAAATGGAAATCTGCAGATGACACCGAACTGGGTGGAGTAGCTAAACGTTGGAAGACGGAAACAAGAAGACAGAGAAGTGGCCAAAACTATCAATAAGACTTGAAGAATGCAGCCAGCTTGTTAAAATGGAGTCGAAAAATAAACTGTGATCATATTCCACCCCACGTGACAAGTTTTGACCTTGGCAGGACTGAAATATGTCAACAAAAAAGTGTTCCCCTGAGTTCCAGCGGTCTGTTTTGACCTTAATGTGGGAAACAAGAATAGAGTTATGTCAAGAGGAGACACGACGGCAAGAGTTACAGGAAAAATTCCAGGAGGTGATGGCGGAATATGATTTTTTAGGAGATGAAGCTTTTGACGCTGAAAAAGATGAATGTGAGAATGACAATGATGGGGAAGGAAAAGAAGAAGATGAGGATTGTGATGATTCAACACAAAATGAAGCACACCACGAAAAAAATGATGACTTTACTCTACAAAAAGTTGGATGGAGTGCCCTGCTTTTGAGGGGGGCACGATTGGTATCATTGGAACTCCAGAACGCCCACAGGGAAGAAGGAAAAAATATGCAGAGAAGAGAAGAAATTCAGGGGTCCTGTATGGTGGCCTGGATGACAAAAGACTGTAAACAGGGGGTGGGGTGAAGGGAAAGTGATGTTGTGATTAAGGATGGATTAACAGGTTTATAACTGGTCTGCTGATTTTGGAATTTGCTGGATTGGGGGGGGAAGCCGGCAATCGGGGATGTAAGGTTAAATTGAGAATAGTTATAGTTTTAAAAGTGAATGGATTTTGGAAAATGTGAAAATATGGAGGCTTATAGAGGGAGAAAAAACAAAAAATTAGGCACGGGAAGAGAAAATGGGAGTTTGATTTCTCAGTGATTTGAATATTAGATGAAAATGTTAACAATTGATTTATAAGTTGTATAAGATGCAAAGGTGTATTTTTATAAAGTAAGAAACTGTTGCAGATGATAAAAAAGGGATGAAAACCGGGGAAGGGGGGGGGAGGGGAAGCCCACAAAATATGGTTTTACAACTATGAATGCAAGAAAAATTTTTTGTTTTGTATTGTTTTTTCTTTTTTCTTTTTTCGCCCTTTCTTTTTTTTCCCCTTTTTTCCTATTTCTATTTTTCTCTTTTTTTTTTTTTTGGTATGACAATAGATGGTTGGATGGATGTCCTCCTGCGTACTGCCCTGGTTTGCTGGAGCTCCCTGGTGGCAGGGGGGGGCTTTGGGGCCAGGGGAGGGGGGGGAGGACAGAAACCCAAGCATAAAATGGACCATCTCTGACTGTTCACATACATGGGATACTTCTGTGGCAGGGGAGGACCCATGTGGGTGGGTAGGAAGGAGGTGGAAAAGGGGTTTAAGTATGTACCTTTTTTTTTTGCTTTTTTGTATTTTGTAAAATTAATAAAAAGTATGTTCAAAAAAAAAAAAAACTATCAAAACAAATGTCAACAGAGATAAATGTAGAGTTCAGTATGGAAGGTAGGCAAAACCTGGGGCACATATGCAAGATGGCTGACTCACGGCACAACCTGTCACTCAGCCAGTCTTCCAAAGCCCAGAAAGTATTTCCACACAGAAGGCTTAGAAGCAGCTCTGACGTGGCCTTAGCATTGCTAATGGAAAGCTAGCCTAGACTGGGCAGAAAGTGCATTTGCATTGCAAAAGCCTTTCCTGTGATTCAGCATGGAAAAAGAGCACTGAGGGCAATTCAAGCCTGGCATGTACAAAATACTACTGAGAATCTTCATTGCTGGAGCCCTCTGTAATGCCAGAAGAACAGCACTGATTATTTTGAGAGGTATGGCCTGGAGAACAGGTCCTATGAGGAAAGGTGTTGGGTATGTCTAGCCAGGAAATGATATTAAAATGTTAAGAGGACAGAGTCAATTTGTTTTCTGTTGCTTCAGAGCTGGAGGATGGGGTGGGGGTCCTGCAGACCTCCAGATATTGTTGAACCACCACCACCACCAACCAACATGCCCAGAAATGATGGGAATAGTAGTGGAACCACATCATAGATTCTCCAACTGCTGCTCTAGAGGGAAGGCCATGAACCATGGGGCTTGAAACATTTTAAATGAAACATCACAAAATTTCCTGATGGTATGAGGACTTTGACAGGCCAACAGACTGCTGCCTTGCAGGGCCGGCTCACCGGCAGTTGCCTCAAGCGGCAGGCTGGGGAGCGTCAGCAGTCAGTTGATCACATGCACTTGTTGCCTGTATCTGCCACCTAGAAAGAACAGGGCTGCTGGCTTCTAGTTTCCTGTGTGCCAGGGGATGGATGCCTCTCCTGACACCATGGAGAGAGACAGATAATCTGCATTTTCTGCATTCTTCTTCAGTTGGAAGAGGAACCTGGCTCTCACCTGCAGTTTGCCTGGCACTTGCCTTCCCGATGGAATGCGAGGGCAGACAAAGGCACTGGCTACATGGAGCACTCCAGCTACCATGACCCCCCAATCGCATTCTAAGAAGCACAGCTTATCCTGCTAATTGGGTTTTTTAAAACTACAGGTGTGTGCTAGAGATGATGAGATAAGAAACTGCAAAAAGGAACCCAGCTACAAGGATTTAAAAGGTTTGGATTGAGAGCAGATTTCATTCGGATGATGGGGGGATGGGAGCCCACAGTTTGCTTATATCAAAGATTTTCTCTATGTTTATGATACAGTAACCCTTCACGGAATGCAAGTTTTTGCTTAAAAAGAAGTGAGGGAGGAAGAAATTGGAATATAAATATGAAATTTAACAAAACTGGAACTGCCTGTGTGAGAGAAAGGAACTGAGAGGGAAGAGGGCGGAACGCTACACTTTGAAAATATGGAGCAAAGCCTCCCTTAGCCACAAAGGAGTGTGTTTGAAATAAGGATTATTGGCCATAAATCAGCAGCAGGGAAGAAAGGAGTCTATCAGCTGTGGGAATAGAAGCTTTTGGATTACCTATTTGCAGTCTGGATTCAGACCGTTCTTCCTAGGCTGGAAAAACTCTGAAGGTGGCTTGTCGACTGGAAGCCAAATAACAGGACGAAGTGATGCAGTGACTTTTGGAAACTGAGAGATAACCGCTTCTCCTGAGGCATGACGGGAACCATTAACAGTTGTAGGAATGAAGGATATAACACCATATATGGACAGGAAAACGTCATGGGGAGGGAGAACTGTCACACGCAGGATTACAGTTAAGAGTTCCTCACTTGAAACTTTATAAATTACCTAATAAACCAACATGAACGAAAACAAAAGTTTGTAGCTGTTATATAAGGGATTATTATATCTGAATGGAATATACTGTAATGGAAATTATAAAGATTTTGGAACGCAGAAAAAATGTAGAAGAATGAAGAAGCAGTCAAATCCAGCACACAGGGAGGCCAGTTTGATTAAATGGTATAATTTGACATTGGATTAAGTGGAATTAATAATTGTATTTATTGGATAAAATTGGTATTGTTCTAATGAGGCTGCTATTGGAACGATATTGAAAACCAATACAAACATTTTTTTAAAAAAATTGAGCAGGGTTGCTGTCACTTACTCCTCTTTGGCCTCACTTTCTGTCTCCTGCCATGGCAGGGGGGCACCATTTTCTGTTTTGCCTCAAGGGACAAAATGTCGTGGGCCAGCCCTGCTGCTTGGAAAGTGGTGGCCCGCCCTTGTTCAGGGGTTTTGAGAGGTGGCTGGGCGGCCCACCTGTCAGGGAGGCTGTTGTTCGAGTGGGTTGCCTGCATTGGCAAAGGGGACTGAACTAGGTGACCTGAGAATATCCTTCCAACCTTATGAGTCTCTCCTAGGTTGCTTCTGCTCAAATGCTGCCATGAAAAAAAACCTTACCAACTGCTACTACCCAAGATTCCAGCTGTGCACGGCCTGTAAGAAAAGCCAGTGTCTGGAGGCATGTCCTGTGTTGTCACAGGGGCTCATGAGAAGCAAAAATGTCCCCCTCAATCATGGAAATGGGTATAGTTTTAATAACAACCCTTCTCACTTATGTCCATTTTGCACTCCTGAACAGGTGCCTGAACCTGACAGTGAGTTTTATCCAAGGCTAGCCTGACTTAAGAGTAAACCCACTGAAGTTAATGAACATGACTAACTTAGGTCCATTGATTTCAGTGGGTCTGCTCTGAGCAGGATCTAGTCAGTGGCAACCCTGTGCATTGAAATAGGAGTAGCTATATAAATACATGCATAGCTTAAAAAAGAACAGACTTCAAATGGGGAAATTTTCTTCATTTTTAATTTACAGCAGAAAGAATATAAAGCATTCAGAAAACATTTTCCATATTTTAAGGGCAATTCAAAACATTTTGCATGGTTCCAGCAGCTGAGTTCTTCAACAGATCCATTGATTCAGTGATGCTTTTAACATGCACAGTTACAAAAATAAAACTTACAAAAAGAGACATCTATACTAGGTTTACATGCAAGTCTCGGGGACCCCCCCTCCCCTCTGTTTGGGCGCCAACTGCTGTGTGGAACTGCCATTAAGCGTGCAACCATAGAGGGGGTTCATGTTATATTCTTTATTTCGTTCACACAGGATCGTTCGTTTCATACGTGATGTCACACAAAGGAGCAATTCTGGGTTTTGGGGAGACATACAAGAGGGTCCTGGACTCAGGCGCTCAGGCACCTCGATGATTCAGGAAGGTGGCCCGAGGGGGTCTTCCTGTTTCTAACTGAGTCGCGCAACCCAGGAAAGGGCAAGCAAAATATTTTTTTATTTATTTAAAAAAACCGATATACTGTCTTGGGAGCGTTCTCAAACCAAACATGCCCGAGGTCATTGATATGCCCAAAGGTGATGGCCCTGATTCAGCAAGGCCTTTTGGCACGTGTCAAACTGGAATAAACACACAGGTTGTTCCAATAAGGACCCCACCTGGAGCTCTCTGAGGAACAAGGGGAGGGGGGAAATGACAGCCATGACCCTCAACCTGCCTTGTAGGTCCCAAGCAAGGGCTTCTTGCTCCAGCCTGCGCAGCACCTTGAGAGCCAGGCTGACACTCGGTCAACGCAACACCAAGCCTGCGGATCTGGAAGGGTTGAAGCGGAAACACCTCAAGGTAGCCCTGACTTTGAAGAACCCCCTTTTAGGACAAACGGAGGGGACAGGCTTCAAAAACCGCTACTTGGGTCGTGACTGGTGAGGACGGAAAGCAACAAGGGTCAGCCCAAAATGAGACAACAAGCGCACCGTTTGAAAAACGGCAAGCAGAGGGTGCTGCCAAGTTGGCGCCCGCTTCTGGCTCCTTGCTCCTCTTTGCCCCCCTGTGCAAAGGGCCCAGGAAGCCCAGGGCCTGGCCTGAAAGGGCAGCAGCAGGAGCTGAGGTCTCCTCTGCCCGCCTGCCCTGCTTTGAGCTTTTCTGTGTTTCCCCCCCTTTACTGAACTGGGCCACAAAACAGCACTTAACAAACGTACAGAGGGGGTCTAAGCAGGAGCTTCAGCACACACACCGCATTATTTTTCAGTCTTGGCAGTGAAATAAAGGAATTAAAAAGAGAAAGAGAGATATACAATTTCAATGAGAGAAAAGGCACGGAGAGCTCTGACCCCAGGTTGGCTTTTGTCTTTTTTTGTTGCCACAATCTTTGTGTGTGTTAACTCTTCTTTTATAAAGACACCAGTTTAAAAGCTTCACAGAATTGTGAGTATTTTTAGGCTTCACAACAAGCCTCTGAGCAAAGACTACACATTGCATCTGGTGGCTGGGATCAAGCAAGAACAATTACTCTTCCATAAAGCAAAACGCCTAGAAAGGCCAGGCCAAGCGACCAACCCACTGGCAACGTTTCAACTGGCACTAGCAGGATACAGGGCATTGGGGGGGGGGAGGCGTGCGGGATGGACGGAGGTAGCCAGGCAGAGCTGGACGGGCAGGCTGGCGGCCCCCCACCGCCACCTCTGACCTGAGCTACACCCAGTCAAAAGCCAAAATAATCCATCTGACTTCAGGCGCAGCGGAGTGTAGTTCAAAATCAAGATTTGCCCACCCCCTCGCCCCTCGCCCCACTTCCCAGCGTCTACATTTCACATCAGCTTCCATATCGAAATGACTCTTCTAAAACAGATTTCTTTGGCTCCTGTCTATGTGGAAATAGCAATATACCATGACACCCCTACAAAACCTGCTTGCATCTTTTAAACTTTTACTCTTTTTTAAAATTTTGTGCAATTTTTAGTACATTGTCTGTCTTCCAGCAGGAAATATGGATATGTGAAACATATTTTTTTCTACTTTCATACTATTTCTTTTTCTTTTATTTTTATTTTTTTATTTTATGTTCATTCTAAGTGTTCTTTATTGGAGTGAGAGTGTATGGTGTTAAGCTAGATACAATTTTGTATTCTTATGATTATCTGCTTTGCAAAATAACTTAATTTTTCTTAAGCAATATTAGCATTCACTTTACTTGGCACCATTGGCAAAAAAAGGAGAAATTAAATAAAATATTAAAAAGGTAACCAAGAAGGTTAAAAGAAATTTAAATAAACTCCTGGTAGCCAAAATCAAATGTAAACATAACTCTTTTTTTAAAAGTAATGTTACTTTGCCGTTTTTTCCTAAGTCTAAATACATTTTAGCTCTTCTGCTTCTGCAGTTTAGTCATGCGTTAGCAAAATGTTCTTCTAAAGAACATTTAAAATAAAGTTTCTTATAGTGAAATAAAGTTTTTTTGTTTCATTTTACAGACCATAAGCCACTAATGCTTTGCTTTTTCATGTCTTCTTTTTGTCCTTGAATTCATGCACATCTGTTTTAGTATATACAATATGTACAAACATCCACACTCTTCTCGCTCATTCAGACAAAACTATACAAATACGCAAATTTCTCTTGCCAAGTTATTGACCCTTTGTGAATAAAATAGTTAGCAATTAATCAATATATTCCCTTTCAAATATTTATTTCTCATTTCCATTTCTACCTTCTCTCTATGTACAGAAACTGCCTAGGTTTTCTTCTTCTTCTTCTTTTGAGATGAAATAGCCAAAACAAGAGATTTACTGGCCGGAATGCAGCACCCGACTGCTCGCTCCCTTGGGTGGTAGAAATGTCCAGTCAGCTTATTTGCATGTGACTCTTCGGTCGAACAAGAGGTCTGCAGGTTACCAAAATGCTTTACAAATCATCATTGTTATTAAAGAAGTAAAAATCTTGCGTGAAGTAAGGCCAGAAAATAAAGTGCCAAATATGAGAAGTGCATATGGCAGCTGAGATACTTGAAGGCTCGAGAGAGAGAGAGAGAGAGAACAAGAGAGAAAGAGAGAGAGACAGAGAGAAAGAAAAAGGAAAACCACCGAACCAAAAGGATCTTTTTGCTTGAACTGCTCACCCATTCTCTCTCCCCCGCCCCGCACCCCACCCTCTTGCAAAATACCCGTTTGCCTTAAAAACACTGACAGCTTTCTGGGAAAAGTCCCACGGGATACATTTAAAACCAGCAGATCTAAAAAGTTGCAGAGAGAGATTCGATGAAGAACAAAAAGACACAGGTGTGCAAAGGAGGTGATGGAGGAGGGAAGATGGAGGCCCCGCGCAAGACGGAAGGAAGGTGAGCAGCGCCTTTCCACAGGAAATCCCAACGGTTCCGGGTCTTGGAGATGATTGACAGGTGCAGGAATAGCATTCTTGGGTTGTGGGGTTTTTGCTTTTTTTGGTATTATTATTTGTACAGTTCCACACATTGTTTGTTTTGTTTTAATACAGCCCTATATGAAAAGGATAATTAATTGCTTCTCTTTTTTTTCATATTTGAGAGGAACGAAGCAACTCATGAAAACGCCTTCCGGGTGTCACTTCCCCCCCCATGATCCAACCAAAGATTTGAGTTCCAAGATGTCTTGCTGAACAAATTAAAAGTTGTCCATGAAAGTGCAAATGTAATGACTAAACATTACCATTAAAATCCTGCAGCCGAAATTCTCGGCACTGCAGTCAGTTTCTTTTTTTTTTTTATAATTTTTTTTGTAGTTGTTGCATGTTTCTGCTAAAAACAGAAAATGAAAACAGTCTGAAAAGCAATGTCACATTGCTACGGGATGCTGCCGCCGCCGCCTCTTTCTTCAAGTTCCTTGGCCTTTTTCAATTCTTTCGCTCTGAAATGAGAGAAAAGGGAAAATGGGGAAAGGTATGACGTTTCTGCTTCCAAAACCCTTGGTGTGAAAAATGAAAAGGCATTCTGCATTTCTTTGTTGTTATTTTTTGGGAGAGGAAGTAACCACCTCATTTTTCTCCCATATTTCACTAATAATTTAAGAAAAGAAAGAAATTAACTGTATACAATAGTCCCAAAAGGCAAGTGTCATTTGAAGCAACTTCTAGGAAAAAGCTGGGGGGGGGGGGGAAAATAATAGCTTGAACTCTGAGAAGACAGAAGGCTGGTAGTTCCCATGTCTAGAATATATGCCAGTCACCTGTTCGGATGCTGCTATGCTTCTTCTGAAAGAACAGGTTTGCAGTTTGGGAGTGCTTATGAATCCACCTTTGTCCCTAGAAGCTCAGGAGGCCTCAGGAGCTAGGAATGCCTTTTACCAGCCTTGTTGGTATGTCAAATACAGGTGTTCTTGGACAGGGACAGTCTGGCTATGGTGATTTATGCACTGGAAACCTCAATACTTGATTACTGCAATGCATCTACATGAAGCTACCCTCAGGCCTTGTCCAGAGGCTGCAGCTGGTGCCAAACACTGTGGCTAGACTATCGTTGGGGATCTGACTGTCGCCAGCACGAACCTTTGGTGCTCAAGTTTGCACTGGCTGCCCATTCGCAACTGGGCCAGTTTCAAGGTTCTTGTATTAATTTACAAGGTGTTTTAAGAATTTGGCTGCAAGACACCTGAAGGATGACCTAATCCCTTATATCCTTGTTCGATCACTGAGGTCTTTGGGGGGCATCGCTGTTAGCAGTCCCATGTGGCTCAGATGCATGTAGCCGCACATTTAGCGTGGGCCCAATTTTATGGAACTCCTAATTGCAGTCAGACAGGTCCCCTGCCTACTGAACTTCTCGTACCGACTAAAAATATATATTTTTTTAATCCCAGCTGGTCTTTTAATTGAAGTTTGATTTTATAGTTTTAACTTTTTTATAGTTTTATACTTTTTGTACTGCATATTTATAAACTGCTTAGACTATTGTAGTTAAGTAGTATATAAATGAATTGTTTAAATAAGTAACATTTAAATGTACATTAAAAAAATAACAATCCAGAGGGGTTATGGTGCTTGATCCATAGCAGAATCCCAATAGGTAGCATGTATGAGCTGTGGTTAAACCACTGAGCCTAGGGCTTGCTGATCAGAAGGTCAGCTTTCCAATCGACATTACAGTCTCTCATTCCCGCCAAGGCCTCTGTCCCTCCGTTTTAGGCTGAGCAAAGATAGGAGAGAGAGATTGGGGTTATTGGGAGTAGGTAGGTGAGTGACCTAATGGTCAGGGACGCGGGTGGCGCTGTGGGTTAAACCACTGAGCCTAGGGCTTGCCGATCAGAAGGTCGGCGGTTTGAATCCCTGTGACGGGGTGAGCTCCCGTTGCTTGGTCCCAGCTCCTGCCAACCTAGCAGTTCAAAAGCTGGTTTGTGTACTTTTAACCCTTTGCCTTCTGCTGTGATCCCAATTAGGACCCCATACCTGCAGTTGGCATGCAGGAATAAAGCTCTTATCTAAGCAAACAGGTGTTTTCACCCAAATTCCCTGCTGCTCACCAAGCAAGGTTCCTGATCTGGATTGCCCCTTCAGACACATAGCATTGTGTGTAAAAAAAGACCAGCTACACGTAAAAGGTACAGCTACGCAGTGGCAGAAACATAGCAAGGGCTTCTTGTCTCTCCCTCAGCCCCACCTCTGGTCAACAGCTGGCCAAGATAAGTTCAACATAAAGACCAGCCTTTCTCTTGGACAACCTTCTGTTGCAATCAGCTGCTTATGTGGGAGCTCAAGGTATGCACAGGAACTCTCCATGAGACCAAGAATGATGCTCATTTCAAGGTGGGTTCAGACAACCTGCTCACAACCAGCTTGGCCATCTTTGCTGGACAGCGAGCATGCTGAAGAGATGAAAATATCATCTAGCAATGCACCCCCACTGGCTGAAGGAATGGGCAAGTTGTCCAGCGCCAACTGAAATTGTCAGACGAGTAACTCTTCCTTCTGACAGACTTATCCTGTCTTTTCTCTCTTTATGTGCCTCTGTTGGAGACAACACTGGTCTGCCAGGCTTCCCAACTGGCTCCTTGGCCAAGACAGAGGTTGGAATGACCTTTCCTTTTTTGCCCCATGAAGCTAGAAACCTTTCCCTCTCTTTTATAGTTCTTGTCACTGTCCACAAAGCCCTTTTGTCAAGCGTCTTCCCACCTCTCTCTTGACTTGCTACCTGGCTGGGTAGGCACACCATGTTCACAGTGAGTTGAGGTAATAGACATGTTAAATTCAGAAAGAGGAGATACATGTGTCAGGCCAGGCGTGCTTTTCCCATGCAAAGCCCACATTTTCCCATCGTGGACCCATTCACGGAGGTAGAAGACCCACCTGCTATGGGGTCTCATTGAGGACATGCATGATCAATCGAAGCTGGTAGCTCCTTTGCAGACATGCTGAGTCATGCAAAGTCTAGGCTAACAGAGCACTTCTGCTGGCGTGGAGGGGATGCAAGTCATGCTTTGGTGGCACCATCTGTCATCATCAGCATGCAGTGTCTGGACTGGTGGAGACCAGTTGCCATTGTCTGGAAAATGCATGCGGATTCTCGCCACATTCCACATTTGTGCGAGTACAGATGTCATCTAGAAATTTACACAATGCCTTTCTTGGGACCAAATCAGGTGGCCGACTTGCTTGAATGCTGAGATTTAAACACCAGACCAACTACTTAATGGATAGACAATTGTTGACTCTTGAGGTATTAAGAGCTTTGTGATGCTCCGTAGCTGAAATGGATGTAGACTTGAGAGCTGCAGTTTCTGATGTGACCACAAGATGTAACAATGGCCTTTAACGTGAGCCTCACCTCCATACACCTGATGCAGACTCAACTTGATGTAATGGATGTGTTGGTGATAAATGGGTGGCTCCTTGCTGTCTAGGCTTGCTGGCTGCGTGCAACCAGGTTGGGCTAGAGGTGGATCAGGCCCCTTTTCCTGTGTGGGTGCCAGGGCAGGGGAGTGATACTAACTTGCTTTGAGGAACTGTTTCAAACACAGGTAGGTTTAAAATAATTTTATGCTTTGTTGGAAACACTATATCCAGTTTTACAACTATGTGCAGAGTACTAAATCGATAATATATAGTGCTAATCGAACTGCAGGTTCAATACAACCATGACACCACCAGCCAAAATCACATCCTTACTCTCCTTCCTCCTCAATGCAAAGACACTTCTCCTCCCCATTTTGCAAAAGACTCAATATCGATTTATCTTATTCAGCAAATTGTATATACCACTTAGTCGAATCTCCTAACATTGCTCCCACTTTTGGTTTTGTTGCTATTTTCTCTTATTTTGCAAAAACATTAAGCTGAAAACATTTGAAGAGCACTTTGACTTTTCTGGCATATGTTCAGAAAAAGGCCTCCATTCCCAGCAGACCATGGCTATGTTCTTGAGCTATCCTACCGTTTCAGTGGAGATGGTGGTGAGGCTCAACAGGCCTAGCCAGCACTCCATGGAAGGGAATGCACATCCTCAAACTTATCCCCCAATCTTCTGCAGCAGTAGGAAGTAATTTTGGAGACCACTTAGGCCATTCTGAATAGGGGACACGGGCATGTTTCTCCTCCCAAATGTATAAGCATAAAAATATCCCTTCCATCCACTCCCCCCAATGTTTTATTGTGCAATCCTATTCACACTTACATCTGTGTACGCACCATGGAGAACACTGTGATTTACTGATGAAGAAGCATAGGAATCAACTACAAGATACATTAGCAAGAGAAATCTAGTTCAAATATACTGTAGTTGAAAACACCCTGATTAGTTGAAAAGTCTAAAGAAGTGGAGTGGGTTTTTGTACACTTAGTGGTCAAACCCTGAGGCATGAAGATTACACTACAACAGAGGCAGACATCTAGACACCATAGAGTTAAACAAGCCCCACATAGAGCAGAATACTGGGAGTGGGATCTTCCATCTCCTTTCCCCATTCTAATCTGATGAGGGTTGGGGGGTTGCCTCCAGTACCAGCCAGAACACCTTACTTGTGGGATAGAAGCTTCATTTACAATTTAGATGATATGGATGCAGCTGAGAACTTTAAACTAGAAACACTTTCACTGTGCATACTTTCAATAAAGGATGTTGTCACACCCCCACACCCCGCTGCCAAGTAGATGCCTCACTTCCCCTCCAAGCAGAGAATTTCCTTTGCTGCTTTCTTTGATGAATCACAACAAGGGGGTTGCATAACATATTGAAGAAGCAATGGCAGAAGCAGAAGCCCTGAAAAGCCACCTGCGGACAAAGCCCTCTGCCCATTTATCCACCTTCCCACCCCAACTTCAGATGGCGATATTGTGAGCAAAATGAGTTAGGTCTAGTTAGGCGGGGGAAATAACTTTGTAAGAGCAGAGAAATGGCTGAGTGAGTAAAAAGCACATTGCAAAGCTGTCTTGCATCACAGCGGACTCCAAAATGCCCAGCCAAAGAAATGCTGGATGAAGTGGACAGCAGAACTGGTTGGGGCAATGCAGAAGGTCAGAAACTGACCGGTGAAGGAAAAGGAGCAGAGGGTGGCAGTGGAGTGGGTGGAGCCCCAGGGTGGGACTTTAGAATCAGTTACCTGTTTCTCTTAGAGCAGTAATGGCTCGTGGGAAATTTGGGAAATGGGGGCTCCTCCCTTTTTCCAGATCTCTCATTTGGGTTGCAAAGCAAAAAGAGAGAGAAGGCCCAATAAGAGAGACACCCCAGAGCATGTGGCCTGCAACTTAACACACTGATTTGTACTTCGAAAGAATTCAGCTCCTGAAAGAGGCAAATGGAACAAGATTACTTTGGAAATGGTGGCTGTGGCTGCCTTGACGCAGACTGCATGTGATGCGTTATATCCCTGCTCTCTTGGACAAGTTTCAACAAATGGTGACGGGTGTCTTAAGTCACATGGACTTCTTGAGAACTGGGCGGCAGCAACCCTTTCTCCCTCCCTCCTTCCCCAGCCTAATTCCAAGCCAAACTTCCTCTTCCTATCCCTCTTCTTTGTGTAGTGAAAGGCATTTGTCTGCTGGCTGTTTCCCTCCCTCCCAGCCTTTCAGAGTTTCTCAAGAGTTCCTCCTACTGCTCCTATTACTGGCTTCTCTCTGTGCTCCCACCTGCCCTGCCTCCTTGGGTGGCTTTCTTGCACTTAACCCCAGGTTGGCTTTCCAACAACAAATCCACCATTCTCTTTAACTTCACTCTTGGCCTTTGAAAGTCTCTCCCTGGTGTTGTTTCCACCTCGCTGAAGGATCTCAGGCCCTGATGCTGCAGGGAGATGCTGGATTTGCCCAAGGCATGAGAATTCCAGGTTAAACAAGAAAGAAAGAAAGACACCGTCTAACTGTGCACCCTCAAGGTGGCACAAGAACTGGGAAGCTGATGAGACTTCAGAAGAAACCAAAAATCCAGTGTCACATATAAATGGCTAGTGGTTAATTCAGATTTCAAACATAGTAAGAGACATACTTACCAAAACACACTATTGACAGTACTCAATCACCCTTATTGAACACTGTATAGCAATGAATATACTACAACCTGTTTAAATACAGATGCTGCTATCAGTGGGACCACTCCCAGATCTGGAAAATTTATCTTTGCACCTGAGGAAGCTGCACAGCATAGGTAGCCAATCAGAAAATGTTGGACTCCAATTCCCACCAGCCCTAGCCAGCATGGCCAAAATCAATGGAGAACTGTGAAAAGAGCAGCTCTGAAAGGTTTGCCTGTGGGAACCCTTCAGACATGTGTCCTTTGTGGAGCTGTTAAGTTGTACACTTTGGCTAGAGAGGTATTTTTTTATTCAACAATATTCAAGAGAGGGCTGCACATATAAGGAAACTTACTCACTGAACTTAGAGAGTATATCTATCTTTTTGCCAATTGCCCATTTTTCTTCTTTAACATGAAAAGGCAGCAAGAACTAAGCCTGCTTTGATATGCAAAAGTGCAAGGAACCCCTTACACAGCTATGACAGAGGTACCCTGAGCAGCCCCCAAGGGCTTGTGTGGCCAAGACAGTGTTGCCTTGCCAGCAGGGAACCCCACACCTTTCCAAAACAATTAGAAATTCCTCACACAGCTGAGCTATATGCTTCCCTCCTCCACTGCTTCCAGGGAATGCCCTGTGTGTAAGTGCAGGGGCCAGGACCCCACTCCTGTGCAAAGCTCACAGGACAGTGCCAGAGCATCGTTGCACTAGGTATGGAGGGTCACCGCTGGCAGAGGACACATGAAACCCCATTGTAGGAGCTCTGGAAACAGCCATGCTGAACTACAGATCTGGTCCCAGCTAAGGCTTCTCCACTCCAGGTCAGAGCTGTGGACAGCCATTCCTGCATCCAGACCAGTGGTGCATATTCTCAAGCCCAAAGATGCCTCGGAGGTCAGTCACTGGAGCTGAGAGCTGGAGCAGGCAGACCATAGTGCTCTGCTGAGCAGGCAGAGGAAGAAAGCCCAGAGTCCCAGGACTTCTGTTACGTCTGTCCAATCCAGAGGCTTCATCTAGCCAGCCGATCACACTGACTCTGAGGCTTATGCATGGACACACATATACAGTACACACTCATGGATGGGTTATTAGGTTAGGCCCAGGTTTCAAACCTCAAAATCTTCCTATGCATTGTGACTCCTTGTCATGGCAAAAGCAGCTGCTGCAGCATTTGCCCACTCCTGAACCAGGACAGAGACCTGGACAAGAGAAGCCAGATGAGGCCTGCCTCAGAGCTTCTAACTAAAAGAGGCCAGCAGTGTGTGCTTTCTGTGAGGTGCAAGGGGGCTGTACAAATTCTCATAGCAACTGGGAAGGAGCAGCCGCAGCATTCAGAGATGTGAGCATGTTCCGCGCATGCACAGCAACGGCAGTCGCAGCCGCAGCAGGTGTGGCCTTGTATAGGAGGGCAGAGCAGCAGCAGCTCCCTCTTGTTTGCTCTTGTGTGGAAATCAAAGCAGCAGAGATGGTCAAGGCTGCCTGAAGCAGAAGCCCTGGGGGTTGCAATGTGAGGAGGTGGTGGAGGCACAGGAGTGGGTCTGGGCTGATATGAACCATGCTAAAAACAGGTGCCCAAAGCCACCTTAACATGCAACCATCCAATTCTCCCTGAAGGGATGGACCACGGCACAGGTGGCTCCTATTCCTCACTTCCACACACCTTTGCCCCTGGCTCAGAATACCCAGGCAGAGTAGAACCATTTGGAACAACAGACATGACTAAGTTAGGACCATTAATTTTCATTATTATATTTATTTATATCCCACCTTTCTCCCTGACAGGGACTCAAAGCAGCTTACAGAGAACTGGAAACAACTTAAAATATGTATTTTAAAAAAAGCAATGGGCCTATGCTGAGTAAAACTTATTTGATGGGTGGGGTATAAATAAAATCAGCACCACCACCCAACATTCTAGCGTAGTGTTTTTATCTCCATTTTGATCTGTATACTCACTCCCTATTTTATATATTCATTTTGCATAAAACTGCTGAATTCGATTACTGGGCTTTTCTGAATCCTGGATACCTTCAAGGGCGGGTGATCCATCCCCCGACATTGGACTATACAACTGTTGTTAAGGCACCTGGGAAAGCAGGAGGGGTGACAGTCTGAAGTTGTCAAGTAGGAGACGGGGGAGTTCATCTAGCTGTTTTCCTACTCCTGAAATCAACAGAGAGCAGTGGGAATCCTATACCCTGCCCCAAGTGACATACATGGTTTTCTTTTTTCAAATCCCAGCTCAGCAGCGCACAACTGTTCTAAAGGTATTGTATAAAAGGAAAGGCTCCCTCACCTTTACCAAATGTGCCAATAGATTTTGCAATGGGAGAGTCAAATGGCATCAAAATGGGTCCCACTGTCCAAAACCGGTGTCCACACAGCATTGAGCAGACCCTGCCATGCACACACACTTGTTACAAAGTGTGTTCACATAGGCGTGAGGCCATTCTCCAGCCCCCTTCAAAAACAATTCTTCTGCATCAGTCTAGCCTTGCATTTGTGAATGGGAGGCTTCCTTGCCCACAGTACTGAGGCAGTGGACAGACTCCCATGAAGCCATACACACACAATGGTGTCAGCCACAACCCAGATCTTTCCTGTAGTTTCTTGAGAAATACTGTATTTGGATGTATTGTTACCCAAACCAGCTTCAATCTGGAATCATAAGCTTTTTGAAGCCATCCCTGCCCAGGTGGGCAACTTGGAAGCACATCCCAGCTGTATTGATACATACAAGAAAGTACACAGCTGAAATGCAGCTGGGGGAACTGGGGTCAACCTTGCTGCATTTTAGGCCAGCAATGTGTTCACAGCCTGAAGTTCAGCTGGAAGAACTTGCTCTAGCACATTGCTCTTCCCACTGTTTCTGTATATGCACATCGACCCTATAAGCATGCATGGACCTTCTGTCAGTTTAACTATCACAAGTTCCTCAGCAAGGGATTCTGGGTATTGTTCTGATGGTGGCGTTGAGAAATTATCTTGCTGGGGAACTTTAGGATTCCAACACAGAACGACCTGCCAAATAGTTCCCTGAGCAGAGGGAACGGCTATTAATCCAATTAAAAAACTACCATGTAGCTAATAAGCTCCTGCTAGACAGCCACAGAAAGAAATGTGATAAGCTCAACACCTGCAACAACATAGGAATACATATTCAATTTTTGGGAAGATGTGGTCACCACTTGAGATGTAAGACTTTCACAACTGTTGTGGGGTGTGGGTTTTTTTTTGGGGGGGGGTTGAGGAGAGGGCTCTTTCTGGACAAACATCAGTGGGTTTGTTCACACCAGTTTGTGTGTTTGCAGCCGTTTGCTTTCCCATTTAATTTGCATTATCCACACGATGTTACCCTCAAACACCAATCTTGATGCTTTGCCCCTATATATTCGAGTTTTCCCGATACAGGGGGAATGTGACGTTGGGGAAAATTGGGCTCCAAACTACTGCACTTGGAATGGCAAACTATTTATTTAGGGATGGGCAGATCTATTATCACTTTCTGCTACTCACCTTTCCATGCTCAGTACTATCTCAATACCTTCATTTCTTTTCCAGTCATGTTCTTAATTATTTCCACTGCACTCCCGAAGGGTGTACAGCCTTGTGGTTTTTTCCCTTTTGATCTCTCAAATTTGCATAAAACCAGAAAACTGTACAAGCAAACCACACACACACACAAAATCTGCACCAAATACTGCACAGTATTAATGTCAAAGTATGTGCTGAAAAACATACAATTGCTTTTTCTTTTCTTTTCTGGCACACTCCCGAATGGAGGAGTGTAGCCTTCGATATTTTCTTTTGATCCTTCAGATTTGCATAAAGTCAGAAAACTACAAAAGTGTGTGCTAAGAATTAAAAATGGTCTGCCCAGTTATCTGTGCACATGCCCTGTCAGTATTTATGTGACAAAACTGAATCAGCAAATTAGAAGGCAGGGAAAAACACAAAAAGGAATGCCTACTGACATGAACAGGAAAGATAAAAGTTCTTCCTCATAGGCACATTCATGTATACGCAGCCGTGGACTCATTCAAATGTGGGGCGGGGGAAAAGTGCATTAACAGCTCAATTGTGGACAAACCCCATGATTAAGCCACTAAAGGACTCAGTAGAGAATGGAAAGAAAGCTATACAAAAAAATCTTAAGGATGATTTTCTTCATCACTGCTGTGAATTCTAGGTGGAATGTTGCCATTGAATCTTGCTGGCTACTCTGATATGGCCCACATTTTAAAATAATGATATAACTAAAAGAATGTATGAAATAAAATCTCATATCTGAGGCAGTCCCAAGAACAAGATGCCCAACAAACTGGAAGATTGGCTGGGTGGAGAACAGACCCCCCCCACAATAAATGAGGAACAAGAACGGTATATCCTGTAACTGTGCAGAAAACAGATAAGATGAGGTGCTTGGTCCTCCAGGTCTTCCCCAGCACTGCTGCTGCTGCTGGAGATGGACATTTTGCATGCAAAGCATGTGCTCTCCTGCTCCAGACATATGAAACTACCTGATTGTAAGACAGGCAGTGGATATTCCTTGCTGCTCAGTGCTGCCTGCTCTGATTGGCAGCAAGGGCTCTGCTGAGTCTCTTTCCCAGTCCTGCAATCCAGCAGCTCACATCCAGCCCTCCTCTCTTTAGCCCCTACATTTCCACTGACTTTCAGAAGTCATTCATGGAGCAAGACGTCGGCTTTGTAAGGACATGGAAGGAAAAAGAGAGCTTGCATGATGCCAATGCAGTTGTGTGTGTTGCTCTGAGGTCAGACCTGGGCTGCCTGATCCAGGCTGGGGGCTTCTTCCAGATCTTGAACTATAGTAGACAGCAGCTACGGTTAGGCTATCAGTATTCATCAAATCCATAGACTTCATACTACCTGCCACCAGCACCCCAGTTCCTGATTCTTGGCCTGAAGTGCTGAGAGCCAGCGCTTCCTAGGCTAGAGCAGGAAGCTCTCACTCCTTTCTTCTCTTCCAGGCAGAAGAGGAGAAAGTCTGTTGAACAAAGCACTGGGGTCTTGTGCTGGATGGAGCATCACTTTCAGGCTATGGGCAATTTTGTATAGACTGAAGCAGATACTGTCCACAGAGAATGTAGCTAGGTAGGCTCAGTACAGCTGCTACTGGGGGTGGGGGGCAATGGGACAGAGATTTCTGCCCCATTCCCTCTCATTGATCAGCATGCCCCATGATGGATGGACAGGAGTACTCCCTCCCCACCCCTGCTCTGTTCATGCATCTGTAACAGCTACTGCAGGTAGTACGAAGCAGCGGTGTTAGCAACCGCAACAGTTAGTTCTGGCATGGTCAGTTTCCCCGATTCAGAGAGAATTCAATGGATGTGAAACTTCATGGTCATCATCTCAGCTGCAGCCCCATGCAAGCAAGCAGAAAGCAAAGAGAGAGAGAGACATATATATGTGTGTGTATATATGTATATATATATAGTTAGATATATATAGATATATCATTTTAAATGGAAGAGAAACAGTCCAGCAGGCAGCTAAACTCACCCTTTTGTACCGCCTATGGTCCACCAGAGGGCTTCAGATGCGCAAAACGATAGCAAAGAGCTATTAGCATATAGATGGCAACAGGTAGACACCTTTTATTCAACAGCTTCAGATCAAGGAGGATAGGCAAGCTCCCTGCTCTGGGGAAGGGAGAGGAGAGGGTGGCCATGGTGGGGGTGTCAGATCTCAGGGGCCAGCTTGCAACAACCTACGTGCTGGGAGGGTGGGGCCGGTTGAGTAGCACCATACAATATTGAGCAAAACCCAAAGGCAGTTCTATTTTATTAGAGCTGGGTGGGAAGCAGCATTGAGGTTCCAAGACCCTCCTTCTCTGACTCAGAAGACTAGAACAAGTTTTCTTTGAAAGACTATGTGATAATCAGAAAGAATGTGTTCCTTAACTGTAACCCCAGGGATATGGTGGGCTACGAACGCAGCAAGAAGTATCTAAGCCATTGTCAAAACCTTGCAGCCTTCTTGGCTCACTGACCCAAACTTCACTTTCTTACCAAGGTTCAAATTAAGTACCTGTAATGAAAATCCATTAATCAGAATCAAAATTCTGATTAACATCAGATCCAGCAGAAGGGTGCTGGCCACTTTTCCAAAGGGCCCCCTTCCCTTTGCTTCTTGATCCCAATATGCTGTTGCCACCTGAGATGTTTTCTGCTGGAAAAAGCTAGTCATGCCTTATTACTTGTTTCAAAGCCAAACTAGTCATTTGCTGTGCATAGGATGTCAAGAAACACCAGCAGATGGGGCTACAGGTATGACATCTAGACTGCCAATTGGTAACCTGCTAGCCCCTGGTGTACACCCTTAAAAAGTGCTGTCAAGTTCAAAGCATATTCAGGGCTTTTCCAAACTTCCTCTTGTTCCGCTGCTTTCCTCTGGGGAAAACCGCTCTTTAGCACTCATTGGGAGTGCAATTTGGGTTTTCTCTGGATTGACGTTTGCTCTGACTTAGAGGTTTTCTGTAGGAAAGGAGTGAGACAAGTGGAAGTGTTGATGAGCCCTTGGAGGCAGGCTATCACAAGCTAAAGAGGCTACCACTTTGCTTTGTCATATCGCCATTTGTCCCTTCCATAAGAGGGTTTTTTGGGGTGGGGTGGGGTGGGGTAAGGTTTGCATCTTTCCCTCACATATGGTGGGAAGAATGGTACAAAATACACAAACAAACACAGAGGCCATTATGGGAGCAACTCCTATAAACCAGAATGTTGCCAACTAATATATGGGCAGTGGTTATTTTGAAGGTAGTATATACTTGGAGCTCCAAAATCTTTTAACAGAGTCTGTCAAACAAAGGTTCTTTGAGTAAATGGATCAGAGATGGCAATACAAGTGAATTAGTATCCAGTTAAAAAACAAAAGACACCAGATGAGAAGGGTCTGCTGGATCAGGCCAGTGGCCCATCTAGTCCAGCATCGTATTCTCACAGTGGCCAACTGGATGGTTATGGGAAGCCTACAAGCAGGACTTAAAAGCAGTCTCCCCTCTTGCAGTTTTCCAGCGACTTGTATTCAGAAGTATTACTGTCTCCAATTGGGGAGGCGGAGTATAACCACACTGGCTATTAGCCACTGATAGCCTTGTCACTGGTAGCCTTATCTTGAATTTGTCCTCTTTTTAAGCCATCCAAATTTGTGGCCCTCAATGCCTCCCATGGGAACAAATTCCATAGTTTAATTATACACTGTCTGAAGGAGCACTTTTGTTTGTCTGTCCTGGATCCTCTAACATCCAACATCCAACTTGATTGGATGTCCACGAATTCTAGTGTTACAAGAGATGGTTATTACATCAAGATAATATTGGGGTCTTTTGTTAGGACTAATCAGAATGGACCAAACAAACCTTAGAATTCTCCAGAACTCTCTGAACTATTCAGGGTAGACCCACTGAAGTTCATGGGCATGACTAACTAAGGTTCATTAACTTACACGGGCTTACTCTAAAAAGAGCTTAGTTGGAATATCCCAAAGGTTGTACTGTTTGGGGGCTTCTTAGTTTAGATAACAGAAGAGTAAGAAGTAAGTAGGGATGAGATGGGGTGAAATTAGGCAGAGGGTTTTCCTTCCTTCTCCTCTCACAACAGTATAATTTGGGGTCGCTCTGAACTTGGTGGGCAGTAGATTCAGGACAGACAAAAGAAATTACTTTTGACACAGCATGTAGTTAGCTTGTGGAATCTGATTCTACCAAATATGGCTTCTGTGCGTTTAAGAAGGGATCAGGCAAATTCATGGAGGATGAAGAGGCCTGCATTACTGATTTCAATACTGTAATGGGTTGTATCTAATGCTAGTCCAACTCGGAGTACACTCATTGAAATTAAGGCAACAAATTGAGCCATGGCTATTAATTTCAATGGGTCTATTATGAGTAGGGCACAACTCAATAGTTTTAAAACTCATTTCCTCGGTTGTATTTCCTGAAAAATGTGCACACTCATTAGTTGCTATAACCATTAAAGCATCTTGGTCTGTGACTGAAAAGTGCTTTTATGTACCACAAAGCCTGTTGCTCTCTCTGTGCGCGTGTAAAAAAACAAAAACATAGAATATGACTTACTTGAAGACTAAGGAGGCCCCATTTCAGCTAGAAGGAGCTGGTAACAATATGATTCTACAGATTCAGCCCCATTGAGTTCAATGGAGCTTCTTTATAAGTAAGTGGGTATAGGATTGCAGACTCATTGCCTTGAGCAGCTTTGAACTGTTGCTGGGAGCCATGAAGGCATCATACAGAGGCTTGTCAACCTAAGACAGCTTCTGCACTTAAGTGACTTCCCACCACCCCAGCCAAAGTGCAGGTGAAGTGCACAATTCCAGCCTAGCAGCAATTCTACTTGAAGCTTGGCTCCCCATTCAAACCCCACAATCTTTGTTGGTTGCACTCATTTGCACTCTGCAGTTTCCAGCATCACCCAACTAGTCCTAAATCTGAAATGGCATACTTCATCCTGGGTCATATGCAGAAAAGCTCTTAGTTCCCCTTTTGTTCCTTCTTAGCACATCCACCCAGCCACTTTCCTCTTGCCTCCCCTCCTCATGTGCCAAACTCTGAAATTTCAGATGGCCTTTCTTCTTCCTGAAGCAACAGGAGCACCCCCTCTATACCCACTGCTTGGACTGACACTACTCTAGGGATGGATCCCACAGAAGCATGTCCTGGGGGTACCACAGACTTACACTGTCCTGGGAGGGAAACACAGGGGGCATTTTTGAACCTAAGAAACAATTTCTGCAGACATTGAGCCTGTCAGGAAAGGTGCTGGGTTCCTATTGACCCATGCCCACATCATCAAAGCATCAACCACACAATAAACTGCCAGGGCAGTTTAGTATCTATTTTTTGAAACGATCCTTAATATTTTTATAAGGTAAAGGGAACCACTAATATAGATATACAGTATACATCTGTATATGTTTAAAGGCAGGCAGCTCCCCTGAAGCATGTAAGAGGATCCAAACCAAGAGCAGATCTAGCACTCAACAATGATGTTATAAAACCAGATTTACACTGCAGGCAAAGGTTCACATGGCTGCAGCCAAGAGTTGTTGTGCCTGCCTTTGCCCTCAGAGGCCCAAGTCAGCTTCCCATGGACAACATCCATGGGCAAACCAACACTCATGATCCAACCAGGCCCCAATCCTCTGGGGAGCACCTGAACTTTGTTTCTTGGCACAACCATTTGCAGCCCCCCATGTGATTGTCCCCACTACCTTCCAATCCTTGGTCTGTAGCCCCCAACTAGGAATCTTGGTGAGGGCACACCTAGAAACTGAACACTGGTGATGTCTCACCTGTGGCGGCAGCGTCGTAAAAAACGCATGATCTTGCGAGCAGCTTGGTCCTGCTTCTTGGTGAGCAAGCTGCTTCTGCAAGAAAGGAAGGAAGGAAGAGAACATCAGGGTCCAGGAGATACCAAGGAGGATGTGGGGAGGGGAAAAGGCCATCTAAGTAAGTGGTAGTAGAGCATCTGCTTTCAATGCTGAAGATCTCAAGTTCAATCCCAGACATCTCCAGTTAGGCTGGGAAAGACTCTCTCCCCCTTTCTGGAACCCTAGAGAGCCTCTGCCAGTCAGTGCAAACAAAACTGAGCTATATGGACCAACTGCCTGCCTGTGGTATATAGAGTAGCTTAATACTCCTATGAGGGGTACTCAAGTGCATAAGCACCAACCTCTGCCTTACACCCCCTTCCATCCATCCATCCACTCTGCCTGGTATTGGCTGGCAAGTCAATTTGGTTGGGGACTGCCCAAGATCAGTGAGGACTAGCCCCTTGCCCTGCCTACCTTCTCTAGCATGCCCACCTCACCTGAGCTTCTGCTGCACGAGAGCAGCCGTCCTGCGACTTTGTCTCCTCTTCCCACATTCCTTGTAGCTGCGGTAGAACTGCTGGATTAGGACAGCAGCTCTCCGGCTCTGCTGGAATTTCTTCTGTTCGTAGTAGCTTCGGAATTTGCTCTGGATGAGGATGGCAGCTTGTATCATCTTTTTATAAAGTGCATACTGCAAGGGGAAGAGAGAGAAAGAGAGAAAGAGGCTGAAGCACCCCCAAAGGCAAAAATAACAGTCACTCGAGGAAAATCCAGAGATGGGCACAGAAGAATTTCACTGCAATAACAGAAAAAGTACTCCTCCTGCCAAATACTTTTACTAAGCAGGGCACATAATAGGGGAAAAGATTGCATCTATAAATTCCATTCCTTGTTACCCTTAACCCCCTCCCTTGCACTAGTTCTCCACACAAAATAGCTCAATCCCTTGAGGATGGGCAGCTGAATGTGCAGAAAGGCTCTGCCCTGAAAATGCAGAAAGTATCTCAATGCAAGGTGGATCATCTGTGGCAGCCCTTCCACACCTGTGAGTCATCTCTCTGGATGGTGCACATGTATGTTCCACAAGCTGGAAGCTGACTGGACTAGGACTTTTAGGAAATATTAATCTTTCCCAATTAAGAGTGCTTTCTATGGACAATGACAAAAATATTTCAACTACTCCTCAGAGCATGGGGGAAATGTGTTTGTTTGTTTTTTAATTTAATCTGCTCTAAGACTTGGTTTCCATTTATTGTGTATGTGTAAGAGACAGAGAAAGCACACAAACCTGCACACTACCGGTAGGCCAAATACTTCACCAATTTTCAACCTGATAGTGTGCTGATTCAAACATCATGCTATGCGGTTGGTCATGTTTAACATGAATGAGCAGCATTCAATGCAAGGGTGGACAAGATTTCCAGCTCCGTGGGCCAGGCCCCCATGGACCAACTTTGACAGGTAGGTGAGGACAACCCACATGCCAATCAAATGATGTCATAATGATGTCATATGGGTTATCCCACTTGCACCGGGGAACCCCTGTACAAAGTGGTCTGCAAGCCCTGAGCAGCTGATCCAGCAGGCTTTCATTCTCTCACCGAACAGCTGATGCACAGGAAAGCTGGCACCTGTTTTCCCTTGGCATTGTACAATTAGGGTTTCCAACCTGCCTGGAGCCAAGAGGAGCAAGCTTTGTGCCTACTTGACACACAAGGGCTTTGTGCCTACTTGACACACAAGGCTTGCCACCATGCTAGACTGGGCCAATGGTTGATCTAGCCCCTACTGTCTGACACATGGGTCACTGAATGGGGAAACTGGCAAGATAAAGCTGCCACTCCTTGTTTCCTGGCCACGTAAGCTACCTCTTGGGGGTAGAGTCATAGCTGCCAAGTTTTCCCTTTTCTCGCGAGGAAGCCTATTCAGCATAAGGGAAAATCCCTGTAAAAAAGGGATAACTTGGCAGCTATGGGTAGAGTGCCTCTAAACCAGCAAAGCGTACAGAACAGTTGGTGTTTGAACCTCTCCTCCCAAATTGCCTAAACTGCACAGCTGCCAGATGATGTTCTCTCTCAATTATCCTTATCAAGGAAGGAAATTGGTACCTTCTCCATATGGGGAGCAGTTTAGGGGGCCACCACACTTGTAGGTGAAGGAAGAAGGTGCTGGGAAAGAGGGGTTAGAAGAGGACTCAGGCCCCCATTCTGGCCCATCCGTGGCAAATTTTGTGTGCCTGTGAAATGGTAGGAATGGAAGGCCAGTGTGCCAAACTGGAGGTGGGCTTCCAGGGACCAGACAACTTCCCTGAATTTTCAGCTTTCATTTTTAAATTAAAAAGCACCTAGCCCACTTCATTTATATAAGCTTAAAGGAAAATGGGCAGGCTGTCTTTGAGCCAGTTTCTTTCCCTGCCATCCAGAGCTTTGGCCATTGAGTGCAAAAACATACAAACAAAAAAGCTAAGGAAATTAAATTGGACTTCATGATCTTAACAACTTTAAATTTAACTATTTAGCTACTTGTAGAAGTCCTTCCTTGCTTTGCAGTGATTTGCAGTCTCTCCCTCCGGCATGCACCCCAAGTGTAACTCCCTCCCCAGCAAATTCTGTGGTGCCAGGCAAGGCCCTGAAGATGTGCCCCTTTCATAAGGGACAGGTTGCCATTCATAACAAAGCAGGACTGCTGGCATGCACACTCCACAGCAGGATGCGACCCTTGTGTGCTCTAGCAAAATGGACAGACCCTCTCCTTGGCTTGCAATGAAAGTGAAAAGCTCATGAGCCCAAATGCTGGGCGTTTTCAGTCATTACCTTCAAGGCTATCCAAGTAAGCTTGGGAGGGGGAGAAACAGAAAATACAAGATTAACGTTCAACGGCCTGCCATGTCAGTCATCATCAGCACAGAGTGAGGGGGCTCTGCCTCTTTAGGAGGCCTGGGTGCCCCCAGAAGAGATTCTCTCAAAGCAAGTGGGTGCTGCTGGAGGCCAACAGCCACATTCAGGTTCACCCACAACAGGGAGGGAGGAGGGTGTGCAGTTGCTGCTGCTGCTGCAGCAATTCCCTGGGGAGTCCTGCTGTGGGCTGAATGTAAGATGGCTGGGAAAGGGCTCTTTGCTTGGGACCTGCAGAGTTGAGCTTGACCAGTTTCCTCAGATAAAGCTCTGCCATTGGTGGTTGAGAACTCAACCTAAATATGTGGGCCATGGGCAAGCCTCTGAAGGAAGCCATTCCTCAGCTTTTTTTTTTTAAAAAAAGAGATTCTCTCTCTCTCTCTCTCCTGTCTTGAAAGTTAAACACCATAGCAATACCCCAGCTTTATTGGCTACTGGGGAGAGCTGCAGCAACATAACATGGAAATAAACTAGCTCTCACCCTCTCTCTGCGGTGAATCTCAAGCAAAACCAGTGGGTTGACAATGGCTAGGATCCAAAGTGCTGTGCACACTGAGTAGATATTGTCACAGTGGCCGGAGTGGGCTACTTCAGAGTAACGACTCTACACAGCTCTGCATTTTATCTTTTTATTGGTGCTGCGTATTTACAGTGCTAAAGGCAGTGCTATTTACAGAGACACATCTTAACTGCTTGAATCAGAACCTCCGAATGGCGTTTGGCGCGTTTTTCTCCAACATAATAACTTGGGGAGACCCATCCTCTTCCCCCTACGTTTTCTGCGCAATTCCGGAGTTGGGGGGACAGGTCTGCCCCCCTTGCTTCCCCCTTCCTGTCCCACCTGGGACGCTGGCTCCGCTACCCTGTCTGAGCCTCGGACACCACTTCCTGCTTCCCCACTTGAGACGGAGCTCTCCCTGCTTTCCCCTGCGCTCGGGGATGGGCTGGAACTCAGGAGGGGAGGGACTTCGCGATATCCCCTGTCCCTCACAGATATCTTTAGAGTCCTCCTCATAACCTCTGCTGTTCTACATGATGACACCAGAGCATGAAGCATGGCAGTTTGGAAACAAAAGCAGGGTGCTGGCAGCTACAGTAAATACAGCTACTTACTTGATGTATGCATCACCTCAAAAACTACCAGAATCTCAGGGCTTCAAGGCAAAAAAAAAGGCCATCAACGTGTGTTCAAAACTGTTCCTGGGCTGTTCAGATGGCAGGGTGGGGTGAAGATTGCTGAACTGAATGGGGTTGGGGACTAGCATGTCAGACAGATGGCTAGGACAGAATACTGTATTTCCCCCAATAGCAGATTTCCTAAAGTCCTGCTTATACATTCCTTTCCACATAAAGAGGGCCCTCCCCTCCCTCACAACCTATCTGGCCCATTAGCTCCCACACCTTGCCACCACCTTGAATATGTACGTTTACTCAAATACAGAAAAAAATGCAAGTTGAGCTTCCATGCACATATTTACAGAAGTTCGACTCAACACATTGATCTTGGGGATTACTCTGAGGCTTCAGGTGGAGAAGAAAGGATGAACAGGACTGAGGTCTAGTGAGCTTTTTTTTAAGGTGTCATGCTACTGATTCCCACCCCAACCTCTGGTCTGAAGTGGTGCTGAAACTGTTTGAGCATGCAATGAGCTGTTGGACCAGAGGGCCTCTCTCTTTGGGATGCTTAATTTTTTTCACAAGAGGTGTGAGGAAGCAGAAGTAACACAGGCTCCCTCACTTGTGGAGGCTGAAAATTGGACACACTCTGTCTTTGAAACTTCTGAAGTAGCTCTCTGCTGAGTTATAAGAAACAAAGCAGTCCAGGGTGCCTTCTCACACTTGCCTGGTGGTACCAATGTAAAGCCGTCTGCAGCTCACCTGTTTGTATTTCCGGTAACAACGCTGAATGACAGCAGCGGCCACTTCCTGTTGCTCCCGGAGGGGGCGTCCCTGCAAGGGAAGGGGACAAATGGTAGAGGGAATGGGACTGCAAGCAGGACCTGAGTGCCACAGCACATAAGTGCAACTGTGTCAAGGCTGTAGATTGTTCTCTGAATACCTCAGAGAAGCACCCTGTGAGAACTGGAACTCAAAGCATGGAAAGAAGATCAGGCTGCCCAATGCAGAAGCCTCTAGAGCACCACCTGACACAACCATGAAGTTCATTTTCCTGCTCCTGCCAGTGGCAGCTCATGTTTTGTAGAGGGGAAACAAACACTACAGGAGAACATAGAGCAAACTGAACAATATATTCGCAGCATCAGCAGGGGAGGAGGGCACCTCCTTGAATCTTCCTGGGCCATTTTCGTTGCTGCCTCCTTTAACAAATGCAGGGCAGATTGGACAATCATGTGCCAAACACCAGCCCTGGGCTTCCACTTCACTAGCCACTGTGCTCTAAAGTAACTTCTTTCTGTCAGCTGGCATCAGAGTGCCACTGATTCCCAAGGGCGGTTGGGAGACTTCCACACACCCTGATGCTATCCTATCTCCCTGCACCTACCCCTACCAACAGTGACTTCTGCCCTTCACCTTGTATTTCCTGAAGACCGTCTGGACCAGCTTGGCAGCCTCGTAGAGCTCTCTCTGCTCGTGGTCGGAGAGGGTCAGCTGCGCAAACTCGTTTTCGACTTTCTCGCTGGTGGAGGCGCTTAGGAATTCTGTCCAGTCTGTTGCCGAAGGGAGGCTGGGCTTCTCAAAAGCCATTTCATTGACTGGTGAGCTTGCGGGGCTCAGGCTGGTGTTGGAAGAAGGGGTCAGGGGTCCAATGTACAGGCTTCTGCAAAAAGAGGCACAGGGGGAAGAAGGTCATAGCTGCACAAACACCAAGACATGCTGGCTGGCTGGAGACAAAGAAGAAATCCAGGATTTGGTTCGGATTAAGGGTGCAGAGAGACAAGTGAGTTGGTCACATCTGAGCCATACAGTGAAAGCACATAGTTTCCCCAAAGAATCATCGGGCTGTAGTTTACCTCCTTACACAGCTATGATTCCCAGCACCGTTAAACTACACTTCACAGGGTTCTTTATTTGGGAGGCAGTGTTAACTCATTGACCAAAATACCATTCTTACTCATGGACTGGACCATGATGGTAGAGGTGCTTCAGCTGGCTGGTTCATGACTTAGTGCTGTGTTTCAGGTCAGGGAGAGGACCATCACCCTCTCTGAGGCAGGGGCTAGGTCTTGGTGACCCAGAATGTGCCAACCCTTGTTGAAACAGCATGAAAACATGCTGCAAGCTTACAATTTAGCATTCCAGCGATGTTTATTTCACAGTACTTGAGGATTAAGGGTTGAAACTTTGTTGTAACTACTTAACTTGCTCCACACCCAGCGAACCTGAATGGAACCTGTTTCGGGGGTGCTCTGAACCTTTATTGGCTTGACTCAGAAAAACAAAGTGGATTAATTTTATCTGCTGCAACCCAAAATTCAGAAATGAAGTAAAGCATCTAACGGCTGGGCACTGGTAGGTTCCCCCCCCCCATATAACAGCACCAGCAGCAACGAGGAGCCCCCCTCTTGCCTGGTGGGTTTTCAGTTTCGCAAGGTGAGGGGCAGAAAAGTTAATATGGGCCAGTGGGTATCACAAGCTCGACCAGTCCTAGTAATACAAGGCCACAGACCTTATTTGAGCAGCACTTGGTAAGTGGTCGACATCCGCGAGGTAACTGGCCAGCCAGCTCATTGAAGTGCTAATGGTGGCGCTCTCCGTCCTATCGGCTGGTGGCACCTCCATCGGCACAAAGTTTTCCCGCTTGATCCTCTCTGGGGTCGCCTCGATGATGTGCTCTGCCAGAGTCATCATGGTCACCTGTGAAGTGAGAAGGAAAGCTTTTCAGGGACACGTGGGTGGAAGCAAGGTGAGAACAGCACTTCACACCACCTCCCTTCCTGTCGGGTCCCAGAACCTGCTCCTGTCAGACCAAGGAGGAACGCTGTACAGTGGAACCTCGGTTTATGAACACCCCGGTTTACGAATTTTCAGTTTACGAACGCCGCGGACCCATCTGGAACGGATTAATCCACTTTCCATTACTTTCAATGGGAAAGTTCGCTTCAGTTTATGAACAGACTTCTGGAACCAATTGTGTTCATAAACCGAGGTATCACTGTACATAAAATGCTTGTGCTTGGGTTTTGAACATAAAAAGTATTCTGCAATTGGCCAAGGTCGAGGCCTTGTCCCATTACACAACATTACAAGCCTGTTTAGCAGTAGCTGGTGATAACAAGAGAATCTTATTATGCTTGGTTCAGGTAAATTCATTCTGATTGGTCTGTGTGGCTGACAGCAGACTCTGATTGGCTGGAGATTCTCATCAGTTGGGAGTTAAATGTCAGTTGGGCCCCATTTGCCCTCTACATTTAAACCATTTTAAACTGCCATGGCTTCACTCAAAGCATCATGGGAACTGCAGCTTGTGAAGGCTGCAGAGAGTTGTCAGAAGACCTATTCCTCGCACATGGCTATAATTCCCAGAATGGTTTAAGAATCAATTCCTCTTCCCAGGAAAACTCTGGGAATAGAAGCTCTCTGAAAGAGGGGGAAAGGGGTGTCCTAATAACTCTCTGCACTTTTATCAAACTTAACAGTTCTCGAGATTCTTTGGGGGAAGAAGCCATGCCTGTTTAAAGTCTTGAAGTTTTTTCTTAATGTTTAAATTATCTCTTGCATAGCTAGTCATTTTTATGATTGTTTTGTTTGCAGTGCTTTTTATATTGGACGGTTCACAGCCCTGGTGTGTGTTTTATGAAGGCTCACCTGCAGGTCATCCATGTGATGCAAGCAGTCCTCACTTTCTGTGCCGTCCCGGAAGGAGAGGAGCTCTGCGTCAGCCACCTCCCGCTCCGCCATCATCAGCACGCTCATCTGCTCCCGCGGATGGAGCCGCTGGGCCCCTGAGTCCTTCCCCAGCCCCTTGGGGCTGCCTGCCACCTGCATCGCAGGCACGCCAATATACGCCTCCTTTGGGCTCCACTTGGCCCCTGCCTGTGTGCCAGTGCCATGATAGCCAGCCACTTCGGAGACAAGCTCCCGCGCATAGTCCCGCACCCCATGCCTGGGGCTGATTGTCTCTGGGAGGGATTGCTTAGCACTGGAGCTTGGCTTCCGGGCACTCGGCTGCTCCAGGCTCAGGGCGGTGGAAAGAAGCTTCTCCTGCCGAGCACAGAAGTAGTCGGGGTTCAGTTTGTGTTTTTTGGGCGCGGGGTACTCCTTCTGGCTCTCGCTGCTGTAGTAACTGGAGGGCTCGGACCGGGGCCGCCTCAGCTCTGGAACCAAACAGAAGACAAGTCAGGACTCAGCCATGCGAGTGTGGATGTGCATGCGCTGCTCCTATGAAATGTGCCCTGCGTTCACTCTGCCAAAGGGACCATGAGGCTCTGGAGGCCTGGCAAGCAAGTGCCCAAGGTGGGGAACAGCAGAGCACCTCTGCATCAGCTCTGTATGGAGACGCACACAGGCCCCCTCCTTATGACAGAGGGAGCAGGCACCTTAGTTTCCCCACATATGTGAATAGCACCCTTGTGTAAAAGGGCACATTTGGTGGACACTGTTGGGAGGGAGCAAAACTGGTCTCTAAACTGGCCTCATCCTGAGTCTGTTTCTAGATCCTAACAGGAAGGCAAGGGTCTAGTTGTGATAAACCAAGAGGACTCAATCACCTGTGTAGCTGCACTAGATGGACAGAACTCATTAAGCTGGGGTTGTGCCTGTGTTCTGCTGTTGCCTCCTCAGTACCAGATGTCAGGGGTAAAGTAACCATAGCTTCCCATTCCATATAAACCAGGAAACCATGGTTGTCAGGCCTGGCACAAACCAGGATCTGAAACCACAGTAGAAGTTTGTCTCAAAACCTGGTGTGCCCCCACCCTACCAACCAGCATTTCCTGGTTTGGACAGAAAAGGAAACAATGGTTAACCCAGGAAGTCTTCGTGGTGTGCAGCAAGAGCAGAAGAGAGAAGTGGATGGAGCCAGCAGGTAGAAGGTTTATGCATAGCTCAGCTTATTGAGCCAGGATACTGACGTCCAAAGTTAGCCACTGTGTGATCGTCCTAAGTTTGTGGGAAACAAATGAAGGAGGAGGAGAATGGACCAAACCTTTCCTCCAAGGAATGTGATGGAGGCCTTTAAAACAAAACAAAACAAAACAAAACAAAACAAAACAACATCCTACCTGTATTGGAATTGGAAATCACGGTGACTCCCTTCTGGGGCTCCTGAGAGGCCACCATCTCACTGTGCCACTGGGCGATCCAGTTCTCACTGCTGGGTTCCTCATGCGAAGGACAGGGGATCCGGGGGGTTTGCCTGAGTTGGGCTTGCTCCTCCCGCTGCAGGTGCTCGAGGCACTCGGCCAGCTTCACGTGGCCCCGAGAACGAGCAATAGCCAAGGGGAGCCTCCCGAGGGAGTCGGGGATGGAGATAGCGCGGCGGTCCCACTTGTAAAGGACCACAGCTGCATCCACGTGGCCCAGCGCGCATGCCCACATCTGGAAGAAAAAAGAGGTTGGGTGGGCAAGGAAGAAAAGGAGAGGGGAATGTGGCAGAGTACAGGACCCACTCACAGAACTATCTGTTTGTAGGCTTGTCAAGTCTTGGTGTGTGCACCCCAGGATTTGACAGCTCCATTGTTTCACATTCAAGTCTCATGGGGTTGGACACAGCTGGTAAGCCTACTCCATCGCATATGCTCAGGGAAAGGGAGTGGCATGTTAAGGATGCAAAACTTGTGCAATGATCCCAATGGAAAACTCATGCCCCCCCTCTCCCTGGTTACCACAAGCTGCAAAGAAAAGCGACTTTGAGCACCTCGTGGGCAGGGCGTGGCTACTTACCAGCGGCGTGCAGGAGAAATGATCCACGTTCAAGGGGTCCACTTCCAGCTCTAGGTCGATGCTGTCGGCATGCTTGGTACTGGGGGCCCAAGAAGGAGAGTAGTCATTTGGGGCTGCTTACTGAGGGGAGGGGGGATTTTTGCCCCAAAGAGAATGTGGGTGGCAGCTCAACTGTGGTGTTTTTTAAAAATTAAGTTACTTACAATTTTTTTTGTACTTTTGAGTTACATATTGAAGAGGGGGAAATCGCAAACTAAACATCCTCCTTAGCACCCCCCTTTTACCCCACCTAAATATCTAAATAATAACAGCAAAGTTTGTATAAACAATGGAGTGGAGAGAGTCCAAAGGTTGCTAATGTCAATATAAAGAAAAATGTTTTTTTAATAGAAAGTGCCATTTCCCAAATTACACTGTACCATTTTAATACATTTAAACACTTTGTTTCTTTTCAATTTCTGGCTAGCAATGTTCTTGCTGCCATTTACTAAGCCTTAGTTCGTCTCTGCTGAATACACCTAACAATGCTATTTCTAGTGGTTTCTTTCTTCTTCTTTTTACAGGTTTCCCCAGTATTTTTGTTACTTCTACAAATATTTCATCCCAGAACTGGGCAGCTTTGGCACGTTACAACCACATGTGTGTGAAGGAACCATGAACTGGACGTCCCCTGCAGCAAGCAACTGAGCAGGATTTTAGTGCTTTTTTAAAAGGCATTAAATGCCATTTTTGTATTATTTTCAAAGAATTTTATTTTAGTCTTGCTGAATTTGTTTTACAAGGATTTTTTTTCTCCCATAGCTGCCCAATCTTCATCCAAAATAGTTCAATTCTAGACAGTTTCTCACATTCCAGACACTGTGACTTTCAATCGAGCTTCCCCAAGCGGCAAAGGCCACATACCCAGAGTGCTCAGGGATTTAAGAGTTTCTTTTTTCTTTTTGGCTTATTTGGACCCAATAAGAGATTGCACCCATGTACTGTGAAGATACAGCTACCACAGCAATGGGAGAAATCATTTGCATAGGGGGTAGTCAACTAGTCACTTGAAGCCTTCAACAGCCCTTAAGGGGTTCCTACCAAGTCCCCAGGACAGCCCTGAACCCCAGGACAGCTGCCTCCTCCTATGGAAGAGGGATAGCCAAGTGCGCATCCCCAGAGCCTGCCACTGCACCCCCCCCCGGGTTCTTACCGCCATTTAAGGAGAGTCTGGATGAGGGTCGCATAGCCCTGGGCTGCTGCCAGGTGCAGGAGGGTCATCCCCCGGAAGGTCTTGGAGTGGATGAGGTGCTTGGATTTGGCCCAGCAGGCCCTGCTCATCATCTTCTCACACACAACCACCACACGGCTCTCAAAGCAGTTCCCCAAGGTGGCTGCTCCCGAGACGCACTGCAAGGGAGAGATGCGCTGGGCTCAGGGGCTAGCTCTCAGGAGAGCAAGCCAAGCAGCGTGGGCAGAGAGGGAGCAAAGTCTAAGGCTTCTTAATGGATTTTGCCATGAACAAATGACAGCCTGAAGGGGGAAGAGTCTGTCCTCAAACAGCTGGGTGGGGCTTGTTGGCTCTGTGCTATGAATGGGTCATGTCCCTCAAACATGGGAAAACACAAGGAAGTGCAAGTCTGAGCTAGTAAGAAAGGACAGGCTGCCAGCTAGGACACTCCCTGTGCTTGTCTTCAGGACCATTGCAGCCTTCCCCAAGAATACAGCTGGGAAGGGCCCAGGGAGCTATTGCGGAAAAAACTCTTCTTCTTCTTCTTGTTGCTTTTTTTTTTTAAACTGTCTTTGCATTATTTTCCCTCTTCAGAATGAGCAACCAATTACACTAACTACAATATTAGTGGCTCTTATTTCTGAGCATTTTAGCTTCTTTAATTTCTACATAGTAGCACATCTCTCTCCTTACTCGTTGTCTTCAAGAGGCAACTGATAAACTGAAGACGGACTATAGCTCAATGCTGAAGCAGCTGCTTTGCATTGCATTCAATCCCTAATGGCATCTCCAAGAAAAAAACCCTCCCTGAAACTGTGGAGAGCCACCAACAGTCAAAACTGAGCTAAACGAACCAATGGCCTGCTTTTTGCACCCAAAATGGACTATGCATCTTCTTGATCAACACAGGCCATAGAAAATAAATAGGAAGCTGCCTTTTGCTGAGTCTGACCATTGGTCCATCTAGCTCAGTACTGTCTACACTGACTGGCAGCAACACTTCAGGGTTTCAAGCAGGAGACATTTCCAGTCCCACCTTGGAGATACCATGGGAGATTGAGCCTGGAACCTTCAGCATGAAAAGGAGGGGCTCTACCACTGACCTACAGTGGGTGGTCCAGCATCATGGAGCACAAAGCCTCTATCTTAAATGTTCCCCTCCTCCCAGTTGATGCTGGCGGGTTTTTTTGTTTAGCACCATCAGCAGCGACTTCAAAGTCAAGAGGGAGAAAGCCTCTCTATAAAATAATAATAATAATAATAATAATAATAATAATAATAATAATTTATTATTTATACCCCGCCCATCTGGCTGGGTTTCCCCAGCCACTCTGGGCATCTTCCAACAGAAAAATGAAATAAAATAATCTATTAAACATTAAAAGCCTTCCTAAACAGGGCTGCCTTCAGATGTCTTCTAAAAATCTGGTAGCTGTTTTTCTCTTTGACATCTGATGGGAGGGCGTTCCACAGGGTGGGCGCCACCACTGAGAAGGCCCTCTGCCTGCAACTCCCTGGTTCTCTAGAGTGGCACAAAAGACTGAAGAGACTGCAAAAGCCTCTTGAACGTAAAGTACTCCTGTGGGGCACCCAGGAACACAGCCAGGGGGCTCAGCATGTACCTGTGCTTGGCTACCTCCATTGCCGCTGCCGTTGCCCCCACCACCACCTACGCCTTGCTTGTGCTGCTGCTGCTGCTGGGACCCAGTCATTTCGGCCATCCTCCGCTCCATCTGCTCAAGTCGCTCCAGGATAGACATCCTGAACTGGTTCTCTGCGGCAACACAGGAGAGAAACAAAGAGAAAGAGTGTGAATCAGAGAGGTACCCCCATTCCCGCCATGGGGAGCAAAAGCAAGACAGGAGAGGCAAGCCACTGACAAAAGGGTCTCAAGTCTTCAGAAGTCTGTAACCACAAGGATGTGTGTGAAGGAATCTGGGGGAAATCAATATGCTAGGAATTCTTCTTCTGCTCTTTGGCATCACACTGTCCTGCTTCTGAGTGCTTTCTTGGCTTTTCTCAACCACCCAAAACAGAATCAGCTTCTGTATTTAAACATTCTCAAAAAGAAAGCAATGCATGCCCAGGGTCTTTGGCCCTCTTGGCATCTTCCAGTGGATAGACCCAACAACAGATAGCAGGCATGTAGGCTAAATGGGCCCTCCAGGTCGCAGGAGTTTATCTTTGGACATCAAGGCACTGAGGATGGCCAGCTTGCATCCTTCCGAAGGCCTCAGTGAAACAGTGAGGAACCTCAGGCCAGTGAGGAACCAATAGAGCCACGTAAGTCTCTTGCTTGCCCAGATTTCATGTAGAAACCCTTCAGCCAACCATGTTACTTTTGAGTCATTGACTCGGCTTCTCTCTTGGGTGGGGGAATAGTGAAGGAATTATATATAGGGTACTAATGCCTTCGGAAGACTGACACACAAATGCAGAATGCCGCTGCTGGATTGGTGGGCGGGGCAGCCCCAAGGGGCCAAGCATCACCATCCTGAAAGTGCTGCCCTGGCTGCCCAAAACAACCAGGACCCAAGTACCTCCCCTGCAAATATCAACCATCTCAAGCCCTACAATTGGTGCTGCCACTTCTGGTAGTTGCTCAACTGGCACTGACCACCAACAGGGCCCCTTTGGTGGTGGTTCCCCATCTGTAGTCCTCCCTGGTGAGATTCTTCTGTCTCTCTCAATACGTACTAACATTTAGGAAGAGTTTTGAAACATTTCTATTTGATAGCTGAGAAATTCTGATTCTAGCAAGCTTGAAATTATTAGCTGTTGTTTTCAGATGTCCTTAATCACTTTAAATAAGTTTTATTTTTAACTGCACTGTCTTCCTGTGCTTTGTTGTTTGCCTCCCTGGGATCTTGGTGGTGCTGGGGGGGGGAATTTGACAAGCAAATAAATATAACCTAGTTGGCCACTCCCCTACCCCAGATTCTTCCAGGCATCACCCACATGTTTGAGGGCCTAATATCTGCAGCCTGGAGGAAAAGGACCTTGCTGTACAGCACAATGATAGAATGACAGAGTTGCAGGACATCTAGCCCAACCTTGTGCAAGGCAGGGATCTGCAACTACAGCACCCAAGACAGTACCCGAACAGGATAGATAAAGCCCATCACCCCCAGAACTGCTTGTACCATGAGGCTATTCCTCCATTCCATTTGCACCCTTGGCCTTTGGGCCTGCCCTCTGGAGCAAGGGAGATAATCCACACCTTAGGTTGTGGTCATTAAGTGATGAACCTGCCTGGAGGAAAACCAGCTCTCCAATGCCCCATGATGAATCCAGCTGGGGACTGAGATCCCCGACACTGTCAGATTTCGAGGGGGGGGGCACTCCCTCTCTTGGGATTTCGCTCCACTTCCAGGGTGGCAAACCAAGACAGGCGGTTCCACAGGCCACCTCTTCAGGCCGAGTAGCCTATTTTGGGGGAGGACAGTTTGCAAAAATCACCCGCCCGCCAGCTGTATACTAATCACACTACTGTCTAAAAAGCAGCCCCAACCAGTTCAAGGAGGCCTGGCACTTCCTTGAGGCGGGGGGCGGGGGCGGGGCAGGCTTCACCACTTTCTTGCTCCAAATCGCTTTCTCTCCCCGTCCCCCGCATTTCAAAATACGTTTTCTTACATTTCGGACGCCCCGAGGGAGAGGTCGCCGCTGCTGCTGGCGGTGGGAGATCGGGAGCCTCTAGGCGGCTCTTCTGTGCCCCGTCCCGAAGTAGGGGATAGGGAGGAACTTCCGTGGGGCGGAGGGAGGGGGAGAAGAGGGCGCGTTCCTTCCCCCACGTGCGGCTGGGAACTTTCCCCGCTCCTCGTCCGCGCCTGGCGCTCCCCTGGAGTCCGCTCCCACCTTCCGCGCGGGCCCCGCGGTGGCGCAAAAAAGGTGGGCAGGGCGGGAGCGAGGCGCACTTATCGGCCAGCCAGCTCGCCCACCCGCGGGTCCCTTCGGACGCAGCCCGAGCGAGGGAGCGAGCGGCCGGTCAGCCCGCCGGGCTCTTTGGACAGCCCTCCTTTTCCTTCCCCGCCTCTGCGCGGCCAATCCGCAGCGCGGAAAGTGACATCAGCCCCCGCTGCCGCCGGGGAGCGCCCGCTCGCCACACGCGCGCCGGAGCCAATGAGGAGCCGTCGGGGCAGCGCAACAGGTGCCCGGCCCGGGACGCCCCGCGCCGCCGCCCACCTCGCCCGCGGAGCCCAGCCCAGCCCTGCCTTGCCTGCGCCGTCCGTCGCGGCCCCGCCATGCCCGGCCGGAGCGCACGAAAAGGAGGAGAAGGAGGATGCGCTCGCCCCGGAGAGCGAGCGACCTGGCCAGTCCCGCTCGGTCTTGCCGCCGCTCTGCGCCCGCAATGCAGCCGCCGGGGAGGGGGCGCTCCGCATTATGACAAAGCGCGGCTGGAGCCGCCTCCGCGCGGCAACGCCGCCCCCCTCCCGCCGGGCTGAGCCTCCCGCCTCGCCCCTTCGCCGGCCCTGGCTGGCTGTCGGCCGTCGCCCTCCAAGCTGCAAGTCGCTATGCCTTGCGCCGTCCTCCTCCCTTCTCCTCCGCGGGCTGAAAAGTGCCCCCCGCCACGGCTTGCCTTCGGGTTGCTCCTGCCCCCCCCCCAAATTCCTGCGGGTGGGCTTTGGCGGGAGTCTCCTCCAACTCTTGTGCCTGGGCACCCGTGAAGCAAAGGGAGGGTCTGCGCGGCAAGGACGCATGGCTAAACTGGGGTGGGATCGACGTTGGGACGGCCTTCCCTTGGACAGGCCCCCTTCAGCGTCCGGAGCAGAGCCGAGCCGGCAAGGCAATCCTTCCCCCTTTTCCTAGATCAGATATACCTTCCTCTCCTCCCACCCCCAAATCACACCAGAGCCATTATTCCCTGCCTTCCCCTCCCGCATGGCCGTGCCCCGCTCAGCCAAGCCAAGCCTGAGAAATGGCTTTGGGCATTCCTGCGTTTCAGGGTGTGAAACGCTCCCCATTTTGAAGGCTGCCTCAGGAGATGATGGGCTCTCCTTGGCTGGAGGTGGAATGGTCACCAGCAAAGGATGCTGCTGTTGCAGATCCTGCACTGAGCCAGGCATCACGTGTTTCCAAGCTCCCTCCCAAGTCTATAATACAACTTGTCTACATCATTCTTAAGAGTGTGGCACTCATACCTGGACACAGTCCTCCAGACCAGGCTGGACTACTGCCGAATAAATTAGAACTATTACTTCCCAGGACTTGGAAACTATGATCCTATTCATGTTGCTTAAAATTACCCACCCACCCCACTTTTTTTTGCAACCGTATCACAGTGCTGGCTCATGTTTAGGTTGTAGCTGATTACAATTCTGAGATCCTTTTTACATGTATTGCTGCCAAGGCAGGTTCCCCCCAAACGACAACAACAACAAAACCTCAGGGTGCACCTCACCAAATATAGAACTTTGCTGTAAAATTCTTTTTTAATTAGTTTTGGCCCAGTTTCCTGTTCTCTCAAGGTCTGCGGTGATAGTAGCTCTCCCTCACAGTTTTGCATCATCTGCAAATGCTCATTGTGTCTTTGAGCAACCCTCATGCTTGCAAGGATAGTGGCCTAGTTCTTGCTAAGGTATTACAGCCAAGCCTGGCTATAGTACATCAGATTGCATGATTAAATGTACCTGGGGGATCCTCTGATTAACTGATCCTTCCCCAAGAAGAAGAAATGTGTGCAGAAGGAGGCCAGAGCCCTTCTTCTCCCCAACAGTTTTCCACAGGAAGGGTTTGTTGTTTTGGCATGCAGGGACATTTAGTCACGTCTGGCGTGATGCAGCCCAGAGACAGCTCAGAGCCCCAAAGCAGAGCTGCTTTGCAGGAGCTGCACCTCCTCCCAGGTGTTTCCCTCCCCGGGCAGGTATTCCTCACTGCTCACTGCTAGCAAGTCGGGTTTCCTGGATTTGCTGGAAGTGTTTGAAAAGAAAGCTCCCTGGACTGTCTTTTACCTGCCTTGCTGTTTGGCAGACTTTTATGGCTTTGATTCTTGTTGCATTTGAATGGTAATCATTTCCTACCCCCCCACCACCATTCCTGTGCAAACGGAGCCCATAAAATTTGGAGAAAGGGGATCTCTGTAGCACCCTCCATCTCTCCCACTCACATCTTTTAGCTTGGTAAGCCTCAGTTCCTCCAGGAAACCTGAGCAGTGCAGTTTCATTTCACCCTGTAAGCTACAGAAAATCCAGGTTGCCTGAGTCAGCTGGAGGTAGAACTCTTTGAAGAGTCGCCTGGGAACAATCTGGGTCAGCTTCCCCACCTCCAAGGAAATTAATAGACCGAGCCTCTGGCAGAGCATGGCTTTTTCCACACAGGAGGTAGCACACAGATAGCAGGAGGAGCAGAGCCCCTGCCATCCTCCCGCTCATTTGCACAGCCTTCCTCAAGCTGGTGCCTTCTAAATGTTTGGGCTACAACCTTCCTCACATTCCCTAACCTTTGGTCATGCTGGCTGCTGGGTTGGAGGCCACAAAACTTTGGAAGGCTGGTGGATGTGGTGGCCTAGGGGAGGCACTGTTTTTGAATTCATAGAATCATGGAATTGTACAGTTGGAAGGGACCACTCAGATCATCTAGTGCAACCCCCCTGCAATGCAAGAATCTTTTGCTCAACATGGGGCTTGAACCCACAACCCTGAGATTAACAGTCTCATGTTCTACCAACTGAGCTATCTTAGAACTTGTGGCATCCCTGCTACTGATAGAGCACACCTGGGGTTGCAGAGTTCTGAAGTACCCCAGAAACACTTGTGATTGCCCTTGCAGCCACTTCTGGTTCTATACATCATTCTTGGATTCTGGGCTTGCTTTGGAAGGAGATTTATCACTCGGGAGTGCTCCAAAGTCACAGGGGCTGAGACCTGCAGGTGGATGGGCTGGTTAAGGTATCTTTTACAAGACAAAACCGAAGGCAACAGCTCTACTTGCAAGGAAGGGATTCGCCAGCGATGAAGCCTGATACTTTCCCCATCTTCAGGAGACTGGAGCCCCCACTGCACAGTCTGACCTCCTGCCCCCAAGACCACCCACCACTCTGGGAGCCATGTTTGCATTTCTCACCATCCAGGGACAGCCAGTCGTGCTGAGAGGAAGGCAAGGGTGGCAGTGCCCGTGCTTTGTACTCAAAGACCACCGAGTTGGAGATGATCTGGTTGTTGAAGGCCACTTGCAGAGTGACGAGCCCCGTGTCATGAGCTGAAAGGCAAAGGGAGATGGTGGCTTTTAAGAAAGTGATCCCAACACACGGAAGCCTTCACTGGGCACCTGCAAAACACACCTTTCTCAGTGTGTTGGGGACTATGGCGACCCCCTCTCCTCCCCACCACCTGCCCTTTCTGGAAGCAGAGGCTGGCTCTCTGTCTGCTGCAAGGTGGTAAGGTAAAGTACCCCCAGACAGTTAAGTCCAGTGAAACTTGACTATGGGATTCGGCACTCATCTCGCTTCAGGCCGAGGGAGCCTGCGTTTGTTCGCAGACAGCTTTTCAGGTCATGTGGCCAGCATGACTATTTAAACAACAAACTAGACAATAGGACAACTTAAACAATGCAATAAAACTGGGACGGCAGCAGCAGATGGGGAAAAAATCTATATGAAAAGCAACAGATCAGAAGACAGATCTACCGACACAACAGTCAAATTGAACCTCTATGCTCAGAGGCTGTGTACCTACAAATAACAGATGCTGGAAATGAATGTCGGGGAGGGCCTCTTTACTCCTCATAGGTTTCCAGGAACCTGGCATGCTGTGGTTGGAAGCCAAAGGCTTGCACTTTGCAGCAAAGTGGCTCCTGAATTCTGAAGCAAGGATTACAAGTGTGTAAAGGTGCCCCAGCTCTTTCTGATGCGATGCCTCCAGCACAGGGGCTTTAAACACACACACACACACACACACACACACTCCTGGATTTCTCACCTGGGCAATAACAGCGCAGCACCCCCGGCTGTATCAAGGAGGCCGGCACTGAGATCTGGTCAAACAGGCAGCTGTAGTTATTGCTGGCCTCCTGCCAGGGCCCTGTGATCAGCACCTTCACGCCCCCCTGCAGAGGAGAAAAGCAAGCAGAGCAGGGAATGGGTCAGGAGGCGTCAGTCTTGGACCACTCTTGGCTGCCTCCACTCCTCAGGGGGCTATCTTCTCCTCCTGCCCCACAAAGTGACTGACATTTGCCACAGAGAGATGAAATAAGAGCAGGAGTCATATGAATGTCAAGGGGCTCTCAGCCCTGGCGGCCAGCCAATGCCTGCTGCATGTGGGACAACCAAGACCAGGCAAGCAAGCAGGGCTCCATGGCGAGGTAGGGGGGGCTCCCCTATCTATGAGGTGGCTTTCAGTTGGGAACTGGAAGTGTGGAGCTGTGAGTGGTTCAAGGTGCCCAGCTGAGGCTTTGGGCTACAACTCCCATCATCCCCAGCTCTCACGGCCATATTGTAGCCCAAACATTGGAAAGGCACCACTCAGCAAAGGCTAGCTTCGTGGGAACCGGAGAACAACCATGTGCCGCTCCATCAGATACTGTCTTCCTTATTTTCTCCAACCAAGTCCTGTAACCAATGCCACCTAGTAGACAGGAAGCTACTGTATTTTTCGCTCCATAAGATGCATTTTTTCCCTCCTAAAAAGTAAGAGGAAATGTCTGTGCGTCTTATGGAGCGAATGCGTGGGCCCTGGAGCCGAATTGCCCAGGGGCGATCCATGTTTTTTTTTTTTAAAAAAGAAAGAGCTAAAGGCTAACAAGAGGGGAAGAGAGTGTTGAAAGGAACCCGCTCAGCAGCTGATTGCAAGAGATCGGGGAGGGAGATAAGAGGAAGGCTGTTTGTTTCCCCAGTGACATGTGACTGTCTGATTAGATTATCTGTCTGGAAACTGTAGAAATGGGTCCCTTTCCTTTCCTATAGAAGCTGCAGAACTGTGAGTTGAACCCCGTAAAAACAGGATTCCCCCCCCTTTGCAAGGTAAGCTCAACAACTTTGAGCTGATCCTAAAAAATGGAATTTTCCCCCTTTGCAAAAAAGATGCACAAATGTGAGCTCCCCCCCCAAAAAACGGGGCTTTTCCCATTTGCAAAAAAAAGCTGTACAACTTTGAGCTGCTCCTCAAAAAAATGGAGCTTTCCCCCTTTGCAAAAGAAGCTTCCTCAAATATTTAATGGGGGGGGGGCAAAGGCACCTAGGCCTCTAGGAGTTGGCTGCTATGCCTAGGACAATTCAAGAAAGCAAAAAATTTTTTCTTGTTTTCCTCCTCTAAAAACTAGGTGCGTCCTAGTTTTTACCGTGAAAAATACGGTAAATGTGGCAGATGTGAGCTGGTATTCAACTAAGACCTATGCAGAGCGTAGACCCACTGAAATTAATGAACCTAAGTTGCTCATGTCTGTTAACTTTGATGGGCCTACTCTGAGTAGGACTAGCATTGGACACCACCACCAGGGGTTCAAATACCACCCCCGGCTTCAGTTGACTCTGTGGCCTAGAGAAGTCGCTATTTGCCTCAGTTCCCCATCTGATGAATGTTATCAGGCATGTTCACCACCCAGCTTTCTCCCCAATAAGGACCTCAAAGCTTGTTGCCATTCCACCTGAAGGAAAGCCCCTTGAAGGAAGCAGGAGAAATAAAAACCAATCCATCAGTACTGGAACCACAACACAGGAGAGGGACATTCAGATTTCCTTTCCAATGCCTTTCCAGAAGAAGGGAGCTGCTGCTGAAAAGGTCCCTCTCCGTTCGCCTGCAGCTTCTGAGTCAGGCTGAGATTCTCAGGGCCCAGTTGACAGTATGAGAGAGAGAAGTGGATCACAGGCTCCTGATTTTGCTAAAAAATGTAAAAGACCCTGGAGGAGCGGCAACAGGGGAGGGTCACCTTAACCCACTCTCCCTCCGCCTGTTTTTCAGAACAATATTGTGCCCCAACTCACCATGAGGAAAAGATAAATATTTCCCGCTATGGGCATTTTCAGTGAGAAATAGCTCTGTGGGGAAAGCCATGGTAGCTTCCTACAGCTGCTACTTATTCTGCAAAGAAAACTGATGCGTGTGACCCTTGATTCCGAAGGGAGGACTTGTTTTAGCCTAAGTTGCCCGGGAGAGAGAATCAAATGTGGGCCGGGGGAAGGAGAGGCCTCTGTCCCACTGCTGCCTCTGTCCAAGCAAGTAGCACAAGAAGCATCTTCAGGTTGCAGAGCCGCCCTGCATTGGCTTCTGCTGTCACATTTGGGCAGGAGATCTAAAAACCTGGAGAGAATCTGAAATATGCTTCTCCTGTGCTGACCCCCAGTGGCAGAAAGGCAGAAAAACACTTTTCAAAAAAGCAATTTTACCAGCTTGGATTGGGAGGCCCTCGACACACACACATTGTTAGTACTTTTCAAATCTACTTCTCTAAAAAGTTAGAAGTGGGGCTGCTGTGAGCAGGTCTGGTTGCAGCACCTTGGCCAGTGCACATTTAGTGTCCAACCTGGGAGTCTTGGCGTGTAGTTGGAGAAAGGTAACACAGAGGGATGTGTTTCATGAAAGGCACGAAGGCACTTTGCTCTGGGGATGGACTGGTTTATTTCTGGGGTTAAGATGTATGGCTTTAGGAAACAGGGCAGAAATGTTCACCTGCCCACCTTGGTTTGGTTTTGTGATGTCACCATATGGCTAAAGCCGATTGGTTGCGTGGCACTGCCAGGAGGCCAGCTCTCTACTGCCTTTCATCCAAGGTGCACTTTGTACTTTTCTGCCCGAAGAAATGCTCTACACAGTTCTATATAGAGAAGCGGGTAGCAGGGCAGCATTCTGGCCGGTTCAAAATATTTCTAGGCTGAAGCTGGCGACTGTGTCACTCACCTAAAGGTAAAGGGACCCCTGACCATTAGGTCCAGTCTTGACCGACTCTGGGGTTGCAGCGCTCATCTCGTGTTATTGGCCGAGGGAGCTGGCGTACAGCTTCCAGGTCCCACTTCTGGCAAACCAGAGCAGCACACTGAAATGCCATTTACCTTCCCGCTGTAGCGGTACCTATTTATCTACTTGCACTTTGACGTGCTTTCAAACTGCTAGGTTGGCAGGAGCTGGGACCGAGCAACGGGAGCTCATCCCGTTGTGGGGATTCGAACCGCCAACCTTCTCATCGGCAAGCCCTAGGCTCAGTGGTTTAACCCACAGCGCCACCCACGTCCCTGACCATTAGGTCACTCACCCACCTACTCCCAATAACCCCAATCTCTCTCTCCCATCTTTGCTCAGCCTAAAACAGGGAGGGACAGAGGCCTTGGCGGGAATGAGAGACTGTAATGTCGATTGGAAAGGAGACTATAGGAGCACCAGAGAAGCCCAGCAGCAGCTCAATCAGGTCTTAGGGACCCAACGAGCCCAGAATCCTGTTCTCGCAGTGGTCAACCAGATGTTTCTTCTGGGAAGCCCACAAGCAGGACACGAGCCCAACAGCAGCAGCAGCAGCAGCAGCAGCAGCAGCAGCCTCCCTACTTGTGGCTCCCAGGACTGGCATTCAGAGGCTTACAACCTCTGACAGCAGAAGCTCCCTCTCCCTTGCATGCTGCGGTTTCAGTTTTCCTTCCTTTCCAACTTCCCTGGAGCACAGATGGGACAGTCAGGTAGAGAGGTGGGGCCCTCCCCTCCTTGGCAGGCCAAATTATCTCATTTCCAAAACCCAGGGCTCCCCCCCCCATTGGAACTCAGTTCTGGCATCTCTCAGGTGGGCGCCATTGCCATTCTAAGAGAACAAGGGAGGTGTTCATCATGGTGAGTTCCTGCACCTCTTTTTCTAGAAAAAAATAGCACTGCCAAAAGCCACCAAGGGCTGAAAAGCCAAACAGCTCACCTCTGGATAAGACCACTCGGGCGAGTAATCCGTCACCATGAAAAGGCGCCCGCTCTGCTGGAGCATGCCCAGGGTGCCCTGAGCAGCAGCAGCGGCTGCTGCTGCCGCCGACACCACCTCAGTCACGTGCATGTAGGCCAGAGTGCTTGCCCCGTTCTCTGTGCCGCTGCTGAGGTGCAGGCTGGCTTGCTGGGGGCTGCAGCAGGGGATACACATCTCTGCCTGGCTGTAGGAGGCCCGGTTGGCGTCCTCCGGCTGGGGCAGCCCACTGCTCTCGCCTGATACCAGCTGGTGCCCGTAGATGGTGTTGCTCCCACCTTCCACCGAGATGAAATCATTGATCAGGTCAGAGAACTGGTTGCTAAAGGAGATGTCAAAGTGGTCCAAGCTCAGCTCCATGTTGGAGGAGTTGTTCAAACCCGGGTGGGCTACTGGGTAGAGGCCTTGCACCATGTTCCCTTGGAGGATGGGAAGGCTGTTCCCATTCCGCAAGCTGCCCCCGTTGGTCTCGGGCTGCATGTAGTGCTCCGTCCCACCACAGGCCTGGAGCTCCCCCGTCTTCAGCAGGTTCTCATTCCCATCCGCCTGCGGCGAGGTCTCCATCGGGACCTCGCCTTCAGCCGACATAGCCTGGAAGTTTGCCTGGAACTGCATGAGCTGGAGCGAAGAGGTGGACTCGATGCGAGCTTCCACCGTGCCGTTGCAGTTGGAGGTGTTCTGGGAGGAAGCCTCCGTCTTCACGTTGGGGAGCCCTAAAGGGTTGACAAAGGAACTGCTTGCATCGTTCAGGTTGTTGTGGCTGTTTTGCTCCAGCGGCAGAGGTTTGCTGGCATCCTGCAGGAAGAAACTGGGGGAAGGGGTCTGGTGGACGTGGGGGCTCTGGACCGCTTGGTTGAAACCAGAGGAGTAATCTTTGTTGGAATCGATTGCACTAAAGTCCATTTGTTCCAAGGTGGTACTGGGGCTGAGGCCTCCGCCGGATGGGAGCAAACTGGAACCGGTCGTAAGGGTGAGCGAGTTGGACGAGGAAGAGGAGGAGAACGCTTCTTTCGACATCTGCTGCTCAAAGGACGTGTCCTCCGTCTTAATCTCCTTGGTGAGGGCTGCGCTGAAGTTGAACCCACGCTCTGTCGTTGGTGACTGCCTGATGTTGGGGCCCAGGCAATCTGCCTTGGGACCTCCTCCTCCATACGTCTGCCCCTGCTTGGGATTGTTAAGGAAGCAGTCCGGGTCGAAATTCATAGTGGTTTCTGGGATCTTCCGGCTACTGTCCAGAGTGGTGGAGAGCACCAGCTCTTCGGAGACGCTGGCGGGCAGCATGGACAGGCCCTCCGAGCTGCTGGCGGTGGGGAAGGTGAACTTGTGGCCATCCGAGCTCACGGCCAGGACCAGCCCTTGGGCAGCTGCGTCCGAGGAGAGGAGGTGCTGATTGGGACCCGCGGTGGGTGACATTGTGTAGACGGCCTCGCTGGTCACATCCGACATGAAGACTGTGGCGTTTTGTGACAGGTTGCCCATCACTGAGGCAACGGCCATGCTGGAGACCCCAGTGACAGCCGGGCTGTCCGCCACATCGGGGTCACTGTTCAACCCACTGCTGATGGACACGGGGGAGTTCTGCGTGGTGTCAGGGACTTCCACCTGATTGGTCGAGGAGACCTCTGTGCTGTTCTGATGCAGCAGGACCGGCTTGGCCACTTTGCCGTTCCTTTTCTCCCGGCTGGAGGACTTGCCATGGCTGTGCTCGTTCTTCCCTTCGGAGACATCGTTGTTCTGCACCTCGGAGTGGGCGCTGTACCCGCCTGACCTCGGCTCGACCTTTGGTGAGATGATGCGGTGTTTGGCACTGTTGCACTTGTGGTGCACACTGCTACCTGCGCCTGTCCAAAGCAGAAACAGAAGGTTAATCGTGGACTGGAACACAAGCCAGCTGGTCCTTATGCCAGAAGTTTCTCTGTATTACTTTCTATTGCAAAAGGGATGGCTGGGACTGAACAGCTGAAGCTTTCTACAGCCATCAGCCTTAGAGCAAGATCAAGATGGGCAAAAACACCATGAAAGGATCAACCTGTTGGGGGACTTCAGAGCTTCAGCCTGAACATGTTTTGCCTACAGCTAGATTTGTGCCTCTTGGACCAGAGGTAACTAAGCTTTCCGTTGATTTTGATATGAGACTATACTATGAGGCATCCTGTCTTTGTTGGTTGAAGGAATGGATGGTATTAGAGAATTCACATATTCTAGACTTAGAAGGTCATGATAATATTTTTGGTTGGCACACTTATTTATGGTATGAAGAGGTGAAAGTACATAAAGGATTTACAAATAATATAATTAGGAAAAATTTGTATAGAGTATGGGATAAATACAAACATTTATTAGAGGTAAAAACACCACTTTGGCTCTCACTGTTGGAAGCTATAGCAGTAAAGAAAAAGAATATGATAGAAGGGTGGACAACTTATAGAAATTTATTAAAACAAGAGGGAGGAGAGTATAAATTAAAAGAATTTAAGGAACCACAGAAAGAAGGTGAAGTCAAGTTTTGAAATGTTAAAATGACTAAAATGACTAAAATGTATAAATCTGAAAATCATAAAAAATTCATAGTTTAGGTTAAAATGCATTCAAAAATAAGTATTTTAAAATAAAATGTGTACAAAACACATATTTTAAGTTAGAATAGACAAAAATAATGCAATTCTTTGTATGATAATTTAAAAGAGGTTTGTAGCCTGAAGAAGAAACAGGACAGAACGTATGTCTGAAATTTGGGGGACATACAAAATGTCCCCTTTTATTGGTGGGGTAAGGATTCAGTCGTATCCTGGCAAGTGCAGGCCGTGCTATTATAGTCAATTTCCAGCTCTTGCACAGACCTGTTTCCTCAAAAGACTGGACTTTTTGCACTAAACAAAGTGACCAGCAAATATGCTGGGAAGCAAAATAATGTGACCTTCCCACCAGCAAATCAGGCTGAATGCTCAGTAAAGGGGCAAACTGGAAGTTACCTCCCCAAGTAGCCTAGGAATCAGCTGATCTGTCTGCCTCTGATGTCTAATGGAGGGTCCTGCTTAAGGTATTATGGCTAAGAGCCCTTCAACCCTCCTGGCCCATAGGGACATGGGTAGTGCAGGCAGGACTGGCCCAAGACATTTTGACACTCGAAATGAACTACAAAATGGTGTTCCCCTTTCCACCAGGGAAGAAGGGGAAAGTGAAGCTTGACATCAGGAACAAAGGAGGAATAACGGTCTGCTGCCCCTGTGGATTCTGCCACCTGAGGCAGTTGCTTCACTTTATCTCAGGAGTGGGCTGGCCCTGAGCACAGGAAGTCAGAGCATTGGTCCATCCATGTCAGTGTTGTCCACATGGACTGGCTGTGGCTCTTCAAGTTTTTCAGGCAGAGGACCTTCCTACCCCTGTGACCCTCTTGCATGCAAAGCAGGTGCCTTGCTTCCCGCCCCCCAGCTGCATCCCACCCTGATTCCGCCCTCCCACAAATCCAGCACTTTGTGGCATTCCAAAACTGGGAGAGTGCAGAACGCTTTTGCTCCACTTTGGGCCCTGCAAGCTCCTGCTCCTCACCCAAGTTGCCAGTGCAGAGGCAATTGTGCGTCCGAGGCTGCGGTTTGGTCTGGTGGCTGTCCAGGATCTGCTGCACCAGCTGCTCCACAGAGAAGCCCGAACTGCTGTTCCCATTGCTGCATGTCCACTTGATGCCGTGAACTGTGGAGAGAGAGAGAGAGAGAGAGAGAGAGAGAGAGAGAAAGGCAAGAGGTGAGGTGGAAGCAGCAGCAGCAGCAGCAGCCGGACGACCAGCAGTTGTCCTGGCAGATCCTTTGCTCTGGAGGACCTTTGGTTGGGGACAGACTATGTGGAACCACGTGCTTCGTCACCTCATTTCCCATTAGGGTAATTAGAGTTGGGAGTGAGAGGATGCCCCTTTCCCCCTTCCATGTTTCTCCAGGGGGCTTTGCCCTGCTTCCCGCTCCTCCTTTGCTGGAATAACTCCTAAAATAAATCCCAGGACAGGAGTATACACCCTTTGCCAAAGATTCAACTCCTTTCAGCTTCTTTGCATTGCCCCCACCCCTCTGTGTACCAACCTATAGAAATATGTGCAGGGATAATTCTTTTGTTTTTTTCCTTCTGTGCCCCCCACCCTGCAAAAGCGCTCTTGGCATGAATGTGCGCATGGTTTCCTGCAGGTGAGTTTTGCTGCGTTTCAGCCGGGCACAGAAGTGCAGAGACGCAACCTCTGGCCAAAGAGCATCTTGGGGCAATCAGGTCACACTGAAGCTGCTCTCTTGTGCAAGGTTTTCATAGCCAGTAGGCACCACACCCGTCCTTCAAACATCTGTGAAATATGTCTTTGTTTCCAGAAAAGTCTGGCAGTCTTTTAGGTGGAACTAAGCTTTGCATAGCCTGGGTGCAAGCAGATCAGAGCCAATGTTCAATCAGTGGTTGGCCTGGGGGACTACCGCCTCCTCCATAACTTTGCAGGGGCTCTGGAATCCTTGGGCTTGTGATAGCTTCTGGGCTGGGTGCAAAAGTGTGACGTCACAGATTCCAGAGCTATGTTTCTCTTGCGGTGCACGTACGGTTCTGCGTCCTGCTGTTGACGTAAACTTGGAAGGGACCCGTTTTTTGCTGCTCCAGAAGGTACGGCTGTGTTTTGTGAGGTGATTTGGGGGGGGGAGACTTGCAAGGCCTCTTCAATTTGGCTCTGAGTCTGTACAGAATAGGGAGAGGCCCCTCCGCTGGAGCATCCCCAGCTCTCTGAAGAAGAACAATGCTGGCCTTCAACTTTGCTGCTTTTGGGCCACAAATCCTGTACCCGTGCCCCACCTTTCCCTCACTGGGTCACCAAGCTAGGCTGCTGCTCCTCCTTCTCCAAATGAGCTTCTTTTTCTGCTGCTGCTCCCCCTTCTGTTGTGAAGGTTATACGATGAAAACCCACTGAAGGGTGACAGATTGCAAGGAGAGAATTTCAGGATGCTTAATGTAAATTACCGACTGTCTTGGCACATCCAATATGCAGATTGTCTCGCTTTCCTTGCGCAGCGCAACAAACCCCCCCCCCCCCGCTTTTTAAAGAAAACCTCCTCTGAGCCAGCGAGTTGTTAGCACTGAATATAAAATACTATCAAGATGGCTTTTAACATGTCACGCTTGGCTTCCTGACACATAATGAATCAGTGGGAAGGGGTGGGAGGGGGGGGGAAAAGAGAGCATTATGAAGGGAAGGTTAATAAAACAGCCCATTGCCACCTCCCTCCTAGAAAGGCTGGAAGATCAAAACTGCTTGGAAAGCACACCAGATCTCATTGGAGTTTGGGTAGAGAGGTGAATAAATAGAGAAACGAAAGCATCCCCCTGGATCCTTTGCTGTCACTTGAGGCTCAGGTGGCTCAGGTGGCTTCGGTGGCCCGGAGTGCCTTCCATCACCTTCAGCTGGTGGCCCAGCTACGCCCCTATCCGGACAGGGATAGCCTAACTACTGTTGTCTATGCTCTGGTAATCTCAAGGTTAGATTACCGCAATGCGTTATACGTAGGGCGGTTCGGAAACTTCAGCTAGTGCAGAATTCAGCAGCCAGGTTGCTCATCACAGCAAGACAGTTTGAGCATATTACACTGGTCTGACTGCACTGCCTACCAATTAGTTTCTGGGCCCAATTCAAAGTGCTAGGTTTGCAGGAAAAAAACCCAGCCAGAATTTTACTATCCCAAAGATGGAAAAGCGACAAAATACCAACGAAAGAACATTGGCAAGAAAAGTTGATGGAATACGCTGAAATGGTGAAGCTAACCGAGAGACTTAAAGATAAGGACAATCGCAACTTTAAAAAAAGATTGGGAACCTTTTGTGATGTATATACAGAAACAATGCACTGAAATGAACTCACTGGCAGGATTGGAGTAGTACACTTACAATGGACAAATACAAACAGAAAGTATAATTATGAGGTAAAAATGAGAAGAATAGATAAATGATGCAACCTTAATTTTAATATACAAGGAATACAAAATTATAATCAGAAGAAACAGGTATGCTATAAACCAGGAAGGGAAGTTGGGAGAATTCGTGGGGGGGGGGGGAAGTTAGCTGAAATTGAAAAATGTAATTTGAATGTTTGATTATGCTAAAATTTCTTCAATAAAATTAAAAATGTTAAAACAACAACAAAGTGCAGGGTTTGACCTGTAAAGCTTTAAATGGCTCAGGACTGCCTCTTTCCATATGAAACTACCTGGACCCTGAAATCATCTTCTGAGGCCCTTCTTTGTGTGCTTCCTCCTCAAGAGGTCTGGAGGGCGGCAACACGAGAACGGGCCTTTTCTGCAGTGGCTTCCCATCTGTGGAATGCTCTCCCCAGGGAAGTCCACCTGGCACCTTCATTTAGGCACCAGGCAAAAAAGTTCTTTTTTAACCAGGCCTTTGGTTGATTTGATTGACACCCAATGCCCTTTTTAAATGTTTTTTTGGGGGGGGTGAGTTTATTGGGTTGTTGTTTTTATTTTGATTATTTATTTTGTGGTCTTATATTTTGATTTTGCCCTGAGACCTCCGGGTATAGGGCAGTATATTAATAATAATAATAATAATAACAACAATAATATACTTTGCAGCTGCACCACACACATACCCTCTCATGCACACACATATAGACTAGACCCAAAGGCATCTATCTGAAGGCAGCCCTGTTTAGGGAAGTTTTATTGTTTGATGTTTTATTGTGTTTTTAATATTCTGTTGGGAGCCACACAGACTGGCTGGGGAAACCCAGCCAGATGGGCGGGGTATTATTATTATTATCATCATCATCATCATCATCATCATCATCATCATCTTTCACACAGATCCATTTCACCTATGCACAGCCATGCATACAACTTTCCCTCTGCCTCTCACAAACCACACACCCACAAAATATATAAGCAAAATAAAAACAACAACCCAATATCCCCCCACCCCCCAAAAACCCCACAACCACATTTTAAAAGGGCATAGGATATCAGCTGGGGAGAAACACATTTCTGTGCTACACACATATATGACTGCAGTAACACCTACAACAGCCCTGTAAAGTGGGGCAGCATTTTTTATCATCTCTGGGGCTGATGCTGAGAGAATATTGTTCTCATTGTTCCTTGCTCTGGGATTGAAAATAGTCAATACAGACCTGGTTACAACTATTTGGAAATAAATAAAATAAAATAAAATAACGGCTTACTTAAAACTCCCTGACCTTAAAACCAGGACTTTGTGGCTTACCCCATGACCCTTATGTAGCCATTCCTGTCTTTATGACTTCCATGGAAATATAAAACCACACATGTGAGAAGCAGGGCTCAGCTGCAGACTACGAGTTTTGCATGAAAAGGTCCCAGGTTCATCCCCTGGCATACCCCCTCAGGGAGGGCTGTGGAGAAACTCCTGTTCGAAATCCTAGGCAGCCACTGCTGGTCAGAAGTTGGATGGCCTGCTGGTCTCAGTATAAGGCAGCTTCCTCCATTTCTCCTGTGTTTCCAAGAAAAAAACCTACTACCCTGTCTCCAAAGCCCCTAACTGTGGACACACAACAGCCGGGGTCTCCTTGGCGACTGCCCATTTGAAAAAGTAGCATGTGCCTTTTCATTCCCGACTCCCCACAAGTTTTAATTGACAGAAATAAAGGGATCACTTCTGGTTTTTCTCAACTGGATTAAACTTTAATTAGATTTCTCTTTTCATACCTCCGAACACCTACACAATAACAACTTTCAAATCCTGGCATGTGGTGTCTCCCACCCTTTTGTGGGTTGTGAAAACCCACCTGGCTGTGCATTGCTGAGCGAGCAGACTTGAAACAATGTCCCTGTCTGGGGTTCCTTTTGCAATCCTTTCTTTTCCAGCAACCGCTGCTCATTCCAACATCTCCTTAGAAACCCGGCGAAGTCTGTCATTTGCTCCTTAATTGCAGCTGCGGGTCAAGCAAGGCAGAGCATTCTCTTTTAACTACAAAAAGGCAATTAGAAATGTAGCTGCCTCTTTGTGAAAGTCTGCGGTCTGCGGCTATAACTGCATCACGTTCGTCTCCCAAACCAAGTGCCTAAAGAGATTGCCCCTTCTGAGCCATGTGGTGCCTAGCTGAAAGCCCTCGGCTTCCCCAGGGTTAATCAAGGAGCTCTGAGCAAGTAATGGTGGGGACCAGGGACGGGAAGAAAGTCATCCTATGCATTTATCGCAGTGGACTGACCCAATTTGACCTGCTTGGAATGAAACGATCCCTTGGATTACACACTTCTCGAGTGCGGGATATACGGTAGTTCTGGTCTCCAAAAGGGGCACACAAATAACTATCGATCTATCTACAAAAGTTTTGCGTTAGGGGAGAATGCACCAAAAACAATGGGAGTAGGGTGCACTTTGCAGGAAGGAGGCTTCCATAACATGCAGATATTTTGCGTGTCAGAGGCAGGGAGGGCGAGAGGGAGAGAAACAAGCCTTTGGTGGAACGCCAGGTCCATCTCTGGAAGGGGCTGCAGTTATTAAACAGTAAATTCCCCAAAAGGGCCTGATTGTGCAGAAAAGACACGGTGAATGTTATGGGATAGTATGTAGAGGAACGAGAAGCTTGCCGTTTCCTTACATTTACAGGCCTCTCCCCACTTATGCGCATTTGACTTGCACGCGGCTGCGTATATGCGTGGCGCTGAGAAATAATGAAACAAATTGACTTAAACTGCAAAAAGGCGTGAAAAAGGCAAAGACGGCCAGAAAAAGAGCAGGAAAATTGCAAAAACATGGCAAAAAGAGAGGGAAAATGGCCACAACCAAGCCCTGCAGGGTATTGGTCTACCTTTGAATCACAGCCAGGCACTTACGGGGGACTGGTCTACCTGCCTTGTTTCCACATCGTCCTCCAGCAATGAAGAAGACAGTCACTATTGCCACCATTCATGCCAGTCTGGTAAGTGCTGCTGGTTTTTAAAAGGGGTTTTCGAGGGTTTCCAGAGGTTTAGAGGGCACTTACAGGTTTTTTGGATGGTGTTCCCGACTCTGCACATTTTCACTTACTCTGCACACTTTCACACGGCCCACCCGGAAACAAAACCCCACGTAAGTGGGGGAGATGCCTGTACTGTATTTAAAAGTTCTACTGTCAGGACCAAGGAGAGTGAAAAACTCAAGCAGCCCCTACTCCTTATTAAAGTTTCTCAGCTAATTTGCACTGCAGGACCAACCCAGCCTTTTCTGGTCGTAATTTTCCAAGAATATTAAAGTGTTGGAAACAATTTGTCCTCGCTTTGGAGACACAGCGCTTCAAGGGTTACTCTAGAGGGCTGTTTCCCAGATGGGCAACTGGAGTCCCTTTGGCACAACCTTGGCTAACCTGGTTCCCTCCAGGCTTTTCGGACTACAACACCCATCAGCCCCAACTGGCATGTGTCCTCTGGGGATCATGGGAGTTGTAGTCCAAAACAGCTTGAGCACACCAGGCTGGGGAGAGCTGCTATGGAGAAATAGACTTGGTCAGGAAGGTATGTGTGTGTGGTGTGCCTTTGAGACAGTGTGTGTACAGTATATTTTGTGTAGTGGCGTTGGGTGAGCTGCAGAAACAGAGGTGTTTTTTGTTGTTTGGCTGGGGTTGCCTGACCTGTTGTTTATTTCTGAGTCATCTAAACAATTCTATTCTGGAGAACGTGACATTGAGCTCACTGGGGTTTACTCCTAAGTAGGTGGGCCCAGGACTACACTCCCAAAGTCACAGGTTCTCAGTGATGCACAGAGGAGCAGCGGGCAGTGGCGATATCCACACCACAGCTGGTCCTCCTTAATCTCCAGCACATCAGAGCATAGCTGCCAAGTCCCGGTTAGAAAAATACGGGATCAGCACCACCGGCACCAGAAGTCGCTTCTACGCATGTCCAGACATGTGTAGAAGCAACTTCCGGTGCCAGCACTGCCCGATTTCCAGTGCCTAGACATGGGCAGAGCGGCACCGGAAGAAATCCGGGGGAATTACGGGATATTTTGCCATTTGGGATGACAGCGGGAAACAGCTTTAAAAACGGGGGTTTCCCGGGGGAAACGGGAGACTTGGCCGCTATGAATCAGAGGCCTTGCTCAGTTGCTCCTGGGCTGGCAAACAGGGGATTTTGTTGTGTGTGTGCAGAAGCTCCCCTCCTAGTTTGGTGCTCTCTCCTGAACCTCTATACCAGGTACACAAACTGGCAAAGTGCTGAGCGGCTGCCACACGGCTCCTTTATGACTCCTGCGGCAGGAGCCATTAATTCCTCTCTCCTCCTCCTCCTCCTCTGGTGCCCATTGCAAGGCCCCTTTATGGCTTCCCACAAACCCACAAGCTCGACATCAGCAAAAGCAAAGCACCGGCTTGGCTGTGGCACACCTGGGACACCTCTCCCCGCTTCCAGGCCAGACAGGCGGGCTCAGCCTGCAAAGCATCTCTAGACAAGAGAGGCCACCTCTGCCTGCCTGCCTATTGGCCGGTTTGCCTGTTATTTATAGGCTGCCCCACCACAAAATGGTTCTTTGAGTTGGGTCTCGAATTAAAAGAGCAAATTATAAAGCAAATGTCTCAGCAAGGAGCACTTTCCCTCTGTTTCAAAGTGGGTAGAAAGGTGGCATTTAAATGGGGGGGGGGGAATAAACAAATGGTTTTTCGAAAAATCAAATGTTATTAGCTGCTGGTTGCTTTTGATTCCCAGCATCAGCATCACACTTAAGAACAAGAAGTGTCCTGAAGCAGCAGCAGCAGCTGGATCAGGATCCGACCACAGGGGGCCCATCTCTTCCTCCAGCTTCTCCTCTTCCTCCAGCTTCTTGTTCTCACAGTAGCCAACCAGATGTCTCAACGGGAAGAAGATGAGAGAGGAATTGGCACCATTACAGGTGCCACATAATACCCGTTCCACATTTGTAAGAACTTGACCGTTGAGTGTGGCAGCACCTGAACTTTGGAACTCCCTGCCTATTGAGATCAAGCACTTGCCTTCACTATACTCTTCTGGTGCCTGCTAAAAAAAATTTCTTCTTTAGACAAGCCTACCCGGATACTTGGACCCAGGTGGCGCTGTGGGTTAAACCACTGAGTCTAGGGCTTGCTGATCAGAAGGTCAGCAGTTCGAATCCCTGTGACGGGGTGAGCTCCTGTTGCTAGGTCCCAGCTCCTGCCAACCTAGCAGTTCGAAAGCACGTCAAAATGCAAGTAGATAAATAGGAACCGCTACAGCGGGAAGGTAAACGGCGTTTCCATGTGCTGCTCTGGTTTGCCAGAAGCGGCTTTGTCATGCTGGCCACATGACCTGGAAGCTGTACGCCGGCTCCCTCGGCCAATAATGCGAGATGAGCGCGCAACCCCAGAGTCGGTCACGACTGGACCTAATGGTCAGGGGTCCCTTTACCTTTACCTTTACCTTTACCCGGATACTTAGAAAGTTGAGGTCATTTTAGTACGTACATTTTAGTATTTTAATTTTTGCGTGTTTTAAAGTATGGTTGTGATTTTACTTCTTTTTGATTTTCTTGTTTTGTCTTTTTGTAAATTGCTTTGAGGTTGCTGTTGGTTTCTTTTTCCAATCAAGCGGGTATATAAATTTTATGAAACAAACAGGAACATCAATAAATAAATAAATATCATGCAACCTCTTACATTTTCTCTAAACTACAGTTCACAAACACTGGCACATCCCTGGATTTCGCAACACGTCAGGGCATGTTGCTGAATGCATGACCTGACCGGGAAGATCTGCCTGTGGTGACTTGATCTCTGATAGCTCTTTGCTAAGCATCTGTATCCCTGCTATTTATACAAATACCCGAGTGTTGCCAATACAGAAGACCCGGAGGGAGGGAGGCGGATAAACAAAGAGGCATTTGTAATACAAATGAGCATTGTGGCCCATGCCAGGGTTCCACAGCGATTAGAAAGAAATGGAAGCCGGAACAGTTTTCAAGCCTTGCGTGCCCTGTGCAGATAATAAATCCTGATTTGGTTGGCTTGGGGCACTTGCAAGACGGTCATTATTTTCAGGGTAGGATTCAATTGCCTATTAGCAAATTCAGGCGGCAGTCAAGTGGGAGACTTTGAGCAAGAGATCCGCTCCCCCGTCCGCTCGACATGAATGCTATAAGAAAAGGGTCAGGAAAATGTGGGATAATTCTTGCAACATCGTCTCACCTCCCCACAAACAAATCAAGAGAGAATGAATCCTCGCTGGGTGAAGCTGTGCTGAAGCAGAGCAGCGTGGAAACAACCCCCCCTCCTCCAGCCCCAATTTTATAGGAAAAAAAAAGATTCATTCTTATTGCTAGCCACATGGTGGAGCTCCTTGACCAGGCTGTGATGAGGCTCTGCTTGCTTTGATACATAAATGAAAGCTTTTGCTGTTAGTGGTCAACCCCCCACCCTTTAAATATTCTATAATCACCAAGATTACAGACTTAAGAATTCCGTTGGCTGTTTCAGGTCTGTGCTTTGAATAATTAGGAGAAAACAAGAACACAGTGATTACGGATGACTGACATGGAGTAGCATTTGCTGGAGGTGCGAGCTCGGCCTTTGATGCACGGAAGTGCAACGTGGCAGGCGGACAGAGATTCAGTTGTCAAACCACACTGTGCAAAAGAGCAGACAACGTCGTGTGTGACAAGAGAGTTCCCTGAACATTCGACGTCACCGAGGGCTGAGATGGAGATGATCCCCTTGAGAGGAGGACGGGGAAGCCCTTTGGCCCAATGGATGCTATTGAGAACATAAGAAGAGCTTGCAGGATCTGGCCAAAGGGGGCCCATCCAGTCCAGCATCCTGTTCTCACAGTGGCCAACCACATGCTTCTTCTGGGAAGCTGACCCTGAGCACAAGAGCACACTTCTCTCCTGTGTTTCCCAGGAAATGGCGTTCAGAAGCATTTCTGCCACGGATAGCTGTGGGTGCAGAACGTAAGGGTTTGGGGTCTGCAAAGATCTGGCCTTGTAATAGGCTGGAGCACATTCAGCTCCTACATTCTTATATTCTCTCTTAGCGTGTAAAAAAGAAAGTAGGTGAAAGAACGGAGCATGTCATGTCAAAGGTTTTGACTTCAGCAAGGATGATTTCCCCACATTTCTCCTGTAAAGCTAGTTCCCTGTGGTTTCTTATTAACTAGTTGTGACAACTTTGTCATCCATATAAAAAGCTGTTAGCTCCATATGTAAGCAGAAAGCCCTATTGATCGGTTCAATAGAGATTCTGGCTGATAGGTGGTGGGGCATCACAAAATGCAATAGCCTTAAGAAACAAGAGTCTTAGTCAACGTGAAGGCTTGATTTCCTTCCACAGTGGAAGCATAGCATAGTCACCATGACTAGTAGCCACTGATAGACTTGTTCTCCTTCACGAATTTTTCCAATCCTCTTTTAACGCCATCCAAGTTGGTGGTCATCACTGCCTCCTGTGGGAACGGGTTCCATCATTTAAATCTGCTGCATGAAGAACTTTCTTTTATCTGTCCCGAGTCTTCCAACATTTAGCTGTCTGGAAGAACTTCCACCCCCTCACACCACACACTTCATCCAGCACCTCCAAGATCCAATCTCATGCAGGACCACTCCAGGTCTGTCCCATCCTGGGTCTCATCTTCTGACAGCTGCTGGACAGGTGCCTCTTCCATGCTTACAAGCAGGGCGTGGAGGTGATGTCATTTGTGCATTGGGTATCCAGAGCTGTACACTGCCCTTGAACATGGAGGTTCCACTTAGCTAGCACGGGTAGCAGTGGTTGGGAGCCTTCTCATCCATGAATTCATCTAGACTAGGGTGGTCCAACATACGGCCCTTGATGGTTTGCATTGTTTTAAACATCATCATCATCATCATCTTATTTGTATGCTGCTTTTCCACAGTTAAAAACAATGCTCAAGGCGGCTTACAACATGACAAGATTTACATAATTACAAAAGTCATGAACAATAAATAAACTACATCCAAAAAATACACAACCAAATGGAAAACAAATTCCACATAAATCAAAATCTAAAACTAAGAATACAGCATTAATATCACAGTTTGAATGACATACCGTAGGTAAAAAATAGCAGCAATTTAAACAAAAACCAAAAACAAAAATGGAGCCTTCTCTGCCCAGCAGCAGCAGCAGAAGTCCTTTATGGAGCCCGTCAGGCCCCACCCTAGGCCAGGTGGTAAGTGGCAGGACTGGGGCCCTCAGGTGTTCAGCAGGGGAGTCCTCTTGAGTAGCAACTTCATCTTCTTGTGAGTCTCCTTGAGGCTTTGGTAGAAGGCGACTAATACGTCTAATGAAGCACCATCATTATCAAAAGCTCCCCAAAGAACAATGAGTTTTAAAACTCAGTAGCAGTAGTAGGTGATATATATATATATATATATATATATATATATATATATATATATATAACCATCTGGTCTAGATACAAAAGATTAATAAAACATCACTCCACCGTGTACTGGAAATGCGAAAATGAGAGAGGTGATCCCCACCATCTGCTGGGAATGTGATGTTTCAAAACAGTATTGGAATCCCAGCATGTTGGATAATTATCCACTGGCTTCCAATAATCCATTTCTGGGCAAGGTACTGAAGCATGTGGTGGCGCCACATCTCCAGAGGTTTCTGGATGAGATGGATTTTCTAGATTCATTTCGACATGGTTTTAGGCCTGTTCTGGGACAGAGATGGCTTGGGGTCGCCTTGGTGAATGACTTGTGCCAGACATTGGACAAGGGGAGTGTGTCCCAGTTGGTTCAGCTGGACTTCTCAGTGGCTTTCGAAACCATGAATCATGATATTCGTCTGATCCACCTTGCTGGGATGGGAGCTGAAAGCACTTTTTTTACAGTGGCTCCATGCCTTCCTGGGTGAGCAAACCCAGAAGCTGGTGCTGAGGGACTCCTGTCTGATGCCTTGGCCGTTGGCCTGCAGGGTGCCACAGGGTTCTGTCCTGTCCCCCAGGTTATTTCACATTTACATGAAACCACTGGTAGAGGTCTTCCAGAGCTTTGGGGTTGGGTGGCACCGGTACAGTGGTACCTTGGGTTAAGTACTTAATTGGTTCCGGAAGTCCGTACTTAACCTGAAGCGTACTTAACCTGAAATGAACCTTCCCATTGAAAGTAATGGAAAGTGGATTAATCCGTTCCAGACGGGTCCGCAGAGTACTTAAACCGAAAGTATTCAAACCGAAGCTTACTTACACCGAGGTATGACTGTATGCTGATGACACCTAGCTCTATTTCACCTTTCCACCTAAATCCAAGGAAGCTGCCTTGGTTCTAAACCAACGTCTGTCATCAGCAACTGACAGGAGGAGGGTGAACAAATTGAAACTTTATCCAGGCAAGACAGAGGTACTCTTGGTCAGTCAGAAGGTGGAACAATAGGGCTCAGCCTGTAATGGATGGGGACACTCCTTGAAGGCAGTTTGGGCATGCCCAGATCTCTGTGGTGGCCAAGAGTGCATTTGTCTGATCTGGCCCCAGTGGCACACACCTTAGCTTCACCACATCTGGAATACTGTAATGTGCTGTATGTGGAACTGCCTTTGAAAAGTGCTTGAAACCTTCTGCTGGCCTAGAGAGCTGCAACCAGACTATTAGCTGGGGACAGCATAGGAATCCCTTCTTACAACAGCTCCACTGCCTTCCGGTCTGTTTCCGGACACAATTTGAAGTGCTGGTTATGACCTATAAAGCTCTTTACATACCCAGGCTATCTGTCAGGAATGCTTTGATGGTGTTTCCTGCTTGGCAGGGGGTTGGACTGGATGGCCCTTGTGGTCTCTTCCAACTCTATGATTCTATGATTCTATGAAGGACATTATTCTCCCATATGAACCCGCCCAGGCTCCGAGATCTCCTGGGAAGGCCCTGCTCTCAGTCCCACTCCCCTCACAGGCATGTTTGGTAGGGATGAAGGAGAGGACCTTTCTGGTGGCCACTCCAAGACTTTCTGTGTTTTATTTGTGTTTGTTTTAACTTTTGTGAGCTGTCTTGAGTTCCATTTCTGGTTATTCAGAAACAGAAGCAAAGGGACAAAAGCTGCTTTGGGAGAAAATGGAACAGTTTTGTTGAATACAGCAAAAATTAGTGGTTGTGGCCGAATGCAATGCCTCGGTTTGTATTTCACGAAGAATGATCCAGTTAGTGTATTTTAAGTTAGCAATGCTGAGTCTTCAGCAGGACAATATTTTTTCCTTCATAATAATAGTAAATTGTGTTCTGTTTAAGCTTGAAATTTTATAATGTATTACATAAATGCTGATATGTTGTGTTGATGATGATTCTTATGGAAAAAATACTTTAAACCAACCAACCAACCAAGCACAACCAACCAAATGATGGGTGAGTAATGCTATTTCAGAACTTCTGAATCCTGCTCCAGAAATGGCCACATTGAAAAGTTTGCCACAATTTCCATTAACTGCTATACGTATATATATATCATTGTCCTGGACTTAAATATCCTTGTTGCTGTTATCTCACTTCCATCAACCAAGTCTAGTGCATCTTCCGCATTCTCTTTCTGGCACTTCCCATCAACCCATTCCTTGCCTTCTCAACAAATCCATGTTATGCAAGCAAATACTTTGAAGGCCACCTTATGCTTGGATGCCAAAGCCCATGACAAGTGGAAAAAACGGCAGTGCTAAAGAAGAACTGTAGGAGATGCAGAGCGGCCGATTGTTTGTCTGTGGAAATCTGGGGCTTGGGGCTTTGGAAATTGAGACTGGAGCATGGAATTCCTCCTGCGGACGCCGTGCACTCCTCAGGACTAAACACCACATTTGCTGTGACAGTGGCAACTGGTCCTCAGGGCAAGGCAGAGGGAAAGCACAGGCCCTAAATTTTCACAATTCCATTATAAAACAACAACAACCTGTAAAGTCGGTAAAATTTGTGACAGCAGCACCCGAGGTATGAGACCCAGAGAAAAGCATGTGTGACTAAATCTCAGGGTCTGTGGCAGCCTGCTGTGAAAACCCAGCTGGCCTTTCCTTTATCTTCTGCCTTCCCTTGCATTCTTTTAATGTTCTGCCAGAGCAAGCCATCCAAATCTGCCTAACATTTTAGTTTAGGTGACTATTTCCACACATACCATCAAGCACCCTCGGCCAATATGGACTCCTTCCTGCCTGCCTGGGAGAGGCCCCATCACAGCTACAACTGCCGCAGAACCTGCAACCCTCTGGGGTCTTGCTTTACAGAACTGGAAAGACGGTGGCAGTGTCAAGGCCACCATCGCAGCTCTCCTGGCTCAGTTGCCTTGCAGTGCTGCTGATCAGATGGCCTGGCTGGAGCACATGGAGTTCTGCTTTGCTAATCTTGTTTCATCTACCAGATGCCTCCAAGGGCATCTGCAGATCAGCTTGGAGAGCTCTCAAAGCAAGGATAGCGGGGAGCAGGAGGGGAAACAATTAAGCACAACGGCAGGCTGAAGGCCGAGTGCTTGGAAGTAGCTGACAGGTGCCAACTGCCAGGGACTCGCACTGTTTCTAGCTCGTGATAGCAGCTCCCTCCACAACTCTCTGGAAGTGGGCTCCTCCTTTCCAAATACGGCCATTTTGCCTGACCCCAAGTGCCACCTGACCCAGGCTTCAAAATCTATCCCCTTCACAAACCCTGGGTGCCACCCAACAGCAACAGCCTAGCACAGTGCTACACGAACCCTCTAGTTCACTTGTCCTGTGCAAGGCTCAAGGGAACCTCCAATGTCTTGTCTCCTTCCGGCCATTACCATCCTCACTGCCTTCCCTTTGGCTGTTTGTGCAAGACATGACCCACCTTCTGATCGGAGAGCCAGGCTGCCTGGCCACCCAACCCTTGGTAGCCACACAAGTCTAGCCTTGAAGTCCGCAAAGAAACTTGGTACTCCTCCTGCTCTTCTCGGAAAAGGCCCATTTTGGCATTTTCTCTCTCTGATCATGTCTCTCTGGGTCTCTCTTCTCGCCTCCCCACCACATGTGCCTCTAGGGCTCGGTTGCCCCCTGCCAGACCTCTTTTGCCCTCTGCCCCTCTCCTTTCTCCTGGCTTTCCCTTTTCCACATGACACGTCCACTGAGCTGTCAGTTCAGGCCATGTCTGAGCTTCAGAAGCCTGCACATCTTCAGCTGTATCCACTCTGCAGACCTGCTAACCGATTCCTGTTTTGTAATACTATACATGCAGATTGGGTTGCTCACCAAGAGCTGCAGCTAGCCTGCATCCTATGGCTGATCTACCCCTGTTAATAACGTAGAATGTGCCTTCCTTCCCTGTGGCTTATTGTGACTCTTGGCTCAAGATTCTGAACGGCACACCTTCCCTGGTAGTGACATGTGTTGGCATCCATGTGTGGGTGTGCACATGTGATAATGGACATGCATCAACACGCCCTGTCTCTTTTTCCCTGCCTCCTGCTTTCAAAATCTAGACCAGCCTTCCCCAACCTCCCTTCTCCAGATGTTGCTGTTGGGCTCAGACTCCCAGCAGCCCTAGCAGCCGGCATGGTCAGTGGACAGGGAGGATTATGGGAGTTGTAGTCCAAGGTCAGGTGAGCACCATGGCTCTACCCTTGATGCAATTTGCTGCCCTCTTTGATGGCACTATATACAAATAGCGAAGTTGAGAGGCAGATTCCCTCTTGTATATAAATAAATCATCATCATCATCATCATCATCATCATCATCATCATCATCATCATCATGTGTTTCTACTACTGGCTAATTCCACTTCATTTTCAACAGATCAAAGCACCTGCATGATCTGCCCTGCCCTGCCCAGCGAGCTTCCTCTGTGGCCAGGACAGCAGGCACCCTTCCTTGCCAAGGGAAGTTTCCTTCTCCTGCCTGAAATTAAAAGCCATTTCTGGAGGGCCGATAAATTCTGCTTGAATCTGCCCCCAAGGAGGCAGCATCTGGACCCCGTAATTAAGTGGCTGGTGGCAGCGGAGGCTCGGCCAGGTCCAGGCACCAGAAGAGAGAGGGCTGACTCTGAGGCAGGGCAGGGAATCAAAGCTCACCTGCAGAAGTCTGTGCTTCAGAGGCCTGGAAGAATGAAGGTAATTGGGGTGGGAGGAAGGAGACTGAGCTGCATTATGCAACAGGTGAATGGCGGGGGGTTGGGGGCGGAGGAAGAAGAAGCCTCGCCAGTGAAAGCCTGCCCTGGACTCCTGGAGGAGAGGAGGAGGAGGAGGAGCAGGCAACACATTCAGATTCAATCACGGGCTAATCTCCTTCAGGGCAGAGAAATTTGGAAACATCAGGAAATCAAACTGTGAAGCCTGCGATAGAATGTGATTTATGTGGAAATGTGATGAAGCTAATGGGCTTGGCTCCTGGACTGAGCAGCAGGGCTCTGCTCTGGAACCCAATCGCAGGCCTGCCTGGCGAGGAGAGCGCTTGGCGCCCCCGGAATGTGCTCAGCCAAGCTCCACGCTCCCCCCTCCCCGCCGCACCGGAAGCCTGATCAGAATCTAAAGCTCCCACCCCGCAAATGCACACACACACACACACACACACACACACACACACATCCCCTTTCCAACCCGAGCTGCATTTCCACGGGAGACTCTCCCAGGATGCGCATCCATAAACAGGGACGTGCAGATGCCTAAGCAGGCCGAATAATTGGGCAGAACTTTGCGCTTCCCTCCCAAGGCATAAAAGAGATTTACAGCCGGCTTGGTGTCATCCGCACGTCGTTTTTCCTGACGCACTGCAGATTTTAAAGCCGGCTGCCACTTTCCCCCTCCTGAGGTGCCCGGCAGGCCTTGGATTGATATCAGAGATGCCCTCAAAAGTTTTCCAGCTCCACATCTCCAGCCCTGGGGGGCAGTTTGGCCCCTCTCTTTAAGGTCAGGGCTGCGCCGATGCCGCCTGTCACTCTGGCAGAGTGGAGCAGCAGCCCCAGCTGTTGTGTGCGCAGGAGCCAGGAAAAGGCAGAATCGGGGATTCTAGGGCCGCCCACCCAGTTTCTTGAGACTCTCGGCTTCTGTATGTTGTGGGGAGGGGAGCCTTCCGAGTGTAATAGCCCCTGATAGCTGCAGAATACACTTTCCATTGCACAGGCAATGCTGGAAACCGCAGAGCTTAAACAACACTACTGGGCGAGAACTGAGTCTGGGACCAGTCCTGTGAAGGAGCCTGAGTTGGGGATCAGAGAGGACAAAAAGACACCTGTGCCGTCAGCCACACACGTGTGAGAGACATTGTGGTGTAGTGGTTAGAGTGTCGGGCTAGGACCTGGGAGACCAGGGTTCAAACCCCCACCTTGGCCAAGTCACTGGCTCTCAGCCTACCTCACAGGGTTGTTGTAAGGAGCAAATGAGGATGTACACCACCTCGAGCTGCTTGGAGAAAAAGCGGAGATAGAAATGCAACAAATAAATAAGCTGTACTCCTGATCTCCCTTACTGGGACCTTCCAGAGTTTGCAAAGTTGCAGCTCCCCGCACCCCAAAGGCTCGCAGAGAGGACATGGCGGCCCAGGCTGATACATCCCCAGCTGGTTCACTGGACCAAGTTCCCTTGTGGGGAGGTGGCGCTGTGGTTGTAATGCAGCAAACTGGACAGCAAACTAGTAGTATCCTCGGTCTTTCTCTGTGGTCCATCACCATAAGCAGTCCCTTGATTGCAGAGATGATGTGGGTGGATCTTCTGGCAGAGGAGGTGGGGTTTTTATGGATAACTACAACCCACCATCTCTCCCCACCCTTCCGACTTCAAATGGTGTTGCAGCAAATACTCAGGTAGGTATACTGGATTAGCATGGGGCCATCCAGGTCTCAGTTATACACACCAGATTGCCCCCCCTCAACCACAATTGGATTGTGCATATACAGGTATACGATATCTGTATTCTGAAGATGCACCTCTTTACCCTGAGATACATATTTTAGAACCCACCCTATCCTTCTGATTTTGAAGTTAATCAATTTTAATATTGCATCTTTCTATTGTTGTAACCCCCACCCCAGGACCTTATACCATGAAGGCAGTTAAGAAATCAAATAAATAGTCTGTCTACGCTGACCGACAGTGATATTCTCCAGGGTTTCAGGCAGGATTCTCTCCCAGCCTTGGAGTTGATGAATCTTGGACCTTCTGCATGCAAAGCAGCTGCTCTTCCCATTATGGGCTCTGCCGCTTTCAGCCCAGCAAGGAAGCGGCCGCACTTTCTGGGTGTTCCGAAGCTGGGGTTGGCCGATGGATGGTGCTCCCTTCACTCTCCCCCGAAGTCCGCTTGCAATCTGTCCAGGCACTCCTTCTGCAAACACAGCCCTAGGCTCAGCAGGATTCAGAGGGGAAACACTTGCAATATCCTGGGAACGAGGCTCAGAAGCAATGAAGGGGACAACTTTGTCTTGGCCAGGGAGGTGGATCTGGCCTGGCTCATTCTCAGCACTTTATCCCGTTTCTGAGCCTTTTGCACAGGGGCGGAGATGCTGGAGGGCTAAAGCAAAGCAGCCGCTCTCTGTACGGGAGGAAGAGCTGCTCCAAAATGCTCTTTGCACTTCAATCAGTGGGCAGCCAGGAGGGGAAGGAGCCAAGGCAGCCCCCGCAGAGGGCAGCAGGAGGCAGGAGCCTAACAAGGAAATGCTTGTCAAGGCAACAAGTCAAACCTGCGTGGAACAGGCACATCTCTCTGTGTGAAGGCCAGGCGAGGGAGCCAGGCCCCGGGGCACAGAGGCCCTGGCTGTGTGGGCGCAGGTGTGGGTGCCTCCATTTGCCTCCCTGCATTTTGTCCTGCATGTGAGGAAGCCTCATCAGGAACCCGCTGCAGCATCCTTGGTTTGCTTTGAGGCAGCAGGCGACTGTTGTTATCGATGGCAGAATGGTTTTGATATCTGCAAGGCATGTAATGATTCTCACAAACGGCAAACGTAGGCAGCCTTTTGCTTTTCGGAGAAGGTGTTTCTTGGGCAAGTGCTGATTGCATCACCATGACTCCCAGGAGGCATAAAAAGGAGCCACTCAGACACGCTTTCCTTTTCCGTTCTTCAACGAGCAAAAAAGACTCACTAGGCCTTGAAATCTGGCTCTGAGAGGTGACATGATGGCCATCTTCAAATATCTGATGGGCTGCCATGTGGAAGATGGAGCAGGCTTGTTGTCTGCCGCTGCAGAGGGGAGGACCCAAGCCAATGGGTCCAAATGGCAAGGCAGTCCTAAACATTAGGAAGAACTTTCTGACAGTAAGAGCTGTTTTGACGGTGGGACCGACTCCCTTGGGAGGTGGTGGCCTCTCCTTCATTGGAGGTTTTTAAACAGAAGTGGGATGGCCATTTGCCAGGGATTCTTTAGTTGTGAATTCTGCATTGCAGGACTGGGTAACCCCCCCTGGGGTCCTTTCTCACTCTGCAATTCCATGAGTCTATCTCTTCTTCTTCTTGCACCCCTTGCACTGCTGAAATTGAGACAGGTATCTAATGGGACGGCAGCCAGCCAGTTTGTAGCTCAGTCGGTAGAGCAGGAGGCTCTTAATTTCAGGGTCGTGGGTTCGAGCCCCATGCTGGGCAAAAGATTCCTTCATTGCAGGGGGTTGGACTAGATGGCCCTTGTGGTAACTTCTGATTCTACTCTTCAATGATTCTATGACTCATAATTCTCCTCCTGCAAATTCTGCAGGGTGCAGGTTTGCAACTGAAGTGCATGCTGAGTGTATCAGCTACCTTATCCACGTGCAGGGGAAGCTCCCCTGTACCCACTCAGCAAGCAAACAAACAAACAAACAAACAAACAAACAAACAAAACCCCACAGGGTCCTACTGCTTCTGCGGCCCCAAGCACAGCAGGCCCTACTCACACATTGGCTTCAGCTGGCCAATCAGCTCCTCTTTCGTCCATTTCGCCCACTCCTTCTTGTCGGTGTTGATGGAGCACAGGATGGGGCCACAGGGCTTTCCACAGTCCTCGATGGCGGGTACATTCAAGTAGTGGACCAGCACAATGTCCGGGTTCTGCAGGAAGAATGGTAGAGAACACACATTGTCATCACCATCGCCAATATATTCTAAAAGACCTATTAGCATCATTATTTCTTAGCAAAATCATACCCGGCATCACCCGGGAATTCTAAGGCAAATTAAATAAACAAATCAGCGCAGTTTTGAAGCCAGCGGTTGAAATCAGCGCCGTTATGAGAAGTTAAAAGTCCATCATCTTAATTCAAAACAGCTGAGAATTGCACCTTGATCTCGGGAACCATCATACAAAATTTGGTCACAGTATATAAAGAAGTGTCCAAATACAGAATGAGCAGTCAAACCGCTTCCTGGAATATACAGCAGTTCTTCAACCTTTTTGAGTCCAAGACTCCCTACATTCTTCCTGCGGCACCCCTGCAGGGCTCAGGAGCCCAGTTATGTCACCCCTTGCCTGCAGAGCTGGCAGCCTCTCACCCCTTTTCAAACACCTTTCCCTTGTGGAATGTCCCCTCAGCCTCCTCTTCCTTTTCCTTGGGAGTCCTCTGGACAGATGCCACTGCTGGTCTCTGAGCTGGCCCCCCCTGCCCCCAAAAGAGATGTCTCATCACACTGCCCTACAAGGGCCAGGGACTTGTCTGTCCATTCCCAACAGCAAGGGCTGGTGGATTGGCTGGCTGGGCTCCCTTGCCCGCTTGCTTGCTTGCTTACTCCAAGGCCGCCTCAGCTCCTGGCAACGAGCACCCCCTGACCAGCCCCAGAGGCACCATTCATCTGGGCAGCTTGTAGCCAGGGCTGCTGCAACAAACAGCTGTGCAAGCCTTTGGGAGGCAGAGATGCAAGAGGCCATCAGAGAAGGGAGGGAAGGAAAGAGGGACAGAGGCCAGTGTTGCTCGCGGCACCCCTGACCATCATTCAAGGCACCCCAGGGTACCACAGCACACTGGCTGGAAACCACTAGATGATGATACCTTCCGGTCTATAAAAGCTCAAAAGGAGGTTTGCAACAAAAGCTGACAACATTAAACAACAAAACCGCTTCAGTTCCAGTTACAGGTAGGTAGCCGTGTTGGTCTGAGTCGAAGCAAAATAGAAAAATTCCTTCAGTAGCACCTTAAAGACCAACTAAGTTTTTATTTTGGTATGAGCTTTCGTGTGCATGCACACTTCTTCAGATACACACTTCTTCAGATACAGTGTGTATCTGAAGAAGTGTGCATGCACACGAAAGCTCATACCAAAATAAAAACTTAGTTGGTCTTTAAGGTGCTACTGAAGGAATTTTTCTATTTCGCTTCAGTTCCATTTCCCCCATTTCTGCATTAATTCGCAAACCATTCTTAGGAAAGAAGTTATGCACGCAAATTTACACACGCACACAAACTTATGTGCCATCTTGTACTCCTTTCCCTCATGAATGCATTTTGGCGAATATATACACACTTTTGCAAGAACACCCCCTAACATATAGTAGTTTTCTATGCTATTTTGGGGAGTATCTGCATTTCTGTGCTGCCTCGCAACATTCAACAAGGTTGCCAAAGGATGGTTGTGTGTCGGTTGGTGTATCTGTTTGGAAACTGTGGGAGCAGGAGGTTCGTGTAAAAATGCAAATGGGGCATGGATTTGCTCCCCAGCCCTGAGTTCCCTTTTCTCATCCCCAAACCGCTTCAAGGCTTACTCTGGGCTTGGCTCTATCCCAGGCTTTGGGCTCCACATTAAGAACTTTGCTGCCTGTATGGAAAGTTCCTTGGGGTTCTGCCCCAAGGAACCAGTGGACCCCCAGAAGGCATCTCCAGCTGGTGGTGCTTGGCTTCAAGCCAGGTGGCAATAATTTATTGCACCTGTGAGAGTAGTTTGGTCCCCGGGATGCAAATGGGAGCCCCAGAATGGGACGTCTACCCCTTTCCTCTGAGTTCAGTTTGTGCCCCTTCCCCCCAAGAAATAAACAATAAAGCAGCAGTATGAAAAACCAGGCTGCAATATAAAGAGCAGCAGGTTCAAGGACCCAGTAAAAAACAAAACAAAAAAGTTTTCGCCTGGCACTGGAAAGAGGTCAGAGGACATGACCAAGGGGGGGGGGTGAGGACCACAACTGGGCCCAATGCACAGTCATCACCTGCCCACCTCTAGACAAGGGGGTGGGCAGTCTGTAAGAGCACCCATGGGTGTGGTGGTGGGAAAGAGGTGCTGTTTTCCCTTAGGGGGATCCCTGCCTGAGGCAGACTAGGTGGGGCCCAAGATGTTTAAATGTAAGAGACGGCAAGTGGCAAACAGCTTATTTGTAGCAATCCACGTTTCATGCATCTTTGTTTTAAAATATATAAACTGCACAAAGGAAGAATCCAGGTTTTACCATTGTAACCAAGGTGACTCCATTTATATGTGACAAACCTGTTCTAGAGAGGCTGGGCATTTTCAAGAGGCACAAGAGGTGTTTTCAAGAGGCACAAGAGGCGTTTTGATGGGCTCTTCCCTTGTAAGGTGAAGCCAATGGAAAGTTTTTTTTTAAGCCTGAGAAGGTCAGCTTGGATGGGTGCGAAAAGGGCAACGGCCACTGAAATCTCAGAAGCTGGTGGGGTGGCCAGATTCTGGCTCTGAATTATGTAAAACAGGAAAAATGGCAGGATGAGTTATGCATGGGAAGAGAAATAAGAGGAATTGGGCAAATGGTTCTGTTTGTATATTCCAGGCAGGGTTGGTCATGCTCTGCTTTTCCTGGAGCAGAATCTGGATGTGTCTGAGCAGCCACCCAGCACCCCTAGCCCAGAGGGGAGAGGAGAACAGGACGGAAGACTGGCAGCCTCAGACATTTGCAGGACCTCAGCATACTCCTAGAACTGGGGGCCAGAGAGCTGGCAGCAACCACAGAAAGTCTGGTCCCGCCACAACAAACTTTCCGACAAAGAAACTTCTTCAACTTGGATGGTGGATAAATGAATAGTCTTAAGAACAACAAGGCAACCAGGAAAGAACCCCCACGACAGACAACAACGAGATTGAAAACTTGATTCCTCTCCCTGAAGTCATTTGCTCCTAAATTCCACAAACTTTAATGACTGTTCTGGAATTATTTATAAAAATAAATAGGATAATGGTGTAATTAAAACTCTAATGTTTCATTAATGTTGCTAGAGCAGGGCTTGGGAGGGGGATGGGGGGTCTGTGTCTGCACCAAGCAGCTCCCCCCCCCCGCCCGACCTCGCCAAAAGGGAGTCGCTTTGCTGCTGGTGGAAGGTAGCAGACCAGCAAATCAGCTCCCACACTAACGAGCATTTCTTCACTAATGAAAAAGATGCCGCCAGGCAATTAATTGCTTGTCCTTCAGATGGTTTAAACACACACCGGGGGCCTGAACTATAGGCTGAGACCAAGGACAGCAGGGAAACTGCCAAGGGGGCAAAACTGAAGCAGGGTGGTGGGGAAAGCCCTCTTTGCCACAAGTGAGTGGGGGCACAGGCAGGAACTGAGAGGTCGCCGGCCTTCCTCCCCGCAGAAGCTATCAAGGAAAAGCACACTCTGGGGTTGCTTCTCCACCCAGATGGGGGAGAGGACCTTGAAGGCAATCAATTAGAAAACAAATCACTTCATCTTCCTGCCCTGAAGAAGGGTGTCTTAAACATGCATTTGGGTGGTGTGATTCAACTCTCAATTCAGGACAAGGAGGGGGGCCTGATCCAGCCCCCTGCCCCAGTCAATTAGTTGCAGCCTGCAGAATGGCCAGGAGGACCAGGGAGCATTAGAAAGAACTTTCTGCTGGCGAGAGCTGTTTGACAGTGGAAGGACTGTCCTTCATGGGCTGTTAAGAAACCTAGTTTGTGTGGCCCCATTCTTTAGCTGTGATTCCTGCATTGCAGGGGGCTGGACTGGGTGACCCTCGGGGTTCCTTTTAGTTTGATAGTTCTATGATTCCATGATTCCCCTCTATAAGCTAGCCTGGTCCCCAGAGCAGGACCCTCCACCTGCTTCCAGCAACTGGCCTCAGATGCCGACTTTGGGATGCCTTGCGAGAAGGTGGTTTGAACTCCTCATGGCTCAGTCCCCTTTCCAAGCAGAGGCTTTAGATGTGAAATATCCGAGTGGGGTGGTAGAGGCCTCTTCTTCCGCAAGTGTGCTTGCAATCAGATGTGATGATGCAGGTGGGGCACTTAAGGCACACTGCAATGCACTCAGGCGGCAGTTGGACACACTGTAGATGCTGAGCTTCCAGATTCATAGAATCATAGAACTGGAGAGTTGGAAGTGACCCCTGCCGGTCATCTAGTCCAACCTCCTGCAAGGCAGGTATCTCAGCTAAAGCATCCATGACAGATGGCCATCCAGCCTCTACTTAAAAATGTCCAAGGAAGGAGAGTCCACCACCTCCCAAGGTTATAGGGCAATTATCTCCCCCCCCGCATCTTAATCCAAAGAGGAGGAACAACCTCTTGACCTTTCAATCAGTAGAGGAGGACAGCAAATCCAGCAGAGCCTGCAGCCATGCGTCCAGAGGGGGAAGGCAGTGTATGGCGGCCACAGGCAATTCAGCTTGCTTGAGGAACGGGAAGTGCCACCTATGGGTGTCCAACACTGACCTTAAGCTGGAGGAGAAGAGGACCTTTCAATCTGGACCCCCGAAGCTGCTGGGCACAGCCTCAGGAAGAGACCTGTTGCCTCTCCCGAGCCTCAGTTTCATGGATGTTTCATCCTCTGTAGTTTTTATCCAGCCCTTATTTGAAGGGCTTTGGAAGGGCATCTGGTGGGAATTTTGCCTCCTAACAGACCCATAAAGTGAGCAAATCAACCCAATGCTCGTGGGGCGGGGGGGGGGAGGCAATCACTAACCCAGCGTTTAGAAAAAGCAATCCTGAAAGTTCCCAAAGGCAAAGAGAGCTCCTCATCTCCTTTCTCGCCTCCATTCGTTTTACTATAATGGGAGTTATTAGAAATGTATCATATTTATTGTCCTGTTATTGTGAATTAATACTGCCCTGGATGCAGGTATTTCAAGGAGGCTGCGGAACGGCTCACCCCAATCGGCTTTTATGATCGCCGAAACGCATCCTCCCGCCTTCCTCATCATGCAGAGTCCTTCGCTCACCCCACCTTGATGACCTAGTAGGCAAACTTCATAAACGGCACCACGGTGCCCAATCAAAGCAAGCCCCATCATCTTTGAACTCTTTATTTACCTGATGCCGAGGGCTTGGAGCGGAGTACAGGTTTTTTTTTAAAAAAATAGAACTCACGACGGGTGTTAGTTAAATATCAAGCTATATAACATCTCCGTCTTGGGAGCAGCTCTGACTGCTAAATGCCAGTCCAGACAGAGAGGCTTCCAAGAGGCAAGAGTCACTGGGTAAGTTCAGTTTCCCTACACAACCTTGAGCGGAACACTTCTGCAGAAAATTGAGCTGCCGGTTCGGATTTCTGCTGCTTCCAAGACTGCATGTCAACCCCTCTCTTTCAGTTAAAGCTCTGCTCCCTTGTCAACCACCCTCATACTGAGGCAGCAACTCTGTTCCCAGTTACCTTAGGAGTAAGGCCCACTGATGTCACTGGGACACAAGAACATCAGAAGATCTTGCTGGATCAGGCCAATGGCCCATCAAGTCCAGCATCCTGTTCTCACGGTGGCCAACCAGGTGCCTATGGGAAACCAGGGAGCAGAACGTTGAGCAAAAGAGCCCTCTCTCTTCCTGTGGTTTCCAGCAACTGGTATTCGGAAGCATCGCTGTGGAGGCAGAGCATAGTCATTGTGGCTAGCAGCGTCTCAACACGACCTGCTCATGCTTGGGAAGTGTGTCTGTGCACATGCTCTCATTGGCCCAGGGGGAGAACATGGCTCAAGTAGGCAAGCGCTAGAGTTTCAGAGGAGAGATTTTCCTTAGGACCACCACCGGGGAGGGGAAGGCTGACCCCACTCCCCATAATTAGCAGCCAGGTGATGCTGCTTGCATGGAAAATTTTAAAAAAACTCCTGCATGTTACATTTAATGACACCTGCCATTTGTCCATGAGACACATCAGGGCAAACAAACAGCAGCTGGAGGCCAGAGGCCTTTGGAAATGTATGCTGAGGATTCGAGGCAGGTCCGAAAGCACTTTAAGAGCCATGCATAAAACAAAGGATTAATTTTATCTATTTATTTAAAGGGATTTATCGACCTGCCTAATCAAAAAAGATGACCCTCTAAACCGCTCACATAACGGAGCATAAAAATGCGGATCAAATCAACAAACTGTAAAAAAATAATAATATACATAATTAAATTATCCAAAAGCACAGAGGAAGTCAACAGAATTTAAAAACAAGCATACGTAATCAAATTACACGTCTGGGAAGTCTTCCCTAAACATAAAAAGTTTTTAGCAGGTGCTAGAAACAGCACAGAGAAGGTACCAGCCACCGGGTGTCAATGGACAGGGAGTCTTAGAGTGAGACCTGCTGTTGTCACACTGAGAGACTGATCCCTCATAGACACAGAGCAAGCATTCTGTGGCCCCTGGCAAAATGGTTGCAGATCAGCCATATATGTATTGAAGTATATCGCCATTCCTTTGAAAGAGAGGCCAAGAGAATAAAAACACAAAATATAAGAATAAAACCCGTATCAACAAAACATCCGTTACAACCACAGGGTACTACTAAGCGGCCAGGAAAATCCAGGGTGAAGAGGGGGTGCTTTCAGTTGCTGGTGGAAGCACCCAAATGTCAGCACCTGTCTGTCTGGCGACTGTCTCTTGGTCACACTGGGCTTCCTGTGCAGCACACTCTCCTCCAGGTAGTACACCTCAGAGGCAAGGGGAGTGAGAGGTTCCTGCTGCACAAGAGTTGGGGCACAAGGGGACAGGGTGAGGTGAAGAACCTGCTCTGTGCCTGATGCAGCTGGTGTTTGCTACTGGCAGGAACTGCCTGGGAATTGAGTGGCATTATTCACTAGGACTGGGAGGATATGGGGTGAGGAGGTAGGGAGCCTTTTTGGTGCTGTGGGCCAGATTACTATCAGATCCCAGCTGGCCAGATTTGACCCACCATTCAATCACCTGGTATCACAATGGCATCAGGTGACTGGGTGCTTTGACGTCCCGATTTGGAGACTTCAAAGGGCCCACGCTGGTCTTGCAAAGAGCCCTGTGTGGTGCTTAAAGCACCCAAGGCTTGGGCTTGACTGCCCATCAGCTGTTGGTGATACATCCAAAGCTGCTTTCGATTGCCAAGGCACCGTCGAGGCTGCACTTTAAGCTACAAGTCTGTGCTCAGAGGCACCTTTACATTTACCAAGACCCAACTCTGGCAAGGAAGCACACTTCTGTTTTTCTAAACCTGGTAGTTCCTGACACAAAGAAAACATTTGGCTCCACTTTTGTGCTCTTCCCCTTTAGCTTGGTTGTGCACGATAAGCAGAAACCAGCTCAAGACCTGGTTAAAAATGCAAAAAGCTGTTCCCTTTGATAAAGAGAAATGCAGTGGCAACAGCTGTTTGAGTCGTGGTTGCAGCTTCATCAATGCTAAGTGGTCAATAAATCAAGCTGGCGTGGCGTTACGTTTCTTCTGCGGCTGCGTCATTAATCTCGTGCCACTTCTTATGAAAAATGAAGGAGCAAGGGGCTGGGTGATAGTGAAAATGTATACATTATCCAGAAAGTAATAATGGCTTGTAATGGTGCTGTGGACCTCCTGGCACAGGCGCCGGCAGGAAGGCGCATGCGCTAGGCTCTCTTTCGGCTGTGCCAGCCTGTGAAAATTAGGGGAGTAAATCAGCCATTGTTTGTTCCACCAACCCATTTTATTTCCCACATTAACATTGGTTAAGGAGGAACTTTCTCCCCAGGCCCCAGAGCAAGCAAAGTGCTTCCCCCCTAAGTTTTGAAATAAGAAACATAAAACAGAGCAAGAGTCTCCAGGACACAAGGGCATCTTAGCAAGGCATAAATAAATAACCATGCCAAGGCCGGTGGATTTGACAGCTGCTGGCATGGAAGCAGCAGGGGCTGGGGGTGGGTGGGGGTGGCGGCCGGTAGCAAGGGACAGGCATAAGCTCCTGGGTCCCACCTCACCCCTGAGAATTTCAGCTGCAAGACCTTTAGGCAGGAAAGGTTCTCCAGTCATGCTTATCAATGGAGAGCTAGTAGGAGAGAAATTTATTGAGAAAAGAAGGAAGAAAATAGCGCTGCCAGCCTCTTTTGTGGGTAAACAAAGCTTGGAAACAGGGCCTGTGCTCACACCAACAGAACCTTTCCATTACATCAAGTAGACTTCTTCAGGGACCTAAAAAATAACCACTGTTATTATTACATTGATACTGCAAATAGCTGCTGTCCATCTCAAAATGTCTGCACAGCACCCATTTGTTTCAGGACCCTTATTATCACCACCTACAAGTGGAAAATAAAAAAGGGATAGGGCCCATTTTAGTATTTTCTCCTTTCAGGGAAATGCTGAGTCTTAATAATGGAGCAATTCCATCCTGGAATCAGGAAATACTATAAGTTATTGATATGTATGGGCACTCTTTGGGCATTTTGAACTCATCAGATTTTGAGATGGCATATTGCCACATAAACTTTTGTATTCTAAAACATGATTTTTGTGCTGATTGTACTTCTGCCTGCTTGTCTAAATATCCCCCTTGGTATACCAAACTACCCATTCAGACTCCTTGCCATCACAATGCCAAATGGAGAGATGCATTTGTGGCTCTGAAAATACCATCTATGCCAGGGGTCAGCAAACTTTTTCAGCAGGGGGGCGGTCCATTGTCCCTCAGACCTTGGGGGGGGCAGACTCTTTTTTTAAAAATATGAACGAATTCCTATGCCCCCCAAATAACCCAGAGATGCATTTTAAATACAAGGACACATTCTACTCATGTAAAAACACCAGCCAGGCCCCACAAATAACCCAGAGATGCATATTAAATAAAAGGACACATTCTACTCATGTAAAACATGCTGATTCCCGGACAATCCGTGGGCCAGATTTAGAAGGCTATTGCCCGATTCTGTACGAAGAGTTTCTGTCCACGTGGGGTCATCTGTCTTAAGATGTACCTAACTACTTCCTTGCTTGCAATCTGCGAGGACTTAAGAGCAGCCTTGCTCAAAGATTTAAAATCTCTCAGCGGAGAGATGGATTGGGTACTTGATTAACATTTTACTGAGCGACAGGCCCTCTCACACTTCTGAAAAGATATCCGGTTTCATCTTTTGGAGTGGAAATTTTAAGGAGAAAAGTCTGTAGCGATGATAAGCCAAATTCTTCAGGAGAGCAAATTCCTATCCGATGGAATGCCTGGTTTTAATAATTATCTTACCTGTGTAATGCGTTTCATTTTGTCTTGTGTATCTTGTTTTTCATAATGGCTTTGGCTACACAAATAAAGACTATTTGTATCACCCACCACCTTAAGAGCTGCATTTAGCTACAGCCAAGATCCACATTCCACCCTGGAACCATCCTGCACATGGGCATTGGAGGGAGGACACACAAGAAGCTGTCAGATCCTTGCTCCATCTAGTCCAGTATTGCATACCCTCCAACATTTATCCAATGGAAATAGGGGCGCCCTACCATTCCCTCCAACATTGCACCCATGAAAATATGGATGTCCTAAGTGGGAGATTCTGGGATCAAATCAGAAACCAGGACGGCTTCTGTAAATCCGGGACTGTCTTTGGAAAACAGCGATACCTTCTCCCTGCAGAGCAGGCGCCCTGTTGCTCCAGAGCTACTCCAGAGTGACTGATCATGTGTTTGGCTGACAAAAGCACCATGATAGAGCAGGAGGGGCAAATCCCAGCCCATCTTTTCTCTCCTCGTCCCAGAAGTCGAGCTCTTCTCCTCCCAGCCTGGATTTCAGGTGAGCCCGCCTCTCCCTGGAGCTGCCAGCAATGACAGCTTCCCAGGGCGATGTTTATGCCACCTCCGTGGTAATCGCAGAATTGCCCACATTTGTTTTCAAGAAAATGGGAGCTGTGTGGCTCCTTTTTAATACCTTTGTAGGACAAAAGGAAGCCTAATCACTGGAGTGAGGGTGGTGCTGTACATTTTATGACTAAGGGGTTAGAGAGCCGCTGCAGGGCAGGGCTTGGATTAGGAAATCAGAGTTCTGCCTTCTTGTTCACTGCCTCCTTAATCCTTCTTTATCTCCACGCTCCCTCCAGTCACTCCTGGCATTTGCTGATAACCTAGGAAGCTTCCTTCACATCGCAAGCCCCATTTGTGGCAATACCTGCTCACTAACACCATCTGAGCGTCCCAGATGACATGAGCTCCCCCTTCCCTTCCACAACCTCCCCGCAGGACAAGGCAGCAAATCTGCATCCTTGTGCGAAAGCCAAGACAGCTCAGAAGCTTCTCCTCCTTTAGATGCCAACAAGGGGACATGCCACTCATTTTCAGAGACCTGAAAAGGACGCCGGGGAGGCGGGGCAGGTCCCAAGATGGGTCTTCTGATTCAGCCATGGGGTGGGGATGTCAAGGCTCGCTGTTCTTATTTTTAAAATGCATATCCCATATTTCTTATAAAAGAACTGAAGGTGAGAACAACATACCGGTACCAGGATAATCAACGACACAACAGTCAGTCAATCAATAGTCCCCTAAAAGCATTCATAAAGACTGACTGACTCTCCAAAGGAGAGAAGAATTCAAAGACAGTTCTTCCTTCGCCTTGCAGGGAGGTTTTGGGCGGCCTGCCCTACTCAGACTCCTTTCCAGGCAGCATTGTTCAAACGTTTCTTACACAGGGGCAGGATTTTCAGGTGGCCTCCAAACAGACCTCAGTAGAAGTTTCCTTTCTTTCTTAACCTCTGTGGGACTGAGTAAAACAAAACAAAACCCAGTGCAGGGCCCTGAAGGACACGCTGAGGCAGAAGGGAGCAGGGGGTGGTCACCCTCTTTATTTATAGATGATGCTGAAGTCTGTAGTTATCTGTAGGCTTTGGGGAAGAATGGTGTTTTTTTTTCCTCATCAAGAAAACAGAGGCAAGGGGGGGGGGAGGACTGCAGCAAAGAACACATTTGGACTGGGATGTTTCTCAGAGTTTAGGGAGATGGCGTCTGGGATTGCCAGTTTCCTAGGGTTCCCGAGCTTCCTCCTGCTTCTTTAAAAAACAGGTGCAGCTTTGAGGGGTGGTTGAAAATAATAAGGTGTAGCGTAACATTATACAGTGGAACCTCAGTTTCTGAACTTAATCAGTTCCGGAAGACCATTCTGACTTCCGAAATGTTCGAAAACCGAAACCTACATTTCCGGAAGCATTTTCATCTGGAAAACACAATACGGAAGCCGCGTGGCATGTTTGGCTCCCGAAAAGCGTTTGAAAACGGAAGCATTTACTTCTGGGTTTTCGGCGTTCAAAAGCCGAAACGTTCGACTTCTGAGACGCTCAGAAACCGAGGTTCCACTGTAGTAGTCTTTTTAGGAATTTTGAAAGAAAGTCATAAAAAAGGAGTTTTCTCTGATGGTGCTCAGAGCTGCTGCCCCGATTCAGTCTATAACTGGAGTGTGTTGTTGCTGTTGTTAGGCTTTTGCTACTCAGAGCTCAGCCCTCCTGGGCTGCTTCAACCCACAGACAGGGCCATAGGTGCCTCTCTGCCCCCTTATCAGGATCTCTTGTGCCCCAGCTTCTCCCTTCCCCACTTCAGCCCATAAGAAGCTAGTAAAACTGGGGGTCAACTTAGCAACCCAAATGCCATTTTTATCAGTCAGCAATCTCTGCATGAGCAGAGAAGTCTGCTCTGTCATTGAAACCTCACGCTGGTGGTGTGGAGTGCCGTGGTCTTCCCTACCTAGCAGACCCTCGATGCTGACCACACTTGATGCCCCTCCACCAGCCTGGCAGCTCGCAGGGACCACCAAGGCCAGGCAGACCCCCTTGGCCCCTCGGCCTCATGCAAAAACACTGCCACCCTCTGCCCCCTAGCACAGAGCTGACTTTCATTCTTCACCTGGATAAAGAACCCAGGAGATAAGATGACAATGGGAACTCTTTGCCTTTTCTCCCTGTGCGCTAATTGAAAAAGGTCTCATTAATCTCTTTGGGGCCCCTCCACCAAATTTGCATAAGGAATCGCTCCAGCGCAAGCTGCTCCTAGATAATGCTGTGCATCGTTCCCCGGGAGCCTGCAGCAAAACAGTTTCTATGGGTTTGACTTTGCAATGTGCATGAGTCGAGCAGCAATAAACACAACTTTTGTGGAGGAAAGGCACTCCACCGAACGCTGACGAGGCTGAGCCAAAATGTTTCAGGGAAATAATTTCCTGATTAAAAGAATAACCAGACTCCCTATGCAGTTGCAGAGTTTCAGTCCCGCCCCCCCGCCCCCCAGACAATATTGGGTGGCATCTCATCTTGAACACCTTGAGCCCTTTTTTTTGATGAAGCCAAGCTCTGATGTTTCCAAAGACTGGCTGCATGGGTCCCTTCACCCAAAGACTTACAATTGAAAAAGAGTCCCAAGAGAGAGACAAAGGAAGTGGGATTGTGTGGCGGGGAGGGTGGAGAGGGGAAAGGAGAAAACATGCAATGGCTGCAGTTACATGCAGTGAGGCTGAGTTCCTGTGGGATGCCTTGGGCCTGAGGACAAGAGGCTCAGGCCAAAGATGAGTTTTAAGCAGGAATTTGAAGGGTCATGCAGAGGGGGTTCTGGCTGGCATCTCCAGCTATCAGGGAAGAAGGATGGGAAGATTTGAAGGGGCAGGAGAATTTGAACCATTGAGAGCAGTAGGCGAGTGTGGGTCACAGGCAGGGAAGTATGGGTGATATAAGGAGCAGGGGGCACAAGGCAAGAGAAGCAGAGATGTTTGTGCAGCATCTGGGAGCAGAGAGAAAGCCAGGGCAAGGATTTATGGCTGAGACAATCAGGGGGCTGATTTGGGCAGCAGGGTGTAGGATGGACACAAGAAGACTACAGCAAGGCTACGGAAGGCCAAAGAGAAGGAGACAGCAGTAGTCAAGGCAAGAGATGGCCCTGGGCAGCAACCGGATATTTTTCCTGAGGGGAAAGCGAGAAAGGGGCTCAGTTCGGCAATGTCAAAGCTGAAGGGAAGGGCAATGGAGATAGCCTGATGATGGACTGAGTGTGAGGGGCAAAGGAAAAAAGAGGATCTAAGAAAAAGAACAGGGCTGTCCATTGTAATTAGCCATAGCAGCTGAACTGACCCATGTTGAGAGGGTGAATATCTCCGAATATCACCTGGGAAGAAACAGCAAGGAGGGAACCTGTTACCTCCATGTCCTGGCTCTGGGCTTCTCAAGTCTCTCTTGGCTGCACTAGATGGGACTCAGAAAGGGTCTTCTTATGTTCTTACCTGGTTGCCAAATACCTGCCGCCCCCGCCCCATGCCTGCCTTAGCTCATGCCCCACTGGGCTGCTTCTCTAGGGTTGGCCGGCCTTTGCCCTGCCTAGTGTAGCTCCCAGGATGCAGCTGTGGCATTTCTCCATTTGGAGCAGAACACCGCCACTCCCCCCCCCCAACACACTCTGCCTTTCAAACAGATGGAGCTCCATTTACAACTCTCCCACCCCTTCCACCGCTTAGAAATGCCAGTATTATACCGCAAGCCCCCAAGTGGCTCTTCCCCTTCCTTCCCCAGCTAACTCGAGGTTGCGATGGAACAATAGACGCAACAAAACAGGAGATATTTTAATTTCAAAGCCGGGCTGACATTCACCGAGAGCTCTCAAGGTTTATATCAACAGCAGGCTCCGCTGGAAAATTTGGCTTTTCAATTCAGACACTTCCACCTCTTATCAGTCGCAAGCTGAGGGCTCAGCGGCTTCATTAGTGGTATTAATCTTGATTATTATTATTTTACCTTTTTTTTTTTTAAAAAAAGAAAGAAACCAAGACATTGCTAAGCGGAGAGAACAATAAAATAATAACCATAATAATTAAAAACTTGGAGCTAGAAGTTCAGCCAAGGAACAGAAAGTCAAAGGGACTTCGCCAGTTGTCCCTCTAAAGCAGCTTCTATGTCCCAGCCATGACGTGGCCATTAAAGAACCACAGAACTGTAGAGTTGGAAGGGACCACAAGGGTAATCTAGTTTATCCCCTGCAATGTAGGAAGACTTCCCATGCAGCAGTGGCTCCTTGCTGGACTTGGGAGTGTGTGTTAGAAGCAACAAGGCACCATCTGATATCCACCCATCTACTAATACCCAGCTGCCTTTGCGCCTGGATTTTCCATTGAGCCACTGGATCTAAAGCTTCCCACCTCCACTCTAAGGAGATGGTGGGCAGACCTCCTTTTTCTTAAGCACCCTGTCCCTCCAACTGGGGCTTGCAAATGACATGCTAATGAAGACCAGAGCCACATGCCTGCACCACCCCATCCATGGCAAGGCAGAACAAGACAGGACAGGACCCTGGACAGCTCCCATTGGCTCCTACTGTCTGTATTAGGGAAGATACGATCTCTCAAGCAGAGGGCAGAGTCACTTGAGAGCTTCAGGGGCTGTCAGGGCTTTCCCTCCCAGTGGCTCCTTAGCCCTTGGGAAGGTGGCAAGCTCTCTTTAACCAATGGCTGGATTACTGCAATGCACTCTATGTGGGACTACCCTCGAGGTTGGACCAGAGCCTACAGCTGCTGCAGGTTGTGGTGACTAGGTTGCTTGTGGAGGCAAACTTGCTTGAGGGATTTGCCCTGGCTGCCGATTTGCTACTGGGCCAAGTTCAAGGCTTTGGTGCTAACAACTTTGTCCCTATACAGCTCAGGTGACCAGGTTACTTTAGAGACAGCTTTATCCCTTATAGAATTCCCAGGAAATTGGTGCACTCTGCGGGAGAGTCTTTCCTACAAGCGCCAAAGATCGCTGAAGCCTGCTTCACGATAACTCAGAGCAGGGCCTTTAGAGTGACTGCCCCTGTTCTGCAGAGCAGAATTCCCATCGAGATACAACAGGCACCCACTATCTGTGCTTCCTGGAAACAATCAAAGGCATTTTCATTCTGATAGGATTTCCCAGCTGGATAAAGGGATCTTTTGCCACGTGTCTATTTTGGATGGCTTGGGTTATGTTTTGTTTCTTAAATATTACTGCTGGGGTTGTTTTTTGTTGTTGCAATTTTTATTTTAGATCACCTTGAGATGCTCGTGTGAAGTTAGTGAATGAATGCATGCATTACAGCAAACAACAACAGCCAACTCTGCAGTTGCATGCTTCCCTCATGAAAGTAAACCACCTTTTTAGCAATTTAGTAATAAGTCTAATCCAGGCACCCCCAAACTGCGGCCCTCCAGATGTTATGGCCTACAACTCCCATGATCCCTAGCTAACAGGACCAGTGGTCGGGGAAGATGGGAATTGTAGTCCAAAACATCTGGAGGGCCGAAGTTTGGGGATGCCTGGTCTAATCTAACCAACACCACCTGGTGCTGCTGGGCTCTCAACTCCCATCAGTCCCCCTCTCCCAGTGGTCAGGGATACGCTCCTTGTGCTGGAATCTGCAGCGCTATGCTAGATCTGATTCTCCACCGAGAGACCTGCTCTGTAGGCAGGCTAATGAGTGCCAGGACTGTGAGGGGATGGAGGAAGGATGAAATGGATTTCCAGTTCAAGCCACTGGCCCCAAAGGATCAGGACTAGATGCCACCAGCCTCCTTTTCCAGACCCAACCTCCACCGCACAGAGGGCCTGTCTACTTCCACGACTTGCAACCTCAAGCGCTGAAGACTCCCGTCATCAAAGACGGGCAAATCCTCCTTTTCATTCGACCATTCAGCTCCTTGAGGAGCCGAGTTGCCTGCTAACAGCTGAGATAACCCAGAAATGGAGCGGTAAGTGCCGAACCCAGAGCGGAATGGAGGGCTGATTAAAGTTTAACAAGGGAGCGTTTGAAGTTGGGAGGATGTAAGGGAGGCTGAGCGCAGATCAAAGGTTCCTTTAGGCTTCTGGCATCCACAGAATCTAAAGAAGCATCTGAGAAGGAGCAGGTAACACAGAGGAATAAACAGCTACCTGAAGTCTTTTAGCAAGCTGGGGGAAGAGGCATGTAGTCCAATGTGCAATGGGATAGCCCTTTTGCTGAGCAAACATTCCCCTCTCCAAGCAGGCAGGTAACCCAGAAAAACTCCATCCACCTGTGCCTGATTTCATAGTGCAGAAACAGGTGATAGGATGAAGCCCAGAACTGTCATGGTGGACCCATCTTGTTGAATACAGTTTCCAATAGATGCCATGCCTCTGAGGAAGGTTGCAAATGCTGGATGTCCAGGGGACAGTTTGTGGCTTGTCCCTCTCATCTAGACAATGCTGCTGCTTGGTGGAATTGCAGCTACTGGATGGACATAAGAACACAAGAAGAGCCCTGATGGATCAGGCTGGTGCTCCATCTATTCCAGCATCCTGTTCTCATAGTGGCCAACCAGATGCCTGTGGGAAACCAGCAAGCAGGATTCAAGCACAAGACCACTCTCCCCTTCTGCGGTTTCCAGCAATGGACTGTAACCAAGAGTTCTCACCAATGGCTCCTCATCCACCTGGTGACAAGCGACAAGGTGGAAGCTTTATGCTTCTGCCCTGGGCCTGAAAGGAGTGGAGGGGGATGCTGATAGGATTCTCAGATGACACCATGTTGGGTGGAGAAGCTAAATGGCATTTATGGGTTGATCAATCAGCTTGACAGCAGTGCCTTCAAAAAGGACCTTGTGGTTTTAGTGCACCCCCCCCCCACGCTAAGCATGAGTCAGCAGTGCTAGGGGGTGGCTAAAAAGGCTACTGCAATTCTAGGTTGTGTCAAGGAAAGCATAGCGACCAGAAAAGTCACAGCCAGTGTGGTGTAGTGGTTAAGAGCAGTAGACTCATAATCTGGGGAACCGGGTTCACTTCCCTGCTCCTCCACATGCAGCTGTTGGGTGACCTTGGGCTACTCACACGTCTCTGAAGTCTCTCAGCCCCACTCACCTCACAGAGTGTTTGTTGTGGGGGAGGAAGGGAAAGGAGAATGTTAGCCGCTTGGAGACTCCTTTGGGTCTCAAAAGCGGGATATCAAGTCCAAACTGTTCTTCTCCTTCTATAGTCTCCTTTGATGAGACCCCAATTGGTACATTGGGTCCCACCTCAGAGGAGCATGGCAAGGGTGAGTGGCAGTGGAGCTCCTGGGCTGTGTTATAGAAAAAAATAAGGGGGGGGAATTAGCTTTCGCAGCCCAACTCCCCAAGGGACTGAGTCCCCTAAGTCCATGACTGGTCAGACATGAATGGGTGGAGGCAAGATCCATAGAAAGCAAGGCAGATCTTTGTTTTTCTGTTGCAACAGAGTTCCCTCCCCTCCTGGCAAGGAGGTAAGAGAGACCCAGAACAATGAAGCTTTTGAAATTGCCCCCCAAGACCACCCCCAAGACCACCCCCCAAAGCATCATGCATACATCAGAGAAGGAGGTGGTCTCCAGCAGAAATTTGAGTCTTGCTTCTCTCCTGTCTGTCAGGATACCTGATAATGCCTTACTTGACTGCATTTGCTGGGTAGCCTGGCCATTCCTTTGAGATGGTAAATCCTGAATCTCTTACACATATTGATAGTTTGCTCAGCTTGATAGATACTTGCCAGACTGTATTTGCAGGGAGGTGTTAGACAGTCCAAAGAAAATTGGAAAGCTTTCCCTATTTCCTTCCTCCTTGCAGAGAAATATTTGAAGTCAATTTGCATAGCTGCCAAGTCTCCCGTTTTTTTGCGGGAAACCCCTGTATTTAAACCTGTGTCCCGCTGTTATCCCGAATAGAGAAAAATCCCGTAAATCCCCCGGATTTCCTACTTGCCAGGGAGGCTCCTTCTGCGCATGTCTGGACATGCGCAGAACCGATTTTGGGTGCCGTTCTGCCCATGTCTGGGCACTGGAAATCGGGCAGCGCCGGCACTGGAAGTCTGGACATGCGTAGAAGCGACTTCCGGTGCCGCGCCACTGCTGATCCCGCATTTTTCTTACAGGGAGTTGGAGGGTATGCAGTTTGGGAGAGTCAAAATGCCTTCAGGATTGCTCTCCTGTACCATTTAAAACACGTGGTTTATATACTTATGTATGTGTTTGCCTTGTGCATTTTATGAACATTTATTCTATATTTGAGACCTTAGAATTCTTGCAACAGTTGACTCCAACTAAGTCCTACTCAGACTAGACTGATGGAAATCAATGGACCCTATTTAGTTTTGACTATCGAGTTCAATGGGTCTACTCTTAGTAAGGCTAGCAGTGACTATAACCCCCTGTGATGAAAAGTGGAAGCAGCTGGGGTATTATCGCCAGGAGAAGAGGCATTTAAAAGGTATAGGAGTCATCTTCAAAGAACTGCCCCTTAGACAGTGGAGCAAATTTGTTTTCTGTTGCTTCAGAGGTTAGGACCCAAAACCATGAGCTTAACTTACATTAAGGTGGGTTCCATATGCATTGCTGCAAAAGATGGAGTCACAGTAACATCAGCAAACAAAGGAATCCAGTCCATAAAAGCTTATTATGCCATCATAAATTTGTCCCTGCTTTAATGACTCCTTGTTGATGTGACTCTGGAAGAGCAACCTGCCTAACCCCTCTGGATATTACTTACTTCCTCCAGCTGATTTCCAAACAAGGAGGCTGGAGAAAGACCTGAGGTCCACTAGGGGTCTTCTCCTAGGCTTCCAGCAGCTCCCTGCCCCCAGGCCAGGACAATTTAGATGCTTCCTATCATCTTGATGCAAATGAGGTATTTTGGGGACAGGATTAATGTTGACATCAACTTTCTTAACGGGCTTATTCACATGCAAAGCGCTGGAAAATATCTGAGCCTAGCGTTTTCTTTCCTCCCAAGACAAAAGGAAACAACATCTGTTGGTTTTTAAATCCTTGCCTTGACACCTCCCAGAGGGAAGAGCTGGGGAAGGACAAAAGAGCCCCTGCTCTTGGTGGGGGTAGAGCAGCACCTTAAGAAAATTTAGAGGGGTGGGTTGAAGCCACTGCCCTCTTTAAGAAGGATGCACCCACTTCTCATAATGAGGAGAGACAAATCATCCAGACTCTGCTCTCCATAAGTTTGGGATTGCAACTCCCACCAGCCCCAGTTAGCACTGCAGAGGACAATTGGAGCTGTAGTCCCAACAACTAGAAGGAACCATCCTGGGAGAATCTGACTTAAAATTCAGGTGAAGGGTTTTCTTGCCAACGAGATGAGGGAGAATTAGGGCAGGATAATGGCCATGCTGCAAAATCAGATGTGCCTGGCAGAATCTTCATGCCCATCTGCCACTTACCATGAACTCAACCGTGGCCCTGCAGGTGAGGATCTGATCTGGGACCAGCCAGGGCACCTGAAGGGCTGCCTACCGTAACTGTGCACAAACCTCTTAGTCTGCTGAGATGACTGGTGGAAGTTGAGTTCCAGAGGGGGAGTGGGCAGTGGCAGGACCTTTCCAGTTCCTGTGCCCCATTTCTGGTGCAGCCACCCTAGGGAAACTGGGTGAGCACCACTCCTTTTCCATTAGGGAGCAGCAGCTGGGAGATGTCTCCCTGGAATGACTGCTATCCTTTTGTCGCATGCTCCAAGTTCCAGTTCTTCTGATTTTATTCTGACACTGGTACTGGTTTGCTTGTTTGCTTAAATACCTTCACATGCGCTTCTGCTTTGTTAACGGTGAAATAACGTCTAAAATAAGAAACAATATAAGCCACCACCTCTCATTGTAATCTGCAATAAAAGGGGAGAATAATGCTGAACTGCTTTGCAGGGTTGTCGGCGTGATTACTGAAAGGAGGGGTGCAAAGCGGTTCGGGGATGCAAAAGCTCTGCATCATATGTGATGACATCGCTGGCCTAAAATACCCTCTTTTTTCCCTGGCTTGACACCCCTTCTTTGCTCAAGCACGCAGATATGAAAGGGAGCCTGTCTCTACCTTTCGTGGCATCTACCTGCATTGCTGCTCAGGTCTTCCTCAGCAGCCGTTTCAAATGAATGGAGGATGTTGAGGAGGTTGGAGAGGAAATTCCAGGGGGTGGAAGAAAGGAGCTGAACAGCTGCTGCTCAGATCTCTAACTTGCCAGTGGGGGCACATTTTGGGGGCACCGAGAGGAAGGCTGTTCCAGAAGCTTTCTCAAGCAGATAATACTTGGGATTCTGGCGAGTGGGGAAACTCTGGCCTGGGATTATTTTGTGCCTGCAATCAGCTGGCGTTGGGAAGCTGTGCAGGATATACATATATATTTTTCTCTTCCTTCTCCTCCCTGAGCAGCAAAAGAAGCACCAGCTCCCTGCCTGCCACATCAAAAGAAGGTAAAGGAGCTTTTCTGATGTGTGGGTCGGGTGGGAGTCAGAGGATGTTGTTCAGCCCCCCACAAACACAGGGAGTGACTTCAGGCATGATCTTGTTTAGGTGATGGCCCCCTGGACAGCAGTGCAGACCAGCCTTTGGAAAGCCAAGACTGGCTGAGGCAAGATGTCTCTTTACATGGCTCCATTTTTGCTGCAGAAGGGTACACTCTTGTAAGGAAAACATCACGCGAGAAAGTGCAACGGGGGACAAATTCAATTCAGTCCACATTTAAAGGGAAACCAACCCAATTCATACTTTTCAAAACAAACCATGAACCAAACCATGTTCGTCTTGCAAAGTTCACACTTCTCTGAATTTTACAATGTGGTTCCCTAGCCATGTTTAATGTATAAAAATGTATATACCGCAGTGCATAAGATTCATATGCTGGTGAAAAGATCGCACAAAAATGCATTGGGTTAAGGAAAAGAACTTGCAAAAATGTGTAGATTAGGCAAAATTGTGTACCGATATTAGAAGTTTTGAATTATGGTGCTGGAGGAGACTCTTGAGAGTCCCCCTGGACTGCAAGAAGATCAAACCTATCCATTCTTAAGGAAATCAGCCCTGAGTGCTCACTGGAAGGACAGATCCTGAAGCTGAGGCTCCAATACTTTGGCCACATCATGAGAAGAGAAGACTCCCTGGAAAAGACCCTGATGCTGGGAAAGATTGAGGGCACAAGGAGAAGGGGACGACAGAGGATGAGATGGTTGGACAGTGTTCTCGAAGCCACCAACATGAGTGACCAAACTGTGGAAGACAGGGGTGCCTGGCGTGCTCTGGTCCATGGGGTCACGAAGGGTCGGACACAACTAAACGACTAAACGACAACAATTAGAAGTTCACACTAAGATGCTGACAAATTTTCACAAGGAATTTTTCAAAAATTGCAAGCTGGTGTGGAAATGTGGAGAAAGCTATTTAAGATGGGGAAAATGAGAAACAGAGAGAAATCGACCGATCAGCCCATCCCTAGTGGGAAAAAGCCCTTGGAAGGGAGTCGCAGGAAGAGGGTGGTTGGAGACAGGAAGTCACCTTCTGCTTTTACCATTGCTTTCCACCAGAGGGAAACAGTCACACCGGTTCTACATGAACCACCTTGGTGCCTGCCCTGGTGAAAGGTATTTGCAATCTATATTTCAGCAGATAATGGGCAAGGGAGAGAAAAGGATGAGAGAGGCATGATGCCTCATGAAGACGAGCCACAGCTGAGAAGAGTTCCTGTCCTCCCTTGAAGGCCAGTTCCAGCATGTGAAGGGATCCTGCTTGGCTTCCTGGATTCCAGTGCCCCACAGGGACACAACTTGCCCACCCCATTGTTTAATGTCCCCATGGAGTTATTGGGAGAGATTTGGGCTGCATTGTCACCAGCATATCTTTTCATTCTACTTTGAGGAAGCTGTGGGTATTCTCAGGGCTGCACCTGGTCTTAAGAAACTGAGGCTATATCTGGATAAGACAGAACTTCTGGTCAGAAATGGGATGGACTTGAAAATAAGGATTAAAACTGTCCAGGGGGGAGCAGGACTCTGCCTGAAGGTTCTGGTGTGCAGTGCAGGGAGAGGTGAGCTCTCAGATTTAGATTTCACATCTGGATGCAAGAAGATCTGCTGCAATGAGATCAAAGTAGAAAGGGGAAAAAGACTCAGCAGAGCAGCAACCGTGTCCCTTGCAAATATGCAAAAAGGCTCCACAGATTTTGCAATTGCGCTTCATGCAATTTTCATGCATGCAAAATGCAAATGGCATCTTGCAGTCTGAAGGCTTTGAAAAGTTGTCCGTCAGGGCTTGCTGTTCAGCTGTGCCTCGACGTTATTTGCATTCTTCCTCTGGGATTGCTGAGTTCTTTTCGCACAGTCAGGACAGAGAATGGGGGATTGGGAAGGTGATTTATGGGAAATAAAAATGGCGCCTGGCATCTGCCTGGAGGAGCAGCAAGAGGAGCTGCTGCTGCAAAGCAGAAAAAAAGGGGGGGCATTTTCCGAAACATTCAGCTCAGTTGTGCAAAGAATGACAAGCTTGGAAAAAGATCTAATGAAAGTATTAATGACTGCCCTTAATGGCAAAATGTTGGATAGCCTTGGGGACAAAGGAGTGCCCTGCAGCATCCCACATCAGGGGCGAATGAGCATTCCCCCAGGGTTACACTCTGGACCTGATCCCGCAGGTAGGAATAGAGCCACCGCAGCATGTGCTACGGACACCCATTTTGCCGTCGGTCCAGAAAGATACCATGGTCGATAGTATCAAAAGGTGCTGAGACATTGAGCAGAAGGAACAGGGTTGCCCTCCCCCTGACCTTCCCTCTATAAAGGTCACCAATCAGGGTAATCAAGGCCGATTCAGCCCCAAATCTAGGCCTGAACCCAGACAGGCACAGATCTATAGCAGTTGTAATGTAAGTGCAGTTACAGTTAATGCCACCAGTTGGCGCTATGTAAGGTGTACCAAGAAAAGGAGTGCCTGCTCCTTCCTACACAGCACCCCCTGGGTCCAGGGTCCAGGCACGGCTGCCCATGGCTCTGTGGGTTCTCTGATTGACAGCACAACTGCAGCCGTGTCTCCGTAAAAGCCAGTCCTATTGAATTCAAAGGGGCTTCCTCCTGGATAATTGAGGTTAGGACGTCTCTCCTCTGCCTTGCTGCCCTTGCTCCTGCCGACAGAGGTCTAAGGAGGAGGTTCGGTGAAACAGAGCGCAAATCCCGCATCTCGCTCAGAGCAGGTACCACATCCTGCAAGGTAATGGAAGCACGTAGGCACTTGTGTCTTTAAATCCCAGCCTGGCCTAGTTTCAACACGGGGAAGAATAAAACGCCAACCCCACTCTCGCCATCGACGAATAAATATTTAATGGCGACAGAACTGCAGGTGTTAGCCAAAATCCTCTCTAAGATGCTGGGAATAGGATTGCTTGGCTGACGGGGGCATTTTCTCTTCCCCCTCCGTTTGCTGCATGGAGTTCATTTACTGATTTCAGTTTTTAAGCCCGGGTTTCGGAAGGAGGGGCTGGGCACCGTTTTCCTGCCCCCGGCACCCATTTTAGTGGGCCACTTGCACTAAACTCCAGTCAAAAGCAGGGAGATTGGGGTGGTGGTTATTTTTTTTTACTGTGAGGTCCCAACTATGTCCAAAAAAAGGTACCATTCCCCAAACTTTTCATCCCTGGGGAAGAAGGGTGTTATTTTTCCTGAACTAAAATGGGAGGGACACTCCACTCTTACACTCCAAAAGGCACTCAGGCATTTGTTTTTTCCTTGATCAACCACCCGACTTGCAATTGTGAGATGGCCCAGTTAATCTTCCCTCCTGGAGTCCTGTCCTCCTCTCTGCAAAGTGTCACAATCCTGTCCTCATGCCAAGTGGGGCTGCCCAAAGACCTGCCCCCTTCCCTGTCCTCATGGCACATTGTGGAAGGCTCCAATTTCCCAGCTGCCTGCCAGTCTGCTTGAAAACATAGCAGGGAAACACAACTGTCTTACAATGTGCTCTCAACAGATGCATCTCAAAATGCATCTCCTACAGCATCCCTGGTTGGTGGGCAATCCAGCCTCTGCTTTGAAATCTCTGAGGCAGACTGTGCCATTCTCACACAGCTTGGACCACCAGAATATTAGAATTGTAGAGTTGGAAGGGACCCCGAGAGTCATCTAGTCCAACCCCCTGCAATGCAGGCATCTCAGCTAAAGCATCCATGACAGATGGCCATCCAACCTCTGCTTTAAAACCTCCAAGGAAGGAGAGTTCACAACCTCCCGAGGGGGACCATTCAGCTGTTGAACAGCTCTTACTGTCAGAAAGTTTTTCTGTGTGCTTAGTCAGAATTTTCTTCCTTGTAAATTGAAGTAATTGGTTCAAGTCCTACCCTCCAGAGCAGGAGAAAACAAGCCTGATCCCTCTTCCATGTGACAGCCCTTAAGATATTTGAAGATGGCTATCATATCTCCTCTTAGTCTCCTCTTTTTCCAGGCTAAACATACCCAGCTCCTTCAAGCGCTCCCCATAAGGCTTGGTTTCAAGACCCTCGATCATCTTGGTTGCCCTCCTCTGCACACAGCTTGTCAACACCCTTCTTAAATTGTGGTGCCTAGAATTGGACACAGTATTCCAGGTGTGGCCTGACCAAGGCAGAATAGAGTGGTACTATTACTTCCCTAGATCTGGACACTGTTGTTGTTTAGTCGTTTAGTCATGTCCGACTCTTCGTGACCCCATGGACCATAGCACGCCATGCACTCCTGTCTTGCACTGCCTCCCACAGTTTGGTCAAACTCATGTTCGTCATGGTCAAAACTCTCCACTATGACCTGTCCATCTTGGGTGGCCCTGCATAGCATAGCTCATAGCTTCTCTGAGTTATTCAAGCCCCTTCGCCACGACAAGGCATTGATCCATGAAGGGGGATCTGGACACTAAACTTCTGTATCATCTCTCTCTCTCTCTCTCTCTCTCTCTCTCTCTCTCTCTCTCTCTCTCTCTCTCTCTCTCATCTATCTATCATCTATCTATCTATCTATCTATCTATCTATCTATCTATCTATCTATCATCTATCTATCATCTATCTATGCAGAAATTCTGAGTCCTAGGCAAAGAGTAAGTAGACTAACACATTGCTGCTATTATCATTATCATTGTCATAATCATTATCACCACCACCATCAACAATTAAATTTGTATATCGCCCTTCATCCAAAGATCCCAGGGTGGTTCACATCAGAAAAATACAAAATGAGAACAAAAAGGACATGATGAAACAAAAACAAAAATGAATCAAGAACTGCCCTTCCACAAACGCTTTGCAAACCAAGCAGGTTTGGCCGAGGTCTTAATGTAGGGGATCAGTTGCCAATCCACAGATTCACAGCAATTTTTATACTGCAATCCCTTCGTTTTCATTACAGCCCTTCAAATCACAACCTTCAGGTTCAACTCAAATAATCCTGGAGATCTCATCAGTTTATCCACTGTATCTGACTTAGCTTTAGCCTAGAGTGGCCAATATAACCAGCTGCACGGTTGTCTACGATGCTTGTGGACTAGTTACTTGCTAGGCTATTTTAGGAGTGCTTTCTGGAAGTGAAACAGTTTCATCTCACCTTGATTCCTTGACTCTCCCCCCCCCTCCAGCTGCAGGTAGGATGAGTCAAGCGTGCTGTGGCAGTTTGAGTGTTAGGTAGCTTTGTGCCAATCCCACTCCCTCCGACTAACTTTCCTTGCAGGGTTGTTGTGTGGATAACACAATGTGTGTTTGTGGAGGAGGGAGGGAAAATCCATACACTGCCTTAAATTCCTTGGAGGAGGGGCAAGATAAAAATGTGTGACATAGAAACAAAGGGATCCCAAGGGTAATCTAGTCCAACCCCCCTACTCCAACAGTGATCATCCAGAGATGGAACTGGATTCTGCTTTTGTTCAGGAGCGCTGTCTTCCTTATGACTCCCCAAGTCTTGCTGTAGTCCTGGGTGTGGGGAGGACATAGAAGGAGAACTTTGCGATACCACCTCGCCAGTTCCAGGAGGCCTCTGACGCTCCTCTCTCCCTCTTAGGAGCAGACACAAGCACCCAGAGATAGGGGCTGGCGGTGGAGAAATGGAATCTAAAAAGCACTGTCAACTTGAATGATTTTCCCGGCGCCTGTCACTAAACAACCATCACCCTTCAGAGCTGAAGCCAGGCAATAAAACCGATAGAACTAATAAAGGGGAAGGCAAGTGGCACTTGACAGATCTGAGCGGCCCTGGCAGCTGACACTCAATTTCACCCAGGGGCAGATTGAAGCTGCGACAGAACGTGTCTGCGGATGCAGCGACCCTGAGAAAGGCGGCACAGGCTGTTAATCCTCAAGAAGCCTCTCTCTCTCTCTCTCTCTCTCTCTCTCTCTTTCTCTGTGATGCTTGCTCTTTGGTAAGTTCCGCTTCAAGTTGGTGTTGATGATGATGAGGAAGCCTGACATTTGGACCAGGGACCCAGCACTAGAGTAAGCGAATTAATCATTCGCAAGAGCTGGTAGAGCCTAACGCTTAAGAGATGGGGTGGGGAACCTTCAACCCAGCAACGAAATGTGGCCTTCTGCACATCTCTACCAGTTCCTCAGGACTCTTCCCAGGCTCCCCCTCTCCCCAGCCACTTGCAGGTTCGATCCCCGTATGAGACAGCTGCCTATTCCTGCATTGCAGGGGGTTGCACTACTAGACAGTCCTCAGGGTCCCTTCCAACTCTACAATTCTATGTCCTCAATCATGCCTCTTGCTTGCTTGTTTGTAGGGTGGAGCAAGGGATGTGTGCATGAGTGTAAAGCTGACTTCTGCATGCCTGGAGTGCCAGGACGTCTGATGCTCCACCCACTTTTCCCTCTGGGCCCGCCCACCGCTGGTATGTGCACCCCAGAAAACTGCCCCTGGGGAAACACGGCTCTCACTCTGAGAAAGGTTCCCCACCCCTGGGTGAGGAGACACGTCTGCCCACGAGCCCAGAAAGCCTCTCTGCCTTCCTCACAATACAAGAATCATCACACTACCCCTACCTTAAAGGCTTGTTTAAGAAGGACAGTATATGTGAGGCTCTTCCAACATTCCAAAGAGTCTGTAAGAAGCAGGATTGGATTAGATACTGGACCTGGACTAAGGGACCAGTTATGTTCATTCTGTAATTTTATAAATTATGCAACTTTGTTGCTCCATTATTATTTTTTTAAACATTTTTTTTAAAAAAATGTATTGTGGCATTTCAGGGATTGCAACTTTGCTGTTCTTTTTATTGATTATAGCCTAGCAATGATTTATTGTAACCGGCGAGAGTGAATTACTGTTTAATTATGACTCGCTGACATTCTGAGAGTTAATTTAATTGTGTAGTATTATATTCTAAACGGCTTATTGAATATTACTTTATTTGATGTAAGTTGCTTATCTTAAAGCCAGTGTTTTATTATTCTGGCTTACTTGCGTTGGGTCGGATTGTTGTAGGATGTGTGATCTTGGTTACAATACCTTGTTGCTTCTATACTGCCCTGTGCATAGCAATGTAGAAAGGTTGCATACAAATTATTAGTGAAATGAAATGAAATGTTTCGTTTGTCCTCTTTTGCCTTCCTTGCCAAGGGTTTGCTCCTTGTAAGCTCCTTGCAGCAGGGACCCTTTATTAGATCCACCCCCCTTACCTGGCCAGCTTCTAGGTCAAAGGGCTGAGAGCTTTCAGGCGAGCACAAGCCCCAACACCTCTCCATTCACTAATTAAGCACTCCAGGTGGCTTCTTAAACCTTCAGCCACTTAACATACAACCCAGCCCTCGCTCACTAATTGCTCTTTAATTCCCTTTCGGAGAGCGATAATAAAGCAGACCCGAACATAGGCGCTGTGCTCTCTGTCCCACACCTGTGCTCCAGGAATGACACCTGTGCACAGTGATGCCTTGATTAGCCGCTGAGGCTTTGAAGTGCCTTTTTTTTAAAGGGAGGGCGGCAGGAGGCAAGAAAGGAGGCAGAGCAAGGGCCCACTGGAAACTTTCCAACTCACACCCCCCACCCTCCACGATGCAATGCAGAGGTGCCAACGGACAGGGCTAATTAACAGACAGTTTGCTGCTCTCCCCCCACTTTCTGGCTCTTGCAGATGGCGGCAAGAAGCTACACGTCTTCTTGCCCCATGCCAGCAGATTCACACGATCGTTTCTTCATTCTCCTCGACTGAAGAGCCACAAGGACTCCCAGGGAACATTTGGGGCCCCAGACCCTGGATCACCCTCTGCTGCAGGCGACTCATGGGGGCTCCAGACCCCAGGCGCTTGTACCACCCTCTTGAAGTGGTGGGGCTCAATTCCAGCCTACGCTCCTGGGAATGCCACCAGAGCTTAAGCCCTAGAGCAGGCATGTCAAACCTGCGGCCCTCCAGATGTTTTGGACTACAATTCCCATCTTCCCCAACCACTGGTCCTGCTAGCTGGGGATCATGGGAGTTGTAGGCCAAAACATCTGGAGGGCCACAGGTTTGACACGCCTGCCCTAGAGCAAGGGAAAGCCCTTCCCTCTTGCCACTCAAGGCCTGGGGGTGGATGCCATGTGGGGGTCTTGAGCAACGCAAGCCGCCAGCTCTGCCATGGAGCTATAAGCCCCCTCCACCCCCCCCAAAGCCTTGCAAAACTCACTCTGTTTTCACCTGCCTCGTCCCATCCACAAAACTGAAGACTTGCCCTTCCTTTAGCAGTTCAAAACCACCCCATAGCAAACACAAAGGAAAGAGAATTGCCACTGTTGAAGTCACTTGGGCAGAAAACAACAACAACAACAACAGCGGAGAGATTTCCTTGTCCATCCTAATCATCACGCCATGAAAAGTGAAGTGACTTCACTGCGTGGCTCCCAAACAGCATCCAGCAGAGAAACACCCTCAGCCCCCGCTTCCACCCCCCCCATGGGCCAAAACGGCACCTCCTCCCATCCACAACACATGTTACTAGAGTGGGGTGCCTAGCCACTGATGGCATAAACAGGGAGGCACAATGTGATTCCTGCTAAGAAGAAAGGGTTCCTTTAAACTGACCCAACACAAGAGCCGCCCCTCTCTTCATTTGCATTTCTTTAAAAAGCCCCAAAGAACTGATTAGAAGTTTTAATTGTTTCCAGAAACTTTGAAGCCGTCAAGCTGAGTGGCGGGGCCCTGCTTTAAACATGCCACGATAAAAGCTAGCTCCCAAAACCCTGGCCTTAATTTATCCGAGAACTTGTTAAGATTCCCCCTGTGCCGCTGCCGAACGAATGCACTTTTGAAGTCATTTACTTACTAATAAATTACAATGGTCTGAAATCATTAGCGGCAAAGTAAATTGTTTTAATTGATCTGAACTTCGTTACGACCCGGGAACCTCGTTTCTGCGCAACTGCACTTTCCAAAGGGCTGAAATAACAAATTAATCTCTCTTGAAGCTTGTCATTTTGAGACGGAGCCTTGCTCCGAGAGAGGAACAAAAGAGGCAGATCAGCAGCCAAAGGAGCGAGGGTGAAGGAGGGGGCTTTCGAAGCTGGAGATGACACCCTCACTTGAAAGGCTCTTTGGTCCAGGGCTAGGCAGTGGCCATGTAGGGCTCTTGGCAGGACAACCAGCTCCTTGACACCATTTGTTAATTACCTAATGCTCTCTCCATTTCGGCTTCCTTCCACCTCATACTCAGGAGATGAGGATGCTATACAGAATCACACACAACTCCATTGGATTCCCTTTCCAAACGGTACAGAAATGCGACTCGAACCACAATATTTCACCATCCACAGGGGTCCTAACCAGGGCAGAAGGAAAATTCAGGGGTGCTCTGGAGCCTCTCTCCACCCATCTGTTTGATGGACAGCTTCCAATGTTCTCTCTCTTGGATGCAAACTCCCCATCATTCCGTAACAGTCAAATATGGTGGCGCTGTGGTTAAACCACTGAGCCTAGGGCTTGCTGATCAGAAGGTCAGCGGTTCGAATCCCTGTGACGGGGTGAGCTCCCGTTGCTCGGTCCCAGCTCCTGCCAACCTAGCAGTTCGAAAGCACGTCAAAATGCAAGTAGATAAATAGGAACCGCTACAGCGGGAAGGTAAACGGCGTTTCCATGTGCCGCTCTGGCCACATGACCTGGAAGCTATACGCCGGCTCCCTCGGCCAATATTGCGAGATGAGCGCGCAACCCCAGAGTCGGTCACGACTGGAACTAATGGTCAGGGGTCCCTTTACCTTTACCTTTACAAATATGGCTAAGGAATGGGGCCCAGGGTGGGGCTATGCAGATGAAGGGGGAGGGGCTTGGTTTATTACTATCATTACCATTACCGAAGTTTCTATACTGCCCCTTCACATGAGGATCGCAGGGTGGTTTGCAATATAAAAACTCAAAAATAGCATATCACAATAACAAGCAAAAAGCAATGCACCCCATAAGGATTGACACTTCTCAGAGGAATGTGTTGAGTTCTGTAGGACAAATTAAGCAGGGAAATAGCTCTGGCAGGATCACTCAGAGGTTTCTGGCTAGCATGGGCAGTGCTTAGGATTGTGGGGTGAGGGACTGGCCTTGCTTTGGGGTTCAAAACACCTGCTTCAGCACCTGCTTGTAACTTGCACAGCCAGTGGGTTTGTTCATGGCAAAACATCTTTTCAGCTTCCACTATGCTCTTGTTGAAAAAGAAACCAGCTCTCAGCTGCCCTAGAACGTTCCAGCATCAGGATCAATCCAGGTGAGCAAAGAGAAGATTCATTTGTGAAGCATAAACGGAGATGAACAGATTTTCCCAGCTCAGATTGTTCCCCAGGTCCGCTCTGCCCTAGGTTCCACTCCTTCTGAATACCAATTTAATCTGGAGAACTTCTAAAATTAATTTCAGAAGCAGAGTGTGCACAGATTCCTCCCATCAATTTGCCTCCCTTCCCCCCCCCCTTTGAAAATTAGTGGTGCACAGGTACACGCTGATGGAAAGATGCCCAGAAAAAAAGAAGGGGAGGGGGGGGAAATGACAATATTTGGCTGTGAAATGCCCGATTGCCATTATTTTTGTGCAATGTTCCACTGATGTGCAGTTGCACACTGACAAAACGTGGCATCAAAGCATTAGATGTGGCAGGAAGCTGTGGCTCATGGAACATGTACAGCCCTTCATACAAAACTGCGATGTTCAAAAACGGGAAAATGGAGAATGCCCAATGCACTTTGGAAGCTCGGCTGGGTAAGCTTGAACTCCCAAGAGCTGGGGAGGAGATTGGTCAAAGAGACTTCTTTCAAGCATCTTCCAAAAGCAGCCTCACATAGCCTGCATTTCTCGTTGCTACTGATGAGATGGACAGGTACCCAGGATGCTTTGGGGGGCGGGTAATCTACTGTCTAAAAATTGTTCATTGTCTTAGCTGAAAACACACCAATTTTTGTCCCAGAGAGGTAAATCCAGCAAAGGGTCCAGAGCAGCTTCTGCCAGGTTTGATTTGGGAGCGAGTAACCATATTAAGAATGACAAGCAAGCACCAGTCTGTGCCTCTTTCTGAAGAGGGGAAAGGATCCCATCTAGTAATGGTCAGCCCCTTCCCACAGATACCCTCTTCCTAAACAGCATGAAAGGTGCTTACATCAGCTGGAGGAGCAGAAAGCTGCCTATGTGTCAAAGCCACTCATTTGGCCAAACCATGATTGATAGTGATGCTAAGCTGTTCCTGTGACAGGCTGGAACCTAGCTCAACTCAGTGCCACATCTTTCTTGCTAAAACAGAACTGTGCATGTGCTCGCATGCATGCATGCATGCACGCACACGCACGCACACACACACACACATACCAATGTTGCAGAAACACAAGTTGCAACACACACAGGGTGAATATATTCTCTCTCTTTGACAAGGAGGATGATTCCCTTCATTAGACTGCTTAGCTTTCCAAACACACACCATCCTAATTAGATTTTGCATTTAATTTCTTCGAGTAGCTTGTGATGAGGAGACGGCATTTGTCCTAGATAAATGTATTCATTAATAGAGTCTATTATAGTGTTTCCCCACTCTGATTCCTTCTGGTAGGAGAATGGCAATTAAACATGACCTTGGATGGAGATATATATGCATGCTGGCCATAGCTGGCTTGCTCTCGTCCTGCTAAGCCAGAAGCCCAACCACAGACCCGTGAATCTGGATGCAGGAGTTCTAGTGCATGGCCCCCTCGGTTGGATGATCACCTGGAATCTGACCCTTCGAACAGGAACCATTAACCCCAGGATTGTACAAGATATCCCTAGTGCAGGGGTAACCAATGCTGTGCCTTCTAAATGTTGTCCGACTACAACTCCCATCAGCGCCAGCCAGCTAATGATCAGGGATGATGGGAGCTGAAGTTCATCAACATCTGGAGGGCACAATGGGTAGTCTCAGTTGTCTAAGTCCTACTCGGAGTACACCTGTTGAAATCAACGGACCTAAGCTGGTCAGGCTGCTCATTAACTTCAATGTGCCTACTCTGAATAGGGCTAGTATGGTGGCTATCACAAGGAGAGGACAATTTCTCTGCTATCCCAGAACCAAATACTGTAGGGGAATATAGTGGAAGTAGGCCCATTTGCCTAGAAGCTCCATGGCCCAGGTTTCTTGGGCAGTGTAGGCTTGTGTTTTTCTGCCCCCAAGAAGCATGCTAGATACAACTGTCTGCACTCCAAGTAACAGATCTGTTATCCCAGGCTTCCTCAACCTCAGCCCTCCAGATGTTTTTGGCCTACAACTCCCATGATCCTTAGCTAGCAGGACCAGTGGTTAGGGATGATGGGAATTGTAGTCTCAAAACATCTGGAGGGCCGAGGTTGAGGAAACCTCTGTTATCCCCTCTGCAAACCTGATCCTATTCCTGTGCCATTCCTTTCAATGGGCTTAGGGGCGACTTGCTCTGCAAAGAGTTGTGGCTTCAGGCCTTAGGTACATCTCTCTTGGACACACATGAGATGAATGGATGAAATGTAACTTTAGGTGCCTATGCCCAAATCCATCATCCCCACAGCTCCCCCAAGCACCACCAATATTGCAGAGAAGAGAAAGGGTGCTTCTCCCTCCCTCCCTCCTCCTCTCAGTGTTTTGTCTGGAGTGGGACTTGTTCCATAGGCCCTTCGAACATCACCATGAGGAACTGCTGCTGCCATGCAGACCAAGGAATGCCCAGGAGTGCTGACGCTGGAGATGTGTTTTGTGGATGTCAGCCTTTCAGATAAACACAGTGGGTGGTTGTGGGGGTGGGGTGGGGTGGGAGGAGACCGGCCCCTTTGCCTCCTCTCCATGTAAACACAGAGTTGACGCCAAGTAAGCAACATTAGGCCTGATGTGCAGAGGCTGCAAGGCATTAGTCACCCTGATAAGTTTAATGTATAATTTAGAAACAGATCATCAAAATGGAAAGGAGAGGAGCTCTTAAATAACTCTGAAGGGTGTTCAGCTCAGGGTTTGCACACAACAGTTAATGTTTCAAGAGGAGCGCCTGAGCCCCGGGCGTGCATTTTAGCTGGGGAACAGAGTAATTTGATTTGGAAGGCAAGGACGCTTTCGGAAGAGAACTTGCTCATATCTGTCCACAGGCCTGGTGGGCACTCGGTGGCTCCATCCAACTTTGCCCAAGAGGCCTCCGGTTCTGAAATGCAAGGCCCTCAAAATGCATTGCTTGGGGAGAGACGAGTGCACAACTTCTCCCTGACCGTGGCCAAGCCAGCCATGCAAAATCTTGCCACAAGGGCCCTGCAAAGAACTATGTCAGCTCTAGAGAGTTACCCATCAGGGCTATATGAATGTTGTTCATCTGCTGATGGCTCTACTCTGTGCTTCTGTGGTCAGAGGCAGCAATGCTTCTGAATACCAGTTGTTGGAAACCACAGGTCTTGCGCTCAGGTCCTGCTTGTGAGTTTCCCACAGTGGACATCTGCTTGGCCACTGTGAGAACAGGATGCTGGACTAGATGGGCCATTGGCCGGACCCAGCAGGCTCTTCTTATGTTCTCATATTCTTGGGGGAGGGAGGGACACCAAAAAGTTGCAGAAATGTGGCATTGATAGGGTGGAAAATTCAACCTCCCAATGAACTCTCCTGGGTGCCTTGCAGTTGCCTGGCTAGGTCAACCCTTGACACCTGCTGGCCCCAAATACACCTGGCACCTTGGAAGTCGAATGCCTTGCCAGTTGAACGTTTTGGCTCCCGAACGTCGCACCCCCGGAAGTGATTGTTCCAGTTTGAGAATGTTATTTGGAACCCAAACGTCCATTGCGGCATTGGATTGGTTGCAGGAGCTTCCTGCAGCCAATCTGAAGTCGCGCCTTGGTTCCAGAACATTTTGGAAGTCAAATGAATTTCCGAAATGTATACTGTTCGACTTCAGAGGTACCACTGTACCTCTTTTCTTTCCCATAAATAATTATTTCCTTTCTGGGTACTGTGAGACATCACATTTTTCTTCCAGGAATCTGGAAGGAATTTCTTAGGGCAGAGAGAAAGTGCAAGAAGGACAGCTCCTCATGCTGCCAACTTTGTGAATGGCTTTATCACGTCTTTTTAGTCCTGACAAAACTCACTCTCCTACTTAAAAAAACAACAACAAACCCATTCTTCTTGCCTGTGCACCTCAGGCCTCCTGGCAGTTAATCTCCCTCAAACCCTAAAGCATTGGCGAGAATGAAAAATGGAGGTCCCAGCCTCGCCCAGCCTCAAAAGACTATTGTTAGAAATGAGATTGTGGCAGTTGTCAGCAAGGGAGGAAAGAGAGCAGGAGGGGAAGAGGAAAGGGACATTTAGGGCGATGCATCTCTGACACTCTGACAGCAACAGGAACCAGGATCAAGAGGAGCACATCCAAACTGTCAGGGCAGAGGTGTAAACTTCCCTGGAAGATAATGTGATTTGGATTGTTGGCTCTCGCCAAAAAGAAGAAGAAGAAGAAGAAGAAGAAGAAGAAGAAGAAGAAGAAGAAGAAGAAGAAGAAGAAGAAGAAGAAGAAGAAGGAAATTATGTGCATCCAGGTGATACTCTATTTCTCTACACTAATTCATGGGTGATTACTAACCATGCTGGCTATATTCTGTGCCTCCACGGTCAGAGGCAGCAATGCTTCTGAATATCAATTGCTAGAAACTGCAGGAGAGGGGAGTGCTCTTGTGCTTGGGTCTCGCTTGCCAATTCCCCTTTGGGCATCTGGCTGGCCAATGCGAGAACAGGATAATGGACTTAGATGGGTCCCCTTCAGCCTCATCAAAGCTGCAGGGTTCTTATTACATTCTGATGGCATCATGTTGACAAGGGCTTGGACTTGGATATGCCTTGATGCCTTTAAAGATCTTGCGATAGGCCTCTCTCCCATTGCCTCCCATCAACTGTGCCTTCTTTGGGTAGAATCTCTACTTGGGGCCTCTCCAAGACTGCCGTCTATGGCTGGTCCACCCCTTTCATGTACTGCCCCAACCATCAGCTGCAATGGAAAGGAAGGTCATTTGGGGGAGACACTGGGCATGCTGTCAGGAGAGCAGCTTCTGCCTGGGGTATTGTGTGTGTGAGAGAGAGAAGTGGAGGTAGGGAAAGAGAGAGAGATGGGCATGTCTTGACAGTGATCTTCACAGGACCATCTGTACCACATGAGGATCTTTAGATATGGGCAAGGGGCACAGAACAGGGAGCCTTGTAAGCTCTTTTCTCAGATGAACAAGAAGTGAGTGAGTGAGTGAGTGAGTGAGTGAGAGAGAGAGATTGGGGGTGGGGAACCAATTTATGGGAGGTAAAAATAGCCAGCCTTTGCGCAGGGAGGGCTTCTTTTTTTAGAAGAGCGGAAAACATGGAACTCTTCTCCAGCTGGAGCCAAAAGGCAGCATTCTGTGAATAACAAAGTGGGAATCTGCTCTGATCCACTAACCCACTTTAGGGCAGCTTGAGAACAAAAGAGGAGGGGAAATTCAAGCTGGATGGTGGCGATTCGGCACTCCTGGCATAAGCCCAGCTGGCCTGGCTCCCACCTGAAGCCATCAGGACTTTGGGTCCTCTTTAAAGAATCAGTAATGAAATAGAGCAGTTGAAGGAGAATAAACAATTACAGTTCACAAAGAAGAAGAAGAAGAAGAAGAAGAAGAAGAAGAAGAAGAAGAAGAAGAAGAAGAAGAAGAAGAAGAAGAAGAAGATTGTTTTTGATGTGCGGAGCTGTGTGCCTGCTCCCAGGATGCTTTGGGGGAAGCCATGGTGGTCAGAGTGATGTAAGGCTACTTTCCATGTACAGTACCACAGCTTGCATTGTGATATACTTCAGTTGAGAATTTGCAGGGTGTGTGTGTGAGAGAGAGCATCACTATTTAATTTTGATGAGTTTGCATGTTTTGAGTTCTGATGAAATTTGGCTAGCCCATAGACAGCATGGCAGAAGAGATGTGGGCTTATGGGGGGAGAGAGAGAGAAGAGATGGGGAAGGGGAGAAGGGGGCACATTCAGACTTGTGGGACAGATGAGGACCCCTTCACCTTTTTGTAAGTGTCTCCACAGAGATTCGAACTCCAGCATCATTAATTCCTGTTTTGGGTCTTGGGTACACCAGGTACCACATCAATGACGGGGAAGGCAGACATTTATTCTGGCCCACAGACATATTTTGGTATTGATTCTACATACATGAACAGTCGCTGCAGAGACACAAAAATGAGTGGGGAAATTGCTAATGGCGGTGTTGCTCTATCAAGCTCCACAAGCCATTGATAACTCTCGATATAATGAAAAGCGATCACAAGTCACACAATAGTGTGACCAACATTCCATTGCATGATAGCACATCTAAGAAACAGAAACCAGGCAGGGGCAGATGAACAGGGTAGATAGCTAGTGGTGAGAGGGGGGCAGGGGCCACCCCAGTGGTGTCCCTTCCAGCCGTGTAAGGGAAATTACACAGCTATTCTTTAGGGCCTTCTTGAAATAAGGGCAAAATCTGCCCCCCCTCTTTCTCTCTCTCTATCCTGTGTTTCACCAAGTAGGTCTCAGGTGGCTTACAGGGATGAAATTTACAATACGCAATATTAAAAGCATAAATTAAACCTCAATGTAAGATCTCAACAGGAGGGCCTGGATAGCTCAGTTGGTTAGAGTGTGGTGCTGATAGCGCCCCCCGTATGACACAGCTGCATTGCAGGGGGTTGGACTAGAAGATCCTCAGGGCCTCTTCCAACTCTACAATTCTATGATAAGCAAAGCATCTGAGAAGCATTTAGAGTGCCAAAGCCTCCTGAAAGGAAACTGTTTTGAGCAGGTGCCTGGAGCTCACTACGGACAGTGCCTGAGCGATGATGGGCAGGTGCAACAAACAGGGAGAGGAGTCCTCTCTTGCCAGGGTTTCTCCAGGTGCCATGATGTACTCCCTGCCCCCCCCCCCACTGCTCACAGAGACACTCTGCACATGCACACACCATACTGCCCTCTTGACAGTGTTCTAGGGTGCCAGCGGAGCAGCTCGTCAGGCCTGATGGAATGAAAGCCTTTCGTGCAACCATCCTGGCTCCCGCAGAGAATTTATGGGGCTGTGAAAGGTCCAAAGAGCTGCCGGCGGCTCGTCCTCAGCACCCTGCGCCTCCCTACCCCCTGCACATGCTCTTCGCTTCAGCACCATCGCCATTTTGAGCACATCCCTGCCCAGCCAGACCAAGCCTGTAAACAACCTCACACTTCATCATCCCTTCGATTCTGGCAGCTCGGCTGCCTTTGATGTAGCTGGCCTGAGCCCCCTCTATGCGGGGCTCCTTGCTCTAAGTGCGTTTTAATAATGCAGCTCCTCTGTGCAGTGGTGCCCGTGGAAGTGCAGCGCTGGAGAGCAGCTGGGATCTGTGGTGAAACCGGAGAGGTGATCTGGGGATGAGCCAGGCAGCCTCCCAAGTTTAGCAGTTATTAATTACGGAGACTTTCCTGGAGAACCATTGGAAGGAAAACAATAACTGCACTCGGAGTTTGGGCATAATAAGCAAAGACTCTTTGGGATAGGGGAGGTGTATGCACCGTAGCTGGCTTCTATTCAACCTTAAGTAGGTCTCCTCAGAGTGTAACAGATAATTTGAGGAATTCTAAGAAGTATTATGACTGTACTGTATGACCAAAGGGAAAATGAAAAAGTAAAAGTAAATTGTTTGTCAAATGTAGAGCTTCCATGTGCAGAAATTGTCTATCTGAGGTCAGGTTTTGAATTGGATTTATTTGGTTACAAGGCTTGATTTCCATAAGATCAGCCAAGATCCTCCGATTTCTCGTGTGTGTGTGTGTGTGTGTGTGTGTGTGTGTGTGTGTGTGTGTGTCTTTTTGCCCTATAACTGCAGGTCTCAGGACAGTTCACAAGATAAAATTACAATATACAAACACAAAATACAAAAAAAAGCAATCCAATAACCCGCTCCAACACATTTTAAAATGGCATTGGATCATTATTTTTTTATGTTTTTAAAAACTCTTTAGAAGTTGCAAGTCTCAAGTCCTTTCCCATTAATATAAGAAATTGTAAATAACACGATTAAAGCAGAAGGGGGAGTGAAATCTGAATCTGAAAAAGCCAAGGCACATTATTTACAACAACCTTATCACAGGTTCTCAAGACTCTAAAGCAGTCATGGGCAAACTTGGCCCTCCAGATGTTTTGGGGCTTCAATTCCCATCATCCTTGACCCCTGGTCCTGTTAGCTAGGGATGATGGGAGTTGTAGTCCCAAAACATCTGGAGGGCCAAGTTTGCCCATGCCTGCTCCAAAGAGAGAAGAAAGAGCCTCAGCACAGATATATATATATATAAAATGCTGTAATTATATTATAACAGATGTAAGATTAAAGCAGGGGGAATTTTGGCCAATGCAAATTCTCCGGTGTGGTGTAGTGGTTAAGAGTGGTAGACTCATGATCTGGTGAACCGGGTTCGCGTCTCCGCTCCTCCACATGCAGCTGCTGGGTGACCTTGGGCTAGTCACATTTCTCTGAAGTCTCTCAGCCCCACTCACCTCACAGAGTGTTTGTTGTGGGGGAGGAAGGGAAAGGAGAATGTTAGCCGCTTTGAGATTCCTTCGGGTAGTGATAAAGCAGGATATCAAATCCAAACTCTTCTTCTTCTTCTTCTCCCTCACACTCAAAGAACTCACCACTCAAAGAACTCTGGCATACCTCTCCTCAAGTCCTCCCTAGGTTGGGAATGATAGAGGTGCCTGTGAAGCCTGGTGTGAAGCCCTCCCTCTCACCTTCCCTACCACAGTGCCACAACCTTTTGGGCGGTTTTGGGGAGAGGAGAAAGGGGAGGAGATCTGGGGCCAATGCAAAAGACCTGGGGGGTGGGTGGGGGCGTCTGCAGCTGGGCCACCCCTTGACAACAGCCATGCATTGGACCAAAGCCTGAGAACCTTTGAGACTTTGGAGATACGCAAAACTTTCAAGAGAACTTCCTATTATCTTCTCACCACAACTCTTTTTCACTCCTCCCTTAAACTCCTACCAATGTTTTAATTGACTGGCCCTACCAAATCTACAGTAAATTCCCCTATAGGGGAAATTCAGTGGGGGAAGTGCTACCTGGCTGAGCAACTGTGGATTTTCCTACCTGTGAAACCGGAGGGAGTCACAGCACAGTTCTGGTGCTGCTACTGTCTTGTTTGTGAAATCACGGCTTTATGGTGCTTTATTGCATTGTTTTATATACATCACCTTGAACTTTGGAAAGGAAGGAGGGAAAGAGAAAGAGATAGATAGAGAGGGAGGGAGAGGTCTTGAGATCCAGCTACTGTCTGATGATAAGGGAGGGTAAAGTGAAATTATTACTAGGAGTATTTATTACCTGCCCTTCACCTCAAGGTCCCAGGGCGGGTTACAGTGATTAAAACACAGTATTAAAGACAGTTTAAATCTAACTGCAACAACAGAAATAAGATGGGTCCTAAACACACACATCTCAAGTGTCAAAAGCCAGGATGCATCTTCAGCGTTCAGCAAATGCTGTAGAGTGAAGGTGCCAGATGCACTTCAGTGGGGAGGGAGTCCCACAGTTTAGGGGCCACCACAGAGAAGGCCCTCTCCACAGCCGCCACCCCCAAGCTTCTGAGGGTGGGGGAATGACCAAGAGGTGCTCCTCTGCTGAGCTCAGCACCCAAGAGGGTCTGTAGGGAAGGAGGCGGCCTTTCAGGCATTTGGGGCCAAGCCGTTTAGGGCTTTGAACACTAACATGAGCACCATGAATTGGGGTTATATGAGATCTAAACAGAACCCCTGCCAGACATCTGGCAGCTGCATTTTGGACCAACTTATGTTCCCCAGTTGTCTTCAAAAGCAGCCCCGTATGGAGCACATTGCAATAATCGAATCTGGAAGTGATCAAAACACGGAGTGCAGTGGCAAAGTCATCGCTTTCCAAAAGGGGTGTTGCTGGCAAACCAGCTGGGGTTGAAAAAAGGCACTCCTAACCAACACAGTAGAGCAGTAGCAGCACAGCCCTGTTAGGGGGTCATCAGGTAGACCACACCTGTCCTGGAAGCAAAACATACTTCTTCCTAGCCTGCCTCCTTTGACCAGAGCTGGAGGAACACCCAGGCTGCATCCCTGCCTTGACAACCCTCAGGTCCCAGGTTTAGCATATTCTACACCAGTCTACCTGAATCTCACTTGGCCCCTACAGTGCAAGCATCTGCTTGGCTCAGGTTTGCTCTCACCAGCCCTGCCTTGACTACAAAAGCAGCCTTGCACAGCTCCTGATCTCATGCTTCCTTGTGCCCAGGTAAAACCCTCATCTTCTCTCTTTCTCTCTCACACACTGCTGCTGCCACTTCTGGCTCTTGCACAGGTTCACTGTTGCAAATTCCAGAGCTGCTTCTTGGGCAAAAAGAGTTAATTTCCAAGCCAAGCATGGGCGAGGGTCTCCCCATGGGATGCAGTAATGAAACCACTGGTGCCGGTTTCAAAACAAATAGATAAATCAATGTTTCAATTTGCTCCGTGTGAGTGAACGGACTGCAGTTGCTTAGTGATGCAAAGAAGAGCGTATTCCTCAGGAACTCTGTACTCAACCAAACTTACCAGGTTTGCGTGCATAATTTTTTTTTTGAGGAGGGGGGTGCTGGGGGAGCCTGCGCTCTAACAGCAACAGCAAAGTCAAACTTGCAAAAAAGGGGGGCTTTAAATCATCTCCCCCCCCCCCGCCCCTGTCCCGGCTTGCAACCAGCTGCATAACTAATTTGCAGCACAGCATGCTGGGAAATACCAGGAGACCCCAGCTTTGTGTACTAAAAGGTAAAGGGAGGTTTTAATCAATAATGCTTGGTATTTATGCAGCACTTCCTTTGAACGGCCAGACTGCTCTGTGGACATTTTCGGAGTAATCTGAAAGCCCCAAATGGGAGGCCAGTGTTATGATTCTTCTCTGTTATAGAGACAGAGTACAGTGGCTCAGTTCACATCTGAAATATGGACCAGCCTGCAACTAAAAGGGGAAGGAAAGTCACTCACATCTTCCTAGCCTTGTCGGCATTGGAGCAAGGCTGGCTTGAGAAATTTTGCTGCCAGAAGGGAAGGAAAAGGTTCCGAAATGGGCATCCAAGAGGAACAAAGGGATGGAGCAGCGTTTGGGACCTTCGAGTTTAGAGGAAAGGCAAGAGGTGACACAACTGATGCTTATAAAACTATGCACATTATGGAGAAAGTGGACCAATAAAACATTTTCTTCCTCTCTTATAGCTCCAGAATGTTTGATGAAGCTGAACGATGGAAGATTCAGGACAGATAAAAGCAACAGCACTTAGCTAAACTATGGAACCTGTTCCCACAGGGGGGAAGTGGTGGGCCCACCAACATAGGTGGAGGAGAATAAGGCCATTGATGGCTACTAGCTAGGATGGCTATGCTCTCCTCCGGAGGGAGAGCTTCTGAATGCCAGTTGCTGGAAGCCAGAGGGTGCTGTGGTGCTCAGATCCTGCTTCCTGCTTTCCCACTGGTTGGCTGCTGTGAGAACAGTCTGCTGGGCTAGATGGGCCACTGGCCTCACCCAGCATGCACTTCTTATATTCTTATGAAGGAAAAGATGGGGGCATTCCCCTGCACAAATCCCAGGTACAGAACCCGAATGGCATCTCAGTTCAGCACCAGTAAAAGGGGCAACATCCTCCCCTTTTCCTGAAGGCAGTAGAGGAGCTTATTTCCTGGGCATGCAGCATACCCAGCCCTGTCCTCCACAGCTGCCCTTCAGTGCCTGCTGCCTGAGGCAGCCAGCAGCCACCTCACTCTGCCAATGGGAGGGCCGGGCCCACCATCAGGAACCAGATGCTTTTGGCTGGCTTCAGCACCTGGCAAAATTTGTTTGGGACAGATGGAAACAGTGGCAATCAGAGACTGGGAAAAATAAGCAAGCAGAGGCTGGGTACTTTCTTTTCCTTTGACAGGATTCCTACTTGAAATGATGACACTTCTCTGCAAGTTTGTTTGCATTTTCTAATGAATATATAACAGCTGCATTTCAACCACTTGAGGATCTTTTGCTTAAACTCCATGTGTCTTACAAGTAATCATCACTGCGTTCAATGGAGCTTACTCTCCATGTTGCTATGCGATTGCGATTATGCTGATCCCAATAAACTGGGGTGCTGTGCTATACACAGTTGTTCTTCATGTGTGTGTGTGTGTGTGTGTGTGTGTGTGTGTGTGTGTGTGTAGTGTCAAGCTCTTGCACTTCAAAATCAACCATTGCACCACTGGAGGCAGAAACCATAGCCCCATCAATTGCATGGAAATGAACTAGAGATTACAACTAGATTGACTTTCATATAGTCATGTCTACACAACAGGCTTACATAAGTTTTGGGATGATGTACCTGGCCTGGGTTTCCTAAGGGAAAGCCATGGGAAGAGTGCTGAGAATGTTCTGTTCATGTTAACACTTCCCCTCCTCAAGAAACACATTCCACTGGAAAGGTAGACTGTTGGAACTCAAGGTTGCAATAGTCTTGAACTTGTGGGAGATCATTACAGCCAAACCAAGACTTCATGTTTTGCCAGATAGATGCATGAAGGGGCTGAGGATCACAGAGCTTTCCTGTAAATTTGCTAGAAAGAACTCAGTGAGGTCACTTCCTTTGTCTGCCTTGGCAGGAAGCTTTAACGCTACATCCTTTCTTTCTGACTGGGCAGCCTCATCTTTCTTCATCATGCTTCCAAGCTGACGACATGCACATGTCTGAGCTCTGTAGCTTAGACACCATTTTTAAACTTACATTTTGTACCATTTTGTAACTTAGTAGTTTTAAACCTGCCTTCATTTTGTTACCATAACTCCTGCTTCAAGACCTAGATTATGTAAGTAAATGTGACTTTTATTTCTTCACAAAACAATGTGTGTGTGATTGTTGTTTTCAAGAGGAAAAAAAGAGGCAATACTGGGGAAAACCCAGTCTGCCTTAAAGCAAACTGGAATATTGTTCTGAGAAGGTTAAATCAACCTTGCCTTAGCTTCCAAGTTTAAGCTGCAAAAGATGGTACTCTGCTGTTCTCACTAATGTGAGCAAGCAAGGATAACAAACCATATACCCACTCCTAGTGCCTAAATCCATTCCCACAGAACTGGCAACCTTAAGGATGCCAGTCAAAATTCCACCTGTGCCAGGAAGGCTCCCTGTCCCAACAGACCAGAGCCAGGCAAGGCAATCTTTCCCTGGCCTCTGTCAAAGGGTCCCAAGATGGTTGGAGCAATGTGGAGATGATGCCTGATCTTGGTGCATTTAGTCCAAGCCAACAGAAGCCCCCCAGGGGAAAATGTGCCAGGCCTCAATTGACCTGGGAGTCAAGGGGCCTGTGCAGGCAAAGCTCCTCTTGCCATGACTTTGCTCTCTCATCTCTGCCTGACGCCAAGCAAATGCCTGGATATGCTCGGCTATTGTTGCCCGGCTCTTGATTCTGCTCTCCTGGCCCTCATCGGCCGAGTGCCAATGTGGGCACCTGGCAGCTGGTGATGCCGCTGTGAGCCGGACGGAGATTCTCAGCCCCGACCAATGAGTGAGTCACTTCCTTTCCTTTGGACAAAAATAACACTCTGCATCGCCTTTGTATTCTCTGTTTTGATTACTGCCAGGGGTGTGTGTGTGTGTGTGTGTGTGCGTGCGTACGAGGAGAGCTGAGCAAGGTGGCTGATCTGGATTGTACCAAAATGGCACACCTTGAGGAAAGGGCAGCAGATAGCAAGGCTCAGACAAGGCTGCCGTGTGTGTGAAGCTGCTGCTTTCGTGACGGGATCCCCCTGCTAGAAATGCAATTCTGCAGCCTTGCCAAGCACAACGTTTCTGTCAAATGAGCACCAGAGGGCGCTGTGACTTTGGCTAGAACACAGCAGAGGATTCCTTAATTTCTGAATGCTCATGGCTGGGGCAGGATTGCACTCCCCCCCACCCTTGCCCCCAGCAAAGGGGTCCCTGGAACAAATCTGCCTGCATCATGTCACACAGCGGCCAAGTGGCTTCGTACCTGATTGCTGCTGCTGCTGCCATGATGTCACCTGGAATACCCAAGCACTGGGGTCCCCCCCCCATACCAAAGAGCATCCCTTCCCCTTTACCAAATGCTTGGGGGAAAATGCCGCGCAGCTGAAAGCGGAACCGATTTCGATTCTTGAAGCATACAGTCAAAAGGTGGGGCAGGAAAGGCGCAGAAGATTTTGCTGAGTCCAGAGGGAAATGTGGCCTGAGATACTTGGCAAGTTTTGGGACGGGTGAAAATGAAAGCAGAGGGTGAATTGCTCAGGTTATGTTCAGGAAAAAGAACAGCTGTGCCCAAACAGGCCTTTTTGGTCTTGAGGCCGTTGAGGTCTTATCAAGATAACCAGGCCTGGTTCACACAGACCTGCATGGGTGTCCCTCTGCATGTGTGAATGCACCACTGCAGATCAAAAGTGGATAGGAGTTCCTCATCGCCTTCCTCTACACAATCAAGTGGTGCCCTGAAGCCTGCCTTGCTTGATCTTGGAACGGCTCTGTTTGGAATAGGCTTCTGACATTTTCAAAGGGAACTCATGGAAATGCCTGCTTCTGCTCACAGACCTCTCTCCCAGACCTGATGCCCTTTTCAAAGCTTTTTTCTTCATCAGTGGTCAAAAAGCACCTCCATACTTCCGTGGGTTTTCAATTGTCCCTCACCCCCTCCTGCAAATTTCATCCGAGGCCCAAGCCTAATCACAAGCCTAATCATAGCTCAGAGAAGGGTGCTACCCATAAGCTAATGACTTACAAAAGGCATGGGCCTCTGGGAAGTTTCTTAGAAGTGAGGACACTCTGCAATCCTGGAGCTTTTCTAGCAAATCTCAGGAAAGTCCAAGCTCTTATGGAGGTATATCTTATGGAGAGCCCCTTTATCGGCATTCTGTGAATCCTCTAGTTAAAGCTGGCAGCTCTGACTGCAATTAACCCTTGTTTTAAAACAGCCACCCTGGTTGCCAGTGACTTTCTGGGCCTAATTTAAAATGCTCACCTTAGTGTTTAAAGCCCAAAATGACTTACTGCTGTAACTCAACCTGAGACTTTCTAGTGAAGGACATGTAACAAATCTAATTACTACTACTAATACAGTCACATGGTTGGGAGGAGGGTTTTACAGAGAGTATACAAAAGGGACTCAGCCTAAATGCCAGGCTGGGGGAGGGTGCATGAAAATTGCAAGCATTTTTTGGGGGGGTGTTTGCGCTTGCGTGAGTGTTGTTAGCATCACATTCCCCATAGGTCTGAAGGGGTCACAACTGCAGCCTTCTGGCATGCAGAAGTTTGCAGGTTTCGTCTCCAGAATCTCAAACTAAAAGGATCCTGGTCATCAGGGCTGCAGAAAAACGTTCCTTTCCAGTGACATAACAAAAGACTTTTGAATCAGGCCAGTGGGAGACTCATTTGTCTCAGCATCCTGTTCTCACAGTGGCCAACCAGATGCCCCAATGGGAAACCCACATGCAGGACCTGGGAACAAGAGCACCCTTTGCTCCTGTGGCTTCCGGCAGCTGGTATTCAGTAGCATGACTGTCTCCAACCGTGGAGGCCAAACACAGCTATCGTGGCAAGTAGCCATCTAGATCAGGCATCCCCAAACTTCGGCCCTCCAGATGTTTTGGCCTACAACTCCCATGATCCCCAGCTAAGAAGACCAGTGGTCAGGGATGATGGGAACTGTAGTCCAAAACATCTGGAGGGCCGAAGTTTGTGGATGCCTGATCTAGAGCAAGTATCCCCAAACTTGGGTCCTCCAGATGTTTTGGACTACAATTCCCATCTTCCCCGACCACTGGTCCTGTTAGCTAGGGATCATGGGAGTTGTAGGCCAAAACATCTGGAGGGCCACAGTTTGGGGATGCCTGATCTAGAGCTTCCATGAATTTGTCCACTCTTCTTTCAAAGCCATCCAGTTTGGTGGCCTTCACTGGCTCCTGTGGGAGGGGGTTCCATAGTTTAACTCTGTGCTTTGTGAATAAGTCCTTTTTTTGGTTTTGTTTTGCCTGTCCTGAATCTTCCAACAAGGTCCACAAGGTCTGATGTTATGAGAGAGGGAGAAAACCTTTTTCCTCTATCCACTTACTTCAGATGGTGCATCTTGTCTAAACTTCTTTCATGCCACCATTTCCCCAACCCCAAACTAAAAAGTCCAAAACGCTGTAACCTTCATGGACCACAAAGAGCTGCCAGCCGGTCAGATAAGACAAGATTGGGCAAAGGGTCTTCTTCCTATGCTTATTGGCTGGTTACGATCCAACATGGAAGAATGTGTTTATCTTTGCATGTGATCATTTGTCTTCCACCAACTAACCCCTGTGATTTCTCCCACCCCCTTTGGATGAGAAGTCCTCCCCCCTGCAAGCTCACAAGTCCTCAAGTCATCCTGTTTCTGCCACTCTCACTCAGATGCTGCTGCCGCCGCCTCTGCAGCTATCTGTTGCCTATACCCATGCCTTCACTAAAATGCAAATGTGTTTAAATCAACGAGAAAATGATTTAATCTGTTGGCGTTCCAGGTCTGAAACCACCAGGCTTCTCAAGTGATTCCTCACCTCTACAGTGGAGCCAATGTGCTAAAGTGAAGCCAGATAAGACATGGAGGAAACAGAGGGAAATGACACTGGGAATTGAAGGAAGCCTCTCCAAAAGGGAGGTGATAACAGTGCTGAGAATTGTGAGGAACATGACAGAGGAACAACAGCAGACTGTCAGGTAATATGCACATAATGCGGGGGGGAGGAGGGAGGTGTGGGAGGGAAAGGGGGGGCCTGAAGTATATGCAGCGCATAGGCAGGTTGGGATTCTGCGGTGTGGCAGGAAGCCTTTGGTCTCTGAAGCAACTAAAGCATCGATTATACCAACCGCGGCTGCGTCCCCCTTGCATTGCTGCCACAAAAGGAGCTGAAATCAAACAGAGCTAATCGAGCCCCTTTGTGCCTGTTCAAGCAGGTTGCTGAGACTCCCAAAGTTTAAAAAGCATTTGTCTGATGTACATAGAATCGTAGAGTTGGAAGGGACCACAAGGAGCATCTAGTAAAACCCCCTGCAATGCAGGAATCCTTCACCCAATGTGGGACTCAAACCCACGTCCCTGAGATTAAGTGTCATGTAATGCAGTGTTTCCCAACCAGTGTGCCTCCAGATGTTTTGGGACTACAACTCCCATCATTCCTGACCACTGGTCTTGCTAGCTAGGGATGATGGGAGTTGTAGTCCCAAAACATCTGGAGGCACACTGGTTGGGAAACACTGATGTAATGTACTGACTGAGCTATCCTCCCTACATTAAAGATATGAGCATACATTTTCCAACCTAGTGGTTGTAGCTAAGGCCGCAGAAACCAGGGCTATGTGACCCCCCCATTCCTTTTTTGTGGGGAGGGGGTTGAGTTTCTTGAAGAGATCTTGATCAACAAGACACGTGCACTGCAGGTTGTTTAAATAGGGTTCAGTGCAGCCTCCCTCACACCTGGCACCTTTCTCAATGTTGCCAGACTAGATTTCCCATCATCCCTGACTCTTGGCTGGGGCTGATGGGAGCTGTTGTCCAACAACAGCACCTGGCAGGCTGCTTTAGTAAATTATAATCCCAAATGCAGAAGCCTGTATGTCACAAACCACTTCATCCCACACAAGGCCTCCCTAGGGTCACAGGGATGCAAATTCTTGATAGGGCTGCTTTTGTCCTAAAGCCCCTGGAATTAAGAGTCATGCAAAAGCAGCAGCAGTGGCAGCAATGAACTTTTTGAGTGTTCCAACATGCGCGTACACACACACACACACACACACACACACACAATCTCATTCACCCAAACAACCACCCTGAAAGCTTCACCAGCATTACAATCACTCACATTTTGCAGGTGGGGGTGTGAAGCAGGGGTAATAACTTTTATTTCTATTATTATTATTTTTTTTAAAAGAAATCATATGGCTGATGTTCAAAGAAACTCAGGTTGGTACACAAACTAAAACACACGAGGAGATAATAGCGCTATAATAACCCCCCCATCCAATAAATCACAGCTATGGACGGAGGGCGGACGATCTGCAGTAGAGCTTTCTGCATATATCGGTGGCACTGAAACTCTGGGAAATGATGAGGCTGCCTGGGTGGGGGGGCAAGGCATCTAGGGAGAATTTGGAGGGAGAAATAATAGAGTCCAGAGGGGCCCCAGTGGTAGAGAGAGGGAAAGCCTCCCCTCTGTGGAGACACTGGAAGAGGCTGGAAGAGGGCAGCATAGTGGGGACCTTTGGCGCTCCATTCCTCAAGAATAGCAGAAGAGCCTTGCAGCAGGATCCGGCAAAAGGAGGCCCATCTAATGCAGCTTCTTGTTTTCACAGTGGCCAACCAGGCACCATTTTGGGGAAGCCCACAAGACTTGTGTGCAACAAGCGGCAGCCTCCCCACCTGTGATTTCCATGCTTCCTCCAACAGCGGTGGCTGAGCATAACTATGGTGGCCACTGGTAGCCTTCTCCTCCATGAATTTCTCAGCCATTAATTCACCACATGACCCAAGACAAGCCATGCTTGCCATCGCTCTCCTCTCTGCAATGCAAAGATGATCCCACTAGGCTATTGCACTAAGGAAACATGAACAAAGGCTCTAGACGTGCCAGTGACAATTTACCAACCTGGCAACCTCCAGAAAGTCTTGGACTACAACTCTTATCAGCCCCAGCCAGCACATCTGTCCAAAACATCTGTATGGCACCAGGTTTGCCAAGGTTGATTTAGTGGACTTGGTTCTTGGGGAAAACGAGGGCTATTTGACAATGACAGCAGGCCCTCTGCTAGCAAATGTTAATCAGCAGTAGGGATGCGGGTGGCACTGTGGTCTAAACCACTGAGCCTCTTGGGCTTGCTGATCAGAAGGTCGGCGGTTCGAATCCCCACGACGGGGTGAGCTCCCATTGCTCTGTCCCAGCTCCTGCCAACCTAGCAGTTCGAAAGCATGCCAGTGCAAGTAGATAAATAGGTACTGCTGCGGTAGGAAGGTAAACAGGGCTGTCTCGAGCAGGTCGGGTGCCCTGGCGCTGAGGCGCGGAGATCGCTCCGGCGCCTCTGCCCTCGCAGCACGCAGCACGGCTTTTGCGCGGCTTCGCCGTGCAGTGCCCCCCCTGCTGGCCCGCCGCCCCGCCGCCCCGCACCACCAGGACTGCACTTAGAGCCGGGCCTGAAGGTAAACAGCGTTTCTATGTGCTCTGGTTTCTGTCACGGTGTCCCATTGCACCAGAAGCAGTCTAGTCATGTTGGCCACATGACCCGGAAAGCTGTCTGTGGACAAACGCTGGCTCCCTCAGCCTGAAAGCAAGATGAGCGCTGCAATCCCATAGTCACCTTTGACTGGACTTAACCATCCAGGGGTCCTTTACCTTTTACCTAATCAGCAGTGCAATTCCCAAGTTGCAGTCCTTGGAAATCCCTTGATGTGGTGAGGATTTGCCTTCCAATTCGTGCAGGAATGCTCCATTGCAACCCACACAATCAACTTCCACGTCCCCACCCTGCATGATAGGAATGCAGAAGTTGCAAGACAGAATTTGGTCTCGGCATGGAGGGTTGTTGTCACCATGAATCGCCTGTCCCCAAGGAAGGGAAGGATACAAAGCACTCAGGGCCATGGTAGGATTGAAAACAAGCACCTTTCTGCCGCTGCCGTGCCAGTCCTTGCTCGCCTGCCTGCCTGGCTTGCCATAAATCATTTGTTCCCAGGCCAGGGAGGGAGTTTCAGCCACTGTGCTGGGGATGTATGAGTCCTGTTTGCTGCTCCCTGCAGGTGATGTGAGCATTGGTGCTATCCAGATGCTGAATTGCTCCCAGAAGGAGAACATTAACATTTCTCCCCCCCCCATCCCCCGGTTGCTCGCTGTCAAGCGTTCCTGGCGTCACAACCCCTTTCATCAAGCTGACATGTGGTTTTCTGGGAATCACTCACATTTAGTGTCAGAAGACACGCTCCCCCTCGGGGGGTCCCAGCCTGAGGCTTGCAAGGAGAGCAAATGGCAGAGGCTGGCAGGGACGGCAAAAGCACACATAGATCCCTACTGGAAGAAGAGGAGATGCGGCAATCCCAGCCGTGGAAGAACAGAGCTATGAGCAAGGGAAAGGGTTGGGCCAAGGGGCGAAAAGGGCGCCCAGAGGGTGTGTATGTGTGTTCCCCAGGTAGCAAACTGTGCCGAGGGAGAGAGGAGAGGAGAAATTTGGGGGAGCTGCCTAAGTTGCACTCCCACTCCCGAACAAAATGCAAACCTAAACATTCCCATCCTGAAAAATGCATCCGTCTTCAAATTTTGCAATGCCGTTCTCCAGCCAATGAATGTGTACAAAAAAAAAGACATTGGCCGAATGTGAATAAATAAAATAAAATAAATAAAACCTGTATATTAATGAAAATGCACGATATTGCAGGTAGTTTGTGACAGGCAGGCCTGTTTTATTCATTGATGATGGCTACATTGATTTGCAATCTTGTATTCATTTTTGGGAAATGCATGGAGGCTGTTTTAGTAGTAGTAGTAGTAGTAATAATAATAATAATAATAATAATAATAATAATGTTTCCCATTGAATGGTGTCTTCCCATTCCATGCTGACTTATTCTACTGGATTTTGCTCCCTTCCTGGGTGATTATGCTACTTTTGTCAGTGGATGGTTTTTAAACAGAGCATTCTCAGAGTATGAGCAGCTAAATAGTGGCAGCAAAACCCAGCGGCTCTGTAAAAGCCTCAAAAGGTGCTGGCAGAGGGGGTTGAGCAGGAGGTCAAGGGACACCTCTGGACCCACTGTGCTCCATAGAGGTGCTTTGCACACCCTAGTGGGATCCTTGTCACTGAAGCCCAGGTCACCCAAGATCAAGGCTAATGGATACTTGCCCCCTCTCCTACAATGTTGTCCCCAAGTGTGAATGAGGGGGCTGAATGGCAGCCATTTGCTTACAGGGCAGAAAGTAATGAGTTTGGTCAGGGACACTACCAACCCTGGTGTGTATGTTGAGGTTTAGTCTGCCCCTGGAGACCCTAAGAAACAGGAGACAGGCAGGTTTCAGGCTTGTTGGAGCTACTTTCCTCTCCCCCCCCAATCTTTTTCAACAGAACTCTGAGCTCTCCCAAGTGAGGCCGGGTGAAAAGACATAGAATTTAAGGACCAGGCAGCGCCTCTGAGCCTAGTATGAACTGAGTGATTTCTTTTCAGCAGAACTGAGCTCACCCTGCTTTTTCATAAAACATCCACACTCCTGGTTAGCTTCCTTTATTTTGGGAGCCGAATTTAATTTTGCTGTTGCTAGGTCAGAAACCTTTGCCGATTTGCTGCAAATCATTCCAAGGCCGAACTACCTGTTGCTTTGAAATAATAATAATAATTAATAATAATAATAATAATAATAATAATTTTTGTACCCTGCCCATCTGGCTGGGTTTCCTCAGCCACTCTGGGCGGACATGAACATGTCACACATTAAAAACTTCCCTAAACAGGGCTGCCTTCAGATGTCTTCTAAATGTCAGGTAGTTGTTTATCTCTTTGACATCTGATGGGAGGGTGTTCCACAGGGCGGGCGCCACTGTGGAAACCACCCTTCTGCAAAAAGTCTGCACTGAGGCTCAAGAGACCCCAGGCTGTGCATGCAGAATGTCTCAGGCTGAACCCCAGTGAGCTTAGGGATGGAGAAGACTTCTGCCTGAGACATAGGCAGTCACTGTCAAATGGTGTAGGCACCAGTGAAGTACATGGACCAATGGCCTAATGCTAAAAGACAGCTTCCTATGTTCTTATGACATAAAGGAGGGAGCGTTGGGCAGAATGATGGAAACTGGTTTTATAGGCTGCAATTATTTTATGCAATGCAGAAACACACATGCACACACCTCCCAGCAGTGGGGAGGTTGATGCCTCCAGCGCTTTGTGCTAGTCTTGGATGGGAAAATGCGGGAGGGTCTTTTTTTCCAAGGCCTGAATTTGTCATTTGCAGCTGCAGGGACAAAAGCCACCGTGAGTATTTGCATAAACACCTGGCACCAAGCAGCTGTCAACACCATAATTCTTCCAGTCCCACATTTCATTTCTCCTGAAGTAGAAAACAGTGGGGGAGTGATGGATGGCCTTCTGCCGCCGAATGGGGGCCTGTTTGCTGCGCAAGAAGCAGGGCAGGTGGGGGCCCTTCCTTCACTCCCCCCCTCCTTAGCTGGCCTGGAGGTTTTATTGCATCACCTTTGCTGGGCAAAAGGGAAGACCTTCCCTTCCTGCTTTGAGCTGAGAAGAGCCTTCTGTGGCTCCGGCCTCACTGGAACTTGACACTTGACACTTGAGTATCTGCCAGTCCCAGAGCCCAGAATAACACATGATCAGGGGTGATGGGAGCTGGGAGCCGAACCACACTTGAAGGACATTTTATTGGCCACCGAAGAAGAAGAAGAAGAAGAAGAAGAAGAAGAGGAGTTTGGATTTGATATCCTGCTTTATCATTACCCGAAGGAGTCTCAAAGCGGCTAACATTCCCCTTTCCCTTCCTCCCCCACAACAAACACTCTGTGAGGTGAGTGGGGCTGAGAGACAGCCAGCAGTTGCCATTGGGGAGGTTTGCTTCCCCAGGTCAGAAAGTCTGGATCCTGGAGCTTCAACAAGGAAGCTCAGGTTGGGACCTCAGCTAGAAGTTTGAGGCCCTGATCTAAGTATGTGTTTCCGCTTCCTCCTCACTGGCCTCATACACACCCAGCTGGGCACTTTGGCAGCAGCCCTGAAGCAATTTCCTCAATCAGCATCTCCTCCATTCCTGTGGCTGGTGGTGGTGGGGAGTTAAGGGGGCTCTGGGAGCTGGGCAGAAACCCAGGCAGTTGGTGTGAGGACCTCCAGTCCTCTTGGGCCAGGTATGTAGAGATCCAAGCACCCTTCATATTCATTGGCAGGGTGGAGATCTCCTGAGGTGTGATGGTGGTGACTCCTTCTCCGAGAGACCTCAGTTTCCAAGCAACTGGCCAGAGATGAGCCTTTTCTGCAGCTCACGACTGAACAAGGCTCATCTCTGGCCAGTGTTCAGTCGGCTTTGGAGCAAGACTTATGCCAATCAAGTGCTAGTCTTTGGTCTTCTTCACAGCCCAAAGCTTTTAGAATACCAGGAAACCACTTGGGCTCCACTATGCCAGAGAGGAGCCCATATCATCTCACCATCCCATAATGAGACCAGGGCTTCAACAGCACCATCTGCTTTCTCCCTTGGAAAATTCCCCCACCCTCGAGTGTTCAATGACACCTTTATAGATGCATGATCATTCTCAACTCACTACCTACGGTAGTCATCGTTCCTCCGCAGGAGTTGGTGCAAAGGTAACTATTGCTTAAAACAACTTGTTTTTGTTTTTTGTTTTGTTTTACTTATTGCATTTGACCACCCTGTTTCTTTTATTTTTGCATGGCTCGGGGAGGAGGGATGCAGAACCTTGAGCATCTGAGCTGCTAGTGACGGCTCTGCTTCCGCTTTTATCTTCTCCTGTCCGGAGCTGACACACTCCTCACTAACCTTCTCCCTCAAGCAAACCATTTATCTCCAAAGAAGATCTACTTGAAAGCTCCCTCCTGGGGCACCTGAGATGCAGGCAGGTGGTCCCTGGTTCAGCCTGTGACAGCTCCTCTTACAAGGATGTCAAGGGGGAACAGCAGCAGGAGAGTTGAGCTGTTTCTCAGGGCAAATGAATGGACAGCCATAGGCACCTATCCAGGTACAGTATCTGACAGGGTCCATGCTCCATGTGCTTGCACATCAGACAGAGAGAGCACAGGCTGGACCTGCAAAGCCTAGCAGCCAAAATAAGAGAACTTGATTATGACTGTTTTATGGAAGAATGGAAGCCTTTTCCGGGCTATTTAAAGAAATATTATAATATGATGAATATTGTAATATGATGATGATGAGCAGGATTTGAACTATAGAGCAATAGAAATAATTAGAGATTATTGTATTATAGTTATGACAAAAACGAGTGAAGACAGGGTAAAGCAAGGAGATAGAATAATAATAATAAAACCCCCACAGAAAATGAGATGGGAAGTCAGTAAAACAAAAGAAAAAAATATTATGTATTGGAATTTCATGTGAAATTTGTGGAATTTTTAAAAATAAAATAGAAAGAAAGAAAGAAAGAAAGAAAGAAAGAAAGAAAGAAAGAGTGAGCACAGGCTGGAAGTTTCCTCTGTGGAAGCAAACAAACATGTCTTGTCATCCCTGGTGAAATTTGCTTATTTTAGAGGTGCCTGGTGTTGATTCTGCGGAGATTTGTGTAAGGAAGGCTTCAGTGAACACAATGTGCAGGTTACTGTCCCCCTCGCCTCCTCCCCTCGCATTCCTGGGTTTTCTTTTCTGCTTTTAAATCCAATTAAATTAAGATACCAGAACCAAATAAGGATCTGTTGCTCATTAACGGGCCTTTTATCTTAATGACTACAGCGACCAAAATTACTCTCTAATTCTGACGGTATTGTTTTGCTGCCTGCCTCTATATCAGAGGACATTAATTTCAACCTGCGACAATAAGTGGGCAGGGTGGAAGGAAACTGCTTCAAATTAAGGGGGGGGGGAGAGCGAGTGAGCGAGCAAATGAACAGGTGGCCACCTCGTCCACCGGTCCTCGTCCAGGGGGCACTGGGCAACAAGCCTCCTCATCAGCTCCTCTCTCAGCCTGAGGGGATCCTCAGCCAGCCACTACCAGCCAAGGGAGTCCCGGGTCCCAGGGGCAGCGGAAGCCTTGCTGCAAAACCCAAGGCACAAAGCTGAAAAAAGACTGAACCACAGCTCCCATTGCAACTGTGTCACCTGCTTGGTGGTCCTTCAGCTTGCTAACTGGACGAGGAGGGTTTGGCATGTTCTTCATGCGGCCAGAGGTGCAGGGGCCTGGGGTGTGGTGGTGGTGTTCAAAAAGCCATTCTTATTTCTGCAGGTGAGTCCCTCCCCCAATCAACATGAAAGGGGATCTTTCTAGCCACTGAGAAGACGTCTTCTCCTTCCCTTGTGCTGTTTGGAGCCAATCAGAGCAAAAGGGGGTGAGGATTGGCTCCTAGGGCCACTCTCTGGAGGAGGCATGTGGGAAGAACAAATGAGGAATCAGACTGGATGGCTCAGTTGTTTTGAGCGTGATGCTGATAGCGCCGAGGTTGCAGGTTCAGTCCCCATCTGGGGGGCAGCTCTGCATCCTCCTGCATTGCAGGGGGGTTGGACTAGATCATCCTCAGGGTGCCTTCCAACTCTATGATTCTATGAATCATCGTTCTGTACTCTCCAAGAGCGAAGCATTTAGGCACGCTGAAAAAGCAAGGAGGGCTTCACAAGAGAGCGGTGCGCAAGTTCTGTCACGTGTAATGGGACTTTGGGGAAAGCGCAACTTAAGTCACTCGGAAAAAAGAAACTGGAGTAGTCCAAACCATTTGCCCGTGTATGTGCACAGGAAATTGTAGATGTAGTGGAAAGGGAACACGCGGAGATCTGTTGCAATGCATGCCTAATTATTATTATTGTGTTACTCTTAGAAGGTTGCATAATCTCAGAAGTGGGCATGGTTGTGAGGGTGTGTTGCTGTGAGTACCATGAATCTGCCACTCCCCTCCTGCATGTCACTCACATTCACACATGACGGGCAGTCCTAGTATGCCTGGCAGGATCAGAAACCCTCCAATCTCAGCAGCACGGATGGAGTTAATGTGCATGAATTTAGGAAGACACACACAAAAAATGTCCCTAAATACATTTTAATGAGTTTCCTTAGAGGAAGGGGATGGGAGTTAAAACTTCAAGGGACAGCGAGGGCTGAACTCATCCTTTGTGCCTTGGTGGGGGAAGTTAGTGCTGCTCATCACTCTTCTGCCTCTTGAAAGGGAAGGAAAAATCTCTCCCCTTACCCGACATTCAGGTGGAGGTGACTGTTTTCTCTCTCCCTCTTTTCAAACTCCACATGCGAGCCTAATAGAGCTGTCTAGGTCAAACTCCCCAGACGCGTTGCTTGTTTCTTCAATTTCTGAGCACTTCAGAAAAGAAAGGAAAAGGTGATCTGGGGAACCGAGAGCGCTCATCTCCGCAGAGCCCTCATTTGTAACTGCGCCACTGAAGGCACCACCAAATGGAGGGAATGGGGGGAGGGGGCTGCCTGGGACCCCAAACCAATGGCAGGTGCTTCTGGAAGGAATCGAGGAAGATGAAGGTGGAAGACACCCAGGGAACAAGAAAGCCAGGACAGAGTGTTTTCCTGTGATATGTGTGTTGCTCTGTTTATCTTTCTTTCTCTCTTTCTTTCTCTCTCACTCACTCTCTCACTCACACATTCCAGCAGGACTCTGCTGCCTGGAGATGGGCCTTGCACCCCCAGGCCCATTCAAATCCTCCCAGGAGAGGCGATAGCAAAGGTCATCTCATGGACCTCACAGCTCCCTGGCCTGTTTCCTGTTAAATGGACTTGAGAGAGTCCCTTCAGCATGAGGACCACTTTTGCAGCCACGGCTCAAGGCTGGTCAAGAGGAGGCAGGGGAATTTTCAAAGGTCTCCAGGGGGCTCAACCCCTCCCCCCATGTAAGGATGCCAACTTGAACAAAATAGGGGGGCAGGTAAGGCCCCACCCCACATAATTGATCACAAGACACGGTGCATGTACACCATTTGAATGTCAATGCCCATCAACTTTGAGGAGGGCCAGCCCTCTCAAATATTTTATTGGGGGGCGTGTGAAAGGACTTTGGTCCCTAGGAGATGGCTCCTATCCCCCATGTCTTCTGTATTCACCCCCAAATCTCCTACCTCATCTTTCCATTTTTCAGAATTCATTTTTTCCCCAACTAAAAACACCCCCCCCTTTAAAACCAATTTCTCCCTTTTTACTTTGTTCACCAAGGTGCCTGGGGGTCTGCAAAGCACTAGGCTGGTGAGTGCCCCCCCCTCACCCAATACCAGTCTATGCCATCCTCATTTGCCCCAAGGCACTCTTTACATGCACGTCATGGGCCTATGCTCAGAGGCCTCATAAGTACCTAGCAACACCCCCTATTCACAAGTTAGTCAGAGCAAATAAAGCAGTCAGTTCTCTTTGCAGCAATGTTCAACTTGAAAGCCATCTGGCTAAATAAAGCTGCCCTGAACCTGTTAAAGAGCCAATTGCAGGAGGGGGTCCACTTCTTGCCCTCCCCAAGAGCCTAGCAGCATCCCTCTCTGGACTTTCCTTGGGCTGTAATGGAAGGGAATGAAGAAAAGAGCTGCCTTCAGCAAGCTCCCCACCCCCATCCTCCAAAAAGAAAAGAAAAACATCTTCCATTGGTTGCCAGTAGCTACCACCTACAAGTGTTTGGATGACAGAAATACTGGAGCAGTTGCTCAGAAAAGCTTCAGAGAAATTATCTGGGATAACTTTCCTGCCGCGTGGGTGTGAAAACCGATACCTCATAGGGTGAAAAAAATATCCCACGACAACAAAAGACAAATGAAGCACAGAAATCTATTGGGCTGGCAGATCTGGGAATCACAGGAACGCACACAAAGCCAACTTATTCCAAAACAAACCAGACCAGCAGCAGTGGCTCTCTAGGATTTCAGATGAGGGTGTTTTCCAATCCTACCCGGAGATGTCGTTGGGGAATGTGGCTCTTTAGGAGGGAGAACTGTGGTTTGATTGGACTTAGGAGCATGTTCGCAGGAGAAACCTTGAAAATGTCAGGTTAAACAAACTCTGGAGTGTGCACAGTTACCTTTGATTTACATACCTTCGAGTTAGGAAGATAGAAAATAAATTGCAATGCATCCACGTCTCGTTAAGAGATCCAAAAAGCTTTGAAATATTGATTACATCTAATAGACAAGCCAAGGGAGTTCTGAGCGAGATATAAAAGCCATTCACTAATCTAGAACCTTCATGCTGTAAATATCAGGCAAACGGTAGCAAGGGTTGCTATTAGCAGTTCCAACAGGTAAGGTTTGAAGATAGGGTCCTACCTTACACATGTATCTCTAACGCTTTTAAAAAGAAAACAAACAAACAAACAAACAGATAGTACACAGCATCAGTTTGACCGAATGAAATATACCCAGAAGACAGCGACCACGGTAGGTACCAGTAATGTAAAATGCGCAGAGCAAATCTAGCTCACATTATGAGGACCGGTCCAAAAAGCCAAACACTTTGGAATTCTGTATTGATTGAACTGAGAAATATTTTAGATCATGACCTCCTGGGATATCCAACAGTAATATCATTTGGATATCTCAAGGATAAAACACCAGAGGAAGATCTAGAAATGATTCCTCGTTTGCTAACCAAGGCCAGGATAGCTGTGTATGTCGCAACTGGAGAACAAGTTCTCCTATAGAATCCTGGTTAGTTAAAATCTGGGGCATCACATAGATGACAAAGTTAATCAACTTGGTTAAAGTCAGAGAGGTTAAGAAAAGGAATTCTGGTGTTTGAAGAAGAAGAAGAAGAAGAAGAAGAAGAAGAAGAAGAAGAAGAAGAAGAAGAAGAAGAAGAAGAAGTTGTTTTTATTTGTATCCCGCCCTCCCTGGCTGGAGCCAGGCTCAGAGCAGCTTATCTCTTAATGGAACAATGAAGAACAAAGCCATATTCTTTCTTGGGAGAAGTTTAATGCTATATAACTAGCTGAAGTGTGGGAGTTTAGATCAGGCAGTATGAACTCAAGAAGCACAGAAAAATGGAGGAGAAATGACTAATATCTCTTTTTATATCTCTTTTGGTATATATTTGATTCATGTATATACTTGACTGATGGAATTCCTTATCGAACTATGAATATTCTATTTCCAACAACATTATAGAAACCTTAGTGCCTTAAATATCATTAACTGTATATTATCTGTATTTATATTTGTATTCGACTTCTTATATGCATTTCATAATTAGAAAAAAAATGCTAAAAAGAAGAGATAGAAAGGCAGGGTAGAATTCCTTTGCATAAATGACAAAATTATGGGGAGGAGGACTCAATTTTGGTTTCTCTCAATTTCATGTTTTTCCAGTCTTACGTTTTCATCATATCTCTGTATCAATTTGCTTTTTTTAAAAAAATAAAGAGATCCTCATAAAAATGCACCAGCATTTAATATGCATATTTTGTATGCAGTTATGCCCAATGTAAACATTTTTACAAGTACTTTCCCCTAATACAATGTTTGTCTGTATGATGTTTTCACTAACATTTGAAATTTTAATGTACATGTTCTCCAAATATATGCACATTTGTTGTTGTTGTTGTTGTTGTTGTTGTTGTTGTTTGTTACAATGTATTTCCTGCCTTTCACTCTAAGGTCCCATGGTGGGTAACAAGAGTTAGAATCATAGGATGATAGAATTGTAGAGCTGGAAGGGACCCCAAGGGCCATCTAGTCCAACCCCCTGCAATGCAGGAATCTAAACTAAGCATCTGTGACAGATGGCCATCCAACCTATGCTTGAAAACCTCCAATGAAGGAGAGTCTATCACCTCTCGTGGGAGTCTGTTCCATTGTCGAACAGCTCTTACCATCAGAAAGTTCTTCCTGTTGTTTATTCAGAAACTCCTTTCTTGTAACTTGGAGCCATTGGTTCAGGTCCTACCCCCACAGAGCAGGAGAAAACATCTTCCACGTGACAGCCCTTGAGATATTTGAAGACAGCAATCATATATCCTCTCGGTCTCCTGTTATCCAAGCATTTTCAAATATCTCAAGGGCTGTCACATGGAAGGTGGGGCAAGCTTGTTTTCTCCTGCTCTGGAGGGTTGGACCTGAATCAATGGCTTCAAGGAGATTCTGACTAAAGATCAGGAAGAACTTTCTGATGGTAGGAGTTGTCCGGCAGTGGAACCAACTCCCACAAGAGGTGGTGGACTCTCCTTCACTGGAGGTTTTTAAACAGAGGTTGGATGGTCACCTGTCATGGATGCTTTAGTTGAGATTCCTGCATTACAAGGGGTTGGACCAAAGGACCCTTGCAAGCCCTTCCAGCTCTACAATTCTATGATTCTATGAAACATGCACAAAAGAGTGTTGCTACCAAAAGCACTTTGACACGTGTTGGAAACATAACCAGGTTTTGCTGGTGGAGGGACACATCCATGGGTGCTAGGAGACCACCTGCACACCCCTAAACTTCCAGTTTGGCACTCAAGAGGTGAAACAGGAGCTGCAGCCTAAGCATGCCCCCTCCTTGTGCCTGCCTGGGCAGCTCCATCTCCTGCTTTTTGCCATCTGCAAACGGGCCTGTGCTTTCCACGCCCCGCATCTGAATAAAACTTGCAATTGGGAAAAATGTGTGAGCCTCTGAGCTACGTGATCAATAACATGCTACAATAATTCCAGCAAGGCAGGATTAGCTTTGTGCTGGCATCCGATCACAGTGACTTTATTCCCCCACTAATGTGCTCAGGACCGTCACAATGCACCTGTTTCACTTCAATCAATTTGTAGTTATTGAACAAACATCATGGCCTGACTGGTCCTTCTGAAAGGCCCTCCTCCTCCTCCTTCCAACTACCTTGGATGGCACCCAGGGATCATGGCTTCTCCTCTTTCACCCTGCTAAGACTGATAGCCACCAGGCCATGTTGAGGACATAATGACGCTTTAATCCAATGGCCAAACCATGGCCTGTCCAGGACGTTCTTAAGTGACATTTCCTTATGAGAAGCAAAGTACTCAGATATGGTGTTTGAAGGACTCTTTCTTCACCCACAGCCCCAGCCCAGCTTTGTAGCTGGTGTCACAAACCTGCAGAACTTCAGTTCAAACCTTTTCATTCAGTCCAGGCTCCCAGACATCTCTTTTTGTTTGGTCTCTTGAATGCTTTTCAATGCCCAGTTTTAACAGTCCTTTATTGATAATTTTAATGTTTTCTTTCTTTCTTTTTTGACAACCCCCTTCGAAGTTTTATTACAATCAAGCGGGATATGAAAATTGTTAAGTAAAATGAATGAAACAAGCACTCACAGGCTCAGTAAACTGCTTCCCATGGCCAAAGAAGTATGCTTGGAAATGTTTGGGCGCAGTGTGGAATAAATCCCATTTTTTTCTGTCCAAATTCTCACCATCCATTCCAGGAGTGCCAGTGGCCTTGGAGGGGACAAGACCCCTCCCTTGGCCACTTTCCTTTCAAGTTGTTCTTTTTCTTTAAACCACACTTGAGCCTGACAACCCTTCAAACTGTCCTCTGTTAGAGACTGGGAACTGGGTGAAACTATCAGTTTCAGTTTCTCCCACATTCTCACTTTCCTCATCTTAAGTTCAGTTTGCTACATCAGTTTTAAAGTCTTCATGGACTTTTTTTTTATTCAGTGCACATTTTCCCTAATACACGTAGGTCCCGCTTTCCAAACAGAACATCATTCAATAAGCAAGTGTTTGCATAGCAAGCAAGCTGATGGTTTCATTATTTCCTATGGGGCCATTTCTAATCTGTGCTTTGTCCGATCTCCCTCCCTCCCATCATGGTTTCTGCCCGAAACTGCTGCAGCCAACCAGCAAAAGCCAAGCAAAGGAAAAATCAATTTGTCTGATCTCCCTCCCACATTCCAGGGTTTCTGCCTGAAATGGCTTCTGCCAATCAGCCAACCTCAAACTAGTAAGGAAGTGGGCAAACTCTGGCTGTTTGGATATCTGAATCAGCCGTTCATGTAGTGAGGTTTGGATATAATTCTTTGTGTTCAGATAATTGAGATTTCAGATAACTAGCATTCTGATAGCAGGACTTGCCTGTATAAACATTATTATTGTATGCAATTTTGCATAATTTATACACACTCTGCAGACATTTTCTCCTAATGAAATGCATTTTGTAAATAATTTTCAGTAACATGTGGTACCCTGGATTCATGCATTCAGGTATACATTTCTCTGTTTGGGGAATGGCATTTCAAAATTCAGAGAAGCGCAAATTTCAAAGGCCAGCTGCTTTTCAGCCCATGCATTGTTTCGGGAAGTGAGGTTTAGCTAGGTTTGAATTAACATGCAAATTGAACCAAGTTTCTCCTTCTATCCCAGATGGGGTAGAAGCATTTAAGAAACAGGCCCCTGATCTTCTTTGTCCCCGGTGGGTTCTGGAGACCTTCCAGAAATACACGAGGCTTTGCACAAAATGTGAGGAATGTTCCCAGCCAAGATTCTAAATGGGGTGGAAGGTTCCCTGTCTCTGGAGTGGAGCTGGGGGAGGTGTGTTAGTGACAGCACAAGTACTGGACAGTAGGCACTAACCACAGACGTCCTTTCCTCTGCTCAAACCGAATCAAGCTGGAAACAACAAAGCCATTCCCTCCCACCCCAAACATGCCTAATATGGGACCCAGGTGGTGCTGTGGGTTAAACCACAGGGTCTAGGGCTTGCTGATCAGAAGATTGGCAGTTCGAATCCCTGCAACGGGGTGAGCTCCCGTTGCTCGGTCCCAGCTCCTGCCCACCTAGCAGTTCGAAAGCACATCAAAGTGCAAGTAGATAAATAGAAACCGCTACAGCGGGAAGGTAAACAGCGTTTCCGTGCGCTGCTCTGGTTCACCAGAAGCAGCTTTGTCATGCTGGCCACATGACCTGGAAGCTGTCTGCGGACAAACGCCGTCTCCCTTGGCCTATAGAGTGAGATGAGCGCCGCAACCCCAGAGTCGGACACGACTGGACCTGATGGTCAGGTGCCCCTTTACCTTTCTTTAAAGTGCTAATGCTCCTCTTCACCCTATAAATCACCTAGCAGGGACCACAGATTTGCTCTAATACACTAAAAGCAGAAGAACCAAAGAGAGAGGAGAAGCAGGGAATGAGGAGAAAACAAAACAAAACCCCAGAGAGCAAGAAAGGAATAAATTAACACGATGGTGACAGTGTAATGATGCTGCCATGCAAACCAAGGTTGAATGGCCCTTGAAGGTCACCTCGCATCCTCCTCGCTGTGCCTACGATAGAGTTGATGCTTTCCCTCCACTTCCAGGTTCTGAGGTTAACGCAAGCAGAACCAGTCGGGGCGCCGAGCCAAGCTGTTCCGTGCCCGGCTTGTTTTCGAGAGAGAGCAACGACCTTCTCGGAGTTTCTGCAGAGAAGCAACTTTCTGTAACTAATGAACTAATTCGTTAAACTTCCGAGAGGCCCTTCTGCAAAGAAGCTCGCAGGATCCCGTCAATTAATCATGCCGCTAAAGTTGAGCTCGGTGTTTAGGCCTTAACAATCGCTTATGTGACCTTTCTGACCGCTTACAGGTCCCTTGCCGGCCTTTAACCCGATGCATTATTCATGACCAACTGTCCAGCTGCTTGCCACCTGCACCAGGGACTGGGCGAAGAGGAGAAGGAAGGGGCCGTTTCGATGCAAGCCGATACACGCGAGGATTCGAACCACGGAGTGCAGAGAGTCCAGCTGCCTTTTCCAGACGCCACCACTTCTTTCTCCATCCCCAGGAAACTGGAGTTACTTCCTGCGTGGCAGGCCTGATAGGTCATGCCAGAAGTTCGCTGGTGATTGGGTTATAATTTATGGCTTTCCCGGGGATCATTCCTCTAACTATCAAGGTGGGGAAGGGGAGGAGCAGTGGAGCCCCTTTGCCTGTGCAGTTATCAAGTTAATGTGATGTGACTTCCTTCCAGAGCCATTAGCTTCTGCTGGCGGGAGAGGAGAGGTGGTGGTGATGGGGAACTGTGCTTCCTTGATTTGAGAGAGGGCTGTGCCACCCCCATGATAAACTTTGCCCAGTCTCAAAGAAACCATTTCCTCTGCCCTCAGAATTCCTCCTCCTCAGCCTCTGAACTCATCACCACTCAACAGGAGCCTCGAGTCACCCAGTGCTGGCAGAAAACAATTGGTGGGGTGATGGGTACCAACTCCATGGCGCAAAAAGTCCCAGCTTCTATCTGTAATGGCCTCTCCAGGTAGGGCTGAGAAAGACTCCCTGCCTGAAACCCCAAGAGCCGCAGCCAATCAGTGTCAACAACCCTGAGCTAAATGGACTCTTTAGCAAGGTAGCTTCCCATGTTCCTATTTTACTGCTTGAAGTGGGGCAGCCAAGGGGCAGAGGAGGCCTGCCAAGTTATTTTGAGCAATGGAGTAGGCAGAAAAACACATAGAATCATAGAATCATAGAGTTGGAAGAGACCACAAGGGCCATCCAGTCCAACCCCCTCCCCCCCGCTACCTCCCTCCCCCCCGCCATGAAAATGCAACTACAAATTAAATAATTAACCATTTGCTGTCTTTTCAGGACACCAAAAGGAGAAAGAGAAGGCATAGGAGGTATTTTGCTACCGAGCAGTGCTTCCCTTAATACTGACCTGAGCAAATTTTGGGCAGCCATGTGTCCTATTTTGCTGAGGACAGCCCCCTGGTTGAAAGGCTGTCAGATCAAGAACCTCCAGAAGGGACATCAGAGAGGGGCCTTGAAGTGAGCAAAACAAGCAGGCACAGCACAGTTGGCTTAGGAAACTTGGTTTGTTTCAATGATGACCCGGCATCACACCCTTCCTTAACCAAGCCTCCACTCCACCCCAGACATCGCCAAGCTACAAAGGCATGAGGCAAGAGCAGCGTGAAAGCAAGCCACATTTTTGAGAAGCGAGCCGTGGTTTGTTGGATCATCTGTGTGGTTAACTCATGGTTTGTTAAACCATGTTAGGTGCAAATCGGACCAACCTGTCTCCTGACTTGGGAAAAGGTCACTGGGCATGGGTGGTATCGAACTAAGTTCTACTTAAAGTAGACCCATTAAAATGAATGGGCCCATGTTAGTCATGCCTATTAATTTAAATGAATCTACTCTGAGTGTCATTAACATAGGAGACTCTGCATTTTGTTTGTTTGTTGCTGTGATGACCAATAGCCTTAACACTGAAGTCTGCTACGTAGCTAAGCTGGAGATGAACTCCTAGATTCAGGCTTCAATCATTGTGGGTAAAAAACAAAACAAAAAACCATTGCCACCTAACAGGATCCACACAGCCAGCAACAGTGATGGTGGGTTCCTCTGATCTGATCTGCCATCTCATGCTCTGTAAGGCTATGGAAGCCAGGGCCAAAAGGTAGAGAAGAGGAGGGAAACTCCCATTGAATTTTGCTATCCACAAACTCGCTCCCGTCACCTTCCCTAATTCTGTCTGTCTGACCAATTATGGAGGCATAAGCACATAATTACATTCAGAAAGGCCTGAAATTGCAGGTTAATGACATTTAGAAAAGTAAATTTAGGAAATGATTCAAGGACAGAGAAAGCAAACACACCGCTCTGATAAAAATTTGTCTTGATGGGGATGGAAATGAGGATGCAGAGGTGTTTAGATCACTGGTTGGTCACAGAAACATTCTCCTCCTCTCAGGAATTGCTACAGAAGCCAGGAATCTAGAGTTGATCCTCATGCTGCAAACCTGCCCCTTCTGATGTTCTGGACCAAAGTTCACATCAGCCCAGCGAACATCCAGAGGGCACCAGGTTGGGAGAAGGTGGTCTATACCCTCTGTTCTCAGGTTCCTTCTTATGCCCAGAAAGGAATGGAAGGAGGATCTTAAGCATCAGCCCCAGGGCATAGCTATGTTAAGGAACTGGCTCCCACAGGGGGAAGTGATGGCCACCAACTAGAGGGATCAGGCAAATCCATGGAGGAGAAGGCTACCAACAGCTCCTAGCCATGATGGCTATGCTTTGCCTCCACGGCTGGAGGCAGTAATGCTTCGGAATACCAATTGCTGGGAATCATAGAATTGTAGAGTTGGAAGGGACCTTGAGGGTCATCAACCCTCTGCAATGAAAGGATATGCAGCTGTCCCATATGGGGATAGAACCTGCAACCTTGGCGTTATCAGCACCAGGCTCAAACCGACTGAGCCATCTAGTGGAACCACAAGTGGGGAGTGTTGTTCTTGCACTCGGGCCCTGCTTGCAGACCTCCCACATGCACCTGGTTGGCCACCGTGACAACAGAATGCTGGACTAGATGGGCCCCCATTGGCCGATCCAGCAGAATCTTCTTATGTTCTTAGTGGCAAGCAGCACGATACTTCTGCATTGGACAGGCCTTGCATACATACCAGAAATTAGGCCATGGACCCTTTCCTGGTCCTCAGAGCAGGACCTTCTTCTCCATTTCAAACTCCAGTGTCTCCATTTCCAGAGAGGCCTCTGGGGGCCCCTGGATCCAGGAGCCCTGGGTTTAGTAATGACCACACCAGATCTTGCCCAAATTGCAAGCTGGTTTGGACTGTACACACGGAAGGTTTTTCTTATATAATACCAGCCAGCATGTCAAAAACAAAGATGAAAAAAGGCCACGTCTCTTTCAGGCAGGAAGGAGAAAGAAAGAAAGAAAAATGAAAAGCAACTCAGGGTCAGCTAGACAAGAAAATTAACTTTGGATCTACAAGGACCCTCCCCCGCCTGCAGGCCTGTGAGCCTGTTTCTGCAGCCACATCCCCCTGTATTTGTCTCAAAAATAGCTGCCAGCAGGCACTCCGGTAATTAATTACAGATTGTGGTGACTTGTGCCGCGGTGAGGGAAGCTCCAGGAAGGAGACACCCGAGAGAGAGAGAAAGAGAGAGCGCGCGCAAGACATACGATAATTAAGGGAAGAGGCCGGCATCCATCTCTCTGCCCTACAGCTTGGCACCCTTCAGTGAGAACAGCCTGACTTGAGTTGGCTTCATTAGGGATTGCCTAGGATGCAAACTGTCATTTGCTCATTATAAGACACTCTTAAGAGTTTGATCTAACTCGCTCCTCCAGCGAGAAAGAGCTCTGGCCGGGTGGAAAGGCTCCCGTCCCACTTCCCTGAATGTGGGAAGGAACATGATCAGATCCCAGCCTTGCAAAGCGGCTTGGGGAGGGCAGCATGAGAAGGATGCCATGCGCCCTTCAACCCCAGCTTTGCCCTCAAGGGACTGGGATCGAAGGGTGAATGGCTGCTGTGTCCTTCTTATGTCAACCTCCCCGAGCCACTTTGCAAGGCTGGGATCTGATCGGATCCCAGTCTCGCAAAGCGGTGCAGGGCTAGCTCGGGGAGGGTGGCATGAGCAGCGCTCCCCCCCATGCACCTGGGACGATCACCCGGGTCCCCCCTGCTTTCTTCTGCCCTCCATGCTGAGGTCTCCATGAATCTAAATGGCAGAGGAGGGACCTTCCTGCCGGAAGTGTTGGAAAGGCAAATGCGGAGAAGACAGTGCTCGCTAGCAAAACAGAGAAGGATCTGCTGGTCAATTTTATTCCTTACACTGATTGGCAGTGGCTGTCCAGGGTTTCAGGCAGGGGGCATTCTGGGTCCTACCTGGAGATGAAACCTGGGACCTTCTAAAAGGCAAGGGAGGTGTTCCATCAACAAGCCATGCCCTTTCCCCCATACAGTGCTGTTGAGCTCAGCATCTGAAGGCATAAGAATGCCAGCCACGTGTCCTATAGTAATGCTCACAGCATTCTACATCTGGTCTCAGCAATCCACGCAGCAGCCCTGCAAGGCATGTATCCCTATACTCTCTCTGTGCACAAGAGGCTAAGGTCAAAAGAATGATGTTTTTTCCTGATGGCCAGCTATCCAGCACATGGGAGGAAAACATGGCAAGTGTGCTCGGAGTGGGTAGGGGTGGGCCTGATCCACATTTCCATGATGCACTTAAGTATCTCTTGCTTGGATTGTTCAGTCTGGGTCTGTGGCGACTCAATTTCAGCCCTAGAGGAAAATTAAGGGCAAACATTTTATTCTGTCATTAAAAAGGGGGAAGTTTTAAAAGAGAGAGAAAAATACGTTCTGTCCATCATTCTTCAAGAAAGAGAAAAAATTAGTTTCCAATTATCGTATCTAAAATTCATGATTCCCCCTAAATTTCTGACTAATCAGGGATATCATAAGTCTAATCATTTAAGGTAATTATCTAAAAAAATGTAATTTGTTCTATATTTCAAAACATAATGAGCTCCCAGGCGTATCCAGAATGGAGAGATGGTGAAAGTTACAGATGTTACTGAGAGAGAGAGAGAGAGAGAGAGAGAGAGAGAGAGAGAGAGAGAGAGAGAGAGAGAGACCCCTCCTCTATCTTTTTCTCTATAACAATATGCTGTAGATAAAAATGGGTGCTCTAATTCCAGCTAATTTGATGCAGGGGGCCAGGAGAAGCATCTGTGGTTGTGTCCAACCCTTGACAGGCTGCTCTTCAGGCAAGAGTAGTTCTGACACCAAGCTGAGGGTGTCATCATCGGATAACTGACCACACATAATGAGGAACCTGATAAACATCAGACCATCACACTTAAATGCTGAAGAAGAAGGACCTCGGACTCAAGAGCAGTCAACTAGGGGGTAAATCTATTTTTAGATTGCACCACTTCAGACTGCAGGTGTGTGGGGGATGTCACAATACAGAATGCTCCTCCACAGAAGCAAAGTTCCCTGCACATAGAAAAACAGCATGTCTGGAGTGGGGGGGGGAGGGGAGAAGAAGGCAAGGCTAGAGCTGTTCTCCCGGTATACTAGTTTTCTACATGCAGGATTTAGAAAAGTTGAGGCGGGGGTATTGGAAAGCATTCAGCCATAGGAGCACCCACATGCAACGGAAGTAGTTTAGCCCCAAAAGTTTTGTTTCCTCGCCTGCTGTTTAAGGGTTTGTTTGCTGGTCCGGATGCCCCAATGGGAAGCCCCCAAGCAGGGCATGAGCACCACAGCAGCACTCTCCCCAACTGAGCAACTGGCATTCAGAGGCACACTGCCTCCAATGGAGGAGGGAGAATGTAGCCATTGAGACTAGCAGCCTGGCGGGAGCTTGTGAACGCAAGGCCCTCGAGTGCATTTTCCCTAGGAGTGGCTACAAATAGCCATCAACTCTCCATTCAAAACAGCTGCATTCTTGCCCAGGCAATTCCCACCCACCAGCCTTATTAAAATAATGTTTTCCCTAGAATTTCTCAGATGTTTCACCTATGCATAAGAAACTCCAAATCCACCTCTGTGTTCCCCTTCCCCCTTCCTTCCCTTCCCCCTTCCCTGGTCCTGAATGGGGTAACTGTGCCCCTGAAAGACCAGGTGCGCAGCCTGGGAGTCATTTTAGACTCACAGCTGTCCATGGAGGCACAGGTCAACTCCGTGTCCAAGGCAGCTGTTTATCAGCTCCATCTGGTACGCAGGCTGAGTCCCTACCTGCCCACTGACTGTCTCTCCAGAGTGGTGCATGCTCTAGTTATCTCTCGCTTGGACTACTGCAATGTGCTCTACGTGGGGCTACCTTTGAAGGTGACCCGGAAACTACAACTAATCCAGAATGCGGCAGCTAGACTGGTGACTGGGAGCGGCCGCTGAGACCACATAACACCGGTCCTGAAAGACCTACATTGGCTCCCAGTACGTTTCCGAGCACAATTCAAAGTGTTGGTGTTGACCTTTAAAGCCCTAAACGGCCTCGGCCCTGTATACCTGAAGGAGCGTCTCCACCCCCATTGCTCGGCCCGGACACTGAGGTCCAGCTCCGAGGGCCTTCTGGCGGTTCCCTCACTACGAGAAGCCAAGTTACAGGGAACCAGGCAGAGGGCCTTCTCGGTAGTGGCACCCACCCTGTGGAATGCCCTCCCACTAGAGGTCAAAGAGAACAACAACTACCAGACCTTTAGAAGGCACCTCAAGGCAGCCCTGTTTAGGGAAGCTTTTAATGTGTGATGGATTTCAGTATTTTAATGTTTGATGGATTTCTGTATTTTAGAATTTCTGTTTTGTTGGAAGCCGCCCAGAGTGGCTGGGGGAACCCGGCCAGATGGGTGGGGTATAAATAATAATTATTATTATTATTATTATTATTATTATTATTATTATTATTATTATTTCCTTTCATCTTCTGTACCCGCCAAAGGGGAGTGGAAGTCTTTCCTCACCAAGCCCCCAATTGCAAGTGGAGGATTGGAAGGAGACACAAAAGAGGACTGTGGAACTTTATACAAGCTGGGTCTGTGAGGTTGCCCTGATGAATGCTAAAACTCTCCTCCTCCTCCTCCTCCTCCTCCTCCTCCTCCTCCTCCTCCTCCTCCTCCTCCTCCTCCTCCTCCTCCTCCTCCTCCTCCTCCTCCTCCTCCTCCTCCTCCTCTTCTTCTTCTTCTTCTTCTTCTTCTTCTTCTTCTTCTTCTTCTTCTTCTTCTTCTTCTTCTTCTTCTTCTTCCAAGACAAAGCTGCAGAAAACTGTCCGCCACTGAGATCAATGCTGTGCCCGAAACCATTTAGAGGAGGCACATGTGCCCCTCAAAGCCTCTTCCACAAGTTCCTCACCCGCTTGACAGTTCATGTGTGCAAAATGTTGAGGTGTGTGTGTGTGTGTGTGTGTGTGTGTGTGTGTGTGTGTGTGTGTGGAAGCCGAGCTGATCGAGCCCTCTCTCCTCCTGAGCCCTTGGAGAGCCACTGCCCATCCAAAGGTGGGGCTGCCAGGCCGCAGGAGGGTCTGGGGGCCTGGCCGAGTCAGAGGCGGTTTCTGCTCACATAACCCCATTGACTCGAGGCTCCCATCCATCTTGCGTTTAGCTGATGTTATTATGATTCTCACGTAAAAGGAAGACTAATGGATTTCTTCCTTGAGGCAATTAAAAAGTGATTTGTCACCCGCCAAGATGTATGGCTTAGTATCGGCAGATATTACTTTGCTGTGCCACTGACTGAGGCGGGGGGGGGGTGGAGAAAGAGAGAGAGAGAGAGAGAGAGAGAGAGAGAGAGAGAGAGAGAGAGACGGAGAGCGAACACATTAGGGGGTGACAGGGAAGTTCAGCTTGTTGCTGACAAAACAGGAAAGGCCTCACTTGGCAACTTTCATCACCTTTGAGAACCAGCCACAGCTGGCACAGAGAACTTTTGCAAGGGCAGTGGCTGGGGGGGGGATGTTGCCAAGGAAAGAAGCAATCCAGCGGTTTGCAGATGTCCCATCTTGTGTCAAGGGGTCAGTGCTGTCCAGATCTCGAATCTGAAGTCTCCCCGGGGGTAGCAGGACACCCCCCTCAGTACATCCCCAGGCAGCCACTTGTGGTCCTGAGGAGACATTTGAGCTGGACATCCCCTGCTACAGTACCAGCGTTCCCCCCTGGTTGGGGGTTGAAGGATACCTAGAGGAGGCCCATAGAAGACACCTAACCCTGATTGACACTCCTTAATATTGGCTTTGGGTTCACTCTAAGAATAGTTTCAGGGTCAGGGTTTGCTTCTGTTTGCATCAGAAGCCGAGTATGTCAAATTCACACTTTCCAAAACAATTGTGCGAACCGAAATGTAGCCATCCTAAAAAACAAACAAACCCCAAAAAACCACACGCATCTGAATTTTGCGATGCGGCTCTCTGACCAACCGACGTTTACAAAAATGCACATGTTAAGGGAAACTGTGTACAGTATAAAGCTATTAGGGAAAATGACAACAAGAACAACAATAACAACAACAACAACAAAAATGCATTCCTTTAGGAGAAATTGCTTGGGGAGAAAAGTGTACATTAGTCAAAACATCAAAGAATAATGTGTTTGTAAGGTGAAAAGCCCTCTACAATGTTGATGAATTTTCATGAGGATTTTTTTTTAAATAACCCCCCCCCCCGAATTGCTGCAAAATGTAGAGAACTGAATTTAAGACGGGGGCGGGATTAGAGAGGAGTGAACTTGTCAGGTCCTTCCACCCCTAGTTGTAGAACACGACACCTATGAATGCTGGCTTTGGGTTTGTTTCGGCTGCAGAATCCAAGGTTGCCAGTTGGATCATCTGCATTTCAATGAATGGCTGCAGTTTGGCCATTTGGGGGCATCCTTCCCATTATTGGTTAGGGTAGCCACCAGTACTTCCGTCCTGTCTGCGAGAGGAGGCCTTGCACTTTCGTGGATCAAAAGGGCCCTTGTTAATGCACATGGTAACCTTCCCTTTCAAAATCCTTTGATCCCCTCAAGGCTCCCAGCTCATCAAACTTTAAAGGACTGGCATTATTTCTGAGCACACAACAATACCAAAGTTCAAGGCACATCTTTTTATCTCTCTTAAAGAAAAAAAAGAAAAGAAAAAAGAGAAAACCCTGGAACTTTAAGTCCAAAAACGGAGCTGTAAGCAAACGTTCTCCAGCTTTCACCCATTAATGGTTCATAGGGATATTTTCTTAAAAAGAAAGGAGACCCCCCCCCACCCCCAGCTTCCTTTTATTTGTAGCAAGTGACCTTGTGGTAACCTTGCAGCCTCGATGCCGCCACCCTCCCCTTTTCTCCATCTCCTTGGGGGGGAAATGGCTTGAAAGCTGATGAAAGACCCTCCTCCGCTCTTTGGGATTGTTTTATGGAACTTTCTGGGCCTTTTTTTTTTAAAAAAAAGAGGATGTCGCAGCACATCAAAACCCTTCCCTCACATAAAGGGAAGCAAGCGGAAATCACTTGATGTTAAAAAACCCCCACCAAAAAGCTTTGCTGAAGGTGTCTTTCCTTTACTGCCATCAAATACTGCTGGCGTCCAGGATGTTCCTCTTTCTCATTTTAAACACAGCTCTTGAACGTCACCCAGACACCCTTGAGTGATGTAACTCAGGGCCAGTTATGTTCCCCATGTAATGTTGCTTGGGAGTTGTGCTCATATACGCCACCCCAGAGACAAAAGGCATAATCTGTGAAGGACTTACACTTTGGCTTTCCTATAAATCACCCGAAGGAGCCCGCCTGGTATTTTCAGAGCGCCAGTGTATTAGCTGCAGATGGCTCCAAAATGTTGAATCCCTCTCCCAGGGGAGCCTGGGGTTCCAAAACTCCTAGTTCCCAAAGCGAAACTGACGGGATTAGGAATGCTCTGTGTGGTTCTGTTTGTTCTTATTTTTGGCTACCCAACAAAGCCTCGTGGATAGGCAGTTTGCCACACCCCACCTTCCGACAATTCATCTCTTCCAACACACAACTACCGATGAAAATGTGCAAATGACTCCATCAGGCAAGGCCTCCTTCCACCTGCCTTGCCTCGCCCCCTCCGGCCCTGGGACTCCTCATAAGGAAGCTGTGCCTGGAGGAAGAACTTGTGAGGGGAGAGACTCCATCAGGCAAGGCCTCTTTCCACCTGCCTTGCCTCACCCTCCAGTCTCTATTTTTCAATTTGTATTGTATTGTTTTATGCACTGTGGCTTGCTGTTGTTTTATTGATTATTGTTTTGAAATTATTTATTGTAAATGTTAAGAGTGGGTTTCTGTTTAATTTTCATATGCTGATATTACTCTATACTATTGTAATGATTGTTGAACGTTACATTATTTGATTGCTTATTTTAAAGCTATGTTTTGTTATCATATTTTTGTGTTGCATTGGATTGTTATAAGGCATAGCTGCCAAGTTTTCCCTTTTCTCGCGAGGAAGCCTATTCAGCATAAGGGAAAATCCCTTTAAAAAAGGGATAACTTGGCAGCTATGTTATAAGGTTGTTTTGTATTTTATGAGATTCTGTTTCTTCAGCTTGTAAACCGCTTTGAGTATTGTATGATAGAAAGGCGGTATACAAATTAAAAGTGATGATGATGATCGGCAACAACGCTGCAAAACTGTCGGTTTTTTTTGTGGTTGTACATACAGAGCTACTCTCCTGGTGTTTCCCAATGCAGAAGAGAGCACCGACAGATCAGTGAAACAATAGGCCCTGGTGCATTGGCCTGATCCAGCAATGGTCTTACATTCTTATGCCCCATTTCTGGCACTGTCCTGGCTCATGGGACTGTGGCTCTCAAAACCGCCTTTCACACCAGCTTTCTACATTACTTTAAGATCACTTTTCCAATCATACCTTGTTCATTAATTCAGAATCTACATCAAAAGTACTCCAACACCCTACAAGGCCCGGGCAAACTGGCTCGTCTTTGCTTGGCACCAGCAATCTAACAGTGTCTGCGCCAATCGTACTTCCAAGGGGAACATTGCACATTCCCACCACGGTCACTTTCACACTTGGGCCGCACTCAGCTCTGACAGGCAGCCCTGTGCAGTTTCGGTGGCTTTCAGCTGCTATTTCAGCTGCTCCTATTGTTTATGCCGATTTACAGTTTATGGCTGTTTTAATGGCTCTTATGTAATTTCTGATCTGCAGCCCACCCCCGGGGACCACGGCGATGGAGGGCGGGTAGTAAATCTGCACGACAGATAAATAAATAAAGCCGAGGGCGCCTCTCATGTTTGTTTTAGACACTCTCCTGCTCAAACTAACATCCAGGTGGCAGCCCACAAAACGGCAGCAGCAGAAGGACGAGAATGGAACTGGGGGGAAGTAAACCCACTTCATTGCATCACATGGAACTCTGTGTGACCAGAAGGCATTCCTTTGTCTTCCTCTAAAAATAAAAAAAGCAGCTTTGGTGCCATTGAGGATGCCATTTGGATCAGGGCCATAATGCAGGGCTTTGCCCCAGGGCCTCTTTTTGCAGGAGAAAGAGGAATGCCCGTCCGCACTGTCAGCACCTTTAAGGTGGCTATAAACCTTTGCAGAGATAACACATTTCCAAATGCAGCCAGTAGGGCGCCTTGGTAGCTCTCTGGGCCTGGAATTTATGGCCATTCCCCTTACAGGCCCAATGCCACAGCAAAACAAGACACTCAAAACAGGCACCAAAATGTGTTGCTCTCTCAGTTGCACCAATGGAATGTCCCTGCACCCCTTCTCCTGCAGCCTGATGAAATGACCGGCTTCTGCAGGTAGAATTGTGGGGAAGGGCCATAACTCAATAGCAGAACATTTGCCTTGCATGCAGGATGTTCCAAATTCAATCCCTAGCATCTCCAAGTAGGAAATAATGAAGATCGTGGGGAGCGGCTTTCATTCAGCATCGATAATGCTGCTCCTTAGGCTGGGAGAGGGCATTGCATTGCAAAGCATGCCCTCTGCTCCTGAGCACTGCATCCCCACCCCACCCAAAGTTGGCAAGCAGAAGCCCCCTCCCCTGACCAACTTCTCCTGGAAACCTGGCCTGACTTCCAGAGGCAGCGATGCAAATCATTCCTCCTCTCTCCCTCCTCCTGCCGCTCAGCTTATCGGTGTCCTTCGCCGCACTCCCAACACTTGCGCTCGAAGGGAAACTATTTGTAAGAAATATTTCTAATTTGCAGGCCTGTTTTTCACCAACTATTGTTTTCCTGAACAAGAGACATTTATTAAGATTAATGCCAGGAAAAATCAGATTCTTCTTTTCTCTGATTTCCCCCAGGCCCTCCTTGCACTTCCCAGTATATTGATGGAACAGAGGGCCTGCAGGAAACTCAGAGTTTTCTCATATAATAGATATGCTTTATATATAATGTACTAGCTAAGGGTCCATCAGTATGACAGGCAGTGAGGGGTGTTGAACCACCTTCCTCATGCCCCCAAGCGCCCCTCCTGCAGCATTTAAGCCAATTTATGCACCAATCTGAAACCTAACATACTTAGGAGTAAATCACTCTCTTTCTTGCAAACTCCTCCTGGCCTCTCTTCTTCCCTGCTTTTACTCTTGGTGTACCAGTGCCTAAATGGCTTTCATATTCTGATCCCATGCCTGCCTCAGTCCACAGCGTCATGTCCCTTCCAGCTGCCATTGGCTCAGTTGCTATGATGTCACAGAGGGTGCGGCTGCTTGAGCACTTGGGTGGGCGGAGGAACTTTAGAATATGGAGCACACGAATAAACATGATGACCTAGGATATGGAGTCACTGTGGAGGCCCCAGAGGTGAGCTGTGTGGCTCAAGGTGGGTATGGAAGATGCTCCAAGGGCAGCAGGCAAAGGGCCCAGGAGAACAAAATGTGCAAGAGATGACATCTCAGAAGAAGCCAAGGAAGGAGCTGGGTGGTGCCATTTGAAACAGAGTGGTGGAGGTGTTGTGCCAGGAAGGTCAGGTTCTACTAGACAGCTGTACCAAGCAAGGCCTCCTGGTGAGCAGGCAAGGTGAGCAAATTTTGAGGGCTTTACAGAGACAGGTGATGGAGGAGAGGTAGTGGTCCTACAGCATTTCTGAAGTCCATGGTTCCATCTGCCAGGCTCATGGATGAATGAGTAGCAATTGAAGGAAGGTGGAAGAGCTTTGTGCTGGGCTGGTGAGACTCACTACCCCAAGAAGCTTCCGTGGCTCCCCACGGAAAAAGCCATGCCTTCCCAAGCCATGACCAGGGGACAGTTGTCCATCAGAACAAGGCCTGTTTGAGAAGTCCAGCCATGCTCTTCTGCCTTGGGAGAAGAACCCCAAAGGAATGAAGTGTTCACCTTCGCCAGATTCGGACGCTCATTTGAATCTAGAGAGAGGTGGGTTGGGAGCAAAGCCCCTCACTCCTGGTTGCTTCGCCTGATGCATTGCCAGCTCTTTGAGAGCATCATGGACAGGCAACTGGTGCAGACCCAATGCTTTTCTCTGCCACTCCAGAGTGTCGTATGCCAACCACGGCGCTGCATTCATGGGCAACAAAAGAGTTTGGGGGTTTATTTCCCACCGCCGTTCTTGTCATCATCTCAGCTCCACGCCGAGCCGCTTGTTTCTCAACAAACAAAGCCCCAGCCTCAAAAGCAGTGGCACATTGCTGCAATTTGTCTCTTTTATTACATTTTGGAAGAAAGGCACTTCTGTATGAATCGGGAGTCGGCAGAATCAATGAATTCCCAGTCTGTTATTCTGTTTATGATTGAGCTCTTGAGTGAGATGCTCCCTGCCGTGCGTGGTGTGTGTGTGTGTGTGTGTTTGATTTTAAGATGAAGCCATTGAAAGGGAAGGCAGGTGTGAACTAGGCTGCTTTGTGTTCCTGCTCTGCCTGGTGGGGGTGAGCTGGACTTCATGGGAAACACTAAACCATGATATAGGGGAAGGACAATTGCAGATCAGTGGGCTGTGTGTGTCTGGCTTGCAAAAAAGAGGTTCCCAGGTTCAGTCCCCAATGGATTATCCAGGTAGGATTGGGTGAGACCCCTTGGCTGAAACCTTGGAGGGACACTGACAATTAGCACAGATAATACTAGATGGAAGAACGCTTTGAGCAACAGGCTGTGTCCATATCTTCTTAATCATTTCTTCCCCAGGTTTCTGCGCAACTCATTAATTGAACCCAAACCCCTCTGCGCAAGGGGTACGGGGCAGTTTGTGGCAACAACCCACCACAAAACTTCCTAGCCTGCATAACGCAGCAGAATAATTGAATGGTACAGTCCTGAACTGGCAGGGTGAAGTGTACCATTTCAGACAGCTGGTGGGGGGGGGGCTCTTTCTATAGCTTTTAGTAGTGTGCCCTGTTGAAAACAAAACAAAACACAAAACAAAACAAAACAAAAAACCCCAAACAAACCTGAAAGAAAACTAAGGCACTAGGGAGAAATGCCCTGGTTCAGCTCTATCTCCTTCTTGGAGAGTGCTTTTTCTTTAAATAAAAGTTGGCAAGCATTTTTTTTTTTAAAGGAGGGGGCTTCCTCTGGAGTGGCATAGCTCGGTTTCCCACATTTGGACTCTTGCCTGTCCTGATCTGGCTATCTCTTTGGGTCAAAAGTCAACTGGTCTACAGTGGAAACAAAAAACAATTCCTTCCAGTAGCACCTTAGAGACCAACTAAGTTTGTCATTGGTATGAGCTTTCGTGTGCATGCTACACTGAAGCAGAAGTCATCAGACCCTTATGTATCAACTGGTTTACCACTCGTCGTCAACAGGTTTACCACTCCTATCAGCCAATCACCCATTCCCACCACCCTTCTGAGTAATACCCTCCCACCCTCTGACTATACATAAGGGTCTGGTGACTTCTGTTTCAGTGTATCTGAAGAAGTGTGTATGCACACGAAAGCTCATGCCAATGACAAACTTAGTTGGTCTCTAAGGTGCTACTGGAAGGATTTTTTTTATTTTTTGTTTCGACTACGTCAGACCAACACGGCTACCTACCTGTAACTGGTCTACAATGGGCAGCACGATTTATAGTTTATGGCTGTTTTAATGGCTCTTATGTAATTTCTGATCTGCAGCCCACCCCGGGGACCACGGCGATGGAGGGCGGGCAGTAAATCTGCACGACAGATAAATAAATAAAGCCGAGTCCGCCTCTCATGTTTGTTTTAGACACTCTCCTGCTCAAACTAAAATCCAGGTGGCAGCCCACAAAAAATGCTGAGAGGCCCATGCCCTGTTGGTGGCTTCCCCAAATTTCCAAGTGATAAAGCAACCAACTGTACTTCCCCCTGCCATTTCAGAATGACATCCAATAATTCTCCATTTCTCAATGTAGCCTGAGAGATTCTCCTGATCACAGAGTAGGGAGCAGGTATATATATAATATCAGCTTCCTACAGTTCTCTCCTGCTCAGCTGAATGCCACCCCAGCACCTGACAGAAGGAGAAAAAACGTTGGAGGGGATGAATGCTGACAGCTCAATATGAAGAGCTATAGAGGTCTCGCGTGCAAGAAGGCTACAGGCTGACAGCAGATATTAAACACCAGGGATGGTGGCAAGGAGGGCTTCTTCCTGGTCTTCACCAGGAGGAGGGGGCTCATGTGGTGCCGGCGGGGAAGAAACTTACTTTGTCAAGAATGCTAGACAGCTCCAGCAGTCAAGGGCTGGGAAACCCTTTCAGCCCCAGAGCTGCATTCTCCCATGGTCACCCCCTTCTGGATGGTGGTGGTGGTGGAGGCTAGAGCAAAAATGGACAGAGGCCAAGAGGTACGACCCGGACCATGGTGCAAGAGGCTACGTCAACTGTGCAAAAGCCGGAGGTTTCTACAACCCATCCACACACTTTTCCATCCTGGCAAACAAGAGGTTTCATTTCAGTTCCAAGACATCCAATGAAGTCAAACGTTGGAAGATTCAGGGCAGATAAAAGAAATTACTTTATTCAGAACCATGAGGGCTTGCATCTTGCTTCATATTTTATAGGAAGGACTGCTGCCCAGTGGCAGAGCACTGGCTCTGCATGCAAAAGGTTCCAGCCTCCAGGCTCACCATCCTTGGCATCTACAGGTAGGACTGGGAAGGACCGCTGCCTGAAATCTTGGAGAGTCGCTAACAGTGAAGAAGAAAGGGTCTTCAACATTTGCTACCTTTCCTCATCTGCCAGGGTACTCCTGAAAACCACAGGGCACTCTCTGGACACATTCTGTTTTTTTGGGGGGGCACTGGACAGATTGGGGGGCAGCTTTTTATTATTTTTAAAAAACCCAATTCTTTGCAGACTCTTCTGCATGTTTACTCAAAACGAAGACTCACAGTGGAGTTCAGTGAGGCTTCCTCCCCTGGGGACTCCAGGACCCTTTCCCCCTTAGGAGTGTGCAAAGGATTACCCCTTTAAAGTGCTTTGAAGCGCTACCCTTTCCCATTTTTATCCAGCCCCTGCAAGCAAGCAAGAAGCTGAACTGGCCTTGTGAAGTTTTAATAATAAGTACAACCAGCTCCATTGTGAACCAAACAATCTAGTACACAGTCTTGTGTTCTGAAAGACAAGCACCCTTAAAACACACACACACACACACACACACACACACACACACACACACACCACAGCACATCTCTTTGAGAAGCCAATGCAGGGTCATTCTACAGAGGATTAGATGAATGCAAGCCATGCTGAGTGGCGAAATGTTTTGGCAGCGTGCAACATGGAGCGCACAATTTCACATGCTAGCAAGGTTATGCTTAAAATTCTACAAGGCAGGCTTAGGCAGTATGTGGACCGAGAACTCCCAGAAGAGCAAGCTGGATTTCGAAGGGGCAGAGGAACCATAGACCAAATAGCAAACATGCGCTGGATTATGGAGAAAGCTAGAGAGTTCCAGAAAAACATCTACTTCTGCTTCATCGACTATGCAAAAGCCTTTGACTGTGTCAACCACAGCAAACTATGGCAAGTTCTTAAAGAAAAGGGAGTGCCTGATCACCTCATCTGTCTCCTGAGAAATCTCTATGTGGGACAAGAAGCTACAGTTAGAACTGGATATGGAACAACTGACTGGTTCAAAATTGGGAAAGGAGTACGACAAGGCTGTATATTGTCTCCCTGCTTATTTAACTTATATGCAGAATTCATCATGCGAAAGGCTGGACTGGATTAATCCCAAACCGGAATTAAGATTGCCGGAAGAAATATCAACAACCTCAAATATGCAGATGACACAACCTTGATGGCAGAAAGTGAGGAGGAATTAAAGAACCTTTTAATGAGGGTGAAAGAGGAGAGCGCAAAATATGGTCTGAAGCTCAACATCAAAAAAACCAAGATCATGGCCACTGGTCCCATCACCTCCTGGCAAATAGAAGGGGAAGAAATGGAGGCAGTGAGAGATTTTACTTTCCTGGGCTCCTTGATCACTGCAGATGGTGACAGCAGTCACGGAATTAAAAGACGCCTGCTTCTTGGGAGAAAAGCAATGACAAACCTAGACAACATCTTAAAAAGCAGAGACATCACCTTGCCGACAAAGGTCCGTATAGTTAAAGCTATGGTTTTCCCAGTAGTGATGTATGGAAGTGAGAGCTAGAAGGCTGATCACTGAAGAATTGATGCTTTTGAACTATGGTGCTGGAGGAGACTCTTGAGAGTCCCATGGACTGCAAGAAGATCAAACCTATCCATTCTTAAGGAAATCAGCCCTGAGTGCTCACTGGAAGGACAGACCCTGAAGCTGAGGCTCCAATACTTTGGCCACCTCATGAGAAGAGAAGACTCCCTGGAAAAGACCCTGACGTTGGGAAAGATGGAGGGCACAAAGAGAAGGGGACGACAGAGGACGAGATGGTTGGATAGTGTTCTCGAAGCTACGAACATGAGTCTGACCAAACTGCGGGAGGCAGTGGAAGATAGGAGTGCCTGGCGTGCTCTGGTCCATGGGGTCACAAAGAGTCGGACACGACTAAACGACTAAACAAACAACAACAAACGTGGAGGTGTTACAAATCCACAAAAGTGTCTGGCTTCCATGTGAGAAATGCTGGGAGCCACGCCATTCTGGTCTGAAATAACCCGGGCCTTGTGGGGTTATTAGAGGACAAGGGACACCCCTCATCACCAGGCCTTGGCTGGTGTCACTAACACATGTTGGCACAATGGCCACAGGAAGGGGTGCCATGTGGGTGGAGCTTTCTGTAACACACACACCTCTGTGTGCTCTCAATATTCCACCTGGCCAGATTTTCCACCTTGCCAGATTCCAGAATCTGTGTCATTGGATTTGGGTTGCATCCTTATGCAAATGACTCAATGGTCTGGTAAATCCCCAACCCCTAAGGTGGGAGAAACACATCAAACTAACGGCTTCCTGGCAAGGTGTGGAGATGGAGATTTGGACATATTTGTCATTAGCTACCTGATCATCACCTCACCCAATCCCAAGCCGAGAATGAGCACAACTGGAGACGCAAAACTCTGAAAGCTGCTGACAGATCCCCCCCCATTTCATGCTTCTCTGACTGCTCTCCGCCTCAGAGGAATCCCGACAGCTGGCAAGGAAGCCTCCTGTGAAAAGCTTTGCAGGCCTGCAAGCAGTGGCCATGTCTCTCGGGCCTCCAGAGCTCCCACCCCATTAGTGCCGGTGAGGGGAATCTGGGAAGTGTCCAATCCACAGGGAGTCCAGGGTGCTCGGGCCTCTTGCTGGGGGGGGGGATTCCACATTCAACACCCGCCAGCATTTTGCTCTGTGGAAGAAGCTGAGCATTTAATAAGAGCAAACAGTCCTTCAGGAGTAAAAGAATCACAGGCATCCAGGCATCCAAAGTGCTTTCTCTCTCCCCGCCAAGCGATAAAACACCGAAGAAGAGACCTGCTGGGCCAGGCCAGTGGTCCATCTAGTACAGCATCCTGTTCTCACAGCAGCCAACCAGATGCCCCGGTGGGAAACCCACAAGCAGGATTCGAGCACAAGAACACTTTCCCTTCCTGTGGCTTCCAGCAACTGGTATTCAGAAGCATTGCTGCCTCCGACTGTGAAGGAAGAGCATAGCCATTGTGTCCAGCAGCCGTTGATAGCCTCCCCCTCCATGAATCGGTCTAATTCTCTAAGCCATCCAAGTTGGTGAGTAGCCCAGCCCATCGCAGTCAGCAGCCCCCTATTCAATGGAGGTTAGGGACACAGCTTCTAATGCAGAGGGAATGGCTTCCAGAACAGGCATGGACCTCCAAGGTTGTGGTGCTACCAATGAATCTGTGCTAATCTCAGCTTCTGGAGGGGCTTTGGGCAAGAAGAGCTCCCTCCCTTACTTAGTCCATCTGCTCTGGCCTATCACCTTCTCATCTGCCACACAGAGAACCAATGAGCAAACAGGCTGTGGTATCAACAGCTCCTCCTCCTCCTCCTTCCTGCCACTGGCGTCTCAGCCAAGCAGGCTGCACTGATGAATGGAGGAGTCAATGGGTCCCTTCCTGGGATGCATGCCTTTTTTGGGGGGGTGCCCAGATTTTCCCAAACTGGACAACTGCCCACCCTGGACAGGGTTGCACTCCCTTGGAAGGAGCTTGGTTGAGCAGCTCAGATCTGCCTCTCTCCATTCGCAACTCCCATGACCTCTGACCATGGGGCACGCTGGGTTGGAACTACAGTACTGGGAGCTGGACTCCCAATCACCTGGAAGAAAAAGAAGGAGAAGGAGAAGAAGAAGGAGAAGAAGAAGAAGAGGAGGAGTAGGAGTAGGAGTAGGAGTAGTAGTTTGGATTTGATATCCCGCTTTATCACTAACACTCTGTGAGGTGAGTGGGGCTGAGAGACTTCAAGGAAGTGTGACTAGCCCAAGGTCACCCAGCAGCTGCATGTGGAGGAGCGGAGACATGAACGATTACAAGTCTACCGCTCGTAACCACTACACCACACTGGCTCTCCGGAGGAGACCAGTTTGGGGGAAAGGCTGATGCACTGTGCAGAATGGCCCTGAGACCTTGTTGGGAGCCCCTTCCTTGTCAGTCCTCCGGAAAGAATGTTCTCCCTTCAGGACCTTTGCTGAGGAACCTGCCTCCCTGTTGCCTCTCTGATGATTAATGGAAAGCTGGCAGCCCCCCTCCCTCTGCTCAGCCCCCACTTTCTTCAGCTCTTGTGAGACAAGGCCTCACCTCACTGCCCAGGCCGCTAATTGGATGACAATCAGTTCCAATTTATTCCATTTGGCCCTTCATTTGGGCACAGCCAGCAGCACGGAGGCCGATTTCAGTCTTTTCTGAGAAAGAGGAAAGCAAAATAAAAAGCCGCAAAGCCAGAAGCTCATCAGGCTTCTGCTAAACAGAACCAAATACCTTCTCTCTCTCTCTCTCTCTCTCTCTCTCTCTCTCTCTCTCTCTCTCTCTCTCTCTCTCTCTCTCTCCCCAACTCCCCCCCCCCCCAAAGCTGATTGCTGTGTTAATGAAGACAACTGGCCTTGGCATTTAGGAGTTTGCAAGCTTGGTGGTTTGGCTTCTGTCTCCCAAGCATGAAGACACAATTTTAACAAGTGTCAAAACAGAGCTCAACAAACCAGCAACAGGACACAGGCACACCCCTATCGTGTGTGCAAGGATTACCAATGTCGTTATTCACGCCTTGCCAATGAGAAGGTTCCTTTCTGACTTCAATTCAAGATGCTGGCTGGCTGCAATCCTGGTCCTGCTTACCTGGGAGGAAACCCCATTGAAATCACTGGGTCTTACTTCTGAGGTGACGCAGGTTGCAATCCTAAGCACACAGACTAGTGAGAAAGATCTTTGGAGATGAGTGAGACTCACTTCCAAGTGAACAGGCGTGAAGGCCAGGCTTGCGTGCCTATAAAAATGTCATTTCTTATCTCTTAACTTGTTTTGCTGTTTCTTATCGCACTGCACTGCTGAAGGACTTATATTGCCTTGCTGGTGATTAGGAAGACGGATACTGCAGCTTTACAGGTTCCCCCCCCTCTCCTTTCAAACAAGATGACTAGGGAAGAAGAGAATTCTGCATTTCATCACTGGCAAAGTTAGATGTACCTCTAGCCCAGCCTTGCCCAACCCGGTGCCCTTTTGCAATACAACTCCCATCAGCCCCAGTAGTTCTGGCTGGGGCTGATGGGAGTTGTAAGCCAAAACATCTGGGGGAGGGAAACGACTTCTTTTGCACACCTGGAAGTTTTAGCCTCTCTTCTGTCTTCTAATTTATCCAGGGATTGCAAGAAAGGCATTTCGTACATGCTCAGGGAAGCATACACCATTCCGACATTACAAAGAATTGGGTCTCCCTATGTTTTACACTTGCTTCCATAACTTTCACCCAAGCAGGGAAAAAACTGAAGCTAGAAGGTGTCCCAATTTAGCACACGGCTTACATATATGATCTATTTTTTCCCTACTTCTCCCTGTCCTTGTAAAGCTTGCAGTACATTATGGTTATTTATTTATTTGTGCCATCCCACAAGGCACAAGAACGCTGGCAATGCTCAAGGTTTGGGAGCCGTCGCTGGAGACATCGCACTGCAATGCATTTCTGCACCGGGAGCCGGGGATCCAAACAATGGATTGTGCCGTTAAGGTTACACATCAAACTTAACCGCGAACTTGCAGCGCTCAAGGGAACAATCACATTATGGCATGTTTTATACGTTTCCCGACACTCTTGAAAATGGGTGCCGAGGCTGGACTTGAAATATAGAATTGTCGGTGTCTAATCTACCAACCTGGATGGCTTTAAAAGAGGGTTAGGAAAATTCACGGAGGATAAAGCTAGGAATGGCTCCTGACTCTCACGGCTATGTTCTGCTTCCACCACTGGAGGCTACCAGTTGGCTGGGAATCACAAATGGAGAGAACACTGCTGTTGTGCTCAATTCCAGCTTGGGGGCTTCCCATGGGGGCACCTGGTTGGCCACTGTGAGAACAGGATGCTGGACTAGGTGGGCTCCTGGCCTGCCTGATCCAGAAGCATTGCCTTACATTCTTATGTTCAGAAAGTGCAGCCAGGCACCAGGCAGATGATTTGCAGAACATGGACCACTTATAAATGCCACCTACAGCTCCTCGAAAGATTCCATCAACAGTGTCTCCGAAATTTTTTACGCATCACTTGGGAAGACAGGCAAACTAATGCTAGTGTACTGGAAGAAGCAAAGATCACCACTGTCAAAACAATGATTCTTCAACATCAATTTCGTTGGACTAGTCATGTTGTGCGGATGCCTGATGATCGTCTTCCAAAGCAACTACTCTATTCTGAACTTAAAAATGGAAAGCGCAACGCTGGTGGTCAACAAAAGAGGTTTAAAGACTCTCTCAAGGCAAATCTTAAAAAAATGTAGTATAAACACCAGCAACTGGGAAACACTGGCCTGCAAGTGCTCCAGTTGGAGAACAGTCTTTACCAAAGGTGTCATGGGCTTTGAAGACGGTTGAACTCAGGACGAAAGGGAGAAATGTGCTAGGAGGAAGGCACACTTGGCAAACCCTCACCATGATCATCTCCTGCCCAGAAACTTATGTCCCCACTGTGGAAGGACGTGTGGATCCAGAATTGCCCTTTGCAGTCACTTATGGACTCACTGTTAAAACTGTGTTTATGGAAGACAATGTTACTCGGGTACGAGTGATTGCAGAAGAAAGAAGAAGAAGAAGAAGAAGAAGAAGAAGAAGAAGAAGAAGACGACTCACAAAACCCGCTCAGTCACCTTGAAAGTAAGGTAGGCACAATAAAGGCCACAAACCCCCGCCCATTGAGATTTGACTGAAAATTTCTCTCCCCTTTTGCTAATTTTCAAGTGCAATTTCCTTTCTCATTAAAAATGGATGGAGAATAGTTGAATTAATCCCCCCCTTTTAAGAGCACCACAAAAAACACCCCTGCCCTGCATAAACATAAACATGAACTAAAATTGCATCACACACACACACACACACCATATCAATACAGCAAAGTCTAAACAGCAACAGTCTAAACATCAGCCTTGTGGCTGCCTTGATATTCTTGAGCACACTCTGAAGCCAAAGAGGCACAGCAGCAAGTGGAGAACTCCCTGAAGAGGGAGCCCCTCTCCTGGCAGCAAGGCGGGAGCATAGCTTTGTTTTTTGCTGATCTCCCTAAAGGAATTGACAGGCTGGGTTCCTCCTGCCTTTGCTGCTAAGAGAACTGACAGCCTGACTAGTCACAAGCTCTCTCTCGCGCGCGCACACACACACGGGCTCCATACCATTCCCAAACACCTTGTGAACACACACACCTTTCAAAGGTCAAGTGACTTCCTCACAGAAACCCTCCCCAAACGTCACATGGTTTCTCCCTGAGCTGTGTTCGGAAGAAAGATCCAGCAGAGAAGTGAGGGGTTGAGAAACTTTTGACCAGCCCTAGCAAAAAGCAGCCTTTCACTTTGCTTCCGGGAGTGAACTAGAAGCCAGCCACATTCTCCTGCCCTGACAAGAAGCCAGTCCACCGCTGCCCCCAAATACTGTGTCCCTCAAACAGTCGCCACTGCGGCTGAGCTGCATCTGCTCCAGGTGGGCCATTTCAGAATGGTCCCAATTCAAGCTAGTTCATTTAGTCCTTATTTAAGCTGGGGATCAGTTTGGATTGGGCCACACACACACACACACCCGTAATGGAGCCCTGGGGTCTCCCTTGTCCCATACATACCTTGGGCAAGGCAGCATGGTTGGAAGCACTTTGGAGCAGCCTCAGCCCTTAAGGTGAATGCCTGGGCATTGCGGTACACCCCATGGCAAGACCCAGGGTCATGGGGAAAGTGGGGCACTGCTTTCTGCAAACCCTCAAAAGCATATTGAGGAGCAGCAGGGCTCCTCTTCCCCCATAGCTGCTGGTGAGTAAGTCTGGGTCAAGCTGCGGTGGCACGGAGGGCTTGAAGCCGAGACCTCTCTTTGGAAGGGACAGGGTAAGTCCTGCTGGGCCCAAACTCTCAGGGGGTTTGTATGTCATTCAACGTAGGCTAAGGGGGAAGAACACAGGCATTCATGGGTTTAATCCACGAATTGCTCCCCCTAGTTCACAGTTGGTTAGTCAGGCTCAGCAGATTGGACAGCTTGGAGGGGAAGGAGAGGTCAGTCAAAGCTCCTTGACCCTTTGGACATCAGTGGGGCAGATGCAGGCAGGACTGGATCCTGCAATACAGTTGCCTGCACCTCAGTCTGAATGATCTTTGCCTGCCAGAATCTCTCCTCATCACCACCTAGCCTCCAATGTGGCACTTCTTCACCCGCAACTTGCAGGCTCGTTCCAGCTCCTCGGATGGCATAAAAATCAACAACATTAAAATGTCATGATTGTCCCACATTAATTATGCACCTAATGCATAATTAGCCGTGGACACCTTTGACACGTTTTGGTCACTACCTGCATTTGTGTGTGCATGCGAGAGGGAGAGAAAAATCCCTCCGTGGGGGTAGCAAACAAGGCCATCCACGCTGCTGTCTAACAGAGAGGGAGACAGAGAGAGAGAGTTCTGCATGCAGGCACCCTCGGCTGGAGAAGCACCGGTCTCAATTTCCCAGGCTCATCTTCTTTGCAAACAAGGTGGGGGTGAAGAGAAAGCAAACCCGCATGGTGATTGTGAAGAAAATTGCTTAGCCGGAGCGGCAGCAGCGGCAGAGCAAGCGCCTCTTGTCAAATTCATTAGAATTGCAGAAGTCCTGGAACGGCTGTGACAAGGCGGGGGGGGGGAGTGCAGCGGAGCCCCAGCTCTAAACTCCTCGCCTCGTCTCAGTGTCAACTGTTTAGCTTCCGTTGCTATAACGACAGGAAACATCTCTATATTGCTTTCGTGGCGCGCTCCATATTTCCGCACAATCTCTCTCTCTCTCTCTCCAACCCCCCTAGCTTTCTCACTTTCTGCCTCAAAGTATTATTTGATGTGATGTGGAAACAATGAGACCAGCTTTCCATTGGAGGGAGATTCGTAGCAGACAGGGCAAAGTAAACCTTTCGCTTTGCTTCCAGCAGACAAACTGGAAGACAAACGGCCACAGAGGCACTGAGAAGGAAGCCCGGGATGCTTTCAGGCACATTCAAGACCGGCCCTGTCATTGGGCACAGTGAAGGAGCCGCCTAGGGCAGCTGGTTCGGAGTCCCCTCAAAGGACAGCAAATTGTTACGCTATTTAATTGGCCATTACTGTGTTTTTACTATCAGATGCTCGTGGGCTTCTCTGCCTCTGGGGCTGGAATAACTTGGCTGCCCTTGGGTGTTAATCCTTGGGGAGAGCAATAGGGAGCCCTTGGCTGCTCACCTCAGGCAAGAAATGGTCTTGGGCACATCTGGGATCGAGAGAGAGGAAGGGCTTGCCTCCAGATCTTTGCAGAATGTAAGAGCCAGCTCTTGCCAGACTTTATTTTTCTGTCAATGGGTACATTCCTGGTGATCCGCAGGCAGGATAAAGTTTATTGGGGGGGGGGCAGGAATAAAGATGCTTAGCTTTGACAGGCTTGGGAAGAGATGCTGACCCACCTGCCTTTGGCAACTGAAGGTCTCCTCCAGCTGGCCAGGAAAGGCCAGAGTTCTAGGGTAGGCCATCCCATCCAGGCTGAATCAAAGCTTTCAGCACCATGGACAGCTCCCAGGCTCTGGACACTTCTGAAGGTTCACCATATCAATTCTCCTAAAAATCCTTCCAGTGCTGTTATCCCCATGTTGTGAGAGGTGGGGAAGGCAGCTGAAAGAAAACCAGCTGCTCTAGACCACAGAGGGTGGTGCCTGCATGCAGGGGTATGTGTGGCTATGGGCATGAGGTGGCCCATGTGGCATGCTGTTGAAAAGCATTTGTCATTGGTATTTGTCATGCAGCAAGCCAGACAGTAAAGCATACGGTTCAATGTTGAAGTTAACTCTTTGTTAGAGAAACACAAACTTCACAGGTTTGGCTGGGTTTCAGGCCTAATGAGCACAAGCAGTTCATGCCCTGTAGGCCCTACTCCATGAAATCAGTTCCTGCACTTGCCGCTACACCATTGCTCATTCCTCAGAATTAAAATGCCATCCGTTTCATAAGTATGAGCCTAAATAAGGAGTCCTTGCTGGTGATAAACCTATGAGCACCAGAAAGCCATTATTCTACCTGCCCACCCACCCTAGCCATCCCCTAGGAACAATCGTTCACAAAGATGTAGTATTGTTCCCAAGGGATTATGGGAAATAAAAATGGCAGCCGCCCAGAAATGCCTCATGGTGAAACCAGAGGCAGAAACAGCAGCAGCAAAACATGAGAAGGAAAGAAAAACACAACAGTATGCCAGGAATGGAGGGGTGTGTGTGTGGAGAGGCTCAGGTTTTTTGTTCCCCCAATTTTGAGCGGAAAGTTCTCACAGAGCAACTTTTGGCTCAGTTTCTACTTCCAGAAGCCGATCTGTTATTTCTTGGCACGAGAGAGAAAAGCCCCGATTTCTCCCTCGCTGGTCTTTGAGCTGCCTCTGCCAGAAGGTTGCAACATGATGGCAGTTAATGAACAAAACATGCCCTAATATTTAGAATAAGGGGACACATTAAAAAGGGTACAAAAGGCCAGAATTGCTGGCAGATTGAGCACTAAAACAAAGGCAGAAAGCAACAGATGTTTCTCGCTCCTAATTTAGTCCTCTAGGATCTCCTCCAGATAAAACACAACAGCGTTTTGCTTCTTAATGAAGCATTTTCATCTTTCTGTACAGCAACGGTTAAAAAAAAGAAAAGAAGGACAGAAGACTCCCCAAGGGCTAAAATGCACCAGAATCTGGCAGTCCTGAATCGCTGCCTTTGGATTTTGCAAAGAGAAGTTCTCTCTCCCTTAGTTGGAAATGAAAATGAGGATGGGAGAGTGTGAGAGATAAGTCTTTCCCCCAGATTCGGACCCTGGCCAATTCATGGTGGCTACAAAAAATGGAAACGCAGAAGGGAACCTAGGAGATCTGGTTCTCATATTTGCACCTGTGAGTAATATGAGTTTGAGCCTAATATCCTGACAGGTTAAACTTATATTTCCTTTTGAGGGTTGAAGAAGGGTTGAAATTCCTGCTGTAAGGAAAGCCTGCCATCCTCACCCCGCTGTTAGTAGACACAATTCACTATAAAGGATCTTAGTCAAATCCATTAGTTTCTGTAAGGTGTGGGGCCGTTCTTAAAGTTAGTAAAAGCAAAGTTATTCCCTTCTTCTTCTTCTTCTTCTTCTTCTTCTTCTTCTTCTTCTTCTTCTTCTTCTTCTTCTTCTTCTTCTTCTTCTTCAGGAGTTGACTCTCTTGCTAGAGCCTCTGAGAGTTGAACCTCAGGCTGGGGAACATCTAGTGCCAAAGTGTGAAGTTGACCAGTCTGCCATTTCATATGCAGTTATGGACCACCAGAAATTTGCACAAAACCTTCACTTGCTAATTTTATATGTATAGATGCAACTTTCAAAATTAATAAAAACAAAAGAGGTATACTGTACATCTCCCCATAGCAGGGAGGGAAGACTGTGGGTGGGCAATTTCTATTGATGAGACTCTCCTCCGTAAAGCTGGCCACGTGGCCACAAGGCTCACCTTGTTGCAACTGAGGTCTCTTTGGGCCGTCCATTGTAGGACAACTGGGACTTCCTGGTAATCTATAGCCAAGAGAAAAATTGCCCTTCCAGGCCTTTGAGTCAGCAGAAGAGAGGGGATGGCAGGCGGAGTGGAGGAATGTTTTACCTAACCCAAGCTCTTGAGATGGGTAGTTCATGGTGGCACCTTCAAAAACAAGCTTTCTGTTCTTGCCTCTTTCTGACACTCCCTTTTCAGATGCTCTCTGCTATTCTGCACTGATGTATCTTTTATCCTGGGTAAGGGTGGCAGTTCCACCATTTCCAGCCTCCAAGTTCCAGCCTGGCACCAAGTTCTCTATGTGGGAAAGAATCTGAAGATCCTGCACCAAGGGAGACAAGCTGGATCCTGTGAGCCAGTGAATTCCACAATAGCTCTAACTCTGTGTGATTTATTTATGATGTGATCTTTATGACTTTCCATAATTTATTCTGGCTTGGCTCCTGATGGACAGGGGCCTTGAGCAATTCTGGAACCAGTTTCCCCTCCTCTTGCTGTCCCCTCTTGCTTTCTCCCAACTAAAAAGCATGAGAAGGAAAGAGAAAAGAACGACAAGCAAAGCTAGGATCTTGGTGGGAAAATATTGACGTTTGGACCCAGGTGAAGTGAGATTAAAGGTGAGCCTTCCTTATAAAACCAGCATCATTACACCTGCCAAAATGTCTGCGGCAGTTACGTTATGCATTATGCATGTAAGAGTGGATTGTGCTGGTTCTTTTTTGTTGTTGTTGGGGGGGCAGGCCTTAGATTAGAAATAGTGGGCAGTACAAAGGATGGAAAGAAGAAGAAAGACGGTAAAAACATCCTCCCTAAAGGCTGTAATTCAATATGACTTACAAAACAACAGCAGCAAACCGCCCGCCCCCCATTTTAATGGATTCTTGTGGCGTTTGCAGCACCTGAAACGAAATTTTATAGGGTGTTCCTTACAAGGCAGCATTCTGGAGGCGAAATGAATGCAGCACTCTCTGTAATAAACTTAAGAGGAATGCATTTCCAAGGCACAAAGAGGGATGCAGAAGCAAAGGGAGGAGGGGACCCTCCCTGGACTCTTCCTTCCCTTCCTTCATGTACAGGGGTGGGAAGGGGAGGCAAAAGGAAGCAGCCCACCACCTTCCAGGCAGTGGACTCCCAATTTGCCTCCCTTTCATTTGCAAGCTGTGCCTTTCGAAGCAGAAACTTGGGCATCATACTCCAATACTGATCAGCATGGTGGAATGAGAACCCCACCCTGCCTCCAGGTTTGCCACTGAGTCTACACTGAACAGGAAGCAGAAGGCTAGCATAACTTCTTCACAGACCTTCCAAGTGTCCCTGTTTTCCAGAGACAGTTCTGGATTTACAGAGGCCATCCTGGTTTCTGATTTGGTCTCACTTTTCCTTAGGATGTCCCTATTTTCATCGAAGAAATGTTGAAGGGTATGGAGTTATGCAACCCCCGAGCAAAGACATCTGAAGGCAGCCCTGCATAGGGAAGTTTTATTTTAATGTTTAATGTTTTATTATGTTTTTAATATATCTTGGAAGCTGCCCAGAGTGGCTGGGGCAACCCAGTCAGATGGGCAGGGTATCAATAATATAATTATAATTGAATAAAGGTAAAGGGCCCCCTGACCGTCAGGTCCAGTCGTGTCCGACTCTGGGGTTGTGGCGCTCATCTCGCTCTATAGGCCAAGGGAACCGGCGTTTGTCCGCAGACAGCTTCCGGGTCATGTGGCCAGCATGACAAAGCTGCTTCTGGCGAACCAGAGCAGCACACGGAAACGCCGTTTACCTTCCCGCCGGAGCGGTCCCTATTTATCTACTTGCACTTTGATGTGCTTTCGAACTGCTAGGTGGGCAGGAGCTGGGACCGAGCAACGGGAGCTCACCCCATTGCAGGGATTCGAACCGCCGACCTTCTGATCAGCAAGCCCTAGACTCTGTGGTTTAACCCACAGCGCCACCTGGGTCCCTTTATAATTGAATAGGATGACCCAATTTTCATCTGAGAATTGTTGGGGTGTTTGCCTTCATGGTGAGTGGACCTGCATGATACTCAAGCACATATTTGCCCCATCGACATGTTACATTTTTAGGACTGTACTAAAAGTGCTCTGACGACTGAGTGGAACATTCCTACAACTTGCTTCCACTTTGCAGGTAAGCAAATGAGGTTTCATATCAAGATCACCTTGACGAACATTAATGATTGCTGCTTCCTGCCTGGCAGGGGCTACTCATGAACTGAGAAAGTGAAGAGCCCTCTCTGTCTTCACTTTGTACAACAATCAATATGCCCTGCTCCCAGTCTCACGCACAGAAACACCCCCATTATATGGCCAAAAGATTTTAATTCCCCTCCCTCTCCAAAGTGCAAGACGCAGTTGGTCTATTCTGGGTGTTGGCGCACAGTGAAAGTTTTATGGCCAAGTTATAAAGCTCTGAAAAATGGGGTTTATAATAGAAACTCTGACTCCATCTAAAAATATAGCTGCGCTGTTGGGTGCAGCTATAATACAGCCCTAATTTATAAAGCACTCAGGAATCCGTTGCTGTTTCCAAACTTATGGATAATAATCCAGCTAAAAAAGAGTAAACCAGAAGGGGGAGAAATGGCCCCAGTGCCTGCGAGTGACGACAACCAAGGCCAGTGAGCCATTTGGAATTTGTGCTGGATGCCTTGATCCACGGAATCTCGGACCATCATGCAATAAAAACAGGCTTTGCCAAGTATGTGGGCATATTTCACCCCCCATGACGGGTGATTTTACTTGCTTTGGTGCTGCTTTTCTATAGCAAGGGAGGAGGGGGCAGCAACATAGGATGCTTTCCACACATTTTGGGGGTTGACATAATAGATGTTACTGCAAGAAGGACTGCAATGTGGGGGAGGGAGTGAGTTGGGGATGGTGGTGTAGAATAAACCAATTGTTTACTCACTGGAGACTCCAGATTATCACTAAAAGCTAGCCAGGAGCTCTCCCTCTTAGAGGTCCTCCAGCTTTCCGCTAAGAGGTATTGGAAAGGCAATCACTCACTGACGCAGGTCCTCCATCTCCTCCATCAGGACCCAGGAGCAGGGATGGTCAGCATTGGTTTTCCTCCCTCAGCTCGGCCAGGAACTTGTTCCAAGAAATCTTTAAAAGGATGCTGAGATGCTAAGAGCACAAGCCACTGCCAGGGCTCCTCGGGGGTTAAGGCAGGTTGGGAGAAGAAGCTTCTCTCAGTCGCTCCTGAGGCCTTCCTTATTGCCACCATCTCAATGCAGCATTGTGGGTTACACACACACACACACACACACACACACACGTATCTGGGGGAAAGGAGACTAGCACACTTCTCTGGGCCTCAGCTCTGAAGAGGCCAGATTTTGCCCAAAGCGTCATTTCCTGGCCAACAGAATGAAACCCCAAGCAGGAGACCCTCCTCAGGCATTTCAAGATGTGGGTAGGGTTAGCCATGTTTTCTGGAGGCTGGTGGGAAGGTCGCCTCACCTGGGGAGGCTGCTTCATCAAGGTAAATGGGGCACTGCCCCAACAAACTCAGTCTGGCCTGAGGCAGCCCTCACCTGCCTGCCTTCTGACTTACAACTGGTTCATGAGGTGGACCTGCCTGTCACCTTCCTCTCAGGTGTTGTCCTTATGATCGTGGAGAAGAATGGGGACAAATCTAGAATAACTTGGCTCTGCCTGCCATTGGCTCTGGTGCCACCAACTCTTTGGGCTCTCCGACTTCCGTCTGACTGGTCCTAATGGGCACCAGCCACTGCTGGGTATCATCCCCCCCAAAATATTTACACTGGCTGTATCTGGAAATCTGATCTAATTCCAGGCAGCAAGACATTTAAGAAATAAGCACATACAGTAAAATATTGGGATTCTTCCATTTCCCGCCCCAGTGAAAAGCTTCTTTGAAAATCCTACAAGCGGCAGGAAAAAGTCTATCAAAACAACAGTAAACTACCAATGGGGCCCAGACATGGTTTGTTTGGAACAACACGACCCTGGCATTCATTTGGCAAAATGCACCCTCCTCGCAGCAAGTACCCAGGTGCCACTGGAGATAACCAGGCAAGGATGTCAGTCCCCTGCCAACTGACTCCAGTCTGGTTTCCAGAGGTAGACTGCCCCTGAGCTATGAAGTTCTACTTAGATATAATGGCTGGGAGTTGTCAAGTCAAGCTCGATCTCCTCTGTGAATTTGTCATAACTTCTCCTATGCAAGGCCTTTGCTGCTGCTCCGGCCACTGTTTAAGAAAATGTTGCACTGTAACCAGCAGAAGTGGGGAGAGAGAAAGGCCCGCCAACATGGCCATGGATGCTGGCTGGAGCCACACACCCTCAAGCGCTGCCTTAATCCCCTAAGTGGATTTGGGCAAAGGATTTCTGACAGATGACCCTGGCAAGTTTGAGACGACAGCATCGGCTGCTGAGCGAAAGGAGCATCCTTTTAGCTTTTTAATTGAAAATTACAGAAAAGAGGCACACGGCATTGGGCCTGGGATGTGCCTGTCCCAGGAAATGCTGGCAGGTGGTTCTGCTCAGCAAAGGGTTCCTAACCAGAAGTTAGGAATGGCTAAACAGCTGGTGCTGACTTCAGAGAAGTTTTGTGGCTCTCCAGAACGTGTCCCTGTTGCCAATCTAACAGTCAAAGGCGGAAGATAAAAACCACAATGCATAATGAGGCATTGGAGAGGTAGACATACACACAGATAGATGATAGATAGATAGATAGATAGATAGATAGATAGATAGATAGATAGAACCTGAAACCCAAGAAGGCACATGGGGAGTGGCTATTCTTCCATTTTTGAAATGTTGTTTGTCTGCATCTTAGCAGCACTTTGGAAATTAGCAGTTCACTTCCTGGAGGCTCCTGTGTCTTTAAGAGTGTGTGTATTGGGGGGGGGGAGTCAGCTGCATCCATAGGGACCTCGTGGCTTTGTTGCAATGTGCCTTACCAAGAGAGCACACAGAAAATCAGGCCACCCTCCTGAAGTCCGGGAAAACTAGTGCTGAACTAAAAGTTATATTCAGTTCAGAAGTACTGTAGGTGGCTCACCCCCCCCCCCTTTTTGCCACTACCTATTTCATGGTCACAAATGACAATTGGGCCCCTAGAAGTTCCAGTTGCTGAAAGGCAACTTTTTTTTTGCACACAAGGCTACAGAGTGAGGGCACGAAATCTCTGCCCTTTCTCCGAACTGGCTTTATGGTAATGCCTCACCCCTTCATGGCATCTCCACAAAACAATCATTCTTGCAGGGTAAAAGAAATGGCACCAGACATTCTGACTGGTTACTCCTTCATTCCTCTTATCGCCTTGCTCCCCAAGTCACTAAAATACCGCCACCCCACCCCACCCATCTCTGGCTGTGAACAGTGTGGCAATCTTTGGGTTGGCGGTGGCTTAGCACAGTGTTTCTCAACCTTTTTTGGGCCACGGCACACTTGTTCCGTGAAAAAAATCATGAGGCACACCACCATTAAAAAAGTTAAAACATTTAACTCTGTGCCGCCCTATATTATTATTATGACTGTAAGAAACACTTGCCAAATATTGCTTTCCGGCGGGTCAGCGCCGTGTATTGGTGGCCGCCAGGCTCGTTTGCACTGAGCTTTGGGAAAGAGGTGGAGAAATATTGCTTTCCGGCGGGTCGTGACAATGCAAATTGCCCTTCTCGCCGCCGCACATCGCGGCACACCAGCCAGCGTCTCGCGGCACACTAGTGTGCCGCGGAACAGTGGTTGAGAAACGCTGGCTTAGCAAGCAGACTACAGAGGCACTGCTTACAACCACATGAACGGCCTTTTTTTTGTGTGTGCTAGCATAACATAATAAATGTTTAAATGAGCAGGCAATCAACCTATTCAGGAGGGACCCAGTTCTTCTAGAAACAAATGGTTGCATGGGAGCTGCCACACTGAGCTCATTCCGGAGCGAGTGATTAGATCCTGTTCCTGTTCTTGATAAGTCTCTGCCTTGCTCTGATAAGAGCTCGAGTGGATGGGCAGCTGGGGTCCACTTCAAGCTGACCCAAATCACACAGGAAATGGCCACGTTCCTCTTCAGCTAAGGAAAAGCCCCCTGAAGGTCTAGTGGCAGCAAGGAAATCTGTCTGCAGAGCCTCCAGCCTCCCCCCCCCCAAAAAAAGCACTTGAGTATAGCAGGTCCACAGGAGAAGAGGAGGAGAATGTTGTTCCTTTTCCCACAGAAGCACTTCTCCAGTCAGTCTGGGCCATTTGCTGTGATGAATAAGAGGAAGCTGCCGGATAATGTCTCTGAGAGGACCAAGGTGCAGGCCTCATCGTTCTTGATGTGAAACAAACAAGCTACGCAGGTCTGAAGGAGGCAGAAGACTGGCTTCTGAACTCTCTGTGGTCTACTGGGGAGGGGGGATGGGTCGATTCTCCTCTCTGCCACCGAGCTAGGGTGCGGCAAGCATGTCACTGTTTGTTTCCAAAGCTCATTCCATCTTGTCAGAAGCTCAGGTTATGCACAGTGATGACGTTAACTGCAAAATCAGACATGGAAGAGCCGGACTGTCTTTCTACTTATTTAGCATCCCAGGGATTGAGATTTGCGATCTCCCAGGTGATGCTGCAGGGAAGGGCCATGTTTAACTGAGCACAGGGCAAGAGGAGCTTCCTGGCTTAACTGTACAACAGTTTCCATGTTGGCTCATTTTTATAGGGATCCAGTGTGGAACTAGGAAACCACAGGCCAGTAAACCGGATGTTAGTTGTGGGAGAAAGCCCCCTCTACTCAGTTCCAAATTGGGTTAGCAATTTCAGGAGCCATTAGAGAGCACCAAGGGGGTGAAAAGACCATCTATTTTTGAGATATCTAAAGTGACTCACAGCATTGGCCGGACTTTATTGTTTTCAGCTGCCCTTCAAAACTTTATTCTTTTGCCTTGATCGTGACACCAATTACAATTTGGTCAGAGCAGTGCAAATACCTCCAAGGAAGGATTGTGAAGATCTGTGGGGAAGCCTAAGGCAGCAATGAAGTCTTGGTGACAAGCAGCTGTGCAACCTCTGAACTTGTCAAACTGAATACCCCAGTCTGCAAGTCTTACGTGCAGCTTGTTATCCCTCCCTTTAAGCTCCATTTTCTTGCTTGTTTTAGCTGATGGTGAATTTCCCACAAGCCTCAGCAGTAATGCAAATTAGATGCTTTTAGCATTAGAACTGTAGCAAAAGCAATAGGCGACAAAAGGCATCCTTTTAAATGCAACTGCTGATTATTTTCCCACTCTGACCAAAAGCCCAAATGCAAACTCGATGCTTCCACTTGACCAGGTGTGAGGAACCTCTGGCCATCCAGATGTGGCTGAACTCATTATCCCTGACCTTAGGCCAGGCATCCCCAAACTTCGGCCCTCCAGATGTTTGGGACCACAATTCCCATCATCCCTGACAACTGGTCCTGTTAGCTAGGGATCATGGGAGTTGTAGGCCAAAACATCTGGAGGGCCGCAGTTTGGGGATGCCTGCCTTAGGCTATCCTTGCTGGGGCTGATGGGAGTTGTAGTTCAGCAGTAACTGGAGCGCCAAAGGTTCTCCGTCCCTCCACCAGACACTAGTGACTACAGAGACTTAGCTACAAATCTCTTGCAAACAAACTGTAGCAAAGTCAAGTCATTGTTATGACATTGTTGGGTTGCAGTGAAGATTAGTGGAGACACCACCTTCAGCTCACTGGAAGTGTGAGAGAGACAGCTAGATAGATAGGAAACAAACCATCAGCTTTTGTTTCATCTTACTTATCAGTAACAACTGAATCCTGCTTTTCCAATAGTGGACTTCTCGTCTCTCAACTAGAGAGGCAGGAACAAATATGGCAACTACTTGCCCTTGGCCACCCAAGGAGCTTTCCTCAACCTGGCTTTCAGACATCCATGCCCTGAGATCTAGGAGCTACTCTGAGAATCTCTCTCCACCCAGCCCTTGCAAGCAAACTGCAGCAAAGTCAAACCTTCATGGCGACATTCTCTGACTCCACTACAATTCCTGCTAATCTGGATTTTAGGGCACACCCAGGGAAAACCCGCACAGTCCCATCATGTCCACCATGAGAAGGATGCCCAAGATACATTGATGCCCTGAGGGTGGTGGACATCATGGAGAAAGACCCTACGAGCTGTAATAAGCCTTGTAGTTGTTGTTTCATAGGCCCATTCCTCAATCCTCCACATTCTTGTGCTCCCAAATGGCTTTGTTTTGCATGCTATGCCAATGTGAGCCTCAGAGGACGGGGAATCAAAATTTATTACACCCGCACTAAACGTGGCAAATGTATTTCTTTTTCTCAACAGACTTCACAACTTTATATCCACCAGGCACAATTGGCTTCTTGTCAGCTGCCCATTGGCTCAGGGGTGGCTTCCTCCCCGTTGGTATCATTCAGAGCCAACCTTGCGACTTCCATGTGGCATTTCACAAATGGAAGGAGATGGGAGAAGAAGCACTGATGATGTGAAGGAAAAGTCTCAAGATGAGGGCCGGCTGCACTAAGTCTGGCTCTGGAGTATGCTAAGGTTGCATAGTAGCAATTGCTGCAGACAGAAGGTTCATGCCAGAAGGTGAAAGGAGAAGCCTAGATCTCCTAGCCTTTATCCTAAGCCTCACCAGTTCAGATGCTTCCTCTTCCTGCTGAGAGCTGTTCTCCTGCCTGCCTGAAGAGGGCTCTACAGATGTTAGAGTAGACACATAGGAAAGAATTTACATAACTAACTTTGGGCCATTAATTTCAATGCATCTACTTGGAGCAAGGCTTAGTTGGATTCGGTGACTCGCCAAGCCAGTTCTCAGTGCCAGATCCAGAGCTCCCCACAGCAAGCCCCAGAGCCCCCGACACATAGAGAGAAACCTAAATATTGCTCAGGGAAATACTGGGATGAGACAATCTTCTCCTTCTTCCTCTTCCTCTTCCCCATAAACTGGTTAACAAGCTAAGAGTTCATTTGCAGTGCCAAAAAGAATGCACTAAAAATGGAATATACTCCAGAGGTGGAATCCTTAAAAAGATGATTCTGCTGAGCTATAGTGCCACATCAAATTTTTATTGAATGCGTTCCTGCTCAGAACTACTGCCCTAAACCTAGTCAGAATGCTGAGAGAAGGGAATAAATCCCATGCACAGCCTCCTCCTTGGTGATCCTGCAGAAGGGCAAAAGAGGCATCTTTTTTTCAGGAGGAGGGCAGGCCAAAGTCGGAATGGAGGAGAAATTTGGGGTGGTTCACATTTTGGAGCTTCCGCAAGCAAAGAAGCCTTTCAAAACCTGAGTGTGATTGCTGAAAGCGACACATTTTATTCAAGGTTCCAACTACCAAGAGAGCCAATAGATTGCTATGTCATTGTGTGACTTGTGATTTTGGCAACATAGCTGAGGAAGTGATTAGAGACGGCATTGTTATGAAAACCTCTTCATCGGAACGTCAAGAGACACTTCTACTGGAAATGAAGCTTCTTCTTCTTTTGGAGGGGGGGCAGCTGTTGGAATAACTAGCTGAGAATGCCATTCACAGCGCCGAATCCTTCTCCACATGTTTCTCGGGCTTCTCCACTAGAGCATCAGAACTTAAGAAGGGCCCCGTGGATCAGATCCATCTTTTCCAGCATCCTGTTCTCATATTGGCCAACCAGATGCCCATTATGGGAAACCTGCAAGCAGAACCCAAGCAGGATTCCTCTCTTGTGGTTTCCATGAACTGGTAGTCAGAAGTATTGCTGCCTCTGACCAGGGAGGCAGACTGTAGCCCTCCATGGCTAGTAGTCATCAATAGTAGTGATCAATAGCATTCTCCTTCATGAATTTGTATAAAAACAGAAGAAGAGCCATGCCAGGGAGGGGGAAAGGGAGTTGGAGACATCTTCTCCAAAGTGGCGGTGGTGGGGAGGGAATATGCTTCCGTTTTGCCTCGTAAGGCAAATGTGCAGGGCAAAGTTATTTCTGTTACCGCCGAGGGGATCCAAACAGCAAAGCTGATTTCCAAGAGCGTCTTGTTTGAAAGGTGACTTGTATCAAATGCCGCAAATAAAGGACATTTTGCCAAAAGTGTGCAAGTCTATTATGAAAGTGGTAGTGATTCAGGGGGGATTCTGATGGAAACGAGGATGAAATGCCTCAGGACAATTTCTTAAGTGTGACCATGACCCGTCGCACACTGTCAGGTGAAAATAAATAGGCATGAACAAAGAATGGCTCCAGGCCCCCTTAATCCACAATTCCAGCTCAGTTATTTTGGGTGCTATTTTGTAAGCTATGCTTTAACTTGGAAGCTCCAGAGGTAAACCCAAGGGTTTATGGAGGATCCCCTAGTGCAGGCATCCCCAAACTTTGAAGAGCAGAGGGGGCACAGCCATTCCCCTGTGTCCCACTCCAAGCCACAGGAGTGGGCAAGCAACCCTTCTCTGCTCATGCTGGCACAAAGGGTGATGCATCCTTGGAGATGGAGGGGGCCTTGATGCTGTCTGTACACTGTCTGACCGAGGCTCCAACACCTCCCTTCAGGTTGGGAGTGTCAGGTGGGCCAAGACAGGTGGCTCTCCCATGATGCTTGTGACATCTGATGCTACCGAGGCAAGGATTTCTCCCGATAGCCTGCTTGGACTCTCCTCAGCATCCAGCTCAACACTCTCTAAGCCAGGCATCCCCAAACTGTGGCCCTTCAGATGTTTTGGCCTACAACTCCCATGATCCCTAGCTAACAGGACCAGTGGCCAGGGATGATGGGAACTGTAGTCCAAAACATCTGGAGGGCCGAAGTTTGGGGATGCCTGCCCTAGTGTTATCAATTGATGTTTCAAAGCTGCTCTGGAGTAGAAGGACCCTATTTCAGAAGGTAAAATGTAGGTTGCAAATTTCCCAGAAAAGGATGGAATCAGCAGCAAGATCTGCACATGACTTTGGATGCTAATAGTGTGGCTGCTGCATTACAAAAGAACAATGAAGCATGCACAGACATAATCACCAATTTTTTTCACTGACACTCCATGTTATGCCAAGCATTTCAGACATAAGATTCAGCTGAACCTGGGTGTAACACCTGTAATAATACGTAACCAGATCTCATCAGAATGGGTTTCTTCCACTGCCTTGATACAGAAATAGAACGGAACTCTTCGCATGCTCATAGATTTGAGAGGTGTAAACTAAGGTTGTTGCAGATGGTCTCCCCTTACGTAACACTGACAAAACTTCTTTGATTATTAAATTTATATCCTGCTCTCCCTCCCAAAGTAGCCCAGGGAAGCGAACAGGAAGTGATAAAAGAATTTTTTAAAAAATACCTTTAAAACGATTCCAATACAGATGCAGCCTTGGAAAGATCTTAAATGGTTTGTTGAAAGAGAAAGATGGAGAAGAGGAAAGCAGGTGCAGAAAAGACAACAGAGAAGGGGAAGGAATTCCAAAGGGCAGAGGAGGCTTCGAGTCTTTATATCTTTGGCTATGACACCAGCATATCATCAGATTCCTTTGGCTACATGGCATTTAGCACCCCAGAAGGGCTGTTCCAGCATAAAGGGTGCTATTTGGATTAGTCTCATCACCCTTCAAAGAATAGTGCACCACACACAATTTTTGGCAATACCTCAGATGCCGTGGCAAAACTGCTGTGGAACATGGTGGCATTTTGAAAGTGGTGGAAGGAGAACGGCAACAAAATAGTCCTATGAAAGTGCTTGTTCTGTCCCACCTCAGTGATGTATTTGGGACACAGTATTTCAGAAGGGCATGCAACCTAAGCTGAACTTAGTGGAAGCTATAGAAGAATTGCCAGAACCGCAGAATAAAGACATGCTTCAGTCCTTCTTAGGGAATAAACACTATTTATACATCCTTATAATTAGTGCTTTTTTCTGGAAAAAACACAGATGTTTAGGGGTACTCTCATTTTCCTACTCATATTGAAAGACTGGCCCTCAATGAGGCCAAACTTAGATTCACAAAATGTTTAGGGGTATGCATACCCGTGCGTCGCCCCAGAAAAAAAAAGCACTGCTTATAATTGGATGTGAGAGGCATGTGACCAGGAGCCAAGAATGCGAAAAGAGCGGCCGGTGTCAGGAAGAGAGACCCACTGTCCCACCTCGTGTAACTGCGTGAGCATGAGATACCAAATAGGGTTTATAATGGTTTGAAATAGGACTAGACAAATTCACAAGTTATCAGCCAGCCAGTGATTATTGACAACCTTCGGTTATACTCCTAGGACTGATACCTGAGCAGAACCAATAATGTCAGAGTCACCTTCAGGCATAGGCAAACTCGGCCCTCCAGATGTTTTGGGACTACAACTCCCATGATCCCTACCTTAACAGGACCAGTGGTCAGGGATGATGGGAATTGTAGTCCCAAAACATATGGAGGGCTAAGTTTGCCTATGCCTGGTCACCTTGCTACTTCTTCCTGCCCCTCAGCATCTGCCGACTGAGGTCAGCCACCTTCACTCTGCCTCATGGAAGGGCTAGCCATCCTAGCAAGGGAGCACTCAGTGATGACTTATCTAGCCCCCCCCCCCCAAGATGATGATGATGCTTGGATTGAGCCTTGGACAGCAGGGGACCTTGACCCTCTGGGGTGGACCTTGAAGGCCCCAGACTGGATTCCGACTGCAGCCCAGTTTAGATAGAACTAGAGAAGACAAATTCTAGTGTGATGATGTGGAGTTCACACTGCTGGATCAGAGGCCTTGTGGTTAATTGATGCAGGGTTTTTTCACACCAGCGCCCTGGATCCGTCCGTTGTGCATTGAGAAGGGGGAGGAAGCAATCCGTGTAAGTGACCTTGAAAGATGTTGCATTCATTTTTCTTCTTACATTCCCTCTCCCTTCCCCCCTCCCTTGTGTGTGATGGATTTAATGTTCAATAAAACTGAAAGAGTAACAGCCACTGAATCTTGAGCTATTTGTATGGCCACCAAACTCTGCTGGGAAATTCAGGGCTGTTTGCTGTACCTTGTTGGGACATAAATGGAGAAGCTCATTCTGCCTTCCATGGTGCCAGGGAAAGGGAAGGGGTTGGTGGCCGTTGCACTTGACACATGCTCATGTGCTCTTTGTAAGCCTGACAGAGAGTCTATAGCACCTGGAACACAGAAAGAGGAAATGCTAGATGGGCTTCTGGTCTTGTTTGGGACACAACAGCTTTTCCATGATGGAAGGGTGGATCTCAATCTCTTTCTGATCTGTGTCACTTTCTCAAGTGATAAGCTGATTCCAGACCATTCCCACTTAAATTTTCATTATATATATATATTTTAAAAACAATCTCATCTCAATGCACCTCTAAGACTGGTGCCTTCCACAATATGTTTGCCACTCCAAAAGGGCAGAGGGTGCTCTAGGTCAGGGGTCAGCAACCTAAGGCCCATGGGCCACAAGCAGCCCATGGGGGTTGTTTAACCGGCCCATGGATCCCCACTGCCTGCTCGGTCGGCTTCCATGTGCTGCACTAAACTGGTGCGGAGCAGAGCGGGGACTGCCTTCTGCAATGCTGGCCAGCTTCCCATTGGCTGCAGGAAGCTCCTGTAGCCAATGGGAAGCTGCGCACGCCTCCTCCACGCCAGAAGGCGCACCGGAAATAGCTTTTGTGCATGCATGCATGTGCACGCACTCCAGCCCACCACGGCGTCTGCAGGACCGTGAACTGGCCCAAGCCACAAAAACTTTGCCAACCCCTGCTTTAGGTGGAAGGATGCCATGGTGGAAGGCAGGGGAAGGGTTGTTGTTCCTTGGAGAGATTCTCTAGTGCCAGGGATGGACAGACTGCTCAGTTCCAGTTCTCTCAGTTTCTGATTTTTTCCAATCTTAAATTCATTCCTCCACATTTCCACAGAAATTTGCACACACACACACACACCAGCATTTTAATGCAAGTTTCTCCTAATCAAGACACTTTTGTATGCAATATTGACACATACACATTTCACAAGCACTTTCCCTTAATATAACACACCTCTCTGTGTGTTTTTCACTTATATATACATTTCTTTGCACACTTCGCTCCTCTATGCATCTTTGTACACACTGCCTGTTGAATAGCAACATTTGGAGAAATGTGCATTTTGACGGATAGCTGTGTTTTGGTTTGCATATTAGTTCATGAAGTGCAAATGAGATAGTTTCTCCTTAAAATGTAAACAAAATTGAATTTCTTCCCTGGCACTTCTTATCCCTCCTTCAAAGAGTGCAGGGTGGAGGAGACGTGGGCAGGAGGCAGAAGTTCAAAATGCCTCTGGTCTCATCTCCCAACCCTTGTTGAATCAAGTTGCAGCCTTGGATCTCTCCATGGTGCTGAAACTGCCAAGCTGTTTTGCTCTGTAGGCTACTCCTCCGCCTGCACCATGGCTTTCAGATTTGGACTGTTTTGTTCTCTCTCTCTGTGAACTCTCTTTCCACAACTATTCCCACCCCCCACAATGAAATGGCTCCTCCCATTCTGTCAGAAAGACCACCATAGGTGGGACCGATTCGGATGGTCCGCCCCCGCTACTTAATGGATCCAATTGGCTTCCAAAGAGTGGTAGGGGATGTTTTATCCCATGTCGATGGCCTTTCAGCTGATTCCCTGGTGGCCCGCTGGAATGCGGAGTTAACCAGCGCTATTGACTGTCTGGCTCCGAAGCGCCCTCTCAGATTGCATGGAGCCCGGACAGCCCCGTGGTTTTCCCCGGCGCTGAGGGCAATGAAACAGTCGTTGAGACGGCTAGAGCGCCGGTGGCGGAAAACTCATTTTGAATCAGACCGGACACGGGCTAGAGCTCAACTTCGAGCCTACCAAGTGGCAATGGCGACGGCGAAGAGGACCTTCTTCACCGTCTCCATCGCATCTGCAGAAAACAGCAGCAGGAGACTCTTCCAGGTGGTTCGCAATTTAGCGGAACCACCTGCTCCATCCGGGCCCAGTACGGGCCACATGATCTCCTGCAATGATTTTGCAAAGTTTTTTGCAGATAAAGTCGCTCAGATTCGGGAAGAGGTAGACTCCACCGTGGGAGCAGGGCCGGGGCGGGGGAGTGCTAGAGTCCTGTCTAGTCAAGTTTTGTGGGATCAATTTCAATCTGTTACCTCCGAGGATGTGGACAGGCTGCTTAGACGAATGAAACCAACCACCTGTCTCCTTGATCCTTGCCCATCCTGGCTTATAAAAGCTAGCCAGGAAGGGCTGGGCGATGGGCTTCGCGGGTTGGTAAATGCTTCTCTCCATGAGGGAGCCTTCCCAGACCCGCTGAAAGAGGCGGTTATTAAACCGCTTCTTAAAAAACCATCTTTAGATCCGGCCAATATGGCCAACTATCGCCCAGTCTCAAATCTTCCATTCTTGGGCAAGGTGATTGAGCGAGTGGTTGCGGAACAACTCCAGGCACGCCTGGAAGAAGCGGACCATTTGGATCCCTTCCAGTCAGGATTCAGGCCTCATCATGGGACTGAAACTGCCTTGGTCGCACTGGTCGATGATCTCCGGCGGGCTAGGGACAAAGGTAAGAGCTGTTTCCTTGTTCTGCTGGATCTCTCAGCGGCTTTTGACACCATCGACCATAACATCCTTCTGGACCGTCTAGAGGACTTGGGAGCTGGGGGCACTGTCATGCAGTGGTTCCGCTCCTTCCTCCTGGGCCGTGTTCAGAAAGTGGTGGTGGGGGATGAGTGTTCAGACCCCTGGGCTCTCACTTGTGGGGTGCCTCAGGGTTCTGTCCTCTCCCCCATGCTTTTTAACATCTATATGCAGCCGCTGGGAGAGATCATCAGGGGGTTTGGGCTGGGTGTCCATCAGTATGCTGATGATACCCAGCTCTACCTCTCTTTTAAATCAGAACCAGTGAAGGCGGTGAAGGTCCTGTGTGAGTGCTTGGAGGCGGTTGGAGGATGGATGGCGGCTAACAGATTGAGATTGAATCCTGACAAGACAGAAGTACTGTTTGTGGGGGACAGGAGGCGGGCGGGTGTGGAGGACTCTCTGGTCCTGAATGGGGTAACTGTGCCCCTGAAAGACCAAGTGCGCAGCCTGGGAGTCATTTTAGACTCACAGCTGTCCATGGAGGCACAGGTCAACTCCATGTCCAGGGCAGCTGTTTATCAGCTCCATCTGGTACGCAGGCTGAGTCCCTACCTGCCCACTGACTGTCTCTCCAGAGTGGTGCATGCTCTAGTTATCTCTTGCTTGGACTACTGCAATGCGCTCTACGTGGGGCTACCTTTGAAGGTGACCCGGAAACTACAACTAATCCAGAATGCGGCAGCTAGACTGGTGACTGGGAGCGGCCGCCGAGATCACATAACACCGGTCCTAAAAGACCTACATTGGCTCCCAGTACGTTTCCGAGCACAATTCAAAGTGTTGGTGTTGACCTTTAAAGCCCTAAACGGCCTCGGTCCGGTATACCTGAAGGAGCGTCTCCACCCCCATCGTTCTGCCCGGACACTGAGGTCCAGCTCCGAGGGCCTTCTGGCGGTTCCCTCATTACGAGAAGCCAAGTTACAGGGAACCAGGCAGAGGGCCTTCTCGGTAGTGGCACCCACCCTGTGGAATGCCCTCCCACTAGAGGTCAAAGAGAACAATTACCAGACCTTTAGAAGGCATCTCAAGGCAGCCCTGTTTAGGGAAGCTTTTAATGTTTGATGGATTTCTGTATTTTAGAATTTCTGTTTTTTTGGAAGCCGCCCAGAGTGGCTGGGGGAACCCGGCCAGATGGGCGGGGTATAAATAATAAATTATTATTATTATTATTATGGCTGGGTGCAGCATTTAGCATCTTGGCCAACAGTTGTGCATTTCTGAGCCTTGGCTGAAGGTGCTCCCATCACCTTCTGTTACTTATCCTGGTTTCTTGAGCAAAGTTTCATCTGGATGGGCTGGAGAAGGAACCAGGATGCTGCTTACGTGCAATAGCCCAATCCCTGAGCCCAGTCCTGCCATCCCATAATTCCGCCACATTCCAATTGCTTTCTTTCTTTCTTTTCTTTAGGAACTGCAGGTGACTACCTAGGAGAGAAGCTGATACACCTGCGGAATATTAAACGCAGCGGCTTTTTCTTTGTTTTAATGTCTCCAGCTCATTAAACAGAGACAGATTTCCTGTTTCCTGCCTTAATTTGGTGGGGAAAGAGAATCGGGAGAGAGGGGAACACGAGAATGCCAAGTCTATGGCTACAGCTACAGTAGCAGCAAGATCACTGTCCTGGGAGGCAATTCTGACAAGGCAAGAGAGGAATCACTCGGACGATGAGAGACCCTCTCCACTGATTATTTATTTACACTCGGTGCTGAGAGCGTGAGCTGTGAGCCAAGCGGCTCCAAGTGCCTCATCCATACATTAAGTGGTGTTAGGCAATGTTTATCAACCTCAGGCACCGACCCCCATATGCTATTGGGGGGGGGGGCACGGACGACGACAACAACAACATTTGCATACCTTGCTGTAAATATTACTGCATTAATATAACTGAGGATCTATGAAGTACAGGACCTGTGCAATGTGCACAGCACTTTATTTATTTAACACAGTGGTATCACATCTTCCCCCCAGGCAACTCCAGGTAGCCTACTGGGTTCTTCTCTCCTCTTCTGCCACATTTCATCACCATAACAACCCTGTGAGGGTGGTACCACACAGCTGTGGGTCTTCCTCATATATCAAATACTCCACAGGGTTCTTGGAGTGGTTGTGGCAGCAGGGAGGACTTCCCCCCCCCACGGTCTAAATTTTCCATGCATCTAAATGTTGGGCTGACCCAGTATCAAAACAAATTTAAATGCCTCACCCAAGCCTCTCCAAAACTTGCCCTTTCTGCCCCAAAACAGCAACTTTCTGACCTGAGGAACTTCTCACATGGATGCTGGCTGCAGTGAGAGCTTACTAGGTCCAGAATTGGAAGACATGGCAGGACTTAAGCCTCTCATTGTGGCAAAAGAATATGTGCCCTCTGGCTATTGCGGAGAAAGTAACTCACAAATAATGGGTTTTAAAGGGTAGACCTGGAAGAAAGGAAAATCTTTAACATTTCTACACAATTTGGTGGGGGTTTAATTTCTTCCGTGTCAAATTCACATACTCAGAACTTTTGCCTGCCCACAAACCACAGAATTTGGATTGGTTTTTTTGCTGCTTTTATTTTTCACCTGCTCTCTCTTTTTTTGGAAAACGCAACCTCTGCTCTGCTCCAGTGTTTCATAACTTCGCTTAGGTTCCCCCCTCCCCAATTGCAGTGTTTATATATATATATATATATATAAATATTTTTTTATTAAGTTTCACAAATGAAATTTCCACCCAAACACATCATTCACCATTGCACACAGGATTATCTGAATCCCTTGGCTTCCCTCCCACCCACCCCCTCTGGTTTCCATTAATCTCCCTTTTTCCATACAGCTTATCCAATTTTATCTAAATTATTGTTAATATTAACTTCTTTTCCTTTATATTATTTTATATCACAAGTAGTAATCTAATCCTGCCAAAGTTTTTAATTGTTTGCAATGCTCTTTTAAATACATTATATTTTTCTCCCATTCTTTCTTAAATTTCCTCTCCTCTTGGTCTCTGAGTCTCCTGGTTAGCTTTGCCATTTCGGCATAGTCCATCATCTTCATCTGCCACTCTTCTCGTGTTGGAACTTTGTCTTCCTTCCATTTCAGGGCCAGTAATACTCTCGCTGCTATCGCTGCATACATAAAAAGTCAGCCAGTGTGGTGTAGTGGTTAAGAGCGGTAGACTCGTAATCTAGGGAACCGGGTTCGCGTCTCCGCTCCTCCACACGCAGCTGCTGGGTGACCTTGGGCTAGTCACACTTCTTTGAAGTCTCTCAGCCCCACCCACCTCACAGGGTGTCTGTTGTGGGGGAGGAGGGGAAAGGAGATTGTTAGCTGCTTTGAGACTCCTTCAAATCCAAACTCCTCCTCCTCCTCCTCCTCCTCCTCCTCCTCCTCCTCCTCCTCCTCCTCCTCCTCCTCCTCCTCCTCCTCCTCTTCTTCTTCTTCTTCTTCTTCTTCTTCTTCTTCTTCTTCTTCTTCTTCTTCTTCTTCTTCTTCTTCTTCTTCTTCTTCTTCTTCTTCTTCTTCTTCTTTTCTGCTCCCTTGTAATTTCTGTGCCTAAAATGCCTAACAAAAAAGCCTCTGGTTTTTTAAGCAAATGTTATTATAAACATCTTTTTCAACTCATTATATATCATTTCCCGGAAAGCTTTTATTTCCTTGCATATCCACCACATATGATAGAACATGCCCTCTTTTTCTTTACATTTCCAACAAACATTGGAAGCAGTTTGCTTAGGTTCTTTCTTTCTTGATTGGACTTTTGACTTTAATAAAAAAAAAGTTTACAAAAAGCAAACAACCCTGTTTGCCGATAGTCTGAGAGGCAGTGACAAGTCCAAAGCCACCCAGTGATTCTCAAGGCTGAGTGGACACTTGAATGCAAGACTTCGCATCCTAGTCTGAGAAGCACAATGGACAGTTGTCTGCATCAAAAGACCAGCATCATTTTGATGTCGACAATGATCACTGGCGGGTGAGGACTTGGCAGCAGGAGGGCATGGCCAAGTTCACAAGGGACAAAGGTGACACAAGGAAGCAGCATGTACATCAGGTTCATTTCGTTTGAGGAGGAGGAGGCAGACTCAAGGTTCCTGGTGAAGAGTTCATTTATTTATCCATCTATTGCATTTATATCCCTTCCTTTTACTTCAAGGATCTCGAGGTGACGTACGTGCTTCTCCCCCTCCCTGCTTTGTCCTCACAACAACCTTCTGAGGTAGGTTAGGCTGAGAGGCAGTGACTGGCCCAGGTTCACCCTGGTATCTCCCAGGTCCTAGTCTGAAACTCTAACCACTACACACCACACTGGCTCACTTCGCAGGGAAGGTGGCTTCTGGGGAGGAGTTTGAAGGAAGAGGTGGAGAGAACCTGAACACTGTAACAATGGTTGTTCTACTTCCTAGCCCCCCCCCATTGCCCTGTGAGAGGGAGCAAGCCGAACTCCTTGGCAGCCATGCCCAAATCCAAGTGGGGAGTGGGAGCCCTCCAGCCTGGTCCCTGCTGGAGCCAAGGCATTGGGCTGAGGGAACCAGAGGATTTTTTTAAAGGAGGGCTGGCTAAGGCAGAGGCCTTGCCAAAGTTCTACCTCAGGCATCCCCAAAATGTGGCCCTCCAGATGTTTTGGCCTACAACTCCCATGATCCCTAGCTAACAGGACCAGTTGTCAGGGATGATGGGAATTGTAGTCCCAAACATCTGGAGGGCCGAAGTTTGGGGATGCCTCTTCTACCTCAGACATAGGCAAACTCGGCCCTCCAGATGTTTTGGGACTACAATTCCCATCATCCCTGACCCCTGATCCTGTTAGCTGGGGATGATGGGAGTTGTAGTCCCAAAACATCTGGAGGGCCGAGTTTGCCTATGCCTGCTCTACCCCAACAACCCCTTCCTTACGGTGACTTTGGGAGGCTGAGTGTGCAGGCACCAGAGGGGTTTGGTTCAAGTTCACGAGCCCTTTGCTAGGCTTGCCCAGCGACCCTCCTCAGTTCTGTCGCCTGTCACCATCTCAGTTTCCTGTCCTCACAGACAAAGGGCAGAGAGAGAGAGAGAGAGAGAGAGAGAGAGAGAGAGAGAGAGGAGTGGGGAAGCAAAGGAGGCGTTGGGATCACAAGCCATAAATGCAGGAAGGCAAACCCTTCCTTTGTATGCCCAGAAATGCCTGGTATTTGGAGACCCAGCAGGGTCTTCTCGATATACTTACGAGTTTTGTCTCCCTACAAAGGGAGGAGGGAGGAGAGGCCTTTGAGGCAATCCCATTACTTTGCTCAGCCCCTTCAGGCACCACAAACAAATATCTGCCCATCATCTCGCAAGCTTTTGTACAGAAAATCACATGGGGTGACTTCTTCTAAAATGCTATTATCTGGCTTGAAAGCAAGAGATAAAAGGGGGCCAGAGCAGCAAAATTATATTTGCTTAAACTCTCTCTCAATCTCTCTCACTCTCAAAGCATTTCCCTTTAACTGGGTTCTTGTCCCTTCCAGAAATTCGTTCTTTTAAAAAACATACTCATTTTTTATATATATAAAAAAGACCTTCTTTGGTTTCACAAGTATCTAAAATTAATTACTCCATTTCCAATCCACCCCCCTCGCAGGTACGTTCATTAATGAGCCCCCCTCTACAAGCATCCAAGGGGAACTTGGAAACACTCAGAACTCAGAGAGCCTCTTGGAAACGTCCTTCCTTCTTAAGCTGCTTGCGTACCTCCTCCAAACAGTGACAGTTTTCTATGGATTTTAAAAGAAGCCCTGTAAGCAAACCGCAATGGATTGCAACCTGATCCTCTGACCTTTCGCTCCCTTGCTTGGGCTGACAATTACAGCCTCTCTTGCTGACCACGGCACTTCTCCAATCAGGTTAACTTACCTGCAGAGTATGGTGTGGGTGCTGCTGCCTTTATAGATCCCCCGACCCCAGGAAACAACACAAAACAAGTGGAAACCAGAATATCTCAATAGGAGGCTAAGTAAAACCTCCCAAATTAATTTTTCATGGAGATATCTGCTGAACGTTGGGAGAAAACTCCACACCAAAATTCGTGGAGGGGTGGGGATTCTCTGGCAGCAAATTCCTTCCTGTTTCCCAACTTCCAGTCTTCCCAGTTTCCTCCCCTTGGAACATGCACACCTAAAATTCTCCCCAACTGCAGTGGCCCTTTTCAGAAACCAAAAGGCATTACTAACCCTGACCCCTACCCCCACCCCTTGGGAGACGAGGAGCCACAGCCAGCCATCTCTTCAGTCTTTCAAAGCACGCAAGAGCGTTTGATTTATTCATTTGCTTTGCCGCACTCGGGAGCAAGCAGCCGATCTCCGAGCCCTGCCAGCGTGATGGCGTCGTTTCTCGAAAAGCAGAACCGTTTTAACGAGAATCTCCCCCGTTTCAGGCCAGGCCTAATTCCAGAATCTATTTTAAGGTGCCTTGGATGCCCGAGCCAGGATTTATTCCCTGGCCGTGCCTGTCAGAGGCGTGACAGGCTGGCTAATGAACTCTGCATGCCAGTAGCTGCCTGGCAAGCCGCCTGCCCTCACCTGCTCCCCCACACAGAGGCATCCTCTGCCCAGCACCAACTGCTTGGCTCATCCATGTCACCAGCCTGACAGCTGCCTCCTGCCCTCCATCGATAGTCAGGGTGAGCTTGCAGCTTGGCTGTGCGGAAGCCCCAGTCCGGGCTCATTGCGAACTCACCAGTAAGGTCTTCATGGTGCCTTCTGGAAGTCCTGCCACTCTCCAGATATAACATGGGACATTCAAACCTCTCCTTCACATTATATTCCGAGAGCACAAGGACTGCCCTGCTACATCAAAACAAAAGTCCGCCTTGTCCTTTCTGGACGAGAGGAGGTGAGGAGTCAACGGTTAAGTGTTTCTGCCATGTGGCCTGTTTGCACTTCAGTGATGCAAAAGCTGAATGCTCAACAATTTACCGGGGGGGGGGGGTGAACCTTAAATCAGCTTTCCGGGGAAGCAAACAATGCCAAAGCATTTGGGGATTTTTAATTTGTGAGGGATGGGGAGGCAGCTAACGGAGGAAATGATGGAGTTGCATAAAAGTTATGCACAATTTGGAGAAAGTGGAGGGAAAGGGACAGAAAAATATGGCTTGGGACCATCCAAGAAAACAGATTGGTGGGAAATTCCAGACAGACAGATGGAAGCAGTGGAGGCTGTTGCCCATTGGGACTAGTGTGGCAAAATGAGTAAGAAGTCTACGGATATTTTGTATCTTTAAGAATTCTGAGTTTTGAGACTGTGCTAATGTTGGCACCACTTACTGTGTGCTTGCTTTTTCACCCGCAATAATATCCGATCAACTTCCATACATTTCTAAACAGTTATTACAAAGGCAAAATCTGCTCTCTAAGGAAGCTTTCAGGACTATCTTATACATGCCTACTCAGATGTAAGCTCGCAGGTAAGGGTTTATAGGAATGCAGCCTTAAGGAAGGGGTGGGTGGGTAAAGGAGCACAAAAGAACCCCCACCTCCAATTCTTGTTTTAACAATCCTCAACAGAACGCAGCATTTGACTCCACGAAAACAGCACAATTTCATAAGTCATTTACCCGAGATCCGAGGTGGAGTCAATTTACCATGCACAATGTCTCAAAATAGCATTAGAATGCAATTTAAGCGCTGCCAAAAATGAGAGAGGCTAATCTTTGGTGTACAAGAACTCAATAAAAAATCGCATCGCCTTTAGTTTGATTTTGTTTCCCACTGAGCTGTGCTGTTGTCAGACTTTGGCTCTCGCGGCGAGGATAACTCATGGAAAGCATCAAAGATTCGGGTGGGATGGGACCAAGCGGTGCCTGAGCTGCAACGGCGGCGGCAGCGGCGAGGGGGCGGAAGCAGAGGAAGAATGAGTGAAGCACCCACAGTTCAGAACTGAGGAGTTTGGTTTATGAACTTAAGCTGTGCATGTGAACAGAGTGCCGTGAGCCACCCTAAGCTCCTCGGAGGATTTGTAGGACAAAAGTTTAGCAAGCAGATGCATCTAGCAAGCTAAGAGGTACACCTGCAGATGTGAAGGAATAAAAACCAGGGTCATTTTAAGGACTTCTGGGTGTAGGGGAACTCACATTAAACTGACCTACAGCTCATCTGGTCAGTTCAGTTGTCCCAGACAACCTGTTTTAGACAGCTATCAATTTGATCCCAATATCCAAGCGCAACAGCCTACAAAAGAAACCCTGGAACACAGACAAACCCTTCTTGCTGTCTTGCCAATGTAGTCAAATGTAAGCATCTCAGCTCTCCCATTTCATTCATACATGCCGTGGGGATTGTCCTCAGACTGCCACATCAGAACTTGCCCGTTGGAATGAGCCACCGCAGAGTCATTGCACTGAGCAGAACTCAGCTCAAACACACCAGACCTTTCTGTGAGCAAAGGGCTCCCAAATTTGCCTGGGCATTGTCATGAGATGAGAGATCTAGGGATGGATGGATGTGTGCCAGTAACATATATCAAACTACGGAACTTTCTCCTGTTATGGGCCAATAAATGTGGAACAAACTAAGGTCACCTCGATAAAGCCTTCTGGGGTGTGTGCAAGTTGGGGAATCACAATTGCTTTGAAGAAATATAAGAATAACCAATGGCCCAGAATCCTGTTCTTGCAGTCACCAGCCAGATCCCCGCAAGCAGGACCCAGGCACAAGAACACTTCCCCCACCAGTGGTTCCTAGCAACTGGCATTTAGAAGCACAGCTGCCAACTTGTCACATGTCCCAACCAGGCCAGATCTGCCCCCCCACCTCCACCCCCGGTTCTTGCTGGCAATTCTCAGGCTCTGCTGCTATTTTGTGTGGCACTGGCTGAGCCAGCAGTGAATGGCAGGAAAGCCGCAGCAATAAAAAGACAGGCCTCTCTCTCAGCCTCTTGAGTCTGGTGTAAAAGTGCAAACGATACCTCGGTTCCACACAGAGCCAGGAGCATTAAATCTGCTTTTTGGTCCCCTCACCCCCAGCCCAGCACGAGTCACCCCTGTTCAGTACTCTTCTTTTTTTTATGGGATTTCGATAATAAACCCCTAGCAATTAGCAACCCGGGCACATCCCAGGGCAGACTGGAAAATACATCTGATAGTTTATTTAAGCAGAGACTTGAGTTCCTGGCTGGCTCGCTGGCTTCATTTTGCACTTATGTCAGTTTTTTGGTATGCCCACTGAAGGAACCTTTATGGGTTTTGTCCCTCTGTGTGTGTGTGTGTGTGTGTCCAAGACAAAAGTGGCAGAAACCTCTGCAAAAATGAAGTTAGGTTGGAAATTTCATTTCTGCACCGTGCAGTCAGTAGAGGTGGCCCTTGATATATTACCACTTCCTATAAATTACACACACACACACACACACACACACACACACACACACACACACCTTTTTGGTGAAATGCTTCCCGTGTTCTTAAGAGCGGCTCATTTGTAAAGCACACATTCACTCTTCCTGAGCCAGAACATCAACAGAAGGTCAACGCAACCTTTGGATGCTACCCCTGGTTTTTACTCATCCTATAGGTCGGAGGCAGTGATGCTTCTGAATGCCAGTTGCTGGAAACTGCAGGATTTCGGGACACGGCTACTGCTCTTGGGTCCTGCCAATTGGGGGCATCTGGTTGGCCAGTTTGAGAACAGAATGATGGACTAAATGGACACCCTTTGGGCTGATCCTGCTGCACAGATCTTCTTATGCTCACATGTACAGGCACAGTGTCTTTTTTCAAGAAAAACAGGTGCCAGAACTCTCCATGAAGTTGCTCCAGTAAGTCACCAGGCAACTCAGATGCCGGTTTGACAACGTGTCCAGAGGAAGGCAACCAAAATGGTCAAAGGCCTGGAAACGATGCCTTATGAGGAACGGCTTAGGGAGTTGGGCATTAGGCCCGCCCTGTAGCTTGACCAGTCATGGCTAGGAGCTAGGTGGAGTCAGGAGTGGCAGACAAAAATGATGGACTATGCTGAACTGGCAAGGTTGACCTGTGGGATCCGAAACCAGGGAGAGACAAAGTTCCAGAGTGAGTGGAGTAAATTCATTGACTATATGGAGAAAAATTGTACAAGTTTTAAGACACTTGCAGGATTGAAAGAAATCCTACGAAGTGTGATTGAATGTATAAAAGGAACTGCGAGATAGGAGTGGAATAACAAAGCCGTATGAAGGGAGGGAGGGAGGTCATCATGTTTGTGTTTATTTGTGTGTATGTTTGTTGTTTGGTTTTTTGTTATGTTTAATTGGAAAAGTGAGTAAAAAGTATTTTTTTTTAGAAAAAGGAGCTAGGTGGAGTCACAGATCTAAGAAAAGTGCAGGCTCAGCACTTGAAATGTTCGTGTTGGGCTTCTCAGAAGAGCACGTAAAGGCAAGAAACGGGTGGAGGGACCACCAGCCCACAATGGCGCCCACATGAGAGGTGCCGGAACTGAGCTTTGATGCACTCCAGCTGGGAAAAAAAGCCCACTTCATCCTACAATAATCCTGCTACTCTGGGAAGAGACATGTAGCCTGAAAAGGGAGCATAATGCTGTTAGTCCCCCTCAGTCACCTCATCTGCAATACGGTGGGGGATGACAATGACAATACTGAGGCAATTACTGTATGTACGGGATTGCCACAAGGACTATGGAGTGCTTTGAACCCTCGAATGCATCACGCAAGTGTTGTTCCCTGCATTGCTTCCATCAGCAGGAGGGGACAAGAACTGCTTTCAAGGTTCCTCAACAAGAAGTTCTCCTTGCAAGCACAAAACTGTGTGTGTGTGTGTGTGAGAGAGAGAGAGAGAGAGAGAGAGAGAGAGAGAGAGAGAGAGAGAGAGAGAGAGAGAGAGAATCTTTTTCAGAGGTGCTAGGCTTGTTTGTCTGCTGGAAGAGGGAGCTTAAAAGGGGGAACCTGGGACTCACCACCTGTGTGTGTGTGTGTGTGTGTGTGTGTGGTTTTTTGGGGGGGGAAGAAATGCCCGCTCTACTACCTCAGCAACCCCTTTCCAACCTCACTCTGCCAGGGTTGCCTAGTGGTTAGGCTGTTGTACCTGGGGGACCAGAGTTCAAAACTCCACTCAGCCATAAAGCTTGCTGGGTGCCCTTAGGCCAGTCAGTCACTCTTGGCTTAACCTACCTCACAGGATTGTTGTGAGGATAAAATGGGGAAGAGGAGAATTATGTCTGCCACCTTGAGCTCCTTAGATGAAAGATGGGCATACAAAGACTATTGTTTTTCTTCTGCTACCCTCGTGGACCAACCCCATTCCCCTCCCCCGCCCCATGGATGGCAACTGACCTCTCTGGCTCTCAAAAGAAGCCCCTCCTAGACCCTCGCACAGAGGAAATGGGCACACAATGGAGCCCCTTCTTCCCCGCACCCGTTTGAAGCGAGCAAATGAGAACAAGGTTTCCGGCGGCAGCAAAATGAGCACGTTGGAACGAACAAGAGGAGCTGTCTCAGCAGGTGACACTCAACGCCCATCACAAGCAGCAGCCGAGACAGTTGCCTGCCACTCCACACGGCCGCAACCCCCTCCTGCGATCGAGACGCGCAGGGCCTGGCACGCCTGAGGCAGAGGCCAGGATGATCAAAAGAGGAGCTGACAAAGACCAGACCAGCAGCCGCTGAACTCTTGCAAAGCGGCTGCTGGAGCTTTCCTCTCGCACCTTCCTGACAGCTGCCTCGGAGCGGGTTGCCAATTGGACTGGACAGGTGGGGTCAAGCCTGCTCTGGATAGGCTGACCCTCCCTCTGAAGGGGCAGGTGTGCAGCCTGAGTGTGTGTGTGTGTGTGGGGGGGAAACAACACTTCTAGATCCACTACTGTTGCAGGAGGAACAGGAAACCTCAGTGGAAAGGAGAGCCTTCCATCAGCTTTGACTGGGGGCCCCAGCCATGGCTGCCTGGAGGCTAGATTACTGCAATGCATCATACGTGGGGCTGCCTTTGAAGGTGGTTCAGAAATTGTGGTTGGTGCAGAATTCAGCAACCAGACTGGGGCGAGACAATGTGAACGGGCAGCATCAATAGCGGAGTGTCTGCACTGGTTACCAGATAGCTTCTGGATTCAATTTTAAGTGGTGGTCTTGGCATATAAAGCCTAAGGATCCCAACACCTCTCCTCATCAAAACCAACCTGGATCCTGCCTTGATCATTTGAAGTCCTTCTCTGAGTGTCCCCTCTGAGGGAGGCACAGGGGGCGGCAACAGGAGACCGGGCCTTTTCAGTGGTGGCTCCCTTCTTGTGGAACCCGCTCCCCAGGGAAGAACACCAGGCACCACCTTCTTCTATCTTTAGGCAGCAGGCAAGAACAAGCCAGGTTTGGGGAGCTTAATTTGGATACTAATTTGATATTGTGCTCATGCTTTTAGTGGAGTGAGCAGGATTCATCCTTTTATCTAATGAAGACAACAACAACAACAGACAACACACAGGTAGCCGCCACGCTTTCTATGTCCATTCCAGTGCCTCGGGGTGCCTTTATCAGGCAGATTCCTCCACAAGATGAAAGAAAAATGTTATACAACTTGAGAAAGCAGAAGCCGCATCCTGCTTTGTGAGTACTCAGAGGCATATTGCTGGTGGACACTTGGGGATGCCGTTCCAGACAAAATGGGCCTTTGTCAGACCCAGCAATGAATTAACGCTTAGGAATAGGAAGAGTTCCCATTAGAGATGCTTGAGGAATTCAATATATCTCTGCTATTATCATTGATTTAATTTGTCAGCCGCTTTATTTTGCTCAAGGCAACACAAAACAACTTATTTTGTATCAAACCGACTACGCCTCCACTTTGCTGATTAGAATGTAGTAATCACTTGCCTTGGTTTAGTAACAATAAGAAAGTTGCGTGGAATTGAAGCCGATTTATTCTCACAAGCACACCTGCTCTTTTTGTCCTTTCATTCTGAATTCAGGTTCCAGTTTGGGGCTGGGGGACAGTTCCATATCTCCTATCTGTGGGCCTGGAGGTCACAGGCGGAGAAGGAAGGTCCAGGTTCGCAAAACCAAGCCTGCCTCCTTTCCTCTGCCCCAGGCCTCATCATAAGAGGGATCTCTGCCCCCATCTCTCCCCACTGCAGTGGACAGAGGGCCAGATTCAAGCCAACTTGGGAGCAGGAGTGGGTAAGGGGCCAAAAGGATCCACTTCTCCCCCTTCTCCTCCTCTCCCCATGGGAAACACCAAGCTTTGGCCGGTCTCTGGAAATGCAGCACTGGATTCTGTTGTCGCATCTTGCTTTCCAGGCCACTTTGCTTGTGGCATAGCCACGTACGAGGGGAAGAGAGGTGAGTGCTTGTTTGGTCTGACAAATAAAGACAGCAAGCAAAGCAGCCGGCTTAGTGCTTCTGATCGCAAAGCAATTCTTTCGCAAGGCTGACGGGACACAACCCTGGCAGCACAAAGCCCTGAGCATCACGAAGGATTAGTCGACTGACAAGCTCCGGATAATAAGTCTAATTAATAATTTCCATCTCTAAGGACTCCGCATCTCATTCAGCTTCCGTTTGTCTCTTCCCTTTATCTCTGGGCTTAACAGCCGCGGTCCTCTAAACTATGACGGGAGACTGGAGATTGGAAAGGAAGACTGGAGGAATCAACGGAGGCGTGGCTGGCCTCAGATAAAGCACGGGGGGCACGTGGAACACCCCGCCACCGCCTCCTTCCGGCACATGGGGTTCACATGCATGGGACGTCTGCTCAAAAACAGGGAGGGATTGCAGGTCTGTGTTAGAAAGTCTACTTGGCATGCAAAATGCCTCAGATCCGGTCCCCCTACACCTGTCCAGTGCCATCTCCAAGCAGGGCTTGGAGAGAACCCTGAGTCTGCAGTCCTGAAGAGTCGCAGGCAATACGGAGTGAAATGGAGCAATGGTCGGTATAAAGCAGTACCCAACGGTCCCCTTTCAGAGGCATAGGTGAGGAGTGCAGTGCAGCTCCCCCAGGCATGTGGGCTCCTGTTCTCCACTGTGGTCTCCACCATGCATCACTGGCAACATTGGGTGGCAGCCTTCCTGGGGGAAAGGGTGCAAGAAGCTCGTGGGCACTGAACCAGACACTCCAGAAGGAGCTGGTGGTCCTGTGTGCTTTCTTTTCTGCTGCTCTGGAGGGCCACTGACATTAGAAGGAGCCACCTTCCGACCTGCTCAAATGGGTGCTCACATGCCACAAGGGAACCCATGATGTCAGAAGTCTTCCTGATTTTATCCACCTCTCAGTCAGGCAGAGAATCCTGTGTGCATCTAACAGCTTGTCTGTTCTCTCACACCAACAAAAACAGTGAAAACCTCGCAAATCTTGCCTAACACTTTACAAAATGCTCTCTCTCTCTCTCTCTCTCTCTCTCTCTCTCTCTCTCTCTCTCTCTCTCTCTCTCTCTCTCTCGTCAGCCTTCTGCGCTGAACCCCAGCTGGGGTCTTTTCTTTCTTTAGCATTATGATGCCATCAAAGCACAGAGAACAGGAAAATAAAACCCACTGCAAGTCGGGCAACCTGAGTGGGCTGCCTACCTACAGAGCAGGTAAATAAAGAGGAAATGATGCAGAGAAAATGTCAACATTTCCACTAGAGGGGATCTTGCACTGGTACACCTTTCTGGTACCACAATAGATTTATCTACCATAATTATGTACACAGATCTGTCTGTCTACCTATCTTAGTGCTGATCCAAAAATAGGCACCAAATATGCTACTCCATTTGCAGGCAGAGAATTTGGGGTCCAAAACATGAAACAAGATTTAAAGAGGGGGCAGTCCATTTGAGGTGTGTGTGTGCAACAGATTATTCTTTTTAAAATCCTTTCCTGCCACCACCACTGTGTCATTCTAAGGCAGGCATCCCCAAACTGCGGCCCACCAGATGTTTTGGCCTACAACTCCCATGATCCCTAGCTAACAGGATCAGTGGTCAGGGATGATGGGAATTGTAGTCCAAAACATCTGGAGAGCCAAAGTTTGGGGATGCCTGTTCTAAGGCAATGGGGGAGTGGGTCGTAGCAGCTATGGCTCCGCAAATGTTGTGGGACTTCAACTCTAGCCAGCATGGCCAATGGTCGGGGATAATGGGAGATGGAGCCCAGCAATATCTGGGAGACCACAGGTTCCCTATCCCTGTTCTAAGGATGGAAGAGAATGGTGGTTGCCGTAAATGGATTCCTTACCCCCAGAGTTACATCGCATCCAGGATTGAGTGCAGTCAACAGGATGCCCTCCAGATCTTCCTGAACTATAGCTCCCATCACTGTGGACCATTGGCCATGCTGGAATCATTAGGAGCTCCTTGACAGAGTGGAGGTAAATGAGCTTGAGGAGATGGTGTTGTTTGATGAGCTCCTGAGCCAGTTCACTGCTTGAGAGAATCTGGGCAATGCAAGGCTTGATCCACACTGATCACGGCATTACTAGTCTGTTAGTGATGGCTATGCATGGGGAGGCCTCACTGTAGTTTGAGTGCAGCTGGTTGGAAACCTGGGCTAGCAAGTGCCTGGATATCCTGACCAAAAAGCCCAATGCATCCAGAAACTCCAAGCTCCTGAGATGTTGGCCCCAAACTACGCAGCAGGTCAGCAAAGATGCCTTCTGAACACCAATAAGCAGATCAAGGCCGGTGCTGTTGCCACCCTGGGCTCCTTCAGGCAGAAGGGCAGGGTACAACTTGGAGTTGCCTGACTCCTGCAAAAGCTTCCAGTGCAGGTCAAGAGCCCCATAGATGGTAAGGAGTTTAACACAAAAGATCTTTACAGGCTACTGCAAAGCAGCTCATCTGTTGAAGGTGAGCAAAGAGAAGAATAACCTCCTTCACCCATCCAAGCTGGAAGAGAAACTTGGGAGGAAGATCTGGAAAGCCGCCGAGCATCGTGAGCTGGGCAAATGAGTCTCTTGCCCCGGGGAACAATGCAGGTCAGTGCCATCATCACTCAGCGTGTTCCTAGATCCCAAAACAAGTTCCTTGGCCAGGCGTTTGGGTTGACTGGTGTGTGCTGAGGGCACTTGCAGGGCAAACACATCTCTGAGTCTTTCTTCACACACACACCCTCTCATGCACACACACACACACACTTGCAGCTGCAAACCTTGTCGCCTTGAAAATAAAGGATCCCCAACATGGTCAAATCAAATAACAAACATGCTCTCAGCAACTTGGTATCCCCCCCTCCCAGCCTAATCGGAACGAACATCCGGCAATTCATTTCCTCAGCCCGCCTGGCCCATGTTCTTGTCAAGGAAAAAGGTATTGCTGACCTCCCTTTGTTATGACTTTCCTTGTCACCTTATCGGCCCTGGCGCAGCAAGCGGGGAAGATAGTTTTGAAAAGACAAATAATTAAAGGGATGAAATGTGAAAGGGAACAAAAATCTACAGTTCAGCTCCATTTAAGATACTGTGAAGTCAACACTTACAGTCAAGGTGCCAATTTGAGACGCCTTTGCCACCTTGTTATGAAGCGATAATATGTAGCCTCTGGCTAAGTTCACAAGAGCTTTTAACACCCTCCTATACATCAGGCAGACATATATGATGGCGGGGGAGGGGGCAGAAGGGCTACTTACCAACCATGATTTCAAGGGGGGGCTGGGCGTGTTTGTGGAGATGGGTTAGAGTTATTGTAATGGGAGCTACCCAAGCGTACACACGTGCCTTTATTGTACATTTATGGGTAACAGAAGCAGGAGTTCACACTTAGGGCCTCTTTTATCACCCAGTAATGGTGCTTCTCTCCCAAGGTAGTGGTAAATTAACACGTGCCATCTACAGCATGAATTTACACCCCTTTATATAAAAGAAACCCAACACCCCAGCCTCTGGAGGACCAGCTATCTCAGAATGCCTTCGGGCAAATAAAACATTGCTATGCCTCCCAGCGCCATAGCGAGGAGAGGATTCTCCCCGCACAGCTCAAAGAAGCATGATTATCCCTTCCTTCTCCAAGGAGCTCAGAGTGGCTGCTATGAAACACAGAGCCCCCTCCTGCCACAGGTTTGCCTTCGCAACAACCCTGTGAGGAGCATTGGGATGAGAATCATAGAATCGTAGAGTTGGAAGAGACCACAAGGGCCATCCAGTCCAACCCCCTGCCGAGCAGGAAACACCATCAAAGCATTCTTGACATATGCCTGTCGAGTCTCTGCTTAAAGACCTCCAAAGAAGGAGACTCCACCACACTCCTTGGTAGCAAATTCCACTGCCTAACAGCTCTTACTGTCAGGAAGTTCTTCCTAATGTTTCGGTGGAATCTTCTTTCTTGTAGTTTGAATCCATTGCTCCGTGAAACGCCTGCAGCACCACGAACTGCTCCATTGCTCCGAGAACTGCCTGCTCCCCGCTTCAGCTACTTGCCTGCCAGCATGTTGCCTGCACCGTCAGGGAATGAATGGGACGAGAGTTTTTTGGGTGCTAACTATGAACCCCAGTTTGATGTATCTATCACTCAGTTTGTTTGTTTGTTTGTTTGTATGTGTGTTGCAAAACACGGGGTTGGCGCTGCAAAACCCCGAAAAAAACAACAGCAGAACTTTGCCACCAGTTTGGAAGGCGTCCAAAATGAAGCGGAAGAAGATTGCTCTCGAAACATACAGGGAAATTTTGCAGCAACTCCTTGAGCAACTTCCAGAGGACCAGACGTGCTGGTCTTTTGCCACAAAAGCAGCAGCGACTTGTTAAAGACTAACAGATTTATTGTGGCAGAAACGTTTCGTGGACCGGAGCCAGCTTTGTCGGAGGTGTGAAATGCTACCCTCCGTCAGCAAGCGCGCACAGAGTTGTACCCAGCAGTCGTTCTGCTCAGAGTAAACCTTGCAACAGGTCTTCTTTGAGGAGGTCTGACACCGGATGCAACTCAAGACGCACGCAGAAAAATGGCTATGAAGTGAAAGAGGGACAGGAGGCCCGTGACATTTCAGCGTGAAGCTCAAACACACCCAAGATGAACACGGTACCCCTTCACGACAGCAGAAACTGGCCACCAACCAGGACGACTTTAAAAAAAAGGATTGGACAAAAAAAATCATGGAGTGTAAGGCTACCAAAGGCTACTAGCCAGGATGGCTAAGCTCTGCCTCTGTAGTCTGAGGCAGTGATGCTCCAGTGTGTGGAGGCTGCTGGAGGGGAGAGAGCTGTTGTGCATGGATCCTGCCCACAGGCTTCCCATAGGCATCTGGGCAGCCATTGTGAGAACAGGATGCTGAACTAGATGGGCCCCCTTTGGCCTGACCCAGCAGGCCAGACTTATATCATACCCTCCAACATTTCTCCAATGAAAATAGGGATGTCCAATTCCATCATCATCATCATCATCATCATCATCATCATCATCTTATTATATTATTATTGTTGTTGTTATTATTATTATTATTATTATTATTATTATTATTATTATTATTATTATTATTATCCCACCCATTTGACTGGCTGCCTTCAGATACCGTATCTTCTAAAGGTTGTATAGCTACTTATCTGCTTGGCTTGGGGGTCACCTAACTGCATACCCTCCAACATATTTCTGATGAAAACAGGGACGCCCTAAGGAAACATTCCAGGATCAAATAAGAAATCAGGGTGGCATCTGTAAATCCAGGATTGTCCCTGGAAAACAGGCACACTTGGAGGGTTGGCTATTTTCTTATATACAGCACAATCTCCTCTGCTTTACCATGTTAATTTAAAAGCTCTCATGGGAATGGAAACCAAGGTCTTGATTGAGTCCTAAATGAACAGAGCCTAACACTGGTTTGTTTTTTTAGAGCCTAACACTGATGAATTCTAAATAAATCTGCCCCTTTCTTTTTGAACCAGCACTTATAGGTTGTTATCTAACTAAATCCTACTCAGAGTTGACCCATTGAAATCAACAGATATTAGCCAGGTTCATTCATTTCCACGGGCCTACTCTGAGTAGGACCAACATTGGCTCCAACCCCTATGCTATGCTATAGAAGTACTGTATATTCCTGCGTATAAGACTACTTTTTAACCCAGGGAAATCTTCTCAAAAGTCAGGGGTCGTCTTATACACCGGGTCGTATTTCTTATACGGCAAGTATATCCCAAACTCTATATTTTAACTGGAAAAGTTGGGGTCGTCTTATACGCCCAGTCGTCTTATACACCGGAATATACGGGTAATGTATGGTTTGAGTTTAAGACTGGGGACCGGAGCCTGCCAAGATCCCACAAATCTGCTGTGCAGTCGGTAAAAAAAAAAATATCAGCATCACAACGGTGAACACGACAGCAGGATGATGCTTGGCAAATGGCAGCCAGCCCTGCGATCTCACAACAGCCAGATGTGTTTGAGCCTCCCAAGCTACTAATTCTCAACAGCAGAAGGGAAACACTCCATTCTGCCATTCAGCTGGGCCAAAACTGACAGCAAAGCCAACTCGCATTCCTGGCAGTATTAATCGCTGTAAATACAGGCCTGTTTTCCATTGCTAGAAGTCTGGTGCTGTCTAAAATCTCTCTCTCTCTCTCTCTCTCACACACACACACACACACACACGTGTTTCTCTACACACAGAGAGAAGCCCTTCACTTTGTCAAACAAGTCTCTTAGCGCAGAAGCCTTTCCAAGGGTTTGAAAAGGAACTGGCAGAGATTGCATCCGAAGGAAAGACATTCCCTTTGCTGGTGAGGAGTGCGAGTCCTTCTAGAAAGCAGGGCTATTACTAAAATTTATTCTGCAGCCTGCAGTGGATCTCTTGGCACTACAGAATATGTGGAAGTACAAGAGGCAGCCTCATTACAAGATGCTTCCTTCCAGCCTACCTACCTACCAAGGTATAAATTAGGAGTGGTTCAAATCTCAGAGGTAAAGGCCAAGAAGCAATCTTCTCTGCTGGAAGAGTTGCAACCCAACAGCCAAGTGTTTTACCCTCCTAGCTAGACCCTGACCCCTTCCTCATCTCAAAGAAAGAAAGTGAAAATACTGAGATGCAACACAGGGCACCCTAGCCCAGGATAAAAGTCACCTGTGGATTCTCTCTCTCTGGGCTCAACTGCCTTTTATTAATTACTACTCTGTTCATCGCCAAGAGACATGGCACTTCCCAGAGAAAAGATAAAGAGGTCTGAGCTCCACAGAGCAAACCCTTTAAACACGGGCAAGAAAGGGGGACTGAGAGAGGGAAGGAAGGAAGGAGGACTGAGAGAGGGAAGGAGGGAAGGAAGAAAGGGGGACTGAGAAAGGGAAGGAGGGAAGAAAGAAATGGGGACTGAGAGAGGGAAGGAGGGAGGGAAGAAAGGAGGACTGAGAGAGGGAAGGAAGAAAGGAGGGAAGGAAGGAAGGAAGGAAGGATCATTTCCCAAGCATCCAAGAATGCTAAGAGACTACACAGATTTTCACTAAGGGATGCTGGCTGGGTCTGCCTCCCAACTCTCCATGCATCCATCCATCCTTTCTCTTCCCAAGAAGCCTGAGGTTGTGCACAACAATCAAAAGCATAAAATCATCAAGTTATTTAAAAATTAAAAACAGAACAGTAAAGAGACCAAAGAGAGAGAGAGAGATTAAAACAGGGGTCAGCAAGCTAAGGCCCATGGGCCAGACGTGGCATGCGGAGGTAATTTGACCGGCCCACGAGCCGCCCCCGAACTGAGTTGCCTGCTCGCATGCTGCTCTAAACCGGCACAGCGCGGCATGGGGACTCGCTTCTGTGGCGCCAAAATTTGTGTATGCACATGTGCATGCAGCAAAAACCACATGTGCGCACGCGCAGATGCTGAAAATCACAGGTGCATGTGCTCACGCATGTGCGCAATCCATCCCATGGAGGGAACTCCATGGGACCGATCCGGCTCAGGCAAGATAAACCTTGCTGACCCCTGGATTAAAACAACTCATATCTGTAGAAAGGTCAATTGGTTAGAGAATGGTGCTGATAATGCCAAGGTTGCAGGTTCAATTCCTGTATGGGACAGCTGTGCATTCTTGCACTGCAGGGGGTTGGACTAGATGACCCTCAGAGCCCCTTCCAACACTATAATGCTATGATTCTGTGAAATCACTTTGCAGCAGTACAGCTGCCCACAAATACCTGCTGGCTCTTGGTTTTTGGATTTCCACCTCAAAAGAATTAACTTGTGCCTCCCCTTTTAAAGCCATCTATCTTCGGGGCCATTGCCACACTTTGTGGCAGCAACTGTTGTCCTTAATGTGAACCACAGATCTGGAGGTGAGATAGCACAATTTTGTTTTTTCAAGAGTCTGTTGATGGAGGAAACTATTTAATGCCTATATTCTACCCAGAACATGGAAGCTGTTATCAAGAAGCACTGCCCCGATGAGATAACTTGCAAGGTTGGAGCAGAACATGCAGGGAGGAATCCACATCCAATGAGCAGGAGAACTTCTAAGTCCTGAACCAGATGATCAACGTTTGCTTATCAGATGCCTGGCTCTTTCTCTCTCTCTCTCTCTCTCTCTTCCGCGGAGGCTGGGAGAGTAGACCAATTCAGGCATTTTGTTTATCACCATTTGTCCTTTGAAAAGGCAAATCGTAGGGCTTAAAACATTAATCCGGAAAGATTAATTGATTGCCTCATTAATACAGATTAAGCTGGGGATTCTTAAATAGCAGTTTAATTGGTGCTCATCTTTTGTCAAAGAGGGTCCTGTTCTGATGGCATTGTCGAGTGCAATCTTTTGATTCCAACAGTAGGGCGCTTAGGATGGCTCGAGAAACAAGAAATGGCTTCTTTTGTTGTTTTGCTCAGGAGAAAACTACAATCTCCCTTAGCTTCTGATTTCAAATGTGACACCTTCTCGCTTTAGTGACGTGTTTTTGTACAATGGTTTTGGAAAATTATGGGTGGCATTCACCTGATGGGCCCTGTCAGTAAGAGCCCTGCATGTGGACTTTGGCTTGCAAAATAAGGCATGCCCTCCCCATCCCGCTGAAATGTCTTGGACGGGAGGGGTATCAAGGGAACCTCCAAAACAGTGCTGGTTGGGAGTGGAGGAGAGATTGTTCCATTTGGCAAGCTGAAAAGCTCATAGAGAAGGAACATCTGTAGCAGCTCAATGTTGAATCTCAACCTTTGCCCCCTCCCCTTTTATAGATCCTTCTTTTTGTATGCATTTTTAACATGGAGAGGATTGCTTTGCAAACAATGGAGGAGAGCAGCATCCAAAAGAGAAGCAGGTGTTCTGGTCCACGCATAGCTTCAGGAATTGCAGATGAGGGAGGTCTACATAGAAGCCACGGCCCAGCCCTACCTCACACTGATGGAGTGAGCCAATCTGATGTTTTGATATACTGTAAACCACTTTGAGATAATAATAAAAATCCTTCCAGTAGCACCTTAGAGACCAACTAAGTTTGTCATAGGTATGAGCTTTCGTGTGCATACACACTTCTTCTGAAGATTTTTTTTATTTTTTTATTTTGTTTTGACTGCGTCACACCAACACGGCTACCTACATGTAACTAGCACTTTGAGATGTTTTGCTTGTGGCCGTTGTGGTCTCTTACAACTCTATGATTCTATGCTTAAAAAAATATAAAACAACCTAGAAAGGAAATGAACAACAACAACAGCAATGGTAACAGTAACAACACCACCACTCTATCATAGACATCCTCAGTGCCTTTGGAGCAAGACAGATGCCTGGCCTGACCCTCTCTCCAAGGGTGAACTGACATAAACTATCTGTCTACCAGCATTAAAAGTAAGTATTTCACAGAAGAGAGCCTTTGTGGAGCAGAAGCGGGAGGTAGTGTTGAGAGCAGGCACAGCACAGCACACACACACACACACACACACACACACACACATCAATGGAGAAATGAATGTTGAGTTGCTTACAGGTCGTCAAAGGTAAAAACAGGCTTGAGAATAGCTCTGGCTTTAGAGAGCAAAAGGAACAGCAACGCAAAAGAGGCACATGAATTTTTAAAGCTATTTTCTAATTTTAACAAGCTGTTGCCATGAACTAGGAACCCAGTTCTGGACAGAGAGTCGAACTGCCACTGCGTGTATAAATAGTCTGGCTGGCATCGCTCTTGCGTCGGGGGTGGGGGGTGGGGAGAGACACACCAAAATGGGTAAAAAAAAAAAATCCTTAGGGAACCTAAACACAAATTTGCAAACTTGAAAGAAGCTCAGGTCAGGACACCAAAAGCTGCGTGCAAACTCCACATGCAGGCTCATAGAGGTGTTTTTTCAGCACTGAAGCCTGTTTGCCCTCTTCGGGTGGGTGGATTTGTGGACAGGCTGAATGTAGGCAGTGTTCCCCTGGACAGAGTGCCAAGTGACCAGCAGCAACACTTGGCGCCACGCCCAGGGGAAAGTTAAATACTCAGCCTGCAGGGCCTTTCGGCCTCTTGCTCTCTATACCGGCTGTCCTCCTCCCCACCAAACTGCAAGAGGATTTTCAGGTGGGGAGCCAGCCAGGTGCCTTTAAGAGTGAAGGCTGACATCCGCGGGGATTCCAAATTCCCAGCTTCAAAAACTCAAAGTGGCACAGAACAGCCTGTTTGGAATGACGTATGTCCAGGAGCTGCCCAAGAATCGCTTACACAGCCCTGAGCCCCAAATCCCTCCCTTGTTATGCTCTGATATAGAGGTATCAGCAAGGACTCTGATCATGGATGCTTCATTTGGCACTGTGAAGGCTTTCCATCTTCCTTATCCCAGCTTTCACCCCTGACGTGGAATGGATGCCTCATGGAGGTATCTGAAAGGGGATTAGCCATCTCTGCCCACTGCCTCCCCGTCCCGCTTTCTCTTTGCAAAGCTGACTGACCTTGGGGAGGTGATCGAAGGATGCCCATTTCCGCCAGGAAGATGCTCACATGAATCATGCGCTTGCACTTCAGCACAACAAAGGCACAACCTGTCCTTGGGGCTGATTAAGGCAATTTAGTTTCACGAGACAAGAGCTGCTCATGGGCGAGCTCACACCAGAAAAAAGGGGCTTTTGGTTGGCTCGCCCAAATCACCATCAATTCTCCAGGCAGAGGAGAGATTCACTGAGGAGCTGATTATTCCCACCAAGGAAAAGATCCATGGAATGGAGTCATGAGGCAGGAGTAAGGAAAGAGCTAGAGGCCCCTTCAAACGGCCATTTTCAACTGAGGCCAAAGCAATGACACTACAGCCATAATGTACAGTGGTACCTCGGTTTAAGAACAGCCCTGTTTAATAACTATTCGGTTTACGAACTCTGCAAAACTGGAAGTAGTTTCCCGGTTTGCGAACTTTACCTCGGTCTAATAACAGAATCCGAACGGTGGAAGGGCACTGGCGGTGGGAGGCCTCATTAGGAAAAGCATGCCTTGGTTTAAGAACGGTTTCGGTTTAAGAACGGACTTCCAGAACAGATTAAGTTCGTAAACCGAGGTACCACTGTATTTATTTTACTTTACTTATTTTCTTTACACCCCGCCTTTATCTCCAAAGAACTCATCACGCTTGTCAAGCACTCTGAAGGATGTTGCATGCATGCCTTTATCAATCTTAACAACAACACTGCCAGGAAATGATCCTCATTTTGCAATTGTGAGAGGAGGGCTGAAGCTGGCTAAGCAGCGGCTTCCTTAAGGCCAGCTGGACTCTGATGTCAATAAAACAAACTAAATTAAAAAACCCTGCCCGTGGAAAACCAGGTGTCAGAGAGAAGCAGCTTACTCTAACATTCTCCAAGATTTTGATAGCTGGTACTGATAACGCCAAGGTTGCAGGTTCAATCCCTCATATGGGGCAGCTGCATATTCCTGCATTGCAAGGGGTTGGATGAGAGAATGCTCAGGGTCCCATACAACTCTATGATTCTATGATATCCTAGCTTTCTGTGCTGAGAGAATATATGTTTGCAGCGGAACATTCAGTCTTGGGAGCCTTCCGTCTTCAAAGTGGCACAGTCCCGGACAGTTTTCCTACGCCATCCTGGCTATACCAAGTTAGTTGGTAGAGTCTGATACTGACCAGCTCAGCAGTCCCTCTCCCTGATGCAGGCAGGGAGCACCCAAGGGCCAAGAGTCCCTTCATGCTGGGAGGAGTGCAGGCTGTAGCTTCTGTACCTGGGACTAGTGGTTGAGCTCTCTCCTCCTCACCCCCACTCACTCCATCAGGAGGCAGATCCCCAGCCCCACAGCAGTGACCAGAGGAGAACCAGGCAAAAAGCAGGATTTAAAACCCTGCCATGCTGCCAGTGACACAAACTGGCATGCAACAGAATCTCCAAGGGTGTGTAACTGGAATTGTAAATAACTGAGCTGGTTTCGAGCCCAACAGTGAGTTGAGCTGCCGGCCCCTCCTTGCCACCCTTCAACCACCTCACACTCCCTTAAATGGTGACTTCTGCTTGGCTACAAATTCCTGGCTCTTTCACAACCCCAGAGTTCCTTTTGCCAACATCTCAAGCCTCAAAATGCACAAGGGTTCCTGCTTGCCCCCCCCCCCCAACTCCCAGGTCAGAAAGAAATAGCTGATCAGAGCAAAATGCTCCAGGTTTAATGGCCTCCCTTCTCAGTTTTCTTTCTTAAATAAGCTTTTCCAGGAGCTGGGCTGGGGAAGGTCTTTGCTGGGCACCTGCCTGCTGACCTAGACAGTGCCTAGGCAGAACAAGGGCCTGATTGCTGAGGTACGAAGTCTGGTCTCTGGTCCCCCAAGGTTCCTCAGAGGAGAAGGCCAAGACTCAACTCAGCTGAAGTTCACTCAGGGAGGCAGTGAGGGTAAAATGGACTCTGGATTCCAGAGCTTTGGAAAAACTCTCTTGTTCTTATGTCAGCCAAAAAAGGAAATGCTATCACTCTTAAGCACTGACACATTTATTTCTCCATTGATTATAGCAGAGCTGGAAATGAATATTCTGTCTGGCCTGATGGCCCTTTGGACTACTCTGGAAGATGAAAGGAGAGTAAATAAGGAGGGAGGGGCAAAGAAAGCTGCCCTCCCCCCAACCCATTTTGCAGCCCTATGTTGGAACTTCTCCCTGTCACCCGCCATTTTCCTCTGATTGACACAGAATTTCACACAACCGTTAGAAGCCAGTAGATCCCACTGATGGTCAAGGGACAGAGGGGTGGGACCATGAAGCCCATTTTCTCAGGATTACGTCCTTTAAAAAATAAAAATAAATAAATCAAACTAAACACTGAGCCGCAAACCTTAACCTGCGTCCCATGTGGAAATAATGTTCAAGTAGCTGATTTGTGGTTAGTAGACAGCAAGCAATCCTCAAAACAACTGACGGGAGATCGACCAACCAATGGATAGAGGCTAAGATACAAGTTTATTTTGCTATGCTTTACAAAATGGAGCAGGCTATTGGCACCCCCTGCCTCACCTTTCTCTAAAAGCATCCTCAGGTCTCCTCACAAACTTGCAGGGCCTCTCACATGGAAGCAACGGGAGACCCACAAACATTCCTATAGTGGCAGCACAATAAATCTTCCCTTTTACTCAGGATTGCAGGTCCCATTTCAAACTGACACACCGGCCAGATTTATTTTTTAAGAGAGATGCTGAACTCTCGAGCTCACAATTTCTGCACCACTTGCAGCCCAGGGATTCACAGTGGAAGGGGCGAGTGAGGGAAGAGCTTCCCCACCCTGGACTCAGTCACAAATCATCTCCACGCAACGGTAAGGCCTGAAGCTTTGCCAGTAAGTAACGCAGACATAACTGGAAAAAGAGGCAACAGCCATAAAACCCCTTCACCAGCAGGGCTCGACGGAGAAGGCTCCCAAGGCTCAGCTAGTATTCACCAAGCCTACAACTGAACTTCATAGCACAGAAGCCTACCAGAATCAGATGGGTGTCAAGGGGGTCTACAACTTTTTGGCTCAGGCAAAAAGAGGGGACCAGACAGACTTACAAGGGGGTCTTGTCGTAGGCCAGAGTGAGCCAGGGAGCACCCCTTGGGTGCTCACAAGTAATAAGGCTTTTCTGGTGAGGTCTGAGGTCTTGAACTGGCCGCCATTCACTTTCTCCGCCTTCTCGGCCTTGCATCCTTTCTGCCTCACCCACAACTTGACACCAAAGAAGATTGTTGACTTTGATGCCTCAGGTAAAGATACTATAAATAAAATTGCACTCCCCGCTCCTCCCAACTTCCTTCCTAATCCAATCGCTGTTGTTCACCGATTCCCACCTCTGTTCAAGGCCAGCCAGCTGTCTTTCACTCTGCTGGTGCAATTGGTGCAAATTGTTCCATTTCAAAGCCACCAGTCTTGGTTCCTCAGACTGGCCTTGCAATGCCTCTGCAGTTGTCCCTTCAACACACCACAAGAAACAGAAAACGCAGGTCTCCTCAGCAAATCCCTTCTCACAAACAACGACAATGGAATCCACCAACAGGAATTCTTCGAAAAAGAAGCAGCCATTTCATTCCCAACCACATAGCAAAGAAAACTTCTGTGACAACATTTGTGCGATGGAAACGCTTCCCCAAACGAGAGGCAGCTGGGATCCCTCCAGAATCCTTGGAGATCTGCGTCTAACCATAAGATACAAAGGCCATGTCTTACCTGAAGAAGCCAGTAGCACCTTCTGTGGAAAGTGGGGATGATTGAAGAATGGACGTAGCAACCATACAGGCACTAAAGACAGGGAGAAAGAAGAGAGAGAAAATTCCAGAGTTATAAGAGGGAAACCATAAATCTGCACCAAGCACAGCAGCTCTAACCGCCCCCACTTCCATGGCTGCCTCTTGGCAAATGAAGCCTGGTGACTTTCTGCCTCCGAACTGAGACATAGACTTTTCCTGCAAAGCAGTGCCTGCATTTCTGGGGAGGGGGCATATAGGGCAGAGTCCTCACTCAGGTGAAAGGTCTCCAGCTCACTCTCAGCTTTCCAAACATGCCTTCCTGGTGTACACCGGTTGCGCCAGCGAGGAGGAAGAAAGCACAGCCAGAAAGGCTCACAGATCTATGGGGCAGCATTATGTAAGCTTCCATTTCAGAAGGAGCCGCATTTGCTCCAAAATTGCATGGGAAGAAGAGAAGGGAAAAGGTGCCAAACTGATCTGGATTTCAAGTTATTACCACTGGAGCCTTTTTTTAAATACTGCCTCAGCAAGCAAGTTTAGCACCCTTCAGTGCCAAAGCATTTTAAAATATTAACGCTATTAAGAGCTATATGCACTGTAAATATTTTAAAACGAGCTGCTCTGTGTAAATATTAGCAGCACCCGGATGCCATAAAGCAGAGGATTAAGATAAAGCAGGTCTCGGATAAAGCAGAAACTTTTGCTTTCTGCCTCTCTGCTGCTGAAATAAATACCAAAACTAAATAAGTTATGAGATGCCACTTCTCCTTCTGAAGATATTAACTCCCCCACCCGAGTTATTTCTGGATTTCTTAAGGAGTTTTCCCAACGGCACAAAATGCCATTCAGGAATCATCCCAGGAGCTGGCGATAGCCAGAGGTCTCTTCCATCAGCTCTGGAGGGAGAGATTATTTGTGTCTGTTTTTATGAGGCCTGAGTTCTTTGGATTCCTCTGAACATTTCTGCAGTCTGCAGGCTAGCACTGGATCTTTGGGACCCTTGTCTACAAAAGAAGGCAGATGTGCTTTTTGCAAGGTGTTATCCTTTGTAGCTGGCTTAACTGTTCACCGTGTACCGCATATGTTGCCAACACGGTGCTCTCCATGTTTTATGGACTACAGCTCCCATCCATCCAAGCCATGCCGGCTGGGGCTGATGGGAGTTGTAGTCCAAACTATCTGGCAAGTACCAGGTTAACAAAGGACGATGTACCCCATTCCAGAAAGGGACCTCTTCAAGCACTGTCTAAGCACACAGAGGTGAATCGTTCTTATGTATCACAAACATTTCATTGCACTTCTCCTTCTGGCAACTCTTGCAGCCAAGTTGGTGCCAAACGTATTGCTCTGTTTTCCTTTGGACCGCATTAGTGAGGCCTAGAGGGGGGTTTTGTCATCTGGGTAGCCTAGGACCTCCATACACACTACCCAGGCTTACAGCTCAGGGAAGTCCCCCCCCCTCCGGAGGTACACTCCATTCTATCTCGAGACCAATGGATGCCAACTACAACAGAATATATATTATTGGGTGGCATTCAGCTAAGTTTTACTTACAGTAGACCTATAGAAATTAATGGACTTGACTTCCTCCATTTCAGCAGGTCAACTGTGAGTAAAGCTTACCTAAAGAATTGTTGCTTTCTGCATCATCATCATCAACAACAACAACAACAACAACACCATCAATACCATCAATACCGGCAGCTCCCCGGGCAGATTACAACAATGGAAATTGCAAACAGTTAGAACAGATCACAACCACAGCAATGGGGTGGGCCTTAAAAACACACATCACAGGTGCCAAAAGCCAGGATAAAGAGGTGCACCTCCGGCAAAAGATTTTGGGTATAATATAATGTCGTCAGATTGGGAAAAGCTTTGGAAGGAAGGAATGAAATTTACAATGTGTAATGCATAAAGAGAGAATATGCTTAAAATGATGTATAGACGGTACATTACACCAGTAAAATTAGCTAAAATGTATAAAGTTGATAATAAGTGTTGGAAATGCAAAGAAAAAGAAGGAACATTTTAACATATGTGGTGGGAGTGTAAAAAAGTGAAAGGTTTCTGGGTGATGATATACAATGAGAATATATAAAGGTTGAAATATACATTTGTTAAAAAATCAGAAGCATTTCTATTAGGAATATTAAGACAGGAGATTAAGAAGGCAGATGTAAAGCTTTTCCAATATGCAGTAACAGCAGCTAGAATATCATTAGCCCAAAAATGGAAACAAGAAGAATTACCGACGAAAGAGGAGTGGATTATAAAATTGATGGAGTACGCAGAAATGGACAAAATGACAGGAAGAATCCGAGAACAGCGGGACCAGAAGTTCATCAAAGACTGGATAAAATTTACAGAATATTTGAAAGACAGTGGTACAGAAACGAAAATGTTAGTAGGACTGAAAGAATCTTTGTAGATATAAGTAGTAAAAGACATTGCGAAAGGACAGTATAATATGAAATGACAATATAAGAATTTGGACAATGTTAGAATTTGTAAATATAGTATTTAGGAATAATGTTTGAAAGTCATTAGAAGGGTGTTGAAGGAAGTCAAGGCTTGGAAAACCCGCAATGGAAGAAAGATAAAGAAAATAGGATTTAATGTAAAATGTTTATGTATGTAAAGTAAATAAAAATGATTTGGCAAATAAAAGAGAGGTGCAGCTCCAGCATACGCTGGAAGCTGCATAGTGAAGAAGTAAGGTGTCCCTCTGTGGGGAGGGGGTTCCAGGTGCCTTCACAGAGAAGTCCCTCGCCCAGGCTGTAATTCCCACACTTCTGAGGGTGGCAAAACTACCCAGAGGGCCCTGAGAGGGTCTGTAGGGAAGGAGGCAGCATTTCAGATATTTCATGCATCTGATGATAACATTCTCAACCCCGCTGCCTGTTTGGGACACATATCTGTGACGCTGTACCTGTGGCCTTTCACACTGGCAGAGAAAATCACGGATATCCATCAAGCCCTGACTTTATGGTCAGCTACCAGCTGTCATGCCTTTATGCACTGCCTTGTCTCTACGCTACACCTTCCCGCTGCCGTAGGGCTCTCCTGGAAATCACCCTGCAGTCACTAACCCTGTTTCTGGGTGATGTTCTCCTTCCCATTTATTTTTCCCTGATAGCAGCAGGCTCAGAATCCAACATGCGGAAATGTCAAAAAAGAAAAGAAAAGAAAAAAAGGTTTGAAATGCTGGCACCTTTCTGCATAACAGGATCAAGTGAGAATGGGCAAGCGCAGAGATGTCTGCAACATACAGAACATACAAAGCATTATCAGAGATGATATTTGGGATACTCACGAACCCTAGCCCTAACCTCAACAGTGGTTGTGCTTGCACAGAACACCTGCACAATGATGCTTGGCTTGCATGCTTTCCCTTCCCTACCTCTGCCACAAGGCAGAGTTTAGGAGCTTCCGCTTCCATTTTTGACCTCATGGCATCTGAACACAAACAAGCCGCAGCTAAACTTCACAGTGGTTTGTCGAGACTAACCAACTTCAGCCTGAGGGTTACAAACCTGGTTTGTTTCAACAAAGGCTCACCACCGTTTAGAGTGTAATGCTAAACTGTGGTTCCTCAGAAATGGAAACAAGCTTCTTGAGCTCCTCTGAGCAGCTGTGCCAGCTGTGGACCCAAGGGTCGCCCTTGCATGGTTTAGCACCATGTGGAAATACAGCCAGTGCCATGAAGACCTATATCAAGAGGTGCAAGGGCCAGCATCGTCTCCTGACTCCACATGTTTGGCCAAGGAACATCTGTGGGAGAAGTGTGTACAGATCTCCATGACGTGGAGAGCTTGAGGTTGGTCCAGGACCCCAAAAGCTCCTGGAAGTGTACAGACTGCCGAGTGCCCTCCTATGTGGAGCCGACACTGGAGATGACAGTGATTAAGAAGGAATCTGTGGCTCCAAGCCAGACCTTGGAGCACCACACCATCGTCAGAGTCTGCACAGCAGAAGATAAAGGTTCTGTTGGGCTCTGCTGCTTGTTGGAGCAACTTTGTGCGGCCTTTGAGCTGTCCTTGGTCCTGGATGGTTTTCACTGTGGCCTGGCTATTTCTCAAGCCTGCACATCCCAAGTGTTATGCCACTTGCTCATACTTCTGGTTTCTACTGCCAGTGGGTGGCTTTATGCTTCTTCCCACGGTTGCCTTGGTCTTGCCCAGCACCCCGCAAACCATACCCCATCAGAACAGGATAAGAACCAAAAGCCTTAAACTCAATTGTTCATCCTCTCCTTGCCTTCATTTACAACCCTTGTGCCCATGCACACGGACCCCTATATCCTCCTTGATGCTGGAATCTGAGCTATTTCATCCCCACATATTTGCCTCCACCAGTTCAGATGTATAATTCTTCAGCACCAAAGATCCTTTTCGCAATGAAAAAAGAAGACGAAGAAGTATATCTTTTTTAAAAAACAACAATAAGAGCACTTCCTGGATTTACATCATTAGCTGGGCCCATAACGGGATTAGTGGGAGGGGGGAAATGTCAATTCAGGTGAGTCATTAAAAAGGACATGCTTTATCAGGGAGCACACTCAGAGGAAATGCCTCCTCTTGCCACCCAAGATAATCACTCACAAGGTTGGCTTGAATTAAGAAGGATTTTCAAGGCCGCCAGCTTCTGTCACGGAGTTATTTTTATGAACACAAAATGCCAGCGCTTAATAATATTTCCAAAACATGTCTAGGGGAAAAACATTGACACCCCCTGCTGAAAATAAGACTAAGAAGGGAGGGAGCAGATAATGTTAGCCAAAGGAAAGTGTAGCACGCTAATTCCACTATTGAAAGGGGAAAGGAAGTGAATTCAGCTTATCACATAGCAGGCAGAAGGGGGGGGGCATTGCAGGTTTTCACCTGCAGGCTCTGAAACTGGTCAGACCAATAGTCTTGTACGTTATGTGGGACCTCAGAGCTACAAAGGAGAATCAGGGTGTGCAACACCAGCCCTTGTAACTGGCTGGCAGCATGCCTCTGGGCTGTCCAGGGCTAGAATAAACACTGGGAGCTGAGTGCCTTGATCTTCCTTGGTCAACACAGCAGTAACCCTTTGGTTGGTGCGTAGCCAGCTCTAACCTTCCCTATAGTAGGGATGCAGGTGGCGCTGTGGTCTAAACCACTGAGCCTCTTGGGCTTGCCGATCAAAAGGTTGGCGGTTCGAATCCCAGCGACGGGGTGAGCTCCCGTTGCCCGGTCCCAGCTCCTCCCAACCTAGCAGTTTGAAAGCACGCCAAAAAGTGCAAGTAGATAAATAGGTACCCCTCCGGGAGGAAGGTAAATGGCGTTTCCGTGCGCTGCTCTGGTTTCGGTGTTCCATTGCGCCAGAAGTGGCTTAGTCATGCTGGCAACATGACCCGGAAAAACTGTCTGCGGAAAAACGCTGACTCCCTTGGCCTGTAAAGCGAGATGAGGGCCTCAACCCCAGAGTCGTCTGTGACTGGACTGTCAGGGGTCCTTTACCTTTAACCTTCCCTATAGAGCTCAAAATTCCTATAGAGCATGGGTAGCTCACCTCTGGCCTTCTAGATAATGTTGGTCTGTAACTCCCAACTCCCTTGACTACTGGCCATGCTGTCTGGGGCAGATGGGAATTGCATCCATTCAGATGCTACCTGCCCTGGCTCCCACTTGTGGGTGTGGCACTTGGACTCAATTATTGCCAAAAGCTTCATTCTAGAGTTCATTACAATGTCCAAACATAGATCAGGTGACAAGGTGTGTGAGTCACGTGGTCGCAACAGAGCTCTAGAGTTAACGGCTAGGTGTCAGCTTTGTCCCAACACTTGGCATGCCCCCCCTCCCGAGCGACCCTTTCGAAGAGCAGAGGGGGCACAGCCATTCCCCTGTGTCCCACTCCAAGCCACAGGACTGGGCAAGCAACCCTCTGCTCATGCTGGCACAAAGGGTGATGCATCCTTGGAGATGGAGGGGGCCTTGATGCTGTCTGTACACTGTCTGACCGAGGCTACAACACCTCCCTTCAGGTTGGGAGTGTCAGGTGGGCCAAGACAAGTGGCTCTCCCATGATGCTTGTGACATCTGATGCTACCGAGGCAAGGATTTCTCCCGATAGCCTGCTTAGACTCTCCTCAGCATCCAGCTCAACACTGTCTAAACTACTGGGCTTAGGTTCCACACTGCCACCCCATTCCTCCTCTGCATCTGACCTGCCTGGCCCTGTGACTCATGGCCCAACCTCTGATGTAGAGAAGATACAATCATGGACCCCAGGGAACTTGCACCGCCAACAGGCATCCAAGGTCTGAAGTTGGGCTGTGTGGTCCTTTGAGGTTTCCCTTTCTAGGATTCTTTGAAATGGGTGATGGGACCTTCTCCAGCTGTTGTTCAGCACCAACCCCAAGAAGCCAGCAATGCCAATGGTCAAGGATGGTGGGAGTTGGGAGTCCAGCAATGTCTGAAGAGCCAGTTCACAGAGGAACAGTCTATCAGTGGCTACAAGGCATCATGCTGGAAGTCATGGGGTGGCTCTTGAGTTCAGGTCCTGCTTGTGGGTTTCTCGCTGGCATCTGGTTGACTACTGTGAGGACAGGATGCTCTGGGTGGCCCTCTTTTGGCCTGATCCAGCAAAAAGCTGTCCTTATGCTCTGACATTAGGACCCCCCCCAGACTTTACGATGATCATTTTGTCTATTCTTACAAATTATCCGGAGGAGCAATATTCTGGGTTGTCTCAACTAGGCTCCTGCAAAGCTGTCGCCCACATTCTGAGGCTGTGGCTAGTGCAAGTCGTAGATCAGACCAGCCGATTAAAATCCCATTTGTCTCCCGACTGAGAGCGGAGAGCATGGAACTCGTTAACCAAGAGAGAATTGCTCCAAAATTAATTTTAACTAAATGGATTCCAATCTGATTCTGCCTCAGGTGCAAGGAGGATGGGAAACGGCTGGGCATTGGGCTAATGGGGGGTGGAACTGAGCTTTGTAGTAGACAAATGGCACCCCATGCCTGAAGCTGCAGAAGTGGCTAGCAGGCAAAGGTGCCAAAAATCTCTGGGTGGCGCTACGGCGCTGGATCCTTTTCACCTACCACAGTCCAAAGCTAGCAAAAGACACTTGCCCTATGAGCTTGCTCAAGGGTAGGGGGAGCTTGCAGGCTCCCTAGGGACTCCAGATACACCCTGCCTTCCTATGAAATGCGGGCAGCCCAGGCTGCTCTGCGCCTGGAACTTCTGAACAAACACTGTTGGAGGAGAAGGCTGAGGACCAGCTGCAGAGGAAACAAATCTTAATAAATCCAATTGCTGGAATGAAGACGGCATGAGTGAAGACTGCAATAAAAATTAAATGCATTTCCAGATAAAAAGACATAAAAATAATGTTGAAGACATAAATTTGTGAAAAGGAAAATATATATCTATATATCTATATCTATAGTGGGTGGATGGCCTCCTTTTTTTTTGGAGGGGCAGGAAGCAGGGTTTCCGAGATTAATAATATATTAAAGGGCTATAAAGTGAAATAACAGCTAAAAAATTGATAACATGCTACAATTGGATTGAAGGAAACCAGGAAGCATGTGTGGTGGTGATTTGGGGGTGGGGGTGGATTTAATTGGCAAGAGGCTCAAAGTGATGTTCTGGGGAAAGATGGGTTGGAAAGAGAGAGAGATACTCTATGGAAATGCTCACCCCAGTAGGGAGGAAGTGGAGTTTTTGTTTTAATGGATCTGTTGCCTCTAAACAGCTCCTAGGATATGAACTGGGGCATAACACTCTCAACAAGATGCTCTCAATTCTCACAGTCGGGTACAGCCATTAATGGTGTCTCCCCAGCCTGCTCCCATGGTGATAATGCACACCTCCCTCTCTCTCATTGCAGGTGAGTCTCACTTGGATTCCCTGTTAACCTGCCGGCATCAGCAGCTTCCTTTGGGGACTTTGAAGGGCAAAGTCTGAACTAAGCCTGATCTTCCAGGTTGGAAGGCACAAAAGCTTCCTGGAGGAATTTCACTACCGTAGTTGTGGCTTCCTGCTTTCAACACCCCACCCCCCCTCCCAGCCCTCATGCTTTGTCGGTGCAGGCAAGCATTATGATCAGCGGAGCAGAGCAACTATCCTATGAGGAAAGGTTACAATGCTCAGTGCTTATTAGTATGGGGGAGGCAAATGGCTGCTGCGCATAATGTTCTGCACAGTGTGGAGAAAGTGGGAAGAGACAAGTTTTCCTCACTCTCTCATAACACTTACCATAGAATTGTAGAGCTGGAAGGGACCCCAAGGGCCATTTTCTCTGAACCCAGGCAATGCGGGAATCACAGCTAAAGAATCCCTGGCAGGTGGCCATCCAATCTCTGCTTAGAAGCCTAGAGTCTACCACCTTCCAAGGGAGTCCACTCCACTGTCAAGCAGCTCTTACCCTAAGAAAGTTTATGTTTAGAACTCAAGGACATCCAAGAAGACGAGCACCAGGCAACCACATGGACTGGGTTGCATGGCTGAGTCTTCCCCACCCAATGGACTTTCCTGACATAACCACCAGAAATATCTACGTCAGAAAGTCACGTGGGGGTGCTGGTGAGATGTGCCACAGTGTGCAGGTATGCAAAGGTTGCCAGGTGGTGGTGGTGGTCGAGGAGGAGGACAACTTTCCATTCTTGACTGAACATTGCACCGAACACCAGAAAAGAGCCCCAACTTGTTTCCACCTGTTTTCAGTGACAAGTCAGAGAGGATGCCTTGAGTTCGTTCTCCTGCAATGGAAGTCGTAGCTTTTAGCTGCATTGCTTTTTATGACAGTCCCATTAATGCTAAACGAGTTGATTCTGATCAGTTTATCACAATGGATTAATGATAGGGAGATGAAAGCCTTCCTCTGTTTACAGCAGCACTGTCTTTGCATCTGGTGGACATCCAAAGGGTTCTCAGGAAGCATCTTCCAACAGGTGGAAAGTATGACCCATTGGGAGGTTCACATAAGGAAACAGAGCCCTGCAGCTGAATCAGGGTTTTTAAGCAGAGGTTGGGTGGCCATCTGTCAGGGATTCTTTAGCTGGGATTCCTGCACCGTAGGGGGCTGGACTACATGATCCTTTGGGGTCCCTCCCAACTCTACAATTCTATGATTCTATGAACCCTAAAAGGCAGCAAGGGGAAGTGGGCGGAGGAATTTGAGACAGCAGGAAATGAACAATGCAAAGGCAAGCAGGACATGCCTTTTTGTGTTTGCCAACTGGTATAATAAAATGAAGTATAACATTATAGGATTCTATTGATTGCTACAAAGCCCACCCCATTTTCACGCTGGATTGCTAATGACATTATCATCTCCTCAAATTGCTCAACAGAGTCTCCAGGTGGGGTGGTGGTGGTGGATTAGCCTCAGCCCATGAAAAGATCCTGTTTCAGGGCAAACATAGGCAAAGGCATTAAGCACAGACAATATAGGGCTAATTGGACCAGGAACCTGATTGCATCTAAGGCACAGCTTTCTGGGTTTCTAGGTTCCGAAGTTTAGAAGGATCCCCAATTGGGCAGCGGAGTGAGACAAGGAAGTGAGGAGGAAGCGTAAAGGAATAATAGGGTTCTGCCGACAACGTTGGATTGGGACCAAACAGGATCACCATTAAGCTGCGGAAGGTATCGGAATCTGGGCATTTCATGGGAAGCCAACAAGAATCTCTCAGAAGGTTGTGTACATCTCCATCGCCTTCTACCTGAGCATGGGCACACCTGCATGTCTCCAAAGATAGCAGGATAAGAACATAGGAAACTACCTTCTATTGAGTTGGATCCTTGGCCCATCTTACTCAGTGTTGTCCACAACACTCCAGGGTTTCAAGCAGAGTCTATCCCAGCCCTACCTGGAGATGCCAGGCATTGAACTTGGAATCTTCTGCATGCAGGCAGATGCTCTACCGCTGAGCTACAGTCTTCTCTTAGCCTCTTTGGTCCCCTTTGGCAGCCTGGGAGCCGCTACCGATCTGCCCTCCGCCCAGCCCAGGCTCCTTCTTCCCTCCCCAACAAAGAAGGTCCCTTCCTTCCCTTCAATCAATCCCCCGCGCAGGCAGGAACAGAGCAGGCACCCGGGCAGCCCTTCCTCTAATTAGAAAATCAATGCCTATTTGCTTGTGTGAAGCCTCCTGGCAAGGCTCCTGCTTACCATAATTTAATATTTCAATCAGCTCTCTCGCGCTCCCTTTTTGTTGATTTCTGTTTCACCAACGCCAGCAAAGTGGCCCAGCCCCTCTGCGATGGGGTGGAAATGCGTGCCGCTCCCTGAAGAGGATTTAATTATTCTCACAGTGGATTCCATCTCCGCCGGCCCCACGGCGCGTGCGTGTGCCAGCCTCCCTCCAGGGCAGACTCTCAAACAGACCAACTTCAAAGGATGTTAAAGAGCCACCTCTGAGAACGGGGACGTGTCCGCCATGCACCGCACTCCCTTTTTGCACGTCCCCATTGGTGTGTGTGTGTAGTGTGTGTGTGTGTGTGTGTGTGTGTGTCCATATCCTCCAGAGACACCTTCGTTGCTTTATCTCAGGCTGAAGCTGCGATATCCCAAGCATAAGTTATTTGGGAAGTCAAGTCTTCGAGAAATCCACAGAAAGTGCTGCAGAGTGTGATTCATGGTGCTTAAGAGATTCTATCCACCTCTTGATTCCCAGGCCCCTCAAATGCAAACTTACAAATGCATTTCTTAACATTCTCTGCCTTATCTGCCAGCAAGGGTATCCCCCATTGCCACGCCAGCTGCCTGTTTTAAGCAGAAGATTGACCTTAACAACAGATCAGTCTCTGCAAAGAACTTCTGTGTGGTTTTTTTTTTTTTTTTTTTGCCTAAGGATGGAGGCAGATCTGGGGAACAGCTGGGTTTTTATATTTTATACAGTATTTTAAAAGCTATTCAGCTCCTTCGGAAGGCAATGGACTCTCCTTCATTGGAGGTTTATAAGCTGCAGTTGGGTGGCCATCTGTCAGGGATTCTTCAGCTCTGATTCCTGCATTGCTGGGGGTTGGACTGGATGGCCCTTGAGGGTCCCCTCTAACTCTACAGTTAGATGATTCTGTGAAAAACGAAGCACAGTGTGTTTCTTCTTCCAATCAGTCTTAGGGGAAACCTGAAACCTGCATGTTACTTAGCAGAGTTGTGGGTTTCCCAGAAGAGGCATTAGGTCAGCCACTGTTGGGTACAGGATGCTATTGTCTTGATCAGGCATCCCCAAACTGCGGCCCTCCAGATGTTTTGGCCTACAACTCCCATGATCCCTAGCTAACAGGACCAGTGGTCAGGGAAGATGGGAATTGTAGTCCAAAACATCTGGAGGGCTGAAGTTTGGGGGTGCCTGGTCTTGATCCAGCAGGGTCTTTCTGCATTCTTATACTGAATATACTGCCTTGGCCCATGTAAGCGAGTACTATTCTCTACATGGATTGGGACCTTCTGCATGCAAAGCTGCAGCCCTTCCTGAGAGCGAGAAGCAGCAACTCACAATGTGAACACCACAAGTATAAACTGCGATATCCTTGGCATTCAAGGTTTCGCCTGCAGGTTTCCAACTGTGAGAACAGGATGCTGGACTAGATGGGCCACATCCAGGCTCTTGCATTAAGAAGGGGCCACTCTGCCCCTAAACCACCCCCCTCCGGAAAGAACAGGACTTGCAGTCAGCCTCCATATGTTGCTTGAGCCCTAACACAGCTGTTGGCTTTTAATACTCTTGCATTTCTAACAGAATTATGCATCTGTTGTGCTTCTAAGAGTGCCCGCTACCCATTTGCTGTACAGTGTTGCCTTCCTTGGCTAATCTTCCATCCAAGGAAGTGGAGGGCAAGGGGAAGAAGGGGGCGCTGCCCCTGCAAAGGCCGGAGCCACTATCAAGGGGCTTCTTTCAAGCGCATCCTTCATGTTGGACAAAAGCCCTGGAAGCTCTCCTGCTCTGTGCCCATTCCTGGCATGAGTCAAGCCACACAGCCAGGGCTACTGGGAGCCAGGGATAAGAGCTCCCCATTAGCCAGCCTTAGCCTGCTCACCTCTCCTTCACCACGGGGAGCCACCGAGTCATTTACAAATGCACAGAACAAAGACTGCCCTTCCGGCAGGGATGAGGCCTTTCACCTCCAGGTCTTGTCTTTCACATCTTGCTTGGCTGGAAGCTTCTCCCAGGGCAGCATGTTGTCATTCACAGGTCAGACCACAGGCCGTGTGTGTGTGTGTGTGTGTGTGTGTGTGTGTGTGTGTGTAAGGACATCATGCTAGGAGCCATTCTCAAAGCAACCTCTCCAGGAGCAGCTCTACACATCTGTGGCAGCAAAAACAACCAGCGATCCCGAAACACTTTAAAGCAGGCATCCCCAAACTATGGCCCTCCAGATGTTTTGGACTACAATTCCCATCATCCCTGACCACTGGTCCTCTTAGCTAGGGATCATGGGAGTTGTAGGCCAAAACATCTGGAGGGCCACATTTGGGGATGCCTGCTTTAAAGGTTACCAAATGGATTTGGGCAGGAAGACTCTGGTTTGACACATGCAGACAGACACTCTGATGCCACCAACATCTTCTGAGAAGCTTAGGAGCAAGAGAGAAAGTCCACCCCTCCATAATCCAATCGCTGCCCCCCACACACCAGGCAGGCCCTCTCCAGCCACTCTATGGGAGAGGGAAGGAAAGACAGCAATCTTTTATTGCAAAGGCTGCCTCCAGCTTTTCAATCAATATCTAAATAAGTTTGAAACAAAGAAGACCCACTTCCGCAAGACCAACAGGGAATACTTCAAAAGGTGCAACACAAGAAAGAGCCTTGTAGAGGGATGAAGTCCAGCAATCTGTTCTCACCATCGTCAATCAGATGCTTCTTCTAGGAAACCCTCAAGCAGCGCCTGAGTGCAAGATCGCTTCCCACTCCTGCAGTTCCCAGAAACTGGTATTCAGAAGCATTTACTGCCTCCAACTGCAGAGTCAGGGCATAGCTACCCAGGCTAGCAGCCATTGATAGCAGGAGGAACTACTTGCATGGAGAAGGCAGCTATCTATCCCTTTTCCAGATACTTGATCTGCTCTATCTAATCCTTAAACCACACGCCCTCCAGATGTTTGGGCAACAGATAGGTATGGGTGAATTGGCCAGTTCTGGCTTGTCTAAGTTTTGTTCCATTCCTACATCCATCCATCAATTCATCTATCCATCCATTGGAAGTTCTCCAGAAAATCCTCCTGCCCATCTGCATGCCATAATAAAATACACATTTTGTATGCAATTCTGCCTACTATGCACATTTTTGCAAGCCATTTGTGAATTTCGACAATATTTTCACAAATATATGCACTTCATGCGCCCTTTCCCCACAATATATGCATTTTTCTGGGCATTGCTTGTTGCTGTTGCAGAACTGCAGTGCTGAATTCAAAGATGTGCAAAGTGTGAAGGAAAGCTGTGTGTCCAATGGAAGTTTTTGTTCAAAGCATCTGGAGGGAACCAGGTGGAGGAAGGCTAATCTACTCTCTCGCCTTTGGCAAGGTACTCTACCCATTCTCAGGAGAACTTCACATGATTGCTGAGAGATAGAGACCACCTTCCTGTGGCCAGGAATTTCCTGGGTGCCCAGCAGAGGGAGTCAGCATGAGGAAGAAGCCAGATGGGGGCAAATGAGGGCAGGGACAGTAAGGGCAAAAGTAGGAGGAAGATGGTGCAAGGAAGCAGTAGTGGCCGAGAGAACCAAAGCAGCGTAAATCTTCGGCGAAGTGAGCATCCCATCCTGTCTTCAGCAGTAATTAGCTTGGCTGTGTCAAAGATGCTAATTTTGAAGCAAATTTCAAAATTAGCAAACATTTGGCATAGGCTGATGAGGCCTTCAAAAGCGCTGGCAACTCTCCTCCAAATGTCAGCACACTCCGGGCTCCATTCGGAGCATTCCAAGACTGCTTTCTCCTTGACAATCCTCCCCCCACCCCAGTTCCTGGGTGGCCTCCTTTGCAAGGCACAATGCCATACTGTTTGGAGGGGGGGGGGCACATGTCCCGCCACTGTCACAAGGGCTTTCTCTCTCTCCCTCCCCTTCCCTTTGCAACAGGAGGGAGGGAAACCTCACTTCCTTCTTCTTTTTTAATGCACTTTTTAAAAGGAGTTCTTAAAACAAATTCTTGCTTAAAACATACAAAGGGAGTTTCATTAGCTTGATTTTTTTTTAATTGAAGAGTTTAAAAAAAAAAGAACCCCCCCCCCACAACAACGAACAACAGAGAGAGAGAGAGGTTTGTGTATCTGTGGCTCTGTTAATGCTCTGCTGGGCTGGCTGCCAAGGCATTAAGTGAAATCGAATTCCTAAAACTAGCTTTAATCAGCAGATTTTTATGGTTAGAATTACTCTCTCCTCTAGAAAGCTTGCCAAGGTTAATTCTGTCCTGAGCATGCAGAATTAATGGGCTGGACAGAGACGGGTGGAATTCCATGCGCGCACGCACACACATACCGACCCATGATTTTCTTTTAACTTGACAAAAATAAAAGAAAAATTTCACAAGGGAGAAAAGAGCAGCAGCCTTTCCGAGGGGGAGGCAAGAGGGGGGGGGCTCTTCTCTTTCCAGGGCTTGGCTTGGAAACATCCAGCCTCTAACCCCAGGTAGCCCCATTGACGCTCCAAGCTATAAATAACTCCAAAGCTAGAGAATAGCTGCAGCGCCAGAGTCTGTGCTTCACTCCTCTGCCTGCCCTTTCTCCTTGCTCTCCTGCCAGCCTGAAAGGGCCCTGATCCCTTTGATTGAGCCCTCCTTCATGACCTACCCCTAGCCTGCCATAGTCTGGGCTGATTCCCTCCTGTGCAGCTGCCACTTGGGGATGTTTTGTGTGCATTAACGAAATAAACAGATACAACCCCGCTCAACATTGGCCATTGGCCATGCTGGCTGTGGCTGATGGGACAGCATATGACAGCTACAGGTACAGCTACAGGTACTACTTATTATGGGTTTTATCTAGTCCTAGTCCTACTCAGTCCTTTTCAATTCTGAAGGAAATCAGCCCTGAGTGCTCACTGGAAGGACAGATCCTGAAGCTGAGGCTCCAATACTTTGGCCACATCATGAGAAGAGAAGACTCCCTGGAAAAGACCCTGATGTTGGGGAAGATTGAGGGCACAAGGAGAAGGGGATGACAGAGGACGAGATGGTTGGACAGTGTTCTCAAAGCTACCAACATGAGTTTGACCAAACTGCGGGAGGCAGTGCAAGACAGGAGTGCCTGGCGTGCTCTGGTCCATGGGGTCACGAAGAGTCGGACATGACTAAACGACTAAACAACAACAACAACAAGTCCTACTCAGAGTGACTTAGGTTTCTTCATTGCAATGAGTCTGGTCGGATGCAACTCACAGCCCTCCAAAAGCATGGCAGACAAAGTGTGTCTTCACCTGCCTTCTAACCGGGTGCGATGTTGAGGTCAGACAGTGGGAGATCATTCAAGAATTCTGGAGCTGCCACTGAAACAGCCTTGCAGCCCCCTCTCCAATATGATTCCTATCCATCAAACAGACCAGCAGGAGGAAGGACCTCATTAAATGATCTTAAGAACCAGGAAGGATGGTAGTGGGGGTGAGTTTTCTCAGATAACGGTATTTGGGTTTCAGGCCACCCATGGCTTTAAATGTCACATCGGCACATTGAATTGGGATTGGGAGATATTTGGCAACCTGTGCAATTGCTTTTGTAATGGCAGGGGCATGCGCAAGCAGCCCGCCGCTTCCACAAGCATTCTGGCTGATAAATTTTGCACTATGTGCAACCTCTGAACAGTCTTCAAGGGCAGCCCCACATACAACGCATTGCAGTACTCCAACCTGGAGGTTACCCAACCATAGATAACCATGGCTGGCTACTCTAGCCACTGAGGCCACCTGGGCATCCGGTGACAAAGAGGTTCTTGGAGTAACCCCAAACTGCACACCTGCTCCTTCAAGGAGTGTGCAACCCTATCTGGAATGGGATGCTCTGCCAACTCCCACACCCAGGAACCACCCTCCCAAAACACCTACATTTTATTTGTGTCCAGCTTCAGTTTGTTGGCCCACATCCAGCCCAATAACTGCCTGATTTGTGTTTTTGCAAGCTGAAGAGCTGGTCATGCATACAGAGGAGGACCTGGCAAATGGAGCGTTCCCATTATTGGAAGCCCCTTCACCGTGTCTCCTCCAGATGTCGTTTCTGGATTCTAATTCCCAGCAGCCAGCCTGGCCAATGACCAGGGAGGATGATGGGAGTTGTAGTCTAGCAGCATTTTGCCGGCGGGGGGGGGGAGGGGAGAGATAGGGCAACCACCTCTACTTTCCGGAATTCAGTGCTCAGCTTTCAGATGCCAGGCTGGGGTGGAGCTGGCTGTGTGATGCTGGGGCCAGGTCTCACACTGATTTCAACACAAGAGTGGCCTGCATGCGTGTAAAATGTGAAGAGGACTATGGAGCAGGTTCATTTGAGATAGAGATGAGAGCCTGACACACACTGGTTTATACTATACAATGAGAGTCACTCCTCAAGGGCAATCCCATGAGACCCAAAGCAAGCACTGATTTATAGAATCTTAGAATACTGTAGAGTTGGAAGGGGCACCAAGGGTCATCTAGTCCAACCCCCCCACAATGCACAGCTAAATAATCCCTGACAGATGGCTGCTCAACCTCTGCTTAAAAACCTCCAAAGAAGAAGATGCCACCACCTTCCGAGGGAGTCCGTTCCACTATCAAACAACTCTTAGCGTCCTTCCTAATGTTTAATCGGAATCTCCTTCCTTGCAGTTTGAATCCAATCGTTCAGGTCCTGCCCTCTGGAGCAGCAGAAAACAAGCTTGCTCCGACTTCCATGTGGCAGCCCTTCAGATAGTTCAAGGTGTCTATGAAGGTTGCTGGTGACCCTCTCCAAAGTGTGCTCACTTTGATCCCTGCGTGATTATCATTTGTGAAAACGGGCAGAGAAGAGGATGCAAAGCAAGAGATGAATTCCCCCCCCCCACCTGCTGCCCCTCCGCGAAGCCCTCCAAGTTCCTGTGGCTTATTTAAAAATAATACAATAATGCTGAGGTGTTTTCCCTTTAATGAGACCACCTTGGGGGATGTGAACGGGAAAAGCAAAAGAAATCAGAAATTCAAGCTAAGGTTGGACAAGCTTTGAAATCTACTCCCTGCTGAATTGCACCAGTGGAGAGAGAGAAATATATATTTAAATAAAATCTATTTCCTCCTCCACCACCGTCACCCCCTTCAAACCCGCCCCCCCCGGATTAGGTTTAGTTTTCTCCATATGCAATTCCCCAATTCCCCTAACAAGAAGCTAAATCAATCTTTAGAGAGAACAAATCACATAAAAACCTCTGCTCTAAAAAGTTTATATATGCAGATGTGGGTAAATTATGATCCTGGACCTGGTGTGTTCCATAATGCGTCTTGTAACACTCTCAGCATTGACAGAATAGTGGGGCGTGGGGGGAGGTAAGTGACTATGGACTTCTGTCCTGATGTCCTTACATTGGGTGCAGAACTTTGGGAACCCTAAAGGTGGAGCTTCAGCCATTGGAGCAGTCTTAGCATTTGTGTACCGCACACCTGGGCTGTAGGTAAGGAGGCCACACTCTGAGGGATTTATCTTCTCGCTGGTGATCCCTTCCAGAGGGAAGGACCTCTGTATGTCACCCTCCCAGGCTGCCTCTTCCCATCTATTGCCTTCTCCTGAGTTGGAGTCAGGCGTCCGACTCTCACCTTCTCCGCCTTCCTGGTCTTTAAAAAGGCAGCGGTGGTGTAGTGGTTAGAGTCGTCCAATCAGAAGACCAGGGTTCAGAGCCCAACTCAGCCATGAAGAGCATTGGGTGAGTCACCGTATCACGGCCTACCTACCTCACAGGGTTGTGATGAGGATAAAATGGAGAACCACATACACCACCTTGAGATCCTCGGAGGGAAGAAAGTGGGATGTAAACATAATGATCGATTAAACAAGATGGTGATGATTGTATTCATTTATTCCCCGCCTTGTTCCCAGGCTGGGACTCAAAGGTGGCTTACAGATAAACAGACAAAAATAAGATAAAATAGGGGGGGAACGCTAGAAACATAGAAAATACAGTCATTGAAAAGTAAATGAACACTAATGGAATTAAAGCAATAGATAAAAAGATCTATTAGAAAGACATGCAATGACAACAATAAAAAATAAAATAATAATAAATAAATAAAAATAAATAAATAAAACAATAAAAAAACCATAGCACCAGCCCTTTCCTTGATAACTGTCAGTTCCCAGAGGCCTGTTGAAACAAGAAAGTCTTTGCCTGTCGACGGAAGGACAGCAAAGAGGGAGCCAGTCGGGCTTCTCTAGGGAGGGAGTTCCAGAGTCTAGGAGCAGCCACCAAGAAGGCCCTCTTCTGCGTCCCCACCAAGTGTGCTTTCGAAGGTGGCAGGACCATTGTCCATGCCGGCTAGGGGGAGCTGGAGTCTGACAGCAATGTATTAGGGACCACCGTGTCAGCGGTCCCCCTGACCTGTAATAATCAGACATGGGGGTGCTCCAGAGGGTTGGGGAGCAAGGTCCAAGGTTCGATCCCCAACATCTGCAGCTACAAGAGGAGCATTTGATAGCAAGTGATGTGGAAAACCCCCTCTCTCTTCCTGAGACCCTGGAGAGCCCCTGTCAGTCAAAGGAGAGCATCCCAAGCTCGATGGACCAGTGGTTTGGCCCATTCGACTCAGATCCCTATAGTATCCATCAGTGCTGGGAACAACCCGGCAGACAGTGGTGGCCGGCTCTCCTCTCTCCATAAGAAGTCCCCAACATGCTGACATGCACTTGGGGGGGGAGGCTTCTTTCTCCTGTCCCAGCTGAGCAGTCTTGGAGTCCCCCTCCAAGCAGTGTCTTATCAGCACATGATCCCCCCCTCTCCCTCAACAGGCAATTTCTTCCTTTCTCCCCCCCCTCCAAATCTTCCACTCTCCTCCTGACATCCAATTTCTCATACCTAACTCCCTTCTCTCCAAAAGGAGGCTAAGAGATAGAAGAATTAACCTGATAGCAAAAAGAGGGAGGAGAGGGGGTTGGGGAGGTTCGGGTTAACCATGCAGGACTGAAATCCTGACTCAAGATGGACTTCCCAATAAATACAGTCACAGCAACTTCTGAGCAAAAGAAGCTGGTTGGCAACAGGGTTTAAGCAACGGCCACAAACCCGAGGCAGTCTCATGAAGTCTACTTTGCAAAGATCTGTCAGCATCTGGGGAGTGGGGGGTGCGAAGGGGAAGGAACTACCTCCGCAATCAATCCAAAGGGAACAGCCAGGGACTGAGATGAGCGGCAAAGGGAAGGAGGGGACACACAGGGGAGGGAAGAGACATCAAGGACGTGCCTCCGACCCAGTTGTACTGGCCAATTTAGGCGCCACCGTCTTTTCAGCAGGGAAAACCAAATCAGGATGGAAAATGGCAAAGAGGAAGTAGGATTAAGAGGGAGGACAGGGCGGCCTCCCAGCAATGCAGGGCGGCTCATTGCAAGCCCAATCAAGACATCCAAAGGTGACAGGTCCTTTTGTGGGCGTAACTGTGTGTGGTGGGGGTGTGGGGTGGGGAATACTCCCACCCTCCCACCACCCTTACAAAGTGATGCATCCCTGCACATGGGCAGTTTGTAGGGTCATGCCAAAGTGGGGGCCATGAGAGACATTTATAAAATGATGCCTGACCTGCAGAGGCTGGGCATGCATGCATTTTGTTACTGTCTTTCAGCACTCTGGAACTGAAAGACCCAATGAAACAGATTGACAGGTGCTGACAAAGAGAGCAACCAGGAAGGCCTTGTCGTTTCCTTTTCCTTTTTGCAGTTTGACCACCTGAGTCAAGGGCTGATCCTTTGAGACTTGAGTTTAGCTCGATAGGAGCTCACTTCAGCTCTCTAGCAGTTCCTGACACCCACCCTTTTCTGTTTGGCCACTGCGAGAACAGAATGGGCCCCTGTGGGCCCAATCCAGCAGCCAGACTCTCCTTCGGTTGTCTTCTTATGTTCTAATGGCTAAAGACTTGAATGTATGGAACAAGGACTTCATGGCCATAACGACAAAAACTCATTTTTAAGAGAGAAAAGAACAGAGCAGTACAGAATAGAAGAGTTGGAAGGGACCACAAAGATCATCTATATCATGGGTAGCCAAACTAAGGCCCAGGGGCCGGATCCAGCCCAATCGCCTTCTAAATTCGGCCTGTGGACGGTCCAGGAATCAGCGTGTTTTTACATGAGTAGAATGTGTCCTTTTATTTAAAATGCATCTCTGGGTTATTTGTGGGGAATAGGAATTCATTCATTTTATTTTTTTTCCAAAATATAGTCCGGCCCCCCACAAGGTCTGAGGGACAGTGAACCGGCCCCCTGCTGAAAAAGTTTGCTGACCCCTGATCTATATTCTATCCCAACTCCCTCCAATGCAGGAATATGTAGCTGTCCCAAATGGGGATCAAACTTACAACCCTGGTGTTATCAGCACCACGCTCTAAGCAACTTCGCTATCGAAAGAGCGAGAGAGCGAGAGAGCGAGAGAGCGAGAGAGCGAGAGAGCGAGAGAGAGAGAGAGAGAGAGAGAGAGATGAGGAAACTGGATCCCTTGACAAATTCCAAGTCTTCTATGCTCTAGGGAAATTGCACTATAAACACAGCCCCACTTATCCCTCCGATTGTTCCAGGAGTTTTCCTTGGGGGAATAACAAAATCCTGTACAATAGCAGGAAACTTCCAGGGAGGAAGGGGAGCCAGGCCCTAACCTGAGCCACGAGATGCAGGTCCCTTAAATTAAAAGGCTGTCACCAGGTTTAATCAGGAGCTGCTCATAACCTTGGTCCTGGACCTTATTGGCTCCGTTATGGATGAGGCTTGGAGAAGATGGACCTGCTGTGTTTTAAAACATGTAATGGCGTGTCGGCTGCATGGGGTACACATTTCTTAGATGTATAACAGGGTTTCTGTCGCCTGCAACAAAATGCAGCTGCTTTAAAATATGAGCAGTCAGGCTTCAAATACAGCAGTATTGAATTTTGCAAGTGTAATGTAGGAACTGGTGGGCCTCCGAGCCCCCTAAGGCATGGACGGGTAATTTAGTCCCTCCTGTTTCCATGATGCTTACCAAGGCACCCCGGTGTTTTCTGGTGGGGAGGGGAGACACACACACATTTCAAATGCAGCTTATTTGTAAGGTCTTATAGCCTCCTCTCTACCCCACTCCCAGCCTTCTCTTAATGTGACAGCCTTCCAGAATTGTGTCTTAAGAAGTCAACAGGTTGATGTGCATCCTGGCTTCCTCTTTCACTGGAAGTCAAACCCTTCAAAGGCAGAAACTCCAAAATATAATAAAATATCTGCCTAGCAGGTTACTAAAGTGGTGTTTACTGCAGGTACTCTGCCACTACTTTGCACAACACCAACTACACGATTTGCAAGAAACACAGGCGCTTGGGGAGACAGCTGTGATCAGGGCAAGCCATGCCAATCCTGCTTCAGCCACCCATGTGTTGTTGTTGTTTAGTCGTTTAGTCGTGTCTGACTCTTCGTGACCCCATGGACCAGAGCACGCCAGGCACTCCTGTCTTCTATTGCCTCCCACAGTTTGGTCAGACTCATGTTGGTAGCTTCGAGAACACTGTCCAGCCATTTCGTCCTCTGTCGTCCCCTTCTCCTTGTGCCCTCCATGTTTCCCAACATCAGGGTCTTTTCCAGGGAGTCTTCTCTTCTCGTGAGGTGGCCAAAGTTTTGGAGTCTCAGCTTCAGGATCTGTCCTTCCAGTGAGCACTCGGGGCTGATTTCCTTCAGAATGGATAGGTTTGATCTTCTTGCAGTCCATGGGACTCTCAAGAGTCTCCTCCAGCATCATAATTCAAAAGCATAAATCCTTCGGCGATCAGCCTTCTTTATGGTCCAGCTCTCACTTCCGTACATCACTACTGGGAAAACCATAGCTTTAACTATACAGACCTTTGTCGGCAAGGTGATGTCTCTGCTTTTTAAGATGCTGTCTAGGTTTGTCATCACTTTTCTCCCAAGAAGAAATCCAGCTTGCACTTCTGTGAGTTCTCAGTCCACATACTGCTTAAGCCTGCCTTATAGAATTTTAAGCATAACCTTGCTAGCGTGTGAAATGAGCACAATTGTGCGGTAGTTGGAGCATTCTTTGGCACTTCCCTTCTTTGGGATTGGGATGTAGACTTATCTTTTCCAATCCTCTGGCCACTGCTGAGTTTTCCAAACCTGCTGGCATATTGGGTGTAGCACCCACTACAGCTGGGCAAAATCTGGTTTTCAACATTGTGATATATCATCAGCAAAACACTGAGATATACCGGTATCACGATGTCTGAAATAAAGATGGAGCTCTGGAACTCTGTAGAGGCATTGGCTGGCTTCACCCTGCATCGTGACTTTTGCCGGTGCCTGCCTTATGATCCGGCTCTCCCCTGCATGAGGCAGCAGAGAGCTGAGCCGGTGGAGTTAACAGGGGCTGAAGGAATCAAGAGAAGCATTGGCTGGCTTCACGGTTTTCCCCACATTGCGATGCTTGCAGAACACACACACACACACACACACACACACGGCTATACTGTATATTGCCAGGTCAAAAATGATGACACCCATATCACGATATGGACTTCAAACTGGTTTTGGACGATATATTGTCCAGCCCAACCACCCACTACAGATGGGTTGCCATTTCATCATGGCCCTCTCAGAGCTTTTTAGAAAGTGTCAGCATGCCCCGATGACTATGACTGTCATGTCCCGACAGTCACAGAGTGACATAGCCTCATTCTTCAGCTTCATCAGGAATGAGGGAAGCCACAGTTCATTAAAACCCAGAGGGACACAGGTTCCCCGTGAATTATTTAATGCATTTCCACCCTGCCTTTCCTTGGAAAAAGCCCAACCACCAGCCATGGGGAGCACAATGCAATTGTGAGTTGGGGATTGTCCAGCCACATGCAAAACGACCCTGTCAATTCGTGCTGTTTATAAAACCCAGGCTGAATGGGTTCATGCCATCTGCATGATGCTTGAGGACCCTCCTTTACTGCCTCCGTTGCACCTGTTTCTAAAAGGGCAAGGGAATGATGCGCTCAAAATCATCAAAATGCCAAACAGGTTGCTGGTGTGCAAAAGACATTACACTTAGGAGCAGGTTCCCCCCCCCAAATCTGTGTTTGCGAAAGAATCCCTCCAGGGGAACATGTATGGCTAACTGGTCCAGAAAGGAGAGGCTAGCATAGGGAGGGAGGGGACCAGAGGCCTTTGATCTGCAGCTTTCAGACTCTGCTCCAGCCAAATCGGAAAAATGTCTTTTAAAACAGAGCAGAACCCTAAGAATGCTGAGACACAGAACCTCCTGTTTTATAGACGTGTCATTGGTCTTTGGCAGACCTGAAATCCAGAGCCTCTGAGCCATGCAGAGCTTCCCTATCATGCAGCAGATGGCCATCCCTTCAGGACTCGGAGGCTAAAACCACAGACACATCCCCAAATCCATTTAAACACCAGATTACCCTCATTCCTGTCAGCTAAAGGAGCTGGGAGACATCAGCAGTTCCAGCCTGCTCCATTAATCAAAATTCAGTGAGAACAGCCAACGTGCCGCTATAAAGCCCCCCTGACTCCCAGCCAACGCCAGGCCAAAGCAAGCAGGCTCCATCAATCTTTATTTTTCAGGGGCCTGGCACTCAGGCCGAGGGGGAGGTAGGGAGGCCTGGTCCCCACAGGAGCAAGGCCATCCGACTCTGCCTTGGCTCCCAGGCACCCCCTTCCTCATCACCTTCGCTTCTTCCCTCCCTCGGCGCTTCCAACAGCCAGGTACTAGGATAGAAGCTCCCAGCGGGCAAGTGGTCTTTGCCAGGGCCATTCCGCACCATCTGGACTTTTTACTGAGTATGCCCTGGGCTGGAAGCTGCACCTCGCTAGTCCTGACCTTCTGGTGAGCGTGCAGCCAAGGGCTTTCCTGACATAGAAACACACTATCAGGCCAATGTCCCACCCAGTCCAGCTTCCTGTTCTCACAGTGGCCAACCAGCTGCTTGTGGGACAAAAGCTTCCCATTCATCTCCTGTGGCTTCCAGCAATTGGAATTCAGAAGCATTGCTGCCTCTGACTGTGGAGGCAGAGCATAGCCACCAGGGCTAGTAGCCTTTAATAGACATCTCCTTCATGAATTTGCAGACCCTCCAAGTGTCCCTGTTTTCCAGGGATAGTCACGGATTGACAAAAGCTGCCCCAAGTTTCTGATTTGATCCTGGAATGCCCCACTTTTCCTATGTTCATTGGAGAAATGCTGGAGGGTATGGAGTTATGCAACCCCGTTAGCAATTTCACTCCTCCAATGCTGCATTTGTGATTGGTGTAATTCACGTGCCAGTCTGAGAAGAGTGTGGGAAACAGAAGACAGTCTTATCTCTTTCGCTGTATGTTCTTTGTAACGCACTTTCACTTTTACTTGTGCCTGTTGTTTCTCTTGGAGCTGGAGAGAACGGACGCAATTATGCTTTTGCCTGTACATAGTGTGTGAAGATGAAGGGACCCCTGACCATTAGGTCCAGTCGTGACCGACTCTGGGGTCGCGCGCTCATCTCGCATTATTGGCTGAGGGAGCCGGTGTATAGCTTCCAGGTCATGTGGCCAGCATGACAAAGCCACTTCTGGCGAACCAGAGCAGCACACGGAAACGCCGTTTACCTTCCCGCTGTAGCTGTTCCTATTTATCTACTTGCATTTTGACGTGCTTTCAAACTGCTAGGTTGGCAGGAGCTGGGACCGAGCAATGGGAGCTCACCCCGTCACAGGGATTCGAACCGCCGACCTTCTGATCAGCAAGCCCTAGGCTCTGTGGTTTAACTCACAGCGCCACCTGGGTCTCTACTATGTCTCACACTTCTTGCTGTGTTCTGCCAGAAGCTTAGCGTGCATATATCATTATGATGTATGTCCCTAGAAGTGCACTGGAAGAGAAGGGAGCTACCTTTTCCAGAGCTGTGCGTACCAGAGGACGCTCAGAGTTCCGGGGGCTTGCAGGCAAGCCAAGGAGATAAGTAACTATCCAACCTTTAGAAGACATCTGAAGGCAGCCCTGTATAAGGGAACTTTTTAAATGTTCATTTTTTATGTTTTTATAGATGTTGGGAGCTGCCCAAGTGGCTGGGGCAACCCAATCATATGGGCGGGGTATAAATAATAAAATTATTGTGATGGACTAGAACACCCCTATTTGCACTGGAGAAATGTTGGAGGGTATGGAATTTGACCAATCCTCTTTGAAGGCCATCACTTTCAAACCTCAGGGAGGATGTTGAATTTTGGGAATGCACCAAACTCAAGGGCAGAAATGTAGCACATCAAGGACTTCTCTCCGTGCGGGGCTACCTTCATTGCTGCGTGGAGGAAGGGCCTGAGGTGGAGACATTGACAAGGCCAGAAGGGGGCGCTGTGCCAAGAAAGTACGGGCAGTTGAATTACAAGGGCGGTTGAAAGAAGGCCTGCAAAAGACAAAAACCTTCCTTTCCCACAAGCCTGACTTGCTCCCTCACCTCCAGAGCAGCCCCTTCCCACCGCTCCCGAAAGCACGAGAGCAACACCCAAGTTGGTTTTCATCTATCAAACACTTAAACTTTTACGACGGTAATTCTTTTAATAAGAGTTCTTTAAATATTTACGACTCAGAGGCATGCAGGCTGCACAGCGAGAAATGATAGCTTTAATCTCAGCAAGGCTCCCTCCACTTACTGACGTGCCCTCCAGAAGCTGGAGCTGAAGAGCAGAGCTGCCATTTATTCCCCAAGTGGGAGCGGGGAGCAGTGGAGATCCCGGGACTTGGGAATTCACCTAGTGGTCCGCCTGCAACTCTAGGCACTCCAACCCCCTGGGGGTCAGGGCAGGAGCAGCATTCATCCCTGTGGCTGTAGGCATTGTAAGCTCCCTGGGCAGGTCAGGTCTGGTATATCAATAGCTCATGGGGACCTGAACCTTCTGCCTTCGTCTAAGTCAACAGTGCAGACCTTTCTCGCCTGCCATACTTCAAACTCCAGCTTCTGCAGTTCAAGTTCTCAGAAATAGTGGGTGACTTCAGAGAAAGTGGACTGGAGAAACACAGCTTCTGCGGGCTCTAGCTCACCTCTCATTGCATTGCCTGGATAGGTAGCCTTAAAGCAGGCTTCCTCAACCTCGGCCCTCCAGATGTTTTGAGACTACGGTTCCCATCATCCCTCACCACTGGTACTGCTAGCTAGGGATCATGGGAGTTGTAGGCCAAAAACATCTGGAGGGCCGAGGTTGAGGAAGCCTGCCTTAAAGGTTTGAGATGCACATTTCATCCTGAGGTTCTATGGCAGCTCCATTTGAGGAAAGGCCATAGCTCAGTGGGAGGACATCTGCCTTATATGCAAAAGGTCTCAAGTTCAATCCCCAGTGGCATCTCCAGGTAGATCACAGATTTTGGAGTTGGAAGGGACCCTGAGGATCATCTAGTCCAACCCCCTGCAATGCAGGAATACACAGCTGCAACCTCGGCACTATCAGCACTATGCTCCAACCAACTGAGCTACCCAGCTGTGAGAGACTCCTGTCTGAAACCCTGGAGAGCTGCTGCCAGTCAGTGCATACAATACTGAGCAAGCTGGACCAATGGATGTACTCAGTATAAAGCAGCTTTTTGTAGCCCTATATGCCAATCAGAGTAGACCCGCTGAAGTCATAGCTGCCAAGTTATCCCTTTTTTAAAGGGATTTTCCCTTATGCTGAATAGGCTTCCTCGCGAGAAAAGGGAAAACTTGGCAGCTATGGCTGAAGTTAATAGGCATCACTAACTTAGGCTCTCTCGTCGAATGGGCTGGAAATGCTCTTTAAGACCTCTGGAGTTCATTAATGTGCTGCCTTAAAGCTTTGAGACGCACATTTTGCCAAGATGTGTCTACAGTGCCTCCATTCAGAGGCAGGGTGCTAAGGAAGATCAGCAATTGGAGGGTCACCAGTGAAGATGGTGGTGATGGTGGGGTGCCTGGAGACACCACACCCTGCTGGTGGCCCATCTAAAAGTGCCTGGCAGATCACCGCAGGAAGGATGGACTAGATCAGCCTTCCCACACCTGCTGCCCTTCAGATGTTGCTCATCATTGACATCCCAGATCACCGGCTCAATTGTTTATCATCTTCAATGCCTTCATCATTCAGTCACTCCTAAAACACATTGACATCCCAAGGCTGCAATGCAATGGCTGTGCCTTACAGCATATACTGTGATTGCTCTTCGGTTGAAAAAATAATAAAATTAGGAAGAAGAGGCACTTGCTACCTGCCTAGAACAACAGCGATAAGGTGAGCTACACGCAAAAAGTGTTCAACACCACAGCATGGAAGGCAAGGCTTTCTCTAATTGCAATGTTCTCCAATTGCAATATTCGCTTCAAAGAAAGCACATGAGATACACGGGGGGGGGGACACCTGACAAGTGTCAAGGATGCTATTGGGCTGCTGGCTCTCCTTAGCAACCTCCCCTCCTTCTGTATACTCCTCCCCTCCTTCTGTATACTCCTCGGTCTAATTGTTGTCCATAGCCCTTTATTCTCATTGGCTGTGGGAACTCATGTGATTCTGATTTGTGTCAGACCAAGTCAGCTGGGCCACCTCAGCCAATCGGATCCAGGAGCACTGTGGCCAAATGTGGGCAAAAGCAAAGCAAAACAAAACAGGAAGTGAAGCCCCATCTAGACAACACAAGAAATGCTGAAACAACAACAGCAACACCCAAACTGAGAGAAAGATAATACAAAACCAGAAGAAACAAATAACTCTCTGCAGTCTCAGCTGCTTTGTGGCACCCAGAAGGTTTGAGTCTTTGCATTTGCAAGCCCCTTCCAAGTTGGTTTTGAGACTTTGCACAGAGATGGAAGGAAGGGCAGAGAGGTGAGGCGTTTCCAACTGGGGGGGTCTCCTCCCCAGACCAAGTGCAGACATGGGCAAAGCAAGCCGTATCAATCCTTCCGTGAACTCCAAGCAGAAGCATGTGGAGTTCTACAGATCATGTCACCATCAGAGCTCCTGGCAGGACTGGGAGCCACCCACAATTTGCATGCATGCAAAAGCCACCGTGTATTTCTTTATTAAAATGACCTGGATCTGATTTAACATGTGGGGAAGAAGCTGCCTATAGCAAGAACCCACTGGATACACTGGGCCCATTTGTATTCAAGGTGACGCGCCGCATCTGTCAACACGTTTGCCGCTTATATCTACCACCTCTTATTTATAATCTAGCTCCGTTTAATGAATGACAGTGGTTCTCATTGCAGGAAATTTGATTAATCAATTTAAGTGCTTAATCACAACAGCCTTGGTGAGAGAACACTGGCGATGAAGGTACCTCTCACTTTGATGTGCGAGAATTGGGGAGGGGGAGAGGGGGTTGGAGGGAGGGAGGGAGGGGAAGAGATTAAAGTGACTCCTATAGAAGGAGTTGGCTCAGAGGAACAAATGAGAAACTATTACAATGTATGCCCTAATCCAAGTAAAAGGCTGACATTTTTTTCTGTTCAGAACATCATAAGCGCCTGCTGTCTCAGGAGCATCTTAGTCCAGCATCAAACCAGTTCTCAAACTAGCTAAACTGATGCCGCAAATGTAACCCACAGCCAGAACCTGAGTGCAATAGCAACTCCCCCCCACTTGTGATTCCCAGCACTGGGAATTCAGAGACAGCACCCAGCAAAACATCACCACAGGCAAGGCTTTTTTTGCAGCTCAAACTCACTGGAACTCAGTTCCAGCACCTCTCAGGTGGGTACAGTTGCCATTGTAAGTCAACAAGGCAGGTGTTTGTGGTGATTTCTGGCACATTTCCCCCCTTAGAAAAATAGCAGCAACCACAGGTACGCCAAAACAGCCAATATCCCAATTAAACAGGTCCCCCCCCCACAAACGGCGGCCAGGATGCACACCTGGCCAGGACGGTCTTCCTGTTATATACCTGCTGGGATTGGGCTGGACAAGGCATCTGATCCTCACCTGAGCCTACTCCAATTGAGGAATCACACACCTCCTCCCAGAGCTAAGGAGCCCCACCTGGACTGTCCTTCCTAGCCTGCCATCCCCCAGAGCTTGCAAGTTCTCACCTAAATCTCATGAGATCTTTTGTTCTCCTTGACATCTTGCAAGACTTTGATGAGATCTTGCAAGAAATCAGCAGGATACCAGCACCTATACTGGGTGGGCTGGCCTTGCACACTTGTATCTGTTTTCCTGTAAGCACACACCTTTATTAAAAAAATTACAAGTTTCTCAATCTACCAGATTTGCACAAAACAGCAGCCCTGTTTGTGTGTGTGTGTTTGTGTTGCTCCAAGCCAGGAAACCTGAAATCCATGGGTATTTGTTTACATGTGTAGACCTCTTGTGATCTACTACGCTTACACAAAAGAGAATTACAAAACTAAAAGTAAGTGATGTCGCACTCCAAACTAGGTAAGAATTTGGAGTTGTTCACATTAAAAATGCCTGTAGCTTCATTTCCTCCTGCTTTCCTCCCCATCTCCTGGACCCATGGGCATAGCCAAGTAGGGGCAGATCCACAAATATTATTGAAAAGCATGGAAAGTACTCAAATATCTGAATTTCTCGCCCCCCGCCCCCCTGCAGAAGCCTGCCCCCCCGCAATGTTCTATTTACAGGGTATTTCTAGCTGTAATTTCCCAACAAAAGCTCAATGTGATTTCCAAACAAACAAACACTTTGGCTCTCCACACAAAAATTCTGGCCATGCCCATAAGAGAAAGGATCATAGGTTCAAAGCAAAATCCCACCCAGTCTAGCAGCAACCAGTCAGATGTTCCTGAGGACGCCTGAGCATCCTCAGGGACTCCTGCAAATCCTCATGTATCTCAACACTCTTTGGCTGGGGTTTCTGAAGTGGTGAAAACAGAAAATCCAAAGTGTGCATAGTTGGGAGCTGGGTTGAAGCAGCAAAAATGGCAGGAGTGATGCAGCTGGATGTGCACTGGCTCCATGTGGCGGCTGTGTAGTGAAGTACATTAGAGAAATTCAAGGGGCTTTCCCCTGCTCCTGAGCTATTGTGCAAGGCCAATAAACCCTCTGGAGTTGCACCATCCACCTCCTCTTATTAGGCTCGGAGAGGCTGTCCAAAACACTGCCTGCACCCAGGAGAACTTGGGCTTATTGTTGCTATTGTTTTTGTTTGTCAAACCACAGCAGCAGTTGATTGGTTTTTTTTTTAAAAAAAACAACCTTCATTTTTTAAAAAATATGTTGCTTGGCTTTAACAACAACAAAGCAAGCAAGCAAGCAAGCAAACAAACAAACAAAAGCAGATGTCTTCAGAACTATGCAGGACACATTTAGGAGAGTCTATGTCAGGGTCCCTAAACTACGGCCCCCGGGCCGGCTGCGGCCCAATTGGCCTCCCAATCCGGCCCGCGGCGACCCCCGCCGCCCGCTCTTACGGCGCGCGGCGCGGCGACGATCTTCAAAATCGGCAAAAAATCACCGAAAATCCTTTGTGCGCATGCGTATGGGCCTCTCCTGACCCAGAAGAGGTCATTTCCGATGCACTTCCGGGTCGGGGGAGGCCCATACGCATGCGCACAAGCGATTTTCTGCGATTTTTTCCCGACCGTGTGCGTGTGCGCATGCGCACGGGCGCGCACTCCCCCGCCCTCCGGCCCGCTGCGCGCGCACTCCCCTACCCTCTGGCCCGCCGCGCGGTCGGTACGGCGGACACCGGCCCGAAGCCCGGTAAGTCTGGAGACCCCTGGTCTATGTTGTAAGGCAGGCTTCCTCAACCTCAGCCTTCCAGATAATCAGGTGGGGGGGGGGAGATTCATGTTCCCTTCCCATGCAGCGGTGCTTGCAGGGCCCAATAAAGGGCAAAAAGCGGGAGTCCCTGGCCCCAGAGCAGCGGGATGTAGGTCAAACTCCCAGGCCGAGGTTAGTGTAAGGGCATGCTGTGTAAGTTTGCGCTTTACAGTCCCCTCTCACTGTGCCTCATCCACCTGCATATCCTCAGCCAGACGGGCTGAGAGGGTTACCTGCCAAGGCCTATGCCAAGTTTCCCACTTCTGAAGCTGAATAACGTTGTGGCCAATTTGAACCCATACTCTGGTCTCTTGTCTCATTCTTTGGGGGGAAGGGGTAGGCACCACAGACAGGGCCAGATGATGTCTGTGTCAGAGCCAAGCTCCTTCCATTTGTGCTTGAAGGCAAAAAGGGTCACTAATTGAACTTGCCAAAATAATAATAATAATAATAATAATAATAATAATAATAATAATAGAACTTGCCTGAGTCTGAAGCTTCTTAACACTAGTCCTTTTGTGAAAGGAGAGCAAACAAACTCCTGATACTGTACTAGAAAGCTGTGGACTCTTATCCAAGTCTGCAAACTGCCTAATCCACACAAGGAACAATGAGAAGAGAAGGGAGGGGGGGAAGGAATCCCCCCCCCCCGAAAAACCCAACCCCAGCTTCCCTGCAGACCCAAAAAGAGTGGCGGCATTTTGGGGGGGGGCACAACAATGCAGATTACTGGCTGCTCCTTCGCTCTGCATCCTGCCAGTCGCATCAAAGGGAGGGGAAAGAATTGATGGCAGAATAAAAAGTCCCTCTTCTAATCCTGTTGTCTGTGGTTAGGGGAGAGATAAATTCTAATTAAAAAGGGAAATAATCATTAAAAGATGTATCCACGCTGAACAGTGCAATTAATCAAGGACTTTGTTAATACATATTCATATTTGTTGCCTCACTTTTTAGTCAGGAAATTGGATGTAGCACACAGGCACATAGCAGAAAGCTGCCGAGGCAGCAAGTGGACCGTGGCGGGGGCCACTTGGAATCTCTCCCCGTTCTCCCCACACTCCTCTCTACTGCCTAGAAACATGCAGAGTCCTTTGCTACCGTCTGCCACAGCTCTCAAGTCTTCTTAAAACTAAGGTCCTGTCAGTGCCAGGGGAGAGGCTGGTGGCCTGCAGAGAATGTGGGCCTAGAAACTGGGGGAATGTTATGGGGGCAACAAGATTCTCACCACGGAGGCTAGAGAGGATCCCTTAGAAGTCACCCTCCCGGAGGAAATTTAGACAATCAACGCAATAGGCACCAGGGACCTGAATCTCCATTCCATATACACGATAGAATGCCAGTGTTATGCTAATGAAGAAAGAATGGATTGCTAGGTTTCTTTGGACAGGTAGTCTTGCTGCGACTCCCGAACCAGATGACACTTGGGATCCCTTGGCAGAGACCTAAAGACACATGCAGTTAGGTGTGTGTATCTCAAACAAGAGAGCACCAGGGCCACGCTGTGGCAAACCAGTTTTTGAATAATAATAATAATAATTTATACCCCACCCATCTGGCTGGGGTTTCCGGGTCACCTTCAAAGGTAGCCCCACATAGAGCGCATTGCAGTAGTCCAAGCGGGAGATAACCAGCAAGCCCCCCGTCCAGCCTCCCACAACCTTGCGAAATGGCAAACCACTAATTTCTACATCTGAGTGCAGTGGTCTGACCGTGAATCAAAGTGGTCGTCTTGGAGAATCAGTATACAAGAGTGGTGGACTCTTGGTTCAGTCAGTCCTAAAGCTCATCATGCAACCTTGAGTGAATCGTTAGCCTACACTACCCCGCAATGTTGTTCTTGTGGGGGTACAGACAAAGGGGGACCTTGCACACTTCTTTGAGGGAGCGGCAGGTTTAAAACCCAACAGAAAATTAATCTCTGGTTTTGAAGAGGGCTTAGACAAACTTGCCACTAACATAAACAGTATATGGAAACTGCAGCAGCAGCAGCAGTCTACCTTTGAATACTAATTGTTGGTTGTTTTGGGAAAACAAGAAGGATGAATGCAATCATCCTCTGCTTGTGGGCTTCCAGAAACCAACTGGTTGGCCACTCTATGGAGCAGGATGCTGGACTAGATAGACCCTTGGCCTGATCCAGCCAGTTCGTCTGAAATTTTGTTTGGTTTATTATGTATTTTTTTGTTTTGTTTTTCCTTTATAGCCCATCTTTTCCTCCAAGCAGCTCAAGGTGCTGTGTATGGTTTCCCCCCTTCCTCATTTAGTCCCCACAACAACCCTGTGAGGTAGGTCAGGATGAGAGAGGCAGTGACTGGTTCTAGTCACCCTGGGAGTTTCATGGCCGAGCGGGAATTTGAACCTTGGCTTCCCAGGTCCTAATCCAACACTCTAAGCACTGTACCACACTGGCTTTCTGCTATTTTGTTCTTATGTCACCTCATTCTCTTGCCCGCTGCCCATCTGCATTGTATTGAGATGCTGAATTATAGTGCAAATAAGATACCTTAATAATAATAATAATAATAATATTGTTGCATTTGAAGCGGTTGCGATGCACACCAGAAAGGGCGCTTTCACAAGTTGCCTCATCACAGGGATTCATTAGGAAGAGAGACTCAGCTCGGCCTCCCGGGGGCCTCTGCAAAAACAGAACAGAATGAGCCCCGCAGCAAGAACACCAGACCGAAAGGCATCCTAGCAGTGTGGCTGGAACGGCGTTTGCCGCCCTGACAGGCAATATCCATCACTGCCAAGGCAAAAGGAATAATTAAGTCCAAGAGGAGTCGGGTAATTAGCAGCTGATGGGGAAACTTGGCAATAACTCTGATGGCGCTCAAATCACAACCTGGATATGACCACAACCAGTCTCCAACAGACAGAAAAAAATGGGATCCTTAGGACCTTTGCGGTGGAAAGAAAAGTAAGGCAGGGTCCGTCCCCCAGATCCAAACCTGGGACCTTCTGTTTGCACAACAGATGCTCAGCCCCTGAGCTATGGCTTTTGCTTCTTATATCTCAGGGAGAGAGGAACACCAAGACAGTGTATCTGTTTGCATTGCAGCCTGTCAGGGTTCAGCCCTGAGTTCTCCTTACAGGAACAGCAGATCACCCCACTGTCAGAGCTGTTGGATATGGGGTCCCTGGCTCTGGACGTCCCAAACTGGCTGCCTGGACTCCTAGATGGATATCGGGCCCTCCCACATCTCTGCCAGGGCCATGAGCAGAAAAATTGCTGAGCCAGGCAGGAGCATCATGGTTGCCATGAGAAGAGACCCCCATGTGAGGTTACTTGGAAGAAGGGAGCCATGCAGGAAGTCAGGGCCTGGCGGAGAGCCGGGAAGGTCTGGAGCCTCTAACTCCTGTTTAAGCTCTCAGCTTGAACTGCTTCGCTGTACCACAAATTCCTAATAACAGAATCATGGAATTGTAGAGTCGGAAGGGACCACGAGGGTCATCTAGTCCAACCCCCTGCAATGCAGGAATATTTTGCCCAGCGTAGGGCTCGAACCCAGGACTCTGAATTAAGAGCCTCATGTTTTACCAACACAAAAGATCCATGGAAAGCTTTATAGAGTTGTAGAGTTGGAAGGGTCATTTAGTACAACCCCTGCAATACAGGAATCACAATGCATCTGCAGGTAAATATGGGCACACCCCTGCATTGCTATAGCTGCAGGTCCCAGAAGGAGAATGGGACAGGTTAGGCCAGAGGCATTCAGTTGCTGACTCCTGGGGTTAGCTGCCAAGGACAATGCGCTGCTAACCTTTGAGAGAGTGAAACTGACTTAAGCCAGAGGCAAAAAGAGACAGGATAAAATGGCAAAGCAGGACAGGGAGACAAGAGATTCAAAACAAATATTCACAAATGTCTGATGACCACCAAAACCACCAGATTCACGCCACACATTGTGAAACTCCTCTGCATTGGAGGGTTTTGTTCTGCTGGCCTCTCTCGGTTGTTTTGGAAGACATAGGACCTGGTCTCTCCTGAGCTGCCAGGAAGCAAACACGGCTGAACGCTAAGGACCTCTGCATCCCATCGACCAAACGCCAGCAAATGGGAACACTGAGGCAGGGGAAGCGGCCTTGACCCAAATCAGCTAATGGGTCTGCCTAGCACAGTATGGTAGACACTGGTCGGCAGTGGTATCTCAGGGTTTCAGGCAGAGATGGGGATTGAGCCTAGGGCGTTTTGCAAGTGCTGTCCTGCTGAGCTACCATGGCGTGACTACATGCTGGCTTTCAGATGCTGAACTCGGTAGCAGGTCAGGATTAGATGCTAGTAAAAGCTGAAAACCAATGTGAAGGTCAAATATATCTAGCTATAGCTAAAGATAAACCCAAATATTTTGGATTGTCAAAAACAGGATGAGATAACCTGTCCCATCTGGCTGGGACTGACGGGATTTGTAGCGCAGAATATTTGGAGGGCACCAGGTGAAGGAAGCCTTCCTTAAACTACCTGACCCAGATTGGGGCCCGTTACCTGCCTCGGAGACCCACTGCACAGAATTGGCCAGGTACCCATCGCTTAGGGCTTCAGCAACCCGCCGGCACATTCACAGTTCATTACCGCAAGTTTATATCTGATTCCAACCCTGCTTCTGCTTTTTTTCTCTCTTTTTGCTGCCGATATGATGAAAACCTTCTAGTAAAATCTTCATTAACTCCTGTCACAGCTCAGCTCCAACATTATTTTTCCTCATATTAGGATTTCCAGCTCGACTCTGATGTATTTTTTTTTATTGTCAGGCTAGGAGGAAAACACTTGTCTAATTTGCAACATCCCCATTATATGCCTTTTATAACGGTTGCTAAAGGAGAATAAATATGAAATAGTTCTCTGCATCGCAGCCGTATTTCCATATGACTTTAATGCTCGGGATGATTTCTCTCCCTTCCTGCCGTCTGCTTGCAATTCTCCTAACCTTGTGACGACAGTCAAGACGTTGCCATACCTGGGAGGGCAAATGCACTTCTGGCCAGGTGATGGGACAAGACACAAGGGATGTCAGGAGATGGATTATAGGTGCAGCTACTGGAGTGTCCTAACCTTGCCAGCGTCACTTTTCTTGCACAAACAATTGTCAGAAACATAAGAAGCAGGATGGTATGGGTGCAGGTAGTCCAACATTTGAGGCTACTCAATACATTGCCTTGGGGAACGTCTTAAAAGATGGGGTAAGGTAAAGGGACCCCTGACCAACTGCTAGGTTGACAGGAGCTGGGACCAAGCAACAGGAGCTCACCCCGTCGCGGGGATTCGAACCGCCGACCTTCTGATAGGCAAGCCCTAGGCTCAATGGTTTAACCCACAGCACCACCCATGTCCTAAAATATGGGGTAGGAACTCCTAAAACAAACAGGCACATTGCCAGGAGCAAAGAGCTTGGCCCAGCTTGCTTGGTGACATGCATGCTTCCCAAGTGGAGTGAAGTTCGCTACACAGTCATAGGACTGTAGAGTTGGAAGGGACCCCAAAGGCCATCCAGTCCAACCCCCTGCAAAGCAGGAATCACAGCTAAAGAATCCCTGGGGTGCTGCCCCACCAACCTCAGCCAGCCCCAACTTGCTTGCCTTCTCACTTAAAACCAGTCCAACTGCCTTCCTGCTTCCTCCTCATTCTCAAGTTTCAGTCTTGTTCCTTGTGGAGCTCAGGATGGGATCAAAAGGAGCAAGGGTAGGCCCTGTCTGCCACTGGATCCTGCTTCATCTGTTGTTTGGACTCCTTGCCTTCTGTCCTACAAGCCATAGTGGCCACCAGCCTCCATCATACACAGAAGAATCATTAAACCATAATGACCAATCGAGCAGAGTGGAAGGGTTCAAATTCCCACAAAATTTCAAATTTCACAATTCGAAAGTGTCGCTGGGGCCAGACCTCCAAGACTTGACATTTGGGTTTCAAAGCTGGAATCTGGCATGGAACTAAAGATTTAACCTCAAAACCATTATTTTGAGGTTTGGGATCAGGGAGCAAATGGAATGAATGAGCAACCTCCCCACCCCCACCCCCCACCCCACCCCCATATTAAATGCTGCAGAAAGTCAGCTGACTTGGGGGCTGTCACATACGCTGAGGCCGCTGCTGTTGCCTAATGTGAAATATTGTCACGGGTTGACATGCGACATGTCAGATGCTGTCAAAGTCTGGCTGCGATTGCATATCAGCTGTCAAATGCTATCAGATACCAACTGGCAGGTCACATCAGCAGTGAAATATTGACACTAAATATCATTGGATGTCAAATGCTGACTCGGAATATTCGGGGCTGACTCAAAACGTTTTGCTGCCTGGAGGTGAAGGACAGGATCCATCCCCTCCCAGCAGTTTCACATAGATAAGTTGTTTAGGCTGGGGGCTGAACCTCACCAGCATTGGTGATAGGGCAGAAGATGAGCTTGAGGCCCAGACATGTGTGATACTTAGCCGCCATGTATGATACTGCTGCCCTTCAGCACCTGCCGCCTGAGGCAGCCACCTCACTCTGCCTAATGCAAGGGCCGGCCCTGAGCGTATTGAGTACCAGCCAAATATTTGCACATCTAGAGAACATATGGGAGTAACTTTCTTTCAGCTCTGGCTCTTGAGTCCAATGGGGCTCCCCTATCCTCTAGGATAAGAATATATAGGATTGCAACCGTGGTATACTTCTAGCACAGCATCACAACCGGGTGACCAGGATCCACAAGCCACATGGAGACTTGACTGCCAATCTTTCTGATGATCACTACTGAGCCAAGTGGTGGTGCAGAAATGGGTCATACTTTACGTTCACCAGTGACAATACCAGGGATTGCACAGGGTCTTCTTCATTACCTGCCTCCTCCTATGGCCCCTGAAAGTGGATCATGGCAGATGCTGTGTGGAAGTATGCATAAATCAAGATGTGCTCTCCTCCAGGAGTGGGTGGGACTTTGCTGGACACACAACACACTGGAAGGTGGTGGACCCTCCTTCATTTCAGATTTTTAAGCAAAGGTTGCTTGAACATCTGCCAGGGATTCTTTACTTGTGATTCCTGCATTGTAGGGAGTTGGGCTAGATGGCTTCTGGGGTCCCTTCCAACTCTACGATTCTAGGATCCCCTTGCTTCTTTCCCTGCCTACTAACATCAGGTGGGCCCCTGGTCTTTTCAGGCCAGCTCAGGGAGAGTCCTGCCCCTTCTTCCAGAGGCCTCAGCCTCATAGATCACATGTGGGGATGAAAGAAATTTAGGAGAATATTTTCTGGCCTAAAGCAAAATGGGAAGGACTCTTCTCCCAGCACCTTCAAGGAAGACACAGTTCCTACTGCCCACTCCTAGCAGACAGTCCTGGTTTTAGAAGATGCCGTTTCTGTCCTATTATAATGTCCTCTCTCTTTTTTGGTACAGAGAGCCCTGCTCAAAAAGGGACTTCTCCGAAATGCACCGTAAACTTCCACACCTGGCGCTTTGTTTGCTTCTCTCTGGCTCTTCTTCTACGGCTGCTTTTTTATCCTCCCCATTGTTAGCCCATGATGCAGAATGGAAAGGAATGGAAAGAAAAGAAGAGAAGAGAAAATGGAACGTTTCCAACTTTGCTGTGAGCCAATTCATTTGATGGCCCTTAGTTTCATCTTAGCCCTCGATTATCTTTAAAGATAAGAAGTCATTACGCTTTGGAGAATTAATAATTATCAGCATTCAAAGCCATCCACGGGCATGATCAATTTAAACTCCTGAGTGGGAGGGAGGGGCTGTTGTGGAGGAGGCAGGAGAGAGGGATTGAGCTTTGGATACTGTACATAGGCCATGCGCACACATGTACACACACACACAAGCTCTCACTTTTACATGGTTCCAACTGTTAAGGTTCCTCCTTGTGCCACGTCAGTTTAGGGTTTGGAGAAAGGCCTTGCAGAGGTTGAAGTAGAGATGACAGAGTAGAATGATGTTGGCAAAAGCTGGGGAGAGAATCCAACGCACTTAAGCTGTTCTTCACTTAGTGCCCATAAGTAATTCCCTTCTGAGAGAAACTGGCTAAAGATCAAAAATCAAAGTATAGTTAAGTTGGCAAGGGGGATCGTTCAGCTCCCCCTCTTTGGCCTACCCAGGCTGCACCTCTGCCCTCCTTTAGAAGCAGTTGATGGCCCCGGATCAGGTCCTTCCTGCTGCCACTTCTCGTAGCCCACCACTAAGTGTGCTCCAAACATGGAGAGATCTGACCTCCAAGCGTCCTCTGGACAACTCTCTGCTTGTTATGCTATTTATACAGCTAAAAGCAAATTATTGTGTATGCCTGTATTAAATCTTCCTGTTCCAATTTAAAAGCCTCCCAGCCTCCTGCTATAGCTCACCGGCCCTTGGCAGCCGTGACAGTAAGTAAGCCTTTAAGAAAGGCTTTTCTGGACAGGCCTCGGCGAAAATACCAAGTTTACATTGCCCACAATCAACCAATAAATTTTTCATGCCTCCCCCAAACCCAAACGGGGGCCCTTTAGTCTCTTCTGATTAGTCTGGAGAAATTTACCAAAGTTCAAAACAAGCCCATGGAGCTCAGCTTTCTTGACATTCAATAAGCAGAGAAAAAGGTCGACATTTACTTGTATTAATTTTTTATCAAAGCTGAGAAGCTCATTTTCATGGGAGATAATAAATGCTGTCCGAGAGCTGCTCTCGTAAGATATACAGCGCCGGTCAATTCCACCACATGAAAAATGGCAAGGCTTGGGAGCCCTTCTCCCTTGTCTTCTGCTCCGACCTTATCTCAAAAATCCCGTAAATTACGGCTGCTTTGTTTCATCAGGAGTTGTGGGAGTTTGAGACTCACTGGAGACTGCTGAGCAAGGGAAAAGAATCTTCCAGAGGGAGAAGCCGCAGATATACCTTGAGTTCTTATCCCAGGTGGGGAAGACTTAGGAAGGGGGAGCCCCTCCGGGATATCCCCAGCAACTTATTTACCTATCTAAATGAGTATTTCTCAACCTCGGATCCCCAGGTGTTGTTGGACTACAACTCCTATCATCCTTCGCTAGCAGGACCAGTGGTCAGGGATGATGGGAGTTGCAATCCAACAACATCTGGGGACCCAACGTTGAGAAAGGCCGATCTAAACAGGGTACACCCCACTTTTCATTCAAGCCTACTAGCAACACTGCCACCAAAACAATCAAAATTACATTAACTCTTAATTCCAATTATCAGTAGTAGGGTAATTCTTTTATTAGGTTAACCGAAGTATCACAAAATAGCGGAAGCTACCTTATATTGAGCCATACCATTATCATTAGTGTTGCCTACACTGGCTGGCAGCAGCTCTCCAGAGTTTCAAGCAGGTGTCTCTCCCAGCCCAACCTGGAGATGCCACTAGGGTTTGAACCTGGGACCTTCTGCATGCAAAGCAGATGCTCTGCCACTGAGCCAAGATGGCGCCTCCCCAAGCACTCTGAAATGTGCAAGCTTTAGAGTTCCCCAGCTAGATGGTAAAATACAGGCAGAGGGCCCGAGAGTAGCATAGAGAAAAAGATTGGGTGCTATGAACACTGCATCTGGAGAGAGTCTCAAGGCAGGAGTTGACAGACACTGGGTTACAGTTCCTATTAAGAGCAGTCCCACTGAAGCAAAGGAGCACCACCGACTTAGGTTTCATGAGTTTCAGTGACTCTGCTCTGAGAAGACCTTAGTTGGGTACCACCCAATCCAATGGAGCTCTCTGTGAGACACCATGCCGGGTTTCAGTGGTAGCAAGACCTGCTGGGAAGGAGAAACAGGTTGCTCAGGTCTTTCCTCCATCCTTGGTGGGTTCCTGGGTGGGTGGGAAGCAGAAGTCAAGAGAGGCTAGGAGGCGGGTTTTATATTAACAAAAGTGAAAACTAGTTACAGACTTAGGTGGCTCCAGCATCAGCTGTTCCCCCCCCCCCCCCGCACTCAACAACCCTTTGTTTACCTGATGAAGAGTTATGGAAAACTCAAATGTTTGCATACAATTTGATGCAGATTTTCGGGTTTTTTTTTCCTATGTGGCTGAAACGGCTACCATTGCTTTTTTCTGAAAATGCCCAGGACATCAAGAAGAAGAAGAGTTTGGATTTGATATCCCGCTTTATCACTACCCGGAAGAGTCTCCAAGCGACTAACATTCTCCTTTCCCTTCCTCCCCCACAACAAACACTCTGTGAGGTGAGTGGGGCTGAGGGACTTCAAAGAAGTGTGACTAGCCCAAGGTCACCCAGCAGCTGCATGTGGAGGAGCCAAAACATGAACCCAGTTCACCAGATTACGAGTCTACCGCTCTTAACCACTACACCACACTGGATCATTGAAGTACATTGGGGGGGGGGTGGATCCAGAGGCCCCAGCCCTAAACCTCATGTGTGGGATAACAATATGCTCTTCCTCTCTGCGCCTTTATTAATCCTCTAGTTTACTCTGCCTTCCCACATGTTCAGTGCTAAAGTATTGAAAAAACAACAACAACCCCCTACTCTTTAAAATAAAATACCGACCAGGGTTCAAGTTTGCATTTGGCTTTAAATCTCACTGCAGTGAGGGCCAGTCACTGCCTCTCAGCTTAACCTACCTCACAGGTTTGTTGTGGGGATTAAAAGAGGAGGAAGAACCATGTACACCATCTTAGGTTCCTTGGAAGAATTTTATATAGGTGATTGTGCACAGGAGCATGCAGAGATTTCTTTTATTCTGCCTTGTTTTATTCAAGGTGCACCCACATTTTGGGGGGTGTTCGGTTGCAGAGCAGAGATAAGAAGGAAATGAAGAAACTAAAAGTTGCTGCAAACTCCACAGGCAAAAGAAGTTCTCCGGTACAAAATCCAGGTAGGGGAAACACAATTCCTAATCTGCCGGTTCCACCTTGTAAACAGCATCATCCCCCACCAAATACAGGGGAGGAATGTGGATGATGAGGCAGGGGGAGTCAGAAACTTCCAGTCAGCCCAGGGCATTTTGCTGCCTGAGACATTTTCAATCCCTCTCAGGGATGGAGAGGAAATTCAATTAAGTTCACATTTAAAAGGAGAACAGGCCAAATCTGCACTTTCTGAAACAAGATGCAAACTGAAACACAACCGCCCGTCAAAATTCACACTTCTTCCAAGTTTTGCAATGCAGTTATCCTTGCCCCCTCCAAGTAAAGTGTGCAAAAGAATGCTTAAGTATGCATATATTAGCGAAAACAGCATTTGAAGATATATTATTATATGGGGGAACATTTTTTTAAAAAATGATATGTATGTTAGGCAAGACTGCACACAAAAATGTCTTTATTGGGGAGAAATTTGCACAGAGACACTGGCAAATCTGCACGAGGCTTTTCTTTGAAAAATAAATAAATTGAAAATTCATGCAGAAATACGGAGAACTGGATTTAAGATGGGGGGGGGAAATGAGGAACTGACAGGGACCCCTATGCAAGCCAGGATACACAGCACCCAAAGTCAGGCAAGTGGCTTTGCTACCTGCAGCAGGAAACTCCCCAAATGCTTCTGTCTTCCCCTTGCCTGGCAGAAGAAATAAAATCCTGACACATTAACTACCATAACAACTTGCTGCCCTTTTGCGACTCTCAGACTCAGCACCCTGAGGTGCCCACTTCTCTCTGCTGATGGTACGGCCAGACTTGGAGGGCTTCCTAAATGGATGCTGCCCATGGCCAGATCCTGATACTCCCATCTGGCAACTTTGCCTCTTCAGAGAGGGAACTGGGAAGTTCAGACAACCTGGTCTCATCCCCAGAGGGGTCTGGGGCTTGAGAAGGCTGGCTGGGGGTGGCTGGCTGGTTGGGATCCTTCCTCCCTTTTCTTAAAACTAGCTTTTCTCAAACTACCAACTCCAGGACATAACATCCACCTTTCATTAATTGCAGACTGCCAAAACCAGGATTCTCCCCCCCCCCCGCTGCCTCCATGCAACAAGCAAGTTAATCTCACAAATTCTATACATGAAAAGGCAGTGTGGGGAAGTGGGGGGGTGTCCACACCTGCCCCCCATCCAACAGCCTCTTATGTTTTATAATGAGACAGAAAACGCTAAGAAAAGAGTATCAATCCAATCAATACGGTTATTTAGGCGATAATAGAATCTCAGCCAGAAGGGCTGGCGTCGGCACTTTCCACACAAAACCATGGCTATTCCAGGCTGTCGTGCTCAGGTGGCGGATCGATGCTCTGAGACGGCAGCTGCCTGGTCTGGTTTCTCCAGGCTTCTGATTCCAGCTGAGGGCACCAAGAGATGCTTGGCTCTCCCTTGCAAGTGACCCAGCCACGCCAATTTCCTTGGAAGCCCATTCTTGGGGGTGAAGGAGGTAATTGGGATTGATTGGGAACTAGAGGGGAGCAACATCAGCCCCAGAGAAAGGACCAGGCAAGGACCTTCCGAGGGGTCAAACATAGTTTGCACAGAGTTGCAAGGGGGACCTGTATTCCCATCAATCCACAGACTGCAAAGCAACTTGAGGGGCCAAACAGGGAAAGAGGCTTCAAGGGTTGGAGAGGCTTGCCCTGCCCCCATGGGCAGCTCACCCCGCCTCCATGGGCACTTAGCCCCGCCCCCGGCTGCAGGACATGCCCTGCACCAGGCACCTGAGTGGATAGCTTACACCACTGGAAAAAGGGCAATGCATCCACAGGGGAGGGGAGGTCTATGGATGGCTATGATATCTGAGTGGAACTTCCATATATAGAAGCAGTCTACCTCCAAAAACCACAGGATGAGAACAAACCAACAGCAGAAGGGTATGGTTATCCTCTCCATAGGAGCTTCTATGGGGTCAGTGACTGCTCCCAGAAAGATGCCATTTATTTCTTTAACTAAGGTACATCACTGCGCCTCCAGGATCAATGTATGCACACAGAAAACAAGGCAGCGGGCATGATCCAGCCCAGCAAATCCTTACGGGATTCACCTAGAGTCAGAAGGCCCTTCTACCCACAGCAAGAAAAGTAAAGCTTCAGGGTGGAGATTGCCAGTACACCCTTCTCTGAAAGACCACCTGTTAGCAACTCTAGTACAATATGAGGTGCCCATCCCCTTCGTTAAGCCAGGGCTGATTACCAAACCCAATTAAGGCGGGAGGATCTTCTTCCGTCTGGAAGTTCCCCGCAGAGTCATTTCCGTCCATGTCTGCATTCTGATTACAGAGCCAGCATGGGGTGCTCATCAACATGTCTTCTGTGATTGGTTAACAGGCTCCTTCAAAGTGCCCTGGAACAGGAAAATTCCCACCCGCAAGGGAAGCTCACTGGGCTGGCAAATGGACCTCTACCGAATACCATACTGTCCTGCCTTGCTTTTCCTTTCGTGCGCCTCCAAATGTTCCCCTCGACCCCGTGTCTAAAACTGACATACCGCACAGCTTATCCCTCATACTTGGACTGGATTAAATTCTTTCTCACTGATGGGTTTTGTTTGGCTTCTGTTTTCTCTGTGCAATGGATGGTACGGGAGATCTATTTTTTTGGGAATGGATTAAACTTTTTTTTTAATGACCTGTGGGCTCAGGATGGTCCTAAAAGCCCCTGGAGAAGGCTAGGATACAGCCCAGTGCCTCCATGCTGACGGTCATGCTTCAGAAGTACAGCTCTACTCTTCTCTGCAGGACTTAAGCCACAGAGCGGTCCACTATTAACCTTTCTGTAGCTGGACTCAGAAATGTAAGTGAGCTGGAACTGTGTGGCTTAGCAGCCTTTCCCAGCTGCTGGCTGGAGGAGATGACGGGCTTCTCCTACTGCTCAAGCTCTTATTTGGGCCAGTGTGTGGATTGTCATACCTGTCACTATCCGGTGTGAAAACCAGTTTGCCTGCAACTCATAGAACTGCAGAAACATAGAATTGGAAAGGACCACATGGGCCCCTCTAGTTCCATCCCTGCAATGCAGGAACCACAACTCAAAAATCCCTGGCAAATGGTCATCCAACCTCTGTTTAAAAACCATCAGTGAAGGAGAGTTCACTGCCTTCTAAGGGAGTCCGTTCCACTGTTGAACAGTTCTTACTGTTAGAAACTCCTTCCTTGGGGATGCCAGGAAACAGGGAATTATGTTCACATGTGGTGGATGTGCAAATATGTACAATTTTTTTGGACAAAGGGTGTTTAAGGAGATAACAGAAATCACTGGGTTAAAGCTGACTGAAAGTGCAGAGCATTATTATAAAGTCATGATAAGGTGGAAGGTTCACAGGCTATGAAGGACTTGCTCACAAATTTATTGACAGCTGCATGAATTATTATAGCTAGGAAGTGGAAGGGGAAGAATGGTATAAAGAGGTGTGGGATATATAGCTATTAATGATAAATTAACACATGCCATTAAGGTAAGATGGGGAATATGCAGGCGAAATGATTTTGAGGAGATATGGAGGGTGTTTGTAAAATTTGTACTGTTAAAACAGAAAGGGGTCAAACCATCGTAAGAGGTGTTGAAATTTTGGGAGGTTGGGTAGTTACAATGGAGTGGTCTCGGTAGTGGGGTGCACATTTTTATTCTTATTTGTGTATGATTATTACTTTGTCAAAATAAATAAATAAATAAGATGTTAAAGAAAAGAAAGTACTTCCTTATGATAAGTCAGAATCTTCTTTTTGTGTAATTTGAATCTACTGGTTTGGGTCCTACCCTCTAGAGCAGCAGAAAACAAGCTGGCTTCATCTTCCATGTGAAAACCCATTAGATATTGGAATATGCACATTGGGTCACCTCTTAGACTTATTTTTGCCAGGCTGAACATACCCATCTCTCTCAACCATTCCTTGTAAGACTTGCTTTCCAGACCCTAAATCATCTTGGTCGCACTCCTTGGGACATGTCCCAGTGTGTCAATATCTTTCTCCAACTGTGGTGCCCAGAACTGAACATGGGACTCTAGGACTCACACATCAGGTTGTCTTAGCTGTGCTGAGTATGTCGATGGACCTATTGTGAGGTCAAGTATATGGCGGGTGGGAAGTGCGGAAGTTGGAGAAAACCAACAAAAAATGGGAGTGGGAGCTGCTATGATCTGCTTGTTCATCAAAGGCCAAGAATGGAAATCATCAAGTGTATATGAGCAGTATTCGCTATCATTTTTTTGAAGTCCACAAATATTATGTAAATAATTACATTTATTTCCTGTACTGTTTTTGATGTTTCCTTTCCATCAAAATTTATTGCATAATTAAATGCATAGTTATGTTCGTTTTGGCCATAGCGAATAGCGAGACCAACAATGTAGGTTTTAGCAGAAGCCGAAGTGGAGCAGAATGGAAACAGGGCTGGTTGCAATAAACAGAGGAGTTGATGGAGATCATTGCCTCCTTACATCCTTAGTGGGAAGGGCCAGTTTGAATCCATTAAATATTTTGGGTCACTAGCTAGAACAACTCCCCCTCCCCCATCACCACCACCATACTTTTTAAGGAATGAAGTGCTGTCTAAAGAATTGGTAGATGCTGGAACTAAATACCAAGCAAATGAAATTATTTGGGGTTTTTCCATTTCCATTTTTCCTCCCTCTGCAGGAGGATGAAATTTCAGACTACACTGCTTGGAGGGGTGAAATTCCAGCTGGCAAGCACCCCACTCCCACAGCCAGGATGCTCTCCTATCATCTCCCAATTTCGATCTGTTTATTTTTTTTGTAGGTCTTGATGGAAGCCGCTGAGAACGGAACCAATGATCAATCTAGTGAGTCAATCCCTGTCCAATGACTTGTAATGCCACACACAAGGCTCATAGGTCAAGAGGCAGTACTGCATGCAAAAGACCCAAGGCTCAATCCCCAAGAGAGCCATTGCCGCCATTCATTGTGGACAATAGTGAGCTAGATGAACCGGCGGCCTGATTCAGTAGAAGACAGTTTCCGATGTACCGATTCTGATTTATTTATCTGAATATATCTCTTTTTTGTGTGAAAGAATCTAAGCTTAGCAATCTCACTTGGAACAGCCATTTGTGAAGCATAAACATTGTGGCGTAATATTTAGGGTATAGGACCTGGGAGAGCAGGGGTCAGTTTCCCACTCAGCCATGAAGCTCACTGGGTGACCTTGGGTCAGTCACCATCTCTTAGCCTAACCGACCTGAAATCCTTGGAAGATTAACAGTGATATATCAATGTAATAAACAAAGAAACAAACGTTTTAAATTCTGTTTTCAAAAGATAAAAGTCAAACATCCTAACGCTGTCCCTTAAATATCAGCACCAGAGAGCACAGCAATCATCTGAGGGTAAAAACAAAAACTGTAGCTGCCTTCTGGGAAGCCAGCAAAGATGCCACCCGGCAGGCCTTTGCAGGGAGAGTGTCCACAATCGAGGGGCCACCACGGCAGGGTCCATGGCTCTCGTGCCACAGCCTTATTCATGATGGGACACAGAGCAGGCACTCTGAGACTGATCGGAGTACATTATAATTCAGGCAATCAGCATACATAATATAATATCTTGTTTGAGCAAATATTGACGGGGTGGGGAGAGCATGCTTGTGTGTTTGCAGGCAGGAATGAAAACACACACACACACACACACACACACACACACACACACACGTGTCTGTGCACATGCATGTACAAATGGTGTGGTTTGGGGCTCAAGTTGCCAGTATTTCTGCTCCTCTTCTGCACGAGAGGTGATATTTCAACAAGGGAAGCTTTCCCCAACCCTGCTGCATTACTGGCTGAATTTCTGCCCATCAAATGCACAGAAGTCCTGGTGGAAGGAAGCGGCTCCACGGATCACCCGTGCCACCCTCCCCTTCAAAAATATCTTCATGTGCTGCGGCAGCGTTTTCATCCCTGACGAGTCAAGGGGAGCAAAATGCTGCCAGAGCAGGTCAGGCATTGCAGGAGGGGAACAGAGCAGAGCCAGGCAGAGGCCGTTCCAAGCTGGGGCTGTTCATGATGCTCTGTGCATGGCGGCACCAGCAGCAGGAGACTGGAAAGCAAGGACGCAAACAGAGTCTTGGTGGATTGCGTGTGTGCGCTTGTGTGCTCCACACAGGTGGGGTGATGCATCAACCCACTTGGAGATGGCTCTAATTTGGACTGACACACTGGCTTCGCAGATAACCATGCTCTTGCATGCAATGGGCACCCAGAGGCTCCCACAGCCACGTGACTCCACGGAAGGAAGGGAGGCCTTTCTGGGAAAATGCTTTCCGCCAGCAGCCCAAGAAGGGGAGCGGCACTCAAGGGCCTCCCAATTGTAAGGTGGAAATACATGATGGAGGCCCGAGGGGGCCCTATTAATAGCAATAAATCAGGGGTGATATTTCCTCAGCCCTTGAAACTGACTCCTGTTTGTCTCTGGTTCAGGTGAAAGCCCAGATTGCCGTTTGCTTCTCCAAGTCAGAGATAAGCAGTATGCTAACAAACACACAGAAAAAGTATCATTAAAAATGAGCCTCTTGGGAGTGGAGACAGCCGTTCCCTCGGCCCTCCGATTCATCAATTTTCGCCAATACGTTCTCTGCAGTTTTTCAAGTCGCACAAAATTCACCAAGAGTTCTTTCATAAGTAATAGCCAACCATAGATCATCATCCTGAGGCTGCTTGGGCAATGTAAACAAGGGTTATTGCTATGCCACATTTAATTACTGGTAATTGGAAATAAATAATTCCTTTCTGAAAAGAACTCCAATCCACAGGGCACCAGAAAGCCCTCCTCTCTCATGCCTCTCTTGTTGACTGTGCCGGAGTGGCAGCTCTTCCTTAGCCAGGCTCAACTTCTTCCCACAATCCCCTGCAAAAGGAAGAAGGAAGTGGGAGCCTCTGCCTGGCATGGTGGTGGCCATTCCCCGCTCCTGTCACGCCATGCTGAAGGCCAGCTGGAGAAGGGGGAAGGGACCCCCTATGCAGAGGAAGCTGTTGCCTCCCCTGTCTCTTGGTCACAGTCACCCTGCAGAGGATGTTGCCAGCATGACCAACAGACATCTTCTGCAATCTCATATGTGAGTTGTAGAGCATCTAAAGGTATCTGCTACATCTCTGAAAGATAGAAATTAAAAAGCTCCCTGCCCTATACAAACTACAATCTAAAAGAGAAAGTATAAGAGAAGCAAATCAGGATAAGCCGATAGCTTTTGAATATTTTGTTACGTTTATTGAGTTATGTTTCAACCTCTTAACTCCAGGCTCAATCCTCTGACCATCATGGTCAATCCCTGGTCACCTTCCAAGAAACCAGATGCAAGTTGCTCGCCAGAGACCCAAAGAAGTGAGTTGTTGCCCCCTTTTAAACAGCTGCAGGCACAACAACTCTGATCAGTTTTTTTGAATGGGCCCATTTTTTTGAATGGGCAACTGTCCCTACCACCATACACATTATGGGATGGGTAACTGGTTTTCTCATCTGCCTGGGGAGAATTGCACTTTGTCTTTTTGTGGCTAAATGTCCTGCCTGGTTTGGAGGGAGTCAATCAATGCTGTCAATCAATGGGAGAGGGGCTGTTTCCTTCCACTCCCTGCTTGTGGCCTTCCAGGGCCTGTCTGCTGCCTGAAGGAGAATACTGGACTGGTTGCCCCTTGTTCTGACCCAGCAATGAACTTCCAAAGAGCAGGAGGACTTCAACTCATATCTTTGGCAACAGGGAACAGCTAGCAGCGCCTTTAACTTTACCTTTGCTCTACGGGGAAGCAAGTCCAAGCTGGAATCTTCTGCACAGAGGCAATACTGACACTTAATTCTGGGCACGCAGGCTGCTCAGAGTGTAGTGCCCCCACCCTTACGTTTGTGCTTAGCTTGCAAGTGGAACCCCGGGGACTATTCTGCACACAGTCTACTGGAGAATATGTACACAGCCTGCTTAGTCCAAATATTGGAACGTCTTTGTGCCTATATCTTCTTAACATATAAAGTTTTTGCTGGTCGTGGAACTGCCAGACCCAGAAAATATGAATCAATTCCACCCTGAGTTCCTTAGGAACTGCAAGTGAAATTTCCCCAAGCAATTCTCATCCATATGCATGGCAAAGAGGGGAAAGAGGGGCACGCACGCATGCGCACACACACGAGTCACCTTAATCTCCTTGGGAACAGAAAAGGATCCTGAGGGCAAAGTTGGATCTACTTCTTGACATGGCTCCAGAACAGGAATCTTTGGAGGCAGAGACCTCTAATAAAAGCAGCCCCAGAGAGGAAATGGACCCACTTCTCGACCCACTGAAGCCCACGTCTCCTCCACTAAAGAAAGAAGAGGCACTTCTGCCATCAGACTCTGAATAATTGGCCCACAGACTCCTGGGAGGATCAGAAGAGCCCCGAGGAAGTATCCCCACAACCCCTTCAGACCCCAGGGCCTAGGAATGTGGTGGGGGACTTCCAGAACAGGGGTCTACTTAGGCCCCTCACAAACCCTGCTGCTCCCCTCATTAGTCCAAACCATCACTTAGATAGCATTTGCAGTCAAATGCTCAGCAGAAGCTGAAGTTGATCCCTGCTAGAGCAGCACACTTTAGACTGGATATATTCACAACAAGGCTCAGAGTTTAGGGAGATAAGAAAGCCATGTTCGTGTCAGGAAACACATGTTGGATAGGAAAGATCCCAGTCCTATTTAAAGTGCAGATGCCTTGAACAGCTCATTCTTGCATCACAGGTGGAGAGAGTTCCAAGCATGTCTGGCTTCTAAAGGGACATGGAGAAGGAGGAGGAATTGAAGTCAGGCCAGCGACCCTGAGAGGTCATCCGAAGGACAGTCTAGGAAGGCTGAGGGCTCCTCTCTGTGTACCCTTCCTCATGCAGATACATCAGCCTACAGCACGGGTGGAGTTGAACCTGACACTTGCAGAATGCCTGGTGTCAAGCACAGAAGAAGGAAAACCTGCAGAACCAAACTGAAAAGAAAGGTACTGTGGGAGGGGCACACTGAGCGGGTTCCCAGTTCTTCTTTTTCCAGACACTAGGAGAATTTGGTGCTTTTTGAATGTGGTGCCTTTCTTCCTGTCAACTTGAGGCAAATGAAAATGGTGTCAAATTCAAGAACTGCCAAAAGAAAAAAGGAAAGCAAAAAAATCTGAAGGGACAGTGTGCACCCAAGTCTTTCTTGGCAGCTACAACTTAATAGAAGCCAATAGCTGCAAATGAAGGTACTAGTCTGTGAAATCAGCCAAAAAGGGTTATAAAAATCTGCCAGGTGTTTGTTCCATGGCAGTGCTAAGGCAACTTGTCCATTATGGCCTCTACAGCAGCGTCACTAGCCATGGTCCTGGAACCCATGCCTTGGCCTCTCTCCAAGGTGCTGACCCAATTCCTTGCTTCACATTCTTCCTCTGCATGAAACCCCGAGGTTCCTGGCCTTTCTCTTGCTTGGGCCATCACCTATCAGTGCTGGAGGGCATGACATCCCCATGACAATGTCATGCCATCTTGGCATGATGGTTAATGTGTTTGGTTGCTTTTACATTTCCATTTTATTGTTTCTTTGGTTCAATAGTAAAACAAAACAAAACCTCCAAACCCCCAGAGAAACCAGCCATCATTTATTTTCACAAATATTTAACTGTTGACTGCTGAAAAGGGAAGAAACACTCTAACATCCTCTTGCTTCTTTCAAAGTTTGACCCAAGTCCTCTGGTTGAAGGCATTATGGACTCCCATAGCCAGCAAAAAGTTAGATTTGCTTCCAATAAACCAGTCCCATCTACCTGTCATGGTGTGGCAGACAGGCACTGATATACTTCAAAGGGCAGCTGCTCATCTAAATCTATTTGTTGTCACTAAGTTTAGAACATGGAGATAAGAACACTAATCGCAGCCCAGTCCTGTGCTCCTTTGCTGACCTTGGGCAAATCATCTTTTTGGTTCAGTCTCCTAATCTGTAAAATAGGAATGATTGCTTTGTTGTCGGGAGGAATCTAGTGACAACTGTACACTCATTCAAAAATGTTGATAATTGAAATAACTAACACAGCCATGGAAAGTATGCACCACTTTCATTTCCTGCATCAAAACTGGGTGGATTTTGGGGGTTTTCAATTCAAATATTTAGAATACTTTAACTTGTTTTGTGCTCCTTTTTTAGCACTGTTATTTGCCTGGTGACCTCAAAGGAATATAAGATGCTGCTTTATTCTGAGCCAGGCCCCTGGTAAATCTGGATCATTATTGTCAGTACTGATATGCCTTTAGATTTTCAGGCTTTTCAGGCAGGGGGCACTTCTAGCCCTACTTCAGATGCCAGGGATAGAACCCAGAACCTTCAGCATGTGAGCCAGATGCCCTATGACTGAGCTGTGGTGCCTCCCTTAAAAAGAAAGTAAGATTCTAGTCCTCAAGTTCAGGAATAAAAGGCCATTTGATATAGAGAGCTGTCTTATACTGAGTTCGGCCACTGGTCCACATAACTCATTTTGCCAACACTGATAGTCCTTTGGCTTTCCAGGTTTTCAGACAGAAGGTGTTCCCAGCCCTACTTGGCGATGCTATCAGGGATTGAACCTGAAACCTGCATGCAAGGCAGGTGCTCTGCCAAGAAGCTACTACCTCACTTATTTGGGGTGGAGGGGGGGCGCTCCCCTATGCAATTATGTTGCTGGGGGCAAGCAAACACAAATTTGAATGAACCAGTGAATATTTTCATTAGGCAGGGCACAAAACACAGAGGAATGGAGGTGTTTGGGGGCTCTGGCAGAAAAAAAAAAATATTCTGAAAAACTGCAAGGTTTGTTTTCCTTTTTACTAATAAGTAATATCCTGCCAACCTAGCAGTTCGAAAGCACGTCAAAGTGCAAGTAGATAAACAGGTACCGCTACAGCGGGAAGGTAAACAGCGTTTCCGTGCGCTGCTCTGGTTCACCAGAAGCAGCTTTGTCATGCTGGCCACATGACCCAAAGGCGGGAGATCTTAGATGTGCTTATTTCTTCCTCCCCCTATTTTCTTTTTAAACTAACGTGTCCTTTTTCCATGTGCACAACATCAGTGGCAGGAGCAGTCACTGGACATGGATGAAAGCCACAAAACAACAAGCTGCCTGGCTGCTGCAGCACATTGCGGCGAATGAGCAATTATTAGATTCTGTGCAGCAGAATAGAGCAAATAAAGCGGAGATTCACCACCTCCCCGGCAGCCCCTGGCAGCCATTCAAGAAATGCACCCACCCTGCTGCAAAAGGGGCCAGATTTGTGCCACATCAGGAACCCTTTTCTGTTCCTAATTGGCAGGCAGAAGATGCGCCCCTGAGCCGCAGAAATCCCCTCGGAACCGCCGGCTGTTGTTTTGCCGTTGTTAGCGTGCCTCTCCCAAACTTTTGATAGATTCGCATGTGAAACTGCAATTAACACCTTTCACAGGTCGCCCCACAAGATTAATTTCCCGAACATAGATTAATGAAAAGGCACACGGAAATATTTTCTCTATTAATCTCAATCAGGAGCCGATTACGGCTGTGGGAGGCCGATGAAGATGTTGCCTATGCCAGGGAGGCGCCCAGGTGGAGGCAACACCCCCCAAAGACAGGGAAGCTCCCGCGAAACCCTCTGGGGAAAGAGTGCTTTTGATCCCATGGTGGCAGCGGGGAATGAGGCCCATGAAATGAAACTGGATTCAAAATGTACAAAGCAGCACTACGGCTACAGGGGGAAAAATATGGAACCAAACCTCAAAGACAAGGCAGGGACCCCGATTGCAGCCCACGCTGCCCAGTTCATAGATATCCAACCTAAGTCAATCTCCCACTTTTCCATGTCAATTTGCGATTTTGTTTTTCAAAGTCTGCATGAAGACACAGTTTTGCACGCATTAGTCCTGCTATACAGGTCTTTGTACACCTTTTCCCCCAATATATGCAATATTTGCAAGCATTTCCCTATACATTATGCATTTTTCAAGCCATTTGCCCCATACAACCATGCATTTTTGTGGGCACTTTCACTTTTCTTGTTGTTTACTTGTTTAGTCATGTCCGACTCTTTGTGACACCACGGACCATAGCACGCCAGGCACTCTTGTCTTCCACTGTCTCCCGCAGTTTGGTCAAACTCATGTTGGTAGCTTCGAGAACACTGTCCAACCATCTCATCCTCTGTTGTCCCCTTCTCCTAGTGCCCTCAATCTTTCCCAACATCAGGGTCTTTTCCAGGGAGTCTTCTCTTCTCATGAGGTGGGCAAAGTATTGGAGCCTCAGCTTCACGATCTGTCCTTCCAGTGAGCACTCAGGGCTGATCTCCTTCAGAATGGATAGGTTTGATCTTCTTGCAGTCCATGGGACTCTCAAGTGTCTCCTCCAGCACCATAATTCCAGCACCATAATTCATAATTTGCCCCATACAACCATGCATTTTTGTGGGCACTTTCTCTTAATACGCACTTTTTCATGTGTGTTTTTTTTCTTTTTAAATGGAGAACCGCATTGCCAAATTTCCACAGAGAATTTCGGTCTGGATAATGCAAATCTGGTAGGCTCGCATAAAAGTGCAAACTGGAGGCATTTCTCCCCCAGATATCATTATTAATATCACTGACACCAAAATGCAAAAGACTTTCAGAGCCTGTGGTCTGGAAGTCAAGTACACAATCCAAGAACAGAGCAGCTTGGGCTGGTCCCACACCAGCCGTTTGATGGTGCCCGATAGAGGCCAACTAGCCTCCTACATCCCCGCAAGCCTGCTGAGCAATCCCCCTCTTTGACCATCTGCAGTGGGGGTGCTGAAGCCCAGCAGAGGGCAATTCAGCACCTCCTCCTTCCCCTGACAAGTCCCTTCTTGGAGGCCCCTGGCATCTTTCAGAGAATCAGTCACTGATGATATACGATAGCCATTTTCAAACATTTCAAGGGCTGCCACATAGTCGATGGGCCAAATCTGCCTCCCCTATTGGGCTCAAATGACAAAGAGAAGAAAAAAAAGGATTTGGATGAAACGTGAGAGGATCATCCTGATGGTTATGAGTGTTATATGTAGGGCTGCCTCTGAAGACAGTTCTGAAACTTCAGCTAGTCAGAGGTTGGCAATCCCATCCGCCATTGAACCCTATATGGTTTGACTAGATGTGATTTTGGCTACATAACCCCAGCATAAGTTGAGAGTCCCCAGTATGCATTATGGGTTTGTGGGTGGGGTTTTTTTGGGGGGGGGGATGACAGCTTGCTATTGCAGAATTTGGGGGGGGGAGTATGAAAACTGGTGGGTGACACTCTTCCTGCTAACAAAATAAACAAATTCCTTCAGTAGCACCTTAAAGAGCAACTAAGTTTTTATTTTGGTATGAGCTTTCATGTGCATGCACACTTCATCTTCACTCTCCTGCTCTTTCTGTATTGGTTCCCAAAGTGAGAATCAGGCCAGTTTGCTTGAGAAATGCTAAGCAGACAAAATCCTTGAGCATCCTTAGTCAGAAGTCACAGAGTGGGAAGGCGTCAGTCCTGAAGAGGGAGGGGGGAGCAACTGAAGAGGTATTGTACCCTGAAAGCAACAGAGAGTCCCAGGCAGGAGCGGCAGCAGAGCGTCCTCCTCCTCCTCCCTCTCCAGCATGTCAAAAGTGAAGTATGGCTCACTTTCTTTAAAATGACTGAAATTACTGTCATGAGGTCAGTGGCTCTGCCCCTCACGAATGCTTATTGATTGCTCAGACAGCTCAGAATATGAAAGATCTCTTTTTAAGCAGGCCTGTCCCCTTTATCCCAACGACTAGAGCAAGATAAACTCCTTGGCAAACAGATTCCAGAACACCGGGACATATATCAACGATCCTCGACAAAATATAGGAAGAGAAAAGAAACTGGAGGAAGGGGGGGAACCAAAACTCCTGGGTTCTGTGCCCCCCCCGGCACAAAAAAGAGAGAAAATAAGCAAAATCCAGAATAAATTTTCTTCCTGAGTCACGGAGAGCAATGCGCTAACAAATGAGTCTCGGAGAAGCATTTTGTTATGTTCTCGACGTTTTCGTATAAGTCACGCAGAATCTATGTTGGGGTGACGTGAAGGAGTCGGGCAACCTTCAAGGAGCTTTTATTTATTGCGCCGCAAGCCGGGTCACTGAAATACAACTGCGTGCCACACAAAAAAACAGCGAACTAACTAGTCTGACGGTTGCCAGACAGGTCCTGGTGGAGGTATTGAAAAATCTCTGGAGCCAGATTTTAGGAATGGGGACCTTCCACCGGTCACCTTTCATCCTAAAGTCTACTGAATCTTTTCTGCATGCATCAGCCAGCATATTGCTGGGCAACCCTGAATCGTGTCACTCTCAAAGGCACGTCCTGCCCAAGCACCAGCCGTGGTGGCCATTTCTCAATATTTCCTTGTATAGTTATAGGCCACTTTTCTCTCCAAGTGCTTTGGACTACCTCTCTCAGCAGCTGTGCTGGCTGGGGCTATTGGGAGCTATACCCCAAAACATCTGGTAGGTACCAGATTGAAGAAGGCTCCCACAGAATGGCCAAACTTTAAACACCATTGCTTTGTGCTGGAGACACATTCAGAACATGACAGGAATTTTCCCCTCCCTCAGTGCATGGTGGGCTTAGGGCAAATTCAGCTGGCCAAGAGATTTATACCGCCTGCTTACTTGGAGGGGAGCAAGTTCGCACAGGGACAGGAACCTGAGGAAGGGGCAGAGCAAGAAGAGGGCCGGCAGGAGAGCAAACCGGAAAGTGGTGCAAGGGCTCCGAGCGAGGCGGAGGGGCTTAGGGATGCTACCAACATGCGCGCATGAGAGGAGGTGTCTGAAAGCACTGCAGGAGGGGAGGTTTCGGAGCTCAGGGCAACAAGGAGGCTGTTGAGCAGTTCAGGGGAGGGGTCTGGTGCCGCTGCCTCCCCTGAGGCCCGTAGACAGGAAAAGCGTCAGGAGCAAAGGAGGAAACGAGGCAGGCCAAAGTTGACCTGCTGGCATAGATCGAGACGTGCGCCAGTTCCGGATTCTGACTCAGAATAGGCGGCCATTTCTTTCTGAACTCTGAACTGTACATATGTATATAGCAATAAAGCTTGAAAACCCATCATCAAGCCTTGGTGGTCCTTGGTCGTGGGAAGCCGCACACCAGCCCTGACACTTACCGATGAATGAAAAGAAATCTGGTTGGGTTTTGGTACGATGAGTGGATCTCTGTTTTGAGTCGGTTCACACATTCAGCTCCAATTCATCAAATGGCAAAAAAAAATATAGGTGAGGACCAGCCCAAAGGGTGTCATTCCAGAGGAGAGCCTCTCAGGCTGCCAGAACTTATCAGCCTCATCCATCTTCTAAAGGATGTCTTTAACTTTGGCTCAACTGTAAAATTAGCCGAGAACTTACAGTTACACTAAAAAAAGGGGGGGGTTTATGCTGATCATTAATTAAGGCAGTTAATTTACACTGGAGGTTTGTTACCTTAGAGGCAATAAAAATGGCTTCTATCAATTATTTTGCTTTGCGTCAATGGATTCTGCATGAAATATCGGAAACTGTTTTGCACGTTAACCGAGCAGGGAAAGCACAGAGCCTCCAGTCACCTTGAGATGCCCATCAGAATTATCATCATCACCGCTATATTTATGTATACACCTCCTTTCCCCCAGACCAGGACTCAAGGCAATTTGCAGATACAAACAGCATTTAAAATATTAACAAAGCTAAAAACACAGACACCATTAAAAAGTAATTAAACACTAATAGAATTAAAACAGTATTTAAAAAACAACCCTATTAAAATAAAGAGAATAACAACAATAAATACATCATCAGCACCAGCCTTTTCCGTAAAAATTAGTCAGTTCCCAGAGGCCTGTTTGGAACAAGAAACCTTTCAAGGACAGCAAGAAGGGAGCCAGTCTAGCTTTTCTAGGGAGGGAGTTGCAGAGTCTGGGAGCAGCCACCAAGAAGGCCCTCTCCTGCATCCCCACCAAGCATGCCTGTGAGGGCGGCGGGGCTCCCCTAAAGATCCCCTGGGCAGGTTGGTATGAGAAGATATGGTCTTTCAGATAGTCAGAAAGTGGCTACTTTGGAGTCACGGCACAGGAAATGCCCATCACATCTAACAGAGCAGAAAAGGAGGCAGGATGACAGCACGGTACAGCCATATCCTGCCCCCCCTAACCAATGGGGGAAGAGGCACCTACAGTGGCAGCCACCACACTCGCCCCACACAGAGAAACTCTTTGCGCCTCTCCTCTCGTCAGAAAGGATGGGAGGGCAGGTGTCGAGTCCTGACATCCAGTAAAACATGGACAGGCTGAGACAGGCTCCAAACAGGCTCTGAGCAGGAAGAGCAAGGAATCTCTGGTGCACTTTGTATTTCCAAGGGGATATTAACAGAGACCTTTTGAAAGCACCATAGGTGGTACCAGCGGACAGACTGGTGCTCCCAGGCACTGCACTGGCAACCCCTAGACTAATATGCCCATTCCCAATAGGAAGCCAGCAAAGCTTATCCATTGCAGCACCGCAGTGGTTGTTGGAAGTCCTAGTTGGGTGGGTTGGAAGCAGAGCGCTTCCTTCCCTGGAGTAAATCAGCTCATCCCACCAAATCACTTTCGTTCTTCCCTAAAGATAAAATAACAATAGTCCTCAGATCCTTCCCCTGAAGCAGAAACCACCAAATTTGCCTCGGAAATTAGGTTTAGGTGAGATTTGGTGGCCACTCTTGATCTCCGTGCCCTCCTTCAAGGGTGGGTGGCTGGCTTTGGGGGACGAGTGAATGGGGCCATAGTACGCTGAAGCACTTTGAACACTAAAAGTTTCATAGAATCGACAGAAACAAAAGACACTCACATCCCCAGGAGGGCACAGCAGGATGAGAGGAAAGTGCTTGCTGCCAATTGAAACACAAAAGGACGAGGAGATGGGGCTGATACAGCCACTCTGCGTGGGGTGGAAGGAAGGGGAGGTTGGAGGCAGCTTAAAACGAATAAGCAGAGGGCTGGCTCCAGTTTTCTGCCCACCCCCAGAATGCCCAGACGGAGGGCATCCATGCCAAATGTGCTTGCTTAATAGGCTCAACTGCTACTTGTCTCAGGGACCCAGGTGGCGCTGTGGGCTAAACCACTGAGCCTAGGGCTTGCCGATCAGAAGGTTGGCAGTTCGAATCCCTGCGACGGGGTGAGCTCCCGTTGCTTGGTCCCAGCTCCTGCCAACCTAGCAGTTCGAAAGCACATCAAAATGCAAGTAGATAAATAGGAACCACTATAGCGGGAAGGTAAACGGTGTTTCCATGTGCTGCTCTGGTTTGCCAGAAGTGGCTTTGTCATGCTGGCCACATGACTTGGAAGCTATACACCGGCTCCCTCGGCCAATAATGCGAGATGAGCACGCAACCCCACAGTCGGTCACGACTAGACCTAATGGTCAGGGGTCCCTTTACCTTTACCTTTACCTACTTGTCTCAGTTTTGCAATTTTGCACTGATAATTGAACTGCATCACATGGAATGCTGGAAAAGGAGCAAATGGGGCTTTGATACCCACTTTAATAACTTTTCCAAGATAGGGTTTGTTTTTTTAAAAGATGCAAAGGACCTGAGATCTTGGGCTGTATGGCAAACTCAGGAAGATATAGATTTGTAGCATCCGAATTACTATTAGCCAATATGGCACCTTCCAGCTAATGTTGGACTACAATTCCTATCACCCCTGGCCATTGGCCAGGCTGAGTGCTGAGGCTGCTGGGAGTTGGAGTTGAAGCGCACCTGGAAGGCAGCACATTTGCTATCCATGAAGAAGTAAACCAACAGAGGAAGGGTTGTGGTTCGCTGGTATAGTATCTGCTTTGCATGCAGAAGGTCTGAGGTTCAGCCGTGCATCTCCAGGTAGAGTTAGGAGAGACTCTTACCTGGAGAACCATTGTCAGTCAATGGTGACAGTGCTGTGCTAGATGGGCCAACAGCTTGGTTTGCAAACATCACAGACAGTTCCTTGCCCCGAGGTGTCTACCGGGGGAAAAGGATGCCAGAGAAGGAAGGGAGGTAGGAAGCAAGGAAAGGATTATGAGGGGTGGATGTGAGCAAATGCAGCCTTTGGGTTTTCTCTTTTTGGTGGTGTTTGTGGGGAAAGAGAGACAGGTGAAAGCATGCAGGTGATCTGGGATAGACCTCCAGGCAGAGGACAGTGAGAGAGATTGGATGGAGCCCAAAGTGGCCTTACTCAACCCAGCAGGGTCCTCCTGAAAACCGAGCAAATATAAGACAGGTACAAATATCTGTTGGAAATGTAAAGAAAAAGCAGGCACCCTTTATCATATGTGGTGGAGATGTAAGGTAATAAAAGCATTCTGGGAAATGATATATAATGAACTGAAAAAATACGCGTGCGCACACACGCACACACACACACACACTCAGGTTTTTCTATTAGGAATTGTAGGTGCTGAAATTCCAAGGAAGCAGAAACGACTTTTTATATATGTGACGACAGCTGCATGAATGCTGTTAGCCCAGAGATGGAAAGAAGATAAAGTCCCTACCGGAGAGGAATGGCAGATTAAGTTGTTGGACTACGCCGAAATGGCAAAACTGACCGGAAAGATCAGAAACTAGGAAGACCAAAACTTTAATAAGGAATGGGGGGGAATCATAATTTACCTTGAAGACCACTGTAGGCAGCTGAAAACATTAGCAGGATTGCAATAACATTTCTAATGTAACAAGAACTATGGATGTAAAGGGTGTGTGTGTGTGTGTGTGTGTGTGTGATTATTATTTTTTAAATGCAGCATAAAAGGTTTAACAACAGAACCCATAGAAGGGAAGGTGGGATCTTGTAACTTTGGATGTGTTGTGGTGTGATTATAAACTTAAATATGTAAACCCAAATAAAAATTGCATGAAAAAAGAAAGAAAATTGAGCAAATAGCCAAGCTACCTCTTGCTTATTCCTAAACACATGCCCAAAGCCAAGATCAGCAAAGATTTAGCAGGCATAAGTGAGCTGTTAACAACAACAACAACAACAACAACAACAACAACAACAACAACAACAACAACACCCTGATGCCCACCAAGCCACCTTGAAGCAGAGTGCTGACAAGGTTGGAGGTGGGCGACCAGTGTCATGATGTGGGAGAATGGGCGATGCCTGTAGACTGGCAGCTGCCTTCGTCCCACTCCTGACTGCCTTACAGAGCAGGGCGTGGGCTGCTTGGCGGAGATGTCAAACTCAATAGTTCTAAACCCATCGATCCTAATGAGCGGGTTCTGCCAGCTCTTGAATGAAGCATCTCCTGCCTGGATCCGGAAGCGCTCAAGCAGCAAAGACTTCCGCTTCAATTGACTCAGCTCCTCTTTGGGACACTGGCATATGATGTGCGTCACGTTAGAACAGGAACAATAAGGAGAAAAATGCCCCCCCTGCAATGCATCTGGCTGCTTGACCTGTTCCTGGGGCAGCTTCCTCTCCCCAAATGCACCATCATCACCAGGCTAACGGGTCTGTCCGTGTTCTCCTTTTAATACCGGGTGCAGAGACTCAGTGCAAAGCAAATCGAAGAAAGGAGGATTGGATTTGCCCTGCTTTCAAAAGAGTCATTTTTTTGAAACCTCTCTTGCTACAAAAGAGCCAGTTTTCAACTGAGGCTTAGAAGACTTGGAAGGAAATTTTACTTAAAAACGTAATTTCAGATAATGGTCTGTGTATGTGTGTGGAGGGAAGCCTCCTCCTCCAGTGTGATTCTTGGAGGATTTCAAGGGGAAGCTAAAGAATTTCAGTAAGGCAGGGAGCTTTTCTCTGGTGTGGGGCTGGAGGGGCCCCTACCCCACCTCCCAAAGGCAGCACTGGATGCCACTTCCTGTAAACATCTAGCAGAGACATGGAGGCTCCTCCCCCAACAAAACACCTGAGCAGCTTGGAGAGGTACAAGCATCAGGCAGGCCCACTTCTCAAAAGAGGGACCCAGACACTGCAAGTCGGGATTCGAACCCGGCACCCTGTTGGGTAGGCAGGGCATGTGTTATCAGAACTCCAAACTTCCCTCAGCATCTGCGCGAAATAAAAGAGTTGACGGCAGAGCGGCAAAACGGGGGTTGTTACCTCTGCAGGCTGGAAGCAACGGATGTGTCCATAAAAGTTATTTAGCAGCCAATAAAAGAGCGAAGAGCAAGAAATGCAACCCAAAATGTTAATTCAATTCACTGTTCTATGAAGGAGGGGTAGGGGATGGGAGGCAGGAAGGGAATCCTGCCACGGCTATTTAAATCTCAGCAGTCTTTTTAACGACGGGGACTAATTTATTCCTGCTTCTATTTTTCAGCCTTCAGCCATGGGGAAAAGAGGCCTCAAAGTTAGGAGGGAGGGGGCGTTCCGTGGAGCACACCCCTTCACACTTCCTGTGCATTTTATTCAAAGAAGACCATTTTCCTCTATTATCAGTTGCAGAACCCTCAGTCTTGCCCAAAATAGATTGCTCTCTCCCAACTCCACTCTCCGAGAAGAGCACCTTCTCAAATGAGCAAAACCCAAAGTTTCAGACAGACGTCTGCTAACCTCTCAGGCTGCCCCTCCAGGAGCAGAGCACTCCCTGCCCCCACCCCCAAGTGCCTTCCTGCCAGGTAGAATAAACATGATAAATTGCATGGCATGCCACAGGAGCTACAGAGAGAACCCTCCACATCTCACTTCAAATACATCCCCCTTTGAAGCCACTGCCTGGTTCCTAATAGCAGCCACAGGTTGGAAAAGGACCAGTCAAGGTTGCTCCAGAAAGTGAGGTTATGCCCTTTTTATGTCATGGCGCTTAGTATTGCTATGGTATGAGTTTGGGGGCAGCAGGCTGTATGCAATACCCTTCTAACTCCTGGATCCAGAGCAGCACACGGAAACACCGTTTACCTTCCCGCTTGGAGCGGTACCTATTTATCTACTTGCATTTTGACGTGCTTTCGACCTGCTAGGTTGGCAGGAGCTGGGACCGAGCAACGGGGCAAGCCCTAGGCTCTGTGATTTAAACCAAATGGCTAGTAGAAAAGGACAAAAGGCAAGAGCTGAGGGTTCAGTGATATGAGCTAGAAGCAAAGCAGCAAAAAGGCAGAGAGAGCGTGCAAATGTTTGATTTCTGTTTGAATCCAAGGCTGCAGTGATGGGAGAAACAAGCCCCTCTTGGGGTGTTGATGCTGTGAGCCCATCCGTCGCTGGCTCAAGTTGAATATACATGAAATAAACCATATATCATAAAGGCGCCACAATCTCTGCCTAGCCTCATTCCCAAAGGAAGCACGAACCCTGGGACCCCTGAAATCTCGCCCTGCTCAGAGATTAGGGGGCCATGCAACACTATGTAGTAATGCAGGGTCTACATCTGAAGAAGATGGGGAAAAGTTATCTTTTCTCTGCCTAGTTTGAACCCCCACTCTTCACCCCTCCCTCCCTCCCTCCCTCCCTCACACACACACACACACAAATTTTGCAATGACAACAATGCATCAACTTCATGCAGTCAGGATTGTGAAGAAGTAGGCCTGCTTCCTCATCTCCTTTCCTTGCTTGACTTCTGAAGCTGCTGGCTGGGGCTGATGGGAGCTGGAGTCCAAAACAAGTGGAAGGCACCAGGTTGGAGGGGAGTTGCTGTAGTGGGAACCATCTGACCTCATGAATATCAGCTGTTGAGAGTCTTTCCTCCAAGGCCTGGCCAATCAGGAAGCCTGCCTCTGCCCTCCAAGGACAGTGGCTGATGTCACACAGGCTTTTCTCCTTCCATGGCTGAAGGAGGTACTCTTCGGTCCTGAGCATGCACAGCCCCAGGGAGCTGGCTCAGCAACGTCCCAAACTCCGGCTGCAAGACTCTCGGTTTGAGGTTCCCCAGAGCCCCTGACAAAAATGACAGAAATGGGAGGCATCCCTCTCTGCTCTTTCACACCACACAGGGAAGCTGGTTCAATCCTGGTTGAGTCCAGAGCATGCCGCTCTCCCCGCCCCCATCCTCTTGTCCCCCCCATCCACAGTGCCATTAGCCCTGCCAACGATCCTTGTCAAAGCAAATCTATTCCCACGGCATGGGGGGAAAGGTTAGAAATAATTGCCACGTTGAGTTAAATGTCCCACTTTCCAGACCATTTGTAAGAATAGTTAGAGATTGTCAAACGTCCGCTCAGGCATACATAATGAGCTTGCCTTCACGAAGGACGATGAGACCACCCTCTGCTGCCTTGCAGTCACGGCCATGGAGGCCAGGCGGTCAAGAGTGAGGGGCCTGGCCAAGCCCATCTGTGGTGGGTGCTGATCTTCAATTCTCTACCTGGCCACGATGGGCAGCATCCACAAAAACTGAGCTTGTCTAACCTAGAACTTCAGGAGGAAGATCCCCAGCAGCCAAGGATGTGTGTGTGTGGTGTGGGGGTGTATGTAATATATTCACAATTTGGGGCAAGTGTTCCCAAGCATGATGGGATGACATTTGGGGAAAGATACCTGTGTTAGGTGAAACATGTGGTCCTGCCTCCAGGGAAACGGAGATGCTTGCTTGCCCTCTGCTGTCCCTTCCAATCTATCACAGGTGGAGCCACCATGAGCTCATCTTTAAAGGATTTCTGGGGAGGGCAGAGTGGCAGAGCAGGGAGCATGTCTGGGCACACTGAAGGATTAGCTGAAGGATAGGCAGCTCTCCCCCATCCCAGGATGCTTCCATTGGTTGCTTCCTGTGGGCGTGAGTTCCACAGATTAACTATGCACTGCAGAAAGAAGTACTTTCTTTTATTCTGTCCTTAATCTTCCAATATTCAGCATCATTGCACGCCCACGAGTTCTGAGTGTTATGAGAGGGAGGAAAATGTTTCCCTATGGACTTTCCCCCTTGTTGTGCATATTTTTTTTGAATTTCTATGATGTTGTCTGCTACCTGCCTTTTCTCTGAACTACTAAGTCACAAACACTGCAACTTTTCTGCACAGGGGAGTAGCTTCCCCTCCTTGATGGTTTTGGTTAGGTGGGCCAATGGGTGTGATTCAGCCACCAGGGCCATTCAGGTAGCCTCATGTCCACCCACCCCCTCTACTCCCCTTGTCTCGCCGCAGCCTGGCATGTCTGGCTCTATGGTAGGGCTGGTTCTGCAGGTGCTCATTCATAGCTCCCTCGCCTTCCTCTTTCTGCGGCAGTCTGTCTCTGCATGTTTTCATCAAAGCCTCTATACCCAAACACACACTCATCTGTTCTGAGATTTGTATTCAAACGCACAGTGGCATGTTTTATCTCTATGTACGCATTTCTAACATTTCCACCCTAAAACGCACATTTGTTGCGATGCGAAACCTGGAGGGTAATTAGGTTCCAATCCGGACCATAGTTCGGGAAGTGTGGATCCGGAGGGATGGCAGGAGAATTCAGAGGAATCAGGTTGAACCTCCCTGCCGCCGCCTCTCCAAGCTTCCCTCTGTCCCATCTTCCCACCCTTCTTTTCTCAGAGAGATCCAGTTACCCTTTTGCATGCAAAGGGAGCTGGTCTTGTGAGCTATTCCCTGAGATGTCTCTTTCTGTTTCACTCTGTTTAACAGGCTTTGCTTATGACGGGGAAAATTAAACATTCACAACATCCCCCCAGAGAAGAGATGGATAGAAGAAGGTGCGGGGGGTGGGGGTGGGCCAGAAATAAATATATTCAAACTGGAAGTTAAGAGCCTGGAGCAAACATTGGAACAACCTTATTTGCCAGTGAAATATTGAGAGCTGCAGCTTCCCAGGGAAGATTAGCAGTGTAATCCGATGCATGTCTACTCAGAAGTAAGCCCTGCTGAGTTCACTGAGGCTCGCGTCTGGGTATAAATGGGAATCAGACTGCAGACTGCAAGAGCTGTAAGCAGTAAACACAGACAAGGGCAGCAAAGGCCAAAACATACCACCCAACAGTTACTCAGTCTGGGCTGTCCTTGGCCCTCTGACCTCAGCTTCCAAAGACCCTTTTAATCCTATGCAGGATGGTTCTGACAACCCTACTGTCAAATGCCAACATCAGCAAGCAATGGTACTTTCCATGACAGTGCAATACTCCTTCTGAAGTCTCACGGCTATCTGTATGCTCCTCTAATGCTTTTTACACAAAGACGTCAAATACCATGTTGCAGTGTGACTTTGAGCAAAGTGCTCTATAGCCCTGGAGCTGGCCTCTAAGCACCTTTTAATGATGGGCTGTATACACATTGTGAGACAATTTAAGGGTTCAGGGGAAAAGCTTGGCCCACAGGAGGTCTAACCTCCGGCCTCTCCAAGTGGGGCTGGGAAACACAGTAAGCCTGAAAACCTGGAAAGCTAATGTAGACGAGGAGTCGAAAACCTATTACAGCCTTGGGGCTGCATTCCCTCATGGGCAATCTTCCATGGTGGGCAGGGCCAGGTGCAAAAGAGGACAGAACAACACAGGTGACTTGCCTTTGTACAGGGAGATCAAAACCACACAAAAGCCAGGGGTTTCCTAGCCACCCCCATCTCTCTTCTCTTACCATCCAGGCAAGCAAGAGACCTAACACAGTTCACAAAGACATGCCAGCTCAGCCAAAAGGAAAGCAAAGTGTGTGTGTGTGTGTGTGTCACTGGGAAGAGGGTGTGTCCTGGGAGCAGTCTCAAGGGCCAAACAGAGGGACTCGGAGGCCACCTCTGGCCTCTGGGCCTGAGCGCCCCACCCCCTGCTGTGAGCGAAGCTCTTTCAAGGCTTATAGGACACTGTATAAATGTTTATGAGTCCAACTTTCCGGGGAAGCCAGAGGCCAGGGACCCTGTCTTCCTGGTGGGCGTTTCTACAAATATGTCTGGTCCTGCTGAGAAAAAGAAAGTGATGATTTTGGCCTCCAACTTGCATCAGCCCCAGAAACCATCATGGCCAATGGCCAAGGATGAAGGTGGGAGCTGGGCAGGGCAGTCTCCAGCAGGTCAGATCGCTCCGGCGCCCCCGCCCTCGCAGGGCGCAGCATGGTTTCCGCACGGCTTTGCCGCGCGGTGCCCTGCCTACCAGCCCAGCGCCCTGGCACACCGCGCCACCGGGGGTCTACCTAAAGCCGGCCCTGGAGCTGGGAGTCTGAAAGCACACCCCTCTCTAGGACTCTTTATCTCAACACCTGCCCACAACAGAGCAGGTTATTCCTGCAAAGGCACTCTTCTCTCTCTCTCTTCCCCCCCCCCCCCCCCGGCTTTTTGGATGTCCAATCCTTGAAGGCGATGCAGAACCCAGCCTTCGAGTAAAGAGACACAAAAGCATGAGAGGAGACGAGGCATTCTTGAAGCATTATTAAGCCGCCACAGTTCTGGAAGTGCAAAACAATTACAAGAAATTAATTTGGAGGTGGAAATAACAGAAGGGTTGATTGCCTGATAGCTGAGACTCCTCCCTCCAATCTGTCTCTTCCTCTCCTCAAATTAAATGTTCCAGCAAAGGCCTGAAACAGTTTGCATCTACCCTGGAAGAAAGTTTAGCAAGTTCCGGAGATCTCCTTGAAGTCACCTTGTATTTAAGTGAGACTCCAGGGGATGGAGTGACATTTTGGCAGATAACCCCCCCCACACACACACACACACCATGCTCTTCACCAACCCATTTCCCTTCATCTTATTGGTTGTTATGTCTCCCAATTGGCTTCAGACAAATCATGCACATTAACCCCCTTCCCTCTTCCTTAGGGCAAGGCATGCATATCCTCCAACATTTCTCTGATGAAAATAGGGACGTCCAGTGCTATTTTCCTAGAAATATGAACTCACCATGAACACCTCCCTCATTCTCTTAGAATGGCAATGGTGCCAATTCTAGTGAGCCCTGGCTGGGAGAAAAAGCCCTGGGGACGTCTCATTCCATGTCCCTCTGACATTTCTCCAATGAAAATAGGGACAACCTAAGGAAAAGTGGGACATTCCAGGATCAAATCAGAAACCGGGATGGTTTCTCTAAATCTGGGGCTGTCCCTGGAAAATAGGGACACTTGGAGGGTCTGGGCATGTGGACTGAAGCTTCATCAGCATCAGGCTGAGCTTCGGAAGAATGTCTTTTTAAAACAGGAGGCCTTGTGATTGCTTGCAAGCAGATGGACGAGAGCTCTGTCCATGTAAGGTAGCCACACACAGAGAAGGAACGCATGGGGTATTATCATTATCTTCCCTGCCCTTCACACTAAGGTCCCAGGGGCGATTATTAAGGTCCCATTAAAACACAGTATTAAAAGAAGTTTAAAACAACTTAAAATTACAGAAATAAGGTGGGTCCTAAAACTGTACACCTCAAGTGCCAAAGGCATCTTCAGCATTCACCAGAAGCTGTGTAGTGAAAGTGCCATGGGTTGGCTAAGACTAAGAGCTTTAATGGTGCTTCAGGTTGCAACTGACTCTCACTGAAAGCAAAGTTGGGGTGAATCTGTAAGTTCCCATTCATGCAGAATGTCTGATAGATGTGCCCAGAGCCCGAGAGCTCTCCCCAAACTGCAATGTCTCCATTTATAGAGAGAGTTGTCAAGATTTTCTATTGTTGCCAAATTCCATTAATGGAGCACAGCCCCCTTGCATTGGTATATGAAGAAAGAGTTGGACTGCCATGACCCCGAGACCACGCTGTAATCCCCTTGCAGAGCTCTCTCTGCTCCTTTCAGCTGAACCCCCCCCCCCACCGCAGAGTTCACACAGGGTCACCTCTCCAAATCACAATGCAAATCATAGAATCACAGAATTGTTGAGTTGGAAGGGACCACAATGGGTCCTCTAGTCCAATCCTCTGCAATGAGGGAATCTTTTCCCCTGCAAGTGTCTCTTAACCTTGAGATTAAGAGGCTCAAGCTCTACCAACTGAGCTATCCCAAGTCCTTCTAACATTTGCCCAAACAACTCCCTTGTTACACGTTTCCCTTGGCCAAATTTACATGGCAAGAGGCTTGGGGCAGAGACGGATTTGTTTGTTTGTTTGTTTGTTTGTTTCTCTTTTGTTTTGTTTTGTTTTTCGCTTAAACTCATCTGAACAACACTGTGCTGATTGAGAGCACACACTGGGTATCACCAGCAATGGAGAACTTGACTTCAGTGAGTTTTGGCTGCTTCTGTTGGGTTTGTTTTTGTCCTCATCACCAGCGCAGGAGGGTGCCTACTAGAAATGCAAGGAGGACTGCCAAGAGCCCCCTCCCTCTATGAGGGAGCTGCCTCCGCAGGGGAGGAAACGTGAACAGAAGCAGCTAATCTGCCCTTTTCCTTGCAAGCCTGTTCCCAAAGTCACAAGCCACATGTTGATTATCTCCCATTAACATATTGTGTCCTCTGCCTTTAACTTCCTTAATAAAGTTTATCTCCAAGGAAATTCTGCCGAAAAGACTGCATTTGCATATAAATAATAGACATGTCAAAACATAAGATGGTGGGATTTGGGATTCTTAACCGGATTGTGCAAAACAATTTGTTCCTTAAATTCCGGAGTTCCTTCCCCTCCAGTCAGTTGCCAGCAAAGGCACAGTCCAATTAATTGCACAACTGTGCTATTTACCTAAGTTGGGGCAGTTGATTAAGGATTGCCCTGCTTCCCAGCTAATGATCCCCTTCCATAATTGAACCATAGTTTTAATTTTGTGCTTCACAAGGTGGGGATTTTTGAGAGTTCAGCGAGAGTCTCAGCGCAGCTGGCATCAGGAAGGACACAATGGCAGCAACCAAAGGGAAAGGAAGTATTTCAGAGAAAACCAAGGGAGGTTTTGGGTATCAGGAAATGGGGGCTGTATCAGAGGCAGACCCACCCTCAAGGGTCCTAAATGCTGCTCCTGTTGCATCCTGTAGTTCAGTGGTCCTCAACCTTGGGCCCCCAGATGTTTTGAGACTACAATTCCCATCATCCCTGACCACTGGTCCTACTAGCTAGGGATCATGGGAGTTGTAGGCCAAAAACATCTGGAGGCCCAAGGTTGAGGACCACTGCTGTAGTTGATTCTCAGCCCAAAACTCCCTAGAGCTCTCACCTGGGTGGGATTCATGTATCCACCAGAATATTTAATCCTAGAAAGGCTTTTGTGGTGTGGAAACTGGCAAAGATCTGCTTCCGGGAAACAGTAAGGAAGCATTTTATTCACAAAAAATGGACAATGCCACCCCCTAGGACTGCTTGCCATGGGATGTCGTGTTTGCAACTTGTATAAACGGCTTTTAAAATGGATTACAGAGCAGTATTTACTAAACTTATGATAGCTGAAGCATTTTTTTAAATTAGGAAGCAAACTGTAGGCAGTGCTTTGCTCCTGGACCTGAAAGCCCCACCCCACCCCCCAATTTCTAGCGAGGGTGAAAGAGCAAGAAATCAGTGTCCACAGAGGAGTGCCCGTCTGTGTTTCTGCATGATTCACTGACCAGGGCACATCTCCAGACTGGAAGGAGGCAACCCAGAGCAATGAGTCATGACCAGAAGTCCTGATTCAATGTCAGGAGTCTCTTGCTGATCCAAGCTCACATGATGCACAGATGGAGGCAGGATGAGAGCCGGCCAGGTGGCCTCCTCTGTGGGTGGGCACATGTTCAGTTGAGTCTTTTATTTATTTCTGGTGGCACACATTTGCAGAATGGATAGCTTATATATGCAACATGCAAGGTAGGTCATTTGGAGTCCACCAGCCCTGGCAGCCAAAGAGCATAGCATCCCCACTTTTGGAGAGGACAGACATCAGACTACAATTGTAAATAGACACTCATATGCTTAAAACACCAGAACGTAAGGATCTAGTTCCATCTAGTCCACTGTCTTGTTTACCAGAGTGGTCAACTAGATGCCTCTTGGAAACTCACAAGTAGGGCATGTTGAGAGCCTTCCCCTCACCCAGTGTTCATGGTCAGGTGCCTCTGAACATGGAGGGTCAATTTTGGCTATTGCAGCTATTGGCTGTATCAGTGTTGGGCAGCAGGCAGCAATCTGGAGAGAGCCAAGAGTCATGCATTTGGAACCAGAATCAGCTCTGCCCCTGAATAACAGACTATGACAAACTGAAACAAGGTTGGAAGTCCAACTCCCAAGGGACTGTGATCTACTCACAGAATAAAAAACTGGCAATGATCTATCCCTTTTTGGGGGGGTGGTTCAGGTCAGATTTGTTGAGCTTTTTTTAGGCAGGAAAGTCAAAGTTGTTGAGCTTTCTTTAGGGGAAAATGGGAAACGTGGCTCACCAAAAGATTGATCAGGAAACAGGCAGCCTCACAGCGAAAACTCTGTCTTCCATTCCAGCGATCATGCGCGAATGGAGGGCAGGTTGAGGGGGCGAGGCGGAATTCATCACCCATGATCGACCCAAACCTCCCGGGGATTGACCATGGTCAACTGGTTGGACACCCCTGCTATACAGCTTGTGGATCTGGGAAATGCATGACAAGTATCACCCACCTGGGCAATCTATTGATTACACACACACACACACACACACAGTATCGACCACCAGCATCACATAAAATATCAAGGCAGTCTACAACAGTATGTACAAGATTGAACCTCTCATGAGGAGTTTGTTGGGGCTGGGCACAGGGAATCCAGACCAAAGAGCAGTCTGGATCACAGAGCGAACCAGGAGGCAGGACTGGAGATTCTGACCCGGTGTCAAAACTAAAGGCCAAGACCAGACACACTAACTAGTGCTCAGGAGACCTCTTATACACCCCATTATGCTCCTCCCTGCCTAGGAGGAGCCAACGGCCATCATAGACAGAGTCAGACCAGGAGGTTCTTCCCTAAGAAACTACAGTGATCATGCTCACCACACGGGGCAGTGGCGAGCTGACAGGCTGGTGATGATGTTGCCCTTGGAGAGTGTCATCATCTGGAATGATTTTGTAGCCAAAGCCAGGGAGGACTATGAGCCTTGCACAGCTAATATATTGTAAGAGTGTAGGAAGATTCCAGCTGGATTAGATGGATATATCTAGACCAGCAGCACTCTGCTTTTCATAGTAGTCAGCCAGGTCTCTGGGAAAGCCACAAGGAAGGGCAAAAACCAGCAGAGCTGGTCCTTTTGGGGGGACTTATTTTCAGAGCCGCTTCTGTGAGATACTGGGATTAAGAGCAGCGGATGGGGCCATTTTGGCCAGACTATGGACCTCAATAGAATGGTTGTCTTCACATCATCACATAATCAGGCCACTAGCTTGTCCAGGAGGACAGTTCTTAGGATTGCACCAATGATGGGGATGGGAGATGCAAACAGGTGTATTTCCTTTCCTTCCCCCACCCCTCCCCTCCCCATTTTTTTTTTAAATCTCTCAGTCTTTCCAATTACATCAGCAACACAGCAACCTCCCCAAGGAGAATTAATCTTTGAAGATCATCATCCTCAGCAATGGATTTCAAATCACAGCCATAAAAAGAAGTGGAGGGAAGAGGCTCCTGGATTATATATATTAAAAAGGTGAATTTCAATTAAGGATCTGTGGCACATTTTACTCCAGATCACAATAAAAAAACAAACACATGGTTGCCAAAAGCCCAAGTCTCCCCTTAAAAAGGGGCTGGCTTTTCCTTTTCTTAACCCCCCCTTTTTTTAAAAAAAAACTTAACTTTGACAACACACATTCTCCAGGGCATAAAGGGAGCAGCATTGTGTATAAAATGTAATTCTAAAGAGTAGATCTGAACATATTGACATTATAAAAACCAAGTAGCAATGGGAAATAATATTTTTACAAAGTCTGCAAACATAAATGCAGGACCTCAGGGCAGTTTTCGGCATGCTGACAAATACCATGAAATGGCGTGTTTCCACTGCACAGGGTTGAGATAGGAGCCTGGGTTGGGGAGTGGGGCAGGAAGGGGGCATAGAGACCCCATGAGCCTCTGTTGATTACATGACTTCTAACCACACTGTGGATACTAAGAAACAAAACAAAACTGGGGGGACTCACCTCCCTCAGGGATTACCTCACCTCCCAGGGCAACCAGGTGTTACTTTAATTCAGGCATAGGCAAACTCCGGCCCTCCAGATGTTTGGGACTACAATTCCCATCATCCCTAGCTAACAGGACCAGTGGTCAGGGATGATGGAAATTGTAGTCCCAAACATCTGGAGGGCCGGAGTTTGCCTATGCCTGCTTTCATTGCATGACTAGCAACCACAAGTATAGTTTTCAAAAAATGAAATACCAGGCACCCTCACCCTGATTTTCATTGGGGCCACAGCACATGAGGAGAGGTACAGTACTTCAACACTTATTTTTCTGGTTGTGATCCTGGCAAAAATCACCCCTCCCCAACAATTAGCGGGCGCATGCGGGGTGGTGGTGGAAGACTCCCACTGATATCAGAGGGAAGTATTTTCTTTTTAAGTGCTAACTGCTTTGGGGGGGGGAGGTGCACTATTTTTCAGGATCACAGTTTTTCCTATGTTCTCAATTCCTGGTGAAAACCAGTGCCTAGTATTTACGTTTGGTTGTTTTTTGTTTTTGTTTTAGCAGATCTGGCTGCCAAGCCTAGTAAGGTCCAGTTTGGCCCTTGGTTGGCCCCAAACTAAGGTTGAATGTTCCATGGTTCCCTCCTTGCTTCACTCTGAATCATGGCCCAGAGTGAGCTGTCTATGGTTCTGAATACCTGCTAACCAACTAGTGAGCTGTCCATGGTCCTGAATGCCTGCTAGCTAACACAAGATTCATGTGTGCCAAGGCCATTGCATCCTCAGAAACACATTGCTAGTTTCAACCAGAGAGAGAGAGAGAGAGAGAGAGAGAGAGAGAGAGAGAGAGAGAGAATAATTAAGGGAAGTGTGAGGGGTAGTATCAGAAGAGGTGCTGTGAGGGGCGAGAGCTGGGTACTTCCAGACCAAAGCAAGTGAATTCCTGGGCCTTTCAGTCACACAAGGCACCAGATTCTGCCTGGAAATGTGGGGGCATCCCCATGCCTGCACTTTAAAAGCTATTTCGAGGCGAACGGCAAGCACCGCCCAGATGGCTTTGTTGCTGCTCCCATGCTGATCCATCCAACACAGCCAACATATCCATATGGCCATGCCGAGGAATCCCATAACAATAATGGCCCTCACCTCGGCAAGCAAATGTTAATGAATCAGGACCCAAGCTGATAAAAAGCTGCTCCATAGTACATTAAGTCTGTTTAGATATTTTTACGTTTAGATTAGCATTTTTCAATGTGTGCACATGGAAGAGCAAAATGAGCTGATTTTTTAAGGATGGGGGGGGGAGGCAGTTTGCCTCTGGATACTAGTAACTGGGGAGCACAAATGGGGCAGAGAGTGGCTGCTGCCCGCTTGGTTGGTCATGGTGGGAAACAGGATATTGGACTAAATGGGCCCCCTTTGACCTAATCCAATGGGGCTCTTCATATGTTCTTCCAATGCAGAGACCACTGTAAGTCATCAGCATGTGGGGAGAAAATGGGGGCATTTCTTTGTGCCTTATCAGAGGAAGCTCACATAACCACACCCACCAAGAAGCAAGGGGGTTTGACAGTGTTGAACAGAGGCATGGTTGTGTCCAGATGCCACTGACAGCGAAAGAACATCTTGACCCAGGTAGGGAAGGGAGCAGCCAACACGGATGTGGCACAACCCTGAGGCTCAGGATTCTGCCTCCTATGCCTAAGATAATGAGCTTGGGACCGTGGTAGATGTCATGGATGCTGGATCTGTCCCTTTACTGGCCCCCACTAGCCCCCTCTCTGGCCTGCTCTTCTATCTCCTGACCAGCAAAACCTTTCCCATGTATCCATGTCCACAACAAATCCCACCAAATTCTTCTTAAAAATGCATCGAGTCCTTGATTGATTCCATCCTTACAGTGAGTGGGGGAGCAAAATTATGGAGCTAGAGATTTTCAGCTGTCCGTAGAAGAAGGATTGTGCCAGCCATGTGGGTTTATCCCAATGCCCATTTGGGCATGACTAAAGCAGCAATCATTGTACAGTATCAGTTTTTATTGCCAACATTCTAGGATTGCTTTCCCTGCTTTGAACAGCATAAGCATCACATTACAGAGGCTTGGAAAAAAGCGAAGGCAGGCCTCTGAGGAGCCTATCTATGACCTTAAATTATTTATCCAGCATTCCCTATTAACTTTCTTAAATGCCACACAAAGTGCTGACTCAGCCACTAAAAGAACAAGAGGAACAAAGAGAATAATAAAAAAAGATCTCTCTTCACCCTTGTCTTTCTCTCTCTACACGCACACAGAAATATGAGAAGAGACGTCAACCCACTCGGTGTCCTCCAAAGGTTTTTGACCGGCACTCCCATCAGCACCAGTGTCATACAGTCACACTGGCTGTGTCTGATGGGAGTTGTAGTCCAAAACATCTGGAAGGCAGCAGGAGGGTGAAGGCTGTGCAGGAAGAATAATCTCCTCTACATACATTCATTCATTCATTCATTCATTCATTCATTCATTCATTCATTCATTCATAATGTCTCTTCTCAAGACCCCCAATAATCTGTGAGAAAGTGGATATGGAAGTTTCTCTCTCTCTCTCTCTCTCTCTCTCTCTCTCTCTCTCTCTCTCTCTCTCTCTCTCTCTCTCTCATAGCACCAGAACAGCTGGACTCCAATGAAGCTGAATGTTGGAAGATTACGGACTGACAAAAGGAAGTCCTTCTTCACGCAGCTCATAGTTAAACCATGACACTCACTCCCACAGGAGGCAGGGATGGCCACCAACTTAGATGGCCATCTTACAAAAGAGTTGGGCAAATTCATGGAGGAGAAGGCAGTTAACGGCTGCTAGCTATGGCGGATGTGTTCTACCTTCACTGTCGGAGGCATTATGCTCTTGGAATCACAGGTGAGCAGAGTATTGTTGCAGTCATGTCCTGCTAGCGAGCTTCCTCTCCAGGCATCTGGCAGAGAACAGAATGCTGGACCAGATGGGCCACTAGCCTGATCTATTGGGCTTGCTTTCCATTCTGAACTCTGCAGCACTTACAGGGCAGTAACCCCCACTGAATGCAGAAGGACATATTTCTGAGGAGGCCTATTTTCATAGGGTCGCACTATGGAAGTGTCTTTGTTTACAATTACAGCTTGAGTAAGAATTACGATTGAGCAGCAATGAATGCTGGGACATCCAACATGCCAGTAAATCTGCAGGGCCCACTTGCCCCTGCTCCACCCAGACCATCCATCTGCTGAGCGATCTTGGCTGGGCAGATCATCCTGCCCAATGAAGTTTGGGGGTCTGTCTGTCTGTCTCTTTGTCTCTGCTGAGGAGCCCAGATCCTTATCGTCAGGAAAATAAACCTCGCCTTCCCTCCATCCTTTCTGTTTGCAGCTGATAAAAGTCTAGAGAGAGACGCTCTGCACACGCAGATAAAGGGTCTCCCTTTCTCTCTCCAGGATTACCTGCCAGGAACGTAATTACTTGGAGCATGTTTATAGCCTGTGTAGACAAGGGAAGGCTGCTGGCTATCTATAGGGGTGGGGGAGGGAGGGCCAGTGCACAACAGGAGATTTCAAAGGCAGGGCCAGCGTGGATGGTTGGCTATGGGAATTCAGCCCTGTCAGGTCTCCAGGTTATTCTCATTGACTACCACAGATGTCTGCCGGCCCAAGCAAAGAAGCTGGTATTGAGACACAGCTGAGAGAGGTACCTAACCCTCCACTGGGCTGATTTGGATTAGCCCCCAACCTGACAATATCTGCCAAAGAAGGGAATCACACTGCAAATGCTTTGGGTTTCAGTAACTTATTCCAGGAAGCTGCTCCTTAGCATCAGCAATGGTCATTTTTTTTCTTCAGTTCATACTACACATTGGGCTCACCCAGTTCTTCTGTTTTCTTACATTGCCCAGGACCTGCTGGTCCCAGTAACAAGCCAACTTTGTACAAGCCTGAAGAAGGGCCACAGCTCAGTGGCAGAGCACATGCTTAGCAGGGAAGACCCTGTCTAAATCCCCGGGGAGCCACTGCCAACCTGGATGTCTGTATTTTCACCAGTGAAATGTTGGAAGGTATGCAACCACTGTAGACACTGCTGAGCTCGATGGAGTAATGGCAAGACTCGACATCTTCCCATGTCCCAATTTTTTATTTTTTATTTTGCTCCAGCCCACTACCAGCTGTACCCTTAAGGCACCCCCCCCCAAATTTGGAAACAAATATCAGAAAGACCATGGGTCCCTCAGGCATCGGGCACAGTTTGGCAATGAAACCAGCTAACTCAGCACTCCAAAACCTGGAGAGAAAGAAAGAAACGCAGAGGATTTGGGCAGCTCCCTCCAGGCAAGCCCACCCTCTGGGACTTCTGCCCACCCTGCATTGTTTGGGATTGTTCTCTCCCCCTCTCTCCAGCAAGGGGAGAAACAGCCATTTTCTCCTCTTTCAGTGTGGGAGTTCTTTATTACCCAAGGAAACAGAGGATGTCCAATCGCGAGGGAAGAATACATCACTGTTCCCGGCTAAATGGAGTAGCGCAGATCTGCTAAGAAACCCAGCCTTTTATCAACAGTGCAAATAATGAAGATTCCATGCACTGAGGACAATGAAATGAGGCGCTGCGCTGCTGATGGGGTATTTGTACAACTCTATGAGTTATGCTGCAAAATTCAGCTCCATTACAGATGCCTCCTCCTTGCATTTAAGAGACAGGAAGGGGGGGGGGAGATACAATGATGCCACAAACAAAGAACTGAGGCTGATTTCCCAAACTGATTCTGAAAGTCCAGGTCCCCGTTCTTAAGGTAAAGTCAAGGCACAAATCCAGACCCACAAAGGAGGTGCTTTGTATGAACAACAACAAAAAAAATTAATTAATAACATTCAGGACGTCTTCCCACAACCAATAATGATTGCTACAGATTGCATTCAACTGCTCCGAGTAGACCCGATGGGATGTGCCCAATGCTAGTCCTACTCAAAGTAGACCCATTGAAATGAATAGACATGGATCACTTAGGCTTAACTTATTATTGGGTTTACTCTGAGCAGGATACAACCCACTGAAAGCAATGAACCAAAATCAGTCATGCCCAGCAGTTTCAATGGGTCTACTCTGAGTAGGGCTACAGCATGCAAAAAAATAAATAAAAAAAAAATAAAACCACATAACCAGGGAAAACCCAGCATTCCAACCAAAACATGACAATCTCCCTTCATCCCCCCCAGATGTTGTGTCCAAAAAGGAACTCCCAAATTTGCTTCATATGTTTGTTTGTGCCAAATCTGGTGTGAGTTATGTGGGGTTGGGGGGGGGGCATGTCTCAACCTTATTACTTGAATGATATCAGAAGGATTGCCTGAGCCTGCCTGAGCAGAGAAACTTGCTCCTGAGGCCCGGATTGCCAGCGTTTGTCAACAGCCAGCTTTCTGGGTCATGTGGCCAGCATGACTAAAGCGCTTCTGGCGCAATGGAAAACCGTGACGGAAACCAGAGCGCACGGAAATGCCGTTTACCTTCCCACCGCAGCAGTACCTATTTATCTACTTGCACTGGCATGCTTTCGAACTGTTAGGTTGGCAGAAGCTGCGACAGAGCAATGCAAGCTCATTCCGTGACAGGGATTTGAACTGCCGACCTTCCGATCAGCAAGCCCAAGAGGCTCAGCGGTTTAGACCACAGCACCAGCAGCATCCCTTTACCAAGAGTAGACCCATTGATGTTGATGAACATTACTAACTCGCCCAGCCCCTATTTGTTTTGGATTGCCATTTCTTAATTAAGGCTATATCTTAGATACCTATTCCTGAGTGGCTAACATTTCTATTGCACTGTTTTATCTATTTTTGCTGGCCTAGGTTTTTAGGCTTCCCTGGAAACCTAAAGGGAAGCAAGCCCTATAGGGGTGTGAGATAATGCTGTGAGCAACTCCAGCCTAGGCTCAGGTTGTATATAAAGACACCACAGTCTCCATTGACCTTCGTCCAAGGAAAAATGTGCCCTGAGTAAGCACTGGAACCCCTGAATCTCTCGCCGCTTGGTGATTGGGCTTATGTGCAACAAAATTAAATGGAATTGTGCATAAAAATGCATATATAAATAAAATAAAATAAACCCTCACGCTATATTAGGGGGACTTGCCAAAATGAATATATTAGGCCCAAAAAGTGCACACAAAAATGGCTATATTATGGATATCAAGATCTGACAAATTTCCATTAATAACTTTTTTTTTTTTTGCAAATAAGAAATTGCCTCCTGATGCTGAAGTGTGGCAAACGGAATTGGGAAACCAAGAGAAATGGAAGCTGACAGATTTGTCCGCCCTTCACCACAACTCACGAGGAACAGCCTAGAACACATTTATTGCAATATAAAAGAGTACTTTAAAACTTGTAGACATATGTAAACCACTCTTCCATTAACGGCAGGCACTAAAATGGAAAGCTAGGCACCCCAGTGCCAGGAGCAGCAGCTGAGCCTTCTCAGGATAGAAATGCAAAGCAATGTTGCGCTTTTATAAAGTGTGGCAGGGGGAGCCCAGGGCATCCCCCACTGCCTGCTGCCGTTAAAGGTGGCGGCAGTTCGTTGCTGAAGCTTCCCCCCTACCACACATTTAGCTAAAACAGAAATCTAATGGCTTCTTTTTTAAAAGTCATTTTGGGTATAAGAACCAACAAACAGAAATTACAGGAGTGAAACCTAGGTGGAGAGACGGCATTATTCTTCCTAACTCTGTAATATTTTCACAACACTTGCCAATAAATAATTCTTTGTCAAACACGCACCACTTAAAAGCTCCCTCTTCCCTCTTGAATTCTGCCTTCGCTGAAAATCGATATGTTCATTCTACTTCTTGCATCAATGTGTGTTTTTAAAAAATAAAATAAATAAACAAAACACCACGTATATTTAAAAACCCTTGGGTTCCAGTGCACCTTATTACATTTAAATCCTTCTGATTGTAGCAGCGAAAGGGTTCTGCTCAATAAAGCTTACAGCACACTGGATGTTTGATGGGTTCAGTTCTATTTTCTACCCCACAAAACACTTTTTCTAAATGCCATTAAAATTTAGCATACACCATAATATCCAAGCTGCATTTATGCCGTGCTGAAGCCAATTGCCTTCTCAGGATTTTTATCGTTCCCTACTTGAGGCCTTAAAGGACAGAATGTGGAAAGTGTCGTTTGGGAAGCTGCGTGACGACGTAAGAACATTTGGAGTTGCTCAAGGTGGGATGCAGAATGCGCACGTGGGGGGGTGGGATGTCAAGGATGAAGCGGAGCAGACCTAGAGCTTGATGCAAGGTGTCTACATAACAACAGCTGCAGTGGTTAGTGCAGAATTCTGGAATCCAATGGCTCAGGGTGAGAGCCACGGGCTCCCTTTACCGGGAATAACTATAAAAAAGATGTTCTGCAGTGTGGTGTGTCTTTAACTAGGCAACAACAGTCCTAGGAGGAATGGTTGAGGTCCAGATGTTGAGTCTGATCTGACCCCCACCCACCCCCAAAAAGCATCCCCATGTGGATTTCTAAGCCCCCAATGATTCTGACAGCAGCTAAAAAATGAGAGTGAGAGAGAGAGAATATATCATAGACACAGTTCTGGTGTGGGCATAGTGATTTCAGCCTCTTTGCCCAACTCAGCACACTGATGGGATAAGAACATAATTGCTGGATTAGTGCCCTTGTAGTCCAGCATCCTGTTCACAAAGAGGCCAACCAGATTCCTTTTTCAAACTGGATAAAAAGGTGAGTCCCTGATCAAATGACAGCCAAGCCAGGGAAGGTCGCATCTAGCCTGGAAGAAGGGCTGCCACCTTAGCTTGCCAAAAATAATACCGTGGAACCTCCGTTTTCGAGCATCTCAGAAACCGAACTTTTCAGAACCCAAACACCAAAAACCTGGAAGTAATTGCTTCCATTTTCGATGTGACTCAGAAGTTGAATGGCTTCCAAGGCGTGTTTTTTTCAATTTTCACCAAATACTTTGCCAACCGCCCATTGAGCCTTGGTTGTCAAACGTTTCGGAAGTTGAACGGTCTTCCAGAATGGATTACATTCGGCAACTGAGGTTCCACTGTAGTATGATGTAGCACATGAAGCCTCTGCTTGGACACCTAAAGGGAAAATGTTGGATGAGAGTGCTGGGAGCCCACCTAGTTCAGCATCCTGTTCTCACAGTGGCCAACCAGATGCCTCAATGAGACGTGTGCAAGGTGGACCTGAGACCATCAAATTGCTTCTTCCTAGTCATTGCTTTGATTGAACATTTGACAAGCAGGAGGGAAGTTATCAAACCCACTACAAGTACACCGTGAAGCGATTCAAGGAGTCCTCAAAGAAGAACCAGCATGGAATAATGTCCTCCCAGTGAGAGAGGGAGGGCAGGATCTATGCTGGGGCCTGAGCTTAACTGGGGGGAAAATTGAGATGGGGCTGAAAAGTGGAAACATACCTGGATGGTACTGTGCTACAGTTAGAAAATTGGGGGGGGGGCAGCAGGGGACAAAGAAGGGAGAGTGGTGGGTAGGTGGCGAAAGAATGGGAATAGGGTGAGGAGCAACAATGGGTTATTTTCTGATTGATTAAGATGGTCCAAAACTGGAACGTTTTATGGAGCTGGTTGATACATCTGGGAGATCCGGAGTCCAGGGGAAGGGGGGTAGAATTAGATAAAAGTGGTTAAAGGTTATTATGATAGAAGAAATAATATTTGAATGTATGGAAAATTTTGGGGGTATAAACTGTGAGGCTAAAGGAAGAATTAGAGATGGATGGGAAAATAAATTTAGATTTGGATTAATTAATGAATTATAGGTTGAGGATAGTCAATGTTGTTGTTGTTTTCTTTGTGTAGATTAGAATTGGTTGTGAAATAATGGAAAAATTGTGTTAGAATGATTTAAGATGATAAAGGAAAATTGCTTAATTTAGATTTAATAAATGGACCCAGTGGGGGGGGGAATCGAGGAAGTCCACAATGTCAAGTCAATGTAAGAATTGATATGTTTTTGCTTTTGCTTTTTTTGATTATGTTTTATTTTTGCTTTTTGTCTTTGTTTTTGTGTTGAAATGTTTGAAAATCAATAAATATTATTTGGGGGAAAAACACAAAAACAAGTACACTGTGAAGATGCATGATGAAAAATGGCCATCAGAGCACCCCTAATTTCTCCTGGCATCTAAAAGCAAGTAACAAAGAAGCGAGTGAGGAGGAAGCATCACAACCTCAGGATCACAGAAAGGAAGACCCTGCCTTGCACTGCTATGCACCAGAACTCCAGGTGTTCAGGGGACAAGACATGAGTCTTCCAAGGAGGATCCTGGCATATGGGGAGGCTCTTATGGAGAGAGGCAGTCCTTAAATCCGGTATGGTGAACCTCCATCTGGCATCTGGCCCACAAGCTGCTCCCAGCGGCTTTCCAGATCCCTCCTAAAATGCCCTCCCCTTCCTCTTGTCCCCAGCTTCCTTGCCACTATTGCCAGAATTTCTTAGCGCTCTGAAACCAGGTGTGTTCTTCCCTGTTTCCTAAACATGAACCTTGCAGCAATGGTGCCACATTGGAGGGCGAGAAGGCTCTCTTGCAATGAAGTCAAGGCCCTTTCTCCCTGTTGCGGTGCTGGGCTGAGTTGCTCCTCTCCTCCCAGGCCCAATGCAGTGGTGAGTGAGCCATGATGTGAAACTGATCTGAAGCAACATCAAGGCTTTTATTTGGAAGCACATCTCAGTCCCACCAGGAGAAAAGAGCACATGTGAGTTATGATCTAAAACTTACAGTCACGAGTGGCCCTGTTTTATACAGCTTCCAACTGTTGCACACAAGTGCGGACATTTGGTTACTGCTGTACCCTCCCTGCATGATGGGGGAAAAAATAGAACACATTCTACATGTCCAGGATATTTTTCTGCAAAATCAGCTCTGTGGTGTTTGCAGTGGAATTCTTGGCATTTTTTAATAGTAGGAGGCAAAGTGGGTGTCCGAGGGCAGCTTGATGCCCAGGGGTGTCATGTTGTGGACCCCCAGAAACCGAGTGATGTTGTCCTTTTCTACAGAGCTCATAATGGGCAGTATAGAGGGAGGGAGTCACTGGAGTTTTCTCATGAACAATGGCTGGTGTGAATGTGTGTGTGTTTGTGTTGTGTGTCAAATAGTTTTTCCCTGGTAGATAAATCATAGCAAAGCCACATTTGCCATACCAAACGGATTCAAAATAGTTGTTCAATTAAAAAAAAAAGACATTTGACGGCAGTTAAACTGACTCAGGAAACCAAGGACTCCGTTCTATCCATTGGTTTTGGAATACAGTGGTACCTTGGTTCTCAAACGCCTTGGTTCCCAAACACCCAAAACCCAGAAGTAAGTGTTCCGGTTTTCGAACGTTTTTCGGAAGCCAAACATCCAATACGGCTGTCGGCTATTGTTTCTGGGGTGCCTGCACCAATCAGAAGCTGCACCTTGGTTTTTGAACATTTCGGAAGTCAAACAGACTTCCGGAATGGATTACATTTGGCACTTTTGTTTTTGCTATTTATTTTGCGTTTTTGTTTTTGAGGCTTTTTCGGTTAATTTGTTTTTGTGACTGTGTGGAACCCAGTTCAGCTTCTGATTGATTGAGTAAGTGAGAAATGGATAAAAGCCCCCCATCCAAACAATGGCTATCATCAGTGCAGGTAATAGAAAATATAATTTTGATTTTTAATCATCTACAATACTGTCTTATTTATTTTATAGTACAGCACATTGATTATTGCTTTCATTTTATGGATCAATGGTCTCGTTAGATAGTAAATTTCATGTTAAAAGGGGTTGCTTTTAAAAGTCTGGAATGGATGGATCCATTTTGCATTACTTTCTATGGGAAAGTGCACCTTGGGTTGGGAACACTTTGGTTTTGGAACGGACTTCTGGAATGGATAAAGTTTGAGAACCAAGTTACAGAAGAGAGATAAATTCCCTCCTCTAGCACCTTCATAAACTGGCCCTCTTTTCCTTTTTCCCAGCACCCAGAGCCACAAAGGCAGCAGGGGAAGCAAAACACTTTGACGCAATTCCCATGTTGCATTTTTAAATGGGACCACTGAGGAAGGGGTGCGGGGCACGGACTACATGCAGAAGCCCCCAAGGTCAATGCACAGAGCCATAGAATTTTAGAGTTGGAAGAGACCCTCACCCTGTCCTCACATTGGCTGATCAGATGTCTCTCGGTGGGAAGCCTAGAAGCCCGAGCCCATCAGCAACGCTCTGCCCTCCTGTGATTCTCAGCAAGTGACCTCCAGAGGCACACAGCCTCCGACAATCTCTCCAAAGCCAATTTTGAGAAAGGGAAGGGTGTTTTGATGAGGGTCTTTGCCCTGATATTATCACTGCAATAACCTCGACTAGGAAAGAGCGCCCACATTTCCTAGCGTGTGCTTGTGCATTCCCACCCTGTGGCAACCCACGCTAAAGTGGAATGTGGAGACAAAACTTCCTAGCTGAGTGAAGAGTCTGAGAAATTTCACAGGAAGGAAAGGGGCCCATTTAGACTTCAGGCATTTGGGGTTTTCACGTACGCCTGCAAGTTGGTGCTCTTCGCCCTGTGATCTGTATGCCGAACCGAAGTGCCACCTGGGTGCTTTAATGGGACCTGGCAGGGAAAAAGCCACAGAGAGGAACGTAATAAGCCCCGCGCAATTGCCGGGGTGATGCAAAGTTCGGTTTCCTTGCCTCATTTTGTACCAGGGGAATCGGCTGGCAGGTTCCTCTCTCTCTCTCTCTCTCTCTCTCTCTCTCTCTCTCTCTCTCTCTCTCTCTCTCTCACCTGGGGCTCTGTTCTTTACAGCAAATTGGACCTTTCTTTCAGAAAGAAATAATTACTCTCCGAGGAGCGGGGAGCTGGTCATGAATGCTGATATGACAAACAATGTCACCTTGCCACTCAAAGGAGCGCTTCGGTGTGGAGCTTGGGCGACGTCCAAGACCGGGTTTCTTTCTCATAATGGAGGTCACCTCTCCATAGAATTTGTTGACAGTTTCCAAAATGACACAGGAGAAAGGCCCTGTCAGCGTTTTCCCCCCTTAAAAGAGGAAAAGATTGCCAAGGGAGGACAGGAGTGGGGAGCAGGGCAGAGAGAGAGAGAGAGGCAAGCAAAGGTTACATTTTGCATAAATTGGAAAAAAGGGGCCAAAGCGCAGCAGGGGTCTAGACAAGGAGAGAGATACCGGAGATCTGAGGCTCGGACTCCTCCGGATGCAGCCGGACACAAACACTGATATGTAAATAAGTAGCTGACAAAGGAGAGAATGACTTAAAGGCATTTTGACGTCTCCACCTCCACCTCTGTCAGAAAGGCTGTCGGAGGACATCGAGAGAAGAGCTTCACGAAGGCCACAGATGGAGAGAAGAATGGGACATCGAGGTAGAGGGGAGGTTTTGAGAAGAATCCAAAATGTAGGTTAAAGTTTAGCTACAGCAATCTAAAGACACAGTCACACCAACCACTTAAAGCACTATGATACCACTTTAAACAGTCATGCCTTCCACCAAAGAATTCTGGGAGCTGTGATTTCTTGACAGTGCTGAGACTTGTTAGGTGAAACCTATCCTGATCCCAGAGATACAGTTTCCGGAGTTCCCTATGGAGAGGGATTGATTGTTAAACTATTCTAGGAATTGTAGCTCTGGGAGGGGAATAGTGGGGTCTCCAAACAACTCTCATCCTCCTTAACCAAACTACAGCTCCCATAATTCTTTGGGGAAAACTAGGTCTGTTTAAAGTGGTCATTTAGTTGTCTAAATGGATGGTGTGAATGTGGCCTGAGTTAAGGCTGCACACTGGGCTTATGCCTGCTCGGTTTGAATATCCAGGTGTTTGTTTTTTAATTTAGAAATATTTCCAGGTCCAAAAGGTTTTGAGGTTAAAAGTTATCTTCTTTATTATAATGACATTCTGTAAAGGGAAGTTCGCAACTCATTGCATTAAACAAAATACCAACTACAAGCCAAACAACCTGTTGCCAGGTTTTTGAAATTCACATGTCCATGACATTAAATCAGGCATCCCCAAACTTCGGCCTTCCAGATGTTTTGGACTACAATTCCCATCATCCCTGACCACTGGTCCTGTTCGCTAGGGATCATGGGAGTTGCAGGCCAAAACATCTGGAGGGCTGCAGTTTGGGGATGCCTGCATTAAATGATACTAAGCCCTCCCCTCTCTCATCATTTATTGACATCTATCCATCCATGTCTGTTTTTATCGAGGGGATGGGGCTGTGGGAAGACTTGCGTTCTCTGGTTCAAGTGACTTCAGGTGCCTTGATTTCTAAATCAATAAGAACTCTACTCCAGAGGAGAATAATAATAATAATAATAATAATAATAATAATAATAATAATAATAATAATAATGGTTGCTGTGACACTGTTTAAGGAGGGGGGGAGACATTCTTTCTCCAAACAAAGCTCTTCTTCTTTTTCTTCCTAAAACCTTGTCGTTAGCTTTATGATGAAAGCTATCAAAACTGGAGTATCTCACTGGAGAGGACGGCACTAGAAATGTTGCCAGATGTCTTTCAACATTTCAATGCAACTGCAAATGTGGGGAGCTTTATGTATTGCAAAGCATCAAGAATTCTGCTAAGCAGTTAGGCGGTCGATTTTGCTGTGTTTGTGCTTTATAGCAGCAGCAGCAGCAGCAGCAGCTACAGTCAAAGGACCCTGCTTGTTTTTGAGACAGCAGCATCCTTAGCCCAACACAGAGCCCTGAGAAATATCTTACTCACCCTGCAAACTGAAACTGAAGTGGATTCCTCAGGTTGACCTGAGGCTGATTCACACATTCACTTGCATATGGGAGAACAGATGAGTTCCTTTCCTGCTTTTTAATTATTCCCAAACAACAGAACAGATTCCCCTCAATGAAGGAAGCTGTGCCTCTACATCTAGACCCACCCCCGCCTGCCTGGGGGGAGGAGGAAATGGTCGTCTTGAGAGCAGGAAATGATGGGGGTGGGTAGCAGAGCAGCTTTCCTTCTTGTTAAAACTTTTTAAATACATAATCTGATGGTGGCTGGTTGGGAATGTCCATGGTAAAAGATGCTCCTCACAGCACTATTTTTTATTTCAGAAACATATACAATCCCTTCCCACAACAAAATGGTGCTCAGACTCAGGTAGATGTGTTTAGTGAAGCAGCAGAAGCAAAGCCTATTTCATTCCTGCAGTCATGATAGCTTCAGTATGCTGATGGCAACGTAGTGTGCGCACGCTCAGAGGATGACCTCCAAATCATCCTAAATATCATTGCAGAAGCTTACAAAAAGCTTGGCTTATCACTCAACATCCAAAAAACCAAAGTGCTGCACCAACAAGTACAAAATAACTCCTCTGCAGCGCCACAAATCCAACTCAGTGGTGTAACGTTGGAAAATGTTGATCACTTCTCCTACCTAGGAAGTTACCTTTCCACAAGGGCCAACATTGATGCTGAAATCCAGCATTGCCTGAGCTCTGCGAGTGCGGCTTTCTCCCGATTGAAGTGCAGAGTGTTTGAGGACCGGGACATTCGCAGGGAAACAAAGTGCTTGTTTACAAAGCTATTGTACTACCAACCTTACTATATGCTTGTGAAACATGGACCACTTATAAACGCCATCTCCAGCTCCTCGAAAGATTCCATTAACGGTATCTCTGAAAATTTTTACACATCACTTGGGAAGACAGGTGAACTAATATCAGTGTCCTGGAAGAAGCAAAGATTACCAGTGTTGAAGCAATGATTCTTCAACATCAACTTCGTTGGACTGGTCATGTTGTGCGGATGCCTGATGATCGTATTCCAAAGCAACTACTCTATTCCGAACTTAAAAATGGAAAGCGTAATGCTGGTGGTCAACAAAAGAGGTTTTAAGACTGTCTCAAGGCAAATCTTTAAAAATGTAGTATAAACACTGACAACTGGGAGCGCTCCAGTTGGAGAACAGCCTTTACCAAAGGTGTCATGGGCTTTGAAGAAACTCGAACTCAGGACACAAGGGAGAAACATGCTAAGAGGAAGGCACGCCTGGCAAATCCACACCGTGATCAACTCCCGCCTGGAAACCAATGTCCCCACTGTGGAAGGACATGTGGATCCAGAATTGGCCTCCACAGTCACTTCGGACCCATTGTTAAAATCATGTTTATGGAAGACAATCTTACTCGGCCACGAGTGATCGAAGAAGAAGAAGAAGAAGAAGAAGATGGTGTTAGTGAATTTTTAAAATGCAAAATTGCACACATGCTCAGAGTGTTCCTTTTTCTTTCTTTCTTTTAAAAAAATGATTGTTTAATTTTTCTGTAATATATCAGAAATGAAGAAACACTTGTATAGAAAGGTTGTAATGGCGGCATGTGAAATGTTACTTGTGTGTTTCACAACTGAAGTAATTGGGGATAGGGAGAAATTCAATCCAGTTCACATTCAAATGTGAATTTCCCTCATTTGCACTCCCTGTAGGAACACAGGACCTGAAATGCAGCCCTGCATTTGAAACTTGCACATTTTGCAGTGCAGTTATCCATCCAAGTAATGTGTACATATATGCATAGACTAGGTATATAAATACACATATCTGTGGAAACAGCACAAAAAAGCATTATATATTTGCATTGCAGAAATATTTCTATGAGAAGAAATTGCATAAAAAAACGTATATGGAAAAATAAGGATGAATTAGGAAAAACTGAACTTAAGTTTGGGAAAATGAGAGATTCAGAGGCTCCAAATTTTCCCTTCTTTCCTCTTTTTCCTTTCCAGAAAGGAGCAAGCCACTTCTGAGGGCCTCTCCCTCTGGAGCCTCCTTTGTTATTCAGGACATCAACACAGGCAGTGGGTGGGTTCGGGGAGGACTTATTACCTTCATATGGATGATGAGGACTAGAAACACAGCTTTTTGGTTTAGAAAAAGCAAGCGCATCTGCACAATGGAACCCTCCGGGTTCTACCCCTCCAGTGGTGAATTAATGGATGCCTCTACTACTGCACCGAAAGCCTGCATTAAAGTTCTTGCGAGTTCAAGTCGAGGCACAGACAAAACCAGAAGTTACAGAAGCCTGAAGAGGAGCTAAAGAGAAGTCCAATTGCCACCCTTGGAAATGGGTGTTAAAGCGAAAGATCAAGCACAGCTCCCAGTGACAGACGGTGTTCTCCAAAAGGTCAACCCTTTGGCTCGTTCTGCAATTCATTATTTATTAACAACCTCTTCGACATTCACATTACATCAATCGTCTGGCTCTGTGCAGAAGATGAAATATGATTTCATAGTTCAAGGTCCCCTACAGGTGTAACCAGAAGTGGGGGGGGGGAGGAGAAGTGCTGACAACATAATCCCAGTGTGTAAGTGGTGCCAGGTGCCAGTTAAAATTTGCACTGGGGAGCAGAGGTGATGGGGCAGCTTATCATCCTAATCACACCTGCGTTTAGGAAGAAACCCCACAAAGAATGTGGTTGCGAAAATTGGGTGATCCCCCCCTCTCTGATGAGCAGTGGCAAGTGCCCATGGGGGTCACCCAGGGTCTGTGCTCCTTTGGAGAACTGAGACACGACGTAAACTGCCGTGGCTCTAATAAATGTGGTTTATGCACCTATTTGCAGCTTCAGTCTGCACGGAGGGAGTCCAAATCGTACAGCATGGTCATTTCAAGAGGGGCTTGTACCCCACAGAATTCAGTCAGCCTTCAGCCAGCCTGCCCTAGATGGTTTCCAGACCTCTTCTTCTTTCTCCTTCCCAGATCCCCTTCCACCAGACTCTCTGTTCCCGTCACAGTTTCCCTGGCAACTTTCCACACCCCTGTCTCTGTTCACACCTCAGGGCAAGGGGGGGGGAGACAGTTCTCTTGCATTGCCAATGGCCCCCAATGACCCTCTATTGACCCTAGCTTGGCCAGGTGGTTTTGCATAGGCTAGTCCAGGAACTCCTCTACAGCTTGTATTTCTCCCTTCACATCCCAAATAATCAAAATCCTTAGTTTATTAATTTCTAGGGTTTGAAGGGAGGGTCCGCCTCCCAAATCTATACCACAACAAAGGCACTGATGTCAGGCAGTGAAGTGACTGTGTGGGCCTAGTAGTCCACCACTGGTCAGCCTCAGGCAGTGGTGTAGCAAGGGTGTGATGGGGCGGGTCGCCCTGGGTGCCACCCTGGAGGGGGGTAGCACTCGGCGCCCCCCCCCCACTGGGGAACTTTTTCCCCCTGTTGCATGAGATTTTTCAACTGTTCTTATAGGCTCTTTCAATGCTGATTTCATATCTGAAGTGGGTTTTGTTCTTTAAGCTCTAGGGGTTTTGTGTGTTGTTATTTTTTGCAATTCATGTTTTTCACTTTTCGCCAGAGCCAGAGCCGTGTGGGGGGGTGACAAAAAAAAATTCCACACCGGGTACCACCTGGGCTTGCTACGCCTCTGGCCTCAGGCTCCCACCTTTGATACTGTGATTAAAACACTCATCAATATGTAACAGGGTTGCTGCAATGTTTCAAGAAACTGCCTGAAACTTAAGAAGGGTCATGGTGGCTCAGCCTTCTGGTCTGAAGAGACAAGGGCCTCCTGAACCAGCATCACCACGTGCCAGAGATCTTCTCTGATTGCTTCGAAATGGGCTCTTAAGACTTCCTTCCCCAATTGACCTTTTATGTTTTAAGCCTGTCTGGGCAGATCTCTATCACACAAACCTTCAGTTGTCGGCTTTACCTGATGTTTAGTTTCAGTCTGAATTTTCTATTTATATCATTAATTGCTTTTGCCTATTGCCAGAAGCTGCCTTTTGAGGACAGGATCCCAAAAGGCGGGGGGGCATATTTAAAATAAGGGGGCTTTGATTGTTTCTGACAGGTTGCACAAGAAGTGTGGAATTTTCCTCTTAACATAGTAAACTCAGACTTGCCCCAGATGCTGCAGACATTAAAATCAGGATCCACCAGGCTATCAAAGGTGAGAAGTAATCCAGTTATTTTTAGCTAACGTCTCATTGTTTTCCTGTAGCTGGTGAATTTTGATTTTTGAACAGTAAATCCACACAACTATGCACATTTGTATTAATTGGCTCTGCAGAACAACCACAACAAAATCAGAAAGTAAAAAAAGAATGGTATTTCTCAGCTCCTCCTTTGCCATGGCCAAGGCAAACTGAGAGATTAGGGGGTGACTTTCTCTCTCCTTGAGTATGCTGAAAAAAAGACAATGCCTGCTGGATCAGACCATGGCAGGGCTCTCAGGTCCAACAGATGCCCCCACAGCAGCCAACCAGATGTCCCAATGGGAAACCAACAAGCAGGGGGGAGGCAACAGCCACCCCTGACTCTGTGCCCCCTGGGAATGGGATGTTGAAAGGTAGACTGTTGCTGAACATAAAGGTTCTATGTGAGCCACCAGCACTGTTATTTTCAGCGACTGTTTTGAACTTGGTTTGATTGACATATTTTTATCTGTAAGCCACCCACAGTTTGACTTCAACACAGCCATGTGGGTTAGCGATGCCAAAATTAAAAAAAAGAAAAGAAAACAGTAGATATATGTACTGTGTGCTTTTTTTCCCTTCTGGCCTATTGGCTGCAATAAATTGATCGATCGATCGAAATAATAGATATTGATGGAACTTCCCCTCCGAAGCCACCGAAGCCAGAGGACATCGGAGTTCCTGTGGCACCAGGTCCATAAATTACTTACACATTGTGTACAGCTACAAAACACAATTCTGCACCTATATCAACCAGTCAATGGATCAACAGGAATATAGTGATATAGACAGATACAGGTAACTAGCATCTTACACTTATTAGAGTTACACAGTCACAGCTCTCTATGGGTGGGGGAAATACAGATAAATAAATGGAGAGCTGGGGAAACCCAACATCCCTCAGCTTCCATTTATTTGTTCCCCATTCTACTCCTGCACTCCAGTGGGGTTCCCTTGCTTGCTGGGCTCTGGGAAGGTCACAGGACAGCCCTGTGAAGCTACCCTAGCCCTCATGCTGCCTTCCCAAAGATTATTGTTTACCGTTCAGAAATGTGCCATCTGTACCCCCTAGGTTGCTTCTGGACAACTGCCTAGATTTACATATCCACAACATATCCTCCCACTGATCAGCTAAGCAGCAGAAAGGAAAAGGAGCATTCCAGATTTTAAATAAATGAGCTTTGTTTCTGCATCCCAGCCCCCTTTTCACCACTCTCGGTTGTTCCTTAGTCAGCTGAGCAGCAGAAGAGAGACCGCAAGAAGAGGAGTTTTAGACCTTTGCTCTCACAATTCTGATGGAAATTAAACACACATGCTTTCCCCTTGGCTGGCTGTCAAGTTTTCCCTTTTCTCGCGAGGAAGCCTATTCAGCATAAGGGAATTCCCCTTTAAAAAGGGAAAACTTGACAGCTATGGCTTTCCCCAAGGTCTGTTGGCTGTTATGTATATTAACTGGGAAATTTCCTGTTCCTGGAAGGATTATGTGCACATACTCCATGAGGCATGGTGAATGTGCACAATGACCAGTTGATATGCACATTAACTGCTACACTTAACATTCCCCTATACAGAGGGATAAAGAGAGATCACCTATGGCACATGCAGAGGAACATATATGAACGACCAGAGGCAGGGCCCACTACAATTCCCATCAGTGCTGGGAGATGCTGATGGGAGCTGTGGTCAGAAACATCTGGAGGGCGCCAGGTTGGGGAAGGCTGATGAACATTTAAGCTTCTGTCTTGGGTTTCTTATCTGCATGACCAAGAAACACAGAGCTGGGATGGGGGCTCTGCAGGCAGGAGCAGGCGTGGGTATTGATGCCTGGAATCACAGGGTCAGGGAAGAGAATTGATCACACACCCACGCCAAGGCCTTGTTGCTTGGGGGCCAAACCTGTCCTTTTACTCTTGACCCGAGCTGACTGACTGAGCCTTCACCAACAGGGTACCACTGTGGGGCACTGAGCACCCCAAAACCCCTTGAAGTGGCCAATGTGAAAATGGCTCCCGCACTCATAATTAAGCACAGGCATTTTAGTGGGATATAAGACCAGATGGACTTCTTCCTGCTCTTCACAGATGACAATGGTCCTTTCCCCTTTTTGTTTAGCACAGAGAAAAGTAAGGGCTCTTCTGCAGAGGGGAAAGAGTTCCTCTTTAAATTGCAACAGTCTGTAGGAAATGAGATGCAGGGACCAAGAGAAAGAGGAGAAACCAATTTGCCTCCCTCTATTATCGTAGGAAATGTTAATGGTCACACCTTTGGGTCATCTCTCGAGTCCTGGCTCAAGAAGACTGCGAAGGAAGAGCTTGGCAGATGGACGGGCGGCAAAGACTCCTCTCAGTCCCACCCCTCTGCTAAGCCATAATTGCAAAGCAGACAGGCAGAATCTGTCCCCCCTACCCCCAGCACCAAACACATGTCTTGAAAGAGGGCTCTGCATTTTTCAGTGGCTCAAGCCCATTAACTAAGGCCTCCACTCTTCCCATCCAGAAGCCACAGCAAACTACAGTCGGATTTATGGCCGCGGGAAAATGACCCTATTACTCGCAGCAGTAAACTTCCTTTTGCAAAAAGGAGTGGGGTGGGGAGGAGAGAGGAAATAACCGGCCTGTGGCCAGATTGCAAAAGAGATGAATGACGGCAGAAATGAAGACACAGAAATATCACCTTGGACACTGAGCCAGCTCTCGCTCTCGAGGCCTCAGCTGCCTTCTTGTAAAAAAAACACCCAAAAATCTTTCCTCACATGCCTGTGAGTGGCAGAGCTAGTACTCAATTCATCCCAGTTCTCTAGAGTCTCACTCCCTCCTCTCCTTTCCCTTACTCCCCAAGGAATCCCCTACCTGTAACTTTCCAGCTGCTCCCCCATATGCCCCATAAAAGATCTCAGTTTTAGATTCCCCAGGTTGTTCAATATTAATAATAATAATAATAATTTATTATTTATACCCCGCCCATCTGGCCGGGTTCCCCCAGCCACTCTGGGCGGCTTCCAACAAAACAGAATTTCTAAAATACAGAAATCCATCAAACATTAAAATACAGAAATCCATCAAACATTAAAAGCTTCCCTAAACAGGGCTGCCTTGAGATGCCTTCTAAAGGTCTGGTAATTGTTGTTCTCTTTGACCTCTAGTGGGAGGGCATTCCACAGGGTGGGTGCCACTACCGAGAAGGCCCTCTGCCTGGTTCCCTGTAACTTGGCTTCTCGTAGTGAGGGAACTGCCAGAAGGCCCTCGGAGCTGGACCTCAGTGTCCGGGCAGAACGATGGGGGTGGAGACGCTCCTTCAGGTATACCAGACCGAGGCCATTTAGGGCCTGCCAGCACCAAATGTGACATGCAGCCTCCTGAACCCCCAAGAAGGCACCTGGACCACTGATGGCCTTGAGGATAAAGAAAGTCCTGCCAAACTTCCATTGGCCAAGTCCCCGCAAACCCCCTCTGCCAAGAACAAGCCCTTGAACAGTCATGTTGCAACGCTCAGGAGACTGCCTGGATTCTCCTGACCAGTGGCATAGCGTGGGTTGCCAGCGCCCAGGGCCATGTGGAGGGTGGCGGTGGGAGGGAAATGGACAGAGTACGCATGCACATTCAACTGCCTAGCAGCATCTACATCACCCAGGAGACTGCAGCCACAGAGATAAGAAAAGAAAAGTTGTTCCATTGTCTGGAGAGGTCACTTCCTGGTTTGCATGGAGAAGCCATTTTCAATGGAGCCCAGCCACAGCTGTATTGAGGCAACACCAGGTGTTGAAATTTTGTTTCTCCAGACATTGTAGGACTCCAACTCCCATCATCCCCACCCAGCATGGCTAATGGGCAGGGATGATGAGCGCTTGGGCCCAGAAACCTCCCCACTATAATCCTCTGCAAGCAGCAACTTCCTGCTGCTGTGAAACGCTGGCTGCTCTTGCACTTTGACCCAGTACACATGCCCCTGTCCAGGGTCCTGATCTCCATCTGGTACTGGACATGCTTGGCTCATGCCATCAAAATGATTTTCATTTATTTTTTGCTTGCATTTATATCCCACCTTTTGGCCAAGGAGCTCAAGGTGGCACACATGGCTCTCCTCCTCCTCCTCCTCCTCCTCCTCCTCCTCATTTAATCCTCACAACAACCCTGTGAGGTAGGCTGAGAGTAAGTGAATGGTCCAAGGTCTCTCAGTTAGCTTTGTGGCTGAGTGCTTGGATTTGAACCTCAGCCTCCCAGGACCAAGTCTGACACACTAACCACTATACCACACTGGATCAGGAAAGTTACAGGTAGGTAGCCGTGTTGGTCTGAGTCGAAGCAAAATAAAAAAATTCCTTCAGTAGCACCTTAAAGACCAACTAAGTTTATATTTTGGTATGAGCTTTCGTGTGCATGCACACTTCTTCAGATACAGGAAAGTATGCTTGGACCTGCTCTCCAGACCTGCTCCCCAGAACAACTGTATGATATCACAATAACGCAAGAAGGGCCTGCTGAATCAGGCCAATGGCTCCTCTAATTCAACATCCTGTTCTTACAGCAGCCAATCAGATGCTCCAATGGGAAGCCCACAAGCAGGACCAGAGTACAAGATCACTCTCCCCTCCAAAACTATGGTTCCCAGTACAGTAACTGGTATTCAGAAGTTTTGCTGCCTCCAACTTCGGGACAGAGCATAGCCATCATGGCTTGCAACCACCGATTGCCTTCTCCTCCTTTATGAATTTGTCTAATCCTCCTTTATAGCCATCTAGGTTGGGGGCCATCCTGTGGGAGGGAGTTCCATAGTTTAACTATGTATGAAGCCTTTCTTTTATCTGTCCTGAATCTTCCAACACTGAGCTTCATTGCATGTCCACGGGTTCTAGCGTTACGAGGAACAAAAACTTTTCTCCACCCATATTCTTTCGGCAGCAGCTTCTAAAAGCTGCACCAACCACCACACTCCTCTGACGTGGGTATCTTGGGTAGCTCTTGAATTGAACCCCCACTCTGCTTGTTTTCAATGCTGCCCCACCCCTTGCAAACCAACCTTCAAACTTTGAACAAAAATCCACAGGCTGGAGAGTGAACCTTTCAAAATAAGGAATGATGCCTAAAAGGAAATAAAAAGGGTGGCGGAGGAGAAAACCAAAAGCAATAAACTAAAACAAGGAAAAGAGATATCAAAGGGCAAGCTCCATAGATTCAAAAACATCGCATAGTGACTCATCATTTGTTTTCACTCTTCACTGCCTTCTACAACATCAACAGCACAGTGAACACCACTCAGGAAGGAATACAGGAAGGGATAAGATTCAGGTAGGTAGCCGTGTTGGTCTGACACAGTTGAAATAAATAAAAAATAAATAAATTCTCCAGTAGCACCTCAGAGACCAACTAAGTTTGTTCTTGGTATAAGCTTTTGTGTGCATGCACACTTCTTCAGATACCATCATTGGATGGCGGCTAACAGATTGAGGTTGAATCCTGACAAGACAGAAGTACTATTTGTGGGGGACAGGAGGCGGGCAGGTGTGGAGGACTCCCTGGTCCTGAATGGGGTAACAGTGCCCCTGAAGGACCAGGTGCGCAGCCTGGGAGTCATTCTGGACTCACACCTGTCCATGGAGGCGCAGGTCAATTCTGTGTCCAGGGCAGCTGTCTATCAGCTCCATCTGGTACGCAGGCTGAGACCCTACCTGCCTGCAGACTGTCTCGCCAGAGTGGTGCATGCTCTAGTTATCTCCCACTTGGACTACTGCAATGTGCTCTATGTGGGGCTACCTTTGAAGGTGACCCAGAAACTACAACTAATCCAGAATGCGGCAGCTAGACTGGTGACTGGGAGCGGCCCCCGAGACCACATAACACCAGTCTTGAAATATCTACATTGGCTCCCAGTACGTTTCCGAGCACAGTTCAAAGTGTTGGTGCTGACCTTTAAAGCCCTAAATGGCCTTGGTCCAGTGTACCTGAAGGAGCATCTCCACCCCCTTCATTCTGCCTGGACACTGAGGTCCAGTACCGAGGGCCTTCTGGCGGTTCCCTCGTTGCGAGAAGCCAAGTTGCAGGGAACTAGGCAGAGGGCCTTCTCAGTGGTAGCGCCCGCCCTTTGGAACGCCCTCCCATCAGATGTCAAAGAGATAAACAGCTACCAGATTTTTAGAAGACATCTGAAGGCAGCCCTGCTTAGGGAGGCTTTTAATGTTTAATAGATTATTTTATTTCATTTCTCTGTTGGAAGCCGCCCAGAGTGGCTGGGGAAAATAAATAAATTGTTGTTGTTGTTGTTGTTGTTGTTGTTGTTGTTGTTGTTGTTACCATCTGAAGATACCATCTGGTATCTGAAGAAGTGTGCATGTACACAAAAGCTTATACCAAGAACAAACTTAGTTGGTCTCTAAGCTGCTACTAGACAATATATATACAGTACATACACACCCACCCACCCACCCCCACCCCCACCCATATATATATACACACACACACACACACACACACACACACACACACACACACACATACACACAGGTGGCGCTGTGGGCTAAACCACTGAGCCTAGGGCTTGCTGATCAGAAGGTCGGCGGTTCGAATCCCTGTGACGGGGTGAGCTCCCGTTGCTTGGTCCCAGCTCCTGCCAACCTAGCAGTTTGAAAGCACATCAAAATGCAAGTAGATAAATAGGAACCGCTATAGCGGGAAGGTAAACGGTGTTTCCATGTGCTGCTCTGGTTTGACAGAAGCGGCTTTGTCATCCTGGCCACATGACCTGGAAGCTATACGCTGGCTCCCTCGGCCAATAATGCGAGATGAGCGCGCAACCCCAGAGTCAGTCACGACTGGACCTAATGGTCAGGGGTCCCTTTACCTATATATATATATATATATATATATATATATATATATATATATATAGACTTGGAAGTGTTAAGGCTGGTTGCATGGCAAGATTCAGGACCCACAAAAAGAGTTAACCCCACCACCACCTCAGGTTTTTCTTACCAGAACTAGGGACGGGGTGGGGGAATCCATTTAGTTCATATCTTCATGTGAACCTACCTGATCCATATTTTCCAAATCAATTTATGAACCAAAATGCAGCCATCTTCAAAAGTAGAAAACTCACTACTTTGAATTTTGCGAAGCATTTCTCCGACCAATGCAAAACGCATACAAAAATGGATGTGCTGGGGGAAAAGTGTGTGCAGTGTGCACACAAAATCTGCTTACGTCAGTAAATATAATGTGCAAAAATGTATTGTATTGGGGCAAATTGTTTGCAAACATGGGTCCATTAAGCAAAAATGTGCATATTAGATCATAGGAGCCCACTCCTGAGGACCCTTTGGCCCCCGGCAATAAAATATTTTAGCGCTGTCTGATGTGATGGCTCAAATGGCTTTAAAAGTAGAACACAAGACAAACCATGGAGGCAGAAAGGTCAATCAATGGCTAGAAAAAGGCCAGCGCAAAGGAGCTTCCATTTGTCGAAGCAGTGTACCGGAATATTATAGAAGCAGGGACAGGAGGCAAGTAACAGGAAGAGGCCACAATCTTCATCCACTGCTCATAAGCTTTCCAGAGGTTGGCACCTCTTGGGAAGAAGAGACTGGGCTACATCTAGATCAAGGGAAGTAATAGTACCACTGTATTCTGCTCTGGTCAGACCTCACCTGGAGTACTGTGTCCAGTTCTGGGCACCACAGATCAAGAAGGATACTGTCAAGCTGGAACGTGTCCAGAGGAGGGCAACCAAAATGGTCAAAGGCCTGGAAACGATGCCTTATGAGAAACGGCTTAGGGAGCTGGGTATGTAAGAAAACATATTTTCCTTCTAGCTCCTCCGGCCCCTTTGGATTATTATTACGCCAATCACAAAACAAAGCCCCTATCTAATGAGGAGTGGTTGGCATGTCAATACCTGACCCCGGAAGAAATGGGCCCCCCAACACTTCCTTCAACACCAAAATTGACAACACACCAAGTTGAACTGGTGCAGCCTAGGCCTGGAAATGGTTCAGTCTTTGTGGACAAACTTGGCACTTTAGAAACCATTCAGGCAGAAGACTGACACAGGAACCCAGGGGACGGGTGCCTTGATGGACAAACTGTGCACTTTAATTTAATCCGGGATGTGGCGGGAGGGGCTATACTTATACCTACTGGAGATGTCTGTCCATCCGATTCTACATATCATCATTATATCCTTCCTATTCAAGAGACTGGGCCTAGGGCAGATCTGTTATTGAAGGGACATCACTCCTTTGGGGAGGACGCTGACACGGGGCTAGGGATCACCACTGTCGATGGGCGAGGGAGGTATGGTGGTGGGGGTAGATTTCACAGACGAAGGGTTTTGAGATGTGGTGATGCTCGAATCCCTTCCAATCTACGCCCCATCCCGAGGGACGAGGGTAGGGTGAGCAGGGATTATCCACCTCCGTCACTGGTGTTGTGCAATGCCAGGTCCATAGGCAATAAAACCGCCACTATGCGAGACTTTTTTATCTCACTGGGGGTTGACCTGGCTTGTGTGACGGAGACCTGGGTACGTGAAGGTGAAGTAGTTGCATTACATGAAATAACACCCCCTGGGTTCTCCGTCCTCCACCAGTCACGGACTGTGGGTCGGGGGGGAGGGGTGGCGTTGTTAATCCGGGAGGATTGCTCTTTCAGGGCTCTGCCATCACCATCAATCACCGGCATTGAATGTGTTGGCCTAGTGTGGGGCACCAAGGAGGGCTTGGCTGTCTGGCTGGTGTACCGACCACCCAGCGCACCAGCAGCCACCCTGTCGGTCCTGTTGGAGGTGGTGGCCGGCTGGGCCTTGGAGTTCCCTAACTTATTGGTTTTGGGGGACTTCAACATCCATGCCGATGCCACCCCCTCCTCACGGGTTCCGGACCTGGTGTCTTCCATGGCGACATTAGGGCTCTCCCAGTTTGTTTTGGGTCCCACACACCAAGCAGGCCACACGCTGGATTTGATTTTTGGTGCAGGTATAGATGTGATCATGTCCCCAATTATGGAAGTGCCATGGTCTGATCACTACGCTCTGAAAGCCAGGATTGACTTACCGCCTCTGCCCCGCTTGGGTGGTGAGCCGATTTGGGCTCGTCCGCGAAGGCTGATGGATCCTGATAGATTCCGTCAGGCTTTACGGGACCCTGCTCCCCCTGGTGGCTCGTTAAATGAGCTGGTCGAGAACTGGAATAACCGGCTCTTGGCGGCCATTGATGAGATCGCACCTAAGCGCCCTCTGCAACCCCGCCGAAACCGGGCCCCTTGGTTCACCGAGGAACTTCGGAAAATGAAGCGGGACCTCAGACGGCTTGAGCGAGTATGGCGGCATACTCGCGACGGAGCCTCAAGAACATCTTATAGGTCGCTTATGAAAACCTACGAGATGGCGGTGAAAGCCACAAAGAAGTCTTACTTCTCAGCTTCCATCGCACCCGCTAGCTCTCGCCCGGCACAACTTTTTCGAACAATCAGGTCTCTAACAACCCTTGAGGATCAGTCAAATTTAGGCACTAATTCGACCCATAGCTGTGAGGCATTTGCGAGCTTTTTTGCGGAGAAAGTCTTGACACTTCGCCGTGACCTTTCTGCCAATTTTGATACAATAGCGGAACTAGAGGCCCCTCGACTGTCTTCGAGTTTAGCATTGGACCATTTCGACCACATACTCCCCGCTGATGTAGACAGATTCCTCCAGGCTGGGAGGCCCACCACTTGCTCCCTAGACCCCTGCCCGTCCTGGCTGATTAGAGCGTGTCCAGACGAGGTACGGGGCCCCCTGGTTGAGATTATCAACTTGTCTCTCAGTTCAGGGACTTTCCCAGAGGAGTTGAAGGAAGCAGTGGTGCGTCCGCTCTTAAAGAAAGCATCGTCAGATCCGCTAGATCTATCCAATTATCGCCCTGTTTCAAATCTTCCATACTTGGGTAAGATAATTGAAAGAGCGGTTGCCGAACAGCTTGGTAGGTTTCTGGATGAAACATCGGCTTTAGATCCATTCCAGTCCGGCTTTCGTCCCGGCCACGGGACCGAGACAGCACTGGTCGCCCTAACAGATGACCTCCGTAAACAGCTGGATCAAGGCGGGTCGGGGCTGCTGATTCTTCTAGATCTGTCAGCCGCCTTCGACATGGTCGATTATGAGCTTTTAGACCACCGCCTTGCCGACGTGGGGATTCAGGGTACAGTCCAACAATGGCTGCGTTCCTTTATCTCAGGTCGGGGACAGAGGGTGGCGCTAGGGAGGGGGTTGTCACCGCGGCACTCCTTGGTGTGTGGATTCCGCAAGGTGCAATCCTTTCCCCAATGCTTTTTAATATCTTCATGCGCCCCCTTGCCCAGATTGTCCGGAGTTTTGGGCTGGGTTGTCATCAATATGCTGATGACACCCAGATTTATCTGTTGATGGATGACCGTCCTGCCTCGGCCCCGGACACATTGACCAAGTGCCTGGAAGCTGTTGCTGGATGGCTACGTGGGAGTCGGCTGAAGCTAAATCCTTCGAAGACAGAGGTCCTCTGGCTGGGTCGGGATGACATGGGGCGGGGGGGCCAACTTCCATCTTTCGCTGGGGCCCAATTAGTGTCAGCCCCTTCTGTCAAGAGCTTGGGGGTAACCTTGGATGCCTCCCTTTCCATGGAGGCACAGGTTGCAACCACAGCCAAGGTGGCATTTTTCCATCTCCGCCGCATTAAGCAGTTGGTCCCCTATCTCTCTCAACCTGATCTAGCCACAGTGATCCATGCGATGGTCACCTCTAGGCTTGATTATTGTAATTCGCTCTACGCGGGGCTGCCCTTCAAACTGACCCAGAAACTCCAGCGGGTGCAGAATGCCGCGGCGAGGCTCCTTACGGGGTCCCGGCTGCGGGATCATATTCATCCAGTGCTTTACCAACTGCACTGGCTCCCGGTGGAGTACAGGATCAGGTTCAAGGTGCTGGTTTTGACCTTTAAAGCCTTATGCGGCTTAGGACCCTCGTACCTACGGGACCGCCTCTCCCGGTATGACCCACAGAGGACATTACGGTCCACAAATAATAACATATTGGAGATCCCGAGTCACAAGGTGGCTAGGCTGGCCTCGACCAGGACCAGGGCCTTCTCAGTACTGGCCCCGACCTGGTGGAACGCTCTGTCCCAGGAGACTAGGGCCCTGCGGGATTTGTCATCTTTTCGTAGGGCCTGCAAGACAGAGCTGTTTCGTTTGGCCTTCGGACTGACGCAGTCTGACCCCACGGTTACCCTCCCCTAAGGTTTTATTTATAATGGTTTTATCTTATTCGTAGATTTTTAATTTTAAAATTGAATTTTAACATTGTATTATTCTGTTGTTTTAACTGAATTGTTTCTTTTATATTTGTGTTGATATTATTTGTTGTTAGCCGCCCTGAGCCCGGTCTTGACTGGGAAGGGCGGGGTATAAATAAAAATTATTATTATTAATTATTATTATTATTATGTTTAGCCTGGAGAAGAGAAGGTTAAGGGGTGATATGATAGCCATGTTCAAATATATGAAAGGATGTCATATGGAGGAGGGAGAAAGATTGTTTTCTGCTGCTCCAGAGAAGCGGACATGGAGCAATGGATTCAAACTACAAGAAAGAAGATTCCACCTAAACATTAGGAAGAACTTCCTGACAGTAAGAGCTGTTCGGCAGTGGAATTTGCTACCACGGAGTGTGGTGGAGTCTCCTTCTTTGGAGGTCTTTAAGCAGAGGCTTGACAGGCATATGTCAAGAATGCTTTGATGGTGTTTCCTGCTTGGCAGGGGGTTGGACTGGATGACCCTTGTGGTCTCTTCCAACTCTATGATTCTATGATTCTACATGGTATCTAGCTTGGCCTCATTATAGGCTGAAAACGATGGTTCCCAGGATTAGAATAATTTGGGATCAACAATTTAGTGTGTCTATTTATTTTGATGCAGCAAAGTTATGTCAGCAAGACAATGCAACCCAAAGTTGGGGGGGGGGGAACCCAGACATGTTAATCTTTACACTGTTTATTCATTTCATTCTCTCTTGGTTTTGACTCCAGCACAAATAAAAAGGTCTCGGGTGTCTTGTTAAAGAGACCCAAAGGAAGCAAAGCCAGTGTAGCAAACCTGTTTCAGACTGAGGGGCTTGGCCAATTGTATTTTATTTCACTTTGAGGAAACAAATTCTTTCACCTTTGTTTACCAGCTGCAAAAATGAGTTTTAACCGAGAGAGAGAGAGAGAGAGAGAGAGAGAGAGGGGAGAGGACTTTTGACTGGCAGCTATGATTAAAGATGGCTTGCGCTGAATGAAAGCCTACAAAATGGCACTAATTAGTTAAAGGACTTCCCCCATCTCTATCCCAAGTTGGGAGATGACTCGTTCTGTTATAAATGACCCCATTGCTGCCAATTGAGGATGACTGCCGCAGAAGCATGACGAGATCAATAAAAAAATACAAACAGTGTAAAAAGTAGTCAGGCAAAGATAAGTTTATTACTAATTATGAGCAGCTTGACATGCCCCGACTCCTCGTAAAATAAATGAAGTCCATTTTTAATATCTGCCGGCGTGACTTCAAGATAATAGACAAATTTACTTCAAGGTCACATCTCATTTGTCAAGTCAGGAGTTTTAACTACATGTACAGAAACCAACAAAGGCCTTCCACTTCATATTAAATTTAACCATGAATATATTAGCAAACCTGGCTGCGTTGCCACGATGCCTTTGTCTGTTCAGACAACTTATACAAGGCTCTGAGATCCTCCCTGACACGGACTCAGAGAGGATAAATCCCCCTGTGGGAAGAAACCTGGGAGCTGCTGCCTGGAGATCTCATTCACACTATAGACAGTGTGGTGTAGTGGTTAAGAGTGTTGAACTAGGACCTGGGAGACCTGGGTTCAAAACCCCAACTCAGTCACAAAGCTCACTGGGCAACCTTGGTCCAGTCACTGCCTCTCAGCCCAAACTACGTCATGGGGTGTTTTGGGGATTAAATGAGGAAGGGGAGAAACATGGATACCATCTTGAGATCCTTGGAGGAAAAAGGTGGGATATACAGATACACACACACACACTCTCACACACACACACACACACACACACACACACACACACACACATATATATATATATATATATATATATATATATATATATATATATATATACACAATAAGCAAAAAGCCCCTTGAAGACTAAATTAGAACAGGGTCAGGCACTGTTTCTGGTCTGTGGGGTTTGTTTCTGGTCAGTGGGGAATGTTGACTTGTGTTTTAATCTGTAAAATATGAAAATATTTATAGGCTCCCTTTCTGAGCCAAACTCCCCCAAAGTGGCTTTCACTGTAAGAAATTTCCAAAATAAAAATAAAAATAGCAAAAGAATATGTGAGATATGAGAGTGGGATATATATCTTCCTATATGCATAGAAATGTAAGGCTGTCATCATGCAGTTCCCATTGGAGTATTAGCAGTCCACATCCTGGATTTGCACAAAGAAATCAAGTTGGGAAGGTGAAAAGTGAGCTTAGTAGTTGCATGAGGTGGGAAGGAGATCATTGCATAATGTGGGGCAAATGATAGGGTTTGGTGAGCAGAATTTACAGGGACACGGCCCCTAGTGTGTGTTTGTATACACATGCACACCACACACACATGCACACCACACACACACACACACACACACCATCAACCCCAATCAGCATGGCTGTTTTAAAAGAGACCAATATATAACTGTTTATATTTAAAATTAACTATTCCACAGGGCAGGAGTTGAGCCATAAAAAATAATAATACAGGGCAACCTTGTAGAATGTCAAAGCCTACAACCAATTCCATCCCTAATCATAGCAGCTTTCTTCTCAGCCATCCATTTCAAAGAGCTATCAGTAGCTCACATACAGAGCTCTGCTTCACTCTAAGAAAAATAAACCTTCATTTCTACCCTGCTCCCCCCAGAAGCATTTAATTGGGAGAGAGAAATGGCCAATGGTGTCTGTGTGGATGGGGCTAGGGTGGCAAGGGAGACCCTTTGACTCACCCATTGTCCCACCAAACCCAAAGAATCACTGGGGGAAAACTTTGAAGGATTCCATGCCGGCATCACTTCCGCAGTCATGAAGGTTTCTGCCTCAGATGCCCCTGGACCTGACACTTTCATGATGGTTTCAATTTTCTGCTCTTCGCTTTTCTGTTTTATAGCTGGCAGTACGAAAAGCCAGAGTGCATCACTTTGCTCTCTTTTGTATAAAACCTCCTCTAGCTGCTGGCCGTTTCTCCTCCTGGCCTGAGCCTGATGATTTGGCAGGAATAACACACACTGTTTAGACTCGCCATAAATGTCAAGACCGAGTAATGTATTGCAAACTGCATCCGATCCTGCAATGTGTGTGTGTGTGTGTGCGCACACACAGGGAATTTATCTAGAACTCAAAAATGCAGAGAGAGAAAATGTTGGGGAGGGGTGGGGAGAGGTGGGCAACATGGCAGAGCTCTCAGGCTTCTCAAGGAGCTGTCCAAGGTGCTGTTCATAAAACTGAAATGTGCTCCTTTTCAGAAATAGGTAGGGACAGGTCAGTCAGCATTGGAGTAAATGAGACATTTGATTCAATACACACTTAAAAATGAACCTATCTGCACTTTCTGAAACAATAATGAAAACCAAAACACAGCTACCCTTCAAAATCTGCACTTTCTGAAACAATAATGAGAACCAAAACACAGTTACCCTTCAAAATTCACACTCGTTCTAAGTTTGCGATGCAGTTCTCCAGCCAACCAATGTTTAGAAAAATGGATATGTTAGGGTGTGCCTGGAAATGAAAATATTCGTGAGAATAACATACAAAAATGCATCACTTTAGAGGAAATTGCTTGCAAAAATAGGTACAAAACTGCATATAAAATGTGTTTATTAGGAGAAATATGCACCCAAACGCTGATTTTTCATGAGAATTGCTTTTTAACTGCAAATTGCTGCAAAATGCAGAGAACTGAATATAAGGTTGGAAAAAAAAAAAAGAAAACCTGAGATAATCGAAAATGATAGGTGTTTCCATCCTTGGTCAGCATCCATATATCAGGCTTCCATAACCTGGTGCCCTCTAGATGTTTTGGGCTGCAGATTCCACCATTCCCACAGCCACCCCAGGCAGCACCTGAGGTTGATAAAGCTGTAGTCCAAGACAACCCGGAGGGCACCAGGTTGGGGGAGCCTGCTGTGAATCTTCACAAGGAGGGTAAGTAGAAAGGGGGCCGGCCTTGGCACAGACTGGAGAAGGTGCAAAATGAGATTCAAGTTATCCTAGTGACAGTTACAAAAATCCTGTGAAATCACGTAAAAACCCTAACCCTCACTAGGGTTGCCAGACTCAATAGAGAACAGAACTTCTGTGCCTTTAATTGTCCTGCTCTCTTTTGAGCCTGGAAACCTTTAAGAGAAACCAGCAGACCCTTTGTTTAATTTCCAAGCAAAGGGTCTGCTGGTTCCTCTTTAAGGTTTCCAGACTCAAAAGAGAGCAGGGCAATTAAAGGCACAGAAGTCCTGTCCTCTATTGAGTCTGGCAACCCTAACCCTCACTAGTCATGATGACTATGCTCCCATCTCCACAGCTGGAGGAAATCATGCTTCCTGGTAAGCATTGCTGGAAACCACAGGAGGGGAAAATGCTCTTGTGCTTGGGTCCTGCTTGCAGGCTTCATATTTGGGACACTTAATTCCTGCTGCCCCCTCATTTGACAAAACACACTCTGCCCCTTGTTGGGATAGGTGCAGAGAGGCTCTAGGTGGTTACAGACAGGTAGAAACTGGTAGGATGGGGTGTGTGAGGATTTTGCTTTGTTCTTTAGTTTTTCCACAAGAGCTTCTGAGCAAGAGCAGTCTACCTGGGCAGGGAGAATTTGGAAACACTATAGCAGCAGTACTCATCCCTTCATTTGATCTGGTGCTGGCTCCCACCAGGGACAGTGTGTGAGAGAGAGGGGGGGGAAGGGAGAGAGAGAGGAATGTTGAGCCTTAGGCACAGAAACAGCCATTTCCAGCTTTGCCCCTGAACTCTGCTTACCAGATGCATGGAAAACGGAAGGGAGGGGAAAGCCATTTGCTCATTCAACTGAAATAAGAACAGCCTCTTAAAAGATAATGGATAATAACAGTAGTAAATTCATCTCTATAGAGTACGTGAGGGGCTCAAGGCACTTTACACACATTATCTCAATATCCCAACAACACTGTAAGGTAGGCCAGTATTATTTTATTTAGTATTTAGCTAAAGGAGAGATGGGGAAACTGTGCCCCTCCCAGATGTTGCTGGACTCTGTCTCCCATCAGCATTAGCCAGCAGGACCAATGGTCAGGGATGATGGTATTCTAATTTAGACTGTATTCTAAGGTTGGATTTCTCACTCTCTTCTCCCCCCTCAGGATTTGAAGCGACAATTGTTAAACCTGCAGATGAGGTGCCTTGTGAATAGAGCTGGCAGGAATTTGCAAATGATGACATTTGTGTCAAAATGTCAGCCGAAGTCGAAAACACAGAAATTCCCCCCTCCATTTCCGCCGCCTCTCAGGGAACAGCCGAGTCTCTTGCTCTGTTATTAAAGAGGAGGTCGTAAATAGAGAAACACCGAAAACCTTTCATATTCTCCCCACATCTGGTGAACTGAGCAATTTCTAAGCACTTAGGGATTCACGCCTGTGCGGGGTGGGTGGAGGGGGAAGTAATGAACTTTAAAGGGAACCCTCGGAAGGAGAAACGGGGAGAGGAGGAGGAGGAGGGTCTGTCCTGGAAGGAGCCATTTTCTGAAATTGCATTCATCTCTCATGCCAAATTCAAACAGTGAGTGAGGCGCGCTTGCTGCATGAGAAGCGCGAGACATGGGATGCTCCTGTGAGGATGTTGTGCAAGGGAAGGAGGCTGTTGTGCCAACATAGCAGGGCCTGTCTTTCGCCTGCAAGGATGCTGGGAATCTGACATCCTCCCTTCCAAGAATCTGTACGGCCCCATTCCAAGGGCAATTACAAACCTTGCAAGGCAGAGAGAGAGAGAGAGAAAGAGATAAAAATAGGAGAGACAAACGGAAGGTGGTATAGAGGCTGCTCTCAGAGGGGGGTGTCTTCTTCCCAAGGGGTGGCAAGGATGTCCTGAAGTGCAAGCAGACCTTGTTGCAACATCAGGCTTTGTTCTGATCATGTGTTTATGCCCTGCGCTGCCCTGGTGCCAGACCCCAGGACCCCAGAGAGCAAAGCAGACTCTCCACAGGTCTCTGGCTCCTAAGCTGAGTTCCCTCTCCTGGCTGTGCTCTTGACCTTGGCCTTTGGGGGTCTAGACTCAGAGGTTTGGCCTTGGCTTGGCTGGACAGCACTGAACTTTCAACCCTGCTCTCTTCATAGAACCATATAATTATAGAGTTGGAAGGGACAACGAGGAACATCTAGCCCAACCCCCTGCAAAGCAGGAATCTTTCACCCAACATGGGAGTCTCATGCTCTACCTACTGAGCTGTCCCGCCAGAGTCTTGTACTGTGACTGAACTGCCCTTGTCCCCGAGTCCCCACCGCCACACAACGTGATGCCATGAGATCAGTCTGAGCCAACTGTGTCTCCTTGTGTGCCTTCCATGCTTGTTCTGATATTGCTGTTCCATTGCACATCTCCTGAATGGCGCTCCCAGTTTTTGTCTCATATGTCTGAAGGGGTTCTGCTGGTGGGAAAACATTTCTAAGCATTCCAAAACCAGGATGGGGACTCAAGTCCCAACAGGTGGGAGCCAACAGCCTTCACAGAAGATACTGCTGGATGAGAATCTTTAGATTCCTTACAGCCATTCTCCTGCTGTCTGGATAAGCTGGGATTTGAACTTGGAGCCTCTCAGTGTAAGGCCTTGTGCCCCTTTGTGGTGCCCTAACTGGTCCATTAGGGAATGAGAGGTGGGGCCTTCCCATATCTGTACATGGGTTGGTCCATCTCTCACACACTTCCAAAAGCCAATTGGTTCTTCCTGACCTGAACTGACTAAAGATGCATTCAACTCAAGCCCTCCCAGTTTGCCCACAACCTCCCAATCTCCAACCAGCAACAACCAGGAAGAGAACTTTCCCTTCTCGGTGGTGGCCCCCTTCCCCCTGGAAATAAGGCACACATCAATGCTCTCGTAGTTTCAGGGCACAGTGAAAATCTTTCCATTCCTCATGGTCTTTTCTGATTCTGGGTGCCTGTTGCTGCGAGTTTGAATTTATTTGGATGGCAGATTGCCTTTTGATTTCATTGCCTTGCTTTCATGTTTCACAGTGTTGCCGTACAGTGCCTGGAGGTGTGGGCTGCAGCTCCCATCATCCTGTGCTGTCTTGGCTGAGGTTGAAGAGTGTTGTAGTCCAAAAAATCTGGAGGGCATCAGGTGAGTGAAGATCTCCCCCAGCCCCTTGGCCTGGTTCCAACCCTCCCAGAACCCATGCTGTTGCTGCTGCCACTGAGCTTTTTGCAGCTAAATAACCCCCTTCTCATTTGTCATCCTTCAGCTAGATTTTCCTCTCTGCACCGTGGCACAGCTTCACCACGGCCAGGCTCACTGCAGAAAATGACAATAAGAGCCGCAGCAGAGCCTTGACAGAAGAACAAGTGATGAATGAAAAGAATGGGGGTGGGGGGAGAGTGAAGGCCAGGGTCACTTCCCCAGATCCCTCTGCAAGCGGACAGTAATGCAATAAGGAGAATTATTACACAAATAAGCTGGCATAATTAACTAGCAGCCATGGGATATTTTCCTTATTGAACGCCATGGAGGGCTTCGATTTTGCTGACTTCGGAAGGGGGGGGGGCTTGTGGAATGATGTATAAATAAATGTAAAGTACACCGGCGATGATGTTAAATGATGCTTCATCTAATTATCGCTATTCCGCGGTGTCATTAACATGCGCAAGCATGGAATGCTAATGGCTTTTAAGTTGATATCACGGCTACAATTTGTTGTCTCAACCCCTCTGCACGGAATAAAATATTCCAACTGGTACAGCTGTTGAACATCAACAGAGAGATGACAGGGTCTCATCTTGGCAAGAGATAACCAAGTCAGGGGGGGGGAGATAAAGCAGGGGGGCCCTTTTCAAAAGGATGACTGCAAGCAAAAGCCTTCCCCCAAGTTCCGCTCGTCCCCCCCAAATATGCACCTCGCTCTTTCAGAATGACAGACGCTGAGGTCTCCTGTAGCCCATGTTAAAGGGGAAATGCTTAAGCGTAGGCTTAATTTTTGCTTCACTTGGGCTGGATCACGCACCCTTTTTTCATGAGTCAGACACTCCAGGAGAGATGTTATGGGTGCTTTAATCATTGCACAACCAGTGCAGCGGGTTGAGGAGAACAATGGCCAAGCACTTCAGGCCAACTAGCCGAAACCTCCAGCCTCAAAAGCCCTGTAGGCCTGAAGCCATCAGGAAGGTGGAAGTCAGGAAAGCCACCTTCCAACTTCCCGGCCTGCCTCTCCCCAGAGTCTCCTGCTGCCGCTAGTTCTTCCCAATCTTAGAGAAGGATCGCCTTCTTCGCTCTGTAAAGAATTGCTGCGTTTGAGTGGGAAGCTGGATGTCCCTTCCTGTTCAGGATCCACTCCCACCTCTTCTTACAGAACTTGCTCCTCGCTTTAAAGACAAGGCATTGAGGCAGCAGGTGAGCCACGGGGCAAAGGTGTTGTGTTGTGGTGATTCAGAGCCATAGCCAGAAATGGACAAGTCTCCTCTCCATTCTCCAGCTGCCTGTTTGCCACACACACACACACACACACACACACACACACACACAATCAGCATCTTAGTGCATTTATCTGAAAATATACACTTAAAAAAACCCACGTTTCTAAGATACCTATTTAAGCAAGCCATTTCCCCCGATAGAATATATTATTTTCACTAGTATATGTATTTTATACACACTTTCTCCTGACACCTACACTTTTCTGCACATACTGACTTGGCTGGAGGTGAATCTGATACTTAGTTTAAGAAGGTTAGTCCTGGGAAGAGAAGATGATGATGATTTGTGCATTCCCTACTTAAATCTCTTGGCAACTCACAACATAGGAAAGAAGAACTACGTCTCATATATAGAATACTCTGCCCCTCCGTTACAGAAAACTAGCCCAGCATCCTGTTCCCAGAGTGACCGACCAGTTACCCCAAAGGGAAGCAGGATGTGAGGCAGACAGCAGCAGCCCTGCCACCATTTGTGTCCCCCAGAAACCAATATCTGGAAGGCATCTACCTTCAGCAATGGTGGCAGTGGCCGTGGCTAGTTGCCAGTCAATTTGTCTAACCTCCTTCTCAAGCCACCCAAGCTGGTGGCCACCACTGTCTCCCGGGGCAGCAGTTTCTACTTCAAGAAGGACTTTAAGACTTGGGTAGACCCATTTGAGAAGAGGGGCATTTTGGGGGGCACTGCTGTCCCACATGATGCCAAGGTTTATAGGCCCTGATGCTACAAATACTATATTAGTGTTACCTTTGATTTATTCATTGCTTTCCAAACCACTGTCTCAAGGTGATTTGCATATAGAATAATTAAAAACAGCGCATACATTTAAAAACTACAAACTTTAACAAGTGGGCACTCGGGGTGAAGAATTTACAGTGCTTTTTTTCTAGAAAAAGAGGTGCCAGAGCTCACCATGAACTTCTCCCTTCTTAGAATGGTAATGGTGCCCACCTGAGAGGTGCTGGAGCTGAGCTCCGGTGAGCTCCAGCTGAAAAAAGAAAAGAAAAGCCCTGAGTATTTACTACTACTAATTTCTGGAGGGTTGACTGTGTTGCCAAAAAACCCCAGCAGAACACAGCTATGTCTATGAAAGCTCATCTCATAGCAAATTTTGCTAGCCTTTAAGGTGCCCCCAAGCTTATTTGTTGTCAAGAATATTGGCGATGATGCCTGATGATCTGCACAATGCCTGGCCTTCAGCTCGTCGCCCACCTAAGGCTTCCAAGAGCAGGGAGACGGGCTTCCACCCCTTGGCAATTTGCTGAGAAAGAAATGAAGGGCTGCCCGGCGTGGAGGAGTGCAACCATGCCTCTCACACCGCCACGTTTGCCAAACAATGCCACCAAACAAGCCCACGCGTCGCTGTCTCCTAGAGACACAGGAGCATCTCTTGATGGGCACAGCTGTCTCTCTTGTCACCCGCTCCCCTCTCCCCCCCCCACTCCTGTGACACTCTGAGCAACTTTCACTACAGCGAGACGCAGCTAGCGAGAGAGGGAGAGAAAGAGAGGGAGGGAGAAGAGCAGCCACTGCCTCGCCAGCCCGCCCGAGGTTCTGTCTCTGCCAACGTTATGGCCTGACCTTTTGTCCTTCAACAGCTCATCAGCCAGGAACTGAGCTGAAAAATGGCTCCCAGCCTCCCCTGTGCCAGCTTGGAAGCCAACTGCCCTGCAAAGCACGTACGTCTCTCTCCGAGCCATTCCCCCCACCAACCTCACGCAGTACAATGATAATGACACTCTCCCCCTCTTGCATCCCACAGGCCTGCGGGTGCAAACAGAAGCCTGTCATGGCGCCAACTTGGTGGGCCCAAATGGATAATGCCCGTTAATGGGCTTGTATCGATTTGAAGGACTCTTTAGGACTGGCCGGCCGGTGCATCCAGATGATGCAGACGACACCCATGTAAGAAAGTTTTGCTGGCGCGGAGGGGAAAGCTCGTCCAATCTGGAGTGGGAAGGGGCAGAGGAAGTAATTTCTGATTAGGGAAATGGAAAGCCTGCTGAATCATGGATGAGAATGAGTCTCTCTCTCTCTCTCTCTCTCTCTCTCTCTCTCTCTCACACACACACACACACACACACACACACACACACACACACACTGCCCTAAGCAGTCCATTCAGAGGGCACTTCTGTCACAGGTGCAGAATTGCCTGGGAAGGGAGAAGGGTTGAAAAGATGAGAACAAAGGGGGTTCAGCAGGGACCAGCAACTCCAAGCACCCCAACGAGTGTCCCAGGGCCCCTGCTTCCACCTTTGAGAAGATGACTGAGTGAAGACAAGCCAGAGGACTTGGGGGGGGGGCATAGCTCAGTGGCAGAGCATCTGCTTTGCATTCACAAGGATCCCTGGCATTTCCACATACGGCTGGGAATGCCCCCTCTCTGAAAGCATGGAGAGCTGCTGCCAGTCACTGTGAGCAATGCCGAGACAGATGAGCCAAGATTCTGCCTCGGTAGAAGGAAGCTTCCCATGCGACTGCCTCTGAGTTCTTTCCATGATCCTACGTGGAGAGGGGCCAGCCCTCACTATACCCTGCATAGGGATTCTGCAAGCTTTTTTGTTTCTGCCTCTCTGGGGAAAGGTCTCTGCTCAGCTTTGGCGCTGTCCCAGGTCCTGTAGGTTCTACAGATCCAGCACCCGACCTCAACTTGCCTAGGGAGCCCACCAGGGGTGGGTGCAAGAGGCACCTCTCCCTGGCACCCCAGGGCAGAAGTCACCAAGCACAGATGTCCCCCACTGTTTGCTCCCTTCCCACTCTTCTCACAAAGTTGCTTCTCTGCACATCAATCGATGCAATTGCCTGCATATTTATTACTAATGGTTGAAGGCAGATTGTGCGGCATTTGTCAACACTAAGAGTGGGAATGATTACTAAAACCTTAAAAATGCTTGGTGCATGGCAATGATCCTAGGGAGCTTTTCTTCTCTTTTCTTTTTTAAATGGTATCGCATGAGTTCTCTCTCCCTCTTCTAGGCAGAGCTAAGAGCAGCTTAACATAAGAGCATAAGAATGGCCCTGTTGGATCAGGCAAAGCATCCATCTAGTCCAGTTCTTGTGGTGGCAAAAGAAGATGCCTCCTTTGGGAAACCTGCAAGCAGGATCTGAGCACAATAACACTCTCCTCTCCTGTGGTTTCCAGCAACTGGTGCCTGGAAGCATTGCTGCCTCCAGTGCTTGCCTTATTTATTTAATAAAATTTCTACAGCACTTGATTGTAAAAAAACAAACCAACCCAAAAAACCCTGCCTTAAAAGGAACGAGGCTCCAGGTGGACCCTAGACAGTCAATTCTGGCCAATCCTTTCACAAGATGAGGCCTTGTGGTTGCTTTCTACCCGAGATGGATGAATCAGCTAAGTTTTGCAGTCAATATAATCTAGTTCAGCATCCTGTTCCCACAGTGGCCAACCAAATGCCCCAGTGGGAAGCTCTCAAACTGGTCCTGATCACAAGAACACTGTCCCACCCCCCTGTATTGTCCAGTAACTGGTATTCAGAAGCATTACTTCCTCCAACTGCAGAGGTGGAGCATAGCCATTGTGCCTACTAGATATTTATAGCCATCTATTAGACACAGAATGGATCAGGGGCCGCAACATTAGCCTCCGTGATGGTCAGGAAGTATAAGGTCTAACTGGACTGGTAAGGCCCTCTAGCAGTGCCACAGCCTGCCTTGACACCCTTTCCCAGTTCGGCACAGCAGGACCTGCTGCCCGTTTCCTCCTTCTCCTCCTCCCCACTCCATCTTCTGCCATCTTCTCAACACGCTGCAGGCCAGGCTGAAGATTCATTCCCAGTGGAAGCTGGTCCATGAGGACAAAAGGGGCACTGGACTTTCCCAACCTCCGGGCCTTCTTAGGTATCAACACAGTCTGCCAACTTCCATGCTAGGGATCATTAGAAAAGGAATTGAAAATATAGCTGCTGATATCACAATCCTGCTATACAAATTTATGGCACAAACACCTTTGGAATACTGTGTACCGTTCTGGTTGCTTCGAGAAAAGGGCAGGCAAAAGGATCACAGGGACGGAAGAGTTTGGATTTCATATCCCGCTTTATCACTACCCGAAGGAGTCTCAAAGCAGCTAACATTCTCCTTTCCCTTCCTCCCCCACAACAAACACTATGTGAGGTGAGTGGGGCTGAGAGACTTCAGAGAAGTGTGACTAGCCCAAGGTCACCCAGCAGCTGCATGTGGAGGAGCAGGGAATCGAACCCAGTTCACCAGATTACGAGTCTACCGCTCTTAACCACTACATCACACTGCCTCTCAGAGAGTGACTCTCCTATGAAGAATGGTTGCAGAGTTTGGGATTATTATTTTTTTAGTTTAGAGAAAATGTAAGAAAAGGCGACATGTCAGGAGTCTGTAAAATTATGCACGGCATGGGAAGTGTGGATGGAGAAAAGCTTTCCTCCCTCTCTCAGAAGACTAGAACTCATGGGCATCGAATGGAGCTGAATGTTGAAAGATACTGGACAGATAAGATGAAGTCCTTTCTCATGCAGCACATAGTGAAACTATGGAACTCTCTCCCACCTACCTAGATGGCTTTAAAAGGGGTGTGTGTGAAGGACAAGGCTATCAATGGCTACTAATCATGATGGCTATGCTCTGTCTCCATGGTCAGAGGCAGCCATGCTTCTGCATAACAGTTGCTGGAGGAGAGAGTGCTGTTGAATTTGGGGCCTGCTTGCAGGTATCTGGTTGGTCACTATGAGAACAGGATGCTGGACTAGATGGCCCATTGGCCTGATCCAGCAGGCTGTTCTGATGTTCCTCCTTTTACCCTCGTAGTATTTATTCAGCAGGGGGGAAGATGGGAGCAAAACTAGCTCGACTTGGTTCTGCTGCCATTGGCTCTGGGGCTCCTGCCTTCTGCCCCAACGAGGGCAGGCCAGCACTGTGTGATTCCTACCTGCCAAATGCCAATTTCCAAAGCCCCGCCCACTTCCCAAACTGTGCAGAGGGAGACATGGCCCTCTCCTCTCTGCCCCTCAAGTTCCGCGAAACCACCAGTCGCCTCCCTGCTGGGCTTGGAAAGTGAGCTGCGCTCAGCCAAATCAGATTTGCAAAGTGGCTTTCCTTCACTTATCGGAAAATGAGATGGTTGACGGGTCACCAGAAAGCAGAACAGCAATAAAACGGGGTCCCCATGGGAGAATTTCTCCCTGCTGGAGTGACTTGTTCCTGCCCTGCAGCTGAGATGGCCATCATTGAACGAACTGCATCAGGAGGCTAAAGCTTGCAAAGAAATTCTGGCATCTTGTTGAGAGTTTGCAGCTTCCTCAAGGGAAGGAGCAAATTTATACCAGCACAGAGTCCAAGAACTTCCAACACCTGCCTTTTCATTTATTTTTATTTTTTAACCACATGCACTATCCTCATGAGGTCCTCTGTGCATTTACAGACTTGTTACTAGAGATGCACAAGGAACTTGGTCGCTTTGTATTTTGAAGAGAGCCAGCCTGATCTGCAGCTTCCAGAATAAAAAGCAGTTGTGGTTTATCCATGGGAATTTTCCACCTCCCTTGGAGGAAGGGCTGTAGCTCATGGGTAGGGATTCTGCTCTGCATGCCTATGGTCCCAGGTTCAATTTTCCATGGCATCTCCAGGCAGAGCTGGGAATGTCCCCTGCCTGAAACCCAAGAGAGCCACTGCCTGTCAGTGTAGACAATACTGAGTGAGATGGACCAGTGGTCCAACTCAGTAAAAGGCAGCTTTCCATGCTCTATTAATTTTGCAGTGCAGTTCAAAATATCAAGATACCTATAGAAATGTGCATTTTAGAATTAATACACATTCAGAAATGCAGTTTTTCAGAGAAAACTCATCAGAAAATGCATGTGTTCAGAAATACATATTTAAATACAAAAAAAGAGTGGATTTTAAAAAACATTAAATACAGGTTCATTTGAAAACATGCCGGAAGTGTCTTATGGATGTAGACCAGGCATAGGCAAACTCGGTCCTCCAGATGTTTTGGGACTACAACTCCTGTCATCCCTAGCTAACAGGACCAGTGGTCAGGGCTTATGGGAATTGTAGTCTCAAAACATCTGGAGGGCCATGTTTGCCTATGCCTGATGTAGACACACAAAACTGGCAGGGACCAGATACAAGCAGGTCCATCCATCTCTACCAGTTACTGTTACTCTGGAATTGCACTCCAGCCAGAAGGCAAAGGGACTACTGGAGGGTTTCATCCTATGCCCCCCCTTCTATTTCCCAGGAAGACCATCATGGCAAACAGGAGGACGACCTGGCCCTGTCCAATGACCAGTGGACGATCAGCTGCTCCAATGCTTGCTTTCCTCTTCCCTCCCCATTCCTTTTTCCTTTTGTGTCATATCAGAGCCTGTCTTGTCTTTTAATGATGGACACATACCCCTAAACATTTAGGGGACACATAACCCTAAACATTTTGTGAATCTAAGTTTGGACTAATTGAGGGGTGGTGTTTCGAGTACCCCTAAAGCACTGACGACAACCCTATGAGGTAGGTTAGGCAGAGAGACAGTGACTACCCAAGGTCACCCAGTGAGCTTCATGGCCGAGTGGGGGGGTCTGAACTGTGTTCTCCCAGGTCCTAATCTGACACTCTAACCACTATGCAACACTGGCTCTTAGTGTGACAACCTGCATTTTCATTCTACCTCCGCCTTCCTCTTTCTTCTCCAAATCTTTTGACCCTATTCTGCTCCTCGGCTGCTATTTGCTGCCTGTTTTGAAACTGCAAAGGGTTTGTGCCAAAAATCGCACCTCTGCACTCTAGTTTGGAATGGCTAAGAGAGAAAGCAAGGAAGGATGGCAGACAAACTGACGGAATGACAGAGGAGGAAGACGAGGAGAGGCAGAACAGAACAGACCCAATCCCAAAGTCACTGGTGGAGCACAAAAAGTGGTGAAAATAAAACTTTTTTAGTTTCTGGTCTATGGTCTCTCCTAGCTTTGGAGGCGCCAACACATCTCCTTGCCAAGGGTGCAAGGGGGGGGCACATAGATACAGCTCCCTGCCAAGGGCGCAGAGGAGCCAGGTACATCTCTGGGTGGTGGACGTAAATGACACATGTCATGCAGAGGAGGAGGAGGAAGACCAGTCGGCACAGCCACCAGCCGCTCACTGCGAAACCAGACTAAACCCCCTCTGTCTCAGACTGGCAGCTTGTGGCACAATGCCTTCCCTGCCTTTTGTTACTGCACCATCCGGATTGGCGCTTGGCACACAGACCGCAGAGCTGGCGGCTTCCGCGTTCTTCTTTTGCCCCACAGAGAGAGGGGGAGAGAACGAGAGGCCAGACGGAGACAATGCCTCCTAGAAATTCTGCAAAGGCATCGCTGGACGCCAACCAAATGAGGGAGCCGAGGTGGTCGGAAGATAATGCACGCAGATGACGCTTATGAGAGGGGAGAACAATCCCACATTCATCACCAGCCTCTCTCTTGGTGCTGCAGCTGGCAAAGGTGGCCTTAAAAACAACAACACAACAACGCCATCACCCACACTCAGCAGTGGCCGCCTTTGGCAGGTCTCCCCTGTCCCCGGAGAGACCTGTCACTCTGGGCCACTGGCTCAGCTCCAGGTCAGAAATGCCTCTGGTCAGTAGTGCCCTGGGTCATTTGGCTCCCATCGCCTCTTTTCCAAGATTCAAAGAAGCAGCAAAAGTTATTGGATGCCACCACAATCTGGCCCGCACAGGAAGAAAGGTGCCGCTGTGGTAGGGACCAGAACACAACCCAAGCCAGATTGTCCCCAGGCTGGGCCAGGAGAGCTCCATTGTGCAGCTTTTTAAAAAGCGATCCCAGGAGCCAAATATCAGGATGGTTATTGCTTCCCCTGAGAGATGGATCTGGGACCATGTTTTGCAAAGACTCCTGGGAAGGCATGGGTGGTGTTTTTCACTGATGCACACTGCACATTTTAATAATATTTAAAACTAGGGCGTGTTTCTTTGTTTTTAAGCAGGAACTTGCAGGAACTCAGCGTCCTTACCTTTTATTATTATTAAATAATAATTATTTTTTGGTCTGGGGCTTGGGATGGAATGGATATACAGTACACCCAACGCCTGAGCCAAAAAAAGGCCACCTATATCCATAATCAATAAAGTTGTAGCCATTTCTAATCCAGATCATTATCTGCTTGAGTTTATTCATCACGCATTTAGCCATTGCCCAGGGTGTGTGGGTGGGTGCCACTGCGACTGGGCCTGCAACAAACAAACAAACTTTGTGGCAAGTTCCTCCACCTCCCCCCCCCGAAAAAGCACTGTTTAAAACCAAATGTGGAATTGAGGGTTGCTCAACCCTCCAAGCATCTTCTCACCAATAGCACATAAGCCCTTTAGTCTCTAAGAGGAGTAAGTCACATCGAATATAAAGTCTCCTGATTTTTCCTCATATAATACATACATTATCCACCAGCAGCAGTGATCTGTCTATCAGGGTTTACCAGCTCCAGCTCCTATCATCCATGATATGTTGGCCTGGGGCGGATGGGAGTTGAGAGTCCAGCAACATCTGCCAGGCACCACATTCCCTAGCTGCACCATTAGAGACGTCTTTTCAAATAAGACACTGAGGCCTGCAACCTCCCCATGTGCAGTTAGCATGCTGTACTTGCAATAGCTGTGTTCTTAACCTCCCTGCAAAGAGGTGCAGCTTATCAGGATATCATAATGGCGTTAATGGGAGCACATAATGGGAGCCTGCTTCTTGGGAGAAAAGCAATGACAAACCTAGACAGCATCTTAAAAAGCAGAGACATCACCTTGCCTACAAAGGTCCATATAGTTAAAGCTATGGTTTTCCCAGTAGTGATGTATGGAAGTGAGAGCTGGACCATAAAGAAGGCTGATCGCTGAAGAATTGATGCTTTTGAATTATGGTGCTGGAGGAGACTCTTGAGAGTCCCATGGACTGCAGGAAGATCAAACCTATCCATTCTGAAGGAAATCAGCCCTGAGTGCTCACTGGAAGGACAGATCGTGAAGCTGAGGCTCCAATACTTTGGCCACCTCATGAGAAGAGAAGACTCCCTGGAAAAGACCCTGATGTTGGGAAAGATTGAGGGCACTAGGAGAAGGGGACGACAGAGGACGAAATGGTTGGACAGTGTTCTCGAAGCTATGAACATGAGTTTGACCAAACTGCGGGAGGCAGTGCAAGACAGGAGTGCCTGGCGTGCTCTGGTCCATGGGGTCACGAAAAGTCGGACACGACTAAATGACTAAACAACAACAACATTAGCAATACTGTGTATGGTTCCGGTCGCCTCGCTTCAAAACGGACATTGAAGAATCGGAAAAGGCGAGAAAGGGATGCTAGCTTTCTAGACCTCTTTCAAATATTCATATCGCTTCACACAAATCATACTGTCATAACCTTCCCGGCAAACCTTGTAAGGCAGGAGTATTTTTGTTTATTGCCATATTGTGGGTGGGGGAACTGAGGCAGAGAGGGCAGCTTGCTGTACACCACACTGAGAGCACATAGCAGAGGATAGAAATGCCTGAGGGCTCCTTCCACCTCATGGCCACACACTAGAGGCCCCCAAACAGTGTTTCTCCACCAACTGCAGTAGCAGGGAAAGATGAATCTCTCCATTTTGGTTTCTCTGAGATTCCCATTTTCGCAGTCAGTCAGCTAGCCCCATTTACCACATCTGTTTGGAAGTTTTATTTTCCTTTTAAAGAAAGTTTTATGCATGATTTATTATAAAATCATTTTTGGGTGGATTTGTTCTAATATGCATATCTTTGAATACAATTTAGCCTAATATGTGGAATTTTCTTGCAAAAGCAACTTCCGTAATAAAATGCATGTCTGATTACGCTTTCCCCAATAAGGTTTGAGAACTGCATTGCAGTTGCAGAAGTATGGATTTTGACGGATAGCTGTGATTTGGCTCGCAAACTGCTTCCTGATGTGCAAATCAGGCTTGGTGGGATGTTTTAAAATGCAGATCAAATTTACGCCCTCCCCCCAACTTGTACCTTGTGACACAGCAGAGTTACAATTTAAGCTTCCTTGAAGGGGGAAAAAAAGGAACAATTCTATTGCCTTTTTTTTTAAAAAAAAAACATATATGCGGGGGGGGGATCCTTCCTTGCATCCTCCATAATTTTTTTTCCTCAAAAAACTAAAAGGGGGGGGGGACCTGGAGTGATTCATTCCCAGAACCAATTTATAAGTCTCTTAGGTGCGAGAAGCTGGATTTAATTCCAGATATGACACATTGATATATGTCATCCATGAGTGTGTGTGTGTGTGCGCGCATGCACACACAAAGGAATAATCCTGACCTCACATGGTTGGGAGCTCAGAGAGCTGCCCCGACGGAGGCTGCAAAAAATAGTTTGCGATCCTTAGATATTGACAGCTGGCTGCTAGTTTAACTGTAATTTAACCTCCATGTTTTCTTTGATAAATGTGCCAATAGACGTTTGTTGCCTATAAATTGTCGGTCCAAGGGAAAGCGAGAGTCAATTTGCTTTAAAAGAAATTGATTAAAGGGTGCTATATTCATCATCTCGCCGGAAAACAACAGGGACGGAATAGCAATTATATGTTCCACCAATAACTTTTGCTGAACTTTTCCTTTTGCTGCTGCCACCGCTGCTTCTGCTCTTGCTAAAGTATCAGATCAGGTTACTACAACTGCCCATCAGGTCCCCATCGTCTCTGTCCCTTTCCCTTTCTGGCCTGTTTTATTATCTTTGATCTGCGCCAAATAGGAAGTCCCGCGCCTTTGAGGGTGATGGCGCAGCAGAGGACGTAGCAAGGTCTGATTGGATTCTCTTGTGCTGAATTCTCCAGGACTTTGGACTCTTGGGATATGGCTGGACAGAAGGACTTAGGGACCGTGTAAGGGAGGAGCCAATTCTTTCATGAATTTTGCACTGAAAGCCAGGCAATGTTTGGAAGCCTCTAGTATATTAGCCAGGCCTGGCTAATTCAGAAGCCCCAGCGTGGTCCTGCCAGTGAGAGGGCTAGCCCAAGCTCAGCATCTGCAGGAGGGCTGGGAGCCATCCATAGCTGAGATCAATTCAAAGTGAGCTGTCTGCAATGGCAGCAGGAAGCAGGATTCCTGGGGCGAAGGAGATGTCTAGCAGTGGCAGGGAGGAGAGAGATTTTGTCTGTGCAATGGACCACCTCTTCATTTCAGCTTTAACATGTGAACATATGAGCACATGCTGGATCAGGCCAGTGGCCTCTCTAGTCCAGCATCCTCTTCTCACAGTGGACAACTAGATGTCCCAGTGGGATGGGCACAAGCAGGACCTGAGCTCAGCAGCGCTCTGTCCCCTTGTGTTTCAGTATTCAAAATAATTTACTGCCTCTGACCTCGAGCATAGCCATTGCGGCTGGTAGCCATCGACAGCCCTCTCTGACCCACGAATTTGTCCAATCCCTTTTTAAAAAGCCATCTGGGTCGGTGGCCATCACTGCCTCCTGTGGCAGTGAGTTCCACAGTTCATGTGCTGCGCGGCAAAGTACTTTGATTTGATGTTGATACAGGAGCAGGGAAGTCCAGTGGCGAGAGGAGCCCAAGCGGCGGGAGTGGCTTGGAGGCTAGTTTTAAAGGCAGCTATGGAGGCGGCAGTGCAAGGAAGGCGACTCCATCCCAGACCCCAAAAGGCCCCTCCCTCTTCCAAGTCCTTCTTCAGCTGACGTCACTGGCTGCAGGCAAGGACATCTGTCCGTCTCACCAGCCGCAGAGGGCATGGTTGCAGAGTCCTCTCAGTCATGCAGAGCTGGGCTCTCCTTCCAGCTTCATCTTGCTTGTGCTGGTGGCTCCAGATGCCAGGTGATAAGAATTACTGATGCGGCGCTCTCAGAAACCCATTTGCTTTATGGCTTAGTGGCCTGCTACTGAAATTCAGCTGGGCTTCATTAGCATACAGAATGGCGGCCTCCCCTCACTGCCCCACCACCACAAAATAAAAAATAAAGGTTGCATCATGCCATCAGATGCGTCCAGGGCCAGCACTTTCCTTTTCATCTTCCAGCACTGCTAGGTCATTTTAAGCAAACATCTGGCAAGCATTTTTTAAATAATAATAATAATAATAAGCCCAGCATCTGTAGTTTTAATTAGGTTATCTCCCGGGAATGTCAGGAGAGGAATAGAGAAAGCTTTCCCTAAGGGCAAAAGCTGGCATTTGGGCCTTTTCAATTGTACAGGAGCTGACTCAACTCATTTTCCTCTATTATGCAATCAACAGGGATGCAAGGAAGTCTCCTTTTTATGCTCAAGAAAGTTGCTATTAAACTTTTCCACGCAAAGGCGAGCTCAGACTTCCTGGCTCCGAGGCAACGGGGATCTTCCTCGTCGTGTCAACCTGCCCACCAGAAAGATGGTGGTTAGGCAATTTTTTGTTTTTGCCTGGAGGAATGGGCGGGGGGGGGGGTGAGCAAGAGCAGGAGGGGGGAACTACTGAGGAGCAGGATAGCTTGAAAGAAATTTCCAAGTGTGCATTCCCACAGATGTGAGCAGGCAACGGCTAGCTAAAAAGAGCCAGATGCATCAATTTAGCCAAGCAGCTTAGATGCAAAAGGAAGGTGGTCGGAATCGGTTGTGTTGAGAAACCTTGACGGGTTAAGTCCTGATATCTGTCCATCCTTCCGACCGCCAGGCAAGAGGGGTGAGCAGAGATGCTCAGACCCCTTTTCAGGTGTCTGCTTCTGATTAGCCTCTCTGGGAAAGTTCAGCTCTCATTTCCAAACGTCTCTTCCTTGGCATCTCTTTGATGAGCTAAAAATAGCCCTGGTGCTTTATCCGGAAGAGGCGGTTGTGGGGGTCAGTTGCTAAGAAGGATAATGGATCGGCTGCCAAGAAGCAGCTGGATCCCTGATGGTCTCCAGCACCCCTCCCCCACTTTAAAAGCGAGCAATAAAAAAAGGGGGAGGGAGACCTCTTTCTTCCAGCAGCATCCATTAACATGTAAACAAAGCAAGATAATTTTGAGCTGCTTTTAAACAGCAGGACCGGTGATTCATGCTGAGTACAGTATACTAATGCAGTAGAGATCAAGCCTACCGCCAGTGGTCAGCATTCAGGTTTTTGGCTTTTCCAGGAGCTCTTAAGATCTGTTGGATCAGACCACGGCAGGTCCGTGTACTTCATCAGCTGTTTTGGGGTTTGTAAAACCCCTCCCCCCAGAAATCTACAAACAAACCTTGCAGATTCCCCCTCATTCCATTGTCTCCCTTTCACAGAAGTAAAGCCAAAAATGAGCAAAAAACAACAACACCTCAACAACATTTGTGTCCGGATTTTCCTACCTTGCGGTCATCTCCCCGCAACTAAAAATGCTCATTCCTCTTTGTGCACCCCCCACCATCATTATGTTGCTATTCTTTCCTGTCCCCTCCCCACCTTTAGGACTTTCCTTTTTGAGGTGGGGCATGCCACCCCCTGGACTTGTTGCAAGTAAGAAGGCAGGCAAGTGGGGGCCATGGCCGTAGCCTAGGGGGGAGCAGGGGGACAACTGCCTCCCCTAAAACAATCAAAATCAATACAAATTAATACAAATCCGAGGTTCTGCCCCTCCCCCCTAACAAAAGCCTGCCCCCCCCACAACAGAAATCCTGACTACGCCCATGGTGGGAGCTAGCTGAGGACAGGCTTAGGTTGGTGGGGCAGTGCCCCATTGCCCCTAATGAACCAGCCTCCACTGCCTGGACTACAACTCCCCACAGCTGGCTGGGGCTCATGGGAGTTGTAGTCCAACAACAGCTGGAATGGCACCAGTTTTTGAAAGACTGTGTGGCCTATTCTTTTGGTACTTTAAGACATTGCCCAATGTTCACCCAGGAGCATCCTGAGGTTTTAAATTGCCACCAGGGAGAGATCAGGGTTGGGCCAAAGGAAGCATAGCCTGGTGGTCAAAGTATTCAGCAAGGACTAGGGGAGAGCTGGCCCAAATTCTTGCTGCTGGGATGTTCAGCTCGACTTGAGGGGGGGGAAAGCAAAACAAAACAGCCGTATATGCAGAAAATGCCAGCGACAATGAGAGGGTGGCACCAATCACCCTCCCCAGCCAGGATCCGCTGAGCTGCCAGTTAAATATATCCAGATTGTCAAGGTGGCACCTGGCAGATGAATTACCTGATTAACTGTTTTTTCATTGAACTAATAAAAGTGGAGTGCGGGGCGGGGGGTGTTGAGAAGTGACGGCACAATATGGATGATAGATACCAGAGCCAGCTCCCCAGGCAGCCTCCCCCCCCCCCCAGATCAAGTTTGGTGGGCTTTGCATTAAAAATAGAAGAGAGCTCTGCAAAACTGCTTGTATTTATATGGAGTGTTGTGACAACTGTCATCTTGTATTCATCAGGGTGATCCCAAAGGACCTGTGTGAGTATTAAACTTGCCTCTCTCTTTTTTTGGTTTGCTGACAAAATAGAATATGAGCCAGCCTCCCAGAGAGGATCCTGGTGGGGTTTATAATCCCCTCCCAGAAGTCATTCATAAAATAAATATGCCCTCTGATGTCGACTGGAATACCTGGATGCAAAAATGTGGAGCTAAAATGAGGTGAGAGATCAAGCTGAACTCCTTCTGCCTGGTAGCCAAGCCAGGGCACCCACTAGGTCTTTTCAGGGCATCTTAGCATTTAAGTTGATGCCCTCCAAGTGGCTCTCTGTGACCATCAACCACATCAGCCAACAACACCTGGAGGGCCATAAATCTTCCCCATTCCTGGCTGATATTTTGAGGGAAATTTGTAGGTTCCCAGTTAGGTAGAATCTCAGGGCAACGCTGAGGGTAGCAAAGCAAAAGTCACGCCAAAGCTACCCCAAATCTCTCCACTGTGTTCCTGTGTGTTTTTTGCTCTGTTACCTCACCCTGCCATGCAAAAACATTTCTCGGTTTTTCAGAAAGCATAGGAGAAACTATGGTTATTTTTCAGAAGTCACAAGCTGCACACACATACTGCTCCTTACTCCAGTTACTGTGCACTCTCACGGTGGGTATTTGAAGCCAAGAAAACACGGCACCATCCGCAATCCATCTGGATCCTGCCGTTCCTCGAGAAATGCTGCTGTTTGATGCATTTGCCCTCAAATCAGCTTCCGTCCAATTTGAAAATGTACCCCCACAGTTAAGCTGAGGTGTGTACAGTCATTGCACATGCTCAGATGACGGCTTCATTGAATAAGAGCACAGGGGTGGTTGCAGGCACAGGGAAGCGAATCAGGTAATGGTATGCACAGCAATGTAAAAGTCACCTTGAGACACAGCGGGGGGGAATGACCTTGCTGTGTTTTTAGCCGCTAATGTGTTCATGCCTGTAGTTCCTACAAGGAGCAGATATGCAATTCAGCCTTTGCTGCCGTGCCGGCACGCCAGTCGCTCTCATTGTTTCCCATCCATTGGCTCAAAGTGTGCCACTGACTGCACTGCGTGAAATATTCCCAGAATGCACTTTCCACTACCCACAGTGATCAAGAGGAGCTTCGTTTTCGGCCACTCTTCACAGTACTCTATGATGGCTGGAGGACCAGCCAAGGGAATCAAGGCACAAGGATATAGCTTATCAAATCACATTAAGGGGGAGATGGTGGTGGAGAGGGGGAATGTGCTGGCTGTATCCAAGAGGAAGCAGCGATGAAACTGCATTAACATCTATTGAGCACATTTGATCTTTACTATCCACTAGATGCCAAAACCACAGGGTTAGAGCCAGACATGATGTTTGGGTGGCATGCCAGCTGGTGTTGGCCTCCTTTGCTTATTGAAATGCCCAAAGCTGCCAACCTTTGCTGTGTCTTGTCAACTTCTATCAGGGCTGGCCCAAGGCATCTTAACACCCCAAAGGGCAACCTCACTTTAACTGAAGTGGGCAAAACCCACCAGGGACTCCTCCCGAGAGCAGAGTTAAAATGACTTACAGGATTGTTTGGGATTTTTGCAAACTTTTTTGGGTGGTGCCAAATTAAGCTCTCATCCGATTGTCCTTTTAAAAAAAAATATTTCCTCACATTTATATTCTACATGGATTATACCATGCAATTCAACGCAGAATACATGCGGTTCTCAAGCAGTCGCCCAATCAGACACTTTGTGATAGTGTCCACTTAGACATGCCTGCTGTGACATCATCAATTAGTCACATCTGATTGGCTATGATGATGATGATGCAGTGCTGTGCTAGTCAACTGTGTGTGATCCCTGACTGGGTGGCTCTAAGGTGTTTGGGTGGATTTCTCTTCCACCAAATCTTCCAAGTCTCTACTTGAAAATTGGAACTGGAAAATATGCATTGCACATCAACTTTTCCTGCAAAAAACCTCAGCAGAATGGAACAGGAGCTCCACCAGAGTCTACTGTACCTTTGCTTAGATCTTGGTTATTTCAATGGACTGATGCAAGAGAATAATCCCTTGTTTTGTGACCCAGAAATCCCATTTCTTTCTTCTCTCTCTGTCTCTCCCTGCTTCATGCAACTGCCATTCACAGCACCGAGCCTGCCACCTTAGCTTGGTATAGCATGGATCTGAGTAGCATGGTACCCTCTGCTTAGCCCATATAAATGGAGGACAATTCCCCCCCCGCCCCCTTGCAAATCAGAGAACAACGCCAAAAAACGGTCCTAACTTTCATGCTGATCAAAAACAGCCACAAGGAAATACCCGTAAATCACTTGCTGCTCTCGTGGCCCCAGTAGCCAAAACAACCAATTAGCACAAATCAACCTGATTAAATAATTGCTTCATATTTTCTGCAAATCCATACCCTTGTCCTGGGCGTGATTAAAGATGTCTTCATTTGTAATGCAGATTCAGCTGTGAGGAAAATGGAGCTGAAATCCACTGGAAGGCCCAGGGAGAACTATCGTTTGGGGAAAAGAACTGATTAAATGAGAGCGCTTGCTAGCCAGGACCTCCCACCGACAGAGGAGGGCAGAGCAAGAAGACACTTGCCACCTGCGGGGGCAAAAACAATGTGTTCTTTTTTTCTTTTCCAAATAATATTTATTCATTTTCAAACGCTACAAAATAGAAAAAAGAATCACACAAAAAAACAAAAAATTAAACATAAAAAAGAAAAACATATCAATTCTGACATTTTTGCTTAACATTGTGGACTTCCTCGATTCCCCCCACGTTGGGTCCATTTTTAAATCCAAATTAGACAGTTTTTCATATTACAATCTCTCAACATTTCCTATTCTAAAAAACATCAACTGTCCTTAACCTATAATTCATCGATTAATCCAGATCTAAATCTATTTCCCCATCCATCTATCATATATTTCGCCCCTTAGCCTGAAGTTTATTCCCAAAAACTTTTCCATAAATTCAAATATAACTTCTTATATCCTAATAACATTTAAACACTTAAATCTAATTCAGCCCCCCCCTTCTCCTGGACTCAGGCTCTCCCAGATGAGTCAGCCAGTTCCATAAGTCGTTCCAGTTTCAGACCATCTTAATCAGTCAAAAAATATTGTCCATTATTACTTTTCACCCCACTCCCACTCTATCACCACCTGTCCACCATTCTTCGTTCTTCATCCCCTGCTTCCTCCCCAATTCTCTGGCTGTTACACAACACCATCCTACTACGTTTCCACTTTTCAGCCCTATCTCAATGTTTAGTTCCCATAGACTCTGACCCCAATATGTATCCTGCCCCCCCCCCTCACTGGGAGGGCATTATTTCACACTGGTTCTTCTTTGAGAAATCTTTGAATCAAGCATGAATCTTGCCCACCCCCACCCCCCACAGGGGAAACAATGTGTTCTCTGTGTTTTATTTAATCTCTTAGAGAGTGAGGGCTGGAGGGCCCTGGAACGCACCGACCTCCACAAATAACAATGGCGCCTCAGATCCATTTGGGCTCTTGTGAAATCTATCACTTCCCACCTCACCTCACAACCCCATAAAACAATGAGTGGGTACTCATTTGTTTGAATTCCCCCCCAACACACACACACTTTTTGTTGTTGTTTTTAAAAAAGGTATGCTGTTTTTATGGTGTGCACATGCAAGAGTGATACTCACTCATGTTGTAGACTTGACTTGTGGCACACTTACCATAAGGCAGCGAGCCTTCGGAGTGAGGGCTATCTTCCCCCCGGATTATTTACAGAACCTCCACTTTTTGGCACTCCAGGAAGATGAACCCATTGTAATAACTCAGTTAACAGAGCATGGCTTCGGCTGATCTGCTCTGCCAGCGCTTATTGCCAGCGGACTTTGGCTGCCTCGGCCTCCATTTCTCAACTCAACATTCTGTTTGTTTAACAGAAGCAAAAGCATTGCCATTTCCACACCGAACGTCCTTTCCCCATTTAGATTCTGCTTGTGTTTCTGGATATCTAACAATTTCCACCCCTCTGGCATTAAAAAAAAAAGGGAATGGGGGGGGGAGATGAGTATCCCTTCCTATTTGCCTTTTGCCTCAACTCAGAGCTATGACATTTTTGCCCGCTCTCTCTCGGATGAAAAACATTTGTCCAAGAAATTCCATTAATGAAGCAGGAACCTTTCCCCTGGTTTCAGCTAATTAAATGCCATATGGTGGCAAAGAAATTAATTTATGCCTGCCCTGTCGCTGTGGTTGCTCTGCAAGTTTCCATCCTCGTGCCACATCCAAATGGCCTTAGAAATAACAGAGGGATCCCACCTCGCCTGGTTCCACCTACGAAGGCTGAGGAGATCCACATTTCCCTTCTTCTGAAAACAGAAGCCACCTATCCCCTTGGGTGCAGGGAAGAGTCCTGAGCAGGGAGCAAGTTGGAGGGTGTTATCAGGACTGTTCAGAAGGATGTGTAGCTAAGTCGATGGCACGGGCAATGCTCAACAGGGATGGAGGTCTGTATACGGGCTATAATGGTTAGAAACAACTTACTATCACCTGTAGTTTGAACTCCCAAGCTTTCTTGCAGAGACTAAAGGCTGCAGAAGAATTTGTCATAGCTGCCAAGTTTTCACTTTTCTCGGGAGGAAGCCTATTCAGCATAAGGGAAAATCCCTGTAAAAAAGGGATAACTTGGCAGCTATGGAATTTGTGCTAGGGTTGTCTCCTTGGGGTTCCTTAGAGGATTTGTGTATCCTCTCTGTGCCGTGCAAAGTTGTTTTCTTCGTGGTTCCAGTCTGGCCCTTCCCGCTTCCTCAGTTCAAAATCAGGACCAGCCCAGTATACCTGAGGGAGCGTCTCTACCCCCCATCGTTCTGCCCGGATACTGAGGTCCAGCTCCGAGGGCCTTCTGATGGCCCCCTCACTGTGAGAAGCAAAGCTACAGGAAACCACGCAGAGAGCCTTCACGGTTGTGACACCCGCCTTCCTATCAGATGTCAAGGAATAAACAACTATCTGACTTTTAGAAGACATCTGAAGGCAGCCTTATCTAGGGGAGTTTTTAATGTCTGATGTTTTATTGTATTTTTAATATTTTGTTGGAAGCCGCCCAGAGTGGCTGGGGAAGCCTAGCCAGATGGGCGGGGTATAAACAATAAATTATTATTATTATTATTATTATTATTATTATTATTATTATTATTATTATTATCCTGTTTCTTTAACTGTATGATGGGACAGTGTTCTTGGGGCATTCTGTGTAGTGACACACAGGGCGCTGCGCAACCAGTGCTGCTGCAGCTTCCCAGCAGCTCCCCACCCCCTATGGCTTGCAGAGGTGCAAAACTGTATGCATGGACCCACAGGACCTACAAAGAGCCAGATGCATCATGCTTTGTGCGACAGATGCACCGTGAAAGCCATACGACCCATTTTGAGGACGGCTGTCTGAAACTTGCGGCGCCAGCGTGTTTGAAAGTGGAATGGCTATATATGCTTTTGCTGGGGTCGTTGCTTTCAAAGCCCGTTGGAGACTCTGCAGGTTTTTTAAAGCCACCTGGTTATTTCTGGGAAGGAACTCTGGATGTGTGCCGTTTTTAAAAAAAATAAAATAAAATAAATTGGAGGTTCCCCAGAGTATGGAACCTAAGAACTCAACTGTGCCTTCTTCTCCACAGCGCTAACTCTGTGCGTTTGCACAAAACCCAGGGTGTTAAGTAAACTTGCTGAGAGCACAGGACACCTTGTTCCCCACTCTGCTTAATTGACAGCCTGTAACTGGTGATGAATGATGCTAAGAAGCCAACCACGTGGCTCCGCTGAACTTCTCTGGTCCCTCGACTTGCATGCATCCTTGAGACCTGCTGCTAGGAGGTTGTGAGCAAGATGAAGGAGGCTGGAGGACTCCTAAACCTGGTATATCGCCTGAAGCCACCCCCTCACTGAAGCTCTGAGGCTGCTCAGTGCCACATGAACCACTTTCATTGAAGAAAGGTACGGGACAAAGGAATTTTTCAAAAAATCAAAACACCGCGAGGGCACTGGTGCTTTTAAGGTTTCACAGAATCAGTCGCTTTCCCTTTGTTTTCTCTTCTGCATAGCCTTGCAAAGGTGCATTGCCGGGAAAGTTTTGCCTATGTGTTAATCAAAAATGCAAGAACATCTTGTTCAGGATGCCAGTGGACAAGACCACAGAGATTTAGGTCTAGGCAAAGGAGCTGCTATACAATCCTGACCTCTGAGCCTTTTACTGCTTAGCTTGGTGAGATCTCAATGAGATTTCATAGCAGAGGTGGCACCTGCAAGGACTTCCCTTCATCCAGGTAAAGAGGCTGCGCTCTTCCTCATAGTGGGATCACTGGGGGATCACGATTCTTCCCAGAGGATCTAGAGCTTTGGATATGCCGTATTTTTCTGTCTCTAAGACGCCCCCCTGTTTTGGGGACTCAAAATTGAGAAAATGGGATTGCCAAAAATCGCTCACCTGCCAGACCTACACTGCCACTTGCGCACGTCCCAAAAACCACCTATCATCTGTCCCCTTGCCGGCAGAAGCCGCCAATCGCCCGCCCAATTGGCGCAGCGGCAGAAAATCAACACCAGCCCTGGCCACAGCCACCGATAACACGTCCAATAGTCACTAACAATCTCTGGGTCGTGGCAGCAACCTGTCCCACGTCCCCCCTATGCACTATCCATGTATAAAACGACCCCCAATTTTCTGAATAATTTTAGAATTAAAAAATCCTCGTCTTATACACGGAAAAGTACGGTACTTCAGGAGACGTTGCGAGGCATCTCTGTTTCATGCCAGCTTATTCTAGAAGTAATGTCTCTTGTCATTTAAGTTCTCCCCCTCTCTTTTTAAACATTTGGCCCTTCTGTTAATTGTTCATTGTCAGGTTTTTAATTTGGCACAGGATGTCAAACATCAGAGTGACTGTTGAGCTGTGATCCAAACCTCTTTCAAAAGTGTGTGTTTTTGGTGTGTGTGTGTGTGTGTGTGTGTTTGTGTGTGTCAAAATCCTCCTCTGAAGGTCAGCCTCCTGCCCCAACATACGCTACTTGAGAGAGAAACTGGCCTCCCTTTGCTGTCTTCCCTCTTTCAGAATCATTAGGAGGGCGTTCAGATGAAAATTGGTGCTGGGTCTCTAGTTCTAGGTTTGCAACAGCATGGCAAATGCCTCTGAAGGATGGACGCACCTTTCAAGGTCTCTGCTCTCGTGAGTTCAAGCAATATAAACCGGCCTCTCTGAAAAGACCTTGGAGCCCGGCTGCAACTCACAGCAAGACATCCATAACACCAAAAAGCAAAGTGCGTAATCTCAACAGGCACGTAACTCCAAACACCCTCCTGCCACCAAAAGGCCATCGGAAATGTGTTCTAAATCCCCAGCATTTTATCAGCCCTTGGGGCGCCATCCCTCTTTCCCCCATCCACCTTTGCGAAGTTGCTTCCCTCGCATAAAGATTCCAGCCCCTTTGGAGCTCCCAGGCAGGCAGGAACAGAGGCAAACCAGAGCCAGATAGTAGGATAAATCATCAAAGAGGCTGGGAGGCTGAGAGGAGATGCTGGGGCAGGAGAGGAAAAGTAGGGGGAAAGGCATTCTGCAACAACAAAGAAGAACCTGCTGGATCAGGCCAATGGGATCCACCTGGTCCAGCATCTTGTCCTTGTGAGATGTAATCCACTGGGAGCAGTCAAATACAACATTCCTTGTTTTCCTAGAGTGGACATGCAAGGGGATGTTTGGTCCAGCCAGTCAAAACTTCCTGCTCCTCCTGGCCTGGAGCTTCCTTCCTTGCATGTGACTAGTGGGTTGGCGTGACCTTTCCAGACCTAGTAAAAGGATTAGGCATGCTGCCTCTCTTTTCCATCTTCCTTCCGTCCTGTGAACTGCTGGACTGCTAGCTTGCTGTCACTAGGTCAACCCACATATGGGGTTGACCTGCTTGTATATGCTTGTAACTTTAAGCCTGCCTCCAGGGATCACACTGTGCTCTGCCTGATCAAGGGGCCTTACCAGGAAAATATTAGAACACGGTTCAAGCTGGACAAGCCAGATTGAATTGCGTATTGTCTTAAGAAACTCACACGAGTTTGCAACTAGTTTTCTGCTGTGTAAAGGGGAATTCACTCTGCTAAGTAAAGAAACTAAGTAAAGAAACGCAAGTTAGGAAGGATATTAATAAACAATATATTCTCTCCTGCCACCCTTCACTGTGGCCAACCAGATGAAACAATGCTAAGCTTGTAAACAGGACATGAGCACAAGAGTCCTCTCCCCTCCTGTGGTTCCCAGCAATTGGTGTTCAGAAGCATGACTGCATCTCCTCCATGAGGCATAGAATCATAGAGTTGGAAGAGACCACAAGGGCCATCCAGTCCAACCCCCTGCCAAGCAGGAAACACCATCAAAGACCTCCAAAGAAGGAGACTCCATCACCCTCCATGGCAGCAAATTCCACTGTCGAACAGTTCTTACTGTCAGGAATTTCTTCCTAATGTTTAGGTGGAATCTTCTTTCTTGTAGCTTGAATCCATTGCTCCGTGTCTGCTTCTCTGGAGCAGCAGAAAACAACCTTTCACCCTCCTCTATATGACATCCTTTTATATATTTGAACATGGCTATCATATCACCCCTTAACCTTCTCTTCTCCAGGCTAAACATACCCAGCTCCCTAAGCTGTTCCTCATAAGGCATCCTTTCCAGGCCTTTGACCATTTTGGTTGCCCTCCTCTGGACACGTTCCAGCTTGTCATTATCCTTCTTGAACTGTGGTGCCCAGAACTGGACACAGTACTCCAGGTGAGGTCTGACCAGAGTGGAATACAGTGGTACTATTACTTCCCTTGATCTAGATGCAATACTCCTATTCATGCAGCCCAGAATTGCATTGGCTTTTTTAGCTGCTGCATCACACTGTTGACTCATGTCAAGTTTGTGGTCTACCAAAACTCCTAGATCCTTTTCACATGTACTGCTCTCAAGCCAGGTGTCACCCATCCTGTATTTGTGCCTTTCAATTTTTTTGCCCAAGTGTAGTACTTTACATTTCTCCCTGTTAAAATTCATCTTGTTTGCTTTGGCCCAGTTGTCTAATCTGTTAAGGTCATTTTGAAGTGTGATCCTGTCCTCTGGGGTATTAGCCACCCCTCTTCTGCAATCCTCTCCTGCTGAGGCCCTCACAGCACTCGTCCTCCAAAGAACTTTAAGGTGCCTAAAGAAGGTCTATGGGAAATTATGGATATGATGGAAGGGAGGAATGACAACACAGAAAGAGGGAAGTGGGAAAGAGCTAGGGCAAGAAAGAAAAAGGGAGGTGGATATTTGGGAAGGGAGATTCTCAGTTCTGGAGGCTGCCAAGAAGCTGGAAAAAGTTGCCGGGGGAGGGGGGGAATCTACACCATTTTTGGAAACAAGAAAAACTTAACTCAGCGCGTGAGCATATAATTTGTCATGTCGGAGCAACAGCAGAGAGGGGACCTTTCACACACCACATGGTAGCAACCGCCCCCCGTTCCCCGGTTGTACAATGAGTGTCCACTTGACAGGAAGCTGCAGCCAATCTTGGTTCCATGAGTTTGTGACATGGGTCCAGGGAGGCCTTAAAGGCAGGCCGCCGCCGCACCACCGCCTCCTTTAAGGGAGCGGCTGCTCTCCCTTCTCCACGGAAGCAGTAATCACCCCCTGGTCCCACCCAGTCAGCTCTCTATGGCTAGCTCTAAGAAGCCAAGGTAGGCAAGGGTCAAGGAGGCAGGTGGTCGGCCATACATTTTCAAGCAGCATCCAGCTTGGATATTTATTCATTTATATATTCATTTATTGTATTTATATCCCACCTTTTCTTCCAGCGAGCTCAATATGGCAAGCATGGTTCTTCCCCCCTCTCCATTTTATCCTCACAGCAACCTCGTTGAGGGAGGTTAGGCTGAGAAATGGTGACTGGCCCAAGTTCGCCCAGTGAGCTTCACAGCTGAGATGGGATGCTTGACCTGGGTCTTCAAGGTCATAGCCTGGCACTCTAGCCCAGGCATAGGCAAACTCGGCCCTCCAGATGTTTTGGGACTACAACCCCCCCATCATCTCTGACCACTGGTCCCGTTAGCTAGGGATGATGGGAGTTGTAGTCCCAAAATACCTGGAGGGCGGCCGAGTTTGCCTATGCCTGCTCTAACCACTGCACCACACTGGTTCTCTGTATCCTTTGGGTGATATTTATCAGCTCCTTTAGCTGATCCGAATCACAGGCCTTATCCGCAAGGTTTCAGCAGCAGGGTGAGATGTTTGCTAAGGATATCTAAGGAAGCCTGCGTCAAGCTGGAAATCCAGGCCTCTCCTCCACCTCCGCGAAACCTCCAGAGGCAAGCATGTCATCGGCTGACCCTCCATTTGCCAGCATTTGTTTCTGACTCGCCAGAGGGAGCACCGGGGGGGGGGGCACCGCCTCCTGCTAAACTCTGACACTTTTCAAATCCGAATCTCAAGCCCTGACAACGCTAAGACAGCCCATCAGCAGCCCTTTTGACATTCAGATTCCTCCCTCTTGCATTGCTCCAGTTTTGAGATGGGCTCAGCGGCATATTTGTACCAGAAAGACCATCATGGGTTGAGGGGGGGGGGAGTCCATGTCGAGCAACTCCTGATCCGGGACGGGAGGGGGGGCTGCTTGGCGATTTGCTCTGCAAAACACCCACCTTTCCTTTTTCGCCTTTCAGCCAGTCTGATGCGTGCGGCTATGTATTCCATTTGCCCTCTGCAGACCCTCCATCCCTCCTCCAGCAAAGACAGATAATCCATCTCTCTCAAACAATATTGCTGGCACCGGTCTTGTGGACTGCATGCTGACCTTCTTGAATCTGGAGCCTGTATAAAGTCGCCAGCTCTGCTCTTGACGTGGGATGTGGTGGTGGTGGTGGGGGGAGCAAGGAAGGGGAGAGGCAGAATCACCGAGAAAAAGTCTTCCCTACTTCCCCACCACAGAGATTATTTCTTCTCCTTCTCCAGCTATCCCCGGGGCAAGCGATACTCTAGGTGCGACTTAGCTGGATATCTGTTATTAATTCTTATTCTTTTTCATTTCATTTCTATACTGCTTTAGATTTTAAAGACGGGGGGGGGGGTATCTCAAAGCAGTTTATAGCACATTCAGACATCAAATAAAACAATAGTATTTATTGTTTCTAAAGTATTTCCTTTTTTAGTTTCATGTTTACTAAAAGCAAAAAGAGAAAAAGAAAATGTACTTCGAGTTGCATATTGCAAAGAGAAAAATATTGTTGTGCCAATGCCTGCTTTTATATTGAGATCAGCAACCTTCGGACTCTCTGCACTTCAGTGCAGATATGAACATTATTCTTATTATTATTTAGATCTGAACTCTGCCCTCAGGCTGGGTGAAAGGGAGGGAGGGGTGGTTAGTTTGACATTATTGTTTTCAGTTTCTTAGACACCTGCAACAAGGAACACTCTGAAGGCCACATCCGAAAAATATTTCCTTATCCCATCCATTGCGAAGTATATATTACTACAATCAAATACAAAACACACACACACACACACACAGTATAAAAGAGAGAGGTGTACCTACAGTGGCACCTCGACTTATGAATTTAATGCGTTCCGAACGCACATTCGTAAGTCGAAAAAAATCGTAAGTCGAATCCCATAGGAATACATTGGGAGAAATAATTCCCAAGTCGAAGCAACCCTATCTAAAAATTTGTAAGTAAAAAAATCCTATCTAAACCGCATCCAAGATGGCAGACGGAGCTCTGTTCATAAGTCGAAACATTTGTAAGTCGAGTCATTCATAAGTCGAGGTACCACTGTATTAGTGATAATAACTAAGATACGGTATTAGGATAGAGGACATCATAGAAGGAAAAAAGGGAGGAAGGGAAAAGGATAGGGGATAGAAGAAAGAAAGAAAAAGGAGAAGGGAATAATAAAAAAATAAGAGAAGAGAGGCAGGAAGGGGGGAAAGTGTGTGTGTGATGCAAAATAGAGGTTTTCAGAAGCTAGATAACTGAAAACAGTTTATAAGGTGAGATGCTATCTACAATTAACTGAGTAGGTAATCACATCTAACAAAAATGTATTATTTGTTTCCCACATTTACTTTCCCCTCTAAAAAAAACAACTACAATGACACCACTAAGATGTCTGAACTACATGACAGTACGAAAGCATTTATCTGAGCCTTAAACAAAACAAAAAACAAAAAAAAGGGTTTTGAGAAGAAGCTAAACATTTCTCCTTCCTCCTTCCCCTTCCCCTCCGCCTGCACTAGACACATGGTAAGCGAAAATGTACTATCCCAACATGGTCTTTCACAAGTTTCTACAAACTGCAGGCAGTCGAAAATCACACTCCTTTGACATTGCGCACAAAATAAAGTCTGACAGATAAAATTTAGAGGGTACAGGAAGCCCTCTTGGTAGTTCCTCTGCCCTCAGAGGCTGGGGGGGGGGGGAATCCAGGAGAGAGTCTTTTCTGTGGAGGCCCCTAAATTGTGGAACTCCTTCCCCACAGGGGTGTGTCTGGCACCTTCATTATACAGCTGAAGAAGCATCTCTTCACCCTGCCTTTTGACCCTGGAGGTGTATATTTATAGGACCCATCATATTTCCTGCAATTTTAAGTTGTTTTAATCTCTTTTTAATACGGTGCTTGAATACTGTCACCCACCCTGAGACCCGAGTATGAAGGGCAGGTAATCAATAAACCAATCAATATTTGGAATCAGATTAAGGGATTTTTTTGGGGGGGGAGAGGAGACCCTTCCCCTGACTTCTGACCTTCTGTTTCTGACCCTGGCCTGTATTCCTAGGGCGGACCAGGAACAGGATGCAGTCGGAGCACTTTGTTTAAACGATTTGGTGCACGCAGAGCTCCCATTAACAACTGGCAGACTGCAGACATCTGGACAATTTAGAGACAGTGAGTGGCACAAATTCTCCATGGCTGCCCGGACAGGTGACCACCTGTCTCCTCAGGTATCACCATGAATGGAAACCTACCTTTTTTTTAAAAAAAGGTCCCTGTGGCCACTCTAAGAACACTACAGGTGTGTGCTGTTTAAATTAGTTGTTGTTGTTTTTTGTAACCCTACTACTGGTTTCCCCAGTAGTGATGTATGGAAGTGAGAGCTGGACCATAAAGAAGGCTGATTGCCAAAGAATTGATGCTTTTGAATTATGGTGCTGGAGGAGACTCTTGAGAGTCCCATGGACTGCAAGAAGATCAAACCTATCCATTCTGAAGGAAATCAGCCCTGAGTGCTCACTGGAAGGACAGAACCTGAAGCTGAGGCTCCAATACTTTGCCACCTCATGAGAAGAGAAGACTCCCTGGAAAAGACCCTGATGTTGGGAAAGATTGAGGGCACTAGGAGAAGGGGATGACAGAGGACGAGATGGTTGGACAGTGTTCTCGAAGCTACGAACATGAGTTTGACCAATCTGCGGGAGGCAGTGCAAGACAGGAGTGCCTGGCGTGCTGTGGTCCATGGGGTCACAAAGAGTCGGACACGACTAAACGACTAAACAACAACAACAACCTGTTCTCCAAGGAGCTCAAGAAGCTGGAATCCCAGGGAGCGGAAAGCCAAAATTTAATGGGATTCCTGAAGCAGGGATATTGCTGAACGACAGCTCCCATCATCCCTGACTGTTGACCATGTTGGCTGGAGCTGGAGCAGGCCGGGGTCCCAGGGAGGTTGAAGCCCAACACCATCTGGAGGGCATTTCATCTGTTACCCATATTCTACAAGTTCATAGTCCTCAGAGGAAAGAGAGACTGTCTCTACCATCAGGGAATGGTCATTTGCACCTGCATTTCCACACCCTCCATCCCCAGGTGCCTTTAAAAGGGAGCCACTGGCAAAACCATGTGTGTGAGGGGCGTTTTCTGGCCAGTTGTGTCTAGCTGTAGAGATTTGGGGAAGGGGCCGTTGCTAGGCCCCAGTGCCATTGCCTTTGGGGGTCCTTTAGGATGTGAAGCTATTGGATACTGCTTATCATCTTTAGCCACACCTTCTGATGTATTTTGAATAGAGCGGTCCTGGAGCAATGTTAAGTTGCCTTAAAACTCAGCCACGTTGCTCTCACGGCAACGAGCCCACTGAGCCGCACATCTCCTTCCCATTGTTTCATGAGCATCGCAGCTCAGCCAAGCTCCTGCACCCTCAAAACCAATCCGTTTTGAACAGGGAGATCCGCCGTCCTCCAATTTTGTGCAATCAAAAGCTCAGCTAAGGATAAATCTCGTTCAGTTCTGAACAAGTTCTATATAATTGTCCGCTATTATGTCTCATTGTGACCTGGGATGTCGGGTGGGGGTGGGGGGAAGGAAGAGATGTTTCCCTTTGTTCATTTCAGACCCGTTGAATGTTAATTCCGCCACTCTTGGTATGGTATAGAAAAAGTCTACGCCAGCCTTCCAGGTTCTGTTCTGCCACCCTGCCCATCCACAATTATTCCCTTCTCTCTTTCCCAACTCTTTTCAAACCCACCTTGTGCCAGGAGAGATGTCTCCTGCCCTTGATCGTAATTGCTCCTCTTCATTGCACTTGCTCTATTATTTCCATTTTGGAACTGGGACAATGGAGGCTCCGCACACATTGGGCTGTGCCATTGATTTCTATTAAGGCGCTACAAAAGCAACCATCAAGGGTGCTTTGCAGCCACACAGGGTGAATGGGAGAAGCTGGCTGATGATTTCACAGTGGATTACGGAAGCCTCTGGTCCCAGCCCAGAGAAGTATGAGGCGGACTTTTAAAAAGCTCTGCTGGGATTGTTTTAAAACATTTAAATGAATAACCCTCCTGTTCTCTGCAAGCTGTTAGTTTAAAAGGCAAAACAAGTTCTGCAATTTTCCTGACCATCTAGAGGTGATCCGTGTGCTATTTGCAAACCTGGAGTTGTCTCTTCCCGTTCCCCCTCCAAGGCACTCAGCTGAGGGACGCACCATTTTACTATTGAGGATAATGTGAGACAAAAGAGGATCATGCAACTCAGCTCTCTGGCCCAATTCTGCACTGCAACCACTTCAAACGTGGGGCCCCATGGAGAGGGAGGAAGGCAATCCAGGATATGAGATGTTGGATTGTGTATCCCAGGCATCCCCAAACTGCGGCCCTCCAGATGTTTTGGCCTACAACTCCCATGATCCCTAGCTAACAGGACCAGTGGTCAATGGGAATTGTAGTCCAAAACATCTGGAGGGCCAAAGTTTGGGGATGCCTGGTGTATCTGGTGCTACTCCTACTCAGGGTAGACCAATTGAAGTTAATGGACATGGTGCACTTAGGCCCGTCAATTTCAACGTGTTTCACCTGAGCAGGACTTAGTTGGAGACAACACAATATGTCAAAGTTCTGACATTGTGGCAACCAGACCCCTTGTTCATGGAGACAGGAATAGCAGCTCCCTGAGTCTGGAGGGTGTGGGACAAACCCCGGCACTGGTCCAAATACAGGCTGCATTTTCCATTGACCTGTTTATTGTTTAATGCACTTACAAATCCTACCTTCTTCTCCAGGGAGCTGAAGGCGGTTCTTCCCCTCCTCATTTAATCCCGACAACAACCCTGTGAGGTGGGTTAGGTTCAGATGCAGCAACTGGACCCAGGTCACCCAGTCAACTGCATGACCAAGTGGGGATTCGGTCCAAAGCAGCATGCTTCTGAATACCAGGCCGGGGGGGGGGATCATAGGAATGGGGGCTTCATGTGCCTCTTGTGAACTTCCTAAAGGCATCTTGCTGTCTACCTGTGCAAAGGTGGAGCGGATCCAGTGCTGATGCACCTGCAAGACTTGGCTTTCGTTCTTTGGACCGAAAACCAGATCTCAAAGTGAAATCTCAAAATGAAAAGCTCTCGAGATCCACGTAACTTTGCCAGAAAGAGGCTTCTGAGGGGCCAATCGTGACACACTCACAGCTCCCCTGTAGGCGTGTGCCTTTCCTCTCCCAAGGCTGGCTGATCACCAAGCCGCCCGTTCACAAGTGCCGCCCTCTCCCTAAAGATCAGCTTTGCCATCTCCCGCTCAAACAGCAAGGAACAGAGCCTGCCAATCGGCACCAGACCCCCTCAGGCGCTTCAGAAAGGCCTTTCAGCAAAACAGAAAACACACAAACACAAACCGCGTGCCCTGGTTGATGGGGAGACGTACCAATTTTCCTAATCAGTTAGCAATTTCGTAACACAGAGGAGACGGGCAAAAACAGTAATTAGCTCCTAAGCTGTGGAGAGCAGGTAGCAATCAGGGCGAGTGGCATTCACAACTCCTTGGCAAGGGCGATAAACGCTGCTTTTGCCCGGGGCCCAACTCATCCGTAGCAAGTCAAGGGCCTCGGGAATCTCCACGGGCTTCGAGGCCTATCCACTTCCTGCTGCTCGGTGGGTTACGAAGGAGTAGAAGACATGACTTGGAAGGAAGTAAATCATGCCAAAGAACACACAACTCCATACTTTACATAGCTATTTGTAGTTTTATCCAATTCCTTTAAGGGGAAGGGGGTTTACAGTGTTAATTTATTATTTCCTACCCTTCTCCCAACATGCCTGGAGGGCCCCAAACACTCTCTCGCCCTGGTCCAGATCTGCTTAAGCCGTGGCTGCATTGAGAGCCTTGTGCTCTTGAACTGGGAACTTGACACTGCCAAGGCTTAAATATGTATTTCAATCTCTAGGCGTTTCTTTCCCCTTCCTCCTCGTTCGTCAACCTGGCGCCCCTCTTTCCCCACCCACTGACCAAGTTCTCTTCCTTCTCACTGAAGTGGGCCACCACCACCTCCGCCCTGTCTCGTGACACACGCTGTGATGCTTAAACCAGGAATTCACACGGGAAACAATCTGGAAGCCGGTGCAGATCTCGAAGAACTGGGAAGATATGTTTCCAACAGCTGGCTCTGCTCTGACAATGGAGTTTCGCTGTGTTTCGGACTGGCTGAAATTCCCGAGTCAACTTCAAGGGCATCGTCAATGTCTGCAGAGAGTGTTTTACTGCAATCTAGTAATAAGAAGTGCCTGCTGGATCAGGCCAGTGCCCAATGAGTCCAGCATCCTGTGGCCAACCAGATGCCCCAATGAGAAGCACATCCAAACGACAAAGAAGCAGCAGCAGCACTTCTCGCTCCCACCTGCAATTCCTAGCAACAGGTATTCACTGCCAACTGAGCCTCTGTATTGCAGGTGCTTTGTTAAAAAAATGTGCTCCTTCTCTCCTTCTCCTTGCTCTGGGGCAGACTTGAAGATTAACACAAGAACATAAGTAGAGACAGTCAGATCAAGCCAATGGGAACCTGCAGAAAACTTCAGTGTAAGTCATTTGCAATGTTGCCCTGCGGGGGGGGGGGGGGCCCGCTGCCTCTTACCTCTAGGTGCAGCCGAGGCATCGAATCATAGAGTTGGAAGGGACAGAGGAAGTGAAGCTGATAAGATTGGGGACTTGATTGGCCACCAGCTGTCACCTAAATCAGTGTTTCCTGACTGGGGCTCCCAGGATATTCCAAGGGGGCCCCAGGTGAAAATTGCATAAATGGGGGGGCACAGCATGAGGCTAGGGGGTCACAGAGGGAAGTAAGAAGTGAAGGGGGGAATCCTGGATTTTTTTTTAAAAAATCCTGAACGGCTGGCTATCTGCTTGGCCAATCACAACTGGGTAAGGGAGTGGTTCACTAGGGCCCAATCCTCCTTTTTGCCCTGTGCGTTTTCTTGGAGCAGTCCTGGTGGGAGAAGACGATCACTGAGGATCCTGTTTTGACCCGTAGATCCCACGATCCAGAACCCCCGGGTCAAGTAAGTGTGGTGGTGGGGTATCAATGGATAGGGCTGGGCAAGCCGGAGCTGCTTATTGCTGCCACCAGTGCTGGGCCCAGTGGCAGCCTGGGCCTGACTCTGCAAGGTGCATGGTGCAATCCACCCCAGCGCCTAGCGGATCAGGGCCTTTGGATGCTGCTGAGGGGCATAGGGCCCATCGGCAGCATCGCCCCGGGTCTCCACCCAGCGTCTAACCGAGCGGCGTCATCTGGTGCTGCTGACTTGCATCCAGTAAATAACTAAATGTCTACTCAGAAGAAAGCCACATTGAGTTCAGTGGGCCTTACTCCAGGGTAAGGGTGGGGGGAGCTATAAATGCTGTAACTAAATAATATGATCTTGAGGAGTTTGATGGGTGTGTGAGGGTGTGTATGGCTGTAATTGTGTAATTGTGTTTTTGTTTTGTGTTTATGGGATGGCATTCAATTTCATTGTACTATGTACAATGACAATAAAGTATCTATCTATCTATCTATCTATCATCTATCTATCTATCTATCTATCTATCTATCTATCTATCTATCTATCTATCTAGGCAGCCAGGGCTCCTCCAGATGACGAGATCTTTTTGCTGCAGGTTGGTGAGGACCACTTGCTGTTTAAAATTCTCCCATATATACAGAACTCCCTGGAACTGTATCTGCAGGTTTTCCCCCTCTGTGTCAAATAACTGGGGTCAAATAATTGTTGTTTAATCTTTATAATACATGGAAGACGGGTCTTCCTTGAGAGGTTCTGGCCTCTCCTTCCTTGAAGGTTTCTAAGCAGAGGTTGGATGGCCATCTGTCATGGACGCTTTAGCTGAGTTTCCTACACTGCAGAGGTTGCACTTGGGGTCCCTTCCAATTCTGTGATTCTACAATTCTATGTTTTTCTGCTTCAACAATATTCCATTATGTTCCTATCAGTTTATGTAATTGCATTTTGTATAAATTATATAAAAAAAACTATAAATAAAACATGTTCTATTTGCAAACAAAAATTTAAATAGCTACCTTTCTAGGACAGGGGAGTGCATGGACATAGCTGGGGTTTTTGTTAGGGGACAGGCTTTTGTTAGGGGGCAGAACCTCAGATTTGTATTGTTTTTGTAGATGTTTACTTAATGGGGGGGCAGCTGCCCTCCTGGCTACACCCGTAGGGGGGCACAGGAAGGAAAAAAGGTCAGAAGGGGGCCACGGTCGGGAAAAGGTTGGGAAACACTGACCTAAACTGATATTTGAAGGAGAACTGGGAGAGTGGAGGGTGGTTGGCTGAAGTAGCACCAAGGGAATTCTCAATAGCACTAGCAACATTCCCAAAAGGGGTCTTGAGAGGCAGTGTGGTGTAGTGGTTAAGAGCGGTAGACTCGTAATCTGGTGAAGCGGGTTCGTGTCCCCGCTCCTCCACATGCAGCTGCTGGGTGACCTTGGGCTAGTCACACTTCTCTGAAGTCTCTCAGCCCCACCCACCTCACAGAGTGTTTGTTGTGGGGGAGGAAGGGAAAGGAGAATGTTAGCTGCTTTGAGACTTCTTAAGGGGAGTGAAAGGCGGGGTATCAAGTCCAAGCTCTTCTTCTTCTTCTTCTTCTTGAGCTTCCTTGCTCTCACGCCAAACCTCTAAATTGCACTTTAAGCTTGAGGGGATTAAGAGAGCAGTTGGGGAAGGGACTGTCCCTGGAGAGGGGGACCTGCTGACCCTGGGAAATGGATGTGCTCAGATGAGCACAAGAAGAACCCTGTGGCTGGGTCAGAGCAAAGGCCCGTCTAGCCCAGTGTCCTGTCCTCATTTTGGCCACCCAGATATCCCAATGGGAAGTCCAATGGGAAGAGCCATCAACCGGACCCTCAACACCTTCCACATGTGCTTGGGTCACCCCTGGAGGAGGCCCCACATCAAGCATAAGCTAAGTTTGGAAGTTAGCTACAGAAATAGGAACAACAGCAAGGGTAGTGCGAGCCCCGGTGTATGGATTTCATGAGCCTCTTTCTATTTTTATGAAAGCCATCTTTTAGGAGGTGGGCCCTTTTTAACCCACTTTCCTTGTTTATGACAACAGGGATGCAAAAATTACAGCAAAAGCACTGCCGTAAACTCTTATTCCAGCACACTGCTGAGAAATGTACTTAGATGAGAAAGAGAGAAAGAGAGAAAGAGAGAAAGAGAGAAAGAGAGAAAGAGAGAGAGAGAGAGAGAGAGAGAGAGAGAGAGAAGTCATAATCCTCAAAAGCAGGTTTATAGTACTGCAAAATTGTGCAGTCCTTAACAACACAGGGTTCCTCCTTTCCATGGGAAAAAAATATTTGTTGCAGTGAGCAATTGTGGGGAGGGGGGATACAGGGATCCAATAAGGCAGCGGGGGGGATTGTGGGAACAGAACCTGTGGCACAGGAGTCCTAAGAGACTGCAGGAGGTTGGAGAAGGTCAGGAGAAGTTAAGTGCTCAATTTCATGACACCGTTATCCAGGCAAAATTACAGCCACGTGCGCAATTGTGTGGGCTCCAAGAGCTGCATCCAGAGGCACTCCTGCGTCCTTCCATCCCTAGCTTGCAAAAGAAAAAACTCATTTTGGGAGAAAAGCTGGCGGGGATGCAAGGCAATGATTTGCAATGATGGCCCTCCAGCAGAAGTGGCTCTCGCCTCATCCAAATTCACCCAAAGGTTAAGCAGGCACTGCTTTCAAACGACCACTGGAGCACCCAAGGGGTTTCCCTTCCCCTACGGACCACGCCATAAAATGCTCTTGTGGTTGTGAGATATGGGGACCCCTTATCCTCCATCCTCCATGGTGTGCAAGGCTGGAAAAGAGCCACAGTGTTCAGCCAGCACTTCCTGGCTCCTGCAACACAGGAGGCGAGGGAATGGGGAGGGCCAACCCATTATAGAAATGGGTGTGTGGTGGCAGTGGGGCTTGGACTGGGAGACCCAGGTTCATACCCCCAACGTAGCTATATTGTTTGCTGAGCAGCCTATCTCGTGGGGATACCGGGAAGATGCAACAAGCGCTGGCAAACCTCCCAGCCGTCACAAGCAATTTGGAGGATGGGCAAAATAAAAATGTACACAATAACTTATTATTCATTCATTAAGCAAGCACTGGTGCTGTACTGGAGGAAATAGGGGTGTTGTGGTCCCTGCACGATGGACATGGAATCTAAGGGCCTCTTCCCACATTAGGTTTTTGGGGTGTTCCACACCAAATGCATCTGCAATGAAGAGAACTCTGCCATCATTTAAATAAGGGCCTGTTCTAGACCGTAAACCAAGTTTATCTGCCCCTATCGAGTTTTCATCAGGAGATGGTGATTAGAAAGACCCGTTTCACTCCTAGGAACAGTGGGGCAGTGGAGATCAATTTCTAAGAGGCAGGTGCAGGCCCAGCCTGAACGCCACATCTCCCTGGGTTTTCTATCAAACATGTGCCATCTATAACTCAGTTGGTAGGAATGTGCTGCTAATAATGCCAAGGTTGCAGGTTCGATCCCTGTATGTGACAGCTGCCTATTCCTGCCTTTCAGGGGCTTGGACTGGATGATCCTCAGGGTCCCTTCCAACTCTACAATTTGATGCCTCGGCTGCACCAGAGTATATCCAGACACCACAGCTGCAGAGCTCTTACTGTTGGAGCCACCAGCTGCATTAGTCTGTTGGGTTAGTTCAGCTGAAGAAGTCCATTTGGGTGAGGGACAAGACACTTCCAGCTCTGGACTGCTGTCTGGAAGCAAAGCACCCCTGAGAGCCCAGAGGAAGTTTAAACTGGATCCCTGGACACACACACACACACACACACACACACACACACACCCTCAGCCATTAATACAATAGCACCAATAAAGAGCATATTGCATTGTGAAATATGTTTAAAATACAAAACAATAAAGCCCAGAGATTAAAACACCCAAATGTTAGGTCATCTCCAGTTGCTGGCACAGCCTTGACCTAGTTTTCACTGCAGCCAGAGTAAAACAGGCAGCCTTTGGCCACATCTTAGCAGCTGGGGCGAAGTCATAGCATCCAATGTGGTGATGGTGGTGGGAATGGAGGTGATGGAGAGAGAGAGAGAGAGAGAGAGAGAGAGAGAGAGAGAGAGAGAGAGAGAGAGAGAGTGTTTCCCTCCTGGAGCTGACAACACATAACAGGAAGGGCAATCCCAAAACTAAGCCACAGCTTGGAGGGATTTAAAAGAGATGGGAAGCTGGCTGGATTTGGAGACTGTTATTGCTAAAGCAGCCAGGCAAAGAGACAAAACGATTTTATGCCCAAACCTGTGGTAGATCCCACAGCATCTCCAGGTCTCGGCAATGGGGCCTGCAGCACTCAGAAGGCCCTTTCAATGGGGCCAGGTTTGCAACATCCCTGATGTGGGACCTACCCTGAGCCAGGGTTGTGCATGTGTGAGAATGTCATCCAAGCCCAGGGAAGTTGAAGAAAGCAAGGTGGCCTTGAGAGTTCAGCTCCAAAGTCTGAATTTGGCCACCACATTACGACAGAATATTTAAAGAAGGGTGGGATGATTTGCATTACTCTGGAGGAACAGCCTTCTCTCTCCCACAAACATGCCTAGATCCCAGACAGTATGTATTTTCAGAGCTGATTTCCATGTGGGATTTCTTTGTTTGAGTGAAGACCTTAATTCAACCCAACCTGAGCAGCAGCAGCATCCTTCTCTGGGATACAGGCAAAAAAGCCAACAACTGATGAACAATGGAGTGGGCGCATGTTAAACAGAGCAGACTAACGTGGGGAAGAGGTGAGAGAACCCAATTTCCAACTGGTGTAAACGTTCCATTTTCTAAAGTCCATAAAGCAGAAAGTGAGAACTCGGAATCGGCAGCAATGATTTTTGCAGGCACTGATCAGGGAAATTATCCTGTGCATGGCCCTAAATTCAATACCTGTTTATGCAGAAGAAAGTCCCACAATGTTCCACAGGGCTTCATTCCAGGTAGGGGTGGGTAGGAAATAATAAAGTGTAATTGAATACGTATTGCTTACTTATATTATTAGAGGGGTGTTTATTTCAAGAGCTGGTTCTAAAGTTCCTTTTGTTTCTGTTTGGCTTTCCTAACCACAGATAATCAAACCTTCCTTTTTGTTTATGGCTGTGATTCTGCTTTTGGTTTTCAGTTTTGATATCTTATTTAAGGACCTTAGGCAGTTCAGAGGACTCAACCAGAGGGCATATTTCAATAAGCAGAGGTTAGATAGGCCTCTGTCATGTATGATTTAGTTAAGATTCCTTTATTGCAGGGGGTTAGACTAGATGAGCCTGGGGGGGGCCTTTCCAACTCTACAATTCTATGAATCTATTATATGTATAGTTTAATTTTATTTGCCAAGTTATCAATAATCACTGAGTGCAAACCAATATATTGCACTTCCATGCAGCACGTTTACTCAGAGGTAAGCCCCACTGCAAGTGGGGTGCAGGAGTGCATCTTAACACAGGTAAAATCCATGTAAGAAACAAAACAAAAACATGCCAATTTCATTTTTCAAAAATGGGAAAGGGTAAATCCCCCCCCCCGGTCGTCTCCAGATTTCTTGCATTTCTATGCTGCATTAAAGACTCCATGCTACTTCATGGAATAGAGAAACCTCTAAATGACAAATCATATTCTTTCCTTTCAGCGGGAAGGGGAACACCCCCCCCCCAACACACACACACCAAAATGCTATTTTGAGCTGCTTGGCACGGCTGCAGTTACACCCGGGCGACCACAAGGTGGCAGTAGACACAAGATGAATATATATCACCAGGTGATTTGCTCTAGAGCGACCATAAACCTGCTAAGATGAAGAAGTGGCTGTGAAGGATCACGCCGAGTGAGGGTGAAGAGCTGCAAAAAAAGAAAAGAAAAAGGAATATCTCTACGGCAGAGTTTGTCTTGACAAGCCTCAGGCTTCTCCTGCATGAAAGCTATGAAAGGTGTAGGACCCACAGTCCGTACTCTCCTTTGCACCTGCTTGCACACCTGTAAAATCAGGATATCTGCAGAGCAATAAAGGGGGAGGGGTGCGCTCCTAACACTGTTTATTGGCAGGCCTGAGACATCTGCACATCTTTTTTTTAAATGAAACCTCCTCTCCCACCACACTTTTTAAAAATTCTCACACAAGGGAGCTTTCTGGGACTCACGTGTTTAAAGAGCAAGAGAGGGTTAGAGGGGCAATTCTGCCCTCGAGGCCCTTTCCCTTCTCAGGTGAACCTACGGATTTCAGGGAAGCATTTCAGAACCTAAGAAGAACCCCCTGGATCAGGCCAAACGGGACCCACCTAGTCCAGCATCCTGTTCTCAGATGCCCTGATGCAAAACCCCCAAGCAGGGCCCACGAGCACCACAGCAACTCTCTGCTCCTGCGCTTCCTCAGCAAACTGGTATTAAGAAGCATTTCTGCCCCTGACCGTGGATGCAGACAGAAACCACCACGGCCAGTGGCCATCAAGGGTCTTTCATCTTCCATGAAAGGAAGAGCATTTCTACGGCATGTGGCTGTGGCAGGATGGACCCTGCCCCTCCCTGGCTCCTACAGCCCATGGGGAGGAGGTCCTACAGCAACGCCTGGGATAGCTCAGTGGGTAGAGCACGAGGCTCTGAATCTCAGGGTTGTGGGTTCGAGCTCCACGTTGGGGAAAAGATTCCTGCATTGCAGGGGGCTGGACTAGATGACGCTCGGGGTCGCATCCAACTCTACAATTATATGATTCTGTGCGAAAACCCCATGGGACTAATTTCATTTCCTTTTAGTCTCACTGCCACTCAAGTCACAGGTCTGTCCTGCCCCGTTTTGTGCAGATCTTTGCACAGAAAAGCTCTGCATTCAAATTCCATGCATTTTGATTTTTTAAATAATAATAATAATAATAATAATAACGCACTTTTAAATCATAAAAGAGCGCATGGCATGTCCTCTCCCACCATCTTTATTAAGAGGCCTTTTGGTGTCCAGAAAAGCATCGCCTCTGGAATGTCCTGCCATGACTTAGGACCTGGACATAAACTCAGGAAGCTTGTCTGCAGAAGAGGGTCCTAAGACAAAGTCACTGCAGATCACAAAGGGGGAAGAGGCAGATCACCCAAGTAAACCTCTGCCCCACCCATTACCTTCTGGGCATCTTCAGACACCAGAGATCCCTCTCCAGGATCCTCTGCAAACCTCCCCACCTGTCCACATCCATGTCATACTCAGAGGGATCAGTGGACCCTCTGGGACACTTGGCAGAGGTGGCAGAGTGCAGGTTATTTCACCTATGACACAGGTTCCCAAACTGCTGCCTGTGGTCCACCACAGCTCTATGAGGGTCATTCAGGTGGTCCACGGCATGGATTTGTGGTTGAAGGACAGAGGCGGCGTTTATTTCTTTCATTGCATTTCGTTTATTTCTTTCATTGCATTTCATTGCGTTACAATTGGAACCCTACGGAATTCAAACTGTAACGCAGTATGATAGAATGCGTAAGGAATAAAAGCAGGGATTTTAAAAATGCAGCTAAAAACCATACAGCATCTAGCACAGCACACTGCAATGGCTAAAAGAGGCATTTTTTTTTAAAAAAAATCATTACATGGTCCGCTAAGATCCTCAGCAATTTTCAAGTGGTGCATTGGGGGTAGTTTGGGAATGACTGCTCTATTTAGTCTCCTTCCCGGGGATTGTGAGCCACACACCTTTCACTGGAGCAGGACCGCACTGGACCAGCACTGCATTGCAGGGGGCTGGACTAGATGAGCGCTGGGACCCCTTCCAACCCTACAGTTCTGTGAGTCTATAATTCTGTGAGGAGCAGGAGATTCCTGGCCTTCGCTTCGCCCTCCAACGGTGCATCTGCTGGGATCTATCCATGGTGCTGAAAACACGGGCAATTCATATAATCTATGTCAGAGGTTACCCATCTGACTCTCACTGGTACACGCGTCTTCCCCAACACCCACAGGGCCCCCGCCCCGCCCCCCTCATGGAGTTTTGGCTTGAAAGCAGAATTCTGTTGCAGCCGAGAGAAGTGATTGCATTGTGTGCTTGGCTGCAGAGCTGTGTGTGTGCAGCAGTTTGCCCGGCTTGCAAACGTGCCCCCGGAAAGGGTGGAAACCCCCACGACTCCAGCTCCCCCTTCCTTCCTAATTATCTGTCCCAAGTGGCTGCTTCAAGGGGGGGTGGCTGCTTTCACTTTCCTCAGTCAAAATGCTATTAGATCCACAAGTGGCGGAGAGGGGGGAGAGATGCAGGAAGATCTCTTTTGCTTTTGGGAAGGGGGAGCATTTAAGAGTGGCAAGAGGGGGGAATATATAAATCTACCTAACTCCACCCGGAGCGCCACTTCCTCAATTCGCAAAGCACAACCAAAACTGTGGCAGGCCCCCAAAGGCAGATCTCTGGCACCAACTTGCTCCCCACAGCTTCCAGATCCCCGGACCTCCTGGCCGGGTTCTTCTTCCTCCCTACTTCCTACTTCCTCTGCCCCTTCCTTCCTGGGCCTCGGCTGGCAGCTCCTCTTCAGATGGGCCACGCAGGGCAGCTTCTGCTTTGCACCAAAAAGGAGCAGGCCCACAACACGACAGCTGGGATAGCTCAGTTGGCAGAGCATGAGACTCAGGGTTGTGGGTTCGAGGCCCACGTTGGGCAAAACATTCCTGCGCTGCAGGGGGTTGGACTAGATGGCCCTCATGGTCCCTTCCAGGTCTTACAATTCTATGATCCTGAAGGCTGAAAAGAGTTCCCAGGCCCTGGGCTTCTCACTGGTGGCCTGATCCTGCCACGGAAGCCCGGCTGCTGTTGCAAGAGCTATGTGGTGAACAAGATGCTTGGGTTGCAGCTCCCAGAGGGAAAGGCTGTCCTCCTCCCTTCTTCTTTCCCTGTGACTCAGCTGGCTCAATATGCAAGGGCTGTAAAAAAAACAACCCTCCGCTCCTCACCCTGTCAGCCCTCATCTCGCCGCCACCAGTTCTGTCAACTTGGTTAAACTGGTCAAACAGCCCCATCATTAGACGCTTTGTGCTTAGGCTGCCTGAGAGTCACTTACAAAATAATAAAAATTAAAAACTTGCCGTAACATTTAAATGACTAAAGGGAGATTATGTTTTGAAGGGGGGAATTTCTCTGATACAACGACTGCAGTTTTGTCATCCTGCCCTCCTTTGAAATGCATTTCCCGGCTAGGGCTCTTTGAAAAGAAGGGGCCGGGGCAGGATTTGCAGAAGCATTTCCCCACCAGCAGCTGCTATCAGAAGAGGTTAGCCCAGAATTCAGTCCTGAGAAATCCAGCAGCAGCAGCAGCTGAACCACCAGAAGCACCTCACTTCCCCACTGCTGCTAAGCCAACGTACGTGCAATGGAAAGGAGTCTAAGATTCTCCCCCTGCCTGTCCACAGTCTCCGTTTTCCATCCCTTCCTCTGTTGCCCACTCTCTGTGTCAAGTTCTAGACTGCAAGCGCTTTGGGGCAGGGACCTGCCCGTAGAGAAACACTTACAGTGGTGGCTTCTATCTTCCCAGCAGGGAAGGGCAAATCTGTCCCTTTGCTTTTCTCTCGCTTTTCCAGCTGAGTTCTCCGCATTTCCATGTCAGGTTGCAACCTGACAAAAGAAAGTCATCAGCATTTTGTAGTGTGCAGTTCTCCTAAGATGTTCGATTTTACTGCAATGCTGGGTTTGACCTATAAAGCCTTAAAGGGCTCAGGACCGCAATACCTCAAGGACCGCCTCCTTCCATATGAACCTAACCAGATCATCTTCTGAGGCTCTTCTTTGTGTGCCTCCTCCTCAAGAGGTCCAGAGGGTGGCAACACGAGAATGGGCCTTCTCTGCAGTGGCTCCTTATCTGTGCAATGCTCTCTCCAGGGAAGTTCGCCTGGTGCCTTCATTATACACCTTTAGGTGCCAGGCAAAAACATTCATTTTTTTACCAGGCCTTTGGTTAATTTGATTGACATCCTATGCCGTTTTAAAATGTGGGGTTTGGGGGGGGGTGTTATTGGGTTGTTGTTTTTCTTTTGATTAAGCATTTTGTGGTTTTATATTTTGATTTTATTCTGTGAACCGCCCTGAGACCTCTGGGTATAGGTTGGTATATAAATTTTAAGAATAAGAATAATATACACCTTTGAATGCAATTATTGCCTTGCACTTTTTAGCAAGCAATTCTCCCTAACAAAATGTACCCTTTATTTTATTTTCACGACCAAACTTGTTTTCATGCACCCTTTCCTCCAGCAGTCACATTTCTGTACACTTAGCAACCCCCCCTTTAAGAGAAACACATTCCTAGCAGCAGATACAGGTTACAACACATCATACAGCTAACCGTCAGATTTTTCAAACAGGCTACGAGAGGCGCATGCTACAGACCGCACCTGAAGATCACGCACATTAAAATAACTTTGGAGCTCTGCTTTCGTGAGGGAATGTTTCTAAACAGCTTTTTGTGATAATGCATCCTGCATGCACTTAATTTCATGCAAACTTGTTTTTGCTTCATGATGCATGTGTTCGCAGGGTGGGGGTGGGGGGCGGGTGCAATGCGTTTGGCCTGGTTGGCCAAAGAACAATAAACTACTGCAACATTATCAAACACTTTTTCTGTTGGAAAATTGCATCGGATTGTGGTGAGCTGCTTCGAAGGGTGCCCGTGTTTCGGTTCATAGATTGCTTCAATAGGTTAGGTAGCTCTGCATTGATATGGGAGCCAAATCAAATCTCTTTTTCCCCCTTCCCAGTTTCCCAGGCAGACATTGTTGGCCTGGGGACCTTTGGAGGTTCTGAATCTGTAGCTGGAAGCTCATCAAGCCAGAATCCAGCCTGTTGAAAGGACATCAGCTCGCGCCCATCCGCACCCCTCACTGACTGTAAGCTCCCTGCAGGCCAGGGCCTTTCTCCATTGCTCATGGTGCTCTGCTAAGGATTGTACATGCTATGTACATAAATCAGAACAGACCATCCATGTAGCGTGTCCATGTCTGACGGGGGATTAATGTGCTCGCAAGAAAAGGAGGCAAAAGTTTAAAGGCTTCCTCCCTCCTCACCAAGAGCACCATAAGGCTCATATTTCAGATGTTCATAAATGTTCTTGGTGTGCAAGATTTTTTCCCCCCACAGAAAAAGCTATCTTTCTACCCAGCTGGACATTGGTAATATAGATGGCTACATGTTTTCTGACAAATTGCACAAAAATCACAGGCAGTGCATCATCTACTCGACGCATCGTTTTGAAGACAAAAAGATTTAAGAATATTTCCTAAATGCCAGCGAAGGCCTGCAAAGAGAACACATTGTCCCTATAAATCCTCCCCAGAGGCAAAAGGGAGAAAGGGGAAGGAGGAGGGGATGACAATCTTGGCAATGGCCAACACTGTTTTGTTGAAAGCTCCATTGGAATCAGATGCATGGAGCAAAGTCTGGGCAACCAGAGGCCTAACCCAGACCCTTCAGGGACTCTGGGAAGTTTTCTGCGTGAGTTTGTGGGGGGGGGTTGCATGTGAAAACCCACCCCACCCCCAAACACACACATGCACCAGTGCCAGCGGAACAGGCCTCCCCAAACTTTTTGACCCCGGGACAGGTTTGGAAAACTAAGAAACTATGTACCCATTTCACAGAAGAAAACTAGGCGATGTTCAGAACTCCAGAAATGGGCAAAACACTTAGGTACCCCAGAACAAATGAAACAAAGGTTTTTGTTTTAAAACAAAACAAAGGAAAGGAAAAAAAAACAGGCACCCTCCAAGAAAGCAGGTAGCTCCCGTCAAATAAAATGCATAAAAATAAAAACTGGGAGGGTTACAGGGGGTGGAAAACAAGCAGGGATGGTGGAAACTCACCATTTCAGCTTCTCTCACATTCTCATTTTCCAAGTCTTCACATTTCCACTTCAGTTTGTGATTAATTTTTTTTAAGTCCTCATCAAAATTCATCAGCATTTTTGTGCAAATGCACAATACACTTTTTTCCCTAAGCAGTTCTGCCCGATACACATTTGCAGAACAATCTTCCCTAATACGCTGTATTTTCACACGTCATTGGCACTAATGGATGCCTGTTCTTGCAAAGTTTAGTTTATGGATTTATTTATTTATTTTGTACAAGCTACTTGACTAGAGAGACCTGAGCCACAAAATTCAAAGAAGCCTGACTTTTGAAGGATCGTGGGTTGTTTATGAAAAGTGCAAATGAGGGAGTTTAGTATTAAAATGCCAGCTGGACCAAATTTCTTCCCCATTCTCCCTAGTGCCAGGAGGGGCTGGGCTTCCATGGTGCCTCTTGGAGAAGCCCAGTTCGTACTCCAGCCAGCCCAGCAGGACACGCCTGGTTAGTGGGAGTGATATGCTGGCGCTCTCAGGCCTGCTACTGCCCTGCTCTCTGCTCTTTGCATCTCACTCCTCCGGGACTCTGGAATTGGAAGTCTGCTCCAAACTGTTTGCTGCCACTTTTCTCCCCTCCTTTATTTCACCAGTGCACCCTTGTGTACTGACAAAACAATACTTGTAGGCATAGCTGCCAAGTTTTCCCTTTTCTCGTGAGGAAGCCTATTCAGCATAATGGAAAATCCCTTTAAAAAAGGGATAACTTGGCAGCTATGCTTGTAGGTCAGGGAGAGAGAATGAGGTTGCTCTGAGTACAGTCGTATCTTGGATGTCGAATGGCTTAGTTGCCAAACGTTTCAGCTCCCGAACGCCGAAAACCTGGATGCGAGTGTTTCGCTTTGCAAACGTTTTTTGGGAGCCAAATGTCCGACGTGGCTTCCGTGGCTTCCGCTTGAGTGCAGGAAGCTCCTGCAGCCAATCGGAAGCCGCACCTTGGTTTTTGAACGGTTCCGGGAGTCGAAAGCACTCCCAGAATGGATTAAGTTTGACAGCCAAGGTAACGGCTGTATATTACAATTGCATCAGTATTCTGTGTAATTTTGTTTATACGCTCCTTTCTTTTGGTAAAGCACAGCACAAAAGTAATCCCTTCTCAAAAATCGCATTCATCAATTTATTGTAGTGTTTCATCAAACGTGCAGGCTGATCATGCCAGAGAAGGGGGTGTCAAGGTATAAACTTTGCATACCCAGTGCTGGGCACAACACTTCAAGGAAAAATAATCGACCATAGTTTCTACTTTGAGAACAAGGCCGGATCCTTTGAAATCTCCAAATGCAGAGAGAGCAGAATTCCAGATGGGAATCATTTTGGGAGGATACCCATTAATCACGTAGACCAGCCATCTCCTCAGCCTGGCGCCATGCTGATGGTTCTGGACTAGAATTCCCATCAGGCCCAGCCAGCAGAGGGATTATGGGAGTTGTAGTCTGACAACATCTGGGGAGCACCAAGCTGGGGAAGGCTCCTCTAGAGCAGCCCCATGAGTTAAAAGCACATTTTCTGCCATAAAGGCCACAATTCAAGCCCCATAACCCTGGACACCAAAGCATTCTTCCATGTTTAAGTTGGAAGCAAATTCTAAAGCAGGCATCCCCAAACTTCGGCCCTCCAGATGTTTTGGACTACAATTCCCATCTTCCCCAACACTGGTCTTGTTAGCTAGGGATCATGGGAGTTGTAGGCCAAAACATCTGGAGGGCCGCAGTTTGGGGATGCCTGTTCTAAAGGAAACAGAAAAGACAGGGAACTCTCTTTAACTTTCCATATTTCACATACTTCAGGGCATTGTTTTCTTAAGGTATACACACAGAGATTGAGAGAGAGAGAGAGGTCCAGAATCCCACCCCACCCCCACTCCCATTTTTATTTCACAGGGAAAGAATCGCTTTTTAAATTGCCAAGTTGTGAAAAGCAGCTCACACAATTATCGAGAGGTTCGGCCAATAAACCTTGCTCCCCTTCATCCGATCCTTGGCTACAGATCCAACCGTCCAATCTCCATATCATTTATTCGTGAGATATTTCATTTCAGGCCCTCAATCTTTAGATCTGCAATTGGATTTTGTTTCTATGAAATGCGCCCCCCCCAGGCCCCTGCCAGCCCCTGGAGCGCCGGCAAGGAAAGGATATTCCATTTCCAATCCGTTCAAAGTGAAAAAGTCAATAGAGATGTTGGGGTGGTGTGTCGGTGCCCCTGCTGCTCTTGTCGTTGCAATCTGAAGTCAGCTAAGGTTGCGCTTCTCTTCCTTCTGCCCCCCAACCTGCTCCCCCCCCAATAGCTGGCCCTTTAGGTCTCTTTAGGGACATGTAACGAATTGTGGGGACCAAAGTTCTGCACCTACATACAAAGATGTCCGTCAAAACATCTGAGCCTGGAGCAGCCCTTCCCAGGCAGTTATATTTAAGTGATTCTTCAAATCAATACAGACCAAGTCCTAAAAACATATATCCCTGCAACCAACAGCAGCACGCTGGTCTGCCTCCTCACCCAGGCAAACTCTTGCCAATGTCTCTGTCAAATAAGACTACTGTCAAGGGTTGGAAGCTGCCCCTCGCCCACCACTGACGATGGATGACCTTTTCCAGCTGTAGCCTGTCTGAACTGTCCTAATAGGATTAATCTCTTGCAGCTTTATTTTATTTTATTTTTTGCTGCTAGGCTTTGGAATATCCCAACAATAATTTTTCTACAGTGCATGATATATAGAAGTTATGGTCAGTTTCACAAATGTGTTGGTTGCCCATGTGCACTTCTGATGCCACCCATGGCCAAGCCTTCCCTTAGGCTGGATAAAGGACAGGGCCAGGCTCCCTCGGGCTGATGGGAGTTGTAACCCAAAACACCCCTGAGTGGCTTTGTGGGTTTGCTCTGCTCTGTATCCTGTTCCTCCGGGGTTCTGGTTTGAGCAGCAGAATTTCCAAAATTAATGCCAGAATCGTGGAGGCTGACCAGATCCCTGTGGCAGAAGTCTGCAAGCTGGACGTGAGCACGGCAGCACTCTGCTCACCTGTGATTTCCTGCAACTTGTGCCCAGAGACGTAAATCTAGGACCTTGGATTGAGTCATAGAGCAAGAGACAACTCAACATAGTCAAGCCACAGAATCAAAGAATTGTAGAGTTAGAAGGGTGTCCCAGTGCTATGTTTTCTAGAAAAATGCTCTCTCCAGGGCTCAGGACCTCCCTTGTTCTCTCATAACGGCAATGACACCCGCCAGAGAGGGTGAAAAACTCTGGAAGGGACCCTGAGGATCATCTAGTTCAACCCCATACAGGGATCAAACTTAAACCTTGACATTACTAGCACCGTGCTCTAACCAACTGAACTACCCAGTATGACGTGGGCAGGAGTCCTGCAGCTAAACCCCTTGCACCAATTGCCACTCCCAACTCGTCTTCAAGATCAGTTGCACGTGGAGAGGATTACGGCGCTCCAGCCTAGGACTGACCGGGTCATGGGGTGAGGAAACTGTGGAAGCCACAGCCCTGGTCTCCAAGTGCAGAAACAGCTGCTCTGCCAGCTCAAGCCTGAGTGATGCTCAGAAGTGCCACCAGACGCTGTCCGGGTCCCTCGTTCTTAACAGAGTGCACTAATTTGTTCCCTGGTGTCTGCTGTAATCAGTCCCGATTGCCAAGAGACAAGCTGCAGACGTCTCTCTGGATTGCAAGTGACAGTGGCAGGCACACGGCTGGCCTGCCTTTCACAGTGCCACGTAGCTGAATGCCATCTTCCCGTTGCCTCCACATCCCTAATTGCAGAGTAATTCCAGGAGAAAATTGACTGGCGTTGGCCGGCGCAGCAGCAATTGCATAAAGGGCAGGCTTGAGCAAACTCGCCCGTAGGAAAATGTCTGTGGCTTCAGACACAGATGGGAGGGCAACAAGCAGCAAGCAGATTCTGCTTGGAGCAGGCCCATTAACTTTAATGGGATTACTCAAGTTCTGAAAATTACAGTCCCTATCCCCCCCCCCCATTTGCCTCTGAGGAAAAAAGAAAGAAAACGCTACCCGACCTGATTCAGATGGCATCAGAGAGGGATGTCTCAACATGGTAGCCTCAGTGGATGGGGAGAATGGATATCAGTGGCCCAAGAAAGCAGGCTCTTCCTAACCCTGGACTAATTGAAGAGGGTTGGCCACTTGGTATTGGGCAATTGGGACAGGATTGAGTATATGTCAGGCTGTTTACTATCCTGCTGCCTGTTCTTTTGCCTGAGCTCATCTCAGATATGGCATCGAGGACTCCTAGGATTGTAGACCTGAGGGGGTTCAATTTCCACACTAATTAGGTTGTAGCTCATTAATAAAATCTCTGCTTTGACATTATGGCGGCTTTGACCCCCTAGCATCTCCAGGTAAGGCTGGGAAAGACCCCTGTCTGGTACCTTGGAGAGCAGCCGGCAGTCAGTGTAGGAGATCAGTTCCCCCAGTATTTGGTGCCCTCCAAATGTTTTGGCCTCCAAAACCCACCATCCCTGACTGTTGGCCATATTGGGTGGAGCTGATGGGAATTAATAATCCAGAACACCCAGAGGGCACCAGGATGGCGCAGACCACACTGGTGGGCCAAGGGTACAATGGCACCAGCCAGCTTCCTAGATTCAGGATGCCTACGGCTCAGGGAATCACCACCCCTTCCTAAGCCACAGATCACATTGAGGTTGAATCCTAACAAGACAGAAGCACTGTTTTGGGGGGACAGGGGGCGGGCAGGTGTGGGGGACTCCCTGGTCCTGAATGGGATAACTGTGCCCTTGAAGGGCCAGGTGCACAGCCTGGGAGTCATTTTGGACTCACAGCTGTCCATGGAGGCACAGGTTAATTCTGTGTCCAGGGGGGCTGTCTGGTACGCAGGCTGAGACTCTACCTGCCCGCAGACTGTCTCACCAGGGTGGTGCATGCTCTAGTTATCTCCCGCTTGGACTACTGCAATGCGCTCTACGTGGGGCTACCTTTGAAGGTGACCCGGAAACTACAATTAATCCAGAATGCGACAGCTAGACTGGTAACTGGGAGCGGCTGCCGTGACCACATAACACCAGTTCTAAGAGACCTACATTGGCTCCCAGTACGTTTACGAGCACAATTCAAAGTGTTGGTGCTGACCCTAAACAGCCTCGGTCCTATATACCTGAAGGAGCGTCTCCTCCCCCATCGTTCTGCCCGGACACTGAGATCCAGCACCGAGGGCCTTCTAGCGGTTCCCTCACTGCAAGAAGCAAAGCTACAGGGAACCAGGCAGAGGGCCTTCTCGGTAGTGGCGCCCGCCCTGTGGAACGCCCCTCCATCGGAGGTCAAGGAGATAAACAACTACCTGACATTTAGAAAACACCTAAAAGCAGCCCTGTTTAGGGAAGTTTTTAATCTGTGATATTTTAATGTATTTTGGTATTTGTTGGAAGCCGCCCAGAGTGGCGGGGAAAACCCAGCCAGATAGGTGGGGTATAAATAAATAAATAAATAAATAAATAAATAAATAAATAAATAAAATACTTGTGGACACAACTGAAGCATTATGAAATCATTCCTCTTTAACTGCCGACGAAACAGGAACAGTTTGGGCGATTTCCCAAAAGGATAACCAATGCCACTGAGTTTGCTGCCAACCCTCTCCCCCATCACCATCTTTGCTGCACTGTTTCGTTTGGCTTAATGGGTTTATGAACCACTTTTTAATAAAACATTATTTGCCAAGTAGGGCACAATAAGGAAACGACCGATACAAATAGCATTTAGAAACAGCAACGTTTTATCATGATGATCTAAGGAGTCAGCACAGAAGCCATCAGCCCAGCCCAGAACAAACTCAGCACCCAAAGATACTCCACTGAAAGCTCTTGGAAACTATTGAGGGATGGAATCAGTCTAGCCTCCCAAGGAGTTGGATGCCATGTGATGTCCCCGTTGAGAAACCCCAAAGCAGCCAGGGACATAAATTGCTATGTGCAAGCAGACACTTGGTACAGGGGCAGAGGGCTACAGGTAACCTAGGCTCAACCCATTGAGGGATTTAAAGGTGACTACCACTGAACGCAGGTGGCGCTGTGGGTTAAACCACAGAGCCTAGGGCTTGCCGATCAGAAGGTCAGCGGTTCAAATCCCTGCGATGGGGTGAGCTCCCGTTGCTCAGTCCCAGCTCCTGCCAACCTAGCAGTTTGAAAACACTTCAAAGTGCAAGTAGATAAATAGGGACCGCTCTGGCGGGAAGCTAAACAGTGTTTCCATGCGCTGCTCTGGTTCGCCAGAAGCGGCTTTGTCATGCTGTCCACATGACCTGGAAGCTGTACGCCGGCTCCCTCGGCCAATAATGCGAGATGAGTGCGCAACCCCAGAGTCGGTCACGACTGGACCTAATGGTCAGGGGTCCCTTTACCTTTACCTACCACTGAACCACTGTGCCAAGCAGTGCCCTCTGTGGCTAGGAGTGCCTTTTACCAGCTGTGTCTGGTTTGCCAACTATGGCCATTCCTGGACAGGAATAGACTGACCACTGCAGTCCATGCATTCGAAACCTTGAGGCTGGATTACTGCAATGTGTTCTATGTGGGGGTGCCCTTGGTCTGGCTCAGAAGCTCCAACTGATGCAGAAGATGGTGGCCAGACTGATGGCGGACGCTTCTGCTTGAGAACGAGGGACACCATTGTTAAAGTGCCAGCATTTACTACAAGGCCAGTTTCAAGGTCCTTGTATACAAAGCACTGAATAATTTAGGTCGAGGGCCACCGGAAGCCTTGTATCCCAGCTCGATCACTGGCAGGAACATCGCTGGTCATTCTTCAAATTGGTGAGGCTTATTTGACAACAGCAAGAAACTGAGCTTTATGTCAGCAGTCCAGTCCTGTGGAACACCCTGCCAATAGAGATTCAGTTGGTGCCTTCTGTTATAACTTTTAAACTCCTGCTGAAATCTTTCCTACAATACCAGGCCTATGCAGGCAATTAAGGCTCCATTGTAAACTGTAATGTAAACTGATGTCTGTTTTTAACTTGATTTATGGTTTGCTTGTACAGTTTTATATTTTACTGTTGCAAACCACTTTGATATATTTCGGGGAGGGGGGGAGAGAGACGGGACTGCATACCAAAATTAGAATCTGCAGTTTCTCATGATGTACTGGTGTATAAACATTTTAACAAATAAATAAATTAAATAGTACAATCCTGGTGCAAATTCTTCTGGACGGCCGCATTTTGCAGCACGTGAAGTTTCCGAACTGTCTTCAGAGGCAGCCCCCCCTCCCCAGGGCTAAAGGCAGTGCTTTTGCTATCAGCCTATCCCTGGGCCGAGTCACGGACGTGAACTGCCTGCCATTTGGAGCATTAGCAATGAAGGAGACTTGTTGATTAATGTGAGCAATTCAAGCAGATTAAGGAGCCACTTCACCCTGAGCAAGGGAACCTTTTGAGTTGCCCGACTGCCTCTGGCCACATGGAAGCCATCGGTTTTTCCTGGCGTCAAACGCACAGCCTGGATCAAACAGGATTGAGGGAGAAATTCCGTTCTGTTTTTGCATCGAGCCAAACTGCCTAACTCGCTCTTCTAGAAGCAATAACGAACGGGACAGCACCGATCCTCTGGAATTCACGCTTCTCTGGATTTTGCAAAAAATCCAACCAGAATTGTGTCTATTTGGGGGGGGGGGCAAACTGCATACCAAACTAACTACATTAGGGGAGGAAATGCCCTAAAATGCTGGTTCCCCAGGCCACATGTGGCTTGGGTGGGGAAAACTCATTCAGCCCTGTTCTTCTTACTTGCTCATTCACCAACCCACAGCATCAAGCTTCTCTTCCACATGGGAAGAGAACCTTCTTTTAGGTTCTCCGCTGCCAATACCTCTTGCTCGTTACTTTGAAAGTTCAAGGAACTAATTGGGGGCCTCGGAACGCATAAGACACCATGAAGAGCAGCAGTTGCTCCCACTACCACGTGCTGAGTCCTGCTCACCTTCTCCAGACCACACCTATGTTCCCAAGCACTGCACTGCAAGGACACCCAGCTGCCCCCGCAAAAAAAACACACAACCATTAAGGCCAAAGTAATGCTCTCAGCAGCCTCTGTGTGGAGCAGTGTGGAGCCTCCACTTCTGCTCAATGTTGGAGTCACAGAATCATAGAACTGCAGAGTTGGAAGGGATCCCTAGAGCATGGTTACCAGATTTTTTCCAATGAATCCGGGGACAATTTTTATTTTTATTTTATTTATTTTTTTGGAGCTCAGGAGCAACAGGGAGTCAGTAGTGGGGATGGTGAGGGAAAAGACCCTGGGACTGAGCACACATGCATATTGTATAAAGGTGCAAAGCCCTTCTTTTGCATGCTGTGAAACATAAATGCACAGAGGTTTTTAAAAATTGGGCAATGGTGTGCCGCCCACCTGTGACTCCCAAGCCTTCCCCAATCTCCTGCCCCCTTCCCCCTTTGTTTTGACAGATCAGGGGAGGCTCAGGAGTCGTGGGCGGCTGTTGCCCAGGAGGGGTGCAAGGCGCGTGCAGTTTCTCTGCCAGGCAAGGTGCAAAGCCCTTCTTTCGCACCCTGTGAAACATAAATGCGCAGAATTTTTTTTAAAAAACTGGGCAACGGCCACCCACCCGCAACTCCCGAGCCTCCCCCGATCAGTCAAAACAAAAGGGGAAGGGGGCAGGAGATCTGTACTGCTGGACGTCCCCGGTTCCCGTTTTGCAGTGGCGGCGGCAGCGGCAGTCAGCAGCCCGGAGCCAGCCTGGTAGCACAGTTGGCTCTGGCGGGCTTCAGGAACTGCTCACTGCCCACTGTTGTGGCGCCCATCATTGTTCCTCACTAGAAGTACCCATATGATGTGTTGTGCACAAGACACATCATATGGGGACTTCTGGCGAGGAAAAATGGGAGGCGCCACAGGAGCGAGCTGCCACGTTTCCAGGGGACAGATTTGCAATTCTGGGGACTGTCCCCGGGAACCGGGGATGTCTGGTAACCCTACCCTAGAGTCATCTAGTCATCGCAACCCTCTACAATGCGGGAATAACAGCTAAAGGATGCCTGACAGATGGCCATCCAGCCTCTGTTTAAAAACCTCCAAGAAAGGAGAGTCCACCAATTTTATATCCCAGTCGTTCTGTTTTATAAACACTTCTCCGTAATCCCTACACTTTCCTGCCTTCACCCAGATCTTTGGGCCCAGAAATTATTGAGTTGCAAGGACAGAAAAAAAAACCCAACCCAGATATTAAAGGGGGGGGCAACCACCACCTGCGACCCAGTTTAGAACTCTTGTTCAGGGTGGGAGGTTTTTTTTTCTGATTGTTGTCAGAGGAGAGTCATAAACAGTAGCCCAAATAAGATGCGCCCTGAGCATTATGTGTGCGGCTGCCGTGCCAATAATTAACATGTAGTTTTGCTTCCAGAAATGAAGTTATTGCTCCCCCAAGTTAAAAAAAAAAAACCACCACTTTCCCCCCCCTTCAAAATAATCAGATAGAACGGAGCAGGAGTTTCCAGGCGAGATTGTGTCTAAAGGGACATGAGGAGGAGTAAGTAAGTATTTAATTGCACCGCAGTTTTGATTTCTACATTATCCCGCTGACAGGTTCTCAAGAGGCCGGAAAAGACGGGGGGTGGGGGTGGAGTTGCGGTGCATCTCTTAAGTGTGGCTGAGCTGCTTGCAGGAGGTTTCTTGAGCTGGTGACAATCCCAGGCGATTCCAGCTAGAGAGCTGCTCCTCCCCAGAGTGAGCAGGAGGAGAAGGAGAGAGCCATTCTCAAGGGGCAGCCTCCCTTTCCCCTCCTCCCTTCCCCTCCCTCCCAGAGGCTCCCACTTCCTGAAAAGATTGCTCAGGTTATTTTGATAGCTGCAGACAGGAGACGTCTGTGAAGAATGATAAACCGCTGAGATGAAAAGAGAAGCTGGCCTCAAAACGGATGCTCTTTTCGGGTAGGTTTAAACTGGGAGACAGAAGCCGAAGATGACCTCTTTGCATCGGGGTGCAGTGCCCCCTGCTGGCTGGGAGGGGGCCCTGGACACGGGGCCCTCTGAGGGGAGGGGGCGACCCCATCTCCTGGGCCACCCCTGCATGAATCAGGACCCTTCACTGTCTCTCCCTACCTGGACCAAGTGAAAAAGATGAGGTCCACCTGGACCTTCTTGGGCTGGGTAGACATGAGATGGAGGAGGCCTTGTATTCCTTGGAAGATCGCCTTGAATGGGAAACCACTCAGCTCAAACACTGCCAGGATCTGACATCCTCCCCCCCCCCACCCTGGACATCCAAAACCAGGCTCACAAGACCCTCCAAGTGTCCCTATTTTCTACGGACAGTCCTGGATTTACAGAAGCTGTTCTGGTTTCTGTGTTGATCCCAGAATGTCGCACTTTTCTTTAGGACGTCTCTATTTTCATTGGAGAAATGTTGGAGGGTGTGGAGTTATGCAACCCCTGAGCCAAGGAGATATATATAACCTTTAGAAGATGCCTGAAGGCAGCCCTGTATAGTTTTATTATGTTTATATATATATTGAAAGCCGCCCAGAGTGGCTGGGACAACCCAGTCAGGTGAGCAGAATATAAATAAAAGTATAATAATAATAATAATAATAATAATAATAATAATAATAATTAAATAGGACACCCCTTTTTTCATCACAGAAATGTTGGAAAGGATGGGCATGATGGAGGAAGCAGTCCTAGCTGAAAGGGGGAGGCTGAACTCTGGAAACAAAGTCTTATGAGGAACAGTTGAGGGAGTTTGGCATGTTTACCCTGGAGAAGAGAAGTCTGGTTTATGTGTGATGTGATATCCATTTTCAAAAATCTGAAGGGTTGGTAACATGGAAGATGGAGCAAGCTAGCTTTCTGCTGCTCCAGAGGTTAAGTCCCAAACCAATGCTTGAACATTAGGCGACTCTTCTAGACAAGAAAAGGCAGCTGAACAATGGTACCCATTCTCTAGAGCGGATGGGCTCTCCCTTTGCTGGTGGCCTGCAGGGCTTTCTTGGGGTAGCCCCAGAGCTCTGGAATCCCCACCCAAATCATATCCAACCTGCCCCACCCCACTGCTGAGATTTTCAAGCAACGAGCAGTTGCAGCGCGGTTCTATGCAGAATTTCATTGCTGCTGCTTTACGGTTGTGTTTTATTTTATTTGCTGGTTTTAAATTTTGGTTTATTATGATTATGCTGTTTTATTAACGCTGTTGTAACCCTTGTGATTCCCTTCCTCAGGAGGGGGGGTCAGGGTATAAATCTACCCCATACATAAATGTGCAAACACACATGCCTACAGGGGCCAAATCAACCCATTATTTACCTGGGCTTTTGTGAGAGTTTAAGTGACTGATTAATCAACTCAGCTTCTGGTTTTTAATCGGCTGGTGGCCATTCCCTTTTAACGTGGATGTTTGTTTATCCTGTTATCTTACTCGCTTTTTAATGTCCTCCGAAGCCACCTCGAGAACTACAGTTAGTAGGCAGGATATAAATATTTTAAACCATGGTAATAAATGATAATAATATTGCAGCAGCTCCTGGGGCTTGGCTGAGCATCTCTATGCTTTGCACACAAGACGGAGAGTCTCTCCCATGCTTGGGGGGGGGGAGTCCCCGTGAGGAGAGTCCCTGACTGCTTGCTCGAGGGGGGGAGGGTAGTTCCCCCCACCCCAACTCTCTACAATATGACCCAGGCGAGCTACCTGTTCACCTCCTCTCATAAGCAGGAGAGGGTGATGGCCTCCAACCTCAGAACACCTCCCCAAGTGTCCCTATTTTCCAGACTCCCAGATTTACAGAAGCTGTCCCGGTTTCTGATTTGATCCTGGATTGTCCCACTTTTCCTTAGGATGTCCCTATTTTCATGGGAGAAATGTTGAATGGTATGGTAGGACACCCCTACTTCTATCAGAGAAATGCTGGATGGTATGGGGTTATGCAAAAAAAGAAAAGAATAACACCTCCACGAGCCAATGAGATCAGTAATTATAAAACCTTTGTCCCTGGCAGCCCTGTATAGGGAAGTGTTTTAATGTTTAATGTTTTATTATGTTTTTATATATGTTGGAAATGGCCCAGAGTGGCTGGGGCAACCCAGTCAGATGGGTGGGGTATAAATAAAATTATTATTATTATTATTATTATTGACTAGGATGTCTCGATTTTCATTGGAGAAATGTTTGGGGAGATGCATTGGATGGCTTTAAGAAAGGACTGGGCAGATTCATGAAGGAGAAGGCTACTTGCTATGATGGTCATGTTCTCCCTCATTGGTCAGAGGAAGCAATGCTTCTGAATACCAGCTGTTGGGAGCCACGGGGCGGGGAGAGGGTTCTTATGCTCATATTCTGCTTGCCGGCCACTGTGAGAACACAAAGCAGGACTAGATGGGCCACTGGCCTGATCCAACAGGCTCTTCTTACTTTCTTAACGTTTTGCTGCCGATCCCACATGTAATCTTGTCACTTTTAGATGAACCCTGCGTCCTGTATGTTGCTGGAAAGGCCCTCTCCACCGAACCCATGCCTTGAGAGGCAATGGAATTCCCAAAGCCCCGCTTTCCATCTTTAAGAAGACTCTGTGTGGACCAGACCAAAGGCTTATCTTGTGCAACTTCCCATTGCCCTGGAACCCATAGGAAGAGGAGGATGCTCTTGTGTTCAGATCCTGCTTGCGGGCTCCCTAAAGACATCTGGTTGGTTGGCTACTGTGAAAACAGGATGGTGGATGAGATGGGCCACTGGTTTGATCCATCAGGGCCCTGATTATGTTCTTAGGTTAAGTTCGCTGCCCCAGCCACAGCTTTTCATCAGCTCATCGGTGCTCCTGAGACCTGGTTCTTGCTGTTTAGAGCTGCGGGGTCACTTCTGCATGTAGCAAAGGGGGCAACTGCCCCATACACCAGATCATTCCAGGCGGCTTCTGCTTTCTACTGCTTTTGCAGTCCGTCTGGTGAAAGCTGCTAAAACTTCTCTGTCCCCTGCACTTTCCTTTTCCACCCACTGTCTCCCGTCCCGCCCCTCCCGCCCCCACCCCGCAGCTACCGCCCTCGGCTCCTCGCACAGTTTGCAGCTGTGCTCCGGCATCAATTACTCAAACAACTTCAATCCATCCAGACACTAATGTCATTAGTCTAGCGAGATCCTTTTGGAATAATTTACATAGGAAACTCGCCTTTCCATGCTAAATGAAAAATGGTCCGCTTTTAGTGAATGGGATTTGAATTACAATCCCCACCACATGTGGTTCGGCTTTATTCGTGCTATTTATTAAATGGGGGGAGGGGGAGGGGGGAAAGGTGAAGCAGTCAATTACAAAGCAATTACCAATGCCTTTATTGCAAACTTGATACCGCACACGGAATATTACGCCTTGCAGCAGAGGAAGGAGGGAGGGCCATGGCCTTGATTCACGCAGAGCCTGTGCTCAGGAAGGTCAGCCAAGTAAACCAGAAACTTCATGGCAGGGGGCCTGTTGCGTGGAGATGGGGAGGGGGCGCCTGGGACTAGACAAGCACAAAAGGAAACTGAGATCTGCAGTGTCAGCATGCAGGGCAGAAGCCTCAGCATTGACCAGGCTGGCTGCAAAAGAAAGCTGCAAAATTTAGAGCTGGTCCAATATTTTCTGCAAGGGTGTTTGTTTGTGATGGAAGGGGTAAAAACAGCCCTGAAGACAGAGTAAGGTTGAAATTTCTTTAAACTTAGGAATTAACGGAAGGTGGCAGACCTTCATCGGAGGTTTTTAAAAAGAGGTTGGGTGGTCTTCTCTCAGAGATTCTTTAGCTGTGGTTTCTGCATTGCAGGGAGTTGGACTATATGACACATGGTTTCTCTTCCATTGCCCACAGTTCTGTGGTTCTACTATGGAAGCAACTCCAGACCCTCTAAGTGTCCCTATTTTCCAGGGACAGTCCCAGATTTACAGAAGCTATCCCAGTTTCTGATTTGATCCTGGGATGCCCTGCTTTTAGGACGTCCCTATTTTCATCAGAGGAATGTTGGAGGGTATGGAGTTATGCAACCCCCCAAACCAAGGAGATAAGTCACCATACAACTTATAGAAGGCATCTGAAGGCAGCCCTGTACAGTCATATCTTGGTTTAAGTATGCTTCGGTTTGAGTACTTTCAGTTTAAGTACTCCGCAGACCCGTCTGGAACAGATTAATCCACTTTCCATTACTTTCAATGGGAAAGTTCGCTTCAGGTTAAGTACGCTTCAGGTTAAGTACGGACTTCCAGAACCAATTACACTCATACTTCGGGTTAAGTACGCTTCAGGTTGAGTACTCCACGGACCCGCCTGTAATGGATTAATCCACTTTCCATTACTTTCAATGGGAAAGTTCGCTTCAGGTTAACTGCGCTTCAGGTTAAGTACAGACATCTGGAACCAATTGTGTACTTAAACCGAGGTACCACTGTACAGGGAAGTTTTTTAATGTTTAATGATTTACAGTATTGTGTTTTTATATATGTTGAAAGCTGCCCCCAAGTAATAGTACAGGTAGTATTGAATAGGATGTTCCTATTTTCATTGGAGAAATGTTGGAGGGTATGCAACTCTCCCCCCCACACCCACACGTTACAAGGTCCGTCTCGCTCAGTTTCATTTCCCAGATTTTCCTTCCAAAAGCCAGCCCCAAATTCCCCACGTTCATGGGAAATTGAAAGGGGTGTAATATGGAGGGGGAGGGTTATGCAGGACACCATGTACTGTACATGGTCAGTATCCCCACCAACTCTCCCCAAGACCACCCCAGAGAGCCATGATTGGAGGTCTATGTGGACCATGTGGCCTGACTTAAGAAAGCCCAGTGTGTTCTAAACCCGGACAAGATGGAGAGAGTGACTGGGAAACGGGACCAGGTGATGTGAAGGTCTTTAATGTGGGCCCCACTCCTGGAGCTAAGCAGGTCTGCGTCTGGTCAGCGCCCAAGTCAGAGACCTCCTGAGAACCACACATAGCATGACTCTGTGCAGAAAGATGAAAGGAAGTCAGGACAATGGGACATATCTGTATGATATCATAAATAAATAAAACCTTGCAAGGTGTCAAAGAACCAGGTTGCGGGGAGAAGAGTCTGCTGTAGTCCTACAGCAAGAAGCAGCCACGGTTCGGAAAGAAAATGCACCACAAGGCGAATGTGTGTTTGTTTGGCTTTGAGAAGGCGCAAACCTCAGAGCTGCAGCACTTCACCTTTCGCACAGCACAAAAGCATCCTTTGTATTCTGCCTGGGATGCTGCTGTAGCCCTGCCAGGAAGACGGGTGACAGGTTTAGGAGATGCAAAGCACCCTTGGCCTTGCCGATCTTGCAAAGAGGAGACCTGAGCCATCTGGGCAGAGTTGCTTTAGCAGCCCTCAGGCACTTCCGATTAAAGGACAGGCAGACAAAATGCTTTGCCGCCCGGAACAAGCACAAAGAGGAATTTAAAAAAAAACCTTCTTGTGTTAAAAAGAAAATGAGAGGGAGGGAGGAAGAGATGGTCAAAGGGGTTTGTGGGCCCAGTGAAAGACAGGTGCCCGGGTGAGCTAGCTTTCCTTCTTACAATGCAGCGCAGAATTGTTCCAATAACAAAGAAAACGGACATTAATTAAAAACAAGGTCAGGAGCATCCAGTTCCTGGTGTGGGTGCAGATGGTACACGTTCAATCTGTCCTCCTATGCTTGTCTTATAAACCTAGGTACTGAAAGGATAAGCCTGGGAACAGAAACAGCTGAATGAGACCTGAAGTTTTATGAATGGAAGATGTGGCTCTCTCAAGGGCTCCGGTGAGAATTTTCAGGTGACCAATCAAAGTAGAGTGAGGAGCCTATGGCTGGAGCAGATGTTGCCTGACACCCAGGAACACCTCAGAGCCTTCTGCCCAGACAAGGGAGGCACAAACCTTCCATTTTGATTTCTTTCACTTCCAGGTTTTTCCAAAATGTCATTGTTTTTTTTTTAGTTCATGTTTCTCCTAAAAGAGATATTTTTGCATACACCTTTGCCCAATAGACATATTTCGGCAATCCATGTTTCATAATATAATGCATTTTTTAAAAAATATTACTATTAAAATCATTATATATTTATGTATACCCCACCTTTCCCCCTGATGGGACTCAAGGTGGTTTACAGATAAAAACAAGAGCCAGTGAAAAAAGCAAGGGGGGGGGGTAAATCAATCATTTAAAAATAATTAAACACTGATAGAATCAAAACTATATACAAACATAGAGTATTTTGAAAACACACCAATGATTACAATAAAAACATCATGGCACCAGCCCTTTAACTAAAAGCAGTCAGTTCCCCAAAGCCTGCTGGAACAAGGTCTTCTTCTGCTGGTGGAAGGACAACAAGGAGGGAGCCAGTCTAGCTTCTCCGGGAAGGAATTCGCCAAATCCTGGGTGCAGCCACCAAGAAGGCCCTCTCCCACTTTCCCACCAAGCGTGTCTGTGAAGGTAGCAGGACCGAGAGAAGGGCTTCTCCAAAAGATCTCAAAACCCAGGCAGGGTCAAAATGAGGGAATATGGTGTTTCAGGTAACTTGGGCCTAAGCCATATGGGGCTTTATAGGTCATAACCAGCACTTTGAATTGTGCCCTGAAGCAAACTGGAAGCCAGCAGAGCTGTTCCAGCAAGGGAGTCATATTCTCCCAAGAACCAACTACGGTCAGCAATCTGGCTGCAGCTCTTTGAGCCAGATGAAGTTTCTGAGCCCTATTCAAAGGCAGCCCCGTGTAGTTACAGTAATCCAAACAGGATGTAACTAAGACATGCATCACTGTGGCCAAATCAGACATCACAAGGAACGGGCGCAGTTGATGCACTAGCTTTAATTGTGCAAATGCACTCCTTGCTGCTGCACTGCAGAGACCTGGGCATCCATGCTCAGGTATGAGCCCAGGAGAGCATGCCCAAACTGCAAACTTCAAGGGGAGTATTACCCCCCCCCTCCAGCACAGGCTGAATCCCAATTCCCTATTCCGCCCTCCAACTGACCAAATATTATGTCTTCTAATATATGCATTTTTTTATTCTCAAAAAGAAAGAAAACACATTTTCTTTTTTGAGAACTGCATCACAATTCAGAAAAAGTGTATTTCAGAGATTTTGCAATGGGTTATTTCAGGAGGTGCAAATTAGAGGGTGCACCTTAAAATTCAAAACAAATTTCTCTCCTCTTTCCTTGCCTGTCCTGTTGCAAAAGCCACAGGAAGCAGAGCAGGTTGATTCCGATTCGACCGCATTCTAATGAGATGCTAGGAGCCTCTCTTTCCCCTTGGGCTGGCTTCAAGCCATGCCAGAGGTGCTTTTGGAGCATCATATCCTTATCCTAGCCATATCTCAGAATTGGAAAATGAGATCTGTCGGGGGGATCAACATGTGGGGAGCATCTGCAGAGAAACTGCAAGGACTTCATTACTTCACCTGGGCAGGAAATCTCCAAAGTGGCCTCAAATGCTTTTTGCAAAACTCTGGGTGGGGGGGGGGCAAACCTGGAGAAATGAGTCAGGCACAGAGATGCAATGGGCACCCTCTCACTATCCAAACATTCATTTCCATCCCTGAAAATGCTGTGACGATTTCATCCAAGCTGGGTCTTTCAAATTCCCCTTGAGATTTTGCTTCGGGCAGAATTAGGCAGCCTCAAAGCCAGGCTGGAAAATCCATATTTTACACTCCCCGCAGATGACAAGGCTCCCAATTCTCATGTACCTGCTCTGCATTTGCAGCGCACGCAACGGAGCGCAAGCGAAGGCTAGCTTGCCGGAAGGCGGATTTGGAAGAGACACATGGCTGTGTTTCACGGGACACGCATTACTTCTGGCACGTGCGTCTAAAAAATCAAAAATCAAAGCCTCTTGTTGCACTTTAAAGGCCAACCCCTTTATTTTGGAATAAGCTTTTGCCGTTTAGAACCCACTTGTGAGTCTTCCTGGCACCACGAGATTCTGCCGCTTTTGCTGCAACCAATTTAACGCAGAACCCACCCCTCCGGAAAAGGTATTATTAACATGCTATGGGTTTTTTAATGTGGGCTGGAATCCATAAGCCTGTTTCAAACACCCCCAAGCTTCCTGTGTGAAGCACACTGGATTTTTGTATCTGGGTTTACACCCTGCACTTGACCAACAAATATCCTTGAATTTAAACTCCTCCTTTATTTCCGGAGGGAATTGCTATGTGGTGGGAGAGAGTGGAATTCTGGTTTGTTTGTATGTGTGAAGGGACCTAGGTGGCGCTGTGGTTAAACCACTGAGCCTAGGGCTGCCGATCAGAAGGTCGGCGGTTCAAATCCCTGTGACGGGGTGAGCTCCTGTTGCTTGGTCCCAGCTCCTGCCAACCTAGCAGTTCGAAAGCACGTCAAAATGCAAGTAGATAAATAGGAACCGCTACAGCGGGAAGGTAAACGGCGTTTCCATGTGCTGCTCTGGTTTGCCAGAAGCGGCTTTGTCATGCTGGCCACATGACCTGGAAGCTATACACCAGCTCCCTGGGCCAATAATGCGAGATGAGCGTGCAACCCCAGAGTCGGTCACGACTGGACCTAATGGTCAGGGGTCCCTTTACCTATACCTTTACCTTGTATGTGTGAGGTTGGCGTATTATGCTGAAGCAGCAGTGCCCGGGGTGTGTGAATAAATCCCAATGACGGTGATGGCATCCATCTACAAATGCAAACCGGGTAGGCAGCAATGCAAGGAGCTCAATCATCAAGGACTTAAAGGAGAATAAGAATAAGGAAGCATCCTTCAATCAAAATGGACCATCGGGCCCCTGCTACCAGGTGGTCCCAAGACCAAGGAAGTGATGTTTGAGCAGCGAACTCAATTCTAATTCGGAAAATAAATGTACACTGTGGCAATCAGATGGTGAGGGAAGGATGCATGAGGGGGTACCTCTTAAGTGCCCCCTTTCGCTGGCTTTCATTTGCAATCCACATCCATAGGAGTGGAGCAACACCCTCCCCACACACCAGGATTCCAGACCCACAAGGGGAGCAGAGCCCGAGGAGAAACCTTCCCCAAACAACTGCCGACCCCTAATCTATTCCTCCTGCTCCTTTAATGAGAGCAATTTCGTCTCTGCAGATCCATCACTATAACGTTCCTTACCGTTACAATTCATAATTAATCTCCACAATTATAAATAATGCAAGATTTGTTTATTGCCCTGCTGGTTGTGAGCGTGAGAGCCCCGTTGGTCTGGCTCCAGCTCTGAGCCACCAGCGGAAGGAGGCCGGCCGGAGATCCCGGCTCTGCCACACAGCTGCCAGATGCAACAGGCCCTGAGTTGCAACCCCTTGCTTGAGTCAGGGGATCCAGTGGTAAGAGCATCCTTGCAAGAGACGCCTCTGCTTCAAGATGCCCCCAGTGAGGCAGAGAGCCCACCCAACACCCCTCTGCCTTATCAGTTTTGTTGCCAACCTCTTGCCATCAATGCATTTCTTCTAATAGTCAACTGCAATCTACCTTCCTCTGATGAGCTCTAGGCCTGCCCCATTCTCAGGGGCAGCAGAAAACAAGCCTGCCTTCTTCTGTGTGGCTGCCTTTCAGGGGTCCACGTTCCCCCCCCCAAAAAAAATCTTCTCTTCTCCAGGCTCAATACACCTGCTTCCTTTGACTTCCCTTCATTTAGAGTTCTTTTCCACACAACTATTAGAGAGCGCACGAGGCTTTTACAGAACTTACAACTTACTTGCGCAGTGATTATCAGTGAGAGGACGAAGATGGAAGAAGGGGTGCATTTTGGATTTCCCCCCCAGCTTGCGGCATCCTGCAAGCAAACGAACTAGCAGACAGTTAAAAAAACTTCAAAAGCCAAAGGGTAACGCCCTTCGTCCTTCATTTTAAATATGCTACGTGGACTAGAGAAAGCAGCTCTGAAATATATGAAAAGCCACGTCGTGTGAGACTGAGGGGCTGCCTGGCCTCGAAGAAGCTCCAGGCTGGGTGTGGGCATTTCCTTGTGTTTCCCCCCTAACAATAGGTAGCCCTATGGCTGAACATGGAGGTCCCACTTTAGCTCTCTTGGCTAATGGCCACTAATAGGCTCTTCCCCTCCCGCGATTTCATTTAAACTCCTCCTAAGTGAGTGGCCATCATGGCAACTGACAGTGACAAATTCCACAAGACAGCTTGCACAAAACTGACAAGAGGACAACATCAGATGAAAGCACACAGGTAGAAAACAGGACAAAATTCAGTCCAAAAGCAAAACAAGGCAGGAGCCCTTTTTATTAAGCCATATAGTCCAATCTCAACTGAGGAATCTAAACCATTCTGAAAGGAGTAGAGGTAATATTTTAGGGTACGGAATCGTTTGCCAGCGGTGCCCCTTTGCATCTTCCACACAAAAGGGGCCAGCCTGATACAAAATAATGAAAGGACACGAATCTGACATCAGAAATGGTGGTATCCATATATAGGAGTTGGAGGGGGGGGAGGTACAGTATTTCAACTACCCAGAGTACCCTGAGACCCTGGCAGAGACCATCCTAGAGCAAAGGAAATTGAAAGGAAACAACTGGATGGAAAGACAGCAAGAAGTTTGATGCTGTCCTTTCTGGAATGAGCCAAGAGAAAGGATTTTTAGCACCCTATATGTGTGAATTGGTTTACCAATGGCAGGAGGTATGTGTCATTGACAATTGTCACATGACAATGTGTCACATGACAATTGACAAATGAGTTTGTGAATTAACCACTGTTAATGAGCAACTTTCACTGTCTGTACTTGTTTCCCTCTAATCTCACTTTCTACAACTGCATCTCTGATTAAAGAAAAAAAGGGGGGGATTTGTGTATAGCTATGAACTCAGCGTAACACTTCATGTGATTGATAAAGTGGACTGTAGTCTAGGAAAGCTCGCACTGTAATAAAATTTGTTATGCTTTAAGATGCCACAGAACTCTTTTGTTGCTTTTGCTACAATCCACCAGGAAAACTTTGCAGCAAAAAGGATGGACGGTTAACAGAAAAATCTAGCAGGCATGCTAGATTTGCAAAGAAACAACAACCCAACAATAAATAGAAAACAGCAGCAAAAGGATATTGAAGAATGAAGAATGAGCCACAGAGAGAGTCGTTCCACACTTAGTGCTAAAGAACAAAATAAAATAAAAAATGTGAGATTTCTCCCTAGGAAACAACCCTATTCCCAGAGATTTGAGCAACAGAGATGCAGTTCCTTGGGAATTAATACTGGAAAAGGTGAGTCAGTAATAAACTAAATTACAGGGAGCCTATCAGGAATTTCAGCATCTGAGAGCCAAAGTTTTGCTGGGGGTTTTCTATGCAAAGATAATGAGTTGTATAATTTATGCTGCTAAAACACTTGCTAGATGTAACATGAAAGTGCAATATTTATTTGAGATGCATTAGGGAGTAAAAAACGGGAGATACTCCTGTGTTCTTCTTTTCTACTTCCCCTTCTATTAATAATTTTCTTGCAATTCTGAAAACACAGATGGGAGACACATGGCGAGTATTTACCACAAAGAATGAAAATCCATTCAATATTGAGCTCACAAGTTTAAAAATGGATTTGCCAGAGAAATTACTTAAATTTACAAGACACAAATTACTAACAAAATATATATCGATCTCAGCACTGAAAAAAATTATTTCACAAATTTGCACATCTACTCATTGCATTATTTCATTGCTTAAAAATCCCTAAGTGGAAGAGGACAGTATTTCCCTTTTTGTCGTCTATAAACTTACGGTGACCTTTCGATTCAAAGGGTTATGCAAGTTCCCCCATTCCCTGAGATGATGCACAATGTATATACAGTACAGAGAGAAACAGAGAGAGAGAGAGATACAGATATATAATTTTTTTGCAAAGCCATGTTAGAGAAGCAATTTAATCACCTCATTCGGGATGTATTAGAAGGGGGCTCTAAGTATCTTGACACTGCAGTGCTTAACGTAACTGTATTAAAGGACATTAAAAATGCAAGGAGAGATAATTAAGCAAAATAAATTAAATGCGCTTCCTGAAATATTCTGCAAGACAAACACTTTTTTGCTGCTTAAATGTTTTCCAGCAGATGTTCGCCTCTTCGCTTGCTTATCCTTCAGTGAAATTCAGAAGGCAAAATGTTGAGCATCCCAAGCGCACTAGAGCTGGGTCTTAACATCCCTCCATAAATGTTACTGCAGCAAAAAAAAAAAAAAGCATCCCAAGAGCAAGGAGACAAATTCTTCCAGCGTGGGTGGCAGGGTGGGCGTGGGACTGGGGTGCAGAGGCTTCATTCCCACCCCCTGTTCTACTTTATTGCTGCAGAGAGAATGTTTTCCAGAGTGCTCAATTTTCTTGAGCCTCCATCCTGCATGCATAGCAGGAAATCAACACATTGGGGGGGGGGGTGTGCATAGATGAGGCCTGAGCCCAAGATCCATTTGTGTGCCACCACCGTGCTCTTATCAAAGTAGGGGACTGTAGCATCACCACCGAAACAGCTCCTGTGCAGGCAGCCCCATTATCAAAAAACAAAAAAACCCTCCAAGGTCACCAGGTGATTCTCCACCTTTATCACAATTTCAGCTGCAAGAAGCCCATGGACTGGAATGGTTGGGGGCCAGTTGAATCAAGCACTCCCCAGGACACACCAGGCAGGAATACCCTGAATACAAGATCCCCAAGACAGGATAGCCAAAGGGGGCCAGGGGGGCAGCTGCCCCCCCTAAATCAATACAAATCAATACAAAGCTGAGGATCTGCCCCCCCTAACAAAAGCCTGCCTCTCCCCACCACCACCACCAAAAATCCTGGCAACACCCATGGTACTCCATGCCCTTAAGAGCCACATTCCTTACACCCAGCACAATCAAAGTGCCTGGTGAAAACTTCCTGATTACATCATTATGTAGGACTCCAGATCTCATTGGAGCAAGATGCTAACTCAGAGATGCCCAAGGTCTCCAGCAACTGATGGTATCTGCATCTGGCTTCCACCCACCCCCTCAGGAGCCAACTCCCAGCAAAGTCCTGTTTTCAGTCAGGGCGAATCACTCACTCCTGGTGTTGACATCAGATGTATGTCGGCTTCACTATGTCCTCCTCTGCCTGCCTGCCTCAACCCACAGCAACTGGTGGGCAGATGAGGTTGTCAAGTTGCTACATGGGAGCTCAGCTACGGTAAGTAAAGAAGAAAACTTTCTGGAAAGAAACAGAATATGCAGAGAGAGAAAATGGGTGAGAACACATCTCCAAGGATCGGGAGAGAGAGAAGACGGTGCTTTCTAGTTTTCATTTACAAGACAAACAGGAACACTTGTACGGTTTGGCAAAGAAGGGATCAGCCAAGGTTTAGCAGTAGCAGTATTATTAAGAATTAAAGAAACACGCAAAAAAATAAATAAACACAAAACCACAACCTGGACCATTTGTTGGAAATGACTGTGTTTCTAGTCAACGGTGGTGGCACTGGAACTGGCCAATAGGTACTGGCAGGCATTCCACAGATCATCATCGACTACAACAACCCCACATTTAATAAGCCCCTACAATTTTCTAAGTGCTATACAGAGAACAAGACCATTCTTGCCAATCTAATAGACAAAAGGGGGGAAAGGAATGAGGAGGGAAGAGAAAAGAGACTCAACGGAATTGCCTGCCAGAAGACGCCGTGATGGTTGCTAACTTTGATGGGGATTCAACTAGTTCATGGAGGAGGACAAGGCAAAGAGTTCTGCTGGAATATCCATGCTGAGAAGCAGCATGGCTCTGGCATCAGTTCTTAGAGGGGACGAACAATGGGGCAGGATGCTGCCTTCATACCTGGCTCACGAGCATCTGGGGGAACCTGGCCAGATGCTGGACGTTAGAGCGATTCAGCAAGGCAGTTCAGAATATGAGAGCATAAGAAATGCCCTTTACTGCCTCTGACTGTGGAGGCAGAGCATAGCCACTGTGGCTAGCACCTGTTGATAGCCCTGCCCCTCCACAAATTGGTCCCATCCTCTTCCAAAGCCAGCTAAGTTGCTGGCTTATGCGGTCCTTATGTAGGTGTCTGTGACACGAATGCCTCTTTGGAACTCAACAGCTGTCGCCTCCTCCACCAACAGCAAAACCAACCCTACGCAAATGCCAAAAGCTCCAAAACTTGAGAATAGAAAGTCACCGGAAGGTTTCCTTAAAAAAGCTGGAAGGCAGCAACCACAGCGGGTAATTCATGCAATTTATTTCATCTCATCTCTCTTAATCATGTAAAAAGCAAACAGGGGGAAGAAGAAGAAGAAGAAAAAACCTTCTCCAGTCGAAGTTTGCACCCAGCACAGCGTGGAAACTAATTGAGTGTAAAAAGGGTGGGGGTGAGGGGAATGCAAAAAAAAAGAAGTCACTTTGCATCCTTCTCCCGGTTAAAGCCCATGTCTAGGCTGGTTCTGCCTGCCTCTCGGCTTCTCCCTCCGTGGCTTTTGTTATAACTCAGCCCATTCACAATATGTTTCAAGAGGAATTAGTTGAAGAGAGACAGACAAAGAAATAGACTCTTTACTTCTTTGCGGATTTATTGCCATCTCCGACCCTTCTGGGGCTGCTTAAAACCATCAAGCAATTCCATCTGGTATTGAAAGTATTTTCATTTTCTAAACAAACACAGAGCAGTCCCTCAAAGGCAATCCCTGCTCTGCAATAGAAATAAAATGGCCCATCTAGTTCAGCATTTCTCTCCACCCCCCACCCCCTGCCACTGTCACCGGGAAGATCTTTTGGGAACCTGAGAAGAACAGCACAAAGAAGAAGTGCCCTCCCCCTGCTGCTTGCGCCAAGCAGAGTTAGACTGCCCCTGTACCTGGAAGCTCCATTTACTGGCTCAAAGGGCCATCAGCTCCCAGGAATTTGTCTCCCTAAACGATATTATGAGTTCCGAAAAAAGGAAGTGAAGTGGTTTAAAACAGTTTGGGCATTATGTATTTGGCAAAGCTCAAAGACATTCTCCCTCAAGCACTTAGAGCATCAACCTGCCACAAGAGAAAAAGTGTTTGCTTTTAATTTATGTTTCAGTGTATGAATACATTAGGATCCCCAATACAGAAAAGGGGATTATTGATATGCACGTCCCCTTCTGAAGAGATCCTCCGGAGGCCCATTTGAGAATTAATAATAATCCATATTCCCCCTTCAGAAACTGTAAAAAGGAGCTCTCCGATTTCCCTGGTGTGCCCTTTGATGCGTGAATCGTTAAGGAGCCGTAATGACCGTAAGTTCAGTATATCACACGCCGTGGCAAATATTTTCTGAAATAAATCGCAAATAATCAATTTGTGAAGAGTCAACATTTTTTAAACACTCCTTGTAATAAACCCCTACCTCTCACATCCATCACCACCAAGGTTGCTGGATTTATGGCCACGCAGATTACAAAAAACAGACCGAGGCTTTTCTCCTACTGTCATGTAAATGCTTAAAACAGGAAAGACTAATATATGTGTCCTAAGGGGCAGGTGCTCTCTCCTTAATAAATGCACTGGCAAGCAAGGGACTTCTATCTTTCTCTCTCTCCCCTCTCAGCTCCAATCCTGGGAATTTTTATTCCCATCTTCACTTCAGAGGGCTCCTACAGGAGAGGGAAGATGATTTGGGGGCAGGGAGATGGCAGGGCCTCCCCATCAGCTGTTCAGAAATACGTGTGGCATTTTGCTCTTCCACTCCTGGAAAGCTTTCTATTTCAGCTGGTCTGGTCTCTACAAAAGGCTCTTTAGTTTCAAATAGCTTAATTTTCTCCTCCTCCCTCCCAATCCTCTTTCCTTTTGTGCCATGTCTGCAGGCTGGTGGGCAGGGAATGTCTTGCCACCAACACCTGACTGCCAGCCACTTCGGGAGCCTTTTGGGGCTGAAGAGTGGGAGGAAATGGTTTAAGTAAATAAAAATAATAATAACATTTCCCACCATTTCACCTCCCCTCAACTTCTCTCAAAAGCTGTTGACCAAAAACTTTGTCACTGTCACTGGTGCTTTAGCAATGTCCAGATTAGACATTGTTTTGGAATTGTAGTCCAAAACATCTGGAGGGGCGAAGTCTGGGGATGCCAGATTCAGAGCATAGGGCAATAACACCACCTAGCACAGGCATAGGCAAACTCGGCCCTCCAGATGTTTTGGGACTACAACTCCCATAATCCCTGACCACTGGTCATGTTAGCTAGGGATGGTGGGAGTTGTAGTCCCACAACATCTGGTGGGCCAAGTTTGCCTATGCCTGACCTAGCATTTAGACAGCACTTTAAGAGCTTCTACGTGCATTAACTCAGGAATCCTTACAAATAACCCTTTAAGGCAGGCCAGCAGTATTATCCTCACATTTTGCATAACTTGTCAGTATGTGTGTGGTGGGGGGAGAGAGGTCTTCTGTTCATGGTCTGAGACTCAGAATACATTGGGTGGTACTCAACTATTTTTTTTCTCAGAGTAGACCCTCTGCGATTAAGTAGCATAACTTAGCAAGGCCTGTTAATTTCAACAGGTCTACTCTCAGTAAAACTTAGTTGAATACCACCCACATACTTCACAAGAAACTGGGATGCCTGAATTTTGAGGAGCTGACCAGCACCCTGATTTCAACCGTCATGCCACAACTCTCCGCACAAGTTCAGGCACAGGCTCTAGCATTGCTGCTACCACAAAGGTACATTGGTTGTCATGTCTCTCAATCCCTCAGCTTCCTATGACAGTACCTTCAGAGTTGAAGGATCTCTCCAGATGAGGGAGAGCACTGACCCCAAACCAATATGAGACATTGCACTTGAAGCATCTTGAAGAGTCCTCTGGCAACTGGAATCAGGTGGGCTGCCATGTCCACACCTAGGCAAAGCTCCTGATGACTCCCTGCAGCTCTCAGAGGGCTCACCGGGAGACCACAACACCTTTCAGGTCAAGGCTGGCCTCTTTGCTTTAGTGCCTGGGTGCCTGCAGGAGGACAACACCTCCTTCCTCTGGGACCTGTCCTTGGTCCTGAAAGGGATGCCCCATCACTACCTGCACAAGGCCAGTATCCTCCAGTGCTTGGCCAGTGCCCCATGGATTATAGCCTACCTAGGACAGGATGACAGCAATCTATATTCTGCCATGATGGGGTGGCTAACTCCTAGTCCACAGGCATGATGCGCCCCCCCAAAAAAAAAATAAAACACAGAGCAGTTTTTTCCACACACCCACCCAATGCTTTTGTTGGTGGTGACAGAAAGGGGGATGTAGCGATAGCCAGAGAGGTTTAAAACTCTCCTGCTAGCTTGGCGCCCTTATAGGGATGCAAATCACCTCCTCCCCATCATTAGATTGATAATTCGATTAGCAGGGATCCTTATGAGCTAAGAATGGGGAAGAATATGGAGGGGGCACACATGGCCCCCAGAGGGATCATAGCCCCCCGGTCAAAAACGGCCAGTTACCACAGCCATAATGCCTGCAGCCGGGGGTGGGTGGGTGGTGGTGGCAGGAGATAGTCTTGGAATGAGACCAAGCTGTTCAGTTAACACAAAATCTTTTGGGTGTTGAGCCAAGCACTATCCCTCGCAAAGGCCAGCTCAGCGTGGCTGCATCAAAGCGCCCACCCGGCCTCCTCCTCTAAGTGGCCCTCATTCTATTTTGCTGAAATGCATTAAGCAGCCGGTCTGAACAACATGAACCTAATTAGTTTGCAAGCTACACAGCTCACCTCCGATGGAGAGAAAGACCCATGTTAAATTAAAGCAGATCAGAGCATCCTAGGAAAAGTTTTGCAAGATTAGCTCTGGTCTCACAAGTTGCTTCGTCCTCCGGTAATAACCCAGGAATGCGTTTTGCCGGCAGCTGCAAGGAACTGAGTAATGCCAGCATATATTCCTGCAATTTTGGATCCAGCTGGGGATCCTTTACATACAGAGTGCCAGAAAAGCCCCATTGGTCACTTGCGAACTGGGGGTGGCTTTGGAAAATAAATGGGGATGGTGTTCTCAGGCAGGGCTTCCTTTCCTCCCAAGCTGCGTTGGTAATAATAATATCCTATTATCACCAAGGTTATCCTGGCAATGTAACATCTAGCCTGCATGTAATAGTTAGACTGAAACACCACAAAAGCCTTTTGTGGGCTGGTTTCCTTCCTCCCCCCACTCACATTTTGACAGAAATATTCTAGCGCTTACCAAGTACGGTAATAATAAAATTTTATATATATATATTTTGCATCCATCCATACAGGGAGATCCGTATTGTAACAATAATAATGAAAGGTTTGCATGCAAAATTGACACTGTGCGGCCACTTTCCCCCCACCTCAGTGAATTTTTTTTTGTTTTAATGAAGTTCAAAACAGGTATGGCGCAGCTATAAAGAAAGCGGAATGTATTGAATGCACCACAAAATACTGACTCCAGAGCTCGTTTAAAGAAACATGGGTGCCCAGTTGCATTGGTGCCCTGAAGGCAGGCATAAGAAATTGGCAAACTGTCCCACTTGAGGTATGAAACACCCCCCCCCCCCGGGAGAATTTTCTGTTTAGACACTGGCAGAATCCATCAACATTTCTCGTTTATTTTGCCTGCCCTTCATCAATCAACGTTCCCAGGACAGGTCACAACACACACCCAGCAATTCAATTCAACAACCGCAAAAGCAATTACTACCTGAAAGTTCCTGGTCTGGCCTCTTTGGAGGAGATCAGATTCTAGTTCCAGATTCCAAAGAGATGCAAGAAGAGCTCTGCAGCTGGGTGAGGCCAAAAGGTTCAATTTTAGTCCAATATCTTCCTTCACGTGGCAATCAGCCTGATGCTTCCAGCAGGGGGGAAACTAGGCTTTATTTCACCTGGGTCAAAGACGCAGTTTGGTGCACACACCTTGCATACACACACACACACACACACACAGGCTGGGAGTCTCAATGGCACCCCTCTGGAGGTTTCACCCGGGTCAAGAAACCTGGCTACCCCACCCCTCGTAGCTACGGCACTCCCTCCAGGAAGCTCAGCAGCAGCACCAATTTTATGTTCACAGAACTGCTTACTATGTGGTACACTGCCTCTAAGCAAGGAGGTTACACACTGCCATTATGTTGTGTTCCTCCACCATCGTCTAGGCCAGGGGTAGGCAACCTAAGGCCCGTGGGCCAGATGCGGCCCCACCTCCTTCTCAACCCGGCCCGCGGACAGTCCGGGAATCAGCGTGTTTTTACATGAGTAGAATGTGTCCCTTTATTTAAAATGCATCTCTAGGTTATTTGTGGGACCTGCCTAATGTTTTTACATGAGTATAATGTGTGCTTTTATTTGGTCTAGGCTTTATCCTTAGCAAAACCTCCTTCGTCACCCCAGAATAGCTTCCCGACTCACAATCCCCAGCTACGGTAGTGCTGTGCTAAACCTGCCCTCCGGTTTCCCAAAAGCATTCTTTCTCTGCAGAATTGGCACCTGCTTCTCCAACTTTTGCCTGCCAGCAAAAGGAAAGCAGAGAGGGGTCCAGTCTAGCCTCCCGTGCAAGCGAGTTGCATAATTTGGGAGCTACCACCAAGAGGGCCCTCTCTCAGGCGGCAGGACTGGGAGAAAGCCTGCCGCAAAGATCTCAGAAGCCCAGGCAGGCTCATATAGCGAGGCAGGGTCCTTCAGAAAGCCTGGACCCAAATTAAATAACAAAATCCATCTTATTACTTTATTTCTTTAGTCGTTTTCTACATTAAAAGCATCTCTTACTGAGCATTAACATTTTTTTAAAGAAAACCCACCACTCAATGCTTTTATTCTTTCCCCCACCCCAAACAAGAAGGGGGAGGTCCATTCTGCATTCAAAACACATCATTCCTGGATATTTATAGAACTTTATGCACAAAGAATAAGGCAGGCCCATTAACTAAACCACCCAGCTGTAAATTCAGCGCCGTGTCAGCCCAGAAAGAAGACGGTGCGACTTCCAACATTCAGCTTTACCTCTATTTATTAGCTGAATTTTTTAATTATGGCAAATTGATTATGAACACACCACCAGGGATTCTAACTAATTAGAAGTTCAAGGAGGACGATGATTTGGGGGAATCTTCGGCAGCTTCTGCCAAGAGATATAAATACAGGAGGGCCAAGTGAAGCTTCACGGCTGGGGCTGCCACCCAGAATCTTCCCCCCCCCTCTTTCTCCCCCCCCCTTTTTGGGGGGTTTTGTTTTAAAGAACTGCAGGCCATGTAAGCTAGGAAAGCAACAGGGAGGCAGGGAGTGAAGAGGAACCCTTCCCGGGGAATCTCCCATTCTCCTGGGCCACAGCAACAAGCACTGGCTGAGCAGTGTCAAAACTCAAGGCTGAGCCCCTACTCTGAATGGAGAAGGTCCCAGGTTCACTCTCCAGCATCTCCTAGGTAAGGACTGGGAAGACTCCTGGTCTGAAACCTCGGAGAGCGGCTGCCAGCCAGTGTAGACAACACTAAGCTACATGGACCAGCAGCCGGGGCTCTGTATAAGGCAGCTTCCAACGCCTTAAGGGAAGGGGTAGAATGCTTACAGTACTTTGCAGGAAGAAGGCATCTCCAAGGAGGGATGGGAGAACCAGAGCCAATCAGTGTAGAGCAAGGATAAGGAATGAGGAATCGGGCAGCTCCGATCAGGCCTGGCCAGCACAGACAATGGTTCGGCATGATGGGAGTTGTGGTCCACGGACAAGGAGAGGGAAGCATGTTGGGTATTCCTGGTGTAGGCAAAACTGAAGAAGACGACCTGACTCAGTATAAGGCACCTCCACAGTGTTGTGAATTCGGGGGATCAGTCTGGAAGATACCTATGGGGCCCTTCCAAGCCTATGGTACTGTTTACGGGGGGGGGGGGGTAGAAGCTGTAACAGGAAAGAAGTCAAACAAGTTCCTTTGTCGGGGGAACAGTCTTCTCTGCTCAGCTAAGTACCTGGGCACTTGCATATCCAAGGAGGTTGCTCTGTTGCCATGGAGACAAATGGGTGGGCCTTTCCCCACCACACCTGGGAATAAGCCAAGGTGGGCTCTGTGTGTGTGTGTGTGTGTGTGTGTGTGTGTGTGTGTGTGAGAGAGAGAGAGAGAGAGAGAGAGAGAGAGAGAGAGAGAGAGAGAGGAGTTTGGCTGATACTGGAAGCTGGGGAGACACAAAGGCTTGTCTTGCTCCAAGTTGGACCCACAACTGTGACTTGGGGCTTTGCTGGAAACCAGATGGGGCAAAGCCATGCTGTGAGCCCCTCCACCCTATGCTCAGCTTGTATGTATGTGCAAATAAAACCATATATCCTAAAGACACCACAGTCTCCATTGACCTTCCTTCCAAGGAAACCAAACCCTGGGCAAGTACAGGCTCCCATGGAGCCTCTCACTGCTCAGAGATTGGGGTGTGTGCAGCCATTTGTTCCTTGTGGTAGAGTGCATGCTTTGCAACCACAGGAGACCCCAGGTTCATAGAATCATAGAATCATAGAGTTGGAAGAGACCACAAGGGCCATCCAGTCCAACCCCCTGCCAAGCAGGAAACACCATCAAAGCATTCTTGACATATGGCTGTCAAGCCTCTGCTTAAAGACCTCCAAAGAAGGAGACTCCACCACACTCCTTGGTAGCAAATTCCACTGCCGAACAGCTCTTACTGTCAGGAAGTTCTTCCTAATGTTTAGGTGGAATCTTCTTTCTTGTAGTTTGAATCCATTGCTCCGTGTCCGCTTCTCTGGAGCAGCAGAAAACAACCTTTCTCCCTCTTCTATATGACATCTTTTTATATATTTGAACATGGCTATCATATCACCCCTTAACCTTCTCTTCTCCAGGCTAAACATACCCAGCTCCCTAAGCCGTTCCTCATAAGGCATCGTTTCCAGGCCTTTGACCATTTTGGTTGCCCTCTTCTGGACACGTTCCAGCTTGTCAGTATCCTCCTTGAACTGTGGTGCCCAGAACTGGACACAGTACTCCAGGTGAGGTCTGACCAGAGCAGAATACAGTGGTACTATTAGTTCAATGCTTGGCAGCCTCAGAAAGGCTGGGAATCAGAAAGGTCCCCTCTTGAAACCCTGGAGAGCGCTTGCCAGTGTTAGACGGATCAATGGCCTGACTTGAAGAAGCCTCATCAAACTTCCTCTTGAGTGCCCACTTCACATTTTGGGGATCTTTGCTCCAGCTGTCTCTCCTGCCTCCAACAGCAAATCAAAATCTTTAAAGCGATCAGTGCAGCTTGGCCCTTTCTGTCCACGAGCAACTCCACCTCCCAACACACGGCTGACAACGCCACCATTGGAGCATTTCTTCACCAACGCAGAGATGTGGTTGTCAAAAGATTGATCCAGCTCCTCATGTATCACTTGAGCATAACCTGCACTTCGTTATTTGTAAAGCTTATGAATCACCTTTCTGTAATAATAATAATAATAGAAACCACCCGAGGCAATGTAAAACAACAGCAATTGTGTGTCATGTTCACAAACCCAACCATGCACACAAATGGTTGTTGTTCATCATGGCACAATTAATTATTTTAATTGCACATCGTGTTCCCCCATTCAAAGCAGCGCCGGTCTCAATCATTGTAACAGATCACATGTACAACTGGCTTGCATAGCTCCCCCACCCCCTGCAAATCTGGCATTACGGTAGTATTTGTGAACCTGCTGTCTTCTTGGGGCATTTATCCCACAGTATGAAATTCTTTGGGGACCTGCAACGAAGTCTCTAATAAAGGGTGGTTTTGTTCAGGGACATCCTCCTCCATTCCATGGGTTTTCTGTTTCCCACTGACACTTAACATTCCATGGCTACTGAGCATGCTCAGTCCTCATTGTAATGCTTTTTCTTGAGGGGACACACCTCAGATCTTTTTAGAAGAGAAGATACATTGTACTTCTGAAAGCTTTTGGGTCCCCTCAGATCAGCTGACACCTCTCCCATGTTCCTCATTGGCCTCCCTTCAGCACTGTGTTTTTTATGAGCCTTCTGTCAACCCCAATAAAGAGTTCCTCCTCTGGCAGCAAATCAGAGCCGGAGTTGTTTGTCAGAGCCATTATTTCTAGCCCTCTTAATACCTAATGTGGCAAGTGCCCTGCTGCAGATGGGAGCCCCTTCTCCCTGCTAGTCCTCCCTGTAAAAGTCCACATAAAGACCATCTCATTCAATTACAGTGAGAATGAAACCGTAAAAAGCGTAATGTCACTGCTGGGACAGCGTAAATGTGGGGAGGCAGACCAAGTTGCCAAGCAATTGAAGGCGTTGTTTCATTCAGGGTGTTTTTACCTTCAGGTAACCTATTCCACATCAAGGAAGCTGGACCTCTGACAAAGATCTATTGGGGCGTTCAAACAGCATGTGCAGAGTGACAACAGACAGTCTTCTTGGGTCTCCTTGCCACTGCTGCTGCCCCAAGTGCCCCAGGGAAAACTGCCAAGGTGGGGCTCTCCTCTCCTTGGTTCTTGTTTTGCCTAAATCCGGAGCTTTCCATTGGTCTCCCTTGAATTCCACTTGGTTAGTCCCAACCCACTTACCAGTCAGTCCAAGGTTATTCTGGATTTTATTCATTCTGCCTCCCAAAGAATCAGCTCGCTCGCTCGCTCTCCCTCTCCCCCTCACTGTCTCACTCACTTTCTGAAATCTGACAATGCCTCCCTCCACCCCTTCAAATATGTCAACTGATGCACATGCTTTAAAAACAGCCCATCTCACCATTAAATCTGGTTATATGTCAAACACTTAGACCAACCTTCTCCCATCCAGATGTTGTTGGGACGCCAGCTTCCAGCATCCCTAGCCAGCCATCCTGACAAGTGGTCAGGGATGACCTGGAGGGCACCAGGCTGGGAAAGGTTGGGCTAAGTGCAAAAACACTCTCCTCTGGTCTCACCAGTTCATGTCCCTCTTTGACTGAGAGGTTGACTGAGAGAAGAAGGAGCTGGCGGTTGAATCCGTCGCCAGTCTGCTCCTGTTGAATCGACAAGTAAACTTGATGCGGAAGGAACCGCAGCAATGCAAAATCCGTCTCTGCCTGATTTTTAATCTAATCCCTCAGAGTGTTTTCAGCTCCTTCGGGTTTGTACAATTCAATAAGCGTACCTCCGCTCCTTCATCTCAGACGTTTCAAGCGAGCTCTAATGGCAACCCAAAGTCGGAGCAAATTTCACCTGACAAGCACCGCTGGCACACAAGGATACTCCTCACTTTCCGAGTGATGCTCAGCTAACAGATATCCCACATGCAAATGCTTTTCTCCCCCCCCCCCGGGGGGGGTCATGTCTTTTCTGAATGGCATAGGAGCACTGAACAGCCTGGTTCCCCTGGCTTGGAGGCCCAGATGTGGTTGCTCAGAGGAGATGGGGGACTGAGAACCTGTGTGAGTGGCAGAGGGCCTGATTACCCTGAGAGTCTAGATCAGGGTTTCCCAAACTTGGGTCTCCAGCTGTTTTTTTGACTACAACTCCAACCATCCCTAGTTAGCAGGATTAGTGGTTGGGAATGATGGGAACTATAGTCCCCAAACAGCCGAAGACCCAAGTTTGGGAAACTCACCCCAAATGCCTCCTAAAAACGTTTAGCAAAAGATAATGATGTGACATCATCAGGGTCGGTATTTCTGTGCCCCCTGCATGGGGTGGCGAATCAATTGGAGGGTTGTCATTTTGTGTATTTTTGCAATGTTAATATGGTTTAATTTATTTATTCCTTTGTACTCCACTTCAGGATGCTACATAAAAACACCTGAACAAATGTAGAAGAATACCCAGTGGGCCCTACAGAGAGATGAGGTCACAATAGTCCATCTGAAGTTCAGATGAAGTCACAATAGTCCATCTGAAGTTGTTTCCCAACCTTTTGTCTCCAGCTGTTTTTCAGACTACAATTCCCATCATCCCTGACCACCGGTCTTGCTAGCTAGGGATCATGGGAGTTGTGGTTCAAAAACAGCTGGAGACCCAAGGCTGGGAAACACTGATCTGGACCAATACTCTGTACTGATAGTGGCCAACCAGATGCTCCTATGGGAAGCCCACAAGCAGAACTTGAATGAAATAGCGCTCTCCCCAGTTGCAATTCCCAGCAATTGGCATTCAGAAATATACTGCCTGCTACAGGTCAAATACAGCCACTGTATCTCACCCCTCCCTTAAGAACATAGGAAATACCTGTTGGATCAGGCCAGTGGCCCATCTGGTCGTCCAATGTCCTGTTTTGACAGTGGCCAACCAGATGCCCAGATGGGAAGCCCACAAGCAGGTCCTGACGACGACTGCAGACTTCGTAGCTTTGATCCACAGAAACTGGCATTCAGAGACACACTGCCTTCTACAGTGGAGGTAGAAGACAGCCTTATCCCCTCCATTAAGATCCTAAGAAGAGCCTGCTGGATGAGGCCAATGACTCATCTAGTCCAGCATCTTGTTCTCACCAGATGCTGGTAGGAAACCGGCAAGCGGGAGCTGAGCACAAGAACTCCCACCCCCACCCCCCATGGCTTCCTGCAAATGGTATTTGGAAGCATGACTGCAATTTGTCTAAACCCCTCTAAAAACCATCCAAGTCAGTAGCCAGCAATACAGCTTGCCACGGTGAATTTTGTAACTCAGATATGCATTGTGCAAAGAAGGCACTTGCTTCTCTTTTATGCACATTACTAGGGAAAAGGCTGGCAGCAGCCATGCACCCCACTGCAGTGGGGGCTGAGACCCTGGGGGAAGCAGTGGATCCAACCATGCATGTATGCGCTAATGATAGGTGGCCACTAGCCAGGGTAGTATCACGTACCACGCAACCACCCCCACTTCCTCAGGACATCCCGGAATTACAGAAGTGCCGTGTTTCTCCGAAAATAAGACATACCCCGAAAATAAGACATAGTGATAGGCAGTTTAACCTTGTAGGTTAAACTGTACCATACTTAATTTAAAAAATAAGGCATCCCCTGAAAATAAGCCATCGTGGGGTTTTTTGGGGGGGGAAATAAATATAAGACGGTGTCTTATTTTTGGAGAAACACGGTAGCAACAAAAGATGCACACCCCAATTTTAATCAGTGGAATGTTGGAGGGTATAATATCTGTCTGCCCCAGCACAAAAAATAAGAATATGTCAAGTAAGAAGTCCTTCTCCCACAAGATGAAGCAGCAATGGAAACCATAGCGAACAGGGAAATGGCTGATGGGCTACTGGTATGTCATGAAAGCAGACGCCCACAGCTCTGGCCTCAAGTGGGCTCTCTGCTTCTCTGCTTGGGTGTTGAATTTGCCTGGTTGACGCAGCCATCGCCTCGTTGCCCTGTGTCAGGAGGAACCGGCAAGTGACACACAGCTTTCAATATTCATGAGCAGCCTAATCAATGCCCAGCGTCTGGGAGCTGGGAGTCTGTGGCAACGAGGAGTCTCAGGATAATCTGCATCTTAATGTGCACCAAAACGAAGTGAATTGCAAGAGAGGGGGAAAGGCAGAAGAAAGGGTGCCCGGCAAGACTTTCCCATTGATTTGTCGCTGCACTGCCTTGTCATTAAGCAGAAAGACACAGAAAGCACTGTGCTTCTGCTGCTGAGAAAACCTACCCAACCGCTTCCCAAATGCCACTTTTGTCAAAGATGCAGAAACGGCCAGGCAGCATCTGCAACCCAAAAAGGACTTTGACTTCTTCGGGCCAAGATCCACAGCGGAGCAACATGCAAACAAGGCCACGGGGGTCAATGGAAATGCTTCCTCCAACGCCCCACAAACCACGGCAGCACCGAATCTGACTTGTACCATGGAAAGGGGCTACCCTCTTGCCGAATTAGATTCAGCTCTGTCATTAATCGCGTCACCAGCGGGGGTGGGGGATGAGTTAGAATTTAAGATGGTCTGATGGTGACACACACAGTGTTTCCACGGATCCCTCTAGGGGCGGTTTAATTATTAAGTATTGAGTGGGAAAAGCACATCTCTAATGGCTAATGGCCATTACAGCTCCTTAGCATTCTAGCAAGCAATTTCAGTGCGGATGAGAGGTACCACCAGGCATCCTATCCCTTTAAAATCCTGACATGTATTAGGCACATGTTTTATTTTATATTTATATCCTTTAAAAAAAGAAGAAGAAGAAGGAGTCAAAACTAGCTCGACGTAGCAGAAGCTCAAACTTTAAAATACAAGGAGAATCAATCACAACCAAGACATGCAGTCCCTTGTGAAGCAACTGAATAATAAAATACAGCAACGTATAAACTTCTGTTATATTGATGGGACGTTGTACACCCTCTTTTACATCTGAACAAATCTGCTTTGTTTTTTAAAGCCGTCGCTCTTCCCTGGTTCCAGAAACCATTTCTTCTCAAGCAACTTATTATGGAAACTGAGAGCAGGACGAATTGAAATTCGCTTGCATGCACAACTCTGGTATCACCAGTAACTCACTTGTGAAACTTTTTCGCCATTGATGTAATTCACAATTGCAATGATGATGATGTTGATGATGATAATGAAGAAGAAGAAGAAATGAACTCATTCACAATAAGGGGCTTTTTTTTTTAACCTGTCAAGCAATAAACAGCTTTCAAAAGCTTCCATTAAAAATAAAAATAAAACTGTGATCAGGGAGACAAGAATTCCCCCATGCATCACTCATCTTTCAAGATGCAAGGATAACACGCACACTCCCCTTACCCAAGTAAGAGAACTCAAAAAGCTCAGCAAGGGGAAAGCACTGAATCAAGTCCCTTCCAAACTGTCACAACTCCTTCCAACTCCAACCAGTTAGATTCCATTAGCCCCACAACTAAGTCACAAAGACTCTCCAGAGCAGTGTTAGAAACTCAGGTATGAAAGCTAGGAGCTAAATGGCACCTAAAACCTATGTTATGGGCACAACAAAGGAAGTCTAGGCCCACTTTTTTATATATAAGAAGAATGTTGTTGTTTAGTCATTTAGTCGTGTCCGAAGCTGAAAATGAGAGAACTATAACCAAAATATTATGTTCATTTTTCATATGGCCTAGTCCTTCCCCTGCCCACCTCCCAATATTCTTAAGAGATACTCTTCTCCAGCCTTCAGAGAGTAGCTGGAAGTGGGGAGGCAGAAGAAGGTCCTCCTTTCCTTCCACTCTGCATTTTTAATCTGAAATCTTAGGCGCAGTATTGCGCCCAGAGCTCAGAAACTGCTTGCACTAATGAAATTCCCTGTCGCAAAATGCGCCTAGAACAATGGGAGTTTCGAACACTGCTCCAGAGTGCTGGGTTTAGCCCTACACCAACAGAAACAACCTCTTGCTCACAAAAACAAACCAACAGCAATATGAGACTCTCCTACAATAACAGGGATTAGGGCAACACATGAAGGTAGCCTTTCACAAATAAGTGGAGCAGAGCATTTTAAAATACATATATATATATGTAACATTTTTATTAAAAACAACAACCATCCTACTTGGTCAGCTGATGCAATGAGACATGGCAGCCCCCGCAATGAAGCTCCCCTCGTCTTGTGCACCTACCTCCACCCCCTGAACCTTCAGCTTCATATGATCTTCTCGGGTGGTCTTCCCGTCTTTCCGCTTCTTCCAGCAATATCCATCTTTCCTGTATTTCACCTTCTTCCTGTTGTATAGGATCATAGAGCCATTCTGAGGCCTGGAAAACAAAAAGGAGGATGGCTCATCAGGGAGGCCGAGCAAATCTACGTTCACACCCAACACCTGGGAAGCTGCTGTCTCTAAGCTGTGAGTGAGCCCCATACACACACTTGCACAGAGAGAGGGAGGTTCAGCCGTCAATTAGCAGGGGTAGAGAACTCACTCCTATAAGGTGACCAACGGCAGTTACTGTGAAAAGGAAATATACTCCGTGCGGCAGAAAATTATCACCTACCTAGTATTCCTCCTCCCTGCAACTCTCCCAAAACCCACCTGGAAATTTTTCCCTAAAGAATGAAGCCAATCAAAGTTCTTGCAGTGCAACGGCTAAGAATGAGAATTCAGGGGAGGCAGCACACTAAGCCAGCATAGCATTGTGAGCTACAAGCTGGATGCCCTCGGTTCAAATCTCAGGACAGCCATGGAGATGCTCAGTGGCCTTTGTCAAGGCTAGCACCAGGGGTTGGGATCACTGAGCCCATGCCAGGCCCACACTCCTGCAAGGGTCCCACTGCCAATTCCCAGCCTCATGGTTGCCCTTTCTTGCTGTGGCTACCTGTTCCCCTTCCCGCTCCACAGCCAGAGAGATGGCGGCCTTTGACTTGCCTTGCCTCCCTTCTCCCCTTGGCCTGCATAGGACACCTTGGATACTGGAGCCAGCAATGGGCAAGCTTCTCTGTGTATGTGTTCCCCCCCCCCATACACACACAATCTACAAATAAGAGGACAGGCCGACCTGCCTGGATTGCCCAGTCAATGTACACAAAGGGCTTTTAACCAAAGTGCCACACTTTGTTTGGTTTTTTTACAAAGAGGTACCTGGGAGAACTTGCTGGAGGGATCCTGAAAGCCCAGGAAGCCAACACAGCAAAAGCTCCTTCCAAGGGGAGACCGAAGTTGTGCAGAACTTCTTCTCCCCTCCCCATAACCAGGAAGGAGCTGCAGAAGGTGTGAGAATTCTGGACTGCAGTGGGTCAGGGAGGTCATTTTTTGGAGGTGCTCCCTGCACCTATCAATGAAGTAGCACCAGCACTTAGTTATGTTCCCACGCTTGCCCAGCTTGTCTCAATAGCAATTTCGGCTGCTTGAGCATTCCCCAAAACTTCTGAAATATTCCAGGGGTTGCTTGCTTGTTTTTGAGCACCTGAAAGGGCTCAAAGGGCCCCAGTTGGTTTTGTGCATCCCACTCCTCTCCAACCAACCAACCTTCCAACTCACATTGAAAATCATGATTAGGAACATCATTTTCAACCCATTCATCCACAGGGGCACCTGCTTACCTGCTTGAAAGCTCTTCCTGCTGCTGGTGGTTACCTCCCCCTCCCACTATGCAAAGTCAAGAGATGGTTGGTTGGTTGGTTGGTTGGTTGGTTGGTTGGTGACTGATTGATGTCAAGGAAGGCAGGCACTGGCAGAGGAGCAGGCATGGAAGAATCTGCCCATTCTAGTTCCTCTCTCCACTTCTAATTTTTCTAGTCAGTTCATCCGAGTTTATTAAAAACAGTCCTCACAAAAACATGTCAGCATTTTGAAGTGCATCTCCCAAGTATCCATATTTTTGCATGCAATTTCCCCTCCTATGCTTTCCCCAGTAGTGATGTATGGAAGTGAGAGCTGGACCATAAAGAAGGCTGATCGCCAAAGAATTGATGCTTTTGAATTATGGTGCTGGAGGAGACCCTTGAGAGTCCCATGGACTGCAAGAAGATCAAACCTATCCATTCTGAAGGAAATCAGCCCTGAGTGCTCACTGGAAGGACAGGTTCTGAAGCTGAGGCTCCAGTACTTTGGCCACCTCATGAGAAGAGAAGACTTCCTGGAAAAGACCCTGATGTTGGGAAAGATGGAGGGCACAAGGAGAAGGGGACGACAGAGGACGAGATGGTTGGACAGTGTTCTCAAAGCCACCAACATGAGTCTGACCAAACTGCGGGAGGCAGTGGAAGACAGGAGTGCCTGGTGTGCTCTGATCCATGGGGTCATGAAGAGTCGGACACGACTAAACGACTAAACAACAATGTTCTTGGATGTTATTTTCACTAAAGGCATGCATTTTCATGCACACGTTTCTTGGCTGGAGCTGGCCACCACAAAACATGGGAGAAGAATGAACTTCAAAGTGCAACTGCTGTTTCCCCCCCTTCTGCATAGGTTTTTGGGAAGTGCGAATTAGGCAGGTTTGCATTAAATTAAGTAGATTTACAAGAAATTGTGGACCAAACCAAATTTGTCTCCCATCCCTACAGGAGAGAGAGAGAGAGAACAGCAGAAAATCTCACAGCCAGCAAAGAGCATTTCCAGTGATGTCTCAACAGGGTCTGCAGCCCATTCAAGAAGTGACACACATTTCCGAGTGGGGGAGTTTTGATCCGGAGCCTGACTGTTAGATCTGAGCAAAACCTCTCTCCCTAACATGCTAAGTACTGATTATATTTATGGTCCACAAAATATCTCATACTTTTCAAAAGTCTCTCTCTCTCTCTCTCTCTCTCTCTCTCTCTCTCTCTCTCTCTCTCTCTCTCTCTCTCTCCATCTTTTAACCCATCGTTCATGATTTAGGTAAAAAGCAAGTTTGGAATAAAGAAGTCAGATTTAAAAAACAAAACAAACCAGCATCGATTTCCCCCAGAACAGAAAGGAATCACTGCTGTTCCCCCAATACAGGTCAATGTCAGATCTGGCCTTTGCTCTGTCTTCATCAGCTCCAAGGAATCCCCCAGATCTTTTTCAGAACTGTCCTTCTTGGCATAGCTACAGGGGATGGTGCAGCCATTTGTCCAATAAACATCTGTCACCGTCCATTCAGCGCATGTTTATATCTCCACCACCCCCCCCATCGCTTTACCATATGGCAAATTGATATAATAGAAATACCACTCTTGCACTAGCCATCCTTCCCTCTCCCCCCACCCCCACCCCCACACAAAGAAAACAGCCCTCAGTAAACCCAGAATTCACAAAGAAGAGATTGTGCATCATTTTCAGACAGCAGCCATGGAGATGGCTGCAAAAAATTTATAGAAGTACATTAGTCACAGTAATTTGGCTTTGGAACACCAAGAACAGAAAGAAATACAACAACATTAGCAGCAGTTGCCGCCATAAACAACTTCTGGGGAAAAACCTGGAGTTGGCAGCATTTGAGCACGTAAATCTCTTGAAGTTGTGGAAGTGAAACAAAATCTACGCGAGGAACCGAGGGTGGAAGGAAGTCACTCTCTCCCTGCTCTGCACACCCCAAAACACACATATATTAACCAGAGTGTAAAATACCCCCAAACTTTCTCTGTGCTCAGGATCAGGTAGCTGTTTTCAGGGAGCAAAAAGTAGCAGGGTAAATACTTTGGGGGATGCTTGAAGGAGGAGCTACCAGTTTGGGGTTTGAGATCTGTCAGAGGGGTGGGGACTGCTTGTAGCTCCATCCATGGGGTATGGCTACTAGACATGATGGAGGAGGCTCTGCTCTCCACAGTAAAAGGAAGTGATGCTTCAGAATACCAGTTGGTGGAGGGGAGAGCGCTCTTGTGCTCAGATCCTGCTTGTGGGATTCCCCTTGAGGCATCTGGTTGGCCATTTTGAGAACGCAGTGGTGGACTAGATGGGCCACTGGTCTGATCTAGCTGCAGGACTCCTTAGATGTTCTTATCCATTTGTTTAGCACAGGCATCCCCAAACTTCGGCCCTCCAGAAGTTTTGGACTACAGTTCCCATCATCCCTGACCACTGGTCCTATTAGATAGGGATCATGGGAGTTGTAGGCCAAAACATCTGGAGGGCCGCAGTTTGGGGATGCCTGGTTTAGCATCTCAAAGCAGTGTTCAAAGGTATAAATAAACCCAGCAGTCTCTTCCCATGTTCTTATGACACCACCGTCCCATGAGATGTGGGTGGGGCTTGTCAGACACCGCACCCAACCTACACAATGCCCTTCCCAAGGAGGTCCAGAAGTTTACCGATCTGCATCGTCCTATGCCATCTGCCCCAGACCTTGCGGTCAGTGGGGGGGGGCTGCTCACACTGTCCCTACAAAGGTCTTGGCCCACCATCTGATGCCATGTGAGGTGGGGCTCCTCTGCCTCCCAATTCCTTTCCCCTGGAAGTCCAAATAGTGCAAAATAAAGCAACTGCTGTCTAAATAAAATGATTGCTGTATTGCTGCCTATCACAGGCACACATGCACTCTCTCAGTTTTGGTCAAACAAGTCCTCCAAACCCACTTGGCATGAGTGCCTAACTATCTCCCTACTGAGGAATTGGGTCTTCTTCTGTTACCCCTCCTGCAAGAGCTTCATGTGTCTGTTTCCCTGCTGCCTTGCTGATGATTGCTCAAGGTTTTTTTTTCTTTTTTTCCCTTTTTGATTTTTTTTTTTACAACAGGACATTTGAGAAAATTTTGTTGTTTTCTCTACTTTTTTTTTAATGGTCTTATAGATTGTAACTTTCACAGGCCTGAGTCATGACCATGACTTCAAAGCTGGCAGCTGCAAAGCAAGGGCTGGGAACACGGTTTCACCTTGGATCAGTAAGTGTGCTTCTCTGACCTTCACCTCCTAACACATATCTTGATGTTGTGCCAGTTGAAAGGTGCTTTCAGCATCATCAGCCTTGAGCCGCTCATTGCTGAGATCAAGGGGTCCTCAGAACCTCCAGGCAAAGCTGACCATCCCAGGCCCCCTTGAGTCAGTGCAGGGATGGGAGAATCTATCCATAACAGCATTTCTCCTAATTTTGGTGTGAATTTTTCCTAATTTTGTACACAATTTTGTCTAATACCGGTATATACATTTTGGAACTGCAATTATTTTTTCCAAATTGGAAAGCAATTTTGCATGTTATTTCCACTAACCAATGCATTTCTGCACACACTTTATTCTGAGATATGCAATTTTTTGCAGACAAGACTTGGCTGGAGAACTGCATTGCAAAAATCAGAGAAGCACAAAATGTGAAGGATGATTTATGTTTCTATTTACATACTGTTTTGGAAAGTACACACACAGTAGGTAGGTTTGCCTTAAAATGTGAACTGAATTGAATTTCTTCCCTATCCCTGGCATCCCTCTGGTGCTTCAAGGTGCTGCCCCACTGAGAAAGATGGTGGGGGGGGGTGATGACAGTCACCTAAAAGCAGCCCAGCTGTGCTGCCCTGCAGCTGGCAATGTGGGCAGGGCCTCCTTCGCCTCCCACTAAGACATAAGCTTAAGGACCTCACAGGCAGTTCCCCATCTTTCATCTCCTTAAGTAATTACACAGGTGTGGCAGCCCAAGTCTCGCTGTGAAGGCAGCAGGCGGGAAAGGGAGGCTGATCGCTTTACTCCACCACTGAGATCAAAATTGAGATTGAGAGAGAGAGAGAGATAACTCCATGTTTTCCCCAAGGCACCAAGCTACACAACAGGGGGCTGGGAAGGGGACCAATCCATAATCCATTTCCCTCTCAGAAATGGGAGTTGTCCTCCCTCTATCCTAACACTGGAACTCCTGAGCATCCAATGAAGCCAAATGCTGGAAGGTTCAGGACAGATAAAGAAAGTCCTCCTCCATGCAGCAAGCAGTTAAATTAGCAAATGCCTCTGAATGTCAATTGATGGGAATCACAAGTGGGGAGAGTGCTCTTGTGCTCAGGTCCTGCTTCCAGGCTTCCTTTGGGGGCATCTATCCGGTTGGCCACTGCAAGAACATGACGTTGGACTAGATGGGCTACTGGCCTGATCCTGCAGGTTATTCTTATCTTCTGAACAAGGGATGCATAGTGAGCATGCAGGACATAGTAGCTGAACACCCCATGGCACACGAGTGGAACACACCCCTGGCACACCTGTTCTGCTGTGAAGATGCACCAGCAGAGTGGCTTAAGTGTGGCAGAGTTGTGGGTGAAGTGGAGTGGGATGATCTGTATCCTTGATTCCTCCAGACCAGCAGCGCTCGACCTGTTGCATGAAATCCCCGTCGCAAAGGTCAACGGAAAGAGGGAGGTGAAAGACACACACATATCGGTGACCACCTTCCCTACGTCCCTACATCAGATATGGTGGACTTGGGGCTGCAACTCCTGTCAGCCCTGGCCAGCATGACCAATGGTCAGAGTTGATAGGGACCTATATTCCAAACATCCGGAGCCCACCAGAGAAATTTGGACCAGACAACGCTGGGCATGAGGGACCAATGGCTTGATGTAGACCACCCTTAGTATCGGGATGATCCTTCGCAAACTTGACTAGTCTGTACACCCTTTTCAGAGCTGCATGCCCTCTTGAGCAAACTTCTGGTGTCGGTGGTGGGCGAGGCCAGAGGCAAATGTGGGTGGAGCAACAGGTGCGACAGATCCTCCACGTGTCCCTATTTTCCCGGGACAGTTCCAGATTGACAGAAGCCACCCCAGTTTCTGATTTGATCCCAGAATGTCCTGCTTTTGACAATCCTATTTTCATCAGAGAAATGTTGGAGGGTACGGTATGGTGCTTAGCTTTGTACAACAGGCGCAAATCCAGCTACTCAAAAGCCAGAGGTTTCCAAACACAGACCTCCATCCAGCGAAGATAGAAGCATTTATCACAGTTCTGGGCCAAATCGCTTGCAGGAGGTACACTGAGTTGGGCACACCAACTCTCTTAGAGATGTGGGTTCAGGCCCCTTTCCTTGAGCAAGTCTCACTCCCTTTATCTTTTGCCAGCAGATTCCCTTCTCCTCACAGATGACCTTCATCTGTTCAGTAAAGAGTTTGAGCTGCCTGCGGCTGCTTAATAAGTATTTTTACATATTCCTGGGTCTCCTACTCAAGGCTTCCTGCAGGTGCTTTTCCCTGGCAATCAATGATGAACAAACTTTGACCAAACATCCTTCCTGTGTCTTGAAGGGTATTGAAGGCAACCATTTCCAGATATCAGCCCCATGGCCTATTTCAACAACAGCCCTCCAAGTCAGCCTGTTCCTCGCAGAAGCCAGCTAGTTCTTGGCGTCATAACAAACAAGGGTCAAATTCAACCTGCTGCAGAATTATTCCTACAGATTTTCTCTGTGCTTCGAAGGGGAGGCCGGGACAGGGGGAGAAAAGGGAGGCTGAGAAAATATGTCTCCCGCGCTTATCTCTCTCAAACACAAACATGGCCAGGAGTAATAAATTGATGGCGGAGGGAAGGCGAGATCAAGATCAGATACAAATCCTGCAAACAAACGGCTCCGTTGCTACATTACATTACCAAAAAGTAAAATAAAACACACACACACGAACAAACCCTGCAAACTAATCACACCGAAAGGTTCGGCCTGTAAACTTCCCTTTGGGGATTTCTCTCATCAAATTTATACCATGCACAGTCCAGATTGGGGTGGGGGAGCGCTGAGGCTCTCCTGCCTTTCCAAGCTGTGCTTTCCCCTAGTATTTCTCTGCTTATGCAATGGGCCGCTTATGCTCACTCAGAAAAAGGTCCTGGGTTTGCTAGCCCAGTGTTCTGTCACCAACAGTGGCAGCCAGCTGCCTCTGTAACTTGAGGTACATTACTTGAAGGTTCCACCATGAATCAACTATTTTGAGTAGACCTCTCCTATTTCATGAAATTTGTCCAAACCACTTAAGCCAGTGAACATCTCTACAATTTGTGCCAGAAAACCCCAGCTTGGGGGAGCAGAAAACATTTTATTGCCTGTCTACTGACATTCAGTTTAATTAGACAACCTTTGCCACCCAGTGCAGCCAAAGGAGGGAGAAAATCTTTATTGTCCAACTTCTTGTTAAACTTTTTATAAAAACCACCTCACGTGAACTTCCCCCAGGAAATGGGGTTTACAAACCACCTAATTCTGTTTGCTGAGTGATGCTGAGAACTGTCATTTCCCTTTGGCCACAGGATTATATTATCATCATCATCAACGTCATCAAGGAGTAGCCATTCCAGCAGTAAGAAAGCTGTGAAGCTGGGTTTCCTCCATGGGCTCTGCTGCGACAGGCCGGCTCTATCAGGCCTCCTATCAAGTGTCATTTGGGGGCAGCCTCAGTGGCAGAGATACAGCAAGGCCAATTGCATCAGCTTTGCTGGGGGCCCAACTCCATCAGGCACCTCCTGCCCCTGGATTGTGCTTGCTGGTCACTATAGGAACGACTGTTCAGAAATTGGCAATTGAGTTTTGATTTTTCTCTTCCCTCCCTGTCCCTTTTTCCTTGCTTGTCGTGTTTGTGTGTTAAGTCTTTGGGTAGGGACTGTCTCGTTTTGATTGTATGTAAACTTTTCTGGGAGCCTTTTTGGCTGAAAAGCAGGGCACAAATGCTCTAAACAAATAAAAGTAAAAACTGTTATTATTATTAATTGCTTGCCCTTCACCCGAAGGTCTCCCAGTGGGTTAGAACAATTAAAGCATAACATTAAAATCAGTTTGGAACAATCACAGAAGCAAGGCAGCTTCTACAAATATGCACCACAAGGGTCAAAAGCCAGGGCAAAGAGGTGTGTTCAGCATTCAACTAAAGCTGTATAATGAAGGTGCCAGGCGCATCTCTATGGGGAGGGAGTTCCACAACATAAGGCTCACAACTTCACTATTTTTTTTTTCTGTGGACAAGCATCTGGGCACATTGAGATATGCATATCAGAGGCGCCATCTTTGCAAGTTGATGGAGGGGGCCCCATGTGACATCCTGAAGTCACTCGTGCAATATCATCACAAGGAGCCATGGGGTGTAGCCAAATGTTCTCTGAACATGGAGGTTGCGGGCCCCCTCAAAAAAAAAATGTGTTGGGGAGGGGCCGAAAAGGCCTCGGCCCCTAGGAGTTGACGCATATGACACATATTGTTATAAAATGCAGTGAGATAATGAACCTTGCTGCAGCCACAGGATTGCACCAACATCCCCTTTTGCTTTGTGATTAAATCACTGTGGCAAACTAGACATACACCGATCCCGAACTTTCCACGTTCAACTGGAAACAGGTGGAGAACAATGCAGGCTGGGAATGCCGCTATGATGGAATGGAAGAGGGATGTCATCGCATCCTCCAAACCACTCATGAGTTTTCTAAACTTCTTCCGCCACCTCCAGACTCAGCAGACCTGAACATTTCCGCTTCTTCTCTCAGTAACAGGTGCCAAGAAGGAATGGTATGTATTATTGACTCATTGTTGCTATTGAATTATTAAATTGTTTATCATTGAATATTAAATGCTCTTTCTCCCCAATGTGCAGTTAATAAAAAAATGGGGAGGCTGGAGAAAACCTCTCCCCCCGCCCTTTCCTTGCCCCCGTCCTGGAACGGCTCATTAATCACCTTGAAGACAGGCCAAGAAAGAGACCAGCTTTTGCTTTTTCAACATCACAGCCAAAGACATTCATCAACCCCACAGATCCAAAAAGGGAAGGAGGTGAATCAGGTAATTTAATTGTGTCCCTTCAGGGGCAGAGCAGAAGTACCGAGGAAGCTGGACAGTATATGCAAATGGAGAGGCAGCCTGCAGAGTGTTATCAGAAGCAAAAATTATCTCAAATTATTACCCCGGGGACCCCCTCCAAGGGACACACGGGCCATTCGCTTTGAATATTGCAGGGAGGGGGTAAAGAAATATTATTCCATGGAATGGGGAAGCTTGGGTTGCGGGGGGCTTAGATACGGCACAGATTACAGAGGCACCCCTTTCCCTTTCATAACCCAAGCTGTGTCCCCCCGATCAAAATCGGGGGGGGGGGTATTCTAACTGCTAGAAATATATGTATATTTAACAAATAGATTTTTTTACAAATATAACCATTCACACTACTATTATTAATTCCTTGGTGTCCCTTCCAACTCTACAATTCTATGATAATGCACACAGACCTGTGAAAACATGCCACAATATTCTCCACCCACAATTGGAGGCAGTGATGCCTCTCTGAATACCAGATTGCTGGAGGGGAGAGTGCTGTTGCGTTTAGGTCCTGCTTGAGGTTCCCCATGGGGGGATCTGGACGGCCACGGTGAGGACAGGATGGTGGACTGGGCGGGCCACTGGCCTGATCCAGCGGAAGGACCCTTCTTAAGTCCTTAAATCAACTACAAGATGACACAACCTTCCAATAGATTTGGAGTGAATTTCTGGAACTCGAGTGACCTTAGCAAGCATGGAGAGACAGCACAGACTTTGGGACCAAAAAAGGGGGAGGAGGTTTTGCCTGTGAATGCAGGTGCTTACATCTCCAGTCACTTGATTTGCTAGTAAATATACTATGTGATATATAGACACAGATATTGCAGGGGGTTGGACTAGATGCCCCTTTGAGTTCCCTTCCAGTTTCACCATTCTATGATTCACCTCACTAGCCCTTTGACATCATATTCATTTTGCATCTTTTACTTCGTTGGTCTTCTGGAAAACCAAGAGCCAAACCTACAGATCTCGGCACTAGCCCCTTGTTTATCCTCATTATCCTCAGCATCTGTTCATTTGTATGTCTCACAGCATTTCAAATGAACAATAAGTGCAACAGTTCAAAAGCTTGGAACGGGCTCCTCCAGGAGCAATTTGAAAACATTCCTGTTTACCCAGGGATTTGGTGATTGAAGAACACTGCTCCTGGCAACCCTGAGATCACTGGATGGAAGAATGTTTTATTAACTGTGACTGTTTTTGGAATGTTTTAACTGTTTTAGAATGATTCTTTTTTTTTTTTTTTTGGAAAAAATGGGGATGCGTTTGGCACCCTGAGGTCCTTTTAGAGTAAGTGTGGGGTGTAAATATTATTAATAATGATGATAATAATAATAATTAGAGGAAGAGGAAGTAGTCATTGCATGTAACAAGTTGGCATGCGAAATGAAAATCATGAAAAAGTAATAGTTCCACTCTGTCCAGTGCTCTATGGGCTTCATCTAGAGTGCTGTGTCCAATTCTGGATGCTACACTTTAAGGAGGGCATTTTCAAATGGGAGCATGTCCAGAAAAGAGTGACCAGGGTTGTGTGATGGGCATTCATGGAGGATAAGGCTACCAGTGACTGCTAGCAATGCCTCTGTCAGCAATGCTGTCATTGTCTCCTGGACTGCAGACACTGCCTTGAACCAGGGGTTCAGAATGGATGGCCTCTAACTACTCCATAGGAGAAAGAGAGAAGAACCACCAAGTTGTGGCAATAATAATAATAATAATAATAATAATAATAATAATAATAATAATGGAAGGACCACCCATGGAAGATCTCTTCCCATCAATGAAGTTCCCCACTGGCCTCCTAGCCATGGCCAGTCAGCTGGCCTGGGTGTGAGCTCCATCTCTCCATCCGCTATTGAATAGCTTTCCCTATTGAAGACAGCACAGGGTATTTCCAGGGCAAGCTTCAACTTCCAAAGCAACTTTGAATTTCCTCCCTTTTATGGCTCTGTGGCATTTAGGGAAAACTGCTTGCTCCTATCTCCCGGTGTCTTATTTGGGGCCTGGGGGAAGGACACACACACACACACACACACACACAGAGAGAGAGAGAGAGAGAGAGAGAGAGAGAGAGAGAGAGAGAGAGAGAGAGATTTCAAACAGAGGGATTGTTTGTCCTGCCTGGGCACAACTGAGAGGGGAGGGTGTTCCGTGGGCCGATACGCTCAACCTCCCCTCTCCTGGGCACTGCGTTTAGCACCATGATGATGTGCCTGGCGATGACTTCATCTGCAGAAATTACACTCACGTCCTGCACCTGACAAAATATCACGAGACGGATTGCAGAATTTGCTTCCAGAAGATGCAGTAGTGGCCACCAACTTGGGTGGCTTTAAAAGGGGATTCTTCATTGGTTATTTGTGCTTTATTTTTAACTGTGCATCCGCTCCACTCTTCTGCATTCAACACCCCTGGCAGACTAGACGAGACAAATTCACAGATCGAGGAAAGACATTCCGATGACCATCGCAAAGTCTCCACTCCTGGAGGCACTTGTGCTACAGAAGGCCACATGCCAGTGAGCCACAGCAGAGAAGGCGGATGGTCTCAAAGCCCTGCTTGCACCTCTGAGCGACTGCCATGGGCAAGAAGCAGGATGCTGGATTCCATGCGCCCGCCTGATGCTGATTCAGCAGGGCTGCTCCAGTGCGTGAAAAGCCATGGGGTGATCTGGGAGTGGCCACCACCACCACCTCCAATGCATGGTTGGAACTAAGCAGCTGTGAACAGGACCAGTGCTTAATTGGACAACTCAGTCACTGGGAACCTCTAGAACAGGTTTCCCAGACCTGGGTCACCAGCTGTTGTTGGACTACAACTCCCATCATCCCTAGCTAGCAAGATGGTGGGAATTGTAGTCCTAGACCAGTTGGAGACCCACATTTGGGAAACCCTGCTCTAGAAGCTGCTCTGAGATTTCCAGAGTAAAGGCCAGGCGTCTGTGTATTAAGAAGCAAATGGCACACACTAATAATGATCAGACTGAACCAGAAAAGGTAGACCCTATTTCCCTCAGCCCACCAGCCCTTGCAGAAATTCTATTTTGGTCAAGAGGCATCTTGCTAGCCAAGGCCATAAATTACAAGCCCCTTTGGTCTAAATGACCGTGATATTCCCCCTAATCACATTACTGCAATATTAATAAGGCTGTTTAACGCAACCAGTTTCTTCTAAATTGTCACATAAAAATTTGGTAAATGTCAGGCGTATAATTTAATCGGGATCTATGCTTTACAGCCAAGGGAGCTCTGAGTCCGCAGTAAATATTGCAAAGCTAACAGTGACTCAAAGTTTTCTAGAACAAAGGAGTAAGGTCATCCAAAAGCCTGCCTGGAGAAGGTCCTTTTTTCTAAAATTGATTTCTGCCCCCCCCTCGCCTTTTTACTATTCCACCCTTCTAATTATTTCAGATGTCTGCAGAGAAGGAAACTCAGAACGCCTCAGCCCCCATTGCCATAAAATCGAGAAATTAGCTTCTGAAAGGGAGATGTGGAGGCCAAGGTCAGCAGACATTAGTGATCATTTCCTCATATGGAGAAAAAACATTGCAGGCTTTTCAAAAATAAGCCCAGGCCATGAGCTAGGATCCCCCTTTCCCATCCAGTCTTTGGAGGAAAGAGCATTTCTGAATATCTAAAGCAGGATCAGATGCCCTGGATCTTAGACCCATTACAAACAAAGAGGTCTTCTGAATGCAAACACAGGAAAGAGCAAAATAAAAAAATTCCTTCAGTAGCACCTTAAAGACCAACTAAGTTTATATTTTGGTATGAGCTTTCGTGTGCATGCACACTTCTTCAGATACCAAGAGCAAAATGCTACACTGGGCCAGATCTCTCCGACATCAGGCCAGACACAATCACTGTATTGGTTTTGGCACCTGCTAAAACCCTTTTGTATTTCAGCAAGTCCATTATTTAACTTGTTTTTAATGCATGTTTTTATTGGTACTTTTAATGAACATTTTAGGGCTTTCTACTGTCAGCAGCATAGGGGGATTTTTCATTCTGATAATCTGTTTATACATTTTGTTAAATAAGTGAATGCAACAACCTTGCAAATTAGTCCACAGAGTTATTGGCCGATACATCAGCCTTCCTAAGTCTGGAACACCACCCCTCCCCACCAATGTATTGGACTACAAATCCCATCAGCCTCAATCAGCATGGTCACATGACACCGGGGTATAGTTTGAAACCTACTAACTTGGCCATACTGTTGTTAAGCTGCTTCTGCTGTTTAAAAGGAGCTGATGTGGCTAAATGTCCCTTGTCTGGAGGCCTGGAGCAAAGTCAACAGGCCACCGGCTATTTCTGCCCTCCAATTTTACAGTAGTTTAGAGCTTTCAAAGCACACCATGCAAATGGCAGGGGAAGCAGCAACATGAATGTTTCCCCACCACCCATACACACACACAGCAAGAGTGACGGCATCCCCTCGCTTTGGCAAATGAATGAGGTGGTAATGAGTTGTTCGGGCTTGCTTATGATGGCACAGCATAGACCAGGCATCCCCAAACTGCGGCCCTCCAGATGTTTTGGCCTACAAATCCCATGATCCCTAGCTAACAGGACCAGTGGTCGGGGAAGATGGGAATTGTAGTCCAAAACATCTGGAGGGTCGAAGTTTGGGGATGCCTGGCATAGACAATGTCAGAAAATGAGGGAAAGAATCAAGCACAGGCTGGGTACTTCCTTGCTTTTCTTTGATGGGGTCCTTGCTTCAAGTTGATGGCGCTAGTCTCCAAGCCCCATCATTCCTGACAATTGGCCATGCTAGCTGGAGCTGATGGGAGTTGGAGTGTCACAGGCTTCCCAGCCCCACAGGAAAGCCTTCCATCCGCTAGGAGAACAGGATGCTGGACTAGACAGGCTATTGGCCCAATCCAGCAGGCTCCTCTTATGTTCTGACTTTTGTGACTGCAAGTTGCTTTAAATTGTTTTTAGCATTGTAATTTAATGCTGGGACCTAAGGGTGAAGGTTGGGTAATGAAGAAAGGCTGGCCACATCTTTCTGCAGCAGAAGACACCTGAGATCCAGGTTGAGGCCCCTTGCGAGTCTTGTTCCTGCTCCTCCATGCCTCAGGCTCCTTGCCTACAGACTGCTGGAGGAGCCTTTAATCCAGTCAAGCCAAGCTGCACCAAACAAGCCTCAAGGAGACCTCCAAGTTTCCTGTGTATCGAGACCTGAGGACAACCTCTTGGCAGGCAACCTGCCAAGCTTGAGAAAAGATCCATGCTTCAGAGACCTGTTGCTTTCTCCTTCCGCTCTGCCTGATCACCCAACACCCAACACACCCTTCTTCTCATGTGCAGCCTAGGAGGAAGGAAGCTTCTGATCATTATCAGGCCCTCCAAGTGTCCCTATTTTCCAGGGACAGTCCTGGATTAACAGAAGTCATTCCCAGTTTCTGATTTGATCCCAGAATGTCCCGCTTTTCCTTAAGATGTCCTTATTTTTTATCAGAGAAATGTTGGAGGGTATGGAGTTATGCAACCACCATGCCAAGGAGGTAAGTAACTATACAACCTTTAGAAGGCATTTAAAGGCAGCCCTGAAATGCTGAAGAGTATGAAATTTGTGTCCTTGAGTGCCTGCAAAATTGTTGAAAGTCCACCCTTCTGTTTTCCGGCAGAAAAGCAGGGCGATAAGGAGCGCAGCAGGAGACACTCAAGACGACACAGAGGCAGCTGTGTGCCTCATCTGGGCACAGAGCCAGCTCACCAGCTCACAACAACTGGTGAAGTCCAAGCACTTCGGAAAGGCACTCCACACAGCATCACATTGGTGCAAAACTACTCCTTTGAACTGATGCACTCAGTACAGGTCACAACAATTAAAACTACATTGAAACCAATGGAATAAACATTAAAACAGAAATCTTACTATTCTGGGCGCTAACCTTTCCTCCTCCCTCCACCCCATGGGGCCAGTGTCCCTATAAGGCAAAGGTGTTGTCCTCTGAGTGGGTCTGTAAAGGGAAAGAGGGAGGAAGCAGATTCCCCCTTTCACCTGAACTCTTGGCTTTAGAACATAAAGGAAATTACATTTCCATTCCCAGGGGCCAGAGCTTGTGGTGCACAGCCTGGCAGCTGGAATCTCCACAGGAGGGCTCGATAGGGAGAAATGGGTTTTGTAACATAATCATTGCACTGAATTATCCTCTTCGAATGCCATCTGAAGCAGTTGGGGGGGGGAGGGAGGCCTTGAGGAAGGAAGAGTTTGGGGCCCCTTGCTTCCCTTTGATTCCATTGACTTATTTAGATTTAGATTTATGCCAATGCAGTTGACTAATTAAAATAATTTTAGTTGAGTCATCACCTGACAGTCAATTGGCTGATCACTTGATTAAATTTAAACTAAATACACATATTATCGAAACCTCAACACAGGACCCCTTTTTCCGAGATACTGAAGTGCAATATAATTTGGAATTAATAATTCAGAATTTAATAAACCAACTTAAGATATTTTCCTGTTTTCCTTCCCAATTACAGAAACACACCAGTGTTAGAGCCTCAAAAAATATAAACACGTATGCGTTTAACTCACAGTCGCATCAAATAAAGACGCATCCCGCACTTTAAGATCTTGGTTAATTAAAATAAATTAAAGTTTGCATCCCTTATTTGTGCGCAACATCCCTAAACAACACGGCAGGTGCTTTAATCTCCCTTTGCAAAGTGGAGGGGCCGTCCTGTTAGCTGCCATCCTTGATGCCTTCTGGAAAAAGGCACCCAGCCTGCTGCGGCCTGAAACTGGCTGTGTAGTAGAGAGCAGACGAAAAGGACCTGGCTAGCCTTGAAATGCTCCATCCCATCTGGGCGCCAGCCCATAATAACAACTCTGGGGGGAGAGACTAAGGTGATGCCAGTGGTTTCCAGGAACCCTATTCTCTGTGAGATTTGGGGGGGGGCGAGCAGTGAGTTTGTATGAGCCCTGGGTGGGAGCAGTCCTGGGTGAGAGCCAGGAGGCAGAGAGATGTTGGGCATTACTGTATATGTTAGAAGAATCTCTCTCCCTCTCTCTCTCCTTTCTGTAAATTGTATTAATGCAACATTTGTTTTCTGTTGCTGTTCCTTTAGTTTTCTGTGCCCTACTTATGTAAAGATTTCTTTACATTAAGTGGGATAGAAATGATCTAACCCAGGCACCCCCCAAACTTCGACCCTCCAGATGTTTTGGACTACAATTCCCATCTTCCCCGACCACTGGTCCTGTTAGCTAGGGATCATGGGACTTGTAGGCCAAAACATCTGGAGGGCCGCAGTCTGGGGGTGCCTGATCTAACCAAACGAATAACTGGCTCTGCTGTTATTTCCATTTCAGAGAAGGAAAAGTCAAAGGCTAAGAAAGCCGCCCCTCTCTGAGGGAGCATGAATATCATTATGGTAACAAACAAGTAGGGTTGACTCCAGGTAAGGAGTTGACAAATAGGGTTGACTCCTTCTTTGGAGGTCTTTAAGCAGAGGCTTGACAGGCATATGTCAAGAATGCTTTGATGGTGTTTCCTGCTTGGCAGGGGGTTGGACTGGATGGCCCTTGTGGTCTCTTCCAACTCTATGATTCTATGATTCTAGGTTCGGGAGCCTTGAGCTGCCAGGAAGAGGTTAAAAAGCCAAAGGAGAGGGGGGTTTTTACTGGGAAGGGGGGTTTTTACTGGGAAGGGGCTACATTCTTCTCCCAACTTAAACCCAACACTTGGGTGGCTCTCACCTATCAGCCAAAAAGTGAACAAAATACGATGCAGACTCGTGTATGCTAATTTACACACACCAAATGCTAGTTTTGAAACAACAGCCCTGGGTTGTATCCCTACGCATAGTAAACACACTGAAATTAACAGACCAAAGTTAGTCATGTCCATTATTTTTATGGGTCTACTCTGAGGAGGGCTAATGTTGGACATGATTCTATGATATTAAACAACATTGCAGTGCATCTCAATATAGTGGCAGGTGACCTGTGTGCCTCTTTTAAGCCTCCTGTGCAGGGGGTGGTGATGGGTGACTTCAAGACCTACCCCCAATTCTCCCTTCTTCTTGGGGTTCATTATCTTAAACCAGAACATGGACTGGCGACCTTCAAATAAAGAATTCCCTCTGTAAAGTGAAGGCACATGGCCAACCTAAACACCAGCACAAATGGATAAATGTGTTGGCTTTGCAGTCTTAAGTTCACTACATTTCTGCATCAGTTCATGATAATTATCTTTTTCCCAAAGGTCCTCCCCCCCCCCAAAAAAAAAACATCTCCCATTGTCTTGTGTGGATTTCTCTGGATATGCATATTTTTGCATGCAATTTCCCCCATAAATATATACCTATTTATGCACACTTTCCTCCAATGTAATGTATTTTTGGAGATATATTTCTGGCTGGAGAAGAGCAGCACAAAATTCAAAGAAGTGTGAATTTTGAAGGACCGCAGATTCAAAGAACTGTTCAGTTGGAAGGGACCCCCAAGGGTCCTCTAGTCCAACCCCAACCCCACAATGCGGGAACCACAGTTAAAAGAACATCCCTGACAGATGGCCATCCAACAACCTCTGCATAAAAACCTCCAGGGAAGAATGGGCCACCAGTAGCTGCTTTGGGGCCTGCTTTCTGTTTGAGGAAGTGAAAATTAGAGAGCTTTGCACTAAAATGTGATCCAAACTGATTCTCCAACCAGCTCCAAACCTCACGCAACGCAACTCTCATTCAGCTACAAGTCATGTTTCCAAGTGATGAAATCCTGGTGACCGCTGGGGCCGCTCCGGAGGCTGCAGAGAGCAATCTTCAGGCCCCTGGTTTTCATGTTAAGCATTTGTCAGAGAAGAGGGAGGGTGGCTCCCCGGTGCTTCCTAAATTTGTGCATATCATTAATGTCCAAAGCTGCTCAGTGGCAGAAAAACTCCCAGAGAACATCCCGCATGGATATTAGCACAATGCAAATGTCAGCGCCCATCATGCAGTCGGGGAGATTTACAACGGCAAGAGCTCCCGAGCTCCCAGAGAAGAAAGGAAGGGGAGCCTGCTTCTGCTTTTGGAAACAAGGCGCATTTACGAGACAGCACAATAGCGGCCCCTTTTTTTTCTTTTCTTTTTTTGCCGGCAGAACAAATGAAACCGGCATTATTTCCAGAGCTGAATCAATCTTTTGAGGATTGGCTGTAAATTAAAAATTAAAAACCAAATGCACGAGCCATTCTTGCCTCACCAAGTGCTCTGCCTTGATTTCCCCACCGCTGTGGTTAAGAATGGCTTTAGGAAGACAGGGAGAGGAGGAGGGGAGAGATTCCCAACCATGGAACTTGGGACCCCCGGCTCTAACTCTTTATTAATCTGTTTACTCATTTGATTTGCTATTTCACCTTTCCTCCAAGAAACTCAAGGAGGCATATCCTCGACATTTTATCCTCTGCGAGGGATTGGCCTCTCTCTGCTTCTTCCAAGGCTTTGTCAGCCTGGAGGGGTCCCGCCAATTGCAACCACAGACCAACCTTCCTTTGGGAACTGTGCCAGAAGCAGGGGCTTAAGGGACTATTGTGGCACCTGTAACTTGGAGCAAATTTGCAGGAGTGAAGGGAAGAGGGAAGTGGAGCATAAATGGGCCTGGATTACTGACATGGACCGTAGGAGGTGTAGGCTCAAGAGTCCTCAGGATAACTACATCTCCCACGACCCCCCAGGATTCTGCTTCTAGATGTTGATATTGGACGTCAGGATGAGGGAAAAGGCTGGAAAATGCATCCCTCTGATCCTCTTCCAGTATTTGGAAATACTGGGTATGGGGAGGACAAGTTTCAAAGGATTGGATTCAAAGGATTATGCTTTTATCAGCATAAAACTGATGTGAGTGCCTGGGACTCTTCCTCGAGCCAGGAAGCCATTAAAAGCTCACCTCTGGTTCAGAGTTTGGCTCAGTAAAACTTTCCTGACATTGCTGTTTGGAAGACCAGGACAAAAGCTCTCCTGTCCATGTTCAACAGAAGGCACTCCTGGAATTCTCCTCAGGCAAATCTCTCCCTGGAGTTTGGACTTTGCAGTGACTTGGTCTCATTCTGAAGAGGCAGAAATATTCCAAATTTTGAGCACAGAGTGGTATCTCTCTCTCTCTCTCTCTCTCTCTCTCTCTCTCTCTCTCTCTCTCTCTCTCTGTGTGTGTGTGTGTGTGTGTGTTAGCAGTTTCCCACAGCTTGAGCCTTGGCAAAACACTGTAGAAAAGCCATTTGGATGTGATTGTGCATAGGAATCTGCCTTATACTGAGTCAGGCCATTGGTCCACCCAGCTCAGTATACCCGACACTGACTGGCAGCCGCTCTCCAGGTTTCCAGACAGGGGTGGCCTCTCCCAGCCCTATATTGAAATGCTGCTGGGGACTGAACCTGCCTGCAAAGCAGATGCTCTCCCACTGAGCTATGGCCCACATCCCCAAAGGGTCATATCATGCTAATTTTTCTAGAGTCTGCCAATGTGTAAGAAGACATGAATGGAGCTCTGCACCAAAGAGGCAGCTGCCTGGAAAATCACATCAAGGTTGTTTTCTGATGACCCCTTAGGTCCCTTCCAGCTCTCCAATTCTGTGTTTCTATACATCTATTCTAGTAAGTAATAGTACCACTGTATTCCGCTCTGGTCAGACCTCACCTGGAGTACTGTGTCCAGTTCTGGGCACCACATTTCAAGAAGGATACTGACAAGCTGGAACCTGTCCAGAGGAAGGCAACCAAAATGGTCAAAGGCCTGGAAACAATGCCTTATGAGGAACGGCTTAGGGAGCTGGGCATGTTTAGCCTGGAGAAGAGGAGGTTCAGGGGTGATATGATAGCCATGTTCAAATATATAAAAGGATGTCATATAGAAGAGGGTGAAAGGTTGTTTTCTGCTGCTCCAGAGAAGCGGACACGGAGCAATGGATTCAACCTACAAGAAAGAAGATTCCACCTAAGAACTTCCTGACAGTAAGAGCTGTTCGGCAGTGGACTTTGCTACCAATGAGTGTGGTGGAGTCTCCTTTTTTGGAGGTCTTTAGGCAGAGGCTTGACAGCCATATGTCAAGAATGCTTTGATGGTTTTTTCTGCTTGGCAGGGGGTTGGACTGGATGGCCCTTGTGGTCTCTTCCAACTCCATGATTCTATGATTCTATTTAAATAGGAGTTCAGTCAGTGGCCAGTATGTTTTGCTTTGTGTTTTAATCCGTATCTCTAATTCAGCTATGTTTGTTACCAACAAGCTGCCATTTTTACCTGCTGGTGGGTTAGTTGAATAGTACTGGTGTTGTCTACCTTGGATAGCTTTAAAATAAAAATAAGAATTATGGAAAGTCAGGGTGCGAATGTAAGCAAGAAACCCACAAAGCTAAATAACACAGGGAGTGGAATTACAAGAAGGAACTGAAAGCAAACTGCATCCTGGCTTAAACCAGGATTCAGAAAGAGTGAAACACAGGTCAAAGTGAACTAAAGGAACTCAGCTGCGAAAAGGGCAAATTCCATGCTAGGGATCATTAAGAAAAGGGTTGAAAATAAGAAGTGCCAATATCCTAATGCCGTTATACAAATCTATGGTGCCACTGTACATGGAGCACTGTCCACAAATCTGGTCGCCTCGACTCAAAAAGGATATTGTAGAGTTCAGAAAAGGGCACCCAAAATGATCAAGGAGATAAAGCAACTCCCTTGTTTGGAAAGGTTGCAGCATATGAAACTTTTTTAGTTTAGAGAAAAGGTGAGTAAGAGGTGACAAGATATAAGTTTATAACTTTGGGGGGAAAGTTTTTTTTCCCCTCCCTCTCTCATAGCACTAGAACTCGCAAGCATCCAATGAAGCCAAATGCTGCAAGATTCAGGACAGATAAAAGGAGAAGGAGGCAGTTCAAGTCCCTGTTTTGCTGTCTCGGCAACCTCACTCAGCTCAGAACAAGGGGCAATTAACAAACAGTATAGTGAAATTGCTAAGAAACAGTGGAGTTTGTTCGTTTTATAGAATTTATATCTCACTGTTGCTCGCAAGCGATCTCAGAACGGGTTGCAAAATGTTTACAGCATGCAAAGCAAAGACACGTGTAAGATCATTGACCTGTTTCACTCACCTGTGATGCATCTAATCTTCAAGGCTATGTAGCTAAAATCTCTAGAAGCTTCAGACAAAAAGAAAACTCCCCTTGTTGTGTCTGAAAGTAAAACTTGGCGGTGGTGCCAAGATGACCTTCCCATCTAGCCTGAAATCCCAGACTGCAGGGTGGGTAGTTAACACTATGAATGTTGTATTTTGTATCAGCTGCAGTCTCCAAGGGCAGCCCCACAATACAGTGAATTGCAGAAGTCCAGCTGGAAGGTTATGGGGTCACTGTAGGCAGGCTATCACACCTATTACACTACTGTTGCTTGCTGTTCCCCTCCCTCAACACATCAGCATGGCTACCTGCCATTTCTATCTACTGAAAACTCAACGCAGGCAATTGGTTCTGGCCACCCCTGTCCAGCTCACCGTGTCCCACACAGCCTGCAGTCAGTTTGAACACATACACATACGCCACTATCTGAAAAGATTTCTGCTTGCAACTTGTGGCATTGCAGGCTAGCATGCAATCCATCACTTCTCGGCTGTCTGTTTGTTTTGCAAAATAAGCACTTGCCTTTAGGCCTTGAGATATGGTTTGTGTTCAAGCTGCTAGCGGAAGTGGTGGGGGCAGGGAGCGGAGAAATATCTTAGTTTACGTTCAGCTTCTTGTAGCAAAGCTACAAAACAAAAGCACACCACCTGCTCCGGCAACAGAACACAAATCCACCGAATTTGACGCCTGAGCTGGAGCCCTAGCGGTGCTTCATCTTACGCGGGGAGCTGAGTTATATGCCTCTCTCTCTCTCGCTTTCTTAAAGACTCCTCTCCCTTTCGTTAGCACGCTGCCTGCGTTGGGGTTGAAGGAAGCTTGAGTTATGCCTGCCTGCCGCTCACCTGGCTCCTTGGGCTCCCCGTACAATGAAATTAAGATTCTAGCGATGAGATCCTCTTCCACTCATGCAGGGACCGACATAAATCCCGCACGCGGGCACATCACGGAAATGTAAATACGCCAACCCTTCCCGAGTCGCCAATATTAAAACCAATTTGCATTTCAGATGAAAGCCGGGGCGCCTCTATCGCATCTGCAATATTTTAGAGAAAGTTAAAGCCTAAAAGTAACAGACGTGGCAATTTTTATCCAGAGTCGCAGTCGAGGCAGTGACTAATCCCATCAAGGACACATTAATTGGAGCCTGGATGTGTCTTGGCGGAGCAGCGGTGGGCCACGGCACTTAATCCTCACCTACTCCTTCCAGCAAACCCCCAGGGCTGCTTCATCAACACCACGGTGGCCATTCATTGGGGCCAGCACAATTACAGACAGAAGGGTGCCAAAATAAGTGGGGCATCCTGGCAACCTCTGCCTCGGGCCGAGCAGAGGGGCCTGCTCCGGATCCGCTTCCAGATAAGAAGGGCGGGAAGCTACAACACGTGGCAGATGGCTTTAAAAGAGGATTGGACAAATTTGTGGAGAAAGCTATCAGTAGTCACTAGTCATGATAGCTATGCTCTGTTTCCCTGGTCAGAGGCAGCAATGCTTCTGAATACCAGTTGTCGGGAACCACAGGAGGGGAGAGGGTTCTCGAGCCAGGGTCCTGCTTGGGGCGGGGGTTCCCACTGGGGCAGCTAGGTGAGAAGAGGATGCTGGACTCAGGCAAGTCAAATTTGTCAACTTTCAAATTCCCAAAATGAGCGGTTGCTTAAAAGTTGCAACATGCCCTGGGAATTCAAAATATATTTTGGTTATATTGATATCGTTTATTTTTGCTTGGTAAGTGAAATGTGCGTAAAGAATTGCATAGAAATGATTAAAAATACTTTCTAAGTACTTGCAGCTATATCATATATTATTCATTTATTGAGCATTATCTGATACTTTCAGAAGGCAAAATTAAAAATTCTTTGGTTTTTCCGACAGCAGTTTAGGTGCTTCTTCATCAAATGTAGACGTACCAAGCTGAATGTTGTCCTGGCACAAAAATGATAGATCTGAATTTCTTACATCCAAAGGCACATTTTAAAGACCAACCTCACCGGGGGCAAGGGGAAAGATGCAAAAAATTAGTTTCACCTCCTAAAATGGCATGCCCTAATCTGCTGGATTGATGCTTTTGAATTATGGTGCTGGAGGAGACTCTTGAGAGTCCCATGGACTGCAAGAAGATCAAACCTATCTATTCTGAAGGAAATCAGCCCTGAGTGCTCACTGGAAGGACAGATCCTGAAGCTGAGGCTCCAATACTTTGGCCACCTCATGAGAAGAGAAGACTCCCTGGAAAAGACCCTGATGTTGGGAAAGATGGAGGGCACAAGGAGAAGGGGACGACAGAGGACGAAATGGTTGGACAGTGTTCTCGAAGCTACGAACATGAGTTTGACCAAACTGCAGGAGGCAGTGGAAGACAGGAGTGCCTGGTGTGCTATGGTCCATGGGGTCACGAAGAGTCGGACACGACTAAACGACTAAACAACAACAACAGTCTGCTGGATTAGATGGGCTATTGACTTGATTCTGCAAGCTCTTCCTAAATCCTTCACACATAATTAAACTATATCCTTTTCTCCCATAGGGATGGTCACCAACTGGGATGGCTTTGAAAGAGGACTTGGAGAGATCCGTGGAGGGAAAGTTCATTGACACCCACTAGCCCTGAGGGCTATGCAACTACCTCCCGTGCCAAGGCAGTCTGCCTCTGAAAACCAGTCGCTGGGAATCTCAAGTGGGAGCCTTCCTGTACCTTCCCTACAAGCATCTGCTTGGCTGCTTCAAGAACAAGTTGCTGGATATGGTGGGCCCCTATGCCCTGATCCAGCAGGTTCTTCTTAGGTTCTCATGCCAATGGGGACATGGACCCAGCTCAGCTCTTTGCAGCAGCATCACTAACCGCCCGACACAAGGTAACACCAGCGCTCCCCATCCATCAGCCCGGAGGACGCAGTTGGCAGTGACCCCACCGATACCATTCCCCAGGCTTCCCTATAGGCAGGGGTTCAAATACCCTTACGTGTCAACTCAGAAGCACAGTACACAAAGGATAACTCCCACAACACCCGAACATCTCTTGGTCTTCACTATACACAGAATGAGGAAGGCAATTCTTTCCAGTTTGGCCAAAGCATGGTGTTCATTTTATAATGCTTAGATTCATTTTGCAGTGCAAGATAGAATGCCAACGACACATTATTCTAGAAGGAAGAAGGAAGAAGGAAGAAGGAAGAAGGAAGAAGGAAGAAGGAAGAAGGAAGAAGGAAGAAGGAAGAAGGAGAAGAAGAAGAAGAAGAAGAAGAAGAAGAAGAAGAAGAAGAAGAAGAAGAAGAAGAAGAAGAAGAATTGTGCTACTGCTCTTTTAAAAAATAAAAAAGAAGGGGATGAGGAGGAGGGAGAGGAATAAGGGGGGGGTGAAGAAGAGGAAGAGGCCACTGGCTCTCCTGAACAGGAAGGGCTATAAAGCTTTCCTAGACAGGCAAGGATTTGGGCTGGTCCTGGGTGGCCTTTGCGGGCTCTTGGCTTACTCAAACCATCAGCTTCTTCACTTCTGGCCCTAACCTCTGGTCCCCACTCAGCTGGCTTCCTCCGGCTCAGCTCGGACAGTCGCCTGCCACAGTGGGCCAACCACTCCCACTGAGGAAGGATGGGGTTCAACTCTCATTTTAACTGTGATTGTTATAAATATCAAATCGTTCACCCACTGCAGGGATATTTAACTTCTGGGTTATATAGATTTTACTGCCACCAGCAAACACACAATAAAAGGCCTCTTCTCTACCCCCCCCTCCCAAACCCCCTTTCCCGTTTTCAAACAACCAGATAATATCAGATGTTGACAATTCTATCTTTGCCACTCAATTTGAAAAATTTTCCTGAAAGAATTTTATGGGCTGCTCCATATACCAAGCAATTTGAATCCTCTCCATAACGATTTAGGGCCGAAGATGGGAATATTAAAATTGCCATTAAGTAGAATGCATACGAAATACTAAAAGTCGGCTGATGAATAATTTCTGGTTCTAATGACGTGCTATAGACCTAAATCTTGGTACTAGACACGAGAAAAGACAGTTAAATCAACTTTGTCCATTTAAATATAATTTTAAGGGAACTCGGAGCCATCTCTTTATTGCAGAACAACCTTCAGCAATTTCTCCTGCCCTCATTTATTTCACACTCCTATGGGGAATGCAGTTTGATTTATTGAAAATTAGTCCTTACAGCAAGTGAATGTTTTAAACTGTTTTCGTATAAATCACTCACATATCTGTTAGTGCACCTAGGAGAGGGCCTGCTTGATCTATATTTTCAAATATAGCTACAGGATTTCTGTTCTTTGTGTTAACTGTCGTTTTGAGTTATTGATTGCTCTCTCCACGGAAACAAGTCATTATCTTGAGAACCCGAAGTTCCAATTTAAAGGGGGGGGAATAAACCCTCCAAAAAGAAAAAAGAAAAAGAAAAAACCAAATCTTATTTTAAACACAGCTTAAATGTTGCATATCATCTTGGCTTTGTGGGATTCCAAATAAATGCTTTATTTATTGGTGAAAACAAAGGTTCTCCCCTTTTTGGACAGCACATGTGAAGAACTCAAGAGAATAACACACCTGCCTTTAAAACAAAAAAAATCCTTCAGAAAATGACAGCTAAGATTTAATCTTTAAAAGAACACTTCTGTTCTGAGCAAACGGTGCAAAGGTCAATCTGCAACGTCAAGACTTCACTTGTAGTACCCGAGTTTTTAGCTGCCACAACCATGGAAAGAAAAAACACAGCTTTTATATAAAACCCTGCCAGGCTGATCCCTTTAGGCAGACTAAATGTAATGTTGGAAAAACTTTTTTAAAAAATTGGTGTGGGAAAGAAGAGAAAACAGGGAGAGGCGACAAGGTAAAGGAGCACATTTTCTGCACACATCCGCATTGTGAAATTTGGATTTGGCCATACAAATCTGCCTTCCAGAACTTTATCACCATGCAGTGCACAGATGAGTTGAACCCACATTGTAAAATTACATTTGTGTCCTTTTACATCATCATGTGACCTGTATTAAATAACACTCAGGCCCTGGATTATGTGTGAGTGTGTGCAGGGGAATGCACAATCCGATCGCTGTCGTGAGAAAAGTATCTGGGGTCTTAGGGTGAACATGAGTCAATTCTGTGATGCAGCAGCAGCAGCAAAACAAAAAACAAAACCTAATGCAAATATGGTGTGCATTAACAAAAGTATAGTGTTCAGATCAAGGGAAGTAAGAGTGCCACTCTAATCTGCCTTGGTCAGACCACACCTGGGGAACCGTGTCCACTTCTGGGCACTACAGTTGTGCCTCTCCACTCTGCCTTGGAGTGGCTAGGAGGGAAAGCAGTGAGGGGAGGGGAGGGGAGGGAGGGAGGGAAGAAGGCAGACAGACAGACAGATGGAGGAGGAGGAAGAGGAAGAGGGGAGGTGGAACAGAGCACAGCAGACCCCAATGACCACAGAGGAAGTCACTGGCAGAGTGTGACAAAAGGCAACAAAATGCAAACCTTTTCAGATTCTGGTCCACGGTCTCTCCTGGTTTCAGAGCCTAGGTATGCCTCTGCCTGCTTGCTCAATGACTCTCTCATTGATGAGCATCAATGAGGAAGGGGAACAGAAGCAGCAGCAGCAGAAGAAGAAGATGCATGGTGCTGAGGGTGAAGTCTCACTAAGGGAGCAGGGTGTAGAGGGTGCCCCCTTCACAAGATCCCCATACCTAAGAGCTGGCTCTGCATTGGGGGGGGGCTGAAGAAGATGGCAACTTGTCCTCTCTCCTCTGATCCTCTGGGGCATGCCTCTGCTTGACATAGATTTCATTAGCCCAATTTGGTGGCGGGCAAATCCACAGAAGGGCTCCAAGGAGAGCTGGCAGGGAGAGGCACTCCCTTCTCTTTATGGCCTTTTAATGTTCCACGAGTAAAATGAAATGCAGCAGGTGCTCTTTTGCCTGCTGTCTTCTCCTTTCTCACATTTCATTCTGGAGAGGAAAAAAGGAAAAAATCCCTGGGTTTGTTTTTGGAGAGGTATCCTCCAGACGCCACTCTCGGGGAACAATGCCTGCCACACTAATAAATGTCTATGAAGGATCATATACAGAAATCATTTTTAAATTTGTGACAGCAGCGGCATATGCTGTGAAAGACAACGGCCATTCATCTTCCCGAGAAATAATGGGCTAAGATTTTACCCCCGCCCATATATCTATATCTATATATAGATATACACACACATACACCAGAGAGACAATGTGGTGCAGTGGTTAGAGTGTTGGACCAGGGTCTGGGAGATGAATGTTCAAATCCCTACTCATACAAGGAGATGCCTACTACTCAAGGTAGACCCACTGCAGGTTACAGGCATGACTAACTCAGGTCCATTCATTTTAGTGGGTCTATTCTGAGCGGAACTTCATTGGAAACAACCCATCATTAAGAACATCACAAATATTTAGCAGGAGGGAGTTATTCAGGGTGCATCAAAATATTTACATTTGGATATTGGTTTTGAAAATAGCACATTAGACAAATCCAAACCACTTGCAATGGTTGCGAGGGCAGGGGGTTTCCAAGCCCACTGCAAAACACTGGTTCTATTCTTTGAAACCTTGAGTGGTTTGGGCTAGAGTTATTTGAAGAACCTGCCTGAGTTGCCCACATGTGAATATCATGGCCCCTCTTATCAGTTCAGCACCTCAGTGAGTGGCTTTTGCTCATGCATGAGGGGCAGGGTCCTCTTTGTGGTGGCCCCACAGCACAGGAACTCAGACGCTTTGGAAAAACACTACCACACTCCAGACATGTAAAAAAGGCTCTGGAGACTTATTTACTTGAGATGGCTTGTGCATGAGGGACATGCCTTCCATTGTGGATGTGTTAAAAGAGGTTAATTCTGGGCTAGAGAGAAATGCAATGCACTCCTGTTGCCTGCCAATGGACAGAGAGTCAGGTGGCCTTTTTCGCTTAACAGTAAAGTTGTCGTTTTTCCTCAGTGAACTGGAATCTCAGGACCAGGGGACCCAAATGCAGCCATGTAGGCTTCTCTATCTCCCCAGGTTATACTCTGCACATCAGCCCTGCCTAGCTGGAATGTGTCCTTGAACTGAGATAATGCATCTTGCCTGGGTTCAGGACAAAAAGGGGGTGGTGGGGTGGTTGGGTGGTTGTGCATTTGCACATCCGGAATGCAAATCAGCAGCACAAAAGGTTACAGCTGGACCCATGGCTCCACCCACTTTTGGCACTGATAAAAAATGCCATATACAGGCCTGGGGCAAATGCCTCCAGAATAAAGAGCACATTAACTCCAGGGAAGCCCCAACCTATCATACTGGGGGGGGGGGAACCCGTAAGCCTCCAATTCTTATCCCTTACGTTTTGCAGCAGATGTGAAGAAAATTACATGTTCCCTGAAACTTAACAACCAAGTTTAACCCAATTTGGAGCTAATGAGAGCTGTGAGAGGTTTATTATTAATCTAATTGGTTTTTTGGGTTGTGTGTGTGTGTGTGTGTTTTTAAAGGAGTTTAGCACACAATGCACTTAGAATTGCTTTTGCTTCTGGAGTTCCTCGCTGGAAAAAGGAGAGATGCAAGCTCGGGGGGGGGCAATGGCTTCAACTAACCTGATTAAAGGTCTCATCAATTCCTGACTTGCCTTGACCACTTTGTCTCCCAGAAGATGAGAGGAGAACCAGGGAAGGGAACCAGCTATCCCAGCTTTGATGCTCACCCGTCCTCGGGGGGGGGGGGTGGCCCAATGGGGTGGAAGTGGCTAGGAGCCTGGGTGGAAGCAACCGCATCATTCTGGAGATTTGCTACTGAGGAAAAATAAAGCTGAACAGTTGGACATGCACTGCTCCGGACTTCAGCAGGGAAAGGATCTGGACTAAATATTACGAAGCACATTCTGTCAATTCTGACTGTTTGGCAACTGACCAGATGGTGGAAGAAACTGCCATGACAGTTGGTGGATTCTCCTTCATTAAAACAGAGGCTGGATAACTACCCACTGAGGATGCAACAACAATGGGTTTCCTGCATCAAGGGTGTGTGTGTGTTAAGCAGAAGAACATTAGAAGACCCCAGTGGCTGCTGGATCAGGACAGAGCTTCATCCTGTTCTCATAGTGGACAACTAGGTAAGTGTTGGACTACGTAAGAACATAAAGGGAGCTTGCTGGATCAGACAAAAGGAGAACCATCTAGACCAACATCCTGTTCTCACAGTGGCTGACCAAGATGCCTGTCCTGGTCTCTACCAGTCATGGCAATTTCACAGGACCCAGCAAGCAGGACCCAGGCCCCAAAGTCCTCTCCCCTCCTGTGTCTTCCAGCGACTGGTGTTCAGAAGCATTGCTGCCTCCAACTGTAGAGGCACAGCATAGCCAGCATGGTTGGTAGCCATCCATAGCCCTCTTTTTCACGAGTTTGTCTAATCCTCCTTGAAAGCCATCCAAGTTGGTGGCCATGACTGCCTCCTCTTTTGTCTGTCCAGCATCTTCCCAGGTGTTCGTTTTGGGGGCCCTTCCGCAAGTCAGTCATTATGTGAAATTGCTATAGCCACGACAGGAAATTGGAGGCTAGAGCGTCAACAACAGTTCCTGGATCTGAAGCTGATGTAGGTAATCAGTGGCCCCTGGAAATGAAGATGCCATAGTTCCGTGGTCCACAGAACCTGGGCCAGGACCCTTGTGGGTGCCTCTCCTGGGGCCTGAGAAACTGAATCTCCTGCAGTACCTTTCCAGCTGCAGGGATTGCACCTTGTGGGGAGGCAATGAAAAGCAGGAGAAGTACTCATCTTCAAGCCACAGTATTAGTTGTGTTCAAGGGACCCCAGGAGGAGACAAGGAGAAGTGGGCTGGGAGCAAAGGCTCACCCAGGAGTGCTGCAAGAACCAGTTTGCCTCTGCAGAACCAGAACAGATCATAGCATGAAGAAACAAAATAATGTACACACACCACTAAAGGACAGAGGCACCTAATAGAACCATTGACCACAAATTGCCATGAGATTTTGCTGGCCATCTAGCTCATCTGGTCAGAACATGGTGCTATGAATCTGAGCCCCAGTTCAGAACTGGGTGAGGCCCCAGGCTTCCTTCTTTTGGGGGAGAAGCATTGCTCTTTGCATGCAGAAGGTCCCAGACTCAATATGCAGCACCTTCAGGTAGGCCTGCTGCTAGTCAGTGTAGACCAGGGGTTGTCAACCTGGTCCCTAGCACCCACTAGTGGGCGTTTCAGGATTCTAGGTGCGTGGTAGGGGGTTCTACGGCAGAAGCTGAATCTTCCTTTCATCGAGCACTGGTGAGCGGTAAGGAAATTTTACCATCAAGAAAGATGCATTAGTGGGTGGTAGGTATTAAAAGGTTGACTACCCCTGGTGTAGACAATGCTATACGAGATAGACCAGTGATCTGACTCAGTTTTCCTGCATTCTGATGAAAAGGAGTCTGTGTTCTCACATTCACAAATGCCAGAATCATTGCCACAGTAGCAATGTAGGCAAAATACGTGCGGGGGGCGGGGGGGGACCAACAACCACAAGGATAGGGACAGAGAGGTGTGTGACATGAGCTAATTTTGAAGGGGGAAAACAGCCCCAGCGCCACACTTTCAGACACCTTCCATGCTTAGCAACCGCGGGAGCGCTGTCATCGCCAGGTCCCTGGATCTCCCTCTAACAAAGTGTCGTGCCTGGCAGATGATTTGAGATATTATAAAGTCAGTAAATATTTGAAAATGGAATAATAACTTGTTAATTATAAATTTTAATTGAGAAGCACTTCAAGCCAATATTACATTTTTGACAGTCTGCAAACTCCTTCCTGCATGACACCCAGGAAAAGAAAGGAAAAGTGGCTGGATGGATCGAGATTACAGACCTCAATCTGCCCCTGAGCATCACAGAGGCCTCAGAAGGAATCCAGGCCTGCCACCCCACCCCACCCCCCCACTCCTCTCTTTCACTCTGGGAAGATTAAAGAGTGAAAACTCAGGAACTGCCACTCAGACCACCACTTAAAGACCCTGCATGGCTGCTTTCATCCAGACATCCACAGCACTGTACCCCATGATAGGGTGAAGAAGAAAAAGACTCACTTCAGTGCTACTATACCCTATTATGGGAAGGTTGTAGGTGGAGGGCCTGCCACTACTCATTGATTTTGGGGGAGGTGTTTATTTCCTGCCAAGCTAGACAAGGGCAGTACAGCTCACACATCCTTCCAGGGTGTTCCTTTAGAGCAGAAAAAGAAATCCTCAGGCCCAGAGGTGAAATGCAGCCCTCGTTAATTTTGCCCATGGCCACACCCATCACTTGTCCTGTTCCATAGGCTCTTCCCAGGCTGGAAAGTTTTCTTGCATTGTGATAGTGCCTCTTGCTTGCCCAGATAGAGGATAGATAGAAACCTCTGGCTGGAATGTAGCCTACTGCAGAAAGGTAGGATCCTCCCCCCCCCCGGCTGCCCAGTCAACCTTTGCCTCTGGTGCCACCCACTGCTGGCAGGTGGCCACAGGAATGCCCTCCATGATGAAATGAGGCCCCCCAGGCTGAAAAGAGCTCTCTATCCTTGATTTAGAACTACTACCTAGACCACAGAGCCTCCCCAGAAGTATCCCTTTGAGGCCTGTATCTAGGAACATCACAGCCCCACATCTCAGAAGCTGCTCTCTCAAAACTACCTTGAGTACATTTTCACAAAGGCTGCCTGCTCAACTGATTCCATCATGCAATGGGCCTCACGGCCACAAGATATAGTGAGGCCTGCTGGCTTAGGTGGGCTTTAGATTGGACTACACTTTCAAGTGGGTTTGGCAAACTCATATGCAGCTGGAGGAGGAGAGGTCTATCTGTGCCCATGTCCTGATCCCTGAGGTGGTGATGGCCCAGGCAAGATAGCTGAAACGGGTTCAGCGCTTCCCAAGTCAGTTCCGCGCTAAGGCACAAAGTCAGGACCCTGGACAGCGTCAGCAGTGCATACTTTAAGAGCAGGCGTTTCAGAACCATGGACAGTGACTGTCTGGGCACCAGCTTTGGAGAATTTTGAGCACTGCAGCCTGCTGCTTATGAAAGCAAAGGGTCCCTCTCTAGACACTAGGGCTTGGAGCAGTGGAGAACAGAGCTGTTGGTGCTCTGCAAGGCTTTTGTTATCCTTGGAGCAATTAGGAGTCCATTCCTCAGAGTCCACAGCCAAGCATACGTTCTCAGGTTTGAGGATTGGGGGTTTGTTTGTTCTGGAATCGGATGCCAATAGCAGAATGGCTCAGTGAGTAGGTGGGTTCATCTCCTTTGTGAAGCTTCTACTGCTTGGGGATTCTGAGGGCTCAAGACCATGACAACTGCGATGAGCATAATCCTAGAAGGATCATTGGTTCTGATCCAGTAGGAGTCTTTTTTTTATCCAGGCTCTCTGGCAGCTCTGAGATCAATGAAAAACTCCCTCTACTCCATTTGCTAATGGTTTGCCTGAGCCCCATAGTTTTATATTCACCTGCTGATGTTTCAACATTCAGCTGTTGGGAATCCTGCTTCGGAGAGCGAGAAACTCCACTCCAGGCTGTCCCAGAATGCAACTGCTAGCCTGGCAGAGCCACCAAAAGCCCCTGATTAGCAGAAGCTGAGAGCGGTTGCAAACATGTGAGCCCCCAGCACTAATGAAGAGGGCACGGCGGAGGAGCTCCAGCGGGCTCCCTTTCTCCACGCAGTCAGAAAATATTTTACGCAACATAGCAATCTAATTAAAAAACGTTGATTTACTCAAGAGCTCTCATTTGATTGTTGATTAATACTAATTATATACATAAATCCAAGCTGACCCAGGGCTGAGAGATGTTCAGTGCATCATGTAAATCAGCCCTGGTGGGGTGGGCCAACAGCCTCTCCTCTCTCCCCTCTCCATCATATTCTAGCAATTTATCGCTCTTTGAAATTCAGCGAGAAGTTTCTCAGATGAAATGGGAAGCCACATTTCTGAGAGTCTGTGCATGGGTGCGTTGGAAGGGTTGTGCATGGCGGCTTTGCACATTACAAAGCAGGCGGGGCTGCCACCTCCAGCCCAAGACAGTCGCCTCCCATTGAGCTGAGCTACTCTGCTACACCCAACTTCCCTATGTCTTGGTCCGAGCCCATGACACCCTGTGCCTAAGCCAGGACTGTTGACCCAGTGTGTGGCAGGTGTGAGAAAGGTAAAGTCCATGCTAGGGATCATTAGGAAAGGAATTAAACATGAAACTACCAACCTCCTATTGCCAACAATACAAGCCTATGGTGTGGACGCATTTGCAATAATATGTACGGTTCTGGTCACCTCGTGTCAAAAAGGATATTGTAGAGTCGGGGGAAAGTTCGGAAAAGAGCAACCGAAATTATCAAGGGGGTGGAGCAACTCCCCTATGAGGAAAAGCTGCAGCATTGAGTACTGTTTAGTGAGTAGGGCAGGAGACATGACAGAGAAATCTAAGACTAAAAGTCACAGGCCTCCAATGAAGCTGAATGTTAGAAGATTCAGGGCAGATAAAAGAATGCATTTCTTCTTGCAGTGCATAGTTAAAACTATGGAATCCACTCCTGCATGAGGCAGTGATGCCCACCAACTTTAAAAGCAGATTAGACAAACACAAAGCTCTCCATGGCTACGAGCCACAATGGTTATGTTCTTCCTCTGCTGTGAAGCAGTATGCCTCTGAATGCCGGTTGCTGGGAATCAGAGGTGGGGAGAGTGCTGCTCTTGCACTGTTCTATAGGTTCTACTTATGGGGCTTCCCATTGGGGCTGGCCATTGTGAGAACAGCATTCTGGACTAGATGGCTTTCCTGTGGCCTGATCCAGCAACCAGGCTTTCCTTGTGTCCTTACGTTGGCATCAGTCTGGAGCTAATGAGAGTTGCGGTCCAAAACTTCTGGAAGGCAACAGGTTGGCAAAGGCTAGTCAGTTAGTCACACTGGCAGGAACTCCCAGCATCTTGGGTGGAAAGAGACTTTTTCCCAGTCCTGATATCCAAGAGATATCAGGAGATGCCCTGATATGTGAGATATGTGCAGAGGAGGGCGATCAAGGTGATCAAGTGTCTGGAAACCAAGCCCTATGAGGAATGGTTGAGGGAGTTGGGTATGTTTATCCTGGACAAGAGAAGACTGAGAGGAGATAGGAAAGCCATCTGAAGAGCTGTCACATGGAAGATGAAGCAAGCTTGTTTTCTCCTCCTCCAGAGGGTAGGAACCAAACCAATGGCTTCAAGTTACAAGGAAGGAGATTCCAACTAAATATCAGGAATAACTTTCTGACTATAAGAGCTGTTCCAACTTTGGAACAGACTACCTTGGAAGGTGGTGGACTCTCCTTCCTTGGAGGTTTTAAAGCAGAGCTTGGATGCCCATCTGTCAATGGTGCTTTAGCCGAGATTCCTGCATTGCAGGGGGTTGGACTAGATGACAATACTATGATTCTGTCATTTGAACTAGAGGTGTCAGGGTTGGAACCTGGGACCTTCTGCCTGCTCTGCCCCTCTGCTCTGGCCCTGCGTGCTACCTACAGATCACAACCATCATGCGCCCATCATGCCTTTGTTGTATCTCACCCTCCCTCGCCAACCCCTACCCCAGGAGATGTGTGAGCTCAGTATGCAGCCAGGGTGGTGAGCTCTACATTTAGCACTGTTGTGCCTCCCTTTGTCACCCTCCCTTCTAAAATACAAATGGATTCAAAGGAGAGCAGGAGCAGTAATAAGACCAGGTTACCTCCCTTGAGCCCCGTTTCCTGGCCTCTGGGCTACTTCTGCTTTTGCATCCAGGCTCCAAAGAGGGCCCTTTCCTCCTCTCTGCCCCAGGCTCCAAAGGAACCTCAGGAATGCCATTTATTTATTTATATCACTTCTGAGGCATCAATTAATGATGACAAGGCAATTAAAGTGGGACACCAGGCAGGGAGAGCAAGCAGGAGGCGGCTTTCCCCCCCCCTTCCTTTCCTTTGGGCGGAAATCTATTCTATCTTCCCAATCAGATTTCATTAGTGCAAAACACCCCAGCAAAATGTAGCAATCAAGCTGTACGCAAAGGTCGCTGGAATGAGCCCGGACATGACACTCAGTTTAGGACTAAGAGAGGTGCAGAAATTAATTCTATTTGTCTTCCAGAGCAGCAGTGCCACCAAAGGAGGGACTGACAAGCGGGGGAGGGAGTTAAGCTGCCAGCTTGGATGCTTCCCAGCAGTCCACATAGTTATAATGGGGAGGCTCTGGGTAGCATACATTTCCCCCCCCCCAACCACAAACATCCACATGCAGGTAGTGTCATCAGGAATCCCAGAGGCATCACCATTCCCCAGAAAGCCCACTCCCATCCCTAAAGCAAGTGAGTCAAGATGGGAGATCAGGAATAATATTGTTGTATGTTTTGGGGGGGGGGCAATTTGGATTATCTCCTTGGAACATTTCCAGGTCTGTGATGCTGTATCCAGTGAAGATTCGAATCTAGTAGAAGAGCCTTCTGAACTGGCCACTTTTCCTAAGCTTAGCTGGCCACTCAAGTGTTCCCATCCGAATCTCAAAGAATGAGCTAGGTTGCAGCAAGAGCTACAACTAAGTGATGGCACTCTTCAGGAAGGAGGCAGGAAATTTCCCCAACCACCTCACCTAGCTGGATGACACCTCATCCTAGGAAAGAGAACCATCAGCCAAAAGGGGCTGTTTAGTTGTGTGTTCCAACAGCATTAGGAAGGCACCGGTTTGAACCCCCCTGGCTGACAGCTACTTTAACAATTTTGGAGGGGGGAGAATAATTTACAAGGCAGAAGGTAGCTTGTTTCTAGACCTATCTCTCAAAATCAGAAACCCTAGGCACCCAACAAGGTATGTACTTTAAAGCTTCAAGTATCTTGACCAGGGATAGCCACACAGTTGTTCGCCTATCAATGCCAGCAGCGGGAGGCATTCCACCTATACAGAATGAAGCGGAAGGCATTCCTCAAATCTCTTTTGAAGGAAGCAATTCCACAGGGTGGGTGTCACAATGGAGAGGATGTCTGTACAGGATTCAAGGGAACCTTGTGAGATGAAACAGGTTAACTTTTCCCCCGCCCCGCACCTGCTTGGTCCAGTTCCTGCCACTGAGTTGGAGAGCATCATGCTTCTCCCTGCTCCATTTGTCATCCGTGTGTGGCTGAAGTCATGCTCAGGAGCAACCCTTCAGCCTGTCTCAGGCCCTGGCACATCCACTGACAGATTGTACAATATCTCCAGCTTGTTCTAAAGTTATTTCACATCAGAAATGGCTTTATCTTCCCTCCCTTTGCTTCTCCTCGCACTCGGATAGGAGTAAGATAAAACACATTGCCACCATCAAAATATTCCAATTTGAAGCCAGGATATTTATTCAGGATGTCCAGCATTTTTAATAGTGATTTATTCTGCATACTTCCAGTGCTGAAAAGATACTGAAAATGTAACCTTCATTGGCATGGCTTGGGGGGGGGGGGAGAGACCCAGCTGACAAAACTTCTGAATGCCGCATCAATCACCGCTGACATTTGCGAAAGCAGCGTCCCAGGAAATAAACACTTTCAAATATTCTCTCCCCCTGCATTTTTTATTCCGATTATGCTCTGCCACAATACCAGCCCTATTTTACAAGTCGCCTTTTTATGATAAAGATAGGAGCGTCTTAATGGAATTGTGTTATCAGGCACAGCCCGTCCAACTGTTCAAATAAGATACTGTCTACGGGCTGCTTACCTGGAGCAGGCGGCAAGAAATCCCATGCAAAAGAGAGAGATGGCATATTTCACCCCGACAGTTAAGCTGGCAGGCTCCTTCAGGCAAGGAACATTCCTGGCTTTTCTGGCTTTTCACAAGGAGTTGCAAGGAGAGTTTCCGGGCCTCTCTGCTCCCTGATGGCACAGTGCAGCTGCACTCTCCTTAAATCCTGAGGGATTCTCTGCCAGGGTTCCTGCAGCTGTTTCCCCTCAACAGGCTGTTTTGCCCCAAGTAGTAGTTCTACCCAAGGAGGCTGGGGGAGGCAAGGTTTCTAGCCAAAGATTCTAGACCATGTACAAGTCAGGAGCCAAGAGGCAAAGTAAGGATAAGCAATGGTCCCATTGCTTAAGGGTCCTTACTGAGCACATTGGTAACGGAGGGGGGGGCACACAAAACCGACCGAAGTCCCTGAAACTGTGCATGCACTGCTCTCACAGCATGATGTTTGGAAATAATAATGAACAGGAGACTGGGGGATTCCAAATAGATCTGTCTGCCTTCAAAAACAAGAGAGAGCAGGTGACTCAGGACTCTGGGAGTCTGGTGGCCTGTAAGGTGAACATGGCATGAGATGGGCACCAAGAAAGGAGATGCCTGGCGTATTTGGATCATGAGTGGCACTTATGGAAGGCATGAAAGTGGTGATTTAACACAGCCAGGCTTTATCGCTGTCTCCCTCTTACTTTTGTCAGTAATTTGCACGCAGGACAACCAGGGAATTCATTCTGCTGGTGGTTACTGCCATCTGCTATAAATAACTCCCTTTATGATTATTTTTAAAGCAGATACTTTGCATTTCCATGCAAAAGTGAGGAGGGGGAACCCACATCAGAAGAGGATGTTCTTGTAGACAAAGGCACAGTGGAAAGGAGAGACTGGGGGGGAGCGGGGGGGCTGTGGAGGAGTGGGGAAGCCTTATCCTTGGTCACAGCCAGCATCTCATCAGAGGGTGGGGCAAATTTGGGGACCCGTCCTCCTCCACCACCCCTCAATAAGATGAGAGACTTCTGCACAGAGGTGAGTTTGAGTAGCTCTCCTCTCCCCAAAAATCCCCCTTAGCTGAACTCCAAATTCATTTTGACTCCAGCTTAAAAATGCCAAGCAGCATTTTCGGACTTTATCATCATTCAGCAAGCTGAGTCACAATCAGAACAGTGGAGGGTACAGTGGTCGGTGAGCTGGACTAGGATGTGGGTGAGATGGGGGTTCAAATCCCCACATGGCCATGAAAAAGCTCACTGAGGGACCTTGGGCCTCTCAGTCTAACCCAAGCATCCCCAAACTGCGGCCCACCAGATGTTTTGGTCTACAATTCCCATGATCCCTAGCTAACAAGACCAGTGGTCAGGGATGATGGGAATTGTAGTCCAAAACATCTGGAGGGCCGAAGTTTGGGGATGCCTGGTCTAACCTCACATGCTTGGTGTGGGCATTAAATGGGGAAGGGGAGAACCATGGAAGTCATCTTGAACTCTGGGGGGAGGGGGGAGGTTCTCCCCAAAACATGGTTCCTTGTTGGCTTGCAAGATTTTATTTATTTATGATATAGGGCACATATATCATTGTCTGGAAGAAGAGAAGGGGAAGAGGAAGAGGAGGAAGAGGAGGAGGAGGAGGAGGAGGAGGAGGAGGAGGAGGAGGAGGAGGAGGAGGAGGAGGAGGAGGAGGAGGAGGAGGAATGAGTGGTGGTTGCAGTGGTGTGTTTGGGGGTTGGCCCACAACCAAATCTGACCAATGGCCTCCAAGGCTAGTTGGTGGAACAGGAAGATTGCAAAGCTACAATCTGGAGCCTTCAAGTTCAGGAGGCAGAAGGTACAGTCAACAAGCTTAGGCAGAAGGCGAGGCTCTTTGCATTTATGCCAGGGCGGACCATTCCAGAGACTCCATCCTGCTTGCCAATCACAGGCACCAATATTCCTTGTTCCCTTGGTGCACTCACCATCCTGGGTAGTTCATTCAGTAGGTTCCCAGCTGCAGGCCTCACCATGAGGCTGGCAACGTCTGTCCTGAGAGGTTTCCTCTGTGGGAAATTCAGAAGCGGAACAAGTTACCTTGTCCCTAGCGGAGTGCAGAAGGAGCGGCCCCGAGCTTGCCCCCTCCCTCACCCTGGCGATTTTGTAAATGTGAGCCAAGAGCAGATCAGGACAGCCAAATCCAATGGGAGCACTTTTGAGTCACCGCTTCCTTCTCCTCGTTTAGCCCAGGCTTGAATCCGCTTGTCCCATTTCTGACAGCAGAACGCAGACAGGCAGAGTCAGCACAAAAAGCTGACAAAATGATTCATGGCCCTGAGTTGGGCAGATAACCCTTTTTAGCAAAAAATAATAATAATATTAAATTAAATTAAACTGATGGCATGATACTTGATCCGAGAACATACCGGGTTGATTGCACTGGTCAGGCGCCAGCATCTAAGAAACCCAGAGATCTGGACCAGGGGGGGGGAACTGCAGAGCCCCCGCGGCTCCTGTCAAAAAACCACCCTGCCACTTCCAAGGTTATGGCAAGAACTTTCTTTAACCACTTGCGCATTTCCTTCCCCGGAATTCTCCATATCGAAGCTTCGCATCAGCCCCGTCATCCAGGAGGCAACAGTTAAGAAAACACCTGTCAGAGGAAGGACATGTTCCCCCTGTAATTTCCTTCATAAATTGCATCGCTCTTACAGCAGAAGCTGATATATTGTAAAAGAATCTCTGGAAAACATCAATCAGCTCAAGAAAAGGAAGGCGGCAGTGGGGTGGGAGGGAGGGAGGGAAGCCACGCAGCCTTATGTTGTAAGACCAACTGGTCAGGCTAACCCAGTCTCTTGTTTCCGGCATACGTCACAATATTGCAGGTGATTTATGCAAGGTCCAAGGCGTCCTGGTCATTCATCCTGAATTCCATGGCTACAAAATTGTACCATGGAAATGGACTCTCAGAACACTTGTTCAGCAACTCAAGATTCACAAATTTCATTAAAAAAAACAACAGCGGGTTTCTAGCCCTTATAAAGGCAATTCACAAACTAGGCTGGGCTGTGAGGTGTTAGCCTGGATAGCTCAGTTGGATAGAATGTGGGTTATTGCATGTGCCTTGAAAGAGTAAGCCACTCGGAGGGGTCATTCAGCAATCCTGACCCCTCCGAGTGGGACAGCTCCATTATTATTATTATTATTATTATTATTATTATTATTATTATTACTAATACTACCATTACTATCATCATCATCATTAAAATTTGCATACTGTCCTATAGGCACAGGGCAGTTCACAAAATAAATCACAATATAAAAGCAAAACAACCCAATAATCCCCCCTCCCCAATACGTTTGTCAATCAGCCAAAGGCCTTGTTAAAGAGGAATGTTTTTGCTTGGTGCCTAAAGGTTTATAATGAAGGCGCCAAGTGAACCTCCCTGGGGAGAGCATTCCACAGATAGGAAGCCACTGCAGAAAAGGCCCGTTCTCATGTTGCCACCCTCCACCCCTATCGTGGAGGAGGCACACAAAGAAGGGCACATTGGACATTGGTTCTCCCCCACCCCCTTTGCCTCAGTGTGGCACTGACCACAAAATCCAGCTTCTTCAGATTTAATTTTTATTCATTTTTTTTAAAGCAAGTGTTTCAGAGGTGTGCTTGGGAGCCAAAGTAAACCTTGACTAAGATTTCCAGAGGTCGGGATGGGAGGAAGAAAGCTTTAGTGCCCTCTTCCATCCTCATCGGTGGAACTCATGTCGCAAGAGGTGGTGATAATTAGGGGCTTAGCTCCAGCTCACAGCTGCCTTGAAGAGCTGGACGACTAATAATAATAATAATAATAATAATAATAATAATAATAATAATGGGCAATTTCTTGACAGACTCCTGTTCATTAACACCACACCCATGAAGCCTCCAAATTCATAGGACGCTCCCAGAACAGCTTGCAAATATCACTGATGACAGCCACAGTTCACGACACAAAAGGAAAAGGAGATTGGGAGGGGGAGGGTGGAAAGCAAACTTAGGCAACAGTTCTTGGTTGCAAAGTTCTTGCGATGGGCGGTTGGAATGGAAAGACTGCAGAAGGAAAGGAGGAGCCAAAAGCTGCTGGTCTTTCAGCAGAAGGGATGGAGGGGGCCTGCAGCCCCCCCACTTCCCTCCCTCCCCTTGAGCCTGATGAAACCATTGCCGCGGCTGCCTCCCCACCCACCCCCCGATCAACTTCGCAACTCAAAATTTCATTATCTATCCAGAAATGATACATTTCAAGCATATATTAGAGAGACCTTTGAGCTCAGGAGGGTTCCTTCTCCACTCTTCTTTTACATCAAGCAACCGGCTTTTCAAAATAGATTATTTTTCCCCCCCAAAAAACCCAAACATAAATCAGTAGCATCACGATTCCGAGCCTTATCAAAATGTCAAAATCCATTTTGCTGTTAAGCTTTGCTCCAGACTAGGGAGGCAACACCATTTATGGCAACAACAACAAAGAATACCCCCCCCCCCCGCAAAAAAAACTATGCAAAGGACAAAAATATTGTATGAATTCCACTCACACGCAGAAAAGCAAAAGACAGTTTTGGCAAGCCAGAGCCTCTTTTGATTTTGTGAGCATGCCTAGAAGTCTCTGCGGAGCAAACAAACAACCCTTTGGGGTGGGGGGGGAAGAAACTGAGAAGGGCCATTTGGCCCCAGAGGATGAAAGAGATTATTCCTTCCTTTTGTTTCAAGAGTTTCTGGACTCAGTTCAGGCAATACTGTTTCACAACATGGTTTACAATCAAAGAAGCCCAGAAATAAACCATTCAAAAAACAAAAACAATTAACACACCAAATTGCCTCCAAGAATATAAAAAAGCAGAATAAGACAAAATAGCCCATCTAAATCTTCTGCATGCCATTGTTGTAGGTCAGGTTATCTTCAAACTTTGCAGAGCCAGGACCTACTTTTAACCCACAGATCCATTTGGGGGATCCATTTCATAACCTTTTACCATTTATCTTCATGGAGCAAGTGCTCCTGTTGTGACCCACCTGGGATCAGGCCACAAGCCACTAGTGGGTCCCAGACCACAAGTTGAAGCCCAGTGGTCTAGGTGAATCCCCAAAGGCCACAAGTCATGCCTTCACCTTAAGAACACAAGAAGAGTCTGCTGGATCAGGCAGATGCCCCATCTAGAACAGCATCCTGTTCTCACAGTGGCCAGCCAGATGCCTCCATGGGAAACCCGCAAGCAGGACCTGAGCACAACAGCACTCCCCGCCCCTGCAGTTTTCAGCAACAGGTATTCAGAGGCACACTCCCTTTGACAGTGGACGTAAAACACAGCAATTGTGGCTAATAGCAACAATCCTCTTTGTCCTCAGTGAAGCTGTCCAATCCTCTTTTAAAGCCATCCAAGTTGGTGGTCTTCACTGCTTCCTGTGGGAGGGAGTTCCCCAGTTTAACTAGATGTTTCTTGAAACTTAATCCTTTCCAGGAATTGCACCAATAAAGGGGAGATCAAATCATTGCGGTTCAAACCAGTGAGGCGTACATAGAAAGGTACCACAGTTTCACCAATGGCAGTGACCTCAGACATGGGGCTTCAAGGATCTGGTCCTCTATCTGGGGATGAGCAGCCATTGCTCCTCTGCCGTGCAGGGACAAAGGTACCCAGACCACCCAAGCAGCCAGGCTAAGCCCTCCGTGGAGGTATGTCACCAGTTGTCCACTCCGCCCAGCCTTGGCCCCACCACATCCCCCACAAGGAAACGGGGTGCCAAGGAGCTCTGGACTCCAAAGCAAAGACAAGGCCTCTTTACGAGATCCACTCCTCCTTAAGTGTCATAAATTGACAACAGGGAGGAGGAAGAGGATCCTGGTAAGGGGTGTAGCCGGGACTGGGACACACTGGGGCAAGCTGGGGATGGGGAAGGAGAGGTTGGTGTAGGAAGTACCCACGGGTTGATGGGAGGATGGAGAGGGGATGGGGGTCAGTGCACAGGAACCAGAACTGTAGGACTCATCACCTGAGCCAGAGGAGCTCCTTTCTCCCCAAACACGGCAGGCTCAGAGGCATAGGGAGCAGCAGGAGGGAAGCTCTAGGACAGGCATCCCCAAACTGCGGCCCTCCAGATGTTTTGGCCTACAAGTCCCATGATCCCTAGCTAACAGGGCCAGTGGTTGGGGAAGATGGGAATTGTAGTCCAAAACATCTGGAGGGCCGAAGTTTGGGGATGCCTGCTCTAGGAGGCTGAGGCAGGCAAGGGTAGCTGGCCAGGTGGGGCTTGTTAGCTCTGGGAGGAGGGGTGTGATTCCTCAGCTGCAGTAGGCTCAGGACAGGTGAGGGTCACCTGCCTCGCCAAGCCCAGATGCTGCCATCAGCAGGCAAAGTACACAAGGGAAGCAGAGCTGAGCTGCTGTGTCTGTTCAATTTCCCACATTGGTTGGGTCATGGCTTGGATGGTCCAGGGAGCTCTTCAGGACTGTGCTTGTGCCGGACTAATCTCCATGCACCCTGGCCCTTGGATTGGCTGCAGAGGCAGGAACCTGGTCTCACTGGACACATTGGCCTGCTGGACTGCATGCAAGCATCTGCTGTGGGATCGCACCCTCCTGCAGGACTGGCCGCCAGGTACCCTGTGGTTCAGAACATTAAGGTGTGCATCAGTTGAGTTACAGCCTCTGTAACTCAAGTTCTCTGCAGAGCTTAGACCTGGCTAACTCCTGGCCACCCTGTTGCCAAACATCTACCTGCCACCACCTGCTCCTTCCCGTTTTGTCCCTACACCTCACCCCACAGCTTCAACTGGTCAAAGGATGCTGAACGCCTGAAGCCAGCCACTGACTATGATGCAGTGGCTCCAAGCGGGTGATGGGGAGGACGACCACACCTCCATAGGTCCTCCTAGCATCCCCCTGACCTGGGACTGAAGCCAGGTGGTCCTTCCACAGATGCAAGAAGCCCGTCCACCCACCCTTCCCACAAGTCCCCGATTTCCTTTGTCCTTGTGTGTTGTTTATTCCCCTTTGTTTACTTGTCTGCACAGCTCAAGCTGGAGGGAAAGCACTACTGCTAAGAAATATAGTCAGAAAGCCCACCTTAGCCAAGGTGCAGCTCCAATTCCAGCTTGACGGAGATGTAATCAAAGCAGCTGCAGGATATCTGCAGGAATTGCAACCCGGAGGGGGTGGAGGGGGGGCTCCTAGCAGGAAATCTTCGCAATCTCCCAGAGAGCGCCAAGCTTATCTTGAGGTCACAGCTAATTATGGAGACTAATTTTTTTTCCTCTCCCCTCCTCTCACTCCAAACTGAATCATAACACTCTTAAGATCGAATACATTTATTACAGTGACTCTCAACCAGAGAGTATTAAAAGGAGGTGGGGGGGACTTGTGAAAGTGACTTTGCAAATTGCCAAACAGTCACCAACCTAATGAAGCAGGTCTTCTGGAGTGACTGAGAAATAATTCCTTGTATTATCAGGATAGCTACCGAGTGCACAGGAGCGAGGTTCGGTGGAAAGAGAGCGGAGAAACAGCCACAATCTGCAAAATGTTAATCCGTGGCCTGAATCGCACCAGAGCTCTCTGGGAAAGATTAAACTTTGCTGCTGCATGGCGAAGGAGGCTTTGGCCATTAGCAATGAAACACAGCATCTGCAGAAATGGTCCTACTGGTTGTGAGATCACTGGATATGCCAATCACGCGCTCTAGCTTTTCGAAGTGCTTCCGTGGCCTTTGATGACTGGTGGCTACTTACACGCCTACATCGAAGTGAGGTCATCATTTGTCACTGTCAAAAATGGGGTTTGTGAATATGTGGGATGTTGCTGCAGGGCAGGTGTGAGTGAACTCCAAACTCCCATCAGCCCCAGCCAGGAGGGACAATGGTCAAAGATTATTGGAGCTGTTCTCCCAACAACATTTGGAGTAAGAGCTCATTGGCAGAGCATCTGCTTCCTAGGCAGAAGGTCCCAATCCCCGGCATCTCCAGGGGGACTTTGGAACACCTGTCTTCAAACTCGGAGAGCTGCTGCCAAATGGATAGATAGACCAAATGGTCTGATTCAGCAAAAGGCTACTTCCTATGCTTTTATGGAGGGACACGGGTTCCCTGTCCCAGCTGGAACCTGGAAAATGAGTGACTCTGTCTGACTTGCGGTTTTGGCTCAGCATCGCCTCGCTGAAGCAGCTGATGGCAGTCAATGAAGCGAAACCTCTTTTTGCCTTGATAACCAGGCCAGCCACTGGCACCCCTTTCTTACCGAGCCTCAGTGCCAGGCCCGCTCGGCAGGAAACGGTTCCAGGGTAAACAAACCCGGTAATTGAGGCAAATCATTTAGATGGCTTGATCCATAGAAGCAATTTTTTATCAAACAAAAATCTGCATTCCAAATTCATTCAACCTGCTGTGCTGCCCTGCTGGGCAAAACGACCTGGAAATGAGAGTTCAATGTTAGTGTGAAGGATAAAGCAAAGTCGTCCAAGCCCAAATGATGTCAAGGAGAGAGAGAGAGAGAGAGAGAGAGAGAGAGTTGGAGTCTCATTTCTGGGAGGGGGAAGTGCAACTGTCAGCTTCACCATGCAAGTGTGAAAACAACTTACCAAAAGTGGCATTCCACCTTGTAAAAGTAGAAGCAGTAACAAGAATAATAAGATTGATTGATTGATTAGTCCAGCAGGGCTGCTATTATCAAACGAAGTGAATGCATCTTGCCCAGCACTTTTTTTGCTATTAGTGGGGTAGTCAGGGTCTCCTGGGAAGCCCCCCAGCAGCTCACAGCAGCACGATTCCTTCCCTAGTTGGGTCCTCTTCCCGCCCCATAATGTATAATTAAAGGTAAAGGTACCCCTGACAACCAGGTCCAGTCGTGTCCGACTCTGGGGTTGCGGCACTCATCTCGCTCTATAGGCAAGGGAGCCGGTGTTAGTCCGCAGACAGCTTCCAGGTCATGTGGCCATCATGACAAAGTTGCTTCTTACAAACCAGAGCAGCACACGGAAACGCCGTTTACCTTCCTGCTGTAGCGGTACCTATTTATCTGCTTTCACTTTTGATGTGCTTTCGAACTGCTAGGTGGGCAGGAGCTGGGACCGAGCAAGGGGAGCTCATCCCGTTGCAGGGATTCGAACCGCCAACCTTCTGATCAGCAAGCCCTAGACTCTGTGGTTTAACCCACAGCGCCACCTGGGTCCCAATGTATAATAATTAAACATACAAAAATACTTGCAAGCGGGGGGGGGAGGTGTTTTTGACAGCATGACACAGCATAGTTGCTCTATACTGGGGTACCACTGCCAGGAATTGGGGATACACACTGCCAGGAGCAGCGATGTTGCCCTGGTTCCCACCCAAGCCCAAACCACAGAAGTGTTTACGTGTAAGCAAAGAAGAAAACTTTTATTACAGCAGTCCGCCAGTGCAAATGCAGTGGGCTAGAAAAGAGCAGAATCTAGTCCAGGAGCTCTCAAGAGGCATGATAATGGACCCAAATCCTGGAACTGGAAGTTGAGAAAACTGGATAGTGTCACAAGTAAGGCGCTTGTGGGAATTCTGAGGGATGTTCAACAGATTTTGACAAGATCACCAGGAGAGAGAGAGAGAGGGGGGGGGGGACTTCACATCTCTGCAGCCAAGGGCTTTGTCACAGGAGCAGCCCCCCCCCCACACACACACACACAAAGACTCCATTTCCCAGGGTGTCCTACAGATTGCAAAAGCCTTTACATGTCTCACCTGCTTTACACACTCCACTTGCAGCTGAGTTCTCCCATAATCTGCCTCCTGGGCAGATGGCTAATCACAAGCCAGAGCACATACCTCTCTCTGCTTGCACAGGAGTTGAGTGCCACAGGACCTCCTCAAAAGAGCTTGCTGGGAGGGGAGTTACTGCAGCAGAGAACACAGAAGATGAGCTCTCCTTTAAAGGCCAGTGTCCCCTGCTCTGCTCCTTCCAGAGAGCCACCTGAGTGACGCACATAACCCGTTTTGACATCCGGCTCTATAATATGGCTCCACTCAGCTTAGCGCTGTCGGGGCATATTAGCAGCACCATCCCCAGTTTGTTCTCTCAATTATAACTCTATGAATTTTCCCCGGGAGCTGGTGACAAGGGATGGCAGCTCTTTGCTGGTGTATCCCGTGAAGGAAGAGAAATTGGTTTTGAAAAGAGCCCGATGCACGCACCAAACCGCCACCGCCGCCCCCCGCTCACCCGTCCAGTCTGATGTACCACGTTTCCCCGTCAAAAAGCAGATGCCACTTCCCGGAGCGGAAAAAAAACAGAGGAGGATGCCTGCATCATGTCATCCCTGAAGTAGCAAAGCACCAAGAGGACTTTGTGGGGTCAAGAAAGGAAATGACACAGTCTCTCAAAGCTGGAAGACGGGAATAGCAGCCTAATGCAATGCACCTGTTTTTGGACAGTAACACCAAAGATTGCAGGTGGGGGTGAATATCTGAATACTTGCCCAGGTATCTTTCAATCTAGAAATACGGTTGCACAGTCAGCACTGTTGTGACACCTGTGCAGGTCAGCGATGTCGCATTTCTTGACGGCTTTTTGAGATTTGCACCGAAGAGGTTCTACATCCAGGTGAGCAAACTTCAAGCTTGCGAGATCTACTCTGGGGTTTCCCCCGCAGAACACTGAGGTCTACCATCGGAAAAATGCAGAACTGAAAGAATTCCCTGCGCATCAGCTGTTTCAATCCTGCTTGGTTCAAGTACATGAGATAATTCCCCGTAGGTAACTTGCCGGTGCACCCAAACCTTGCAGAAAGCAAGATTAAGCTCCCTGCACATCAGGTGATAAGCAAAAGAATTCATAGGTCAACTCTGAAAGGTGGTCACGCCCATCCCTAATATATAAAAGTAATACGGAATTTTCCCCACTGGGGTGAATGGTAACAACCATTCACTTATATGGGAGATAACAACCAGTTTTCTGGAGATGTTGCTGAGGCTGAGAGTGAATTTGTCCCCAGGAGCATTGTTACAGGGTGACCTGGGAATGGCATTTCACACACACACACACACACACACACACACACACACACACACACACACACTGCATTTGTAACTTTACTTATAGAGCAACTTTCCCTCTTAAAGTTGGCCTAAATTTGCATCAGTACATACAGGAGAGCCAGTGTGATGCAGTGATTAGAATTTCAGGCTAGAACCTGGGTTCAAATCTCCACTCACTGGGTGACCTTGCACCAGTCGTTCACTCTCGGCCTAACCTACCTCATGGGGTTGTTGTGAAGAAAACAATGAGGTGAGGGAGAACCATCTATCTCACTTTGAGCTCCTTGAAGAAGAAAGTGGGACATCAATGCAATTAAAATAAACAAAATTAGCACATGCATATCATATCCCCACCTGGTCTTTTAAAGTTCTGGGACTGGCCCTGCTCTCTCCTGTCCTTAAATGACCCAGGCACCTGTACAAAGGGTAGGAGAGGTTGAGCCCCCTTGGCCTCAGGAGGCAGCCCTTACACCTTGTCCCATAGAACTTAACCGGAGCCATCCTCTTAAAAACCAGCTCCTGAATTTCTACCTGGACTCTCTGCTCGAGAGACTCAGGGCCTGAAAGTTCCGCTCCACCGAAAGAGCTATTTTTGGCTCCTCTCTTGCAGAGGATCCATACTGTGTGCCATTTTCGGCTGCAGGCTCTCCACTGGAGGCTCATTCCAAACCAAGGGCAGGAGATGAATGGGCCATTCCTATGGTAATCTCCTCCTTGCTCTCGGCCATTACTGCAGCCTGCAGAGGCAGAAAATGTTTTCTCTGAAGACAGACAACTGCAAGAAGGTGTGTGTGTGTGTGTGTGTGTGTGTGTGTGTGTGTGTGTGGCAGCCGATTGCTAGGATTCAGCTGCATAAGTACACCAGCAGCATCATGACCATTTGCTGGATTTCACCAGAAGAGGAAGAACTGAGGTTGAATCTTTGGGAAGACCAACTTAAAGACCGACTCGTCGGCTGAGCTACAGCCAGTTGTCAAAGGTCATTTCCACCAAGCCAACACAGTCATGTTTGGGGCAGGCCAAGTCCAGCTGAAATATCCCTGTAGAGGAAGAAGCACGGCTTGCACACGGCTCTCCTCCCCTGCCTCTCATAGAACTCAAATCTCAAAGCGTTTTTCCTAGCAGCAGGGTGAAAGGCCAGGACCCCGCTTCCACTTTTGATGGGCAGGGAATGGAATGACTCAAGAGCACTTCACCCTGAAATACGCTTTCCAATAAACCACAGTCCAAACCGATAAGGACATTGGCAGGATTATTGTAATAGCCTGCAGTTTCATAAGAGTAAATAATTAAAGTAGATTAATAAAAGAATAAGTTAACTTAGAATATGCAGGAAATTTAAATTTAAGGAACTTCAGAAAGAGGAGGGAGGAAGTTGAGTTTTGAAATGTTAAAATGACTGTAAAACTATTGAAATGCATATAACTGAAAATTACAAATAAAAAATAAAAATAAACAACAGTCCAATTGGGAGGCTGACACTCTCTGCTTGTCGGGTGCAGCGACAGTCTTTAGAGGGAAAGGACTTTTAAAGTGTGGTCTGCACATCCACAGAACACATGGGGGATCTCAGGCCTAGGGGCCAAATGTGGACCCCAGGAACTCTCTATAGGGCCCCTTGGGACTATCCCAGGATGCACCCCTTTCCCCAGCCCACGCCTCTCACAATCAGTGAATGTTGGTGCCTGGCTGAAGTGGGCCCTAGATCTGTCAGAAGACCTCTCTTGCTCTCCTGGGTAGAGGATGTGTGTGTGGAAACCTCTGGCACGCACCCTACTGTAGAAAGGCAAGAATCACATCCAATGCTCTGCCTGCCTTGGTATCTGGCTCTGCCCACAGCTAGTTGGGGCACTTGGGCTGAAAAGGTATATTCACACCTGCAGAAAAGCATCCTTCAGACCAACCAGATCTGTCCTTGCATCTAGCAGGCAGCTAGGCAATCAGGGAGAAGAGCTCTGGCTTAGCGCTCTCTCTGTCCCTAATTTCCCATAGAAAGGAAGATGTTGTTTGTTTTCATTCCTGTATGTTTCTCTCTCTCTCTCTCTCTCTCTCTCTCTCTCTCTCTCTCTCTCTCTCATGTGTGTGTGTTGCACCTGTGCTGTACAACAGAAAATGTTTGCAGATGATGCCGCCTTGACAGCACACTCCAAGGAAGCTCCACAGAGATTCATCAACTGCTTTTGCCCAAGGCTGCAAAGGAATTCAGCCTCACCACCAGCCTGAGGAAGCGCTCCACACATCAGCATTGGTGGCCACACGCTTGAGGCGATAGACAAATTTGTCTACCTGGGCTCCACCATAACCAGCCACCTTTCCACTGACACCAGACTGGATAAGTGTATTGGGCAAGGCAGCTACAGCAATGGCTAGCCTCTCCAAAAGGATTTGAGAGAATGTGATGCTAATGACCAATATCAAGATGAAGGTCTGCCAGGTTTGCGCACTGAACATGCTGCTTTATGGAAGTGAGTTTTGGGCAACTTTCACCTGCAGGAAGCAATGTATATCATTTGTGTATATCATAGTGCACACAGACATCCACATCTCGGCCATCAACAGGTATTTACAAAGCAATCTCCTTCTCTGTGTGCTCCCTTTCAAAGTTAATGAATTTCCAGAGGTTTTGCTCTGTTGGCCTTTTGCAGCAAAAACCCCAAAAGTCTTGTGTAGCATCTTAAAGGCAAAGTTAATGAAATAGCTAATGACCCATCACAAAGCTGCAACCCCGACCATGTCTACTCAAAAGTAAATCCCAATGAATTCAGCTGGGCTTACTCCCAGGTAAGTGCAGTGGTAGGTGGCGCGGTGGTCTAAACCACTGAGCCTTGGGCTTGCCGATTGAAAGGTTGGCGGTTCGAATCCCCGCGACGGGATGAGCTCCCATGGCTCGGTCCCTGCTCCTGCTAACCTAGCAGTTCGAAAGCACATCAAAAGTGCAAGTAGATAAATAGGTACCACTACAGCAGGAAGGTAAACGGCGTTTCCGTATATATCATTAAGAAAGGAATAGGGGAGGGGGGAGGGGGGAAGGTCACCATCATAATGCCATTATACAAATCTTCTGTGTGTACAGCTCAGTGGGTTAGAGTGTGGTGCTGATAAAGCCCAGGTTGCAGATTCGATCCCCGTATGTGACAGTTGCCTATTCCTGCATCGCAGGGGCTTGGACTAGATGATCCTCAGGGTCCCTTCCAACTCTAAAATTCTGGGATTCTATGGCCACATTTGTAAAGGCATCTGGTTAGCATAGCTGCCAAGTTTTCCCTTTTCTCGCGAGGAAGCCTATTCAGCATAAGGGAAAATCCCTTTAAAAAGGGGATAACTTGGCAGCTATGCTGGTTAGCCACTGTGTGAACACGATGGGCAACTGGCCTGATCCAGCAGGCTCTTCATATGTTCTTCCCTATCCCTAACCCTCCAGAGTGGATTTGGGGGAGACACACCAGGTGCGTTAGGGAGAGGGGGAAGGAAGTCCCACTGCATTAGCATGACTCCTTCTGCCAGCTTCTACTAATGCAAGCTTCCTCAACTTTGGCCCTCCAGATGTTTTGGGCCTACAACTCCCATGATCCCTAGCTAACAGGACCAGTGGTCAGGGATGATGGGAATTGTAGTCTCAAAACATCTGGAGGCCCGAGGTTAAGGAAGCCTGTACTAATGGAACCAGATACCCCTGATTACGAACTTAATTCGTTCCAGAAATCCGTTCTTAACCTGAAAACATTCTTAAACTGAGGTACCACTTTAGCTAAGGAGGCCTCCCACTGCCGCCACGCCGCCAGCGCACAATTTCTGTTCTCATCCTGAGTTAAAGTTCTTAACCCGAGGTACTACTTCCGGGTTAGCAGAGTCTGTAACCTGAAGTGTTTGTAACCCGAGGTACCACTGTAGCTGAATCCAACCCAGAGCTTCCAAGTACCCTGGCCACATTTATGTCTTTAAAAAATAAAATCAAAAAGCCTTGCATTTTGCGTTGTGGCCCTGGAAAGCGATGAGCAGCCAGAATAGTTCTTTCCAAAAAAAATTTTCATTTTTTTATTTCTCCGCTGGTTCATTAGCTTTTTGTTGGGCACCCTCCGAATCTAGTAGGATGTGGGGGGGGGGAGAGATAGCAGACATCTCTTTTCCATTCCTATCTTCCAAAAGGTTCATTATAAGCAGAGACGTCGGGGGGGGGGGCTGCCCTGACGCTTAGCCATCACTTTCCGAGTTAAAGAATCCCAAATCTTTTTAGCCTCTCGTTGTGTAATTCTTCTTTTTGCCACACTCAGCAGCAAGTATTTTTTATTTTTATTTTTTAAAAAAAGAAGAATATACAGTAACCTTCCTCAGCAGTTGAGCCACCAGGCAAACACTGCAAAGATATCATTAAATAGCATACAGAAACAAATACTTGGGAGATTAAATTGTTCTTCTCTGCTGACTGACTTGGCTCCTGTGCATCTGCTTTCACTTAATTTCCCCCTTTCAACATACCCCACACAACTGCAGGGTCTAGTTTTAAGAAGCTGAGGCACTCAAAACTGGAGACACTTAGAACTGGGTCTGTTCTTTTGACTCTACAATTCAATGCTCCTGCCAAGAAAGCCACGGATAGGAATCAATGTGAGATTTTGCATCAAGTTCCTTTTTTTGCGTGCTCTCTGAACGGATATGCACATGGGCACCTCGACGGCCAAACCCAACACAGACACAAAAAGATTTTGAAACAGCCATACGCACCATCACATCAAAATAGTTTTTTCCCACCCCACACCTGCTCTTTCCCCCAATGCTCAGTGATGCTTGGGAGGGGGCAAGAGCCAAATGCTGTAAGGAATCTATCCATGCTCACCACTCTGTAGGAATAAATAAATAAACAAGATACTAAGCAATGAAGAATTACTACATAGAATCATAGAGTTGGAAGAGACCACAAGGGCCATCCAGTCCAACCCCCTGCCAAGCAGGAAACACCATCAAAGCATTCTTGACATATGCCTGTCAAGCCTCTGCTTAAAGACCTCCAAAGAAGGAGACTCCACCACACTCCTTGGTAGCAAAGTCCACTGCCGGACAGCTGTTACTGTCAGGAAGTTCTTCCTAATGATTTTAAAACTGCTTTCTTCTCCCAATTCTGACTCTTGGAACCAACTCTCATTTCTGAGCCCTGGCTCCAAGTGGCTCAGCATGAAGTGGCTCAGCATGAAGACAGTGGAGCACAAATTCAGGCACCACACTGCACAGAAATAACAATAATTTTTTTTATTTCTATGCCACCCATCTAACCTGGATTGCCCCAGCCACTGTGTGCAGCTTCCAGCAAAATATATATTTAAAAAACGCAACAGAACTTCAAAACGTTTTGTAATGTAGACATTTCCAGATTGCGCACGTGTACAAAATTAAACGGAAGGTTGAAGTACAGTAACTGTTACGATGCCCCTATCTGCAACGGCTTGAAATTACCGTTCTTCTCCTCTGAAAGGCAGATGGTGGACAAACCTCAAACAGGCCTCAATTAAAAATTTTGTAAGACCACCCAAGAGACAGAAACATTGCTTTTGGGAGAGACATCCAGCCTACAAGCTGGTCCCTGGTCACTCTGGCCCTGAAACAAGAGTGTTTCCAAGGGTTGAAAGGACCCAATATGAGGAGAATGCAAAAGGTCAGCAAGATATTAATTCAGCAAAGTCTGCATCCAGCTGGTACATCAACTTGTACAGAATTCGGGGGAGGGGGGAGAGCCCTTCTCCCCGTGCCAATAGGAAGGCCGAACACCAGGCTACAAATCATCGCTGGGAATCCTACTTTCTCTGCCTGACCCACAGACTCTGATTCATTGGCCAGTCACTTGTATTTACAGTAGGGCTTAAAATATACAACCTCATTTCCCTTGTAAACACTCCATCCTCCTGCCATCTGTATCACTCAGTGTCACTTTCCCTACTAGCAGATAGAGAAAGCCTTGCCGCCGCCGCCGCTGCTGCTGCTTACTTTACTGTTGCTTCTCTGGACTGACAGCAATCAAAGAGCAATCAGAATGGAGAGGAAGAAAGGGGCAGCCAACATCAGGCTGAAGTCAACATACAGATGTGTGTTGATTTCTCCAGATCTGGGTCCCAGAGGTCAGGAGCTGGAGGCATAAGCTCAGTTCACCCATCAAGGTCTATGAGATCACTTTAACTCCCATATGCCCACTTGGCTTCTTTGATATGCAGAACCGACGCTGTTACAAGTGTCATATAATATTCACTCCCCATCTTTAAGAAATCAATGTTTTAGTGTGGTGGCAGCGACACTTTGGAACTCCCTGCCTATTGAGACCAGGCAGGCAACGTGGCTGTACTCTTTCCGATGTCTGCTAAAAACATCTTTGTTTAGTCAAACCTATCCAAACACATGGATGATGGCACATGTCTGAATCTGTTTGTAGTTTACCGTTGAATTTAATTATTTTTGAGTGTTTTAAACAGTTGTTTTTAACTGCTTTTACAGACAACTTCATTCTATTATTAGTATTATTATTTGAATTTATATACTTCCCTATACCCAGAGGTCTCAGGGAGGTTCACAGAACAAAATCAAAATATAAAACCACTAAATAAATAATCAAAGTAAAAACAACAACCCAATAACTCACCCACCCACCCACCCCAAAAAACCACATTTTAAAAGGGCATAGGATGTCAATCAAATCAACCAAAGGCCTGGTTAAAAAGGAACATTTTTGCCTGGCACCTAAAGGTGTATAATGAAGGCGCCAGGTGAATTTCCCTGGGGAGAGCATTCCACAGATGGGGAGCCACTGCAGAAAAGGCCCGTTCTCATGTTGCCACCCTCTGGACCTCTCGAGGTTTATTCTTTTATTCCCATTTGGAGAGCTCGCAGAATCCAGAGAAACTGAGAGTGATGCACTTTGGTTGATCATACACATAGACACCAAGGTCTAGGCCTCCCCAGGATGCAGAGCCAAGAGCATGTCTGAGCAGAAGTCCTGGCAATGTCCCAAGGATGGGGTTGGATCAGTTATTTAAAATGCTCAGTTGGTGGTCCAGCATTTGTGAGCACAAGCATCTCCTATGCGGTTTCCAGATCCATGTGACCCTTTGGCTGGACAGTTCCTCTATGACTAGGGGATCTAGGGGTCTTAGTAGACCACAAACGTAATATACTGCAAGTCAACAGTGTGATGCAGCAGCAAAAAAAAGCTAATGCTACTCTAGGTTACTTAAATAGAAGCATAGGGTCCAGAGCAAGGGAAGTTCTGGAGTGCCACTCTAGTCTGCCTTGGTCAGAACCCACCTGGAGTCCTGTGTCCAGTTTTGGGTACCACAGTTTAAGAAGGATATTGACAAGCTGGAATGTGTGCAGAGGAGGGTGAGCAAGAGGATCAAGGCTGTGGGAACCTAGCCTTATGGGGAATGGGTCAGGGAGCTGGGAAAGTTTAGCCTGGAAAAGAGGAGACTGAGAAGGAGATACGATAGCCACCTTCAAATATCTACAGGTCTGTGTGTGGGAGATGGAGCCAGCTTGTCTCTGCTGCTCCAAATGGTGGGACCTAAATCAATGGCTTCAAATTGCAAGAAAGGAGATGAAACATTAGGAAGAATTTTCTGATGCTGGAAAATTGGAGCCTCGGAAGGCGGTGGACTCTCCTCCCTTGGAGGTTTTTAAGCAGAGGTTGGATCACCATCTATCAGGGGTTCTTGAGCTGTGGTTCCTGCACTGCACGGGGTTGGACTAGATGACTTTCGGAATCCCTTCGAACTCTGCAGTTCTTTGATGATATGATTCTGTGACTTCAGCTACCTTGCTGCAGACCATGCTGGACAGCTCTGCAGCAGCAACCACTCAAATGGGCAGCTCCAAGCAATCTCTTAGCGAGAGCCTGAGTTTAGAGGACAACAGCTGGTGGGTGGGAACAGGGTTGCTGCTCATCAATACATATTGATGGGAATGGAAGGTGCTGTCACTAGATCTCCTCTGTGTCCTTGGGTGGGCAAATCTGGAAGTTGGGGGAAGGGGACACAATTTCCAGAGCCATCATCTTGGCAGGCTGTACTTTCCGCAAACTTTTCCCACCCTAAAGGAGGCCCTTCGTGGTTGAGAAAGCCATCTCCTCGCACCTTCCTGGATCTCGTCCCGACCCAGCCTGTGGCAGAGGAAAAGATCCTCTCTGGTGGCTTCCGGCACTAGCTGAGGTCGCCTCCTGCACCCTGGGCTTGTCACTCATGGCCGCTGCCGTCAGAATCTCGCCTCTCCCTCTGTGCATTTCGAAGATAGTCACTGACATTCAGGTTGCTTCTTCATAACATTTGCGCCTGCTGCCAGGAGGTTAATTAAAATGTGGAAATGTCACAAAGGTTCTCTGGGTGTTCATTCGCAAACCCCTTTGGCAAATCCTAAACCCATCAAACAACAGCTCAGGAGAATTAATGCGCCAAACTATCAGCATTACTTGTGGCGCGTGGGGAGAAGTCACTAGCCCTTGTTTCTTCGAAGGAGGGGGGAGGCTTGCAAAGTTTTGTAACAGGACAGGGTGAACCCACTTTCAAAAAGTGTTGTGGTTTTTTTTGGGGGGGGGGAGGCAGCAGTGAGAGGGAATTGCCCCAGTTTTTCCAATGCAAATGGAAAGCCGAGGATGTAATGGATCCCACTGCACAGCTTTGAGGTTTAAAATAATTCAGGTTTCGAAGTATGTGACTCAGAACATTGAAACCATCAGGTCTAAGATAACTCGGGTTTTTAAGTATGTGACTCAGAACATTGAAACCGTCAGGTCCTCTGTCTCCCACCCTGAATGGAACAATACCCTTTTATCTTGCCAGCTTAAGGACTACAAACATAACCAAATACAGAGCAACCATAAGCCAGAAGTCCACGAAAACAAACCATCCGTGATACCTGTCAAACCAACCCACTGCTGGTTCCTTGGCAACAAGGAATATGTTGAAGGATAAATAAATGATTGCAAGTCAGCGGTTGCTAGTTGAGAGGGCCCCTCCCTCATGGCTTGTTCTTCTCCTGCCCTCGCCTTGATCTGCTTCCTTCCCTCTTCTGCCTTCAGCTTCATCTTTCTGCTGCATTGTTGCTGTCTCCTCTTCTTCCTGCCCAGCTCCAACCAGCCTCCATTAACTAACTTCCCTCTTTCCTTTGCACACCTAAGGTCTGATAAGGTTCTTCCAAAGCAGGATGTGACTGTCCAGCCCATCACACACACACACACACACACACACACACACACACACACACACACGAAACAACTACTCTATTCTCTTTTCTGATCTGACAGACCACAGGAATAACCACAAGGCAAAGCAAAGTGGATGCTCTACGGCACTAGCCGATCCTCGAGCTGTTTCCCCCGTGGGGATGCATATGGGATGGCACAGGCTGCCCCATACCAAGGGGTGGGGCAGGGTTCAGAGGCCAAGCTGGCAAGAAGCATTAGGAAAGGAATCATTAGGAAACGACTTGAAAATAAAAAAAAGCTAGCATGATCATACCATTAGACAAGTCTACGGTGCAACAGCATTTTGGAATAGCCCTCGTTATTTCAGGGTGGTTGCTGAACTTAGTCTGTTTTAGCTCAGCTTATTAAATTTATATATCACCTCATGTAACCCAAAGAAGCCCCAAGTCAATTTTAGAAAGAGAGAGAAAGAGAGAGAATTGTGTCGTAAGATATCCATAAAAACAAAATAATGGATATACTAAAAGCTTTCTTCCAAAACCATTGAACACAAGAATTATCTATATCTACTGACCCAACCAGCAGAAACAGCTACTAGAAGCCTAGCCATTTATACAGTTCAAATGCCAGCAAATATATACAGGATATATACGGTATATTGCCTGGTACTGAAAAGATGACAGTACTCTCAGGCAGGTGAGCTCTGGGGGGCTAACACAAAAAAGACCCGTTCTTTCTTTTGCACATCCAGAATCCCTGGCCAGTGAAGTAGTCTATGGCCTTGTACCAGTGAGATACGATACGATCATCTTTATTGTCATTGTCCCATACAGAACAATGAAATTGAAAATCTACATCAAACTTACAACCATCAGCCTACTATCCGAAAATACATATCAACTCACTTCCATACATAATTAACCCCCTAAAAACTCTTAATACCCCTCCTGATTTGCCCCCTAAAACTGAACTGAGATGATGGAACACAGGAAGATGCTATCAAGGTCATTTCCCAGCCAGCCAAAGGAATGCACATGCAGAGGGTAAACCCTTCTTACTGTCAAAAATAACACTCACAGTCACTTCTACAGCTCTGGGTATCTAAGGACACCAATCTGGCATCTAGGCAGCTATTCCCAGATCAGCGCTCTACGGAGCAATTGCAGCAACAGGCAACAACTCTCCTGCCACCAGTTTATGCACTTTCCCTCGATGGGCTGCACTCACATAGCCAGAGACTGTGCCTGCATGGAAACGTCCTCTGCTCTTCCCGCTTTAGCTCTCTCCTGGTTCAGGGACACAGTGGTGCAGGAGAGGGTGGGGGAGCAGCCAGCCCTTCACTTGCGGGCCTGCCTCTTCCTCCAGCTCCAAGCTTTCCCTGCCTCTGATTCTTGCCTCTTGGCTGGTACAGTACCCCACAAACCGCTGCTCCCCTCTCCTGAGTCAGACTCCAACCCCCCTTCTTCCAGTGCACACTCATCAATGTCCTGCCAGTCAATGACAGATGCCATTGGTCCATCTCGCTGAGTGCTGCCTGCACTGGCTGGCAGTGGCTCTCTGGGATTTCAGGCCAGGTTCTCTCCTTAGCACTACCCAGGGGTGTCACCAGGGATTGAATCTGGGACCTTCTGCATGCAAAGCAGGTGTTCTCCTGAGTCTTTCTCCAAATATGGTGATAATGATGGTGATTTTACTTGTACCCTGCCCATCTGATCCCAGTCCTCCTGGTTTTGAACAAAGGCAATGTGGGCACTCAGCCAATCAGCTTCCAGAATAGGAACACAGGAAGCTGGCTTTACACCAAGTCAATCCATTGGTCAGTTTAGCTCACTATGGTCCACTCTGACTGGAAGTGGCTCTCCAGAGTGTCAGGAAGGATTGGCTCCCAGCCCTACCTGGAGATGCTCCTGGGGGGGGGGGGGTTTGAACACTTTCTGAACTACGGCCTGGCTGGGAGCTAGTGCTGTGTGGGCCACCCCCTGCACCATTCACTGCCCCCGCCATGCCCCTCCCACTGGAAAGAGCTCACTGGGGCCTCCTCCTCTTCTGTCCCCACTTGGCAAGAGGCCACATCAACAACCTCGCTCCCTAGCGCCTGCCGTTCGTTCCCACACTGCGGCTCCTGGGATGGGACACCTACCTCTCAGTTCCAAGAAGAAACAAGCATAGGGGAGTGGGTGAGGGGGGTTGAAGGGAAGGAGGGAGGGGTGGTGGGAGTTACCGTCAAGCCAGCCTGTGTGGTTGTTAGACTTTAAAGGTATATTTTTTAATTAAAAGGGGGGGGGAGACCAAAGCTGTGATGCACCGTCATAAAGCAGATAATTTTACAGCTGGATGGTCTCCCTCTGATGTACTTGAAAACCATTTTCAAGCGACATAAAGTTTAACATACCAGTACATCTGCCTACCCACTAGATTCTACATGGAATTTTAAATTTAATTATATTAAAGTATTGTTACAGAGTGCCTAGCAAGAATGCTAACCAACTGGAACTCGGGAGAAAGCCGTCCTTTCCTTTCCTTTCCGTTCCTTTTTGTTCCTTTCCTTTCTTTTTTTTCTTTGGGTCAATCTCTCTTTTGAAATCCGTTTCTCTCACAGGGGCTGAAAAATCATTTTGACACGTGGATTTATGCTACGGCTCCCTCTCCATCTATCGATTAGCGAGCAACCCAGCCTGGGCCTGAAAATGTTTATCCACTTGTATGCCATTTGCTGGCATGAGCCCTCCCTGCTCCCGGATCTTATCTTTGCCCACAAATTCAAAAACCCTCAGCTTAGAGATTGCGCAAAAAACAAGGCCAAAAGGCGGGGGGGGAGAGAGAAAAGGAACATAATCTCATTAGCAGCACAAAGGGCAGGGACTAGACAGGGGTGTTCATGGGAGCTGAAGGCAAGCAAAATATTGCCAAGACATGCAAAAGAGAGAGACCACAATCAATATTAAGAGCCAGAAGTTAGTCAAGACATGCAAAACAATATGTAAAGCAAAGCCCCACAAATTATGATTATTAATATTATTTGTGGCTAAGAGCACACATTCCAGCTGTCCCGGTTCAATCATGCTCCCTATTCTGCCTCAGCAGAGCCAACCCAAGACCTTTTGCTGCCTGAGGCCTCAATGGCTCACTCTGTCCAATGGTAGGTATAGTATGATTTTCTAGCATTGTTGTCTTCTGGGATTTCCTTGGCTTCACCAAGGACACATTTCATTGAGGAGTTTTGAACTGCTTGTGCTCTGTGCTCCTTTCTGATCCCCCTTCTCACCTCCATATGACTGGGGCCCTATCCACTGTGCTGTTGCTGAATGCCAATGGCATGTAACAACTACCGGCAAAATGATTTCTGCATTGCAAGGGGGTTGGACTAGATGGTCCTTGTGGTCGATTCCAACACTACAATTATATGATCAGTTGCTGATTTTTTGGGGGGGGAAGTAAGATGGTGGAGAGGGCTGTGGAGTTTCGGGAGAATACTGATTTCCTATATCCATTTCAATCTGTGTTCAGACCCAAGCTTGGGACTGAATCAGTCCTGGTTTCCCTGAAATACGACCTTTATCAGGAGAGAAACAGGAAGAGAACACACCTGCTTCTTCTCTTCAGTGTCTTGTCACACTTCAATACCAAATCCAAGTACACTATGTCAACCGGGTCACCTCCATCTATATGCTTGTTGACACTCCCAAATGATTCTGAAAGGTTAGTGAGACAAGACTTGTCCTTGCAGAAGCCATGCTGGTTCTGCTTCAGCAAGGCTTGTTCTTCTATATACTAGTTAATCCTATCTTTAACAATACTTCCTAACAGTTTTCCAAGAGCAGACAATAATCTGCCTAGAATCTCCAGGATCCCTCCTAAATCTGGTGGTGGTGGTGGTGGTGGTGGTTGTTGTTGTTGTTGTTGTTGTTGTTGTTTTTAATGGTGCTACATTGGCCACTTTCCAGTCCTCAGGTATTTTAGGGACAAGTAACACATTTTTTGGTAAGAAGATTACCAATTTCACAGAGTTCCTTTAGGACTCTGGGGTAGCGAACATTCAGACCCAGTGATTTGCTGGTTTTCGGAGGCAGCAAAAAAAAACAAAAAACAAACTCCTCCCCCTTTTTTCAGGACATTCAGAAAAGAAATAAAATAAAATAGGGGAGAAATCATAGGTCACTGCCTCAACCTGCCTCAAGGCTGTTGCAACCTAAAATTAATCACTGGGGACAGATAACAGCAAGAGAGGATTAGAAAGAGAAAATGCAAGATTAAGAAAGGGTGTTCAGATTCACTAAGAACTGAGGAGGAGGAGGGGGGGAAAGAGTTACAGCAGGTTGTAAAATAAAAGTAGCCAGGAGCATGTAAATGCAGCTGCCCAAGGCATCTGATTTCGATGGTGGCTGCCTGGTTCTAGTGAGCAGGAGGAAGCTAAATCGTTTCGACAGAGGCTTGACACTCTCACTGTCCACAGATGAGGAGGGCAAGGTGTTTTTTATGTTCTTTAGCAAACAGCCTGGGACTGTGCCAGTGCCAGCAGCGGCGAAAGAAACCTAAAGATGGGGTCGGGGAATTTTTACACATCCCAGCCCTTGGCATTCCTGTTCAGTTGATCATTTCGAGGCTCTGCTGTAAAACAAGGGCCTTGTTGCAGAGGAGCTGACCTGCTTACCATCCGCAGGAAGGGAGGGAGGGAGGCAAGCAGGCAGGCAGGCAGGCAGGCACTGTAAAGCTTTCCAAATTACCTTCACGCTTGAGGGTTTGGCAGGGACCTGAAGGAGGCCTTCGCCCTCAATTAAAGCAGCCCGATTAGCAATGCCAACGCCACGTCTCCGGACAGGCCCACCTTCTTCCACCTTTGGTGTCCTCCAAACCCCTCCTCTAATAATAAGCATCGGAAATAACCCTAAAGGTTTGGGGCTCCAAAGAATCAGCAGGTGCAGAGATCATTAATAGCAGCACTGTTGATCCCCCTCCATTATTATTGATTGTTCTAAAAATCCAGCTTGGGCAAGCAGAGGGCAAATTGTAAAGGAGGAGAGAATAGGGGGTGCTGCAGATTGCAGAGCGTACCATGTGGCTCTGAGCTAGCCAGAGCCTAGGTCCTGGAGCGCTCAGATCCCTGCTCAACAGCAGGCTGCTTGGGTGGGCTGGGCATGGCACCCTGACTCAGTTCCCCAACTGCAAAATGGGAACAGGCACAAATAGATCTATCTCTCTCTGGTTTGTATGGCTGGCAAAATGTTTTGATGAAGATGCAACAGGAAAGAGAGCCAGTGCAGTGGAGTAGATAGGTGAAGACCAGGAAACCTGGGTTTGAATCCTGACTCATTCATGAAGCTCTCTCGCTAAGCCACCACGCAGGGCTGATGCCCAGGGGAAAAGGGGGCATTTATACCGCCTTGTTAGGAATGGAAGAATCAGTCCATTTCTCGTTTGCCAAAACTTTGGTTTAGTTCACCGCATTCCTGCATCAGTTTGTGATTTCAGTAAATGAATGAATGAATAAATATACCCAATAATTTGTATGAATGTCCATGTACATTTCTCTAAATGTTCACATTTTTGTGCACAGTTTAGCCCTGAAATATGAATTTGAATAAGCTGATTTCCCCAGAATAATGCACTGTGCATGTTTTGTAATCTCCCCCTCCCTTCCCATATATATGTAATTTTGTATGCATTTCTGTCTGGGAAACTGATAAGGTGTTGACTCAACACTTGAAACCCACCCACCACCACCCCCCGTGCACTCCTTTTGAAGAGCCAGGTGCGCACAGCTTATTTCCACAGCTGACGCACTGAGGCTCAAGGCCTGGCAAGCAAATGGGGACTCCTCCATGGAGGCTGGGCATACAGTCTGCTCCAGCTGGGCGCTGCTGCCTCTGCATCCCTGGAGATGAAGTTGGTGTTGGCATAGCCATCTCACTGTCCCACTTATCCCCAGGTGCTCCCCCAAAAGGGGTCTCGGGGTTGTGGTGGACAGAGAAGTCAACTTCGCAACCCCAGGATTCTCTGATACGGCCACTAACTCTCTGGAAAAGCAAAGTAAAAGGAGACTTCTGAATCCAGAGGAGGTCGGAGCCCAGAAGGCAGCTGCTGCCATTGCCACAAGAGCAGCTTGTCAGTGCGGTATAAGGTACCAGCCCGGCAAAAGCTTCCGCCTCATCAGTCATTGTCCATTAAGCGGAACAATTAAACTCTTAGTTGATGCTTACTTTACCAATTGTGCTCACAATTGCCTGGAACAAATAGAGGTGGTGGGAAAATTGGAAGTGAACTGTTCAAAAAAGAGAAGAGCCACGCCTGTGAATTCTCAAACAGCCAAGGCTGTATCCAAAAGGAAATGTCAGGTCCTTTTGGGTCAGCTCTTAGGGGAGCCACAACAAATCCACAAGGCACCTAGATTTTTCCTCCTCCTTCTTACAGGTAGGTTTTGGCCAATCTTCGAGGTGGTGTAGGGTTCGGAGGTGCAGAAGACACACCAGACTAGGCCCGCTTGCTCCAATTGGAGAAGGCCAGCCAAAGCAAACAGGCCATTGCAGAGGATTGTGTTCGACTAAATCCTACTGAGAAAGTAGACCCATTGGAAGGAATGAAGTTAGTCATGTCCGTCAACATCCATGAATCTACACTGAGTCGGACTAGCATCGACTAGTACGCATGCCATCCAATTTGTGCCATTTAAGGCTTCAGGTTGGGTGGGGGGGCACGTTCCACTCCTCAACCAAGGTAGGAGGAAATTCTCACGCAAAGAGGATCAGGACAGGAGAGATGAAGAAAAGAGGCCTTCAAAGTAGAGCTTGGAAATGGATGTGGAATACGATAGATGACACCATCAAGATGGCCACATACTGAGCCTAATGCTTCATCTGACCTTCCGGCTACCCAAGGCAGCGCACAGTCAGAGGTCTCAGATATATATAGACTTCCCAAAAAGATTGAGCAGCCTGCCCCTCCCCGTGACCTCCGAGCAGCAGCCACCCCACTGAGCTTCCCTGTCTGTTTACTCACTGCACTTTAAGAAATGCTTAAGTCCAACGTGGAGTATTAAAAACATTGGTGGGGGGGGGGGGTTGGAGAGAATATTTCCATTTAAATGCAAAGTGGATGTGATAAGTTAAGAGGCCGAGATAAAGGGATGCACGAATGATTTCTCTCCAGGTAAACTCAGTAGGCGACATCTCGCTCCCCACTTTCCCATCAGCTGCTCTCGCAAGTTGTTTGCTTATGGGTCTCGAAAATTACCTTGCCGGCTTTTCCCCCTCACCGCTTAAATTGGCTTTGGATCTCCAGCCGGGAGCATTCCGGTAACAAGTTCCCAAGTATCAGATGCTTAAAATAAAGAGGGGAGGGAGAGAGGGGAGGCAGAACTCCCAACAAGGAGCAGGAAGACTTTTATGTGCACAGGTGATCCTGCGGCAGCAAAGGCGGCTGGTGGAAACCACCGAGGAAGGCCTTTATTAAACATTCATCTCCCCAGCAGGAGCCAAAGAGCACATGCCATTAGAACTCGGAGCATCAAATGCCCCGCCGAGATCCCCAGCACAGCAGCTAAAAAACTCACAGCAAGGAGGAACAACGAGAGGACACACCTCAACGGTGGAACAAGCTGCTCCAAGTGGGGGATCAGAGAGGCCGGCAGCCTCACAGGGCAATGCCATCAACGCTTTGCCATGAATTGAAACCTCAGCAATGTCCCAAGAGTGAGACCCCCAAGCATGGGGCACAGGACCATGTGCACCAGCCAACCACAGGGGCACTCTGAATTCAATACAAGCACGGTGGTCATTCGCTGCTAGGCCTCCAGGTTGACCAGGGATAGTGTTGGCTCCTGAGGAAGTGGCGGCAGCATCCCATTCTCTTCTGAGTTCTCCCTCCAGCTTGTCCCTTGTTCCTCCAGCTCTCTGAAAGTGATCTGCCAAAAGGTCTCCTGCTTCCTTCAGTGACCCACATGCTCTCTCTCTCCTTCCCCTCATGCTTGGACCTCCATGCCAAAACACCTGGGCTGTGCCAACTCCTTCAGACATCCTTCCACACAGATCTTAGCTTAGCCCAGCTTTCCCCAACCTGGGGTCCTCCAGCCTTTGGGGGGATTGGAGTCCAAAACATCATAGAATCATAGAGTTGGAAGAGACCACAAGGGCCATCCAGTCCAACCCCCTGCCAAGCAGGAAACACCAACAAAGCATTCATGGCAGATGGCTGTCAAGCCTCCGCTTAAAGACCTCCAAAGAAGGAAACTCCACCACACTCCTTGGCAGCAAATTCCACTGTCGAGCAGCTCTTACTGTCAGGAAGTTCTTCCTAATGTTTAGGTGGAATCTTCTTTCCTGTAGTTTGAATCCATTGCTCCGTGTCTGCTTCTCTGGAGCAGCAGAAAACAACCTTTCTCCCTCCTCTATATGGCATCCTTTAATATATTTGAACATGGCTATCATATCACCCCTTAACTTTCTCTTCTCCAGGCTAAACATGCCCAGCTCCCTAAGCCGTTCCTCATAAGGCATCGTTTCCAGGCCTTTGACCATTTTGGTTGCCCTCCTCTGGACACGTTCCATCTTGTCAACATCCTTCTTGAACTGTGGTGCCCAGAACTGGACACAGTACTCCAGGTGAGGTCTGACCAGAGCGGAATACAGTGGTACTATTACTTCCCTTGATCTAGATCAATGTTTCTCAACCACTGTTCCGCGGCACACTAGTGTGCCGCGAGACGCTGGCTGGTGTGCCGCGACGTGCGGTGACGAGAAGGGCGATTTGCATTGTCACGTGCCTGGCGGCCGCCAATACACAGCACTGACCCGCCGGAAAGCAATATTTCTCCTCCTCTTTCCCAAAGCTCAGTGCAAACGAGCCTGGCGGCCGCCAATACTAAACACTTACCCGCCGGAAAGCAATATTTGGCAAGTGTTTCTTACAGTCATAATTATAATATAGGGCGGCACAGAGTTAATTTTTTTAACTTTTTCATGGTGGTGTGCCTCATGATTTTTTTCACGGAACAAGTGTGCCGTGGCCCAAAAAAGGTTGAGAAACACTGATCTAGATGCTATACTCCTATTGATGCAGCCCAGAATTGCATTGGTTTTTTTAGCTGCTACATCACACTGTTGACTCATGTCAAGTTTGTGGTCTACCAAGACTCCTAGATCTTTTTCACATGTACTGCTCAATCTGCAAGGTGCCAGACTGGGCCCTGCTGGCTTTCTAGGTCCATCCAACTGACACTTGATCAAATTCTACCCGTCACTCGCAGCTCTCATTTTCCCCTCTCCATCTTCCATCCACTGTGAAACCAAAACAGAAAGGACTGTAAACTCCTTGAGACAGGGAGCTGCCTTCTTCTGATAGGGCTCTGTCCAATTCAGAGGCCCGCTGAAGGTGGTGCATAAATAATAACAAATGGGTTGGATGCAAAGAAGCTTGAGCAGCAGGAATATGGGATTCCAGAGAGAGTACGTAGGGCATGTTCTTGCAACTGAGCAGAAGGAGAACACCGAGGGGATGTTCTTTTTATGATTTTTGCTCAAAAGAAGGGGACGTGATTTCCACATTCTGGAACAGGACCTTTGGGCCCAGCTCACAAATAATCAGGACTGACACCCAATTAAACATTCCTTAATGGATCACATGAGCTTTAGGCAATTAATCAATTGATTGGTTAAGTTTGTACAGGTAAATTGCACGTGTGTAAAAAACAGTCCGGTGAGAGGGCTTAAGAGACTTGGTGGTTTATGATCAGATTTAAGGCTGCCCCATGTTGCTCCACGAAACCAGGAAACTGGAAAGTAAGGCTGGTGCCTCAACAGACATGCCCCGTGATCAGAAGTGATATTGTTTAACATCGTCAGTTGTGCTTGCTTACAACTTACCCTCCATGCAACAACACTTTTCCTTGGTCTTTTAGCTCCAATTCCAGGTGGGGAGTGGTCCTGGCCCTGTATTGCCTTATGAAGTGTTTGAACTATCCCAGAGGAGCCTTCCTGGGAGTTGAGCCAGGCCTATTCTCTGCTGACCATGCTCCTATGCTACTTTGAGAAACACAGGATTCCTCTGATGGCTGCCAACAAGGCATGCATCACCAGAGGAGGCATTTTAGAAACATCATTTCCTCTTGTGAGACACCATAGTGCCATAGTGAATGAATGAATTTATTAATACAGTCGCAGACCAGCATCAACACGCACAATATCACAGATCATAAAACATATCAAAAATACAATGGACAGTATGAATATAACAAGGATTTAAATATAAAAATTAAAATTAATTACTAGCGTACCCCCTGTAGTTAACATTTAGGGGTTTGATCATTATGGGATACCACTTGCTTCCTGCGATTGATTGCAGACACACAGAATTTGGCTACATTTAATGTAGTCTTGGGATTCTTGTCCTCTAGCAGTAGTTTTAAACTATGGTGTTCGGATTCTTTCATGGACTTTTGCAAAACAGGTGTAATAAAAGTCAAACGTATATCCTCATAAAAACGACAACGTAGTAGTACATGTGAAGCAGTTTCTACTTCCATCGAGCCACAAGGATCTTTGCTGCAAAAATACTATCACAATTGTTATATGGATCCCAGATCTGCAGCTTTAAAAACCTTACTCTCTTAGAGGCATTTCAAACTAAGTTTTTTCGTTGCCTGCTGGGGATCCCCTCTTGTGTATCTAACATAGTGTCATAGTGGCTAGAGCAGAACTTTCCCAACTTTTCATGTTGGTGACGCACTTCTTGGACATGCATCATTTTTATGACACAGTAATTCAGTTTGGGTAGCAAAACGGAGGTTAAACTAACCCCTTATCAGCCCCAGGAAGAGTGCTGGGAGTGTTTGCGTGACACACGTACGCAATGCAGCTGACACACTAACATATAGTGACGCACAGTTTGGAAGGTTCTGGGTTAGAATGTTGAACTAAGACCAGGGAGGCCAAGGGTCAAATCTCCATTCGGCCATGAAGCCCACTGGTTGACCTTTTGTCGATCACTCTCTCACAGCCAGAGTCACAGGGCTGTTGTGAGGATAGAATGGAGTGAATCACATATGTTACCTTGACCTCCTTGGATGATAGGGCTGAGTGGGATATAATTAAAAAGTAAAAAAAAAGTAACATTATGTAGGTGAGAAGGGAAAATGCCTCTTACGGCTGCACTCGACACCCGCAGTTTGTGCGAGGGCTTTCGCTGCAAACGTCGGGTCTCATCCATCCTGCTGAGAGTAGACCCACTAAAATAAATGGGCCTGAGTTAGTCATGCCCATTAACTTCAGTTGGGTCTGCTCTGAGCAGGGCTAACTTTGGATACAAGTCAACAAAATAAACAAACATTAAATGCACGCACAAAAGTGCTCCCAGACTAATCAGGTTTTTTGTTTATTTAAGTCAATTAAAATGTTTTTCCGTTTGTTTTTTGTAAATGGCCTGACCGATTTCTATATTTAAATGTTGTAGCTCTAACGCATTCTGAAACAGGGCTCGAATAATGGGTTTATGAAAAGACACTGGGTGTTATTATTTGGATGGGGGGGGTGGGCTACAAGGGAGCGAGGCAGGAAAGGAGGAGGAAAATGTCACCCCCAATGACAGTTTTAAAAGGTGCAGTGAAATTAGTTGTCTCTTTTAGCCCGAGTCCATTCCTGTGCACTGTCGTCTTGAAGCACCTGGGCCCAGCCTTTCCTCCACCTGTTGCAATTCGGCTTCAGTCATGTCGAGGGCAAAGGCACCCCACTCTGTCCCTTGGAAAGCCGGCCTGGCTTCTCTGAAACCCCCAACCTCCGCCAGGAAGTCTTTGCAGTTAATGAAGCTCTTTGCAATTGCGGAGAAGGCTCAGACTGGCATGGAGGGACTTTGGGGAGTGTGAGAGCCTCCTCCCAGCAGAAGAAGCTGTCCTTGGCTTTGGCTGACACCTCTCCCCAAGCCGGTCACCTTGTGTTTGTAAGTAACACCAGGCACAGCTCACAGTAGAGTTTATCAGGCACCTTAATGGGGCACAGAGAGGTGGGTGTTGTTGTTCAGGGGTCCCCAAACTAAGGCCCGGGGGCCAGATGCGGCCCAATCGCCTTCTAAATCCGGCCCGCAGACGATCCGGGAATCAGCATGTTTTTACATTAGTAGAATGTGTCCTTTTATTTAAAAAGCATCTCTGGGTTAATTGTGGGGCATAGGAATTCGTTCATATTTTTTTAAAAAATATAGTCCGGCCCCCCACAAGGTCTGAGGGACAGTAGACCGCCCCCTGCTGAAAAAGTTTGCTGACCCCTGTTGTTGTTGCTGCTGCTGCTGCTGCGGGGGGGGGGGGCAAGTCTCTCTCTCTCAGAGATGTTAATGTGCCTACAGATAACATCAAAAAGACTCTGGAATCAATGAAGCCTTTTCTTGGTCATGAAATATATTCAATCCAATTAAAAACGCCCTGTTTTGCCTGACTTACAAGTGTCATAACTGGAAGCGGATCAAATGTTACATCCATCTCCGGCAGAGGCATTCAGCATCCCAACCTTCCCTGGTAGCTTAAAGAATGCATGATGGGGTGGGGGGCGGGGGGGGCACAGCAGGAAGGCAGCAGAGGAAATGACATAACAGTCAGCATTGCAGAAGGTTACAGGGCGATAATTTAAAATACTTACTTCTTAATTTTTTTATTTTAAAAAACCATTCTTTTCTGTCCTTTCACTCCCTCGTTTTACCAGATTTCCTGTAACTCTATGCTTCCAATGATTCCAACCCCAACTACTCTGAGTCCTGGTGACACTGGGCCTTCCTCTCTCGTAACACTGGAACTCACGGGCATCTCATGAAGCTGAATGTCAGAAGATTCAGGACAGATAAACATAGTTCTTTTTCCATGCAGAGCTTAGTTAAACTATGGAACTCGCTCCCACAAGAGGTAGTGATTGTCACCAACGCAGAGGGCTTTTAAAGGTGGCGCTGTGGTCTAAGCCACTGAGCCACTTGGGCATGCCGATCAGAAGATCAGCGGTTCAAATCCCTGTGACAGAGTGAGCTCCTGTTGCTCTGTCCCAGCTCCTGCCAACCTAGCAGTTCGAAAGCACACCAGTGCAAGTAGATAATAGGTACCGCTGTGGCGGGAAGGTAAGCAGCGTTTCTGTGCGCTCTGGTTTCCATCACGGTGTTCCGTTGCGCCAGAAGCGGTTTAGTCATGCTGGCCACAAGACCCGGAAAGCTGTCTGTAGGGAAACGCCGGCTCCCTTGGCCTAAAAGCGAGATGAGCGCCGCCAAACCATAGTCGCCTTTGACTGGACTTAACCGTCCAGGGGTCCTTTACCTTTGCCTTTAGAGGGCTTTAAAAGAGGATTGTACAAATTCAGGCAGGATAAGGCCAATGATGGCTACTAGCTCTCACACTCAGTTGTGCTTCTGAATACCAGTTGCTAGAAACAGAAGGAAGGAGGGAGTGCTGTTGTGCTCGGATCCTGCTTGCAAGTTTCTCATTGGGCCTTTGGGTTGGCCGCTGTAAGAAAGGATGCTGGGCTAGATGGGCCACTGGCCTGTTCCATTGTGTTATCCCAGAAATGTAGCGTTGGAAGGGACCACAAGGGTCATCTAGTCCAACCCCCTGCATTGCAGGAATCTTCTGTCCAAGATAGGGCTCGAACCCACAACCATGAGATTAAGAGTCTCTTGCTCCACCAACTGAGCTATCCCAGGTTCCTGTGCATATGAAGCTGGCTTATGAGTCAGGCATAGCTGCTAAGTCTCCCAATGAAAAATCCGGGATCAGCAGTAAGAAAGGATGTCTGGACACGCGTAGAAGCAACTTCTGGTGCCGGTGTTCCCGATTTCCGGTGCCCAGACATGGGCAGAGTGGTACCCGAAATGGGTTCTGCGCATGTCCAGACATGTGCAGAAGGAGCCTCCCTGGCAGGTAGGAAATCAGTGGATTTTCAGGATTTTTTTTCTATTCGGGATAACAGCGGGAAACGGATTAAAATCCGGGGGTTTCCTGCGAAAAACGGGAGACTTGGCAGCTATGGAGTCAGGCCTCTGGTCCATGTAACTGAGCATAGTCTATTGTGGCGGACACCAGCTCACCAGAGACCCAGGTGGGTTTTAAAGTCGGCTACACTGAAAAACATCCTTACAGCAATTCAAAGCATCCTTCTATGCAATGATCTTACGGTTGCTGGGAAGAGTCTCCCTCCAGCCACCAAATGCCTGGTTAAAGAGAAATGTTTCCAGATTCCTCCTGAGAGTTGACAATGATGGGAACAGGCACACCTCACTAGGGAGGGCATTCGGCAACCAGGGAGCCACGACCAAAAAGGCCCTGCCGCGGGGAAGCGGCACCCGGGAAGTCTCCGGTGACAGTGGCATCTACTGCTCAGTTGCTGTTGTCCACTGGTCTCAGGGACGCCACTAATCCTATCTGTTTTACTGTCCATCTTCTCCTCCCCCCGCCCCCCCCAAAAAAACCTGCAGAGAAAGAGAGGCAGGGGGAGAGAAAGTTAATTTAGTCACCATTTCATGCCTACTATCTCTGTCAATAATTATCTTCCTCAGAAGAGAGAGATTGGAAGGAAACTGAGAAAGCTGCCCCTGATCTTCAGCATTCCCACTTTTGGTGCCAGGTTTCATGTAGGAAGAAACTGTGCAAACAAATACTGTAACCCCTAAACAAAAGATTTTTAAAAAAAAAACCTAGAAAAAGAAAATGCCATGCTCTGCTGGCTGCAGAGAGGGGTGACCAGCTTCTTACATTTCACTTCCTGATGTGCGGAAAAACAAAACTGGTAAAGTGGAGGGAATATCATTAAAGGTTAATTATGAGCAACTTAAAGGTTATTTTTGCATATCTCACCTCCTGGACAAAAGCTGGCTCTTCATTAGCATGCCAGAATATAAATTAAGCTGTAAGGCATTTAAAATGCCACAAAGTCTTTAATTTTATTACCCCTGTTAAATATCATGAATAAATATGAGTTTGCTGGGTCCCCCTGAAATGCTCCAACTTTTCACCAGGAAGAAGAGGTGCCCCCATCAATTCCAAACACAGATCAAAATACCAAAATAAAAACAAAGCTGAATTATTTTATTTAACGTTTAATGTTTTGTGATGTTTTTATGTATGTTGGAAGCCACCCAGAGGGGCTGGGGCAAGCCAGTCAGAAGGGTGGGGTACAAAATAATAATAATAATAATAATAATAATAATAATAATAATAATAATAATAGGGTTGTGGACAATTCTCCTGTCTCCATAATACATTAATAAAAGAGCACAGACACAGAGGGTAGCCAGCGTGGCTAGTAGCCTTTGAAAGCCTTCGCCTCCATTTCTTTGCCAACAGGGTTGAAACGGTGATGGAAATATGAATTGCCTGCTACCCAACTGAAATGGTACACCTGTAGAGATGGTGGTAGAGAGGGGGCTATGTAAGACTATTAAGTCCAGACCCTTCAAGTGTCCTTATTTTCCAGGAACATTCTTGGATTTACAGAAACTGCCCTTGTTTCTGATTTGATCCTCTTTTCCTTAGGGCGTCCCTATTTTCATCAGAGAAATGTTGGAGGGTATGGAGTTATCCAACCCTCAAACCATCTCAAGGAAGCCCTGTATAGGGAAGAGGTTTTTTTTGTTTAATGTTTAATTGTGTTTTTATACATGTTGGAAGCCGCCCAGAATAGCTGAGGCAACCCAGTCAGAAATGTGGGGTATAAATAGGATGATGATGATGATGATGATGATGATGATGATGATGATGATGATGGAGGAACAAGATGTCCTTATTTTCATCGGATAAATGTTGAAGGGTATGGAGTATCAAATTACCCACCTGAGCAGAAGGCAGGGCAGAGCCAACTCAAAAGTTAAATGACTGGAAATGGGAAGAGGCAACCAACAGCTGCTCCAGAAATATGTAGTAACTTCCTACTTCCTAAATAACTCTTTCTCTCTCGTGCACAAACCAAGACAACCTATGCATATACCTTTTCAAAAAACAAAAACCACAGCAATTCAGAAATCCCCCCCTCCTTTGCCAGCCTCCTAAGTTCAACAAACTGTCTTACACAGCATAACCGAAATATCAACATCTGTACCAATTAAATCCCCATATGAGGATACACGGATATCTCCTTCCACGCCGAAATTAGCAGATCTCTTGTCTATCACCGCGACGCTGTTCTCCTCCTCGGTTACCAGCCAGATATTAAATAAAACAAGCCGTCCGGGGGAGCCCGTTCTCACCTGACGCCTGGCTGAATAATTCATCGGAAACACAGTCAAAATGAAATCGTCTAAGACAATGAACGGATCTCGGCTGCTCTGGAGTGCCTGCTCTAAGGGCATTTTTAAAACAAAGTGGTAAGAGGGTTGAGCTGCTGAAAGGATTCATTGTTGGCTTTCCAAATCTACTGGACTTCCATGCAACAGGAATCTTTTCATTCCATGGCCATTATACCACTTCCATCCAGTTCATCCTCTTCTGGAAACAAAGCTATAAGGGGTATTGGACCGACAGACCAACAGGAATCAGGCTCCTTCTGGGGAGCCTTCAATGAGCCATTTGCTACTTAGCCCCAGAAGCCCATAAACGTGAGGATTTTTCTGGCTATTATTAGGAAAGTATGGTTATAATGATAATAATAATTTTATTATTTATACCCCGCCCATCTGGCTGGGTTTCCCCAGCCACTCTGGACAGCTAACAGCATATATCAGAACATACTAAAACATCAAACATTAAAAACTTCCGGATACAGGGCTGCCTTCAGGTGTCGTTGAAAAGGCAGAGAGTTGTTTATTTCCTTGACATCTGAAGGGAAGGTGTTCCACAGAGAGGGTGCCACTATCAAGAAGGCCCTCTGCCTAGTTCCCTGCAACTTGGCTTCTCACAACGAGGGAACCGCCAGAAGGCCCTCGGTGCTGGACCTCAGTGTCCTGGCTGAACAATGGGGGTAGAAACGCTCCTTCAGGTATACTGGGCTGAGGCCATTTAGGGCTTTAAAGGTCAGCACCAACACTTTGAATTGTGCTCGGAAACGTACTGGGAACCAATGAAGATTCTTTAGGACTGGCGTTATATGGTCTCGGCAGCCACTCCTGGTCACCAGTCTAGCTGCCGCTAGTTAGCAGCTATACTCAACTTTTCTCCACTCAGAAAGAAAAAACTTGTTAATACAGGAGCGAACGTGGAAGAGAAATATATTTTAGCCAGTCTAATACAGTCCAAGAAGTTGGATTTGCAACAGCACCCTACTGCTCACCCAAGATTGTTAGCACAAGCGGCCCACTTTTTTGAAAGGGATTTCAAATCATGGAATTGTAGGTTTGGAAGGGACCTAAAAGGTTGTCTTGTCCGACCCCCTGCAATGCCAGGATGTGTGCGCTGCACTTCAGCAAACAATCTCAGTGGTTCTCTCCCCCTTCCACAGTTTCTGGCCTGTTCAAGTGGCCGCATTTGCCTCGTCTACTGATTAAGGCAGAATTGCATCTGGAAACACACAAAGAATTGCAAAATGCTCCATAGGTCCTCACAGTGCTCTCTTTCCCCACCTCCAATATTACTAATCCTGTCAAGGGGAGGGGAATCTCTCCAATGCAAGGAGTTATGATCACGGCATAATGGCCTTAACACTGTAAATTAATTCAGCAGCACAATTGTTTTCAATCTTCATTTAAAACCAACTTTTGGTTAATCTCTCTTTAATGACACAGGAAATGGAAAGTCCCTTAATAAATAAAAAAAATTAATAATATTTATTGCTCCTATTTTTACATGGGGGGAAATGAATAATTCATCAATTAACTTTACTATTAATTATATACTGCAAAATTAATATACTGCAAAGGTTCTAGAATACCAGTAGACACCAATATCTCCAAAAGGCATTGAGTCAATGTCCATATGGGGTTCCCATAAGGGTGATGATTCTACAACAAACTTTGGTCATGGGTGGCGAAGACACTGGTAGTGTTCGGCTGTTTTCTCAGCTGGCTGTTAACCAGAAGGTTGGTGGTTCGAGCCCACCCAGGGACAGCTGTGGGCAGGATTCCTGTATTGCAGGGGGTTGGACTGGATGATCTTTGGGGTCCCTTCAAATCCTACAATTCCATGACTATCTCAAAGAGGCTGCTGATTAAATAATATTTCAACAGATACAGGGTGTTTTGCTGCATGAGGAGAAAGGCAAGACGCTCCATCTAGGGATGGGGGAGAAATTTAATTCAGTTCACCTTTAAAACCAAATTTATCAAATTTGTACTTTACGAAACAATTATGTGAATTGAAAAAAACAGTTAAGTGCATTAAAAGAAATGCACTTATCTGAACTTTGTGATGCAGTTCTACAACCAAATAAAGTTTACAAAAAGGCACGTATTCGAGGGATGCGTGCATTACAATGAATAAAAAATGCATTATATTGAGAGAAATTGTTTCAAAAATGTGTCTGTTTGTCAAAACTGTGTTTGTTAGGAGAAATCTGCACAGAAATTCTGAAGAATTTTTAATGGTGATTTAAAAATAATAATAATAATAATAATAATAATAATAATAATAATAATAATAACAACAACAACAACTTGTAACTTCCTACAGAAATATGAACTAAATTTAACACTGGAAAACTGAGAAAGTGGAACAAAGCAACACAGACAAATCCTTCCATCCCTACTCTCATCCAATCAACAAAAAAATAGAGGAATTAAAAAGCAACATTTATTATACAGCCAAGAGACTTAGGCTGCACTAAGATGGTACTTTATTCCATCTTCACAGCGTTTCCTTACCTGTTAAATATGTGATGTTTCACACAATATAAAAGCCATTTCTATAGGTCTACTGGAGTCTGGTGGAAGTTTAGCAATAATTTCTGTGTTCATTGTTGCCAGGAAAAAAAAATCCATCTGCAACCCTGTTGACTCAGAAAATCATGGGAGTTTTGCACTGTAATTTCACGTGACGATGGAGCATACAGTTCTTTCCTGACATTTTAAATTTAGTGTAGCATTTTGGCATGTCAGTCCAAAAGCCGCGGTTCCCTAATGCAACAGATAGGTAAAGATAGGTCCAGTCGCGGACCACTCTGGGGTTGCGGTGCTCATTTCGCTTTACTGGCCGAGGGAGCCGGCGTACAGCTTCTGGGTCATGTGGCCATTTACCTTCCCACCGGAGCGGTACCTGTTTATCTACTCGCACTGTGTGCTTTCAAACTGCTAGGTTGGCAGGAGCAAGGACTGAGCAATGGGAGCTCACCCTGTCGTGAGGATTTGAACCGCTGACCTTCTGATCAGCAAGCCCTAGGCTCTGTGGTTTAACCCACAGCAGCACCCGCAACAGATACCACTGTGCAAAAGGAACACTTAGACATCAGGACAGAAGTGCTGGCATTATAGACTGCAAAATTAAAACTGTTGTCTGTGGGTTCCTGGCTCACCTGGATGTTACAACTACCACCAAACACTGAAAACGAAATTCATGAATAGTGCTTCTTCAGTGTTTTTAGACAACACTCCAGGTATCACACAAGCTGAGCCTCTGACTCAACTTCCTGCCTCCAGGATCCAGTTCACATTTGTCTGCCTCCTCCTCACACCCATACAGCCCTAAAATGCCACCCCCTCCACCTCACAAAACCTCTTTTCTTTCTTTCCTTTCTTTCTTTCTTTCTTTCTTTCCTTCTTTCTTTCTTTCTTGCATTTATATCCCACTTTTTTCTCCAATGAGCTTTAGGTGGTGTACGTGGTTCCCCCCTTCCTCATTTAATCCCCACACCACCTGAGGTAGCTCAGCATGAGATTCTTAATCTCAGGGTTGTGGGTTCAAGACCCACGTTGGGCAAGAGATTCCTGCATTGCAGGGGGTTGGAGTAGATGACCCTCATGGTCCCTTCCAACACCATGATTCTATGACCATCTACGAACCCTGAGGTTAGGCTGAGAGGCAGGGACTTGTTATAAAATCATATTGGGGGGGGGGTTTGCAGGACACCATTATTAATGAACAGAGAGGGGTGACAGAATTTGACAGCTGCAATACCCAGAATCCTGTTCAATGCCATCTTCCCTGTCTCCCCACCCCTCCTGCTAGGACGCGACCCTGCCTGAAGGAAGGCTTAAGGATCTGCATATGCACAACAGTTAGCATAAACTCACACATTTCCCCTCTCCACCTCCCCTCCGCCCAGAACAAAACAATGTTTCCAGAAGAAGGGGGGGGGGGAAACCGCCCAAATCCAAAGTTAAACTTTTCTACTCAAGTTAATAATACAGCCTATTATATGTTCTCTTACCATGAAATCTCTATCCGCTGCCTCTGTATTAGAATTGCTGTTTTATATCTTAGAACTGTATATGTCAGGACTGCTACCTTTTAATTAGAAATCCCTGTATTAGGTATGTTTTCCAGGTATATTTTCTGTATGAACCCTGTATGATCCCAACCCACCTGAACCTTGCCCTACTACCACCCTATACCCATTCAAGGACACACGGACAATAGAGGGATTAGCTGGAACAACTTTATTCAAATAAATTGCCATCCTCAACGTAGCCCACCCTTCCATGGCCTGGAGGAAAACACCTGCCGGGCGGACTTCCACCCCATGGAAATCGCCAGGAACTGCCCCACCTCTGCACCCATCTCGACTGATTGCCCTTCCTGCCAAACAACAGGGAGCACCATCAGCGACAGGAGAAGAGCAATTGACATCTCTCCATCTGAAAGGAAAAGTCATCTCCGCACCCAGCTAATCCGATCCCCCACCCGTCGCCCTTGTCTCCCCCTCCCTCCCAGTCCAGAGATTTCCACGCAGGGACAGGAGGGCATAAAAAGGGACTTTACCATTTCCCGGGGTTCCTTCCTTCTTTCCAGAGGCAGGGACCCTACAGCTGTAGCTTTGCATTCTGCAATAAAGGGATCAGTTTGTTTTTCCTGACAGCATCGTGTGGTCTCTGTCATTTTCCCGGCGGAGCTGAACTTAGTGCAATTTTTGGAGCTTCCGACCCGCGTCTGTCCTTCTTAAAAGGCAACGCATTTTGGGGTACATTTTTCATAACAGACTCAACCAGTGAGCTTCATGATTGAGTGTGGATTTGAACCCAGGTCTTATTCTGACACTCGGACCACCAAACCACAGCGGCTCTCTTCCATCTCTTTTCTACATCTCTTCCTTGCCGGCAAAGCCACCGCCCCACTTCCCACAATCAAACAGGATCAGTCTCCAAGTTGCCCAGGGCAAAATAAAAGGAAGGGGATTAGGGGAGAGATCAAAATTCCAGGAGGGCTCATGTACCTGTCCCTGTAACTATTTCAGAATGGCCTTCCTTTTTTTCCACCAGTTGGAGAAAAGACACAAAAGGGAAATGTCTCCCCTGAGACCACCAACAAAGGAGGCCAGTTGTTTTTTGGAGGTGGGGGGAGGCACACATTTGCTTTCTTAGGAATCGGGCCATTCGAAAAGCTTCATGATTTATTAGGTGAGAATTTATCACAGGAAGAAAGGCGGCTCCCCCATCCAGTAGCCCTTGTCTGCCTACGAGGGGGGGGGGAGAAAGTGACTCTTGTTTTCCTAAAAGCTGGCAGAGGGAAATTAAAATGCTAAAAATAAAACCAGGAGGTAGCCGAAGTAAAACTAAATTACCACAAATAGATACTGACACCGCATGTAAATTGCTATTGATTCGCCAGAGTACAGTGCTGCAGAACTTTGGGGTTTCAGAAATATTAATCATTGCCAACTCCTGCTGCCTAGAAATGTTACACAGCAACTTCCTTGGTGCAGACTCTCCAAACACACGGGTATGTTTTAGAGGAAGAAAGGACAGGAGCCAGTTGTGTGGGTCTAAATGAATGAATGGCAAGGGGGCAAATGTGAATTGCGAAGGAAATCTCTTCTAGTCCCCCGCATGTCTACCTTTCTTTCTAGCCAAACAGCCAGCTGTGCCCTGCCTGACCTGAAGTTTTGCAAGGTGGAGACAAGACAAGCCCAAAAGGTGGGTGTGGACAGAGTGGCTAGGAGGGTTTGCCTGTAGCAACGTGGGTGCAACAAGTGGTGTCAGAAGTGGCATCCCACAGTGGAAAGCCCATAATTGCTTCCCCAATGGGATGAAGTGAGGGTAAACAAAAGCCCAGCTCCGATTACTAATGTGCCCGTGGAACCATCTGCATGAGTTGGCACACAGTTGGCATGATTAACTCCCGGGTGTCACCCCCTCAAAAGAAGAGAGCCTGCCCCACACAGAGCCCCTAGTGCATGCCGGGACCAGGAAGAGCCAGCAGACACTACTGGGGAGCTCTAGGGCAGCACCCAGGGAGGGTGTCTGCCCTTAGACTAAGAACAGAGACTCAGAAATGCACCCCACCCTGAGCTTCCACTATGCCACAAGACTCTGTCTCTCTCACACACATGCTCACCCCCAGGGCCACAAGAACAAAGGTGGCAGCAGATGCAGATTAAAAGCTGTGTCAAAGGGGCAACACAGGGGCTCCCTTCACCCACGGAGAGCAAGACCTAGGCTTAAGTACCTCCAGGATCCCATACTCTCCAACATTCCTCAGATGAATATAGGGACATTCTATTCCACATCAGTATCACTGTTTGAGCATTTCCTCCTGGTCAAGTACAAAAGTTATTTTCAGACTTTCTTTGGATCAATACAATGACATTTGGAATGGGTTTACACGGAATATATTAGGTTACTGACAATCCTATGTGTATTAGGAAAATAAGAATATAAACACCTGCATATTAATGTATGGTAATGTAACAGTGTTTTTTCTCTTGTTTTTCATTATCTCTCTCTCACTCACTCACTCACTTTCTTTTATCCTCACTCTACCATTTTAAATATGAAATTCTCTTAATAAAATATTAATTTTTAAAAAATGCAAAAGTTAATACTGTAGAGGAAACATACAAAACTGAGGTATTTTAAGCACAACAGTCTTTGAATTTATGTTCTGCATTTAGGGAAGCCCGGGTTGGGGGAGAGAGGTCAAAAAATACAACTAGCTAGCCATGATACTGTCATAGAATAGAATATCCCTATTTCCATCTGAGGAACGTTGGAGGGTGTGGGATCACGGCCTTCCACTGGTGTACCAGGAATTTGCTGGGGATGCAAGTTTGGCTCTAGGAATTGCTGGCAGGCTGGTGTCAGTGCAACACTGATCTTGCCTGGCCCCTAAAAGGAGCATCAGAAAATCTCTGCGGCAGATGGATCATTACTCCAGCATCCTGTCCTCACGCCAGCCAACCAGATGCTGCAAAGGGGAGCCCACCCCATTCAGGACATGAGCGCAACAACAGGACTTTCCCCACTCATATATCCCCCTGTAACTGGTACTCAGAGGCATTTGCTGCCTTCAGCAGAGGAGGCAGTACACAGGTTAAAAGAAAAAGGTAAAGGACCCCTGTCAAAGGCGACTATGGGGTTGTGGAACTCATCTCGCTTCAGGCGTTTGTCCACAGACAGCTTTTTCAGGTCCTGTGGCCAGCATGACTAAACCGCTTCTAGCGCAACCGAACACCGTGATGGAAAGCAGTTTACCTTCCCGCCACATCGATACCTATTTATCTACTTGCACTGGTGTGCTTTCAAACTGCTAGGTTGGCAGGAGCTGGGACAGAGCAATGGGAGCTCACCCCGTCGCGGGGATTCGAACCACCGACCTTCCGATCGGCAAGCCCAAGAGGCTCAGTGGCTTAGACATCCTGGCTGGTAGGTGTTGGTAGTCAGATTCATGGAGGAGCAGACTCAGTTTGCTCGGTGGAGCTTATTCCAAGAGGAAGTGCATGGCGGGGGGTGGCAGATTTCATAATATTATGGCCTTTTAAGTAATGCCATGCATGGCACAAGGCTTATACAAGTGGCTCGTCTTATTGGATGTTACAAGTGGGTGCATACACAAAATTCAGACACAGACACACACTTAATTCCCCTCCCCCCCAAAAAATAACCAGAAGGCCTTATTGTTTGTTTCCTTGAAGAATATACACCATGGAAACTGGAGAATGAGGAGCTGTCTGATGTTTCCCAAAATTAGTCATGACAAGGAACCTGGTGGGGCCCGCAGCACATCTCCACCACCCCCCACATGGCTCCCCCCACCAACCTCATTTTTGTTCACTGCAAGAACGCCTAATTAATTTCCACGATTTTGTGTAGAAACTGCAAAGTATTCCAGATTCCTGTGATGCTACTGTACTTCTCGACCATTTCATGTATTCATTTATTTCCTTGCTGCTGCTGCTGCTGCTGCTGCTGCCGCCGCCGCCCCCACCCACCCACCACCCACCCCAGCCATGCTAATGACTGCCAGCTCTGCTGTAGATTAGCTGGCCAATTAAAAAACAACCACAACAACAAGCAAACAAATGAGATTACAAGGGAGGGAACATCAAGGAGAACGCATCGCGAAATGTACTTTGTTGATCTATCTTGATGTGGCATTTAGTTTTTAATTAGTTTTAATAATACTCAAGTTGATGCATTAGCATATTTTCTAACCACAACCAAAAGGAAAACCCCAAAGGAACAACCATGGGAATTTCTGGCACTACAATCCTCCCAAATCTAGGTGGAAAACCCATAGCCTGTTGAGTGGGTTTTGTGATTATGATTATGATTATTATTACAGCTGCAGACCCGATCCGTTCTGGGGTGCCGTTCGCACCCTGAAAAGTCCGCAACCCGAGCGGTGTTTTTGTGCATGCGCAAAAGCGCAATAGAGCACTGTTGCGCACAAGCAAAAGCGCACAGAACGTTTCTGTGCATGCACGAAGCGTGCAGAACGCTTCTGCACATGCACAAGCGGCAAAACCCAGAAGTAAACACTTCCGGGTCCGCCGCATTCGTAACCTGGAAAAACGCAACCTGCAGCGAACGCAACATGAGGTATGACTGTACCCTGATGATATCAACATATATCCCAATGGCTGTCAGTGTGGGGCTGGATGCCTTGCGCCATTCATTTTCATGGAGGTAGCTTTGCACATGATAATGGTCCTAACACCAGTTAAATTAGCCAAAATGTATAGAATGAGTGACAAAACTTGCTGGAAATGTAAAGAGAGAGATGGTGAATTTTATCATATGTGGTGGACATGCGATAAGGTAAAAAGATTTTGGGAGATGTTATATAATGAGCTGAAAAAGATGTTTAGATATACTTTCCCAAAAAAACCTGAAGCATTTTTACTAGGAATAATGGGAGGAGAGATTAGAAAAGAAGATCAAGTATTGTTTATGTATGCGACAACCGCGGCTAGGACTTTGTTAGCCCAAAAATGGAAATTACAAGAAATTCCAACGATTGAGGAGTGGCAGATTAAAATGATGGACTATGCTGAACTCGCAAGGATGACTTGCAAGATCCGCGACCAGGGGGAGACAAGGTTTCAAAAAGACTGGAGTAAATATGTGGATTATATGGAGAAAAATTGTAGATCTTTAAAAACACTTGCAGGATTGAAATAAATCCTACGAATTGACCAAACAGTTAAAAAGGAACTGCAAAAATGTAGTAAACAAGAAACCCGCATGAAGGGAGGGGGGGAAGTCGTAGCTCGGCAGAGCAAAATGTTAGATGAAAATTTATAATGTTGTGTATAAAAGAATGTTTTTTTATTATTTTAATTGGATAAATTGGAAATTGAATAAAAATTTATTTTAAAAAAAAAAAAAGATAATGGTCCTAGCACTGTCACGTGACCTTGTTTGCCTGCAGTTATTCTCATAGATTCCCCCCCCCCCGGAAAAAAAAGTTATCACTTCCCGAGCAGAGCAGGTCTCACTCCAGCAATAAGCTGATGCAATCAGAAGCAAGGATTTAAGATAGCAGATCTTGGATAGCAATCTCATAATACCAGTCATTTATCACTGAAATATGGTTGGGCTTTTGGCACAAGATCTGCAGCCCAAGATCCGGCCTGTCACGTTTCAGATCAATTTCCTCTGCAGAACCTTCCTGAGGAATGTCACCTGCCTACCCTCTAAGCCTGTTGGTCTTGTGCTCTAATAATGCTCTCCTGAGCCAACCATAGGAGGGCCCTGCAGCAGGATCACACTAAAGAATCAGGTATATGTTGAAAATGCAAATAAATAGAAAGTACATTTGATCGCCGAAGAATTGATGCTTTTGAATTATGGTGCTGGAGGAGACTCTTGAGAGTCCCATGGACTACAAGAAGATCACACCTATCCATTCTGAAGGAAATCAGCCCCGAGTGCTCACTGGAAGGACAGATTCTGAAGCTGAGGCTCCAATATTTTGGCCACCTCATGAGAAGAGAAGACTCCCTGGAAAATACCCTGATGTTGGGAAAGATTGAGGGCACTAGGAGAAGGGGACGTCAGAAGACAAGATGGTTGGACAGTGTTCTCGAAGCTACGAACATGAGTTTGACCAAACTGCGGGAGGCAGTGCAAGACAGGAGTGCCTGGCGTGCTATGGTCCATGGGGTCACGAAGAGTCGGACACGACTAAACGACTAAACAACAACAACAACAAGCTACGCAGACAGGGTTTGGTAGATGTTTCTGCCGCCACGATCATTTTCTCTGCTGATTGGTGTTGTGTTGATTTATAAATCATTTTAATAGATTGTGTTTTTAATTGTCTCCTGAGCCACCCCAACAGCAAGAGGGTGGGGTGGCGAATGTTTGGTTTTTAATAATAATAATAATAATAATAATAATAATAATATCAGAACCTACAGCGGCTGCAAGAGGGATCCTTCCAGCTCACATTATGCATCATTTTATTAAGAAACTCTATGAAACTGTCACGGCCGTGCAATTCATTTTTATTAATTTTCTCAAACAGAATTAGTAGTGGGGGCAGGGAGAGGGGGAGAGAAACAACCCAAAAGAATGTTCCAGTCCAGTGCAGGATCAATGTCATTAATTCTTTAATACCAAGAGGCCTGTTTGTATGAACTCAGCACTAAACTGCAGCAATTAATTTCAATATATTATATAAATTCCAAAGCAAATTCAAACAAGTAATTTAAGGTCCTTGAACAGCAATTGTGCGCACAACACACACACACATTCAGCCTTTTTTTTTCTCCTTCTCCCGGGACAGCAAGGCTTTCAAGTAGAATCGCACAGGAGCAGGATATTGTAATATTAATAGAAACCCTGCTATTTTTGTGCCTTGCCTTCAGCAGACTAAACAAACCCTCAAAGTTTTATGGGGTGCTGCAGGGAGGAGGGGGAGTAACTCTTTCTGCAAATACGTCCATAATCAGACATTTTAATGGTGCGGCTGTTTTTTTTTCCCCCTCTGACTATGCACAAGAGAACTTTGGATCGTTCAAAAGGTTGACTTGGCACCAGGTCGGGATGATCGGCTGTTGCTTTCAGGAGACCTCTCAAGTCAGGAAACGGCATTTCCCACCCTTGGCTGCTGTTCAGCAGAAAGGAAGGGAAGGGGAGAGAGGAGACAGAAAGAGGGTGGAAATCCTCCACCAGTCAGAGGGAAAACGGCAAGGCAGCCTTGAGTTGCACGAAGCCCAGGCCATCCAATACTTGCACGGAAAGCTTCCTCCCTTGTATTCTGGTTCTCCGGCGCAACTCAAGGCTGCAGAGTGGAGAATTAAGGGCTATGCTGAAAATCTATTTATTTACAATTTGCCTTCCTTGCTTGCACTCCACTCCAAGGTCCCAGGGCAGGGAGCACCAGCGGCAGTTGAGTTTTTCCAAACAGCCAAGGGGAGAGGTTGTGGTTTAGTGTTAGAGAACCTGCTTTGCCAGCAGAATATCCACAGAGTCCCCAGTTAAAGTCTCCCAGGTAGCAAGACCGGAGAACCCATCTCCCTGCCTGCCATGGTCCCCAAGCATGAGCTCAGCACATTCCTGCAGATTCTAACAGGGGGTCGGCGCCACTTCATAACCTTCTTATCAACACAATGGGAAATAAACTTATATACAAGCTATAACCTTTTTTGTTTTTTTAAGTGAATGGCCAATGAGGCCATTTTGCCTACTGGAAGGAACTGTGCCAAGGTTCCTATGGATGGGTCTCCTTTTATTTTTTGCATCATTGCAACCTTAGGAATGTCAGTCTGTACCACGTGTTACTCCCAAAAGCAGTTCTTGAGTCTTGCTAAAATTTGGTCCTCCCTCTAACTGATTGCCAAGGAATTAGATGTCAAACCAAGCAACAGGCAAGTAAGGAGAATGGAATTTGACTTGTGTAGCTTTTGCATGTCATGGGGTCGGGAGTGGAGAGAGATAAAGATGTGGAGAGAGAAAAAGAATTGGAGGGGGGACCCCAACATCATATTTTCATAGTGGCCAACCAGGTGCCGAAATGGGAAACCCACAAGCAGGACTCCAGCGCAGGTTTGCCTACAAGTTGGGATCTTCTGCATCAATCCCAGAATTTAGGAATATACTGTTTTGCTCTGTACAAAAACCCAACAAATGAAACAGAGAAACCAGTAGGAGAACACTTCAATCTCCCAGGGCATTCTATACAAGATCTCAAAGTAGCTGTCTTATTACAAAAGAATTTCAGAAATAGACTGGAAAGAGAAGTTGCTGAACTGCAATTTATCGCCAAACTTAAAACCGTGGAGAAACCTGGTCTGAATAAAGACATTGGATTCTTATCTCATTATACATGATAAAGCTATCTTTAGCCATCTCACCCCTCGCTTTTCCTGTGGGACCAATTGCAGTCATAAACAGTCGTAAATTCTTCCTGTAAGACCAAATGCAGTCATAAACAGTCCGGTTTCCCACCACCCTTCTGAGTGGTACCCCTCCCCACCCTCTCACTATATGTGGGGATCTGGTGACTTCTCTTTCAATGTATCTGAAGAAGTGTATATGCACACGAAAGCTCATATCAATGACAAACTTAGTTGGTCTCTAAGGTGCTACTGGAAGGAATTTCCAGCTGAAATTAATCTATCCCTTGCAAAGGAATCCAATGTTCCCCACTGCAAATTCTGACACTTAATATGCAACAAATCATGTTGACCGTATTCACTGATTATTTGACAGAAGATTTCCAGTTTCAATACCTGAAAACACTTCAAGAGTTTGGAATGCAGTTGTGCTTGGCCCCTTGCGATAGCTGGAGTGCCGCAGAACTTCTGAATCTGACATACACTCAGAGATGTCCCTCTAAAATGACACTCTTATTACATGCTTACTTGGCTGTAAGACCCCCTGAACGTAGCAGAATGTACTTTAGGGAAAGGATACGCATTTTGAGATGAAAGCGTCATATTCAAAATGGTACTTAAATTCCACATTTTGAATGGCAACGTCTGCTGAAATGTCAGCTATTTGCAAATGTTAATCGCATTGCAATTCCTTACAGCGCGAAAAGAAACGGAAGGGGAGATGTTCCACCCTCGCCTCCCAAATTGTGTCATTATTGTTGTTGTTATTTCAATCTCTTGCTGGCCCTTTACCGCAAAGCACTAGGGCAGGTTACAACAATTTAAAAAATACAGGTTATGATTAAGAGAATGGGATGGGTCCTAAAATACATATCTCAGGTGTCCTAAGCCAGGGTGAAGAGATGCCTCTTCAGCATAACACGTGAAGGACAGAGCGACATAGTCAGGCGCACCTCTGGGGGGGAGGGAGTTCCACAACTTAGGGGCTGCTGCAGAGAAGGCCCTTTCCTAAGCCACCATCACGCCTGGACTTCTGAAGGTGGTGGAGCTATCAAGAGGAGCTCTCAAGTCACCTTTAATTCCAATAAACCCCTGTCCCTTTCTGAGGAAGAGCTGTAATTCAGTAACATCTGCAGCCCGAAGAAAATGACTCCAAACAGCTTTCCCGAAACACAAACCTTTGCAGAGAACAGAGTTAAGAAAAATGAGAACAACCAGACTTTTAAAAAACCAACCCAACATACTTCTCAACCCTACTTAAAATGTCCACAATTTTTGCGCAGCACGAAAGCACACCTTCTGTTCTCATTTGTTGTACCTGAGGCTGAGCAAAATTACTACAATTCTAAAAGCTGGAAGACCTTGTAGCAATTAAGACCTAAAGTGTATACAACGGGTCTTCAAGTTGCAGCCTTTCCTGGGAAAGTGCGCTGGGTTCTGATGGCGGTAGGGTCTCATCGCAGCAAGCGCTTAATCCAACAGGACAACAGACAATCTCAGATTCACCCGCACAACTTTCCCTTCAGTTCTGGTTCCCTTTGCTGTCTGTATAAAATGGTTTGCAGCAATTGGGAACGCCATGGACTTGAGTAGACGACACCCCTTCGCTCAGCCAAGCCTTCAAAATCCATCCCTCTCAACAGAAACAATTAAACGTTAAGCCATCAGGTTTCAGCCTTCCCCCCTCCCCACCTGTCAAGCCTGCAGATGGCCTGGTTTTAATCAGTCTGATTTCATTCAATAAAATACTCATTAAGTCAATTAATGAGACTTTGGTGTCACAAGCTATCAAGCATGACTTGGTGGGCTGCTGGTTCTTCTGCAGCCTGGCCCCCACCCCATTGAGCCCCTCCCTGCCTTTTTTGCCTTCACTGGATGACCAATGAATTGATTTAGCCAGTCAAGTAAAATCAGGAGCAAAATAGATCAATGGGCATTTTCACAAGAAGGAGGGCTTTCTTGGGAATCTTACCTGGTTTTAGGGGAGGTTGTTAGCCATTCTTCATGTTTCTCAAATGTTATTAGATATGCAGCAATTTCCTGAAAGAGGGGAAAAAACAGGGGAGGGTTAGATTATGAATGAGTGAATGAAGCTTATTAATTGCACCGCACAAGCATCTCACAAATGGCGAGAAAATGAAAAGAAAAAGCATTAAAAATCAGTGCTTTCATGTCTCTAAAAGCCATTTCACTTGATGAGAGCAGGGATTGTGGCAAATCATCAGGTGTCAGGGGACTCTGACATCACCAAAGAGTGGGGCATCATGACTATGCATCTTGATCATTCACCAGGCCTTACACACACACACACACACACACACACACACACACACACACACACACACACACACCAATCCAGTCCAATGCCTCCGCAGCCCCTTCTGCCCCCCCCCCCCTCCAGAGAGCAGAGCCCCAAACTGGGGACTGGGACATCAACAACCAGACACCAGAAGGGTTGGCCACACTTTCACTGTGAGCTCCTTTGGGGGCCAATCAGGCTATAAAGTATTCAAAATACATATTCAAAATAACTTCTGAACAGACAACCTTTGGCTCCTCCTGTCCTTGAAGTCTATCTTGCTCCAGCTGGTCACAACAGGAACAGAAGCAAAGAATTATTTATCACATTCACAGACCAATAAAATTCTGTGCAGGAAATAAAATAATCCTGCCAACCAAGAAATGGCGCCCAAGTTTGCAGTCTTTCCTCCTGCTTCCCAACCCCTTTTCCTTTCATGTCAGGTCTTTTATATTGTGAGCCTGGTGGCATACGCGATGGTCTAATCGCTGACATTTGTCAACTGTTCTGGGAAACCTGGTACTTTTGTTTGTTTGTTTGTTTGTTTGTTTCACCCAAAGAGCAGGCTAAGAATACTTAATAAAAGTGTGTGTGTGTGTGTGTGTGTGTGTGTGTGTGTGTGTGTGTGTGTGTGTAACGTGCATGTCGTGGTCTCCAACTAAAATTCTTATATTGGTTTCTCCCAGGATTATCTGATCATAGAATCATAGAATCATAGAGTTGGAAGAGACCACAAGGGTCATCCAGTCCAACCCCCTGCCAAGCATTCCAAAGTGGAACTGAGGCCTCGGTCATTTCAGTTGCTATTTCCAAATTTTGTACAAAGCGCACTGCAGGTGTGTGGTTTGTCACGACTGAACAGGCTCCTTTCTTTCCTCTACATCTTTCCCCTCGCTGCCAGGTGAGCAGCCTGCAGGTAAGGTGCTGCCATGATGTCAAGCGGGGAAGACGATGTGGTGCCCTGAAAATGTTGCTGGACACCTTCGGGGGGGGGCAACACCTTGGCTATCATTGGTAAAGAGGACAGGAGGAACAGAGAGCAGTGGCGAAACGGGCACTCCAATTCTGGAACTGAATCCAAGGGGCCCCCTCTGAAGCAAGTCATGCGACCCCCTTTTGATCCCTTGGGGACTCTGCCCTCCCTCTGCCTGCCTGGCCCCCCACCCTCCCCATAAATCAAGCCCCAGATGACATTTAAACTGTGCAATCCCCTGCTCTGTACACTTCCTTTGTCCTGCTCAGAAATGAAAAGCCCTTTTTGTTTAGAGAGAATAATTAACAGCCAGAAGAAGCAAAATACTGCAAGGACGGGGAAAGGTTTACAGTAAGACAAATGGTTTCTTTGCAGGGTTCCTAACTCTAACGAGCAGCTTAATCAACTGAAACTTCAGTTGACTGAGTGAGCGGTGCCATTTTTAATCAATGGGCTGAAAGAGCTAACGGAAAGCCGCCCTCGATAGTAAGTGAGCTTTGGCGGCTGCCGTTCCTGGGGGCTTACTGTAACTGGGAACAAAAAGGGAAGCTGTGAGAGGGGCCTCTGCGCTAAGCTTTCCTCCGACATCTCAATAAAGGGGCAGGCACTGAGACTTTTGGATAATGTGCAGGTCTAAACGGCTTGGTTAAAACGCCGGTGATCCATCAATTATGCTGATGGACATCTCTGGTTCTCTGAAGCCACAGACACATTTTCATGTCAACAGGCATGAGAACAAAATACAAATCGCCACCGGTAAGCGTTGTAAGAGATTTAATCCTTCATCTTTGCAAGGCAAGAGGCGACTCTTCCCCTCCCCTACCACACACAGAGATAACGATCCCAGTCAGGACACCCAAAATGAGAAGCAACAACCCACGGCCCCCTTTCTGAAGCTAACTGGGTATCTGTTTGCCGACTTGGATGACATACAGATAGAATTGCCAGAATTGTCATGTTGTTTACTCGTTTTATTAAAATAGTTCTATAGGGCCAGCTGTGCAATGGGGTGGCAGCTATACACACACCACAGTCGGGGGCTGCCTTATGTGCACAGGGAGCATGTTCCACAAGGTGGACCCCAAGACAGGTTGCCTGGCCCCCTGTCCTGTGTAATACAGGATTGTCCCTTATTTCAGTATAAAATGCTGTATCCTGTATTGATTCAATACAGGACACAATTTGATCTGCATTTCCCCTATTCCTACTCTGCTGCTGAACTCTCTCTTTCTTTGATTCTCACTTCTTTCCTTTTCTTTTTCCTCCTTGCTCCCTCTCTCTTTATCCTGCCCCCAAGGAAAAGCCAACCAGGGTAAGCCTTTCAAGTTGTGCCTTCCACTTCCTGTAGGCTGTAGCTATGCAGGCGGGGGGGGGGGAGAGAGAGCCAGGTTTTTTGCCCTGGGTGAAGCCTCCAGAGGGGTGCCACTGGGGTTCTCAGCCTGTGTGTGTGAGCATGCAAATGCAGGGGAGGGGTGTCTTTGACCCGGGTGAAACAAAGCCTAGTTTCACCCCTGCCCTGCAGCTTTGGCTAGGTTAAGAGGACCGCCCGCAGGGCTGCAGCCTGGGAATGCCGGGCCCCATCCCTCAACGAGCAACAGAGTCCGAGTCTCTGGAAACAAGCGGTTTCATGTCAGTATAGCTCAGAAGCTCCAGTTCGGAACATAGTTATCTGCATAATATTTGAGAGAGGCGGGTGGAGGAAGAGAAGCTCCCCAGAAGACTTGCCCTCCACCCCCCCCACCCCAGTATTTTCCCTCTCCTTTATAAATTTGACACGTGGAACAAAACTCATCCCATCATCAGAATATGCCCTCCTATTTATTTATTTATTTATTTATTTGCCGGTATTTGCCCAGGCCTGCATGTATTGTATGGCACAGTATTGAATGAGTGTGAAAGGTCATCTATTTCAGTTCTGAATAGCAAAGCACAAAGAGATTTACAAATTCTTGTGTGTGTGTGTGTGTGCATGTGCGTGTCAAATTCTGGAGGGGCCATCCATTCAGGCTGCAATAGATTGTATTGGATTGCTCTGAAGTCATTTCAGCACCAGGTGAAATGCACACACACACACACACAGAGAGAGAGAGAGAGAGAGAGAGAGAGAGAGAGAGAGAGAGAGAGAGAGAGAGCGTCCTTTTTTCCTAGGAGGATGCAGGGGTACGCATAGCCCTGAACATGTTGTGAATCTAAGTTTGGCCTCATTGAGGGGCAGTATTTCAATAGGAGTAGGAAAATGAGAATACCCCTAAACATTATTTTAGGGGGGGGAAGCACTGCACGCACCCCTCGATCGCTCAGATCTCCTGCTTCTAACAGCTCCCAGTTCGTCCCTTCCACTGACTGCTCCTCAGTGTCCCACCACCAGGCTCCAAGCTCTAAGGTAGCTGTGGAGCCCTCTGGGGGGGGGGGAATTTTGGGAGGCAGGCTCCCACTGCTCTTCTTCATCCAGCCAGTCTGAGCTCTCCCTGGGGGGGGGGTCTCTTGCATACTGTCAGGGTTGTTACGACTACTCCTGAGTAACGACTTTCCACATGCTTGTCTTTCAAAAGTCTTTATTAGTGCACATTATTTACAGTGTAAAGAGCTGCTGGTTTCATGTCTCCTCATTCCGAATCAGAATCCAGCACTGCCCCTTTTCGTGACTTTGACCAACATAAAAGCCTCGGGACAGTGAATCTCCTCCCCTTCCTCCTCCTCCTCAATACCAGTGTCGGGGGGAAGGCTCTACGGTCTGCCTTCTGCCTGTCCCCCCTTCCCGCCTCTCTCTCTTCCTGCCTGTGGAGCAGGGGCTCTCCAATGCTGCCAGAGCCCTGGCACTCCTTCTCCGTCTCCTGACTCACCCCTTCAGACCCTGTACTTTCATGACTGCTTGGAGACGGGCTGCTACTGATGAGAGGGGGGGGGTTCTCTGAATCCCTCCCTCTTACACATACCCTCCAACATTTCCCCGATGAAAATAGAAACATCCCATTCCATAATGGTAATTTTACTATTGATACCCCGCACATCTGACTGGGTTTCCCCAGCCACTCTGGGCAGCTTCCAACATATATAAAAACATAATAAAACATTAAACTTTTTTAAAAAACAAAAACAAAAAAACCTGCCCTATACCGGATTGCCTTCAGACGGCTCAGGGGTCGGATAACTCCATACTCTCCAACATTCCTCCAGTGAAAATAGAGGCACCCTAAGGAAAAGTGGGACATTCCGGGATCAAATCAGAAACCGGGACGGCTGCTCTAAATCAGGGACACCCCTGGAAAATAGGGACACTTGGAGGGTCTGTTCTTGGGCTGGCGGATCCTCGCTCTCTTCCTCAGCCAACTGGGCCCTGACACAAGCACTGCTACACCCTAACACAGTCTAGTGCAGGCTTCTCCAAACTTCGGCCCTCCAGATGTTTTGGACTACAATTCGCATCAGCCCTGACCACTGGTCCTATTAGCTAGGGATCATGGGAGTTGTAGGCCAAAACATCTGGAGGGCCGCAGTTTGGGGATGCCTGGTCTTGTGCATTCAGCAGTGGGATAACTTCTGGAGTGAGGGAGCAGGGACAGACACAGGCCAAACGTGCCTGACACCAGTAGCAGCTTCAACCCAGGAACAGTTTGTGCCATGAGAACCTTGCCTTTTAAGATCCACATCTCTTCTTCTCACATCCCAGTGTAGGTTCTGGAGAGAGTCTGACCTGGGTGTAGAAACAGCATCCCTCCCTTCCCTTGCAACTATCACCTGGAGTCTCCTTTGAGCCCACCCAAAAGCTTCTGAACCTGCCTAACAGAAACATGAGAACAGGTTTGTTTCAAAAGCAAGGGTGTTTCTCAAACAAAAAATCCCAGATCCTTCCTATATGGTACCAACTCTAGACAGAGAGAACCCTACACTTTTTTCTCCAACCAGCTGGCCCAGGCATCTGCCAGAGCCACAAAATACAATTAGAGTATTCCCAAACGAGACACAAAAAATATCTTGTTTCCAATAGTCTTAGTGTTAAGGCTCATACTTCATATCCTCTGGGCATTTCCGTGGGGCCAGATCTCTGTGTTGTGTGCTTTATTAGGGCTGTGCGGATGCCGTAATGAATGGCTTCTGAGCAACATGGTTACCCAGCAGAGACGTCCTCCCATTCTGCAAACGTCTATTGAAAAAATTACAAGAATCGCGTATCCAAAGGGTGCAGCCTTAACCCTACCTCCAGCAGCAGCAGAAACTACGTCTTGAGTTCTGCCACCTTCCCAGGGGAATGTGTCACCAGATACTGAAGGGGACCTGCAGATGGCTTCTTTACTGCACATTCACAAGGTTTTCTGCCCATGATGCTATCGGGGCAGTCACACGCGACCCCACGCTCAACACTGCTTGTGTCTGCAAATGCTTTTGAGATGGTCACACTGCTGCACTGCCAATCAGTGCACATTCCTCAATACCCTCCGACATTTCTCCAATGAAAATAGGAGAAAACAACAATTTTGTTCTTTATACCCTGCACATCTGACTGGGTTTCCCCAGCCACTCTGAGTGGCTTCCAATAATAATAATAATAATAATAATAATAATAATAATAATAATAATAATAATGGTAAAGGGGCCCCTGACCATCAGGTCCAGTCGTGTCCAACTCTGGGGTTGAGGCGCTCATCTCACTCTATAGGCCGAGGGAGCCGGCGTTTGTCCGCAGACAGCTTCCGGGTCATGTGGCCAGCATGACAAAGCTGCTTCTGGCGAACCAGAGCAGCGCACGGAAACGCCGTTTACCTTCCCGCCGGAGCGGTCCCTATTTATCTACTTGCACTTTGATGTGCTTTCAAACTGCTAGGTGGGCAGGAGCTGGGACCAAGCAACGGGAGCTCACCCCATTGCAGGGATTCGAACCGCCGACCTTCTGATCAGCAAGCCCTAGACTCTGGTTTAACCCACAGCTCCACCTGGGTCCCTATTAATTATGAATAATAATACTAATAACAAAGCATTAAACATTAAAGAACTTCCCTATACAGGGCTGCTTTCAGATATCTCCTAAAGGTTGTACAGTTACTTGACTCCTTGGCTCAGGGCCTAAGGGAAAGTGGGACATTCTGGGATCAAATCAGAAACCGGGATGGCTTGACAGGCATATGTCAAGAATGCTTTGATGGTGTTTCCTGCTCGGCAGGGGGTTGGACTGGATGGCCCTTGTGGTCTCTTACAACTCTACAATTCTATGATTCTGTAAATCCAGGACCGTCCCTGGAAAATAGGGACACTTGGAGTGTCTGACCATAATCTCCTGCTGAAATCCCATCATTTTTGATGCTACAAATGTTCCAGCTTGTTTTTGTCCCGATTTTGTTGTTCTACAGCCTCTCCAGACAGCAGTAATGTGGTAGTAATTTGCAAAGCATTGCAGCACAGCAATTTGGGCAGAATAAAAAAAAAACATGTTGCAGGAGATGCCCACAACAAAAGACTGGCCCAGAGGGGTCCCAAGCCAGATGAACCAAAACCAACTCATCTTAAGTTGATCCTGGAGCTGGACTCTGGCAGGAAACCCCAAAATTCAGACCTAAACATCTGCAGAAGTGACCCAGGAAATTCAAGGAGAGTTTCGTGAAATGGTACACCCCCACACCCGTTCCACTTTGCTTTTTCCAAGTCATTCCGCCAATTCGTCAGCACATTTATTTCGGCGCCTCCCAAGTTCGGTAAAGCCTAAAGGCATCACGACGTCCCATTTTCTTAAAGAGATAATCCTCTTAAAGGCTCACTGACCTAGCAGCTCCGCAGTTATGCAATCAATAACAATACAACTTAAAAATACCAGACGGTGGCAAAGCCATTTCCCTCTTCCAACATGGCATCATGATTTAGCTCCATCAATTAAAACAACGGTTAAAGATATCATTCCACCCGTTCTTCAGCAAGCCCACCTGGGAGGTAAGTGGATGGTGAGCCCAAATAGTCACAAATGACAGAAATAGTTTCTGACGTCTTGACACTGAGACATAATGGGAAAGTTAGGACCATTAAAAAAAAAGACCCTACCATTTTCCCCACCCCCAATAATAATAATTAACTCACGTTTGACACCTGACAACAAAATAAAACATTTCATAGAGGACAAGAGTATGTTCAAAAGCAGCATGAGGTGGATAAACAATACCCCAGAGCCAGTGTGGTGTGGTGGTTGGAGCGTCAGAGACCAGGACCTGGGAGGGACCAGGTTCAAATCCCCACTCAGTCATGAAGCTCACTGCAGCAACCTTGGGCCCCTCACTCACTCTCGGCAAGGTCGTTGTGGGGATTAAATGAGGAGAGGGAGGGAGAACCATGTATACCACCAGGAGCTCCTTGGGGAGAAAAGGTGAGCTAAAAATAAAAATAAATTGCTAAACAAATTTCAACTGTATGGTTGCCTTAAAAAAAAAAACCTGTGTTGTCTCATTAGAATTTGCATTTCCAGAGATGGGGGAATCAGGCCATTGTTATTTCTCCTTTCCGTCAGGCCTTGGAGAAACCTGGACCCTGCAAGGCACCATCCCTTCCTTTTCCATTCTCCCTGAAAATGTTCACAAGGGGCAGATGCAGGGCTTGACCAGGAGCCCATGGTTTGTTCTGCCACTCCCAGGCAGAGGCGGAGGAAGGGGGTGCAGTGGGGCGGTTCGCCCCAGGTGTCAGCACAGAGGGGGGTGACAAAACGCCACGCAGCAGTCACCACGGGGCCTGCAGTGCACCCAGGCCATGCATCTCTCCTGGGAGTGACACGGTGGCTTGGGCGCCCGCAAGCTCCACCCCACCCCAAACATTCCTCCCACTGCCTCCCCCTCAGCTGTAGGGTGGCTGAGTGAGAGGAGGCAGGCAAACTCCTCGGAAGCCCTGCGGAGCGTCCTGCCCCGGCTCACCCCGCCCCCATGGGCAGCTGGCCTCGCCCCTGGGCCCAGGGCACGCCCGCGGCCCTAGGCACTCAATTGGCTTGCTCCACTGCTGCTCCCACTCCTCCCACTTTATTGACCACCTAGCCTGACGAAGAGTTCCGGGTGGCTCTAAAGTTCCCACACTGTTTTGTGACATTTTGGTTGACCTAATCAAGAAATCACCTTAAGAACGGATTTTCAAAATAGTAATAAGCAGGTTTATCTGCTCCAGAGTGGACATTTTTTCACACTTGTTTACTTCAGGGTTCTTGGGGAAATGACATTGATTTACATGAAAATCTTACTTATGCTTTTGCTCTGTAGTGTTTGGGAAACGTATTCCAGGTGGAACTCACCATATGGTTGAAGAAAATACTGTGTATTAGGTGGAAGGGAGGAATCCCTCTAGTTAACAGCTTACTGGGGCCTGGAGAGATTTTCCAACAGTCCACTTCAAATTTGTTAAGATGTAGATTCAGCAAAGTTAGTCTAATGAACGCAGATTATTTTCTTTAATTGCCATCCACGTAGGAACAAAATGGGTCTACCGTCTGTCGTATCTAAACCCATCCTGGAGAAACTCAAACTTGAAAAGTTACAGGATAAGAGAGATCACACTGACTGGAAAGAAAGACATGTGTCCACCCTGACATTTTTGCAAACGCAAACAGTATTGAACGCCGTATTGCCTATAAGCACCCCGATGGCATCATGAACACAAATCACCCTGAAAAGGACGTCTGGAGATGCCTCGGAATTTAAAGAGCCTAAGTTCATTAAGGCTAAGCCTGTATTTTCTTAAAGGAGATGGTCCTCTAGAAGATTATTGACCTAGCAGTTCAAATTACACAGTAATACGACTAAAAACAGCACACTATGACAGCGCAGGTTTCCTCTTCCAATATGACTTCATTATTTCATACTCGATAAAACGTGGAAACAGCATAATTGTGCTTTATTGCACCCCAACCTTTTAACAAAATATTGCAAGGCGGCTTACAGAAATGTCAAGATACAGAAAAGACAAGATAGAGTCCGGCGTTGAATAATACCAATTCACAGCAATTTAAAACAGCAGCAGAGAAGATACGTTCTCTTAAATCCACCCACTTGAATAAAATGGTGAAGAAACTGGGAAGACTTCCCTGGAAATCTCCATCCTGATGGGGGAGGCTTGAGTTGTGGCCTGGAGGGAAACAACCCTCTCAGAGCCTTTGCAGCCACCTTCTGGACCAGGGCAGTCTTCAAGGGCAGCCCCCCACAAAGCGCATTGGAGTAATCAATCTAGAGGTAAAGAGCAGGAATAACCCAAGCCAGGCCTGTTTCCCCACTCCTCTATGAACGAATGCAGTACATGATAAGAGTTGATGAAAAACACTCCTGGCTTCTCATTAGACTTTTATGTGAAAGGTTAAATTTAAAAGTTTCACAGCGGTGATAGATGCTGCTTGAAGAATTGCTGGTGGAGGTGGCGATTCCGAGCCAGTTGGAGAGGCTCAGCAGCAAGGTCTGACATATAAGCCATAAGACACGTCCGCACACACCTAATTACAGTATCTAATGGAATTTCCTGTACGTAGGACATGGTGATGTACATGGGCTTTAAAGGGAGGGAAGAAAGAGTCAGGTCAGCACTGTAATCTAGGAGGGCTATATAGAGCCTCTACTTTCAGGGGCAGTCTACCTCTGGATATCAGACGTTCAATTCAAGGGCAAACAAGCAGGAGAGGGCTGTTGCCCTCGGGCTCTGCTGGCCCATCGGGAGAAGCAAGATGGTGGACTGGATGGGCTTTTGGTCTGATCCAGCAGCTGGGGTCCTCCTCTTAAGGCAGAGAAGGATGGGGCAGCCCCCCCTGCACTGATACAAAGGTGTGAGCAGAGCCTACCTTGCACCCGTCCCCTGCACAGCTTGGCTTGCGAAAAATAGTGTGTGATCCCCTCTCCCTCCCCACCACCACTTCCTCCCTTGCCAAGCAAAGCTCTGCTGGAGAATATAAAAACCGAGCAATGCGTAATGGCCTTATTACGGCGCTGGGACCGCTGCGTCCGCTCCTGGTGCCGTAGTCAATCACAGAAATCCTACAGAGCTGCTTCCGATGCAATTTATATATTCTATCAAACTCGTATAAAGGGATCCCGCTCTTGGAGAGGTTACCATAAAGGGATATCAATGTTATGAGAGAGAAATTTATGTTCTTTTTTGCCACATTAGAAAAAAGCACACACCAAGGGAGGGGGGACGGCAAGGGGAACAGGGCGGGGGGAGAGAAATGAACTGCTTAGAGAGATTAATGGCTGTGAAAGCCCCTCTGAAGCCTGGCTTTATGGGGGCCTTTTGATTAACGCTTGGCCAATTGATGGTCAGCCTTGGAAGTCATTAACTCCAATGTGGTTTTTCTACCTTATTTGTTCAATCAGGATGGCTTTTTATTATTCAAAACCAGGAAATCGAGACAAGAGGCCCCTCGATCAAGCACATTCAACACGCTGTATACATTTACAGCCTAATCCCAAATTATTAATACTGTTGGGATTTCAGTGGCTATACACAGATTCTTCTCCAAATGTAATAAGGGTCCCTACCCTTAGTGAACTTCTTTCTTTTCTTTTTTTTTAAAAAAGTGTAATCTTTTTTGGCATGAGCCATGTAGCCTGAATAGCTCAGTTGGCTAGAGCATGGTGCTGATAAGGCCGAGGTTGCAGGTTCGATCCCCGTATGGGACAGCTGCCTATTCCTGCATTGCAGGGGGTTGGACTAGATGATCCTCAGGTTCCCTTCCAACTCTACAATTCTATGATTCTGTGTTTGGGGACTAGCTGTTCATTCTTCCATAGGACCACCTCCTTCCCACTTCCATGAGTCAACAAGGCCATTGTGATGGCCAGTGCTGAGTGCAAGAGGGGATCACCTGCAAGGATCCTACTAAGTGTTCTAAGCAGAAAATTAAAAGTGGCCAGCAAAGTTTCCCAAGGGAAGGTCTGCTTTGCAAGGTCTATGGTGCAATCCTCCATTTGCCCTTGAGACAGTCATTGCAGGAGGATTGTGGGAAGCAGTTTACTTTCCAGCCTTCAAATGCAGAACAAGGTCCAACAAAGAAATAGTGCGTAAATTTTCTTTTCTTTCCCCCCCCCCTCCTCCATCCATATCCCTTTTCCTTTTGTGTTGTGTGTTTTACGGGGTTGTCTTAACACTGGCATCTTGAGAAGGGTTGTGAATGTCCTCTCTTTCACTTGACAAATCAAATCTCTGGCTGTCTGCATTCCTGGAGGCTTTAAAAAAGAAAAAGAGAGAGTGGGATAAAAAAATACTTTAACAGCAATGGTGGCTTCCAGGCTTCCGCTATTTTGAAGGCAGGGGGTGTCAGTCCTATACCAGCAAACTCATGTTGCACAATTAAAGTAGATTTGGAAGTCTTGTGAAACCAAATCCCCCCCTCTCTCTCTCACACACACACACAACATTTTGCAGTAAGGAAAGTACAGTCGTACCTTGGAAGTCGAACGGAATCCGTTCCGGAAGTCCATTCGACTTCCAAAGCGTTCGGAAACCAAAGCACGGCTCCTACAGCCAATCGGAAGCTATGGAAGCCCCGTCAGACATTCAGCTTCCAAAAAGAGTTTGCAAACCGAAACAGTCACTTCCAAGTTTGCAGCGTTTGGGAGCCAAAATGTTCGAGAACTAAGCTGTTCAAAAACCATGGTATGACTGCAATGCATAAATGCACTGGAAAGTGTGGGATCACAATTGCTTGATGCTACATTGCATTATTACTGTCATCATCATCATCATCATCATCATCAATTAGTTGCTTTTTGACCCAGGTAACTCAAAGTGACCTAAAATAAACAAGCACATGCATTTAAACCAGCATCAAGTAAAACAAAGAAAAAGCTAAAACACAGCCCTTTTCAAAAAAGAAAAAGGCAGGTATTGGAACATCCCACCCACTAATGGAGACCACAGATAATTAAAACCCACTTAGGCCTAAGGGAAAGAAATGGCTTTGCCTGGCACTTAAAGCTATGTAATGATGGTGTCAAGTGAGCCTTCCTGGGGAGAGCATTCTATATGCCACCACAGAAAAGACCCGTTCTCATGTTGCCACATTCCAGACCTTCACAGCCACTGTCTACTCACTGCAAAGACTCAGCTGCTGTCCCCCTTCTGGTAGCCAGTGTGGTGTAGTGGCTAGAGTGCTGGACTAGAACCTGGAGGACCAGGGTTCAAATCCCCCCTCATCCATGAAGCTCACTGGGTGGCCTTGGGGTAATCACTCATTCTCGGGCTAACCTACCTCACAGGATTGTTGTGAAGATAAAATGGGTAGGAGAAGTACGTAGGCCACCTTGAGCTTCCTGGAGGAAAGGTGGGACATGAATGCAACATCCTATATAATAAAGTCCCTGTGTCCCTGCGTCCAAGTTATCCCGTGTGTCCCTGGGTCACTGCGCATGGGCCCCAGGGCCACAGGGATTGGACAGCAGAGACTGCACGCGCTCTCTCCCCCCCCCTCTGCCTCCTCCAACCGCCGCTCCCGGCCGGACACCGCCTCACTGCAGGGCACGTCAGGGAAGCGAGGGTGGAGGCCGGCGGAGGCCTCCTCCTCACAACCCTCCCTGGCCCATAAGAGGAGCGGCAGGAGGCCGCGAAGCAGCGGCGGCGAGGTAGGCATTTGTGTCCCCCATCCTTCCTGTCGGCGGCTGGAGGAGAGGAAGGAAGGAGGAGAAAGCAGCGCTTTCTCTTCCTCCGTTCCTGTCCCCCTGCCGCCGACAGCAAGGACAGGTCCCAGGCTTCGGAGAAGCACTGCGCAAGCGCTTCTCCGAACCCTGGGATGTCTCCTTGCTGTCGGCGGCTGCGGGAGAGGAACGGAGCAGGAGAAAACAGCGCTTTCTCCTCCTCCGTTCCTGCCCCCCTGCCGCCGACAACAAGGACAAGTCCCAGGCTTCGGAGAAGCGCTGCGCAAGCGCTTCTCCGAACCCCAGGATTCTAGCGCCCGTTATTGAATGGGCTGAAATCCACTAGTATAAAATAAGTTTCAGCAAACAGTGCCCCTCAACATGCATGAAGATATTTATTTCCATAAGGACTAGAAACTTGTAGAAAGTGAAGATTATAGGACCATAGGAAGCTGCCTTTTACAGAGCAATCTAGCTTTGTATTGTTTACACCAGGCATCCCCAAACTGCAGCCCTCCAGATGTTTTGGCCTACAACTCCCATGATTCCTAGCTAGCAGGACCAGTGGTCAGGGAAGATGGGAATTGTAGTCCAAAACATCTGGAGGGCCGAAGTTTGGGGATGCCTGGTTTACACTGACTGACAGTGTCTCTCCAAGGTTTCAGGCAGGAAGTCTTTTGCAGCCCTGCCTGGAAACGCCTTCTAGGATTGAACCTGGGACTTTCTACACTCAAAGCAGATACTCTGCAACTGTGCTCCAGCCCTTCCCTAAGTTATCTGGGTTTTCTGTGCAAAACCCGACCCATCCTCGTTATTTTACGTGTTTCGCAACTATAAATGCAATTGGATGTTTGCATGCTTTATCAATTGTTATCTTTGGGGATTTTGTGCTTTTGAATATATATATATATATATATATATATATATATATATATATATATATATATCATTGTGCACCTCTGAGGGTGTTTTCATTCTCACAAACCGCACACAGGGTAGAAACAGTAAAATAATGAAATGAAATTTCCCGCCGGCTTTAGAGCTGCAGTGGCGGCTCTTATCGTTTAGCTGCGCCACCCTCAACTTCCCCAGTCTCCAAAAATGTCCCAGAGCTTATGGTGCTTATTGGGGGGGGGGGCGGCAAGGGAGAGAGAACTGAGCTAGCAGAGGAGGAGGGGAAGAAGAAGGAGAAAGATTTTGCAGACCTGGAGATAACAAAGATGTCATTAAAATAATAATTAAAAGACAAAGCTGCCACGTGTGCAGTCAGGGTTTTTGCGATAATAAACCACATTTCGATGTGCATTAAGCCCCCTAATGATCGGCTCTCTGTGTGTCTTACAGGGTCAAATCAATGTCTTCGCAGAAAAAGGGAAAAGAAGAAAAGGAAAATCAATTAAGCCCCATCCATTGTCCCTTCCAGGAGAGGCTCATTGTTTGCGTTTGTCTCCTATCTCCCCATTTGTCACTTGCATTCTGCCCAATTTTGCAAACAAAAGCCAGGATGTCAGTACCAAGGTCACCAGAGTCGGATCTAATTCCTGCACAATGTGGCTATACCCCCCCTTCCTTCCTTCCTTCCTCTCTCTCTCTGTGAAGATTGCACTGAAACTGCAGCATGAAAGGAAGAATGAAAGAAAATAAGAAACAGAGGGCAAAAAAAAAGAAGTCTTAGTGCCGCCTCAGAAATCAGTATTGCAGGATTCCTCTCTCCCCTCTCCCCTGGGTCTCTAACCACTACAGGGTTCCAGAAGGGTGCCACTGCCACCTCTCTTGTTCCCAGAATCACAGGATTGCAGAGTTGGAAGGGATCACAGGGCTCATCTAGTCCAACCCCCTGCAATGCAGAACTCACAAATGAAGAATCCCTGACAGATGGCCATCCAACCTCCATTAAAAAACTTCCAAGGAGAGCCTACCGCTTTCCGGGGGATCCCTTCAAATTTCTTTTTTCTTTAGGGTTGCGGCACAACATCCAGGTCCTTATCCACAAACACAGTCAAACAGTGTTTACATTTTGCTACGAGAAGCCTCCCTAGGCAGGCAGTATACTCCTGAATACCACTTGCAGCCAACCATCAGGTAGGAGGCAATCCTGGCCCAGAGGGGCAACTCCTTTGACGTGCATATCCCTGGGGGAAGATATGGGCAGCACTAGGGGCCGGGATAGGGGACCCAGGTGGCGCTGTGGTTAAACCACTGAGCCTAGGGCTTGACGATCAGAAGGTCAGCGGTTCGAATCCCTGTGACGGGGTGAGCTTCCGTTGCTTGGTCCCAGCTCCTGCCAACCTAGCAGTTCGAAAGCACGTCAAAATGTAAGTAGATAAATAGGAACCGCTACAGCGGGAAGGTAAACGGCGTTTCCATGTGCTGCTCTGGTTTGCCAGAAGCGGCTTTGTCATGCTGGCCACATGACCTGGAAGCTATACGCCGGCTCCCTCGGCCAATAATGCAAGATGAGCGCGCAACCCCAGAGTCGGTCACGACTGGACCTAATGGTCAGGAGTCCCTTTACCTTTTTAGGGGCCGGGATAAGCCTTCTATGTTATGGAGAAGAGAGTGCAGAATGAACGTGCTTGCTCATTCTGTTATTTCAGGGTTCTGGAGATGCAGTCTATGCTGTGTCCCACTCCTGCTGAGTTCATAGGAATGCCAAAAGCTGGATTATGCCCAGTCAAGGCACTGACCCTCCAAACACATGGACTGGTAGTGACTCTTCAGGGTTTGCGGTAGAAGCCTCTCCCAGGGCTTCCTGGAGATGCCAGGGACCTGGGGCCTTTAGCACCAATCACAGCAGATGCTCTACAACTGACCCACGGCCCTTTCCCCAGTTGAGCCAGGAGGACTTCTGAATTTACTGCAAGAATGCAGTGGCCCATGTACACTTCCCTCCAACTTCCAGTCCCATCACATAGAATCATAGAATCATGGAGTTGGAAGAGACCACAAGGGCCATCCAGTCCAACCCCCTCCCAAGCAGGAAACACCATCAAAGCATTCCTGACAGATGGCTGTCAAGCCTCCTCTTAAAGACCTCCAAAGAAGGAGACTCCACCACACTCCTTGGCAGTAAATTCCACTGCCAAACAGCTCTTACTGTCAGGAAGTTCTTCCTAATGTTTAGGTGGAATCTTCTTTCTTGTAGTTTGAATCCATTGCTCCGTGTCCACTTCTCTGGAGCAGCAGAAAACAACCTTTCTCCCTCTTCTATATGACATCCTTTTATATATTTGAACATGGCTATCATATCACCCCTTAACCTTCTCTTCTCCAGGCTAAACATACCCAGCTCCCTAAGCCGTTCCTCATAAGGCATTGTTTCCAGGCCTTTGACCATTTTGATTGCCCTCCTCTGGACACTTTCCAGCTTGTCAATATCCTTCATGAACTGTGGTGCCCAGAACTGGACACAGTACTCCAGGTGAGGTCTGACCAGAGCAGAATACAGTGGTACTATTACTTCCCTTGATCTAGATGCTATACTCCTATTGATGCAGCCCAGAATTGCATTGGCTTTTTTAGCTGCTGCATCACACTGTTGACTCATGTCAAGTTTGTGGTTTACCAAGACTCCTAGATCCTTTTCACATGTACTGCTCTCAAGCCAGGTGTCACCCATCCTGTATTTGTGCCTTTCATTATTATTTTTGCCCAAGTGTAGTACTTTACATTTCTCCCTGTTAAAATTGCCCCTTCTCAGTGTTATCGGGGTGCACACTTCCACATATTATCCCTCCCCAAAAGAAGCCACTTTGATGTATATATATTGGTATGTGCACCCCCAATCTCTGAGCAGCAGGAGAACCCAAGAGGTTCCATCACTTACCCAGGGGTTTGTTTTCCCTGGAAGGAAGGTGGATGGGGGCTGTGGCACCTTTGGAATATATGGTTTTATTCGCACATATATACAACTTGAAAATAGGATGGAGCGCCTCACAGCATTAACACGACCCCTAACCACAGATCTTGAGTCCGGCCATAGAGCAAGGCAAGCCTCTGTCTCTCCAACTTCCAGCATCAGCCAAATCTCTGGGTATTATCCTTCCAACTTACAAGGTTATGTGGCTTCCAACTAGGTGGAGGGGGGATTACACCCCCCCATTTGTCTCTATGGCAACCTCTTAGGCATGCAAATAGTAGTACTGCCAAGGCCATTCCCTTCAGAAGGACTGGTTCGGGCTTCCTCTCATAGAATCTATCTCCACATACAGGATCACAGGTTTAAAAGGGACCCCCAGGTGTCATCCAGACTGTCCCTCCAAAACCCATTGCACAAAGATCCTTTTGTCTGAGCGTGCTGAGCGTTTTCTTTCCCTTTTGTGATCCCCTTCCCCCTGTTATTTTAGCAATGCCTGCAGGCTCCTCCACACACCTGGCTGTAGGAGAGGGAGGCAAACATGAATGAACGAAGCAAAGCCTGTGGCCAACTAAGCATGCACAGCACAGAATGAAACAACAAAGGATTCCTAATGCATCGCTTCCGCTTCAGAAACAAGCCCAGGCCATTCAGAACTGCAAACTCCAGGGGAGAAGTGACTAGGGAGGAGGATTAAGGAAGCATCCACCCCCTAGCAACCAAGAGGAGAGTGGGCAGAGAGGAGCTATGGGCTGGAATCTTGGATGTCTGAGATCCAAGTACGCTGACAATTGAATGCAAGTGCACAGATCAATCCTTTGGCAATGATCATTTGGGGGGGAGCAGCAGCAGCAGCATCACTGGGCTGAGAATAAGGCTCCCCCCACCCCTCTCGCGATTCCCTCCAGCCACACTGGGTGGTATTTCGGTGTGCAGACAAGAATCCCCCGGCGAATAGCAAGAGGCCGAGGGTGGTCATGCAACAGGTTGTAATAAATTGCATCCTTTCATCTCGGCTCCAAGCGCTGATGGGTTCTGACAGCTGAAAGGATTGTGCAGGTATATATGACTGAACACAGCACGACGTAATTCGCCTCTTGCCATCGCCGCCGTTTCCATTAGTCATTAAAAATGAGGAGTTCAGGAGGCTGTCTTTGCAGGTGTTCTCTCGGCCCGTTTTCGGAGCAGCTTGAGGTTAGTCATCTGCCATTTTTTGCCCTCATTCCAGGCAATCAAAATGCAGCCGGCAGATGGATCCGTCCGAGCCCCCGATATGCACAGCGCAGATTGTGTTGTTGTTATTGTTTCTAAGCATCAGCTGAAGAGGACCCGCTCTCTCGCTCGCTATTCAGGGCATCAGCGTTAAAGCAAGGCTGGCTGATGATTCAAGGCCACTGAGCCCTCTTGCCGCTGCTGTCGAGGAGGCGTGTGAGGGGCGTTGACGGATGGAGGGGCCGGCTGCACCTGCATCTTCTCTGCCAGTTGGCACCCCTTGCCAAGCACTTTACTGAAACAAGAGCCCTGAAAGTGCCAACGAAGCAATTCCACATCACCCCCAAGCCCCCCAAAAAGCTCTACCACGTTTCAAAGCTGGTAGATGGCACCTGCCCATCTCATTCTGGGTGCTTACTCCGATTGAATGCGACTTGGGAGCTTCTGGGTCCAGGACCACCCAACACAGATGGTACAACATAAATTCAAAGAGAAGCCCCTCCCTCCCTCTGTGGCTCTCTCCACATATTGCCACCAGACAGCTCCATTTAATTGGCTAATAGCAACTCAGTATAAAGCAATTAGATAATTTATGTTGAAAAACCTCGCTTACGGTGCTCGGGGGCCCCCCGCTTCCTTCCCCAGCGGACCCCGTTTAGTGCAATAATTTACACTTTGTCACTGCGGGTGAGATGCACTTTAGACAGCGGAGCTGTTGCTTTTTATTATTTCTGCATTCCTTACATTTGTTGATTGGTCTGGATGCACCAAAGAGAATTAATAACCACAAGCTGCTAAGTGACGAACAGGAGACGACATTGTTTGGCTTGTGGACAGCCCATGAAGCAGAATGTTGAACCTGAATGCTGAACTCATAAATGGAAGGACTTTTTTGACACAGCACATAGCTAAAATGTGGAACTCACTTCCACAGGAGTCAGTGATGGCCAGCAACTCAGATGGCTTTAAAAGAGGGTTGGACAAATTCATGGAGGGTAAGGTTATTGATGGCTATTAAAGCAATGACAAACCTAGACAGCATCTTAAAAAGCAGAGACATCACCTTGCCAACAAAGGTTTGTATAGTTAAAACTATGGTTTTCCCAGTAGTGATGTATGGAAGTGAGAGCTGGACCATAAAGAAGGCTGATCGCCAAAGAATTGATGCTTTTGAATTACGGTGCTGGAGGAGACTCTTGAGAGTCCCATGGATTTCAAGAAGATCAAACCTATCCATTCTGAAGGAAATCAGCCCCGAGTGCTCACTGGAAGGGCAGATCGTGAAGCTGAGGCTCCAATACTTTGGCCACCTCATGAGAAGAGAAGACTCCCTGGAAAAGACCCTGATGTTGGGAAAGATTGAGGGCACTAGGAGAAGGGGATGACAGAGGATGAGATGTTTGGACAGTGTTCTCGAAGCTACCAACATGAGTCTGACCAAACTGCGGGAGGCAGTGCAAGACAGGGGTGCCTGGCGTGCTCTGGTCCATGGGGTCACGAAGAGTCAGACACGACTAAACGACTAAACAACAACAGCAATGATGGAGTCAATGTGAGATTATGGTTGGTTTTTCTCAAGGTCATGAATAATCCTTTGGCTGCCATCACCACTCTCCCACTGCTGCTGCCCTTGGTGGGTTTCAGCTACACTCACCACCCAAGCACAGCAGAAAATCCCCAAAAGAAGAAGGGAACACTCATCCCTAAACACTGTCCCAATAAAGAAGCAACTGCAGAGTTGGACAGGGATTCCAAGCCAGAAACAGAGCAGCCTCTCCAGAAACCACCTCCCTCTGCTCTACAGAGGAGATCTTGGAAACCACTCTGAGCTCCACGTCTTATTAATTTCACCTTTATGAGCAATAAAAAGCCTTTTTCAGAAGGAGAACTGTGGCCGCATTGGCATTGCTTTTCCGCTGCAGCTTTAATGACATGCAGGCCCCCCTCCCCCTTTCCTAATTCTCTTAATTAAATTCCCCATTTTTAATAACCGCAACATAGGAAGAGGAGGAAAATCTTCACCTGTGTCTCTCATCTGCATCTGGGAAATCCGAGTTTGAAATATAAATACTGATGCGAAGAGACATCATCCAGCTCACCTCCAATTAATGGAGACGTCTTTATCCAGCGTTTGTGCTGGGGGGCAAGTGGGTGTCATCCCCTCCCCTCCCCCTCCCCCCGCATCTGAACATTTCTTTCTCAAACTCATCTGTGATAACCAGCAATACAGGTCCTTCACATCAGCAGGGACATTATTTGAACATACATTGTGTCATTATTGCACGGTTCTAATTGCGTTATTGGTTGTATTTCTTCTTCTGTTTGTAAACTGCATTGGACATTTACAATATAAAGCAGCACAGGAGTGCTTTGGAATGAAACACACACACACACACACACACACACACACACACACACACACACACACATGAACCGTGATTCCGAAGCTGGAAGGAAGCTTTCTTTCCCTTGGGGTAAAAGGTGCCAAGTGGAAAATATGCAAAACTGATCTAGCACCAAGCTTCCAAAAACCCTTCAGTTCTGACAGGGCGGGTAGACTTTGGCCTTCCAGATGTTGGCATACCCCTCAACTGCCCCGAGTTAATTGGGACATGCCTTTGCAATGCATTATCCTGAAGATACGGCCTGGCTTCCAAAGACCTCCTGAGTGGATGCCGCACAAGCTTGCAGACCCCGCGATGGCCAAGGAACTGTGCCTGCTCGGCATTTGCAGGCGATAACACTCCCTCCGTCACTGTCCTGGAGGTGTCTTCACAGGTTGGCATGGCACACGTGCCTCCTGGCTAAGCTGACAGTCATTTATGCCAGATGCAAGACCGACTTTTAATATCCCCAACAAATCCAGCTCCATCAGCCCAAACACGGGGCTCCCATCACAGCCAACCTCGTGAGCAAGCCCAGGCAATTACCGCCATCCCTTTCCCCTGTTGTGACTGAATTAAAGGCACAAATAAATTAAAACTACATTTAAAATGTATTTTTTTCCTAATTGAAGAAGGATACACCGACTAATGTCCTACCTAATTAGACAGAAGCGGGATTTTTATTATCAACATGTGAAACCATCCCTAATTGACTCATTTAGAGGCTCTGCGGCGGCATCCGGAACCGGCCCACACTGCCAGCAAAGAGAGAGAGAGAGAGAGAGCCACAGGTGGGCAAAGGGAAGCTCAGCACAGACCTTGGTCCACTGCCTTGCAAATGGAAAGCAATCCAGGTGCAAACAGCCCCACGGTGCACAAACACACACACATTCTCCGCAGCCACATTTCCCCTCCCAAACATCATGGCTCACAGCCAGCTCAGTTTATGGCCATGCATCAGCATGCATGCAGAAAGAGCAGATGCCAACTGCATTGTGGAAATAACACATTTCATTAAAACAAAGAAAAATAAAAGGGCAAGTACTGACAGCCAAAGTGATTGCCAGTCATCCCAGAGTCTTTCTGGTCATTGGCCTGGATTCTGGAAGGTGGGACTAGGTATTTATTTATTGCATTCTTACACCCACCTTTTACTCCAAGGGGCTCGAGGTGGTGTGCGTAGTTTTCCCTCCTCACCATTTAATACCCACCACAGCCCTGCGAGGTAGTTTAGGCTGAGATGCAATGACTAGCACCCCAGGTCACACACTGAGCTTTGTACCTGAGTGGGGATTCGAACCCATCTTAAAGAATCTTCACTGGCTCCCAATACGTTTCCGAGGACCATTCAAAGTGTTGGTGCTGACATTTAAAGCCTGAAACAGCCTCGGTTCAGTATACCTGAAGGAGCGTCTCTGCCCCCATTGAATCAGCCCAGACACTGAGGTCCTCCTCCGAGAGTCTTCTGCTGGTTCCCTCACTGCGAGAAGCAAAGTTACAGGGAACCATGCAGAGGGCCTTCTCGGTAGTGGCACCCTCTCTTCAAATGTCAATGAAATAAACAACTGACTTTTAGAAGACATCTGAAGGCAGCCCTGTTTAGGGAAATTTTTAAGGATTGGTGCTTTTTAGATATGTTATAAGCCTTCCAGAGTGTTTCCCCAGCCAGATGGGTGGGGTATAAATAATAAAGTTGTTGTTGTTGTTGTTGTTGTTAAGCTTTGTCTCCCAGGTCCTAGCCTGGCACTCTAACCCTCCCAGCCCTCAAGACTGGTTAGCCCAGGGGTAGGCAACCTAAGGCCCGTGGGCCGGATGCGGCCCAATCGCCTTCTCAATCCGGCCCACGGATGGTCTGGAAATCAGTGTGTTTTTACATGAGTAGAATGTGTCCTTTTATTTAAAATGCATCTCTAGATCATTTGCGGGGCCTGCCTGGTGTTTTTACATGAGTAGAATGTGTGGTTTTATTTAAAATGCATCTCTGGGTTATTTGTGGGGCATAAGAATTCGTTCTCCCCCCCCCCCCAAAAAAAATAGTCCAGCCCACCACATGGTCTGAGGGATGGTGGACCGGCTCACAGCTTTAAAAGGTTGCTGACCCCTGGGTTAGCCTGCATAAGACTTCAGGGGCTCCAGCTCCTTCCTACAGCTTCCCTGGGCAGCAGGGCCTAGTGTGCTGTCCAAGGTCCTGATCTGCTTCCATTAGATGCCTCAAACTCCCACAGAGTTTCCTCTGTTTGCTAGCAAGACCTGCAGGCAAGTTTGAACACACTTTCATGAGAAGCATCCTGGTGGATCAGACTAAGGCGCCACCTTTCTCCAGGTGCTTTTGGGGAGCTCCCAGAAAGCTTTGAAAGGAAATAGCTTTCTCTCGCCATAGTCCCACCCACCCTACCCCCCTTATTGAGTTTCTCCTTTTTAACCCCATTTAGAATGTGTCTAAGCCAGTTGCCATGTTATTGTTAGAATATATAAAGCAGCAGCAGTAACTTGGGTCTCTATAAGCAAATTTCCTAAGGCAGAGAGATCTCAAGTCCTGCTTGTGGGCTTCCCAGAATTTGCATCTAATTGGAAACTGCCCTCTTTGGCCTGGTTCTGCTGCTGCTGTGGGGTTCTTCTGATGTTCTTATGAAAGCTGAAAATTCACACGTTTACATTTCTAACCCAACCCAAAGTCGGGGCAGCACACATAGCTTCATGCTCTACAACAGCCCTGTGACATAAGGTAGGCTGAGAGATAGAACAAGAGGCCCACTTTATTTCCATGATTTTGTGTTGTTGTAAAGTGTTTTTAATGTGTTTTGATGCTGCAGCCTGACCTGGGTGAAGGGTGGGTAAATAACAACAACAAACGAACAACTGGGTTGGGGTCATCTCACAAGGCAGGAGATGGACCTGGTTATAGGGACTGCATTACTGAAAATATATTTTACCTTTCCCTGATTCTCTTTCTTATTTTTTCCTTCCCTACCCCCACTAACTTTCCGTTTCTCTCCCTCGTTTGGGCTTTCCTCTTTATTTGATTATATTTCTTTGTTCTGTGCATGTCATTATGAATCGTTGCTGGAAGTGCCAACGGCTCATAAAAATCCATCATTTTGAATTAGGAGGTATTTCTTTTCTTTTCTTTTTTTACACAGAGGATTTGCAATCTCAATAGGTGTGTGTTGGAAGGAAAGGGGAGGCTGGAGAATTTTAAAAAGACCAAAAGAAAAAGAAAGAAAAAAGAAAAATTAATTTATCCATGTATAGGAGTGATTCTATTGTTTGACAAGTTTCTATTAAAATGAATATTTAAAAAATAAATAAATCAAGATTTTAATCCGGTAATAAGAACATAAAAGGAGTCCTGAGGCTGGATCTATCCAAAGGTCCAGCAAGCCCTGCAAGGAGGTCATGAGGACAATAGAAGCCTCCATGTTCTTTGTCTCCAGCACCAAATATTCAGAGACCTCCTGCCATTACACCACACAGGGCACATACAGTCGTACCTAGGTTCTCGAATGCAATCTGTTCCAGAAGTCCAGTCAACTCCCAAAACCGTTTGAAAACCAAGGCGCAACTTCCAATTGGCTGCAGGAGCTTCCTGCACTCAAGCGCTAGCCGTGTTGGACATTCAGCTTCCGAAAAACGTTTGGAAAGCAGAACACTTACTTCCGGGTTTTTGGCGTTTAGGAGCCAAAAAGTATGAGTACCAAGGAGTTCAAGAACCAAGGTTTTAATGCACTTCTATCCCACATTTTCCTCCAAGGAGCTCAAGGTGGCATTTATGGTTCTCCCCCCTCTCCCCATAACAACCTTGCGAGGTGGCTTGGGCTGAGAGTGAGTAAGTGGTCCAAGATCACTGCAGTGAGCTTCATAGCCAAGCGGGGATTTGAACCCTGCTCCTCCCAAGTCCTAGTAGTCTGACATTCTAACCCAGACATCCCAAACTTCAGCCCTCCAGATGTTTTGGACTACAATTCCTATCTTTCCCGACCACTGGTCCTGTTAGCTAGGGACCATGGGAGTTGTAGGCCAAAACATCTGGAGGGCCGCAGTTTGGGGTGCCTGTTAACCACCCTGGTCTAGATCTTCTCAAGGAGATAGGACACCAGCTCCAGAGTCCACCAACCACCTTCCACTGAGGACTACATACTCGTAGGTGGCTCCTTCCACCCACTTCCATTTATGTAACAGGGCAAGTCATTAGATTTTTCCCACAGCAGGAAGTTTCCATTAATAACAAAGTCCTATTAAGTATCTGTTAAAAGGTCTGTACCGCTAATTTAGCTGGAAAAATTGAACAGATTACTCTTACCGGTTTCAATTAAAATAACATGATGCCTTCAAACTGATACCTTAATTGGACATTATAAAATGACATTTAGGAATCTGGAGCTCCGATTAGCCAATGAAGTCATCTGACTGTGAAGACACTTCCCCGCGGCCTCATCAAGTCCTCGGCTGACCCTCCTGACATTGAGAGAGACCCCATTTTTCATGACGGGGGAGTTACAAGGGCTTCCCCATCCTTCGTAACCAAGGCTGGAGTGAGAGGGCCTACCTTTGAGGAGGAGAGCCATTGTTTCCTCATGGTACCTTCACTCGTCACTCATAACTTGTGGTCCCCTCTGACCAAATCAGGTTTCTGAAGGACTATAAGAACCTGGAAGATGAAAGCTAGATGCCTGGGTTCACCACCAAAGGTTAAATGTGCAGACAGAGTCAACATGCATGTTGGCTAGAAACTTCATATCAGTTGCTGAGGAGCACAGGGAGGAGCAAAGACAGCTCACTTCTGCACCACAAGTAGCCATCTGGCAGGAATTTTCTGCACGACTTGTCTTTCCCGATGTACTTTTTCTTTTCTGTCCTAAAACATATTAAATTCTTATGCTTTATGCCACCTTTTCCTCCAAGGAGCTCATGATTCTCCTCCTCCACAGCTCATGCGCATAACAACCCTGCGAGATTCGTTAGGTTGAGAGATGATGATCGTCCCAAAGTCACCCAGTGAGACCTCATTGGCTGAGTGGGGAGACAAACCCTTGTCTCCCAGCCTAGTCCAACACTCTAACCCATAGGAAAACTAAGGCCCGGGGGCCGGATCCGGCCCAATCACCTTCTAAATCTGGCCCGTGGACAGTCCAGGAATCAGTGTGTTTTTACTTGAGTAGAATGTGTCCTTTTATTTAAAATGCATCTCTGGGTTATTTGTGGGGCATAGGAATTCGTTCATTATTTTTTTCCAAAATATAGTCTGGCCCCCCACAAGGTCTGAGGGACAGTGTACCGGCCCTCTGCTGAAAAAGTTTGCTGACCCCTGCTAACCATTATGCCACACTAGTTATTTCTAACTTCCAACACTCAACTTAAATGGGCCATCCCTTTGGATTCTGGTACTGGGAGAGAGGATGTTCTCCTTAACTATCCTCTCCACCCCATGCAGAATTTTATATGCCTCTTCCACACACCCTATTCAATTGCCCTTTTCCTAAACTTAAGGATCACGAATGCTACCACCTTTCCTCATTTTGCCTTCCTTTTCCTGCAGCTTTCCCCCCTACACTATCTTTTTTGTGTTAAGGATGTTACCTTACCAAGGAGTTACCCAGCTTCTGTGGCTCCCCAGCTCACTCTTTTACCCCACTAAAGTCCTCGGAATCTTGCTGCGACTCTCCTGGAGGTAAATCTTTATCTGTCTTGGGCAAATTGCAAAACAGGGTAAGAGCACCTGGCTTCCACCTGACTTGGGCCGAGGCACAGACCTCCGCAGCACGTTGCAAGCAACTTCCAGTGTCTGGAAACACAAGGAAGGATGGAGAGGTGGGAATAGCCCGTTTGCTGTTATTGCTGCCTCGCAAGCTGTCGCTGAATCCATTTGGCTAAGAAATCGCAGAAATTCTTCCACTCAGAGAATGAAATTTAATACATCCCCTCCTCACCCCCAGCACACACACACAAAAAAAGCTTCCAATTCAAAAATGCTGGCTAATGAAAAGCCAAAGCAGAGCAAAAGGCAGCCCCTTGCTCAGCTCAGAAAGCAGCAGAAACGGCCCCCTGGAGGACGTGGCAAGGCAGTCACCTTTCTGCAAGGACCATCTGTCCAAAATCACTTTCAGTGTGTAATACAAGCGAGTGACTCTAAATTAGTCGAATCGAGATACTGCGCGGTGGCTGTAATTATCTTTTTTTCTCTAATTGCTAATTTCACAATCTTAATTTACAGCTCAGCAGCAGGGTGTGTGTGTGTGTGTGTGTGTGTGTGTGTGTGTGTGTGTTCTAAATAACAAGCTTGGGTGGGAGGGAGGTCATATTTTCACCTGAAAACTGGAGTTTGCAACTTGGCTAGAATGTATTAGATGAGTTCTGAATTTATTTAATTATGTATGTATGTTTGTTTGTGAAATGTTGGCGTCGATAAAGTTATAAATGCTTGTGATGCCCAGAATGTATTTGGCTTGCTGGGTATCCGTAACGCAGACCATGATCTGAACCCAGCACCCAGATATTACTGTAGCTCTTCCTCCTCCCCTTGCTATGCTTTGTACACTTTGGAAACAGTTATGGGTAGCCATGACACTGATGGAATTTATCTGCAAAGTAAAGACACTCCCCGGAGTGTCCATTGTTCGGAGGCTATATCTAGATTATTTTCAGTTTCTGCCTTCCTTGATTTTTCTGTGTTGATTTTAGGAGGCAGCAATGGCCACCATCTTGGATGGGTTTAAAAGAGGATCGGACAAGGTCATGGAGCAGAAAGATGCCAATGGCTACCAGCCACGATGGCTATGCTCTGCCTTCATGGTCGGAGGCTGCAATGCTTCTGAATACCAATTGCTGGAAACCACAGGAGGGGAGATGGCTCTTGTGCTTGAATCCTGCTCACAGGTTTCCTACAGGCATCTGGATGCTGAGATAGATGGACCATTGTTCTTCCTATACCCTTTTCTTTGAAATGTGTGAAATGCCCAGTCCTGTCTGACTCCCGTCCTCACCATCAGCTACATCACTAACGACTGTGTTTTCAATATAGGGGAAACTCCGAATTATTCCCCCTGCCTACTCCTCCTTTTTTGCTTAAAAAGAAAGCAGTATTTCAATAAATGGCGAAATGGCCCTTAGATGGCATTGGAAGCTCTGAAGCCTATCCCAGGGCATGTTTATTCAGGAACACCCATTAAGTTCAATGGGAGTTACTACCACCTTGCATGGGATTGCACTCTTCATCAGACTAGTACGGTAATGAGATCTATCAGAGACTAGCGAGGCTCCCGCTACGAGGATTTTCCCCGTAACGCACCTGTGCGGCAAAAGGAAAGTAATCCCAGATGCAGGAAGAATTGGATGAATTCCATGATTTAAGGCTGCTGGCCTCCCAACACATCCCAGCACTCTGGGATGAATCACTAATAAACCTCTGTGGAGGGTTCTATCCCAGACCACCTCCCAGCAGAGCCTTCAAGGGCTTCCACTCATTCCAGTGAAGAACCAAGGACTGGAGGCATGTGGAGGAAATATCATCATAGGGGGCAAAATCCGTGCCTTTCTCCAATCCCAAAACAACAAGAGTGTGGGCGGACGCAGAGGCAAAGGGGGATGCGGCAACCCACATTAATACATTAGGTCACATTCCAACCATGTGACAGCCAGAAATGCCTATGCACATCTCGGTCCCCATCCTGACATGCAAAAGGCTTTATCCCAAGTCAAAAGGACACATTCAAGCTAGGCAAACACATCCAGGGAAGGTGGAACACAGGAGTGTTAAGGGGTGTGGCCTGTGGAGAGGGGGTGTGGCCTGAGAAGGCCTGTTGTCCATCCTTGCCATAAGAGATCCTTGCATATTGCAGACAGGGAGGAGAGAAGGTAGAGAGGTAGTGTGTCTTAATGGTTAGAGCATCAGACTAGGGCCTGGGAAATCTGGGTTCAAATCCCCGTTCAGCCATGAAGCCCACAGGGTGACCTTGGGAGCCAGTCACTGTCTCTCAGCCTCACCTACCTCACAGGGTTGTTATGGGGATTAAGAGAGGGAGGGGGGAGAGAACAGCATATGCCAGCTTGAGCTCCCTAGAGAAAAAGGTGGGATGTGAAGACAATAAATAAGCAAAGGTTAGGCCACTATTCAGCTTCCAAGTCGATCCTCACTTGCATCTGGCATTCTTCCAAAGAATGCTGGAGAAACATATTTAAAATAATGTAAAAACCGGATCCGGCAAGGCACTTCCTCCATCTGCCGAAGCAAGAATGCAGACTCAGGATCCCTCAGCGCAGATTAGCTCTGCCTCAACTGTCAAGACAGCCTTGTAAACTCGAGATGTACGAGCGACTCATGCCACTCACGTCAACCCATCCCTGGTCCAGGGAACAAACATTCATCCAACTGGTTGAGCTCATCACACAAGTCTTGCTCTGCTCGATGCCCTCCTCTTTGTTCGGACACCGTTTGGGGCCAGTCTGATCACTCCCTCAATTTTCCTTTATCTATAACGAGGCATCAGCAAACCTTTCTGCCAAAGAATTGTACAAGGATCATTAAAAGGAAAATGTCCATGGTAATTGTTCTTTTTTGCATATCCTTCCTCCAATATCCCTGAAACATAATAACGTTCCACATTTCTGAAGAACTGTCTCTTCAGCATGTTTCCGCATTACGCCTAATTTTCTACGAGGTTTTTTTTCAGGCCCTCATAACGACACAGTTCAATGCAAAATCAGATATAAATCTGGCTTAAGAGACTCTCGGCAGGAATTCATTTAAAACTGTAAATGTTAAAAGATTCAGCCTCTGATTTATGGTGGAGAGGGATCCCCTCCCCTCCCCATTTCAAACAGGGAATTAAAATGCTTTCTGGAAAAAAGAAAAAAGAAAAGAAGAAGATGCACATTAAATCATTGCCAAAATTATGTTAAGAGTGATTGTGCTGGGACCTATCAGAGCTTCAGGAGACCAAAACTCAGTTCCTTTGAAGGTGGGCAGCTCTGTGAAATGCCCCCCTCTATTGCCCCTGCCATTCATGATGTTGTTGTTGTTGTTGTTGTTGTTGTTGTTGTTGTTGTTGTTGTTGTCCCACCCTTAGCCATAAGGTCCCAGGCCTGGTTACAATATTAAAACACAATAAAGATAAACTTGACACACTATGATGGCCCTTTATCTCACATGTCAACAACTTGGGGCCAGTTTGCCTATGAGACCGCCTTAGCCCACATGTGGCCACTCGACCACTTCAACTAGTGGAATTTGCACTACTACCGGCGCCGCATGATACCCATTCTGCATTTGTAATAACTTGATCTCCTTCAGCATCCCACCCGTACTTGCAGTGGCTAACCGGATGCCCATGGGAAGCCTGCAAGTAGGAGGATGAGTCCACAAGCATTCATCCTGCTTGTGATCTCTGGCAGCAAAGAGGCTCACCAACCCTAGAGATGGAACACAGCCATCGGGGCTGGCCTCATCCTTCTTGAATTTGCCTTCTAAAGCCATCCAAGTTGGTGGCCATCGCTGCATCTTGTGTCAGCAAATCCTGCAAATTCATGATGGGTTGTGTGAAGAAGTTGGGTTGTGTCTTAACTCAGCATGAAGCACTAAAGACAGTCTCCTTTTTTCTGTAAGAATATAGACGTACATGTTGGAAGAACTCAAGTCTTTTAGTATGGCAGCAGCAGCACTTTGGAACTCCCTGCCTATTGATATCAGACAGGCACCTCCGCTGCACTCTTTTTGGCACCTGTTAAAAGCATTTCTGTTTGGACAAGCCCACCCAAATGCTTAGAAAGTTGATGTGGAACTTTAACCTGTTTTACTGGTACTTTAACTTTTTGTATGTTTTAAACTCTTCTTTGTCCATTTCTCTTGCTTTTGTTGCTTTAACATTTTCATAAAGCACTCTGAGGGTTCTTTTTATAAAGCTTGCAGAGGGACCTTGGGCCAGGCACCATCTCTCAGCCTAACCTACCTCACAGGGCTGTTGTAAGGACGAAAAGGAGGAGGAGAACCATGTTACACCACCTTGGGTTCCTTGGGGGGAAAGGTAGTATAGTCTATCAGTGTAATAAATAAATAATAAATATAAATAATAGATTGTCCTTCGGCCTCATCCAGCTGCAGGGATCTCGCCTTAAGCTCACACTCCGCACACAAAATAAGGGTCTTGTAACAAACAGGAAATGGAGGAGAGAGGGAGGTGAAGGCTTCATTTTGAGAACTTCCATTAGATCAGCTGGACCTGGCTCTGCCCCATGTCCAGAAGAACTGACCCCTCTGAAATCCAAACAAGATGCTGGAAAAGCACCATCTGCTCTCTCTGCTGTGACGGAAACCAGCCTCTTCCTTTGCTGTTCTCGTCCCCAGCTCTCTGCCTGCAAAGCCACAAGCATTAGCTTCCCTCCTAATGTGCCCTAATGCACTGGCTTGTTCCAAGGGAAGGGTGGTAAAAGGCAGGAAGGAGGCGGCCTGGGTGGAGCCTGACCACAAGGGCTACAAAACCTCGGTGTTAACAGTTTTTACGCTTGTTTTCAAAAGAAAACTATTACATGAAGCTCTTGGTAGATTTAATGAATATGGAGGGCCCATTAGCGGCCGTTGTATAAGCACATATTAAAGCAGCTCTTAAAATGTATGCTGTTTACAAGGCTAAACCATAATGGCGCCGAAGGGGCCATTATAACCAGACACTCATATAATCCCGGATCCATGCAATTCCGCCAGCTACCATCTCTCCTGAGAAGATGCCATTTGAAAACCGGCAAGGAGTCACAAGGAAGGCCAAGCCATTGAGTCCGAGAGAGGACCTTCATGGTCTAGATCCTGATGTGTCCAGCGCATGAAGCCTCCTGGTACGGCGGCACATGGGATGGTTTGAGGGACAGCAGGAGTGGGCCCATCACACCACAGCCAGGTGGATAAAGCACACTTAGCTATTGACCAGGTAAGTACCTAAGAACACAAAAAGAGCCATGCTGGATCACCCATCGGCCCATCTAGCCCAGGCATAGGCAAACCCTGGCCCTCTAGATGTTTGGGACTACAATTCCCACAATCCCTAGCTAACAGGACCAATGGTCAGGGATGATGGGAATTGTAGTCCCAAACATCTGGAGAGCTGGAGTTTGCCCGTGCCCAATCGAGCCTAACATTCTGTCCTCACAGTGGCCATCTAGATGCCCCAGGAGGAAACCTTCAAGCAGGGCTCAAGCACAAGAGCCGTCTCCCCTCCTGTGGTTTCCAGCAACTGGTATTTAGAAGCACTATGGCCTCGGACCATGGAGGCAGAGCAAAGCCATCATGGCAACGGATCAGCATTAGCGAGAAGGCTAGTGTTGACTCCCACAGTTGGGCAACAGCTTTCCATAGTGAGCAAGTTGCTTCAAAGCCTAGCCCAAAATTGCAACTCTCGGCAAGAGAGCCTCATGATTTAGGGGAGGGGTGTGTGTAAGAAAAATAAACAGAACCTTGCTGGATGGAGAGGGGTGCCTGGGCAAAACCAGCCACTGGGTGCTCGAAGATCAGCAGACGAGTCTGGATGCCGGATCAGGGTTATATAGGGTAAACCCTCGAAGTAGGAGAAGAGAGAGCTCTTGTGCTCGGGTCCTCCTTGAGGCTTTCCCAGAAGAGGCATCTGGTTGGCTACTGTGAGAACAGGATGCTGGGCTAGATGGGCTCCCCTCTGACCTGATCCAGCAGGACTCAGATCTCACCTCCTTCCACTCCCTTTCCCTCCAAATGCCTCAAAATTAAGCAGAGCATCCCCCCCTCCTTTCTACAGCTTCATCAGGAGAGATCAAAGCCTTTCACATACATTATCTCCATAATCTTTTGACCCTTGGCTGCCCTCTCGGTGGAATAATATGAGCCAACAACCTCGCAAAATCCTTCTTCATAACCTCCCCCCCATCCCCAACACACACAGAGTATAAATAAGTCCATTACAAAGGCAATTAAATACATCTTGCTTTCAGCATAAAGGATAAAAGTCGGGTGGGGGGGGGAATTCAACCAAGTTGCAGAGCGGCAACAGGGAGTGGGGGGGGGGTTGCGGGAGGGAGGCTCACAAAACAAGAAAGAGCTTTTCTTGAAGAAAAGGCGCAAAAGCCAAAATTCCCTGTGAATACTAAGGCGACGAAGGAAAACCTCCGCGTTCCCGTAATGACGACACACCACACTTTATGGCTCAGAGTTGAACCCAGAGGCCTTTTTGCTGCTGAGCCTTGTGTCAGGAAACAACCAGACAGTCCCAAATGGGGAAGCAAAACTAAAAACTAAAAAGTCCAACCGTGCCCTTCTCTCTGCAGTTTTCCCAGGGAATGCAGAGCCAAGCACCAGCCTGCAAGAATATTCTCAAGATCTGCGCTCAAGTGCCTGCAGCTTCCCTGAAAAGCATCCAGCAGGTCTCTCTTGCCCTTTGCAAAACCCTTTTGGGTCTTCTTCTGATCCCACCCCTCTCTCTCCTCCACACACACACACACACACACACACACACACACACACACGTCACCACAACTTTCCCAATGGTGAAAAAAGGCTACAGAGAGAGGGGGGGGAGAGAGAGAGAGCTTCAAATTCATTGGCTAGTCTCTGGGCAAGGAGGGCAGCCAGGAATGCCAGCTGACACAATGCCCCCTCAGCACAGGAGCCATTTGTTATTTCATTTATTTATTGGTGGGCCATTCCATAACCTTAAGTTTTCTGGGAAACTTGCAATAATTATGTATTTTTTAAAAAACTGAAATGCAAAGTAAGGCATAAAGCCATGAGCACAGATGCAAAGAAAGCAAAACACTGCACCCTCAAATCGAAGAGGCAGATCTGTTCATTCAGAGCTGCCCAGACTTTGACCAACGATGTCCAAGGCCTGGTAGGATGTCCAAGCCACTGAAAGGATGACAAAGATGCTGCCAGGTGAGCCTCCCTGGGGAGGCTGTTCTTTACCCAGGCTGCCACAACTGAAATGCCCCACTTATGCCCAGGTGACAATCTTGCAGGCCTACGCACACCAAGGAACTTAGGCGGAACACAAGAGGAAGATAGACTCATGGGAGGATAAATGGCAAACTCCATCCTTGAGCCTAAGAAAAGAGCAAGCCGTCTTCTTTTGTTTTGTTTTTTTAAAGGCAGGGAGAGCTCTTCTGGGTCAGGTTGGGAGAAGGTGGCTAACAAATGCTGATTAATGTACAAGATCAGGCTCCTCTGCAACTCATTACGCCCACGGCTGCCATGAAATCGCCCTCTCCTTTACAATTTCATGCAGGACATAAAAGCGAAAATATTTTTGGCTTGCGTAAGTAGCAGGCTATGAATATTAAAGCAGGCCCCTATTACTAATTCAATGCCATTCATTTTAAGGAGACACGGAGGAGCCAACGCCTTCCCCACACTCCCTGGAAGGAACGCTGTTTGCGGACACACACGCTAAACCCTGTCTGGGGTGCCTACCCCTTCCCCAAAGAATGAGACAGGAGACCAGAGTATGGGTTCAAATTGGCCACAACTTTATTGAGCCTCAGAAGTGGGAAACTTGGCATAGGCCTTGGCAGGTAACCTTCTCAGCCCGTCTGGCTGAGGATATGCAGGTGGATGAGGCACAGTGAGAAGGGACTGTAAAGCGCAAACTTACACAGCATGCCTTTCCACTAACCTCGGCCTGGGAGTTGGATCTACATGCCGCCGCTCTAGGGCCAGGGACTCCCGGTTTTGCCCTTTAATGCGCCCTGCAAGCACCGCCGCATGGGAAGGAAGCATGAATGCATCCCCCCAAACCTCATGATAGACTAAAGGATACCTTGCCAAGGCCTAAAAACCCCAAAGTTGTGACGAAATGCTATGGGGAAGGTGAAACCTGCCAATGCAGGGGAAATTCCATCCTGGTTCTGAATACAGCAACCATCTTACGAATGCAGCAACGCCCACTGACCTCGAACACGAAATATTAGTCTGTAAGGGGAAATATCATTAACTTGATGACCGCTGACCTAGGATGAAATTATTTGGAGGCAAGAATTATTATTTATTGAGGGAGGGTTGGGTGGGTGATCCTGGAGAGAAGAACCAAGTGAGGCCTGGCCAAAAGCTCAGCCTCTTTTCTTTGGTCTTAGACCCACCCCTAGCTGGCCGTCCGTTGTCCTACCTGGCCAGGGGCGGGTCAAAGGCCAACCTGAGCCAGTGGGAGGCACCCGCCCAGGTAAGCCCCACTCGGTGCCGCAAAACCCGCCCACCTGTGGGGAAGGGAGGGCGGAAATTACCAGCCCTTCCCCACCTGGAATTCCCCAATCCGAAAGCTCACCCTACTAACCTGTGAATGGTTTCGAGATTTTGCAAACAAAACGCCGCAACATCCGCACACAAGCAACAACGGCGGAAGCCTGGGGGCAGGGGCGTGCGTGGATTCGCTCTCTTATTGAGCTGAATGTTATGGGAAGGTGCATGGAGGAGTAGCCTTGGTTCAGCTCTGCCTGTGTGACCCCTCAGTTCCCTAAAATTGAAGCTGGATCCTAAAAAGACAGAGGTGTTCCAAGTTGTCACATCTGAGAGATAGGAAGACAGCCTGTTCTGGAAGGAGCAGGTCTCTAGCTTGCGGGTGCTACCGTACCCAACACTCTCATGGGAGCCTCAGGCGGCTCAGAGATGTGGGACGGGTGGGGGCGAGGGGGGGTTATTGGTTTGTGTTTGTTCTTGTTCTTATTATGTATTTTTGCATTTTTATGTTGTGAACCGCCCTGAGATCTATGGATGAAGAGCGGTATACAAATGTAATAAATAAAACATAATAAACCAACAAACAAAACAAAACGAGTAAATAAAGAAGACTTGGCCATTGTTCTCCATGCCTCCAGACAGGATTACTGCAAAGGGGGGCTGCCCTTGAAGATGAATCGGAAACTTCGGACCCAGCTACCTTAGTCAAAAAGCAATGTTTTGAATGCGCTATAAACATGCAACACCAGATAGCGCTGGAGAGCAAAAAAAAAAAAAAACGATGAGATTTTTATGTAGCCTTTTTTAATAACAATTTAATTTCTGACCTATTTATAGCATTTTTCCTGGTGTAGATCCACCCTTCAACCACTCCAAATTGCAGCAACCAGATTACCAACCAACTGCGTAATCGTATAAACCTAGTTTAAAAACAGTTCCACTGGTTGCCAGATTATCTCCAGGGCTTAATTCAAGGTGTTTACAGCCTTATATGCCTTAGGCCCCAAATACCTGAAAGATCACCTCCTTCCCTACAGATCCCCTTGGGTGATAACAGCAGCGGAAGGTGCCCTCTTGGAGGTTCCACTGCCCTCAGAGATTGGGTGGGGTGACCCAGGACAGCAGCATCTCTGGGGCAGCCCCTCCTCTCCACAGAGGTGTGCCTGGCAATTTCATTATACAGTCTTTTTGCAAATGACGAAGATGCACCTCGTTACCCTGCCCTTTGACACATGAGATTTTATATATATATATATATATATATATATATATATATATATATATATATATATATATATATGACCCAGGTGGCGTTGTGGGTTGAACCACTGAGCCTAGGGCTTGCTGATCGGTCAGCGGTTCGAATCCCTGTGACGGGGTGAGCTCCTGTTGCTCGGTCCCAGCTCCTGCCAACCTAGCAGTCTGAAAGCACATCAAAGTGCAAGTAGATAAATAGGGACCGCTACAGCGGGAAGGTAAACGGCGTTTCTATGTGCTGCTCTGGTTTGCCAGAAGTGGCTTTGTCATGCTGGCCACATGACCTGGAAGCTATACGCCGGCTCCCTTGGCCAATAATGCGAGATGAGCGTGCAACCCCAAAGTCGGTCACGACTGGACTTAATGGTCAGGGGTCCCTTTACCTTTACCTTTATATGGACCCACTCTAGTTGTTCTTGTGATTTGTTTCAAACTGGTCTTAATGCTGTCTTTTGTATGGCTGTAACCTGCCCTGGAGCCTTTTGGTGAAGGGCACATTAATAATAATAATAATAATAATAATAATAATAATAATAATAATAATAGCAGCTGCAGAACTCTAATTCTGCAGGTAAGTGTCCCCAGCATACATTGCCAGCATGTGGGAAGGCACCAAGTTCTACTTCCCTCTATTTGCTATGGGCTTTATTCCTGGTCCTGTTCAGCCTGCCCTCCTTCCTGGCAACAGACACTACGGGATAATCATCGGCCTTGCTTCCAGCTTTCTGCTGTCACAGTATATCCCCAACACAACAGCTCATGCAAGAGGAAGAGTTTCCAAAGGTTAAGCACTAGATAAATGTTCTGAGGTTCTCTACACTCCGTAAACGGTTGCTTTTGATTATTGCAAAGAGGGGAGAGGGAGGGGGGAGCCAAGCCTGCCTCCAACATCTGTCCACCAGTGCTTCTGGCAAGACTCAAAGAGGTGCCCATGGCGAGAGACGTCTCCAAATCAGCTGATCTGGTTCCAGTTCAGCGGGGACCCCGGCTCCATCCTGCTAGATTCTGCTGTCACATTTTTCACTGTCGCGGCCGGGCTGAAACACCATTCATCATTACCATTACCAAAAAGAGGACGAGGGGGTGGGGGAAAAGAGAGCGAGAGAAAGAAAGAAGGAAATCCACTAGCAATGTACATATCAGATCTCTGTTCCATCCAGCTGTGGCTTTTTAACTCTGGGCAGCCCAGCAGGGAGGTGGCCAAAGGGTGGCTCATTGGAAGGGCTGTTTCTGAATGGAAATCAGTCATTACTGAGGGGAACCAGATATCTCAAACTGGGGGTACGGAATGTGTGCAGCCCCTCTGAGACCAAAGCACGTATCATTACATTAGGCAGGGGGTCAGTGGGAATATCTGTACCCTAGAAGGTGTTCACATGTGTCCAAGCACAAGCAATGTCTCTCTATGGGTCCTGGGCAACTTTCCCCATACCAGCCAGCTGTTTCAGGGTGCCCTCCATGGGCATAGCCAAGGGGGGCAGGGAGGGGCAGCTGCCCCCCAAAAAAAACAAAAGGCCTGCCCACCCCCAACACGAATCCAGGCTATGACCATTGGTACCCTCCATGTGTCACAACTCCAACTAGCGATGGGGGACTTGCTGCTGCTCATGCATTGATGGTGGTTGAGAGGGGACTATGTGTGTTCTCTGCTTTCATGCATTCACCAAGCAAACAAGTCTTTTCAAGACTGAGGAATCAGTGTGGTTAGAGAGTTAGACTGGGCCCCTGGGGAAAACCAGGTTTTAGATCTCTCCAGCTCAGTCAGTTGCACTCTCTCTCTCAGTCTAACCTACCTCACAGGGTTGTTGTGAGGATAAAACAAGGAGGAAAAGAGCCATGAGCTCCTTGGAGAAAAGGTGGGGTATAAATCAAATAAATGGGTGGCCTCAGAATGGATTTGGGTGCCATGTTCCCAACACAGCCATACTGAGGCATGAGGTTCTTGAACACGGGTTCCATGTTGTTGGAGCACAGGTTAGGTTGTTGTCTTGTTGGGTTGTCTGGGAAATAAAGGGGAGCCACGCCGGGGTGAAGGCATCTTCTTTTGTTTGCCTCCACGTTAGTTTCAATTTGTGGCATAGCTTTTCTAGTAGGGCCGTTTCTTGATTTGACCCAACCACCCCGCATCCCCTCACACCCAAAAATGAAACTCACTGCAGTCTACTGAATGCAACCCACCCTGCTCTGGGCTCTGCCATCTCTCGCCCCACCGACAAAAACAACTAGGCAAATAAAGAACCTACCCCAGTGGGGCTGACTCAAAAACTCTGTACATAACATAGCAAAAGAATGAAAGATCATTACCCACCCTTTTTTCACCGTGACTCTCTCTCCCACCCCACCCACCCCAACCTCACAATGTCTATGACAGCAGCATCTCACATAACTGACCTGTAGAAAGGACTCTATGAATCGAAAACAGAGAAGTTGTAGGTTATTCCTTGTTATCCATGAAAATCTTTCCCAAAAAAACAGGCTCCATGCATGTTCCCCGTAAAGCCCAAAGGGGAACTTGCAGTACGAGCAGCCTTTGGATATGCTCATGCCGCCTGAGCATCTTTCTGCACATGAGTTCCCCTAAGGGGAGAATTACATGGATGAGGCATGGCCACGCTGGACCCATGACTCTTGCAGCTTCCGCATTGTCTGCACTGCGGAGGCAAACAGCCATTTCCGTAGCATAACAACTGTGTGAGACTGCATGCTCTTTGGGGTAGAATTTCTTGTTTTAACTGTGTACAGAGCCGTATACGTTGATGGCACTATATAAATAAACGATAACAACAGCGATAGCTGTGAGCAGAAGTGGAAAGCATCTAATGCAGGGTTGGGGAGTCACAGAGGCAGGGGCCAGATGCGGCCTCCCTTCCCAATCTCTCTGTTCAGCTCCCTTGCCAGGCCAGGCCTGGCACCAGCCCTGCTCCGCACCAGCTCAGAATGCGCCCCTGAGTTGTGATCATGCCTATTGCTGGGCTGGATGGAGAGAGGAGGTGGTAGCAACCTCTTGGTTTCCACATGGGTGGGATGCAGTGTACCACCAAAAAATAAGAGTCTAACCCTGTCCACTTTTGCCTCTGCCCCTTCTCACTGCTGGCATGCTCCCCAAAGGTTGACCGTTCCTCACCCATTAATCAGGCACCCCCAAACTGTGGCCCTCCAGATGTTTTGGCCTACAACTCCCATGATCCCTAGCTAACAGGACCAAGTGGTCAGGGATGATGGGAATTGTAGTCCAAAACATCTGGAGAGCCGAAGTTTGGGGATGCCTGCATTAGATGGATAATTCTTGGCAACTACACACAAAAGTACAGTTCCCAGGGTCCTTTGGGGGGGGTGTAAGCCATGCCTGCTAAAATCAGCGCCGCAGACGGGTGCTTAGAAAAATGCCAGGCTTCCTTAAGCCCCTCTCACTGCTATTTTTGAGATTCCATTAGAACAAGCTAAGGAAGGCTGAAGCATTTCTGACGGAGCCTTCACGTCATTCATCTTAAAGTCTTCACTCACATGATCCCTCTTTACATACAGTTCACTGGGTCTGAACCTTTAAGCTCTTGGTGTTTGAAGAGGGGGAGAGAGAGGCTTTGAAAGGGCTTCTTTGGGGGAAGGTTGCCTTAACCGCCTTCCATTTAAGCCGCCAGTCCCAGAATGGATGACTTTAAGAATTCAGAGAGTGCATTCCCAACAAATGCAAATAATAATAATAATAATAATAATAATAATAATAATAATGCCATAACAAAAAGGAAATGAGGATCGTTTTAAGCAATAGATTTTTTTATGCATCTTTTAAACACACATAAACAAACAGGCAACTTCCTGCAGAGTATCCCCACCATTTGCAAGCTTAACTGCTTACATGTTCATATGCAACACAAATAAAAATCCTCATTGAGCAGGGCAGTGGGTAGACAACGCTAAGAACAGTTATATGTATTATCAGCATCATATAATAGCTCGGTTCTCCCTCCACTGTTGGAGGCAGTAGAATCATTGAATTGCAGAACTGTAGAGTTGGGAGGGACCACGAGGGTCGTCTGTTCCAACCCATCTTTGGCCCAAACCACTAAGTACAGACTTTACGTTAACGCCTTGGAATTGCCAGTGAGCCTTCCACAAATGTGGCAATAAATCATTCCAACAATGAAAAGAAGAGCTGACTCAGCTTTCCCCAGAAGTCCACAGGAACAGCCGGATCTTCTGCAGATGCTGCAATGGCATCAGCAAATGGAGACAGTTGTGGCTCCAGTGGATGGGAGTTCCACAAGCAAGACACCATTAACAGAGAAGGCCCAATCCCATGGCATGGCAGAATGGCCCATGGTCATCAATGGAAGCTCCAGCAAGAGCTCCCTGGTAGATGTCAAGGCAGATGATGGACCGGGAGCTACTTCAGACACTTGGCGGGCAGGGCAGGGGTCCCCAGCAGGTGTACAGCTTCACACACTAAGGTCAACACCTTGAATTTGGCCGGGGAAGCCAAAGAAGCTCTTTTACAATCAATGTGAAATGATCCCACGTAGCCTGACAGCTGCATCCTCCATCAGCTGCAGTTTCCAGACTGTCATCAAGGACTCACGGAGTGCATTGCAATCATCTAAGCAGGAGGTTAGCAGAGCATTTAGAGTGGCGTCCAGTTGGCCACTGTGGGAGCAGGGTGCTGGACAAGATGGGCCACTGGCCTGATTCAGTGTGCTAGGTTATCCTAGTCCAGGAAGAGCTGTAGCTGGCAAACCAGCTGGAGAGGGAACTAGGTATGCCATGCCCCATCGGCCATCTGGGCCTCTAGTGGCTATGTTTGCTGAAGAAGCTTCCTAAGATGACAAACTCTGTTCAGAACAGGCCACCTAGCTACCTCTCAGATCTGGGAACAACCCAACCATCAGTGCCTTCATATTCAGTCTCAGATTATTAGCTGTCACCTGGCCAATGGCTGCTTCCAGACACTTGCCCCCAAACAGAACAGCCTCTCCTGATTCAGATGGGATGGAGAGACAGGGCTGGGCAGTGAGCTGGTGAATCCTAGTTCCTTGAAGGCTATGCCTTCAGCTACGTGCTTGCTGGAAGCATCACTGTAGGAAACAGAGTTCTGGACTAGGGAGACCTTTCCTCTAATCCAGCAAGGCAACTTCTTATGTCCTTAAGCTCTGTCTGACCAGCCTGTTCCATTGTAGAATATACCCGAGGAAACACAGTTGTTTCTCCCCAAACCTACCTGCTTTGGAAAGGGAAAACGTCACACACACACCAAAAAAAATAACAAGACCACCTTCTGTGGTCCACATCTGAAGCTAAGGAGGTTGAAGATCTGGCTAACACCTGCCTACAAGCCAAACATTTTGAAAGCCCCATACTCTGAATTCCCTGATAGGACGGCAAAACAGAGGAGGCTGCTGAGGCCCTCCAAATGTTGCCAGACTACAGTGCCCATCATCCCTGACTACTGAGGCTACTGGGAGTTGGAGGAGAAAATGCAGCCATGAAACATCCTGGGGCACTTGTTAATTCTGAAGACAACGAGGCAGATCAAATGCAGAACAACCTCCCACCCCCTCCCAAGTTTTCTGAGCTCATATCTTTTCTGTGTCTCAAAGAATAGAATCATTTTGCATCGAAAAATGTCGTGTGTTTCCAAGCAAGATGAATAGGGCTCTAGCTGTTTACCTCTGATCACTATTAAGCCGGGTCATTCTTCTTCATCTATCGGATAAGGATGATGCCAATTTAATATCCATGCTCCAACCGCTTGCAATTCATCAATTGCTTCCATCAGTAACTGTCCTGGATTTCGTTCTGTTTTATTGTGGTTACTTGTTCAGCTTGAAAAACAGAATTAAATCAGAAAGCCTCGCTCCTGAAAACAGCAGAGAAGCTGAAAATTAGCAGATTCCCGCTCCAACTGGAAAGTTCTTTGTAGGGCTGGTCCTTGATTGGCTTTTCTTTTAATGTGTTAATGTTGAAATCCCGGACCCTCCAAGCATCCCTGTTTTCCAGGGACAGTCCTGGATTTACAGAAGTCGTCCCGGTTTCTGATTTGATCCCAGAATGCCCTGCTATTCCTTAGGATGTCCCTATTTTTATCGGAGAAATGTTGGAGGGTCTGGAGTTATGCAACCCCTGAGCCAATGAGATAAGTAACTAGACAACCTTTAGAAGACATCTGAAGGCAGCCCTGCATAGGGAAGCTGCTTAATGTTTAATGTTCTGTTATGTTTTTATATATGTTGGGAGCCACCCAGAGTGGCTGGGACAATCCAGTCAAATGGGTGGGATATAAATAATAAAATTGTTGTTGTTGTTGTTGTTAAATAGGACATCCCTATTTTCATCAGAGAAATGTTGGAGAGTATGAAATCACCCACCCTATGAGGGAGTGGGCCCATCAAGTTTATGTGTGGTGCAAAACTGGGAGGGACTGCAAACATTTTAGAGGATATGTTCTGAACTCAAAATCAAGTCGAAACCAGAGAGCCAATTTTTTGCAACTAAAGGCCCCAGTGTAAGAACGAGAGGTGACTGTCTCCCCTCTTTAAAAAGGTACGGTAAAGGTAAAGGACCCCTAGATGGTTAAGTCCAGTCAAAGGTGACTATGGAGTTGCAGCGCTCATCTCGTTTCAGGCCGAGGGAGCTGGCGTTTGTCCACAGACATTTTGTCCGGGTTATGTGGCCAGCATGACTAAACTACTACTGTAGCAATGGGGCACCATGACAGAAACCTTCCCTACACACCGGTACCTATTTATCTCCTTGCACTGGTGTGCTTTCAAGCTGCTAGGTTGGCAGAAGCTGGGGCAGAGGAACGGGAGCTCACCCCACCACGCAGATTCAAACCACCGACCTTCCGATCAGCAAGCCCAAGAGGCTCAGTGGTTTAGAGCACAGCGCCACCCGCATCCCTTTTTTTTTACCCCTGTTTACAGATTCACACACAGGTAGTGCAATGGGCCATTAAGTTGATTAGGAGATCCGTATGCACCTCCCGTATCCTCCCTCGCATCCCGATACAAATGGCTTGTGCTCAGGAAAACAGATGGAGGTATCCGTGCTCCTAAGATCACATTCTACTGCATGGCTTCTCAGGAACCAGCAAGTTGGTTTATGGATCAATCAAAATGTCTGCTAAGAATACAGGCGCAATCTGGCTCGGAAATACCTTCGGATGCTTTATGGTGGCGTTAAAAAAAGATCTTTGGTTTAAGAAGAGACCAGCTGCATTGTATATCTAACAGAGCTGCTACTTAATGCTTTCTTGCTCAATTGGGCTAAAGTTAAGGGAGAACCAGCCTCGGACATTATGCCATGAACTCCAACCCGACATTTTACTACCGATATCCAGCGCCCAGCGCCAAAACAGCAGCTGCACCCACATGAAAATGGGGAGGGGGTCACCAGGCTCAGGAGGATCCCAACATTTGCTGGATTACAGAAAAATTAAGGGGGGGGTGCAAGAATTACCGAAATCAACCCAATGAAGACTGAGCAGACCCAGTGGGAACTAAAGGGGCTGGAAGGAAGAGACAAGTCAGCATATAAAGTGTAGAGAGGACCATCTCATTGTCTGGATAAGACATTTCCTGTTTCACACTGGGAAGCTGTTTTTAAGCATCCTGCAAGACAGAAGTGTAAACTGCTCACAGAAACTAATGGAGAAATCCAGCATTTTAATAAAGCTGGGACTGGACAGAGGGGTTCCCACCACACCCCAACAAATCCCAAACGTAGCAGAAGGAGAACTGCACATGCAGTTCATCCCCCCCCCCCCAAAAAAACTGCTAATCCAAAAGGGCTGGTGCTGAGAAAGAGTGGCTTATCACAGCCCTGCAGTGTAGCTCACACTATACAGTGCTATGAAACCACTGTTGGGCTGAAATTGGGCTTAATTCCGGCTTGGGATTCATCCAGTCCAGCCTTTCGCATGATGAATTCTGCATTTAAGTTAAATAAGCAGGGAGACAATATACAGCCTTGTCGTACTCCTTTCCCAATTTTGAACCAATCAAAGGACCATTATCAGGGATGGTGGAAGATGTAGCCCAACAATATCTGGAAACCCAAGTTTGAGGCAGGCTGGAAGACCGCAACATAGTCCACTGTTAACAGAGTGGAGCTGAGGCTGATTTGGATTCCCAGTATAAAACCCTCAGTATCTCTCAGGCTGCAGCAAAGGCTAGCCCAATTGTCCCCTCAATGTCCTCTGTGATCATAGCAAACACTCAGGGGCATGCCTTGTGCTCCACAGACCTGTGTGCAGACTGGCTGCACTTTTAAATTTCAAAACCTTTGATGATGATGATGATGATGATGATGATGGAATTGAAATGGGAGACCCTTTCCTGCAGAGATTTCTCTCTCTGATGCTGACTCCCCATCCACTAAAGCACAGGCTCTGGCAACACAAGCGCTCCAAGTGCTAAACCACTTTTTTGCCGGGGGGTGGGGAGGAGATTCCCTTGTATATACAGTGGAACCTCGGTTTATGAACACCTTGGTTTACAAATTTTCGGTTTACGAATGCCGCGGAACCATCTGGAACAGATTAATTCACTTTCCATTACTTTCAATGGGAAAGTTCACTTCAGTTTATAAACGCTTCAGTTTATGAACAGACTTCCGGAACCAATTGTGTTCATAAACCGAGGAACCACTGTACTGAAAGCAATCTCAGTTGGGAGAAGTTCCCAACGCAGCCCAATGGAGACAGAACTTACTCTGTGTCAGGGACCGTAACCAGATTTCCTGGGCTCTCGCATCACATAACATTTATTGGCAAGAACTGCTGTTTATATTCATACACCAACAGCAGAATCGTCAAAAGCCACCAGTACCTATTTAAGAAAACATCTAGCTACAAATACCCACCAAGAAAACACCTTTAGCTTTAGGGTTAAAAAAGTGAGGGGGCATTTCCTTCCCGATGGCCATCAGAAGATGTTAGGAAGATATATTCAATTTTAAAACAAGCTTATTATTTTTTAAATTGTTTCCAGAGGTGGGAAGTCACTTCGGAGAAGGCCACAAATTTGTGCTGATCACAGCGTGTCGACTGCATAAAAGAAACAAAAGGAGTTTTAAGTATTTTTAATATCTCAAATCGGATTTTTGGGGACATTCAAAATTTAAAAGTCTGCTTTGCCACAAGGCAAGCAAGCAAAATGTTTCTCTCATCCCCCTCCACCCCCTGCTTGTGTCCAGCTCGAAAGGTGACACAACCATTGATTTTGAAAGCAATAAAGTCAGCACAAGTTACCCTGGGTACCTGAGGATTCTCTCCCCAGTTCCAGATGGCACTTTGCAAAGAAGCAGAAGGGACATCAAAATCAACCAGCTTTCTATCCCGAGGCAAGATCTGGTGACAAACCAGCCCCACACATCATCTAAATTGCACAGAGAGATCCAGGTGCATTACAAAGTAATGGCCGCAGATGATTCAAGAGATATGGCCATTAACATTCTACAGAACACAGCTGAGATGGCATTGAAATAAGATTAGACAAACTTATGGAAGAGAGGGCTATAGAGGGCTAAATAGCTAAAATGGCATACCCTCCAACATCTTGAGCCCCCAAACCAGGATGAGTCATGTGACCTTTGTGAGGTTAAAGGGACCCCTGACCATTAGGTCCAGTCGTGACCGACTCTGGGGTTATGGCATTCATCTCGCATTATTGGCCGAGGGAGCCGGCGTACAGCTTCCGGGTCATATGGCCAGCATGACAAAGCCGCTTCTGGCGAACCAGAGCAGCACACGGAAACGCCGTTTACCTTCCCGCCGGAGCGGTACCTATTTATCTACTTGCACTTTGATGTGCTTTCGAACTGCTAGGTTGGCAGGAGCGGGGACCGGGCAACAGGAGCTCACCCCGGCCGTCGTGGGGACCTTCTGATCGGCAAGCCCTAGGCTCTGTGGTTTAACCCACAGCGCCACCCGCTGTGAGGTTGCAGAGCCCAAAAGACACGCTTTTTTGAGGGGAGGGGCTGTGCTCTCACGGTGCCCCCCAAACTTCCATGCTCAAATATGAAATTGCACCGTCAGGGTAATAGTTGTAAAGAGCCGGTAGAAAAGCAGACCTCCTCCTGAGTTTGAATGGATTGACGAGATCTAGCCCATTGTAATGTTTATCAAGCTCCCTTGTCATAAAAGAGCATGTGCAAATCAAACCAATAATTCTACAGAAAAAATGGGTGGGTTTTGGTAAGATTTTGCCATAAACATAAGTCTACTGTTAATAGTCAACACTATGCTGTCTTTAATCTACTAGAACCCTTTCAGTTTCCATTCATTGTATTTGTATGTCACTGAAGAGAAGACTGAGAGGCGATACGATGGCCGTATTTGAATGCCTGGGCTGCCCCATGGGAAGGGGAGCAAGCCTGCTTCCTGACGCTCAAGAGTGGAGGACCTGAACCAATGGATTCAAATTGCAAGAAAGGAAATCCCAGCTAAGCATTAGAAAGAGCTTTAAGGGCTGTTTGACAGCGGTATGGGCTCCTTTGGAAGGCGGTGGACTCTCCTTCATTGGAGGTTACCAAGCTGAGGTTGGATGGCCACCTGTCAGGGATTCTTCACCTGAGATTCCTGGACTAGATGACCCTTGAAGTCTTTCCCAATGCTGCAATTCTATGGTTCCATTAGGCAGGGTTCTCATTTTTTGATGCGCTAATGTTTCAATAAATAAGGTAATTTTTAACAATTGAAGTTGCAGGTTCAGCATTTGGGAAAATGAGAAATGTTGGCGTGTTTCAAACACCTGCACGTCTCTCTTTCAGCTCTTACTCCCCACAGTTAGAAGCATAGATCCATTTCAGCAAGCAGCAGCCTTTCCTGTCAGCCAACACCCACATGTCCTTCCCCCTTTCTAGCTCTGCATCCAAGCTATCAGGAGGTTAAAAGCCTTTCTTGTCCCCACCCCCACCCCCACCAGGCACCAAATGCTGGAAAGCCACATTCATTTTCCTCCCAGGCATTCTTTTAATTTCAGGATATGATTTGCAAAGAGCTGGTTATAGATAGATGAAAGAAAGAAAGAAAGAAAGAAAGAAAGAAAGAAAGAAAGAAAGAAAGAAAGAAAGAAAGAAAGAGTATAATGAATTGCTAAAATGCATTTCACTCAGAACTAGGGGATGGGGAGGATCTCGTGTTAATTGGGCCTAATTGACAATCCAGCCTGGCCACTGTTTTGATGATGAACCGCAATTTATAAGTACCGGTAGAAACAAAACAGCATTTCTAGAAACCTGTTGAGAACCACTTGCACAGTGACTATCTGCTTGTTAACGCTGACCTTATATTTGCCTCCTGGATTTCACACACACAGCTCTTTCTGAGGCTCCTAGCACTAATTCCAGTTGGTTGAGTTGTACTAGGCACCCCTATGTTCCTGGGGCCCTAAGAACAGAAGAAGAGCCTGCTGGATTAGGCCAATGGCCCACCAGGACCATAGCTCAGCACTAGAGCATCTGCTTTGCATGCAGAAGGTCCCGGGGGTTCAATCCCCAGCCGCATCTCCAGGCGGGCCAGGGAGAGACATCCTGCCTGAAACGCTGAGGAGTGACTGCTGGCAGTCAGGGTAGGCAATACTCTGCCAAGATGGACTGACTCAGAGTAAACTAGCTTCCCCTTCTCTTATCCTGATCGCGCAGTGCCCAGGCAGATGCCTCTATTGGGAAACCCACAAGAAGACTCCAAGGCCAAGAGCCCTCTCCCCTCCTCTGGCTTCCAGCAACTGGTATTCAGAAGCACTGCTGCCTCCATGAATAGCCATCATGGCTAGGAGCCGTCTCCTCAATGAATGTAAGCCCAACTGAAGTGCTGGTTATTGCCTCTCAAGCTCAGCATACATTGAGGGGAAGGGGTGGGGAATCTTTGGCACCCTTCAGATGCTGTCCAACTCCAGCTAACACAGTCAAGGTCAGGGATGAATGGAGTTGGAGTACAGTAACAACCGGAGGGCATCAAGTTCCCCAGATTTGCCTTAGGGAAAAGAGAAGGCCTCTGTGTTCCTCCCTGGGCTCATAGATTTGGGGGGACGAGAACCTGTGACATGTTTTTGGTGTAGGACAGCCCACTGATGCACTGAGCGGGGCCTTCTTGGTTACAGCACCAACAGTGTAGAACAATCGCTCAAAGGACCAGACACAGTCGCTGCCTGCATTCCTCTGGAGCAGCCTTTCCTCAGCCTGACGCCAGCCCAACATTCTTGATGGCAGCTCCCATCCGCCCCAGCCACCATGGCTGTGCTCCCACCAACCTCATGCTTGCTGGGAAGGAGGGACTTGGATGGTGGACCCTTGTGGTTGGATCCTCATTCCAACTTAAGACCTGGAGGAACCTACAGCTCCAGCTCCAGGAGCTCTCTGACTTTACCATGAGCCCTGCCTTGATTCCCAATCCTTCCCCAGGCCTCAGAAGCAAAGGTGCAGTGGCCTAACGGGAGCCGAGAGTTGCTGGGCAGAGGTCTACTCAGGAGGAAGGGAGAAGACCCAGTGATGGTCTACCTTGAGAGAAGGGGGAATGCCCAGCTGCAAGCAACAACTCAGCAGAGGAGGAGATGGCAGAGACTCCAGCTGCAGACTCCTTTGCGTTTTTGCTGGGTGTGTTAACAGCTCCATTTTCCTAGCTGTGGAAAATCCTTCAGGCTCAAATTCACCTATAGCCTCCCAGCAAAGTGCTGGTCATCAGGTTGGGATATATCAGGGGTAGCCAACAAGGCACCCTCCATATTTTGCTGGATTCCATCACCCCTGATCGTTGGCCAGCTTCCCACACGTTGGTTAGAATCTGCTTTGAAAACTCCATAAAAGAGATTTGACAACCTGTTTTGTTGGCGCTTGTTCTGGTGGCTGAGATGTGCCCCCCTCCCTCCCCGGCCAAAGCACACACATGCAGAGTGTTTCCTAATCCTGCCTTCCTGAAATATAAGCCTCTTTGCTTGATTATCTGTGGCAGCAGAGAACAATTGAGTTGCAACTATATTGCAGCAGACTTTTGACTATTTGAAGATTGTTATCAAGTTCCTCCCTTAATCTTCTTTCCTCTTGGCTTCCTTTAACAGCCAGGCTTTCTCAGAAACAGCCCCATTTGTCTCTCCAGGAGCACAAACTGTCCCGAGGGAAGGAAAGAGGCCCTTTCACAACACCTCCTGCCTCACTCGAGTAAGCTGCACCCTTGGAGCAAACATTCCCAATTCTTACCAGCCACCAATCACTTTCATCCGAGCACGTCTGTGGTATCTCTTGCCCTTGCCCCATGGTGAAGCAGAGCAATAAACCACTTGGGGTCTCCGGGTGGGGGGGGGATGGCAGCAGGCAGAAAGGCTTGGCAAAGGACTTCTTTGCGGCCTTTGTTCTGAGATGGCATTGCCAGTGGAGAAAACATCTTGCTCCAGCACCTGGGCAGTCAACAGAAATGCACCCCGGTTTTGAAGAGGAGAATGATCCTGGACTTTCTGAACTGAGGGAGCACCACTCAGAAATTTTGAATATTAGGCAGTATCTAAGTACCGGAAATAAAATAAATAAAGAATACCTTCTTCAGCAGAGGAAAAACAAACAAACCGAGGGGCCACCGCAATGAACCTTCTGAATGAGATAAATAATTCCCGATTATTTATGGGAACTAGTAACGTTCAGAGCCAAACGAGAAAATATGCTAGGGGGATTGAGACTGGGTCTTCTGCATTTCATTCTTAGTTCAAAGCACCCTCATTAGATTGGAGGGCGGCACCTGGTTGGTTGGCTGGTGTATGCATGTGTGTTTAATCCCATTAGGCCACACAGTGGTACCTTGGTTTTGGCTTAGTTGTTAAACAGATCGGCTCCCGAATGCCACAAACCCAGAAGTAAGTGTTCCGGTTTGTGAACTTTTTTCGGAAGCCGAACGCCCAACGCAGCTTCCACTTGAGTGCAGGAAGCTCCTGCAGCCAATCAGAAGCCGCGCCTTGGTTTTTGAATGGTTTCGGGAGTCGAACAGACTCCTGGAATGGATTAAGTTCAAGAACCAAGGTACCACGGTACTGTTTCCCCAGTCTAAACCCCTCTGCCGCCTTGTTGCTATTTCAATGGGACTAGGGAGCATCACTGGGCAATGGCTGCTCCTGGCGAGGGATGCCTTACAGGGGGTTGTACTAAATAGCCCTTCAAACTCTACAGTTCTATGATTCTAAAGTCCTTGCATGTGCAACAAGGCTGTTCTCCAACTGCAACCCCTAACTCCTCCCCACCAAGAAAAAGCTTTTTAAAAGATTTGATGGTGGAGTGGGATTGGGTGTGTTTAATCTTCCCTCCATGTTGTTCCCCACCACCACCCATGCTCCCTTAAAGCTAGGGAATGTATTTCAATACACAAGCAAACTGTCAGGATTACAGACAAACCCCGAATGTGCCCGCTAAGATGGAGAGGCACCAGCTTCTCATAGAGATGCACGGGCATTTTTCAGGAGCAGAAGGCAAGCGCCCTTCCTTCCTTCCACCTGCTGGTAGCCAGATTGGTTGAGATCTAACCCACACTTGTGGGTTGCCAAGTTTTGTTTTGTTTTTTAAATACCAGGATGAAGGAGGCTGGGCAGGGCTCACGGATGGGGCGCAAACAGAATCTAATAAATAAGGAGCACAGAATCTAAAGAACTGTTGCTTGCTGGTTTTCCAGGCCTCAGTACTGGGAGAATAAAGTCAAGACTAATGAGCTCAGTAAAATACAGATGGCTTGCAATGCTGTCTGCTTTGGGCTAGAGGCCAGTTCATTCATCCCTCTGTTAGATCATCTCTTAACTGGTTGCAAAGAACAGTCAGTCGTATGTGACCCTGGCTATCTTAAGAAAGTCTGGTTGGGTAGTGAGTGATGCACAGTTGGCCAAACAGCCAGGCCCAAAGGAATGATGACTGAGCCAGTTTAAGCCTGTGGAGGAACTACCCAACCCCCTGAGTTTCAGCTAATCCCCAGCAACGGGGAGAAAGCAACAGGATTTCAGAAGGGCTAAGAAGCCCTTGCCATGGTGGCTACTGTGAGCCTAGAAAATGTTATTCTTAGCTGAGCAAGGTCTGAAATGTTGCATAATTTCTTCTTTGAATGTTGAGTTTGGTTTTATATAATGACCAAGACTGAACCTCTGAAATGGGGCAGCTTAGATATCTTTGGGGGGAAATGAAGGTTCTCTCCTACCTACTCAGACTTAAAGCTCTCTCTCTCTCTCTCTCTCTCTCTCTCTCTCTCTCTCTCTCTCTCTCTCTCTCTCTCTCTCCTGTATGTGCATGTGTGTAAGATTTGCACCCCACAGGGAGTGGGGAGGACCGGGGCTCATTAGATTTCCGAAAATATATTTAGTATGAAGTATTTACCATGAAATTCCCTTTGCTCTTAGGCAGCTAAAGAAAGGTATCGTGCTAAGAGGAGGAGAAGACACCAGGGAAATTTCCAAAGCAAAGCAAAGCTGAGCTCCCTCTCCCTCTCTTTTACACACACATATATAGCTGCAGAAGACAGCAGCTAAAGGCAGGAGGGCAAAGGCAATCAGTGCCAGAAAGCCAATTATTGAAGGATGAAGTTTTTTAAGGAATTCCCAGTGCATTTCAAACATGTGGGCATTCTTCTTCGAAGGGGGTGTGTGTGTGAGAGAAACTGGCCCCAGCAGCCAGTTAAGCTGCATAACAAGAACATAAGCAGAACATGCTGGAAAAGGCCAGTGGCTCATATAGTCCAGCATCCTGTTCTCACAGAGGCCAACCAGGTGCCTATGGGAAGCCTGGAAGCAGGATCCAAGCACAAGAGCCCTCTCCACTCCTGCGGTTTCCAGCAACTGGTATTCAGAAGCATTAACCACCTCAGACTATGGAGGTGTAGCCATTAATAGCTTTATTCTTTCCCATTAATTTCTCCAGTCCTCTTTTAAAACCATCCAAGTTGGTGGTCATCACTGCCTCCTGCAGGAGGGAGTTCCATAGTTTAACTATGCCCTACATAGTGTAGCTGAAGGAGAGTTCAATTATGGGTGGGTTTCTTTGCTTATTTGTATTGTAAGTGGAACAGTGTGTGTATGTTTACATTGCAATGTAGCCAAAACTAATTCCAAGTATGTTGGAAAATGTACTTGGCCAATAATAAATTATTCTATTCTATTCTATTCTATTCTATTCTATTCTATTCATCAAGCATCCTCAACCTCGGCCCTCCAGATGTTTTGAGACTACAATTCCCATCATCCCTGACCACTGGTCCTCCTAGCTAGGGATCATGGGAGTTGTAGGCCAAAAACATATGGAGGGCCGAGGTTGAGGAAGCCTGCCCTACATGAAGGACTTTCTTTGAATCTTCCAACATTCAACTTCATTAAATGTTCACCAGGTTCCAGTGTTAAGAGGGAGAAGAAATTCCCTACCCCCTTTCTCTGTGCCACACGTAGTTTTATGAACTTCTATTGTGTGACCTCTTGCTCACTTTTTCTCTGAGCTAAAGCGTCCCAAACGCTGCAACCTTTCCTCATAGGGAGATTCATAATGGATCCCGTCCATTACTAGGATTCAACGAAAGCACACCCTCTGCACCAATTTCCCAGAACACCAATTTATACTGCCTCTGCTGCCGAAAGAGGGTGGCCGTGACACTCTTTATGGGCCTCAGAAAGGGGCAGCACTCACAAGCCCTCTTTCAACCACCCGCCGTGGCATCCCTAGGGAGAGGCACAGATCCGCTGCCTTATGCAAGACTCACTGGAAATGCCATGGAAATGCTCCTCCTCCACTTGTGTAGCAAAGCCATCTTGTGTTGGGAGCCCACCCAACGGGAATGTCTTCTTCCACCCAATGTGGCTCAATCCACCCGGATGGCTCAGTTGGTTAGAGCATGGTGCTGATAACGCCAAGGTTTCAGGTTCAATCCCCGCATGGGACAGCTACATATTCCTGCGTTGCAGGGGGTTGGAAGAGATGATTCTCAGGGTCCCTTCCAACTCTACAAAGATTTGTAAATTTGTGGTTTGCTCCCCATCTCTGCAATGCCTTGCTCACCAACCCTCCTGGTGCTTATTTTCTTCCCAGACCCTGGAAAAGGCCGCAGCTCAGGAGCAGCGCATGCTCTGAGCGCAAAAGGCCCAAGGTTCAATCCTCAGCATCTCCAGGAAAGAATGAAACCTGGAGAGCCTCTGCCAGCCAGCATAGAGTCCAGGGATAGTCAATGTGGTGCCATTCAGATACTATTGAACTACCATTTCCATCACCCGTTTGCTACACTGGCAAGGGCTGATGGCAGTTGTAGTCCCAAAACAACTGCAGCCCCCACTTTCTCTACCCCTGCTGTAGGCAATGCTGAACGAGATGGACCAAAGGTCTAGCATGGTACAAGGCATCTCCCTGCATCTTCCTTTGCCGGAGGGAGAAGTTCTAGAAAGAGCTTCGGCTAACTCTCTTTCTGGAATGAATGCCATTGTTGCCAAGAAAGGAAGCCACTTTTTTTCTGCAGGTAATTTCGTATTTATCCCTCTGGGTTTTTATCCTTTCATTCTGGCGATGCATCAGTTAGATTCCAGTATTCCGCCATTTAATGTATGCAAATTATGTTAAATATTTCATCCATTTAAAAGCTTCGGTTATTATTGAATCGTACCTTAAGCAGTAGGAAAAGTTAATTCCTTTCTTTGCACTTATCTGGTAATGGGAAATCACCACCTTAAATTAATATTTTACAGTTCGCCCGAGACAAGGGGGCGCTTATTAGGCCCTCATGCCCCCCCTCCAACCACATCGGGTTTTTCCAGAGTCGTCTTTTAAGTGGGCTGCTAATCTGCATTTTTCTTTTCAAACCTGGGCTCCAAAAAGCCCCTGCCTCAATGCTAACGTGTTGGCAATTAACTTCTACATTCACAGACCACCAAGGTGTGCTTTTTAAGTTTTAAATTTCACAGGGTGGTTTTTATCTGTATTTAGACTTGCTGTGCCCCCCTGCCTTGAGGTCTTGGGATGAAGGGTGAGAGACAAGCCTGGAAAACAGAGACAAATGAATGAAGTTTAAGTGGCTAAGCAAAAGTGAGAGGCTGCTTGCTGCTTGTTTTGCGTAGCTCTTTGAATGGCACAGGCGCCTTTTCACTAACTTCCGATATCCAGTTTAAGACATAAGAAGAGCCTGCTGGATCAGGCCAATGACCCAACATCCTGTTCTCACAGTGGCCAACCAGATGCCCCAATAGGAGTAGCATTAAAAACTTCCCGAGACAGGGCTGCCTTCAGATGTCTTCTGAAAGTTGTGCAATTCTTTATCTCCTTGACATCTGAAGGCCCTCTGCCTGGTTCCCTGTTGCTTCTTGCAATGAGGGAACCAGGAGAAGACCCTCGGAGGAGGACCTCAGTGTCTGGGCTGAGCAATGGGGGTGGAGACGCTCCTTCAGGTATACCGGGCTGGGGCTGTTTAGGGCTTTAAAGGTCAGCACCCAACACTTTGAATTGTGCTCGGAAACGTACTGGGAGCCAGTGAAGATGGTTATATGGTCCCGGCGGCCACTCTCAGTAAGCAGTCTAGCTGCCGCATTCTGGAGAGCCTTCTCTTCCTCCATGAATTTGTCCTACCCTCTTCCTAAAGCCATCCAAATTGGTGGCTGTTGCTGGCTCGTGTGAGCGAGTTCTGTAATTTAACTCTTGCCGCATGAAGAAGTATGTTCTTTTTACAAAAGTAAGGAGTGAATCATCTCCAAGGTGTAGCAGAGCAAAAAGAAAGAAAGAAACCCAGGAGGTCAGACGTGAAACCAATTGCCAGAGGAAGCAGTTTCTATAGAGAACTGCCTTCTGGATAACAGTTTATTCACTTGTGTATCCTATTTCTGTCAATGTGCTGTTGTTGCTTTCAAATTCATTTCTGTCAGCCCAGGAATCGGGGAAAATCTGTCCATTTTGTGCTGATCATTTTTCCAATCCTAAATTTGGTCCTCTCCATTTCCACACTAGTTTGCAATTAAGCAAACACCCTGCATAGAAATCCACCTGCATTTTGAATGTGCATTTTTGGATGCAATCTACCCTAATATACACATTTTACAAGAAATTTCATCTAACATAATGCATACCTGTGCATTGTCTTTGCCAGTAACAATGTGTACACCTCTCCCTAAAATACTTTTCCCCCCTTTTTTTGCATGGACATTTTGGTTAGAGAACAGCCTTGCAAAACTCAAAGCAGTGTGAATTTCCAAGGGTAGCTGTGTTTTGGCTCAGGTGTTGGTTCAGTAAGTCCAAAATTAAAAGGCAAATGGGAATGAATTTGTTCTCCAGAACAACTTTTTCCAACCTGGAGCCCTCAATACATTTTGGGCTGAAACTTCCATCAGCCCCAGCATCAGATGGCTGCACCAATTGGGTCCAAAACATCTCAACAGCTCCAGCTCCGTATGTTTTCACCCACATTCCGACATTGGTATGAAGTATTGTGATGTTTTGGCCTTAACACTGCAGAAATGACAGGACATTTTTGCCACTGTCACACTGCATCATGGGTTGCTCACAGTCACATTGCATCATGGGTTTAAATGCATGTTCTAGTTTAAATGCATGTTCTCTCCTGATTGGAACACACGTCTCATCTAGATTTCTGTTCTTGCTATGGCCAGCCTATGGGAAGCCCACAAGCAGGACATGAGCATAACAGAGCTCTCCTCTTCATGTTCCCTAACAAATGGGTTTTAGACGATGGTGCCTCTGATCCAGGAGGCAGAATTACTAGTCATCGACAGCCTTCTCCTCCATGAATTTGTCTAATCCCCTTTCAAAGCTGTCCAAGTTGGAAGCCATATTGAGAGGGCAATTGTAACACCTGGCTTCTGTCCCTAGGTGTCGGTATTTCCATAAGACAAACCAGTTGTTCATTCTCTGTTTTGAAATTTCAAGAGCCTGAGGCTGTTGCAGCCCAGTGAGCTCATATGAATTATGCGTCTAGCCCTCTTTGGTTGAGTAAAAGGGCCGCACCACTTTGTCCTCTATGATGTTGGCAAATGTCAGGAAGCCTCTGGGTTGGCCAGGCCTGCATGTAATCAATCAGAGACTGGATTTCTGCCTTTGCCTGAGCTGGATTCAGGTACGGCCGCCCTGCGGCCTGCCCTAGGAGGCAGTTACAGTACTGGGGTTGGGCGTGGCGGTCGAGCAGATTTATCTCACCAGAACCTGTCTCTGTTGAGCTCCAGAGAAAGGATCACGCTGCTGCAACCCCCTTTCTCCGCTTCTCGAAAATCACGCTGCAAGCGGAGGACCAAGTGCTTGCCATTTCAACGCAGCCGCCTCCTAATCCCTTGTAAACATGCCGAGCAAATGCTTCTCTCGTCAACGTGACACTTGAAACATCCCTACATTTGCTGGTGGGTGAAGGTTATGTCAAATGTGTTTCGCAACAGCAGAATGCAGGCTCCGTGCCATTCAGAGACATGAGATGTCACAGCAAAAGAAGAGTCCAAGGCTACATATTCTCCTGTGCTGATCAAAGGCAAAGCATGCTGCTCCGATAATGCCCTCCCGTGGGCTCGGCAAGTTTCTCGAGCTCCTCACCAACCACCCCTAGGTCTCGTTCCTGGCCAGCCACCCCCAGTTCAGACCCTATTATAAAATATGTGAAATTAAGAACCTTTCTGCATCAACGTGCATCACTTAACGGCTTGTTTGCTTGGAATCGCATTTGCCATTTTACTGCCCGTTCACTCCGTTTGGAAAGCTCGTGGAATCATATAATTGTGGAGTTGGAGTGGGACCCAGGGGTCATCTAGTCCAACCCCCTACAATGCAGGAATCACATCCCCGACAGATGGCCATTCAACCTCTGTTTAAAAACCTCCCATGAAGGAGAGCCCACCATCTTCTGAGGAAGTCCATTCCGCTGTTAAGGACATCAGAAAGTTCTTTCTTTTGGAGCTACTTGTGTTTCCTTTTTTAATTGTGACCCGCTCAACAGCAGGCTCAGGTGTAAATATGTGTAAATAAATCGTATTTCACAAAGACACTACAGCCTCCATTGCACCTCATTTCTGAAGGAAACACAAACTCCTAGTTAAATGCAAAGAGCCCTGGAATCTTGTGCACCGCTTGGCAGAGATTGGGGTGTCCAATAACACTTGACTTAAACTTAAAGACATGTAAATGAAGCCATCTGAAGGAGAAATGGCACTGCTGGTCCATTTCACCTTGAAGGAAGTGCTTTGCGACTGGAAACACAATTTTCTCCATCCTGCCTAGGGTGAACCTCATCTAGCAAAAATCAAATGGTTTCACCTCAAGCAAAAACACAGAGCAGCAAAACAAAACCACTACTTCCTTCCTACAGGGGAAAGGCTTTGAGAATTAAACCCCTCCCCAACACACACACACACATTTTCTCAGCAGACGCAGTTTGCATTCCTGTATCCTGCCTCCCACAACGTTCATTGTCAGGGTGGTGCCGTCAAGATGCCTTTGCCACACTTCCAAAGGTAATTCTGCCTTCGCCCTCCACCCTTCTCTGCAGGGAACGCCAGCAAGCATAGCTTGAGAGGTACGTAGTCAAGAGCTCTAACAGCTGAAGAGAGGTATTAATCAAGAACGTGAACATTTGCGGGGAAACAGGGCCTTGCTCTCGAATTAGGAGAAGTTCACCAAAAGAAAAACACACTTCATGGAAAGGCAGGTGACAGTCACCCAAAACTTCACAGCTATGGGCTTCTGTGGGCTGAAACCAGCCCTTTCCAGCAATTGGCTCAGCTGTTGGGATGTTATAGAATATTCATGGAAACCCCAACTGCTCAGAAGTGAGCAGACCCTCCAAGTATCCCTATTTTCCAGGGACAGCCCCTGATTTAGAGAAGCTGTCCCAGTTTCTGATTTGATCTTGGAATGTTCCGCTTTTCCTTAGGACGTCCCTATTTTCATTGGAGAAACGTTGGGAGGGTGTGGAGTTATTCAACTCCTGAGCTGACTGAAGGCCGTCTTGTATTGGAACGGTTGTATTTTTCCTTTAATGTTTTATTATGTTTTTATATATGTTGGGAGCTGCCCAAAGTGGCTGGGGCAACCAGGTAAGATGTGTGGGGTATAAATAGTAAAATGATCATTATGGAATGGGACGTCCCTATTTTCATTGGAGAAATGTTGGAGGGTATGACCCTGTAAACACATAAGTCTTCCAGGTCGGAAGGAGTTGTTGGAGGAAAGGGCTGTTGAGAAAGCTGTATTATCACCAGTGAATTGTGCCTGTTTACCAGGCAACAAATGGGGAATGGTCATGGGAGGTGCTGCAACACAGGTGAATTTCTGCAACTCTTATTAAATAATAATAATAATAATAATAATAATAATAATAATAATAATAATAATAAACACCAAAAAATACATTGGTACCAGGTGGCAGTGGAAGATGAGTTAAGTTAAGCCGGGCAAAGTTCCGAAGAGACCTGCCTACTTGGTTAATTTCTTTCTTTCTAAAACGACTAATCCATTTCCCCCTTTGTCATTATCTGGAGCAACAGAACGCCGTTTCATAATGCGATTCTTTTGAAAATTAATGTATTTTCTGCTAGCCAATTACAAGAATCCCTGACTTCCATTTTTTAATATCAACAATAACAAAACAATGCTTGGCCATTTTCAAGTTAAGTGGAAGCGGGGCAGAGGGGGAGGGGGAGGGTGGGGTGGGGTGGGGGGAGGACAACGGAAACCGGTAATTCTGTGTAATTTGTGTCTGTATAACCTAAGGACAGCTTAGCTGTTAAAAATGAAATTATGCCTGCTCAAGTCCGTAACTAAGCGCCCTGGGTCCCATTGGAATTTAATCAAAATAAGGGCAATGATAACACCAATAATAATAGCACCAATAATAATTAATAATTTGGAACAGCAGGGAGCATGTCCTGAAAGTGCTCCCTCCTGTGCAGCCTGTTATCATCTGCTGCTTAAGCAAGATGGATTTCTTTTTTAAAGTGGTCAATTGCCGAGCAAGCTCCAGATACTCCTTTATGCTGAGATAACAGATTGGCCTCCTCTCAGCTCCCGCAATGTCAGGACTGCCTGCTGAGGACAAGAGAGGTTCTGGGTGACGTGGCAGTTCCACTAGGCCCACTCATCACATTTTAGAAAGCAGAGAGATCGGGTGTTGGGTTAGATCAGGAATCCCCAAATAAGGGAAGGCTCCCGGGGAGACCGACATGCCCATCTACAAAGGAGGGCACTTGTCGTGTCTCTGTGTGAGTTGCCAATCTGGCCTTGCCGCTTTCCATGTGACTTAATCTCCCCCCAAAGCAGGACAGGCTCATTCAACCAATCCGGATGGGAAGGTCCTCTGCAACCACTTGCATTCAAAGGAGCTTGCCTGTTGTGCTTCTGCACAGTCTTTGCTCCGAGCATCCCAGAACTCATGAGGCTGCAAAGCTGCAGGGTTGGTTACTTCTTCACACTCAACATGTAGCCCTTTGGGCTGAAAAAGCAAAGTGGGGGGTTCCCGTTTTAGTACCTCAGCTATCAGAGACCTTGGAAATGATGGTTGAAGCCTTCTCGTGTTGAAGAACACGGTTGAAGAACTGCAAAAGACCCCTTCCCCAAATATATTTGCACCCCATCAGAGTTGTCTGCACCCGACATCTCACAAATTGGAGCTTCTATGGCAGGGGTCAGCAACCTAAGGCCCATGGGCCACAAGTGGCCCACAACGGTCATTTAACCGGCCCACGAGCCACCCCCAAACCAAGCCACCTGCTCGGCGAGTCCCCGTGCGCTGCGCTAAACTGGCGCAGTCACAGGAAATCGCAGGCGCGGGCAATCTGACCCACAGAGGAATCTCCGCTGGAGTGAACCAGCCCAGGTGAGGTAAACCTTGCCGACCCCTGTTCTATGGGTACATTCAAGGGGCTCAAGAGGATACAAAAATCTGCCCTTATTTCCCATTGCGTGGATTCCCAAACCTGCACCGGGCTTCAATGCCCTCCAATGCTTCCTGCTGTTTTTAAATAAATGCATATATTGATTTAAAAGCATGTCTAAATGGTGTAATTTTGTTATATTTTTTTAAAAAATCTCTTAGTGGTATGCAAGATAAAAAGCAAACAATATCATTAAAGCAAACATTACAACCTAAAGCCAATAAAACAGCAGAATAAAAACATGTAAAAGTAATCAAATAAGACAAAAATCCAGCTTATCCAAACACATAAAGCAGAGTCTTGTATTCTGGGTCAGGGAAGCCCCAGGCATTACGGTATGGCTCTGCTCCTTCTCCCTCTCTGCCCCATGCCTGTCACTCCAGTGTGTCGCCCCCATTCTCTGCCCTCTTCCCAACCTCACCTTTCCTGTCCAGCTTTTGGCTTAATCCTTTGACCTCATCCCAAGGCAAGGCAAAGCCTCAGGCTACAATCCTACCCACACCCCTTGCAAATCCCATTGAACTTCTGTGGGGGGGGGAAACAGATCATATGAAGTTGAATCTGCAATTCTCATTAATGGTTACCTTGGACTTTCCCTTCCTACTTTTCAATATGCCGGGTCTCCCCACCCTATATAGATTTTAAAGACCTTCAAATACCACCCGTGCCATTTTTCCCCCCATTTAATTTGGTATGCTGTTGGTGCTGGATAAATAGTCTATCACACGCATAAACACAGGTACAGAACGACTTCCCACACTGCTCTGTTCTGAAAGCGGACACATTTTTTTTAGCATCTGAGCTCCATTCTCCACATTTTCCTGCATCCAAGAGGTTTCTTGGGAGCATTATGGACCCCTGCTGCACCCCCAGCTGATTCCACATAAATACTCATGCAATTGTAGAGTTGCATAGTTCAAAGGGACCCTCTTGACACCTCCAGAGAAAGAGGGTCCACCAGCTTATGAGGGAGTCCGTTCCACTGTCAAACAACTCTTACCATCAGAAAGTTCTTCCTAACATTTAGTTGCAACCTCCTTTCTTGTGATTTCAATCCATTGGTTCGGGTCCTCACTTCTGGAGCAGCAGAAAGCAAGCTTGCTCCACCTTCCATGGAAGATGCCTATCTTATCACACACAGCCCTTCAGTCTTCTCTTCTCCAGGCTAAACATACCCAACTCCCTCAACTGTTCCACACAAGGCTTGGCTTCCAGACGTTGATCATCTTGGTTACTCTCCTCTGCATGTGTTCCATGTGCTATCAATGGCACATTGAGAACCTGTACCCAGGCCTGTAAACCAGGGGTCCCCAAACTAAGGTGCAGCGGCCGGATGCGGCCCAGTCACCTTCTAAATCCGGCCCACGGACGGTCCGGGAATCAGCATATTTTTACACAAGTAGAATGTGCCCTTTTATTTAAAATGCATCTCTGGGTTATTTGTGGGGCATAGGAATTTGTTCATATTTTTTTCCAAAATATAGTCCGGCCCCCCACAGGGTCTGAGGGACAGTGGACCGGCCCCCTGCTGAAAAAGTTTGCTGACCCCTGCTGTAAACAGTCATGCCATTGGTCAGCCATGGCAGGTAATACTCACCTCCAGATGAACAGACACAGTAATCTTACTGTCAAGACTTTTTACGAAGGCTACAAACAGCTAGGCTAGAGACTGTGGCAATAGGCTAGCTGAAGACATTAATCTGCAGCAAATAAGGCCCATCCACTCAGGCATATATATTTTTTGTAGCCAAAAACGAATTAGAGCACATTTTCAATACGGAGAGTGTTTCGACCCATTGATCTCACTCCATCGAGTGATTCCATCAGCATCCTAAAATTGCTATTATTATCTTTCAAAAATTTGATTCGCAATCAAAACCACAAATCAGTGACTGGAAGATAAAGCAGGCGTCTTTTTGCCTCGTGAAATTCTCTTAGCTTTGCCCAATTTGTGCATTCCAGCTGTGCTGTTCTAGGCCGAAACATCTGGTGGGCACCAGGTTGGGGGGAGCTGGTCTGTGCAAACAGAGCCTAGGGCTTGCCGATCAGAAGGTCGGCGGTTCGAATCCCCGTGACGGCGTGAGCTCCCGTTGCCCGGTCCCAGCTCCTGGCAACCTAGCAGTTCGAAAGCATGTCAAAGTGCAAGTAGATAAATAGGTACCGCTCTGGCGGGAAAGTAAAAGACGTTTCCGTGTGCTGCTCTGGTTTGCCAGAAAGCAGCTTAGTCATGCTGGCCTAATAATAATAATAATAATAATAATAATAATAATAATAATAATAATTTATTTATACCCCACTCATCTGGCTGGGTTTCCCCAGCCACTCTGGGCAGCTTCCAACAGAACATTAAAATACAATAATCTATTAAACATTAAAAGCTTCCCTAAACAGGGCTGCCTGACCCAGAAGCTGTACGCCAGCTTCCTCTGCCAGTAAAGCGAGATGAGCGCTGCAACCCGAGTCGTCCGCAACTGGACCCAACGGTCAGGGGTCCCTTTACCTTTACCCTTTACAGCCTCACTGCTGAGTAATCACAGAGCAAGGTCCCTTTTGCTAGGGGGTTCCCATAAATCTTGTCCGGGGGGTGGGGTGGGGTGGGGGGTTAGAGCACTCTTGCTTTCCGAAGGAAATATGCAAAAGAGGTTCCACGCTGTAAATCTCCCTTCTTGGCTCTAAGGAGATAAGTAGGACCTATTAACCTTCCATGTTATTTTCAACTTCATTATTTGAGCTGACACGAGGAGAGAGCACAGTGACGGCTCTTTTGGGCAGAGAGCATGCAAATCGCTTTCCTCAAAGGAAATTACTTCTTCGGGCTGAATGTTATTAATCTAAATTCTCCCTTCGCCAAATTGTGGCTCATAATAAATACAGAACAGGTGGTGATGCTCATCTCCAGTGGCAGCTGATGCCGGGGGCAATTCATCAACCCAAGCACCCCACCCCCCTTGGAGGAAACTTTGCTTCCGGGTCAGCTCCACCTTGGGGGGGCATGAACAAGGCACCTCGGTGTCCCCACTCCCTCACTGAGCCTGCCTTCACATGGCCACACAGCACCTCCGAGGCCCAAGATATTTGCCAGTGCTCTAGGGGTGCAGGTTACATTGAGATCTCCGGCCGTTTCCTTTTCTCTTTTCCCTTTTTTGCACGTGCTTCATTGACCTGAGTCCCTCATGGGGTGGAGCAGCCAGTTTTTTGCTCTGCCAATTTGCTCTGGAAAGCTGGATGACGACTGTCACAGATGGGGTGTTGGCTACTCCCGAGTAAGCACTCCACACATCCTCTGGATTTTCATAGTTTTATTGTGCATGCTATATACAGTGGTGAGATGTCTCAAATCATGTCTGCTCTGCATGGGGCAGAAGCCCACAATGGCGTCTCGTGGGCTCTGACCCCCCTTTTAAGACTCCAAACGCCCCTCCTCCTTGCTCTATGGGTCCTCCGTGGTCCCAAACCAGGCTCCTGAGGTGCCGTTCCCTCTCCTCCCTCCTTTCCAGCCCCTGCTGAAGCTAGCTCCTCCCCTGCTTCCCTGCTACCAACCTGGAGCTGAGCCACCAGGACTCTGCAGAGCCCTGGACCCGTCTTAACCCTTCCTGTTCCTGATTTGAACTCCCAGACTTGCTGCTGCTCTCCCATCTGATGGAAGTAAGCAGAGTGGGCTGCTCTCTGCAAGCCCTCTCTCTTACATCCACCCCCCCTCCAGGCTCCCCCCCCTTTCTGAGGCCTGGTTTGCCTGGTCTGATGTCTGTAAAGAGGGCTGGAAGCCTGACAGGTCTTCCTCCTCTGTAGTGTGTGTAAAATCCTGTTCCCAGTCGGTGCTGGGTGGCTGGTCCGTGTAGTTCCTTCCGTTGTCATCCTCCTCCTCCCTCTGGAAAATTGCTTCCTATTCCCGGAGGGCTCCTTGGGTCTGCGTCTCCCCTGCTCCCCACCTGGGATCGCCCTCCCCCTCTGTGTTCCCTGTGCTACTGACGTGTGGTGGTTTGGGTCTGTGGGAGAAAGGAGCGTGCAGTTCCAGTGTGCGGTCCTCCCCTTGCATGGTGTGCGTGGTTGCCTCCGCGTTTTGGGAAGCAGGAGTGCCCTGCCTGGCCATCAGACATTTTAACCCCCCCTCCCCCCACCGGGAGCCCGGGCTCGCTGTGGCACTGTAGACCTCCTCCTCTTCCTTTCTTTCTGGAACCTCTTGGCTGCCTTCTCCCTCCACCCTTCTGTCTAGTGTCTTTTGTGTGATTTCCTCCCCCTCCCTCCTGTCAGCGTCTTGTGTTGGATGTGTGTCACGTCCTCTGAACCTTGGGCTTTCCCTAAAGTGTGAGAGCAAAGACCTGTGACCCAGGGGATGGACCTTTCTCGCTGTAGGTACTTCCCCCCTGAAGGTGACAGGGTTGATCTGTGTCAGAACCTTGAAGGGCCCCAGCCTTCTGGGTGCCAGCTTCTTCCCCCTTCCCCCCATGGGAAGGCCTTCTGACCACAGCCAGACCCTGTCCCCTCCGTGGAAGACCTTCTCCAGTCCCCCGTGATGGTCTGCCCCCTCCTTGTAAGCCTCATTGCTCCTTGCCACGTCTCCATCCAGTTGTTGGTGTACTGTCTCCCTCCTCTCACCCCATGCCTCAATAGGTGGTCCCCCAATCTCCCCCTCCCCCTGCTCTGGGAAGGCTCTGGGGTTTCGCCCAAGACTGGCCTTACTGGGTGTGAGCCTCGTGAAGACATGTACTGCATGCCCCTCCGTGGGGTTGTCCTGATATTGCCTGAGAATCTTCCCTCTGAGGGAGTCCTGGGGCATATACCGGGCATCATTGCTAAAGAGTAACCCCTCTTTCTCTGCAAGCCCTTCCCCTGCCCCTTCTCCCTCCCTCAAGTCCCTCCGTATGTTCTGGGTAAAAGTGTCCTCTTTGGTGAGTTGGCTCAGTTTCTCTTCCTGCATCCCCGCCTCGGCGTCGTTCCATCCGCCTGGGGAGCTGATGTGGTGCGATCCTGAGGATTCTCCTTCTTTCCTGCAGTGCTCCTTGCCGTCTGCATCTCCAAAGGTGAGATCTCCCCGGCGCTGGCTGCCCACAGGGTCATTGTCCATTAAGTCCAAAGCTAGCACTTCTGCGTGCTTGTTCACTGTCATCTTCCGAGAGGGGGTCTGTTGCGTGACCTCACCCTCCTGCAATTCCCTGCCGTCTATGGCCGAGACGCTCATGGGAAGCTTCCTTGGGAAAAGGGGAATCTGATTCTGCCTAGCAAAGTCCACCGATAGGAAATCATTGCTGCTGCCCCTGCAGAGAAGCCCGACTGTCTCCTGGGTCTGGCCTCTTGGCAGCTGCAGACTTACTTCCATCTCTTTGTCGTGCTGTGGGGTGTTACAGGAGGGCTCAGTTGTTGGTGCTCTGCCTGGCCCCTCCCCTCCTGATCTGGCATCCAGGCTTGTGTCTGTGCCTGCCTGCTCTCGCCATTCCTTCCTCTGGGGGCAGTGTTCCACCCAGTGGCTGGGTGCATTGTAAAGGCATCTCCCGCCTTTCTCTTCCCTCTGTTTTCCCGCGTCAGCGTTTGAAAGTACCCGCGCGCGGGCTTTGTCCCTCTGCATCACATCTGGCTGGAGGGGTCTGTGCTGAGCTGTAGCTGCCTTCCAGGGACTGTATGGGAGCTTGTGGCCGCTGCCTTTCCCCTCCGTCTGTCCCCTCTGCCCGGACTCGCCTCTCAGCCTCCTGCACTTCCACGCCACCATGCCTCTCAGCCTTAGAGCCAGCTTGTGCTGAGGGTCGCCCTACAAAGTGCTGGCCCGTCCCGAGTGTCCTCTCTGCTTGTCCAGCCTCCACTCCTCCGGCTTGGCTGTGTTCAGAGCTGCTCGGTTCACTAAGCCTGGCTTCCCCTGTGCCCGGGTGCCTACCTGGTGCTTGAGCCGTTCCATAGTTGCAGGGTGCTGGCTGCAGCTTGCTCTCTGCTACACCCCTCACGCATGCCAATCCTCCCTTGGCATCTCTCTCTTCTGCTTTAGATGCTGCCAACTTCATGCCGGCTGCTACATTTGCAGCCCTCTTCCCTCGGGGTAGCCATCAAAAGATTGTGGGCTTGCTGTCACAGATGGGGTGTTGGCTACTCCCGAGTAAGCACTCCACACATCCTCTGGATTTTCATAGTTTTATTGTGCATGCTATATACAGTGGTGAGATGTCTCAAATCATGTCTGCTCTGCATGGGGCAGAAGCCCACAATGGCGTCTCGTGGGCTCTGACCCCCCTTTTAAGACTCCAAACGCCCCTCCTCCTTGCTCTATGGGTCCTCCGTGGTCCCAAACCAGGCTCCTGAGGTGCCGTTCCCTCTCCTCCCTCCTTTCCAGCCCCTGCTGAAGCTAGCTCCTCCCCTGCTTCCCTGCTACCAACCTGGAGCTGAGCCACCAGGACTCTGCAGAGCCCTGGACCCGTCTTAACCCTTCCTGTTCCTGATTTGAACTCCCAGACTTGCTGCTGCTCTCCCATCTGATGGAAGTAAGCAGAGTGGGCTGCTCTCTGCAAGCCCTCTCTCTTACAACGACTGTCTTGGAAGAGGAGTCCAGAAGGCTCTAAAGGCCGAGGGAGGCATCATCCAGAGGTTGGCATACTTTAATTAAGTAATGATTCTATGAATTATGAGTGAATGTGGTCCAAGTGTCCCCATTTTCCAAGGACAGTCCTGGATTTACAGAAGGTGTCCCGGTGTCTGATTTGATCCTGGAATGTCCAGCTTTTCCTTAGGATGTCCCTAACATTGGAGGGTATGGAGTTATGTGACCCCCTGAGCCAAGGAGATATAACTATACAACCTTTAGAACAGGCATCCCCAAACTGCGGCCCTCCAGATGTTTTGGCCTACAACTCCCATGATCCCTAGCTAACAGGACCAGTGGTTGGGGAAGATGGGAATTGTAGTCCAAAACATCTGGAGGGCCGAAGTTTGGGGATGCCTGCTTTAGAAGATATCTAAAGGCAACCCTGCATAGGGAAGTTTTTATGTTTAATGTTTTATTATGTTTTGATATATGTTGGAAGCAGCCCAGAGTGGCTTTGCACAATCCCAGAATTGTTACTGCACTCAAGTCAAGATTTTTTTTTTTAGTTTGCAGAAAGCAGAGCTAGGGGAAATGTTGCAACGAAGAAACTATTCTGAGTCCTGGCCGAAGGCTCTTGAACCACACATTTAGTGGGGCCAGTATGTGTCACAGTCTGCCCCTCCTGGAGTATCACTGGTGTCATTTCACGGACAGGTGTGCATTCAAGCAACTTAGCGGACAGCTCCTGACACATACGAGAAACCTCCTGCCATTCACTATTAAAATAATGACACTGGCAAGAGAGAAACAGCTCTCTCTCTCAGGTGCTAAAATACCAAAGCGATTTAAAGTCATCTAGAGATGAATGCAAGAGAGACCCAGGAGGTGAGATGAAGCTAGAGAGAGAGAGAGAGAGAGAGAGAGAGAGAGAGAGAGAGAGAGAGAGAGAGAGAGAGATGCCCCGGTGGGAAACCTACAAGCAGGACCTGAGCACAAGAGCCCTCTCCCCTCCTGTGGCTTCCAGAAGCTGGTTTTCAGAAGCACCGCTGCCCCTGACAGTGCAGGCAAAGCATAGACTTCATTGTGCTAGCGGCCATTCGTAGCCCCCCCCCTGTCCTCCTCTTCCTAGATAGCTTTTAGGAGTCTCAGGTGAGAGCTGAGTGCAAAGGTGAAAGAGCTAGCTATCCCAGGAGGAGCACGATGTACCTCCCACCAGAGGCACTACCCCTCCCCTCACACCCCATGGGGGTTGTAGTCCAGCAACCTCTGGAGAGCAGCAGGAAATCGTAGTCGCAGCATTACAAAAGCATCACCTCTCATCCCTCCATGCAACTCCTTGCTATGGTCCAGGGTCAAGGCAGTGCTGAGGAGGCACACTGGATCCAGGGGGGTGGTGGTTCACACACGTACACCCAAGATTTATGGACTGCCGCAAGCGCCATAAAGCGATCTCGGGCTGGTGCAAGAGCAGTTAAACAGTACCTGTGCATCCAGGGGCTCAGACTCGTGAGAGGCAGCTGAATCAAGGGGCTGGGAAGGGCTTTGCCGAGGGAACCACTCATTCCCCAAAAGGGGGGCATTCAAGGCCGCAGTCACCCACCCTAAAGGACTTTCGAAAGTGGCAGGCAACTTGGTGGGAAGTGTCCTTCACTAAGAGGTGCTGGAAATTGCAGGAGAAACTACAGTTCCTGGGATTCTTGCAGTGTGTGTGTGTATGTGTGTCATTTTAATGTGGTGTTCAGTATGCTTTCAATGTAGAGTGTGGATCTTGCTCAGAAGGCTCAGCAGAGAGAGAGTTAATCCCCGGCAGCTCCAGGTTAGGGGAGATTAAAGTCTGGCACACACAGGAGGAGAGAGAGCATTTGAAGCATTATAAATCTACCAGTACAGAGAGGCCTTCTCCTCGTTTGTTAGCCAGCGAGGTGTGAAAATGTTAATGAAGGAAGCGATAATCTATGAGAATCCCACTATTAAAATGTAGCCCACGTCTAGAGACGCCTGTTTCCGCGTGGCCCACAGTACATCAACCCCTCCAACGTCCTCCTAATAATAGGTGTAATTGCCTGAGCCTGTCTAGCCAACCTCCACCCTGGAATGCCCAAGATTCGCTAGAACTGGGGTGATGGAATTTATTTTCGTTCCGCTAAGCTGGCATTTATATTGCAAGAGTTCTGAAAAGGAAAGCGTGTGTGGGTGGTGGTGGTGGGGATAGAAACACAAAAGGGACCTCGTATAACAGCAGGCAAGGAAAAGAGGGGAGGCCTGCAATCGCCTGCCCCTCTCGCTGAACATCACAAATAGCCAGCATCCCAACCTTTCAAAGTTCCAAAAAAATGCCTTAGCAAAGATTTATGCCCATCCGATTTTCTTCCTCCTTTTGTAAAGAAAGAGTAGTCCACTGTTTTGAAGCCAGCTGAAAGCTTTGGGGGTTATGGCATTCAGAGTAAAGAGGTCCGATGAACTGTGGTTCCTCCCCCCCACCCCACCCCAACTAATCTCCCTATTCTGGACTGCTACTTGAAACAGCACGGCAGCCTCTCATCTGCCTTTCAGCTGCTGCGCCTGCGATGTTGGAACGTCAAGCAAACAGTTGGGGTCGATTCAAACATTTGTGAGAAAACACTAATTGAACCAAAAATGGCTGTGCAATGAATGCTTTCATGCGCTCCTTTGCCAAGAGAATTCCCCACGCCTAGTTGACTCTGTTTCCCAACACAGAGAGAGACACACTCACTCACAGAGATGCCTGGTTCTCTTGGCACGGTGTCAAATTTGTTTCTCCCTGTTACTCAGTTCCCAAGAGTGAGTCAATGTTGGCTCACGGCATAGGATTAGGGTGCTGTCTGCCTGACTGTACTGTCATCTGCAGTGATGGAAACTGTTGTGTCATGGAAATTAAGCCATGCCAAGCTACTTCTCCAGGTGGGAAAAGCTGTGTGAGCTGGAAGCTAAGTCCCCCCTCCAAATACTGCAGCCGTCCTGAACATAAGAAAATAAGAGTCTGTTGGATCAGGCCAATGGCTCACATTGTCCAGCATCCTGTTCTCACAGTGGCTAACCAGATGCTCCAAAGGGAAGCCTGCAAGCAGGAGCCAAGCACAAGAGCAGCCCTCTCCCCTCCTGTGGTTTCCAACAACTAATCTTCAGAAGCATTTGCTGCCTCTGACCGTGGAGGCAGAGCATCGCCATCCTGGCTAGCGGCCACTGAGAGACTGGTCTTCCATGAATTTCTCTTATCCTCGTTTAAAACCATCTGAGTTGGTAGCCATCACTGGCCTCTTGTGGGAGAGAGTTCCATCGTCTATGTTCCACATGAAGACATCATTTCCATCCTCCGTCCCAAGAGTTCTAGTGTTACAAGAGGGAGAAAAACTTTCCTCTGTCCACTTTCCCCATGCCACGCATCATTTTGTAAATTTCTACCATGTCCCCCGTTGATCACCATTTCTCTAAACCAAAGCTTCCCAAACGCCGCAACCTTTCCTCCTAGGCAAGTCACTCCACTCCCTTTCTGAACCATTCCAAACTCTCCAATATCCTTTTGGAGGTGAGGCGACCACAGCTGTGCACAGTAGCCTAAGCACAGTTGCTCCATTGGAATATATAACGGTATCATGAAACAATCAGTTTAACTTTCATTTCCTTTTCCTAATGATCTCAGGCATGGAATCCCTATCCTTCCCCAAGCTGGTCCCTTCCTGATGCTTGGCACTGCAAATTGCCCTCTATGCCCAAGAGTCCAGCCTCCCCAAATACCCCATCAACGAGCAGAATTCCAGCACCGTTTGCTAGTACTACCGGTATAAGGTCCACATATCTGAGAATCTGCATTTTCAGTGTGGTGTATATAAAGGGGATCAACTCAACCACCACCACCACCACCCCACCTAGATATTTGTGGAAACCCTCAAGTCATCTGTAAGCTGTTGCAAGTCATGGTGCAGGTGGAGGGGGCCAGAATGGAACCCCCCACCCCACACACAAGGGCAGGGCTTGAAGATGGAGCCAGAACGTCATTGGGTGACTCCAGCAACGGCAACTTGTCAAGAGACGGAGGACGCTTCCCTTCTCAGCACAAGAGTGGAAGTTAGCAGATGCAAGAGGGACCCTAATAAAAATCAAGGCAGGCTCTCAAAAAATTACCGGTGCTCCCTCAGCCTTGTGATTTTTAATTTTCCTCTAATTTCAGGACTGCAGTGCCGATATAAAAAACCCCTTAGAAGTGTTTTAGGGAGATGGTAATGGTCCCACACTAAAATAATTCAACCAACACTATAATTTTACTACCACCATCAAAATGAAATAATGGCTGTTTACTGTGTTACACCTTTCAGATGACCTTCATCTGAATACAAATTGTGGGCTCCAAAGCTGGGGGTGGTGGTGGTGGCGGCGGGAGGAACAACTCTTGTTTTCCAGAGGCTGCAAAACAGAGGCTGTTTACTCAGGACTTGCTCCCCCGCTGCAGAAGTGCACTGCTCCAATAGGATCTCTCTTTCTGTCTCCCTGGAGATGCCCATGTAAAGCCACCCACTGTAAAGATAGCTAGAAGAGCTGCAGTTTTCCCCGAAAACAGAGAAAGCAGAAAGTGGCAGGGAACACCTTTTATAATAGGGCTGCCATACGTCCAGATTTTCCTGGATATTACTGGGAATTGAAGTCTGGGGGGAAATTTCTGAAAGGCTGTGCTTTGTCATGGATTTTAGGCAAGTCAGTCGAAAAAAATCGTGCACGCACACATACATACATACATAATCTGAACAACTTGTTGGTTTGTCTAAAAAAAGGCTCAGCAACTTCTTTCAGGGTTTTTATAATGCCGAAGGATGAAGGGCAGAGCAAAAGGCTTCGAAGAAAAGAGAGTCAACAGGGAAAATTTGGAGACATCTTAGGGGAAGCCTTTCTCAGACGGGTTTGCAGGTGTTCTTGAACTACAACTCCCATCACCCCTGACCACTGGCCATGCTAGCTGGGAATGATGGGAGATGTAGTCCGACAACGTCTGGGAACCCAAGGCTGAGAAAGACTGCCTGATGGAAAGGACAACACAGGCCTGCGCCATGGAACATAGCAGCCCCATCTTGGGATTCCCCCCAGCCCCTTTTCCCGTTTGAGTTTTACCAATAGCAATCTATCCAGGGGTCTTCTTGAATGCCGCCCCTTTCTGGGGTCATGGGAGGGTAGCAGTGCCTTCTCTGCAGTGGCACCCAAACGATGAAACCCAGCCTCATTCTAGATGTGTGGGCTTGGCGCCATCACTTGTCCCCTTTTAAGAGCCAGAAGAGATCCGTCCTGTTCTCTTAAGACCCTTTTGAGGGCCTTTGGCTGCCATTTTTATATACCAGCCTAGCTCTTCTTTTTCTCCATGGCTTTACTATTGGGAGTTTGGGGGCTTTGCATTCCGTTACTTCTGCCGATTATTGTAAGTCACCTTGAGGGCAGCCCCATGAAAGGCTGGGCACAAAATCCTAATGAATTACTCTGGCGCAGAGGAAACTGCCTTGGGTACACTGGTCCAGCTAGCTCAGGGCTGCCCACACTAACTGGCAGCAGCTCCCCAGGGTTTTAAGATGGGGACATTTCCCAGTCTTACCTGGAGGTGCTGGGTATTGAACCTGCCACCTTCTGCATGCAAAGCAGATGCTCTACCACTAAGCCTTCCCAAGCCATTATTTAGCAGACCCCAAGACTGGCTGGGTGGTTGCTATGCAGCTCAACCCTTTTGCAAACCTGAGCTGGCGTGCCGCTGGTCCTTCTAGCAGAGCTCCTTCAGATTCCTATTACTGCATCAGAAGAGGGCTAGGAATCCAGCTAAAAGACTTCTGCCAGGGCAGAATGTGACCCTTACAGGCAAAAGGAAAACTGTAGAGCGAGATCTTTATCCCCAGGCAGCTGGGCTCTAAAGTCACAGGAGTCTAAGGGTACCACCATCTGCAGCTCCTTGGACCTCCTGAGATGGTTAAGAGCCTAGGATCTAGCCCCCAGGCAGGTGAACCTGACGGGATGAGGCCTGCCTAAACCTCCTTCAGTGGAAGGCAAACAAGACATGCAAAGAGAAGAAGCCTGGGCTGGGACATAAACTGCTGATTTAGAAGGATGCAGACTTCCAAGGTCACACAGAATTCACAGAAGGCATTTCTTTCAACCCCCATAATTGTACTAGCATAGTTGCCTTTGGGAGTGACCTAACCCCGAGTGAGATCCATGAGGCAGAGAAAGCAAGTGGCAGATTGCAGAGAAAAATACAAATTAAGAGATTACAGCCAAGGGGGCCTGAGTCACCAGTGGCTGTCCTTCCACAGAGGCGAATCCCTGTGTTGTCAGGAAACATGCAAGCTTGTTCATTTACAGATGGCGAAAGGACAAGTATTGTGGGGTTAGGAATCCCACCCTGAATGCAATATTTAGGGTGGTCACTGAAGTAGCCTCCGTAGCCAGGATGCAGAGGCCTTAGCCAAGCCAGCTCAAAAGGACTCTAAATGTGACACAGCTTTCCCAACCAACCTGCTGCCCTTCAGATGTTGTTGGACTACAACTCCCATCATCCCTGGCCATTGGGAGTGCTGCTTGCAAGGGCTGATGGGAGCTGGAGTCCAACAGGCTGGGGCCATCTGTAATTGTAACAGTTCCGAAAACTATTTGCGAGTTGGCACTGCGGAGAGAGGAAGCCTACAGTGCAAAAGGGGCAGAGAGCTGGTGGAACTGCACTGGGCCAGTGCAAACTCCTCTCAAGTGGCCCAGTGCAGCTTTTTAAGAACATAAAGAAGTGACATAGCAGAGCGGCCGAGCACCTGCACTGCATGCAGAAGGTCCCGAGTTCAATTCCAGACAGCATCCCCAGGCAGGGCAGGAAGGGTCATGTGCTGGAAACCCCAGAACGCTGCCATTCAGTGTTGGATGGCCATCTCTCATGGAAGCTTTAGCTGAAATTCTTGCCTTGCAAGGGGTTGGACTGGGTGACCCTCGGGGGTATAGAATCATAGAATCATAGAGTTGGAAGAGACCACGAGGGCCATCCAGTCCAACCCCCTGCCAAGCAGGAAACACCATCAAAGCATTCTTGACATATGCCTGTCAAGCCTCTGATTAAAGACCTCCAAAGAAGGAGACTCCACCACACTCCCTGGTAGCAAATTCCACTGCCAAACAGCTCTTACTGTCAGGAAGTTCTTCCTAATGTTTAGGTGGAATCTTCTTTCTTGAAGTTTTAATCCATTGCTCCGTGTCTGCTTCTCTGGAGCAACAGAAAACAATCCTTCTCCTTCCTCCATATGACATCCTTTCATATATTTGAACATGGCTATCATATCACCCCTTAACCTTCTCTTCTCCAGGCTAAACATACCCAGCTCCCTAAGCCGTTCCTCATAAGGCATCGTTTCCAGGCCTTTGACCATTTTGGTTGCCCTCTTCTGGACACGTTCCAGCTTGTCAGTATCCTTCTTGAAATGTGGTGCCCAGAACTGGACACAGTACTCCAGGTGAGGTCTGACCAGAGCAGAATACAGTGGGTACTTTCCAGCTCTACAATTCTATGATTCTATGACAATACTAAGTGGATCAATGGCCTGATTCATCAGTATAAGGCAGCTTCCTATGTTCCTCTGAGAGCTCTGCAGCTGGATCAGGCCAAAGACCCCTCTTGCCCAGCCCTAGATCTCTCACAGTGGCCAACCAGCAAAGGGTGGGTTAAAAACCTGTGGAGATCCTAAGCATGGACAAGATTATGGTGCTCCCCAGTGCTATTTTTCTAGGAAAAAAGATGTGCCGGAACTCACCATCAATGGCTCCCTTGTTTTCTTAGAATGGCAATGGTGCCTACCTGACAGGTGCCGGAACTGAGTTCCAGTGAGTTTTGGCTGAGAGGGGGAAAAAACCCTGGTGCTCCCATATCTAACTCAGAATAACAACAATTAAAAAAACACTAAATTACACAGCACGCTATTTATATGTATATGTGTCACACACCTACGAAAGAAGGGAGGAAAAACAAATCCAGTACACACGATCATTATCTCAGTAACGCAGAAGAGATTTATGGCAGCACATGGCAGGATCCGATTTCCGTGCATTATTTCGATCTACTTGAGTACCACGGTGCTTGGTTGTGGTGGGGATAAGCAATAAAAAGAGGGAGAGGACATTAAGAGGGGAAGCCCACAAAGAGGCCCTGAGTGCAAAGTAAGAGAAGACACCCAAAGGAAAGGAGTAAGTTGATGGAGGAACAGCTGCATTTGACATCAATGTCTGGTGCATGTTCAAAGCATGTCGCCTGCACTTCGCCATTCATCCTCCCCGCAAGGTGGCAAACACTCATTTACTAAGGACATTTTAAACTTCCCCGTCATAGGATACTCAATGTCAACGTTTAAAAATGAAAGCAACCAAATGCGTCATCATTAAGTACGTTCTAAAAAACCCGACAAAACAAAAAGCCCTTCCAAACGAAAGCACGGAAATAGCAACAAAGCACAAAACTGGCAGCAGCCAAAACAACTACGGAGGGGAGGGAGGGGGGAAAGCCTTCTTCCTTTTCCCCCTGAAGATTCTCCAGCCAATGAATAATTCCAAAAAAATGCCCATTTGAAAACTAGCAAAAGGAAGAAGAAAGTGCTTAGTGAACTTCCCTTGGGTGGGATTCAGGGTTTGGTTGTGCTTACCTTACTTTCAAGGAGGATGGCTGTGGGTGCCCTTCCTTTCAATCTACAAATAATCCCTCCAGTCCTTTGCATCCTGCAGCCCTCCCAGGTGCCCCTTGTTTCCTGAAAATCCCATAGTACCCTCAGCTGGGCTTGCTTGTAATCACAGAGAGGCTGGGAGGCTGCCTCTTATGCTCCCGACAGCTGCTTGTTGCTAGTTTTAAAAAGTGAGGACTAAAAAAAAAAGTGGGGAAGTGCTTTAAAAGGTAGAAAGGAACACTTCCCTTAAAAACAAAATCAGCAAGCGCCCTGATTGAAGGATCCCCATAGCCAAGTGTCCTGGTTTCCCCAACTTCAAGTGAAGCCCATAGGAAGATGTCACGAGGCAACTCCTCTTGGGGAAGAAGCTGCCTATGAACTGGGCTATGGACATCAAAGGATTTTCTCAGAAGTGAAATTACTTTCTCCCCCCCCTGTGAAACGGGATGCCCCAGGGGCTGCGAAACAACTCCAGTCTCCTGGGAGGGAGTCAAGGGACAAAGCAGCAGCGTGGAAGCTTCTCCCAGGCACCAAGGAAAAGAAATAGGCATCCTTTCCTGTGTGGTGCTTTCTCAGCTTGCAAGAACCAGCTGAGGAGGAAGCGGGGGAGCATGGAGACCCCAGCACAAAAGGGGTCCTACTGCATCTTCGGAGGAGGAGAAAGGTGGAGCCACCTCCTTACCCACTTTGGGGCTTCGCAGAGACCCTTCGCCGGCCACTCTCTGATTAAGCCAGCCTCCCCTAAGCTGGTGCCCGGCAGATGCTTTGTACAACAATTCCCTAGTCCAGGCATCCTCAAACTTCGGCCCTCCAGATGTTTTGGACTACAATTCCCATCATCCCTGACCACTGGTCCTGTTAGCTAGGGATCATGGGAGTTGTAGGCCAAAACATCTGGAGGGCCGCAGTTTGGGGATGCCTGCCCTCGTCCTAGGAAACTGAGGTTGGTGGGAGTTGTAGTCCAAAACATCTGGACAGCACCAGCTTAGAAAAGTCTGGATTCTATGCACCCCTGGTTCTGCATAGTGTCTTAAATTCATACAAATATACTCTCTGTGCATTGGGAAGTGGGGTGGGCAGAATGTTCCATGATAGTCCAGGAAGGCATTTAGGAACACAGGGCAATTTTGCCTGATTTTGCACCCAAAATAATTCCCACCTTTTTTTAACCATTTCCCACCAATTAATGAAAAATGAAATTGCATTTCCTTATTAAAGGGATAAGAATGTTTCAGTGGAATTTTCATGGGTGGGGTGCCCCTTATTGGCCAAGGGTTGCTTCTGGGTCTCTGTTCTTTCATTCTACAAATCATCTCTTTGGTGGGCTACACTTCACAGCCCCCCTTCCCCAGGGGTTACCCAGGGGGAGGCATGGTGAGGTGAACTCCTCCCCTATGGGGCTTTTTCAAGCCACAAAATGCAGACAGGGAGGGAGGCTGCAGAAAAGAGTTCTGGAAAGAAGCACATACACTCCACCCACAGCCACCTCCCAAGGTCAAACCCTTCAACATTTCTCCAATGAAATAGGGACATCCCATTACATAATGATAATTTCACTATTTATACTATACTATACTATACTATAGGGACCCAGGTGGCGCTGTGGTTAAACCACTGAGCCTAGGGCTTGCTGATCAGAAGGTCGGCGGTTCGAATCCCTGTGACGGGGTGAGCTCCTGTTGCTTGGTCCCAGCTCCTGCCAACCTAGCAGTTCGAAAGCACGTCAAAATGCAAGTAGATAAATAGGAACCGCTACAGCGGGAAGGTAAACGGCGTTTCCATGTGCTGCTCTGGTTTGCCAGAAGCGGCTTTGTCATGCTGGCCACATGACCTGGAAGCTATACGCCGGCTCCCTCGGCCAATAATGTGAGATGAGCGCGCAACCCCAGAGTCGGTCACGACTGGACCTAATGGTCAGGGGTCCCTTTACCTTTTTTTTTTATACTATACTATACTATACTATACTATACTATACTATACTATACTATACTATTTATATGGTACATAGGTGGCGCTGTGGGTTAAACCACAGAGCCTAGGGCTTGCTGATCAGAAGGTCAGCGGTTCAAATCCCTGCAATGGGGTGAGCTTTCGTTGCTCGGTCCCAGCTCCTGCCAACCTAGCAGTTCGAAAACACCTCAAAGTGCAAGTAGATAAATAGGTACCGCTACAGCGGGAAGGTAAACGGTGTTTCCATGCGCTGCTCTGGTTCGCCAGAAGCGGCTTTGTCATGCTGGCCACGTGACCTGGAAGCTGTACGCCGGCTCCCTCGGCCAATAACGCGAGATGAGCGCCGCAACCCCAGAGTCAGTCATGACTGGACCTAATGGTCAGGGGTCCCTTTACCTTTATACTATTTATGCTATTTCACTATTTATACTAATTTCACTACCGTATTTCCCTATTTCCCTATTTATACCCCACACATCATACATATATAAAAGCATAAGAAAACATTAAACATTAATAATAATAATAGTAATAAACTTCCCTCTACAGGATTGCCGTCATACGGCTGGGGGGTTGGATAATTCCATACCCTCCAACATTTCTCCAGTGAAAATAGGGACAGCCTAAGGAAAAATGGGACATTCCAGGATCAAATAAAAAACTGGGATGGTTTCTCTAAATCAGGGACGTCCCTGGAAAATAGGGACACTTGGAGGGTCTGCAAGTCCCTCCAAACTCTCTGAAATTCCCAAGGAATTCTGATGTGCCCTGAAAACAAGCAGGAAAATGGAAGAAACATCTTTCCTGGAAGGAGCAAACTTCTGAAAAACCAGAGGACAGAATTTGGCACAAAACCCATTTAATCCTGGCCTAAGTTTGAAACTTGACATCACCTTTCCCTCGGTTAGTTTTTCCTATTTCAAGTGATGGAATGGGAGGAAAGCAAAGGAACTTCTATTACACTCACAGAATGAAGGAGGAGGGAGGAAATTGGGGGGGGGGCACCAGTGTGCTATTATTCTCCTGGAGACCCACTACCCGCCCCCAGTTCCATTAATTACTTCCAAGGTTTTTCCCCCACTCCCTCCCTTCACTCCTTGACACTCCCTGGAACAAGAAGTGTTACAAGCTGTGCTTGCCTCTATGACTAAAGCAGCAGCAGCCATGCATTTGACCGTTCTTAAAGGGGAAATGCATGAAAAAAGGGACACGGACACACACAAAGGGGGGGGGACTTCATATGGCAGCAGAGGGAGGGAGACATGAAGAGCACCTCAAGCACTTCACTACATCTTTGATGTTGGTGATGAAAAGATATACAGAAAGCAGAAGAGCATCCCCAAAGGAGATCTGTCAGGACTCGAACCAGGAGCCCTGTAGCCAAGGCCTGATTCCCCAGGCCACCCCAGACAACTGAGCAAAGGAGAGGATTGGTAAGGTGACTGACAAGTGTCCTTAGACCAGAGTTCCCACCAGCCAACAATAGCAGCCCTGCCCCCGGACTGGGCACTGGGCCCCACCCCCAAGGGCCAGATCCTGCCCACCAGATGCTAAGTTAAATAGAACAATGCTAGATCCTGTTTTCAGCAGTGGCCAAGCAGATGCCTCTGGGAAGCGCACGAGGAAGGCACAAAGGCACCAGCCCTCTTCGGCCACTGGTGGGTGAGCCTGTGCAGAAACCGGTCCACAGAGCAAAGGTACAATTTGCTGCTCCACCCACTTTTGCCTCTGGCCCCACACACTGCTGGCATGTGACCCTCGGAAGGCTGCCCAGGAAGGAAATGCAGGGCTCTGGCTGAAAAATATATATACTTAGCTGGCAACCTGAATTTTAAATGTGTAAAGGTAAAAGTAAAGGGACCCCTGACCATTAGGTCCAGTTGTGACCGACTCTGGGGTTGCGGCGCTCATCTCGCATTATTGGCCAAGGGAGCCGACGTACAGCTTCCAGGTCATGTGGCCAGCATGACAAACCCGCTTCTGGCGAACCAGAGCAGCGCATGGAAACACCGTTTACCTTCCTGCTGTAGCGGTACCTATTTATCTACTTGCACTTTAACATGCTTTCGAATAGGTTGGCAGGAGCTGGGACCGAGCAACAGGAGCTCACCCCATCGCAGGGATTCGAACTGCCGACCTTCTGATCAGCAAGCCCTAGGCTCTGTGGTTTAACCCACAGCGCCACCTGCGTCCCCAATGTATGTGGGTTTTATTGTGTATATGTAATTATTGCTGGACTTTTTAAAAAATGAAACTTCGGTGTGCAAGCATTTTTATCAATAAAAAAAAGTCCACATTACCACCACCAATATCTGGGTATTTGGGTGGGTGTTCTGCACTTCGGGGGGGGGGGGTAGGGCAGAGAGGAAAGTGGTGATGCATTAAAGAGACCAGGGATTCAGCTACATACATAAGTCAAAACCCAGTGTTTAAAACGTGTTACAAACATGCAACACCAGATGGCGCTGTGGAGCAGAAAACTTTTATATGCAATTTTACATAGAGGTTCCCCCCTTTTGTTAAAACAATTTATGATTTATTTATAGCTCCCCCCCCCCCGTGTGTAGATCAACCCCTAGGGACAGACCTGATGCTGGGATCAGCAGCCACACAGGTAAGAAGATAATGAAATTGATTGTTGTAGGAAATACATAACTTGGATACAAAAGTTTCTAGTTCTAGTCTAGAGGAGAGGAAAGCAGCCACACTTTCTCTTTTGTTCTCTTGGGGATAGTTGAAGATGACATCTCATTTTGCAGCCAACCCAAGAGAGAGAGAGAGAGAGAGATGTGAGACGGAGAAGGAATTCGTAAAACAGGATGCAATCTAGAAGGTACCCCTCTGAACAACAAAGGGATAGAAATCTCAGGTCAAGAGGTTAAAGATACAGGGACAGTCAGAAAAACTGGAGGTTCCTCACTCTATTGCTTTAATCCATGCAAATTCCACTTCTGCAAGTACCGGTAGAGCTGCATGCAAACTTCCAGTACAACAGAGCTGGAGGATTGGAGCTCACTGGTTGCAAGCAGGAAATCAAGACAGAGGAAAGCGGGCAGGTAAGTCCATGGAGATGTATTTGATGGGCAGGAAAGGCAAGAAGCTGGGCGCAGGAGAGTCTGGGAAGGCAGCAGAAGGATCTGCGGAAAGGCAGGCCACGAGAGGAAAGAAGTTGGGGCATAAAACTGCTGGGGGGCACTTCAGGGTGAGCGCCTCTCCGAGACGATCCATCAGGCTCCCTTTTCATTCCCACTGCTTGCTTAACAGCTGCCTGGCATTTCATTACAGGCAATTCCTGCCTGCCTGTCCATTAGCCACTGGCTGCTCAATGCAAAGATCTTGAAATTTATTGGTGCTCTTTGGGTTAACGTAAGAGTACTCCGCATATATTTAAGCCTGCATTTGTAATTAATAGCCGTGCAATGTCACCCGGATGCCGCAAGCGATGTTTACATATTTACATTGGGGGGAAAGGGCCATGAGTCATCTTGGCGGGACTGTCGGCTCTGGCTTTATCTCTCGGATGTACTTTCTGGTCAATTTCACATCCCAGCAAAGGATTATGCCTGGCTCCCAGATTAGCATCGCCAGCAGTCAATTAACTCCACAGGAAAAGGGGGCTGCATGGATGGGCTAGAAACGCCTCCGCAACACAGGACAGAAGGCTCTGTGGCCAGCGCTGACGGTCTGGGGTTGCCTCAGCACACTCCAAAAAGGAGCCTTGTCCACCAAGGCAGTCCACCTGCACTGGCAAAGTCAGGTTTCAGGGGCTGGAACAGTTGACAGGGAGATGGAACAAGAGGCTGAGACTTGGGATGAAGCTTGCAGCCCAGTGGCAGGAAATGTCAACTCCTGGAGGCCGAGTCTGATGAACATAGGAAGCTGCCTTATACTGAGTCAAAATTTTGGTGCATCGGTCTCAGTACTGTCTACACTGACTGGCAGCAGGGGTTTCAGGGAGGGAGTCTTTCGTCTAGGGATGCTGAGCTACAGTCCTTTGAGATGGAACCTTCTCAAAAGAGGAGCCCACTGCAGACTCCAGAACCAGAAGGGAATTCACTTTCCTCTTATTGATGTGCTCTGCCGGTTGTGCTAAGTACACCCCTTAGCACCCTGACTCCTGAAGCTTCACAGTGCATGGGATTGGCTGCAAACACCATTGGAGAAAGTGGATCAGGCTTCCTCAACCTCGGCCCTTCAGATGTTTGGAGACTACAATTCACATCATCCCTGACCACTGGTCCTGCTAGCTAGGGATCATGGGAGTTGTAGGCCAAAAACATCTGGAGGGCCGAGGTTGAGAAATGGATAGTGCTGTAGTGGCTGTCTTCTTTAAGATGAGATAGACTGACCCTTGTTGCCTATGGAGGTGCTTCCTTATGCTGAAGGGGGAGACCTTTTTGGCTTTGTGAGCCAGAACCTTATTAGGTACTAGCCTCATAGGTAAAATTGGACAGGTGGGTGGGGTGGCCCGCTTATCAGTCAACTGATGTCAGATTGGCACTATGTGATTGGGCGCTTTGAAGACCCAGAGGACTTCAGAGCACACCCCACAGGGCTTGCAAAGAGCAGCACAGTGCTTTGGAGTGCCTGCGGCACTGGCTCTACTGCCCATCAGCACATTTCAGGTGCATAAGTCTGCTCTGAGCAGACATGAGAAGTGATATTTTCCTGAAAAGATGCAGCAGGATGACCCTCCCAGACTCTTGTATCCTTGTGATCAGTTGAGTGTGACTGTTTTGTCCCATATTCATGGGGCTTTGAATGCCACTTCTGAGGCAGTGGGGGCTTTGAGGGATGTAAGTCAACTGGAGTCTCCCTGAAAGATCGCACAGGCTCCATGTCCCAAGGAAGAGGCCAGGGAGAGAGCTTGACCCTTGACTCTGTCCTTTGGACTGGGGACTCAGACTCTTCCACCAAGGAAGGCTTCACCACTCTGCAGCTGCCCAAGGAGTGCCCTGGGAGTGCCAAGCAGCCAAGTCAGGGGAGGCAACCAGGTAATCAGTCAGGGCTGCAAAGCCCTCAAGTACCAGACAGGGCTTGGCTTCTGAGGTGCTGAGTGTTGGCAAAGCAGCATCCTTGGGAGACTATCGAGGGAGCTGTCCAGGGTCCTGTTGCTGTTCGCAGAAGCCTGTGAACTCTCCTCCTAGGCCAGTCTATCGCACAGACTCACAGCCCAGGCATGATCAGCTGGTCACTTCCTTTAAATAAATGAGGTGGTGTGTGTGTGTGTGTGGCCTTTTCCCTTCCATCTAAGTGAGGAGAGCCCATTTGCTTATGTCACAAAGGGAGCGTTGCTGTTTCAGTGCCCATGTTTGCACTTGTCATTTTGCAAGGGCCCTTTCGTAACCACTTTCTATTTAATTGTGACTGGCAATTATTCTGCAGCTTAAAGTCTTTTGCGAGCGGGATGAGAAGGAGATCGACAGCCTGCCTGCCTTTACTGGGAGATCCTGAGATAATCCGATTCTCCTTCAGGATGACATTGTGGAGAGAGGAAAGCACTGCTTTAAAAACGAGAAGATGTTTTCTGAAATGTTTGGGGGGGAAACAAGACAAATTAGCCATTAAAAATTAATTTGGAAAATTACGACGCTTCGCTAATGGAGGCCACTTCGCACTCCCAATTCCTGCTTCTTCGGAGGCAGAAGCAAGGGTGGCCATTTCAAGCATGTCTTCTTCCATTTCATCAAAGCCTGGAAAGAGGGAGATGAGTATGTGCATGTGTTTCTGCTCGGCATCGATTCGCGCCCTGGCTAGATGCAAAGCTTGGGATCCATAACAAGCATGGAAGGTGATGGATGAACAGGAGATGTTGCATTAGCTGGTCTTGTCAACTTGTCACAGGCTGACCCTTTAAGTCCCATCGCACCCCTCACCCCCCGGCACAGCAGCCACCTTTATTTTTAATGCATTTCTGTTACTTAGTACAATGTCATTCCTGGTTGTCTAAAGCTCCTGTCTTCTAATTGCTTGCTCAAACCTTCCCAATTTACAGGGCACAGCCATCCTCCTTCCTTCCCTCCAAACCTCACAGAGCTGCAATTCCCAAAGGAGTTTAACAATGGATCCCTCTTTCCAGGGAACTGTAGCTCTGTGAGGGGAACAGTGGTCTGCTAACAACTCTCAGCATGCTTAACAAACTACAGTTCCCTGGATTATTTGGGGGAAAACCCTGACTGTGTAAAGTGGCAGGATACTGCTTTAAACGTAAGGGGTGGGTGTGGCCACAGACTCAAACCCCTCAGTCCACCTCTGGCTTTGTCAGAGCAAAGGGTTCGCTCGGAGCTGACCGTGGTGCTGCAATTGCTGCCTTGCTGTGGTAAGTGGGCTCCTTTGCCAAACCAGACACCAGTGCCCAAAAACAAATTCCTTGGCTCAGAATGTGCTCCGAGGCACCCAGTTCCTTAATTCAGTGTTTCTCAACCTTTTTTGGGCCACGGCACACTTGTTCTATGAAAAAAAATCCCGCGGCACACCAACTCTGTGCCGCCCTATATTTAGTTTAGTTTGGAGGGGAGACGTAAAGCATGCCACTGAAGAACTGCTGCGCGGTAGCCAGGCGGACCCACCAGGCGCTCTCACCTGGGTTGGGGGGTGGTGAGGGGCCCTCTCCTCCCTATCTTTCCCTTTTTCCCTCACCTGGGGGGGGGGCCTCCCACCTTTTCCTCTTCTCCTGGGGCGGCTGCGGCGACGACGGCTGCGGTGACGAGGCAGGGCCGTCGCGTGGTGGGAGGTCCCGGGCTTCGGAGCTCTTCCCGGCCGCAGGCGGGCTCGCTGGGGGGCTTTAGCGGCTCCCCGCTTGATCCGCCGGGCAATTCCGAAGCCCACGCGGCTGCCGTGGAGCCCAGGGGTCCGTCGATCCTCCAGCCGGGCGCTTTCGGTGTCGCTCCGGTGGGGTCACGGGGGGGGAGCCTCCAGCGGCTCCCCGGTCGATCCGCCGGGCTCACTTGGCGCCCGCGTACCGGCGGCGGCAGTTCCGGCGGTCCGGAGGCTAGGCTGGCGGCACGGGCACGCTGGTCGCTCTCAGGAGCTTCACGCTGCCGTGCCGCGCGCCATCTTGCCTCGCCGGAGGTCCGTCAGCAATGCAAAGCGCCCTTTTCCTCGCCGTACATCGCGGCACACCAGCCGGTGTCTCGCGGCACACTACTGTGCCGCGGAACACCGGTTGAGAAACGCTGCCTTAATTGTATCTTCGTGTCTTTTGCAAACTGGCTCTGGTGAGCAGATCTTAGGGTTCTAGTATAAGAGCAAAGTAGACCTGATGAGCCTAAACTCTGCTCACCTCTTTTATATATTGAAAAGAGCAAAGCCCACTTGTAGCAATTGCATCAGGAACCAGCCTCGCTTATGCTTACCTGACTGCAAACCGGGTCCTCCGCACAATTGCTGCAAATGTTTCCCCAGCTCTCATTATTTTCAGAAAAGCTTCTAGACGCAGGACCAAGTTTGTGGAGTGAAGAGGGAGGGAAGGTGATTTTTCTCAGAGAGCTTGGATGTCTTACAGAGGAATCCTCAGAAGAGCCCAATTTCCTGCCAATCTGTTCTCTCAGCTGCCCCTCAGTACATTGCTGGCTGGGCAGAGCAGCATCTTTAGAATTCCACATTTGTTACGATTCCATGTTTTCAGTTGAAACACCAGGTTGAACCCCACCACTACCAATTCCCAACACCCATTTTCAATTAAAGATGCAAAATACATTGTCCAGGGCTGTCTGTCCTGGACTGAAAAAAACAGAATGGAGGTTGGTGTGCTTGTTAGGTATCCAGTTTCACAGAACAAATTTGAACACCAGCTTGACACCACCACCCGTATCCATTTTCCTGGAGGCTGGGAAAGGTGCAATGCAGGCTGTGACATGATTTCATGAGCACTGAGATCACAATCTGACTTGGTGCAAATTGATGGCATTAATCTTTGGTTTAAGTTGATTCCCAAAGTACCCAGTGTGGGAACAGAGTGGAGAAAAGATGTGAAGCACATAGTTGTGCAATATATTTTGCAGAAAAGCAGGGATATTTGCTCATTACTTATAACATAACACCTTTATCTTATATTTGTAAAACAATATATTCAGCGAGACCTCTTGATCATTGCCGTTTGCTTCTGGTAATACTTCTAGTATTGGAGAACCTTTCTGCTGAAAATATCTGGAGCAGCTTTTACAGCCAGATGCCTTCCAGATGTTTCAGGCTGCCACCCCCCTCCCCATCAGGCCCAGCCAGCACCACCATATGATGTTGAAGCTGAGGCGAGCAGGGGCTGATGGGAGTTGTAGTCCAAAAACGTCTAAGGACGCACCAGGTTGGAAACACTGCTCTAGAGGCCCTCCTGAGATGAATGAACGTTGTGCAATTGCAAGTCTTAACAGCAAGTTCTTTTATGCAACCAATGACATTTTAAAAGTTCATACAGTAACCACCCTATTCAGAGATCTCATAGGATTTGCCAAATGGGTAGTGTCAGTGTTCTCATCGAAGAGATGTAAAGATGTCAACATTTCCAAACATAAATACTGAGCTGGGCTGTCCTTGAGAGATATGTCCCACCACCAAGCGCACAATCTCTCCTATGGGCATCATCTGCCCAGGGAATAGCTGTGTTTCCTCAACATCTTATGGCATCGCTGTGAAGGACAATCCCGTTAGAACATGTCCAACCTCTACAAAGCTTAAACCTGAAGACAAATGGGCAATGAAATGTTTGGTGGATCTGCTCTGCCACCACAATTGGAGGCAGCAATGCTTCTGAATACCAGTTGCCAGAAACCAGAGGGTCCGTGGGAAATGCTGCTCTTGTGCCTGAATCCTGTTTATGGGTCTTCCATGGAAGAAGCTGTTGGCCATGATGAGAACAGGAGGCTGGATGAGATGGGCCACTGGCACGATCCAGCAGCCTTTTCTTAGGTTCTCATGAAAAAACCAACAAGGGACAGATGTGACCAGTCTCAGAGGTCACTGCCCAGCAGATGCTACTTCAAGCACCCCAAACAGCAGAATGCCAAACCTGGGGGGGATACATTTTCAGAAGGAAGAAGCAATGTAGGTCAGTCACAAGCCGTGCCATAGAGCCTTCTCCTTCTCAAAACAGAGACATTCCTTCAGTCAGTCATGTCTCAGGGTAGAAACTATTTCTAGCTTCTGCTGACGCACCATGCCGGGCATGTGAGCAAAATCCATTAGGCAAACAGCGGCTCTCTGTGCAGCTATGCCACCCAAGGAGGTAGTCCAAGGTGTGCGCCTGCCAGAGAGCTCCCTTGGCCTCTACAAAATGGCAATCGGGCAGATGTGCAACTGAAACAAAAGCAACAAGCTCAGAGCAGGACCAGTTTCCAAAGGGCACAGTAGACTTATCTCCCTCCTGGGGATGGAAGCAGAATCAGCTGATTCCGGTAACAGATGTGGCGATGTGCCTCACAGCTTTGAATCAACGGATGGAGCTGGCAGCCAGTGGAACAGCTTTCCCTCGCATCTGCGTGTGGGTGTTTCCTCTGACTAATTGTATCACTAATGCCCAAACTGACACAGAAAGAACCAAGCCTGGCTGGTTCAGATCAAATCCACCGCCTTGACTCCAACAATGGCAGGTCCTTCCAGGTATCTTGTAAACAAGGCATGAAAGCAAACACACACACACACACACACACACACACACATTACAGAGGCTCACTGCTTCTAAACCAGGAGGTTCTATTTAGAGGTGATGGCTCATATTGATCAACCTACTCCCTTCAATTGTCATGGACTGGCTAGATACCCAGGAGTGGTGGGAGGCGCCAGCTGGGGAACCCCAAAGAGAACCTGCAGGGAAAGAAGACTCAGAGCCAGGCGGCTGGTGGTGGGATGATGATGAGTGGCCAGAGGGAGAAGACCAGTCGGGAGGGGAGCTGGTCACAGTCGGAGGGGAAGACCCCCTGGCTTCTTCACCAGCCAGACTCTGCCTCTTGGCCCCTTCTCCTCTCCTGCCTCTCTTCTGGACTGCTCTCTGCCATAGCCTCTTCCTGCTCACTAAACCCTATTACCTCTCCAGCTTCAGAGACCTCCTTCTCCCAGTCTGTTCCCTCTTCTCCCTCTGGCATGAAGCGGGAGGAGCAAAGACAGGCACGGCAATGGAGTCTCAGATTTATTCCACTCTTCAGTCAAGGAGGCGAGGGAAGGCTCCCCAAACAGCTTGCAAATGTCAGTTGAAAAGACATGACACAAAAGGAAAAGGAATTGGATGGGTGGAGGAGAAAAGCAAACTCAGGCACTATTTTGTAGTTACAGAATTCTTGTAAAGCCCGGCTGGAATGGAAAGATTTCAAGTATAAGAGGCACCAAAAGTTGATGATCTGCAGTTGCATCTCTTCCCTGCTCTCCAGCAGCCTGATGGAACAACTGTTCCCTTTTGTCTAATAACCTCTTTCAAAGCCACATAAACACCATTGGCATCAGCAATACATAGTAAAGAGTTTGCAGTACTTAGGGAAATACTGTAAGTGGTTTCGGTAGGTTGGGAAAACAAGATTTATGGCATCTCCCCACCATAGAGTTTAACAGGCATAATGAGGTGAGACAAAGAACGCTGTCTATTTGAGAGAGGAAGCCCTTTAAAAGAACTGCTCAAACTTCATTAGATTTGTGGTTATAATTTCCTTGTGTCCTTGCAATCACGCTTCTAATCTGTAAATATTGGAAGAAAAGTACATGCCGGTGTTGATGCAAACAAAATGGAAGAGGAATTAGGGGAAGAGATCTCCAAACTGCAATCCCAGTTTCATGCGGCAAACAGGCCTGTAAAATGGGCCCAAGGCTTTCTTCAGCAATGGCCTTGAAAGACAGCAGTTGTAAGATACTGTGTTAAGCACCACCTTGGGTTTATTTTTCTTTCTTTAATGTACCCACACAACTCTGGAAGATGCTGCTTTTGTTGTTATGAGGCAAACACATACTCTTGTGGAACTGAAAATCGTCTTTAAAAAATATTGTCAAAATATATGAGGACACCCAGGGGCAGTAAGGTATCATTCCATGCACAAGTAAGTAACTTGGGCTCTTTTGAGAATGGTGTGGAAGGAGGCACGGACAAGAGACAGGGAAGTTGAAATGCTGCTTGCGAAATATTGAAAAGGTGACGCCTGCCGTGGAGGGATGGCTATGGCAGCCTTCTGCAACCGAGCGCCCTCTAGAGATTCTGGACTGCAACTCCCATCAGCCCCTACATCACACAGCCATGCTGCCTAGGCCTGCTGGGAGTTGTAGTCCAAAACATCCAGGTGAAGTAAAGCTTGGCCCAGACTGCCCTCCACCCTGGGAACGTTGAGACACAAACTCTTCATTCAAGTCAGCTGTTTCCTGCAACGTGGAGGCTCTTTGCTGATTACTGGAATAATACCAAGCCAATTGGCGAGGGGGTGGGGGTGGAAACAGCAGCCTCACTTTAATCATTAAAGTGCTCTTTACGTAATGTCTAGAATGAGCTATTTTTCTGGGTCATATTTTAAGAGCCGTGCACGGAGTCTTCACTTTCGTTTCAGTAAGTTGCTCTACAGCCTGCCAGTGGCGATGCGCTCCTGACACTCGTCAGAAACATGCTTGCTTGCTTTGGCTTTTGGGGTCCATTAGCCCATCTCACTGCCCTTTAGCCAGTTATGGGGGCGCTGCTGCCACCATTATTGATTGCTGCTTGATTGTATTGATTTTAATCAACTTGCATTTTAGTGGGTTGCAAACCGCCTCAATGTTGTTTTTTGGCGAGGACAGGTGGTTTATAATTTGCTTCAAATGAAATTAAAACTATTTTAAATAATAATAATAATAATAATTTTATATACTGTATATTTAAAAATGGGGGGAAGGGGAATCTAAGCTACGTGGCACTCACAGGAGGTGCGAGAACTTTGGCTGCAGCAAAAGTCATTAGATTCCAGGGCTCCCCAGCCCTCTTTGAGGTAGTCATGGAAAAGCGCAGCAACGTAATTATTTGTTTAACAAAATTTATATACCGCTGGATTGCAATAAAAGCTCTAAGTGGTTTACAAGGAATAAGTACCTAAAATAAAGCCGCAGAAAGGTATGCAAAGGCAAGGCAGGTGAGAACATTATTCCAGCCATTCCTGTCTCATCTGGGCTTTCAAGGTCGCCTTTGCAGTCATCTTTGGACACCACCTTCTAAAGCAAGCCAGTGTTTGGAGGCAAGGATATCCGAGGCCAGCAGCCCCCAAACAGAAATAGGCAAGGAATCTTCTTACATGCCCAGCTCGAATCCTGTGGTGACAGATGATAAAGACTTACTTTGCATGGCAAAGGTCCCAGGTTCAACCCCTGGATTCCCCAGGTAAGGCTGGGAATGTCCCCTGCCCCAAACCCTGGAGAGTTGCTGCCAGTCAGTGCAGACAATAGTGCGCTAAATGGACCAATGGTCTGACATTAGAAGGCAGATTTCTATATTCCCATGTTCCTTTGCTTGTCCCTTTAAGATAGAAGAAAGAAAGGAGGTGCTGTGAAGGAAGCCATGGTGGGTACCAAAAGCCAAAAGGGGCTTTTCTTAGGTGTGCTAGTTTAGCAATTTTTGAGAGCCATAGGGAGCTGCCTTAAATACTGAGTCAGATAGCTGGTTCACCAAGCACATCTACTGGCAGCAGCAGATCTCCAGGGGTCCTGGCAGGAATCTTCCCCAGCACGGCTTGGAGATTTTGCAACCTTCTGCATGCCCAACAGATCGTCTGCCACTGAGGGACATGGGCCCTTCTACAGCACCTTTCAACCAGAAGACCCCAGACCCCTTCCCAAACAAAACAATGTGATAGACGCAGAACACATCAATAAAAAGCACACAGCTGTGTGGACCCAACACCACAATGATTAGAAGACAACATCAATCAGGGGAGGACCACAGCACAGTGGCGCAGCACAAATCCAGCATGGTTTGCACCCTAGCACCTTCCAGCTAAAAGGATCTCATGTAGCAAGGCTGGAAAAGCCCTCCGAGAGCCACGCTCACTGCACATTACAGTAGCATCCTCCAGATATTTTGGACTAGAACTCCCGTCAGTCCCAGGCAATGCCACAACGGTGTGTGTTTGGAAGACCTCTTCGGAGCCCCTTGATCCGGGGCAGAGGAAACCGCCAAGGGATTTCTCTGGGTTTTATGCTGTGGCCAGCACATTTCATATTCAAGCCAACCTCAAGCACCTCTCTTCCTGGGATCCTCAACCCCTTAAGATTAATTCCCTGCCCCCTACGTCCACCACCACCGCCCAGTCTATAAACCATGTCACATCTCCCAACCCTCAAGTCTCTTGGAAAGCTGGAAAGCCGCTTTGATCAATTTCACTGACCAGCCTGAAATGCTAAAATTGTGAATAGCGTCAGCCCCAAAGTGCTCCCTTTCCTGGAACAGGGAGAGGAGGGGTTGAAGCTTCTCCGCTCTCTGGACACTTTGGCTCGTTCGAGGCAGTGTTTTCTGACATCGCTGCAAGCAAACCCAGCCAAGTTCACTCCTACACACACACACACACACACACACACACACACACACACGGCACTCCTCAAAGGTCCACGTGGACTTGAGGGCTCAACAGATGCTCTTGCCCGCCTCCCACAATCACAGCAGTCACCTTCAGGGACATTTTCTGCAGCAGCTGGAGACTGTGTGTGCGTGGAAAGGGGCAAAGAAAGCAAACAAGTAGTTTAGTAATAAATGCAAATGATTTTAATTGACTGCTGTGGCCAAAACTGCATTGCCAATTGAGTTTAATATGGATCATATTTAGATTTCTAATGAAAGTAATGTCTCGGGTGCTCATGGACCGTGCCGTGCAGCGAGAGGGTGACCTAGAGGGAAAGCTCAGAGTCCGGCACCAATTGAGGGGGAGGCCACAGATTTCAGAGAGCAATTCTCTCCCCTTTCTCCGAAGACCTTGGGAAGCTGGAAACGCAGCACCCACCAAGTGGCTCCCCCCCCCCCAAAAAAAGAAGGCAGCCCACACCCTTGGGCCCTTTGGACAAAACGCCGCTCAGCCCTTCCCCTGCCGTGATGGTCACAGTATGGATTTCAGCAAGTCGCAAATCCAGCCAGACAATTAGTCCTCGTCCCCTTGCCGCTAGCTCCAAATTGCCTTCCATATCAAATTCAAGCTCCTTGACTTCACCTCCAATGCTCGGCTCCTGCTACCTTGCTTTGCAGATAAACAGGACAGGGGCCGCCACGTCCTCCAACGTTGTAGGAAGACAGAGGAAGAATTTGGGGCATCCTCTCCCCAGGGGGTGTCCGCCGTGCACCATCTTTATATTCTTTCCACAAGCTAGCAAAAAAAAGCCCACAAGCTCTTCCCCCTTACCCCCAACCCACCCAAGGATTTTAACGACTGCTTACATCGGCTTGAGATTATTTGCCGCCGCCAGAATGATTTCTTGCAGTGTTTTTTATGAAATTATCATTTTATCGAGTTTTTAAGAGCATGTTTAGCTTTTTGTGGCATCCGGAGCAAAATAATGAAAGGGTGGCCCGCTTTAAAACAAAACACTGCATAAGCCATCTTTACAACAGCCAGCAATAGCTCTGGAAAAGCTGGCAGCCTGAGCAACCAGGCTGGGAGCGGAACAGGGACTCAGGGGTGCAGGGGAAATGGGAGAGTCTGGTCTTGTTCTCTGCCCAAGAAGCCAGGCTAAGAGAGTCCCAGAGAGCCTGGGGAATTCCAGTGGGAGACATCTAAATCCTCTGTGTGTAAATAACTGCAATATCTCCTTTTGGCCACCTGAAGAGGAGGCACTGACAAGCTCTCCTTCTGCCAACTAGGTTGCACAGCAGTGTGGAAATAGACGTACACACTGACAAACACTTCACCTATAAACTCCCTGGTCCCACCTTGAAAGGTTTATAGAATTGTAGAGTTGGAAGGGACCCCAAGGGTCATCTAGCCCAACCCCCTGCAATGCAGGGATCTTTTGTCCAGTGTGGGGTTCGAACTCATGACCCTGACAGCAAGAGTCTCGTGCACAAACAGCCAGGCTCATTTTCCTAACAAGCACCTTTTTCTTTCCATTCAGGTATCGGGCATTTGTAAATATTACGTTACCATGCAACACCTCACTTAACAGCTATCTCTAGAATCTAGAATCCCAGCATCACAGAAGCATAGGAATCTGAGTCAGGTCTTTGGCTCATCTAACTCAGTGTTGTCTACAGCAGCAGCCCTGCTGGGTTACAGGTGGGGGACATTCCCAGACTCACCTGGAGATGCTGGGAATTGAATTGGGGACCCTCAACAGGCAAAGAAGATGCCCTCCCACTGAGCTAGGGTCTCCCCCCTCCACTACAGCCCAGAACACTAAGGAGAGCAGCAGTATGGCAGCCTCATGAGCAATGGGTTAAGTGCCACCATTGGCTACCCTCCCACAAGCATGGTCCACAGACTTGCCAGAGGTTGGTGGTCAGGAGTGCCAGCTTGGCCCTGCAGCCATGCATGACCCTGGTGCCAAAATTTGTGGTTGCCCAGCCTCTTCATGGGGAATTTTGTGGGTGCCCCAGAGAGTCGGCATCTATGTTGTTTGCTTAGAGATCCATCCACTCGCTTCATCCCAGAAGCACATTTGAAAAGAGAGTTCCCAGTTGTCTGCTCCCAAGCAGAGGCAAGCAACCCTCCCCGCCCCCCTGCCCAAATACCTGACCTCACCAAATGGCCATGTGAATTCACTCCAGGCTACATCCCTTTCCCTTCCCCCCCTCCTCAAAAAAAGGAGGGGGTAAATACAATCCAGCTACTGAGACGGGAGCTTTCATTGGCTGTTTCATCTTACATTGCATTCAAATATTCTCCACCCCACCCCACCCCACGGCACCCCCAGAAATCCTCGCGTAAAATTGCCAGCATTCATTTTGAATTCTGACAGCCACGACAGTGCGGGAGACATCAAGGTCAGGAGACCAGCGTGATTCGAGGCAATCCGTACCTCTTAAAACAGTGACAAATATGTTATTTAATTTTAATGAGCTTTTTTGCATCTCAAATCTAATTACAGCATTATCAAGTACTGCTTTGAACTGCAGGTGGCTTCTCGTTACTTCCATGGCGGCTGCTACAAGCCGTTTTTCGTGAATACTAATAACTGCTTAATTTTACTATAATTTTTTTAAAGAGAAAGAAACAAAGGATTACTGGGGGTTTGAGGGGGGAGAAGGACGCTTCCTTGAGCTTTCAAAAACAATGCCAGGATTCCTTAAGGGGTTAAATCCTGCCACTGAGCTGAAGGACAAGAATGTAATGCCTGGTTGCCCAAGAGGGTCCAATAGAAGGGAACTGGAGTTATGGGGTACAGCATTCCCCAAAGGTTGCAAAGGAGCTACCTGGCTCCCTTCCTTCTCAATAGCTTACTATTCTATGTATAGAGTCCTCCACCCTTGTGCTGATGGAGAACTGTGTAGCTGACAGATCTTCTAAGTGAGAGTTCTGTAGGATGTAATCCATGGCAGCAGTCAAGTACATATTCCTTGTTTGCCTAGAGTGGACACAGACAGGGGAATGTTGATCCAGTCAGTTGAACTTCCTGTTACACCTCGTCTGGAGCATCCTCCCCCTGCATGTGACCAGGTAGGTGGGCGTGACACTTGCAGACCCCACAAAAGGTCCAGTCACACAGCCACCTTCCTTCTCTTGACTCTTCTTCTTCCTCTTGATGCCATGCTCTCCTGATACTGATGTATTCTGCTGTCTGCTGACTCTCAGCCACCAGGACATGGACTCATTCCCACATGGGATGAACGCAAACCCTCTTCTGTAACTCTAAGCTAAAGCCGGCCTTCAGGGGATCCAAATGTGAACTAAATGTGAGTAAACTGTACAACTGATGCTGTGTTGTTTTTAATATTCGGTTGGAAGCCGCCCAGAGTGGCTGGGGAAACCCAGCCAGATGGGCAGGGTATAAATAATAAATTATTATTATTATTAACTTCTTATTACTTTTAAAAGAAGCTTCTTGTGTCTTTATTCTTTTTAGGAGGGATAAAAGGGGTCTTACCAGGAATATACTCCAATCTGACCAATACCAGATTGGATTGTTTAAGTAAAGAGATTCAAACAAATCTACCAACTAGCTTCCTGCTATATATCGGGGAATGTCACTCTGCTGCTGACTCACAAGCGTGAGTGAGGAAGGGTAATATTAAATCAATCTATCCTCTCCTAGTATCTACAACATTCCCACAAGATCTTCTGAGAAATGCATGAAGCCATTTATGCTGTCTCCTCGGACTGGCAAGTAGTTCTCCAGTTTCTTGGGCGGGAGTCTTACCCAGCCCAACTACAACAGGAATCCCAGGGAATTTTTCTTACACTGTCCCACTGAGCTGTGGCCCTCCTAGCTGGGGAGAATGGAGTGTCAAGCTCCAGTATGACAATCCGCTGGAGACAAATTGCCTACAGGGAAGGGCAGGCTGGTGTCAGGGACCAAGTCCCAAGACTCAAGGAAGCAGGACAAGTACTCTCTGCTTGTTGGCTACTTGGTTTTGAAATTCCTAGTGTTATAGGTTTGAGAGGAGGGGTCAGTCTGGACGGTATCTATGGGTCCCTTCTAGGTCTGGATCTGGTGATGCTTTGAATGTAGTAGAAGAGGCTGCTGAACCAGCGGATCCAGTTCTTTTGTTAAGGCGATGGCCTTGGTGGGCCGGTGAAGTACTCCCATTTATATGCTGAAAAGGGTTGCCGTGGAGACAAATGGGCGGGCCTTTTCCCACCTCCTCTGGCTGGATGCCACATCATTCTAGGATGGAGAACAATAGGCCAAGGGTGCGTGCGCTGCGTGCGAGAGTTTGGCTGATGCCGGAAGCGTCAAAAACAGAGACACATCTTCCTCTACGCTAGACCGAAAGCTGTGAGTTGGGGCTCCCCTGGACTCCTAATGGGGAACCCATATCTGTTGAAGTGTTAATGCTGTGAGCCCCTCCATCCTCTGCTTAAGTTGTATATATTCGCAGATAAAAACATATATCCGTAAGTCACCACAGTCTCTGTGTACCTTCATTCCAACAAAACCAAACCCCAGGTAAGTGCTGGGACCCCAGGAGTCTCTCAAAGATTGGGGTTACATGTACCGGTAGCAATATTCTCTTTGTATTAAACACATTCATGGGGTGTGTGCGTGTGTCTCAATACAGCAAATGACATCGATTCATCTCTCAACCTGGTGTAACCCACAGTTGAGCATCATGTTAGCTCTGTGGGAGAGTTGAGGCAGGCACCATTATGGGCAGCTAGATCATAAAAAGGTGGCGCTGTGGGTTAAACCACAGAGCCTAGGGCTTGCCGATCAGAAGGTTGGCGGTTCGAATCCCCACGACGGGGTGAGCTCCCGTTGCTTGGTCCCTACTCCTGCCAACCTAGCAGTTTGAAAGCACGTCAAAGTGCAAGTAGATAAATAGGTACCGCTCCAAGCAGGAAGGTAAACGGTGTTTCCGTGCGCTGCTCTGGTTCGCCAGAAGTGACTTGGTCATGCTGGCCACATGATGTGGAAGCTGTACGCCGGCTCCCTCGGCCAGTAAAGCGAGATGAGCGCCACAACCCCAGACTCGTCCAAGACTGGATCTAACGGTCAGGGGTCCCTTTACCTTTACCTTTAGATCATAAAAACATGAGAAGAGCCTGCTGGATTATCCCATCTAATCCTGCATCCTGTTTCCACAGTGACCAACCACGTTACTCAATGGGGGAGACATAAGAAGAGCCTGCTGGATCAGGCCAGTAGCCCATCTGGATCAGCATCAGTGGACAAACAGAAACTCTCAAGCAGAAGCTGAGCACAAGAGCAACCCTTTCCCTCACATGTGATTCCAAGAAACTGGTACTCAAGAGATATGCCCTGCTGTTATGAGGCCCTGGTCATTAATTTCCAGGAATCCATTTGAAGACCACAGTGGAAGATCCAGCAAGACCCAGGTGAACAGAGACCAGGTGGCTTTAGCCAAGAACTGCCCTGAAATCAACAGGTGAAGGGCAGTATAGAAATACTAAAAAATAATAATGTGCCCACTGGCTTTACTTCAGGGTTGTTGTTTTTTTGACAGTGGTGCCAACTGGGCTATGCATCAAAAAATCCCTGTACCAGGGATTTAGATAAAACATTCTTAATGGTTTATGTTTAAGAATCATATGTTATCTGTCTCTGCCAATAGTAGCTCCTTCGGGGACCCTTAATAAATACCTTTGGCATGCAAAACAATGTTCGGAATCATACCAAAATAATTGCACTGGCACATGCTCCTCGAACGTTCAGTTTCCAAAGCTTGGCACCTTTACCCCCAAGCTCTCCTGGGCATTATATTCAAGCATGCACAGAGTTTCACATTTATCTCTATAACCCCAATCCCTAGCAAGAGGACCAGTAAACCATAAGCTGACATGATCAGGTTCTGAACAGCACCTTAGAACAGGGGAAGCTGCCACACCCTGATTCAGGCTTATTATTATTAATCAGTTGCCTATCAACCTGGTTCACACCACTTGATATTACTGCAGTTTCAAAATAAAATGCAATGGTCATGGTCATTATCAAAGAAGACAAGGGACTGGGCTGCAACACCAGAGTCCAAAAGGAAAGCCAGGCAGATCCCACAGACCTCCTCTCAAACATTGCAAAGTTTCGTGCAAAGCAGGAAGACCATTGTGTGTTTCCCTTGCCCCTTGCCTTTTTCTTTCTTTCTTTTTTCAATTCACTTGGTTCTGGGAAAGGAAGGCGGGGAGAGAGGTTGTGGGAAAGAATTATCACTGCTCCATAGACGCCCTCTTAATTCTTCATTCCCTGAGATTTAAGTGGATTATCTCCAAACGCAGAAGAGAACTTTTCTCGTGTTGTTTCTTTTGAGTTATGCTCCCATAAATTAGCATCCTGCCAGCAATCAGGTGGCTCCGAGGGGAAGTCCGGAGCAATATATGGCGGGACGTGGAGAGCTTTCTCTTTCCGAGAGCAGACAAGCGAGCCTGATTGCAGGTGCCATATTTTTCTGGCCTCGCTATTTACAGCCTGAATCTTTCCGTGGGGAGCTGCAGAGCCCCATTAATAACCAGGACTTAGAAAGACAGTGGCGGAACAGTGGCAGCAAAAGCCAATCCATTTCGGAGCCTGGATCAGGAACAGGCAGCGCCTGCCCACAGCTCCACAAAAGCCGAGCTCCTCCTGAACCACGAAACGCTGTAGAAAATCTCGATTTAGCAAAATAAAAAGGGAATAAATCTGGGCAAACGCATCGCTGGGCAATTTATTCCAAGAAGCAAACAGGAGCTCTCTCACCGGAGAATGCGGGGGGTGAAAATGGCCATGATGAGTGGATGACAAACCAAACAGGGACAGATGCCCCCAAGTAAACTCAGATCATACCTGGGTAGGGAGAAGGAAGGTTATGCGGGGTTTCAATCAGCAAGTGTATTTGCCCGTAAGAAAAAGGGAAGAGCCTGAGCTCAACGGTTTGCATGCAGAAGGTCCCCTGTTCAACCCTGAATGGTATCTCCAGGTCGGGCTGGGAAAGACTCTCGGTCTGAAATTCTGGAGGCAGTGCAGGCAATACTGAGATGATCCTCCATTCAGAACCATGATGACTGGAATCTTGCTTTATTTATAAGAAAAGGCTTGTACCTAGGTGGCGGAGCATCTCCTTTGCATGCAGAAGGCCCTGGCATCTCCAGGTAGGACCAGGTAGGACTCCTAGTCTAAAATCCCAGAGTGCCACTGCCGGTCAGTAAAAAGCTGGAAGAAGGATCAATGGGTCTGATTTGGCAAAGAAGGCAACTTTCTGTGTTCCAGTCTGTCAATGCCAGTCTCAGTTTCCTGACACCTCTCCTACAATCCACTTGGCATGTGGGAAAGAGCAAAGAAAACTAAGCACCCCCAGGTTGGAGAGACAGGTGGATTGGGCCATTAGCCTTGCACCTGACTTAAGAGATTTGATTAATTTCACCCTTCTTTGCTCTGGTCTGCAACTTACAAACAGAAACAAAAATTATTAAACATTTGACAAGAAAATGCAGTGCATTGCAAACAAAAAACAAAACCCCACACATCGCATAAAAATGCAGATTAATGAAATGTACTCGGATTTTGCAACATTTCCCGAGCTCAATGAAAAGAGGCACTCTGATCAAAAGCACAAGAGATTTCCAAACTAAGTGCTTTCACAGGGAAATTGCCGTTTGAGTTTGACATGTCCGTCTTCATCATCTTCCATTGTTCAACCACAGGTCACGGCAATCAGAATGTGTGTACACACATACACACACAATTCAGTACATCAGGAGGTTTTCAATAAAACTTTCAGCAAAACTGTTGAATCAGCAAAGCCACTTGAAAATTCAGCACACGCTCACACACACACACACACACACAAAATATCTTCGTTCAGGAAAGGCTACACCCTCAGGGGACACCCCCACCGTTTCACCATCTCCGGTTTCTCTAATGTGCTTCTACATCCATTCACAAAAAACCCTAAGAAACAGACAGCCATCAGATAACTTGAATGAAAGAGCTACAAGGAGCAGCTGGGCGGGGGTGGGGGGGAAAGGAAATTCAGCTTATGACCAAACCCAATTCCATTCCGTTCTGCCAATACATTTTCAGCCCCTCCTTACTACAGGGATCAGAGTAACTGGAATTGAAAACAGCAGCTTTCCAAGAAAGATAGCAATATCCATAAGTTAAGAAACGGCACGCTAATGCAAAAACCAGCGTGCTCCAGGGCACTTGAGAACGGCTCCCTCTAACAACATGGGGATCTGACCAGCAGCCCAATCTACTAGTCCAGCATCCTGTTCTCATAGTGGCCAAGCAGATCCATCAATGGGAAACCCGAAAGCAGGACCCGTGCAAAAGAGAAAACTCTGCCCGCTGGTGTTCCTAGCAACATATATCCGTAAGTCACCAGAGTCTCCACGGACCTTCCAACAAAACCAAATCCTGGTTAAGTGCTAGGATCCCAGGAGTCTCTCAGAGATTGGGATTGCATGCACCAATATTCTCTTTGTACAAAACACATTCATGGGGAGAGAGGGTGGGTGTGTCTCAATACAACATGGATCTTCATTCCAACAAAACAAAACCCCAAGTAAGTTCTAGGATCCCAGGAGTCTCTCAGAGATTGGGGTTGCATGTAGCAATATTCTCTTTGTATTAAACCAGGCATGTCCAAAGTCCATTTCGGGGGCCTAATCCACAGTGACCAACCACGTTACTCAATGCAGGGGACATATAAGAAGAGCCTGCTGGATCAGGCCAGCATCAGTGGACAACCAGATGCCTCAATGGGAAACCCTTAAGCAGAACCTAAGCACATGAGCAACCCTTTCCATCACATGTGATTCAGCAATGCTATTCAGAGGCATTACTACCACTGTGGCGGCAGAGCATAGCAATCATGGCTGGAAGCCACAGATAGCCTCCTCCTCCTCCATGAATTTGCTAACCGTCTTTTATATCCATCCAAGTTACCGTAGTGCCCATCGCTGCCTCTCATGGGAGTGAGTTCCTTAGTTCGGTTGTGTGTGGAAGCGAGTTTCTTTTATCTGTCCTGAATCTTCTTCCAACACTCAGCTTCTGGCCAGGAGCGATGTGCGCTGAAAAGACTCCTTTGAAGATGTTGCAACTGGAGTGGCAATGCAGAGCAATGTCCTGCACTCTTGCCCAAAGCGCTTCCGCAATGAAGCCACTCAGATAAGGAGCTTTCAGAGGACCTGGAGCCTCGGCCTTCCTGGCTCTCAGCCGGGTCCTGATCTGAGCGAGTGCTTTCATGTACTGCAGGGCGCAGGGCTCTGAATCTCCTGCCTGGCTCTCCATATTCTCTATTCCTGTGCATAGCTGCCAAGTTATCCCTTTTTTTAAGGGATTTTCCCTTATGCTGAATAGGCTTCCTCGTGAGAAAAGGGAAAACTTGGCAGCTATGCTCCTGTGGTCCTGGGTGAGAGCCAGCCAGGAAGTCAGGTAGCTGGTATGGGGACACCCCACCACCACCCTGGGGCAAGGATGTCCAGCTCCAAGGGCTCCTTAGCAATGGGGAGATTTGCTGCCCCCTCTGGGAAGAGCCCCAATTTGGGGCCTGCTTAGGACTGCCAATGCCACACTCACTTCATTTCACCTACTTGAAAAGAGGAGACTGGGGGGAGATATGATAGCCATCTTCAAATATCTCAAGGGCTGTCGCATGGAAGATGGAGCAAGCTTATTTTCTCCTGCTCTGGAGGGTAGGACTTGAACCAGTGGCCTCAAGTTGCAAGAAAGGAGATTCCGACTAAACATTCAGAAAAACTTTCTGACAGTAAGAGCTGTTCAGCAGTGGAACAGACTCCCATGAAAGGTGGTGGACTCTCCCTCCTTGGAGGTTCATAAGAGGTTGGATGCCCATCTGTCATGGATGCTTTAGCTGAGATTCCAACATTGCAGGGGGTTGATCTAGATGATCCTTGTGGTCCCTTTCAATTCATAAGATTCTATGAATCTACAATTCTACGCTTCTATGATGCGATGATGCGGTTGCACCTATACCCTGCTTGCAAGCTTCAGAGAAAGAGACTCCAGGACAGCAGTGATGGGCTGATGAGTGATATAACACAGAAGACTATCTTCTGTAGGCAGTGCTAAGCCAGAGTGCAGGGGTGGAAACCTGAACCCGAGAAAGCAGCCCTGACTACAGCCACCCATCACCCTCTCCGCCCTCATGGTCTTACCCTTGTCTGCTTCAGACTAGAAAAGATACAGGAAGCTAGTCTTGGACGGCTGTTATTTTCCAAACATGAGAAATACAGCTTTGAAGCTCCCTAACTGCTGCCTGAAATGCAGTCTAATTCAAACCGAAGCAGCTTCTTTTTAATTAGCAAAATACACATCAATACAGGGAGTGCAGCGGAAACTCGTCTCTTTGCACTGCTTGATCATTTTGGCTTTTGCCTCACAGCTTCAAGAGACGATCAGACGAAGGCAGTTGCCCACGTGGAATTTGGCACCGACACAAACCCAGTGCAAGGCCGCCTTTCTCTCTCCCAACTTCCCTTCTGCCATCTGTAGAGAGAACCTGTGTCGGGACGGAAACCGGGCTTTGAAGCAAATATCACACTGGAGAGAGCCAGACGGAGAGAAGGGGAAACTCTTGGCTTTCTCTGTTGTCCCACAACAAAAGCGTGGAAAGTAACCGGGCCAGGTGATTTTGCTTTCCGGAGAGAGCAAGTTGGTTTGCAGCAGAGAAACCAAAGTTTCCCCTCTCTCCCCTTCTTTTCTCCTGCGATTCACGGGGCTCCATCGCCGATCCCATTAAGCCTAGTTATCTCTTCCAAAGCACTGCCACCCAGGTACCATTGGCAGAGACAAGTTCATTTAAGAGAATTTATAGCCTAATTGTACAGCTGTTGCCTTCCGAGCCCGTTCAAAGAGATTGTTACACAAGCGCTGTCATAATTTAGTCATGTTTTCATCTCACAACTATACGGTAATTACCGTTGTTAACAGCCAACAGTAAACAAAAAAGTAAATACGACACAGCCAAAGTCTGTGCCAACAAACCGTGAATCAGATGGCCGTCCCTGGCAAGTCCGCTGTGTCACCGCTTCAGAGGCCAATGGACCAGGCTCAAGGCTTCCTCAGCGTGGACGGGGCAGAACATTGCTAGCCAGAGGCCAAGAGTAGCCAAGTCCCAAGTGTATGGACCCCAGAACTTCTTCCCACCCTATTTTCAAACTCTCTCTCTCTCATGTATTAAATTAGAAAGCCAGGGTGGCCTAGTGGTTAGAGTGGCAGATTAGGACCTGGGACAGATCAGGGTTCAAATCCCCACTTGGCTCAGCTTACTGCAGTGACCTTTGGCCAGTCTCTCAGCTTGGCCTAACCTACCTTGCAGGGTTGTTGCGAGGATTAAAAAAACAGGGAAGGGTACGCTGCCTTGAGATCCTTGGAGGAAAACGCAGGCTATAAATGCAATAAATGAGTAATAAAATGTCCGCTTCCTTGCAGGGCTGGGTGCAGAGTTTGCGAAACACAGCACCGGTGAGATTCCCCAGGCCCAACTGCCATCTTCATTCGCCCAAAGGCACCTATAAACGAGCACGTGCCGATTTTGTGCGAATTTGTAGCTGCGGCTGTCTGCCCTGCAAGCCACTTGAGCACCATTCTTGGAATGTTGGCAGAAGGAAGGACTTCTTCACACGGGCATGGTAAAAATGTGGGACTTGTTGCCTCGGGATGTATAGTAATGGCCACCAACTTGCTCATGGTGTCGTGAGTCCCATGGAGACACAGTGGAGACGATGGTCAGATGACAAGGAAGGAGGGAAGGAGCTTGGAGGAGGTGGAGGAGGTGGACCCCAGGGAAGGTACCAGTGGGCTGGGACCCCTGGAAGAGCTCGATCTGGGGTAGGGTCCCAGCGGATTGGGAGGTGGAGGTCTGGACACATAGGAAGGTGAGTGGGGGGGGGGTATGTGTCAATGGTTGGATCAACATCTTAGCTAAGCCTACCCTTATCTTGTAGTTCTCTCCCTGTTTGTAACCTGTAACCCAATGCTGGGATGCTGTGCTCATTTCATCAGGGAAGCTCTCAAAAGCTCCAGTCGCAGTAATGAGTCCTGAGTCCAAGGGGTAAATAGGAAGCTTTAAAAGGGAGTGAGTTCATAGATGAGGGTAGGGCTTCTCTTACACATCACCTGCTCCTTCCTGGTCCCTTTTGGACTGAGGATGCCAAGGACTGGATCCGGGCCCTCCTTCCTGCAATGTGGGTGGTCCCTCCCACTGCTGCTTTCTTACCAAGCCATTTCAGTTTCAGTGGCTGGTGGGAGATTTCTTCCTAAGAACATAGGAAGGCACCTTCTACTGAGTCAGACCAATGGTCCATCTAGCTCAGCACTGTCTGCACTGACTGGCAGCAGCAGCGGCTCTCCAGGATTTCGGACCAGGGTTCTTTTCCCAGAACTCCCTGGAGAGGCCTTTGGGCGTTGACCCTGGGACCTTGTGCATGCAGAGAAGATGCTCTGCCCTGGGGCTCCAATGGCCCTTCAACTCACCCCGTCTCCCCCTGGTCCCCACTTGCAAAAGGAAGCAAGGACAGGAGCCAAGCTAGGGAAGAAGACAGATGACAGAAGCTGCAGCCCTCATCAGAATCATCAGCTCGCCGCCCGCATGAGCGCCACTCTGCTGCTCTGGGACGCATCCCCGCAGCAGAGCAACAGTGATTTTACGGTGTGGTGCTGTATTTTAATAGTCAATTGAGGCAGTGATTAAAATTCAGCTTCATACATTAAAAAATCCCTACTGCAGATGTACGAACACGAGGCGCTGTTGTACAACACAGGAGCCCAGAAAGCTTTCCGAAAGCTGCATAGAGCCACCCGCTGCCCCCCTATCCCGGCTTGGGGGAGGGCTGCCGGCTTGGGTCAGTAGAGAAGCAGCCAGAGGCTCCACCAAAATACCTTCACACTGCAAACGAAGCCACAGCTCTCCTACTGTCCCAAATCCATTTTGCATTCACCCTGCAAATTTGCATAATTTATTCTGCTAGTCAGAGGGAGGGGCAAAGAGCCACATGAGCCACTCACGTTCGACACTCTTATTTGGCCACCTGTTTTGGAGATTTTGTCTGACCCTTGTTCACACTTTAAGATCTAAGTCCAGCATCCTGTTCTCACAGTGGCATGCCCCAATGGGAAGCCCAGAAGCAAGACCCAAACCTGTGGTTTCTAGAAAGTGGTACTCAGAAGCCTTTCTGCATCCAACTCTGGAGGCAGAGCAGAGCCATCGTGGCTAGGAATCATAGACAGCCTTCTCCTCCAGGTTGGTGGCCGTCCCTGCCTCCTGTGGGAGTGAGTTCCATAGTTTATGCTGCAGGAAGAAGGATTTTCTTTTAGCTGCCCTGTACCTTCCAACATTCAGCTTCACTGGATGCCCACTTTCTCAGAAAGCAGAATGCTGCACTACAAGCACACATGCATGGAGCAGCATCAAACTGCAGCAGACCTGCAGACCTCACCTTTTGCCAGTGGGGAAAAAGGAAGGCTCCAAGCATCAGCCAGAGGCAGGAGACCACAGTGAGGCCAAAGGGCTTGATGTCATCAACCAGCAGCAGCAACCAGGCCGGCCCTATCATTAGGCAGGTTGAGGCAACTGCCTCAGGCGGTGGATGTTGGGGAGTAGTTCCAGGGCATTGGAGGATAGGGGTGTTACTATGCCAAGGGCTTGCCTTGAACCCCCTCAAGCTAGTTCCAGGGCCAGCAGAGGACTCTGACTTAGTGGTATAGCATGGAGAGGCCCACAGGGGCAGTTGTCCCAGGTGCAGAATTTGTAGGCAGTGCAAAATTTCAACACCCAGTGTTGCCTCAATACAGCTGTGGGCTTCCGTTGCTGGACTCCATTGAAAAGGACTTCTCCATGCAAACCAGGAAGTGACATTTCCAGACAATGGAACAACTCCTTTTCTTGTCTCTGCAGCTGGCATCTCCTGGGTGACTTGGATGCCATTAAGCAGTTGAATGTTCATGCGTACTCTGTTCTTTTTCCTCCTGCTAGGCCCCAGGCACTGGCAACCCATGCTACACCACTGCCCTAGTTCATCTCCAGTGCTGGAGACTGTTCCAGCTACCAGCCAGGTCAGCTTCTGTATGTGGAATGGGGTGTGGGGTTGGGCCCCGTCATCTTCTCCTTTGCTTCATTCAGCAGAAATGCCCTGGGATGGCCTGACCCAGAAGCACCATAATTCTGTGGCAGAGCTGCTGTTTATCCAGACTGGGGACTCCCCCTCTGGAGAAGAAATAAGCCACTATTTGAACAGCCACTACCAAAAACAATCTTTAGAACGTGTTTTCAAATCACCATAAGTTCTGGTGATTTATTTTTTTAATATATATATATATATATATATATATATATATATATATATATTGTGGAACACAGCATTGTTGGACACACACACATGTAATTAGGGGTTTTCCATTCAGCCAAAAGGCCTTTATTGCTGCATCGCTTGGAGAGAGAGAAACTTCCCCAACCCAACCCAACAGTACAGATAACCCAAAACCAGGAAAAGGAGATAAGCACGTTTGTTGTCAGAAAAACAGCATGAGAACCTGAGCCATTCCCTGATGGGGGCCAGGGTTGTCTGTGCCCCATCCTGCACCAGGAGTTGGGAAAATAAAGGACAAGGTGGGGAGACTTGGGGAGAGAGCTTTGCTGCTGGGCAAACACAGAGACTTGCTCTTTGGAAAAAAGGATGTGTCTATATTTCACTTGGATCCAATGCTTGATAGAGGGAACAGCCTCTATTCATGAGGATTATTCTTCCTTTCCACCAGTCAGCAGACGGCCTTGAAATAGCAGCTTATGGTCTGTGGACAGAAGGCAGTGTTGCAGTGCAACCCACCCAGCCTGTCTTATTTGCACTCCTGTTTTTCTGGGCCGCCCGTGCGTCCGCTTCTCCTAGACGCTCCTTCTAGAATCCTGGCTGGCTGCTCCTCCACTCTCTGACGTCAGGACAACTCAGCCAATAGTGGCTCAGTACAGCTTCCAGTACAAATCTCCGTCTCCCTGCCTCCGTGGGAAAAAAAGCCTATCGGCAGGTAAGATCGTGGCACCTTAACCACCAACTGCGTTTAGAGGTCAAGGAGCGAGTCAGCCCTTCTTGAGGGCGTTTGGCTTCGTGCGGTGCTAAATCTCACATTTCCACTAAGCGAAACCTTCGCCGAAATATATGGCACGTAGAAAGCGTACAAGGCTCGGAGAACGCAGTGAGGATGCTTTGTATTAAAACATAAAACGCTTAATAAAAATTAATGCAGGAGAGCTGTGTACGTGGTGCGTTCCCCCAGAAAAAAAAGACGTGTTAATTCTTTCATGGCGCGGCTCCTCTGATGAGCATCGTAACGGCGCTGCCATCTCTTCCTGACCTTGATGCAATCTGTAAGGCTCCTTCTAAAAAAACTGGTTCTGTGCCTCTCTTTTTTAAGCAGCTCCAGTCAATTATTGCCACATGATTGTTTAATTATATTTGCCTCCACATCATCACAATTGCTGTTGGTATTACTCGGATGTCACGCGATGATTACCAGATAAAAGGGGGATGTTTCTCGAGATAATTGGAGCTGAGTAGCTGTTTTGTTTTCCTTGACAGGGCCTGGGACTCTCAAGCACAAAAGGAGGAGACGGAGCAGGCAGGGCCTAGTTCTGCTCCGTAAAGGGCTCCCCGTTCCGGATGAGGGAAGCGAAGGAAGAAGTGGACACCTGTGCGGACAGCAGAGTGATCCAGGGGCCAGGACTGCCCTTCTTCTCATCATCTCAAAGTCTGGAGGCAAGCTGGCTGCGCAAGTGGGCAGCAGCAAAGGTCAAGATGGGCAGCCTTTGCCTGAGAAACAAGCTGCTGAGAGCCCAGGAGCCAGGCCAGAGTCAGCAGTGATATAACACTCAAAACTTGTGGACATCCAATGAAGAATTTGAGACAGATTTTTAGATGATGCTCAGAGTGCCTTCCAACTCTACAGTTCTATGATTCCCCTGCCCGAGTGGTGCAGGTGACCAGGCATTTGGGCCTCCCTGTTAAAGATTTTCTGGTCCGGGACTCTCAATGCTTGACACTTTATGGGCAGCCAGGTTTCTGGAATCAAATTCCTGGTGAGCAGGGAACTGGATGTTGAGAGACGCGGTGAGACTCAGTGGAAAGGCTAAGACCAACAGGAAGAGGCTTTGCATTGGAAGTGGGGACCATTGGGTGGAAATGGCAAGGAAGTAGATTTCAGCTCAACATTAGCAGGAAGATCCTAAAGGTAAGGAGCAGTTTGGACGTGGGTAGAGACAGCTTCTGGAGGAGTTGGGCTTTCCTTTGCAAGAGGTAATTATGCAAGGGGAGGGGGGGGACTAGGTGGCCTGTAAGATCCCTTCCAACTTCAGGATTCCCTTGCAAAGAGAGAGGGAAGGCTGTTGCCCTCATGTCCTGCTTGCGAGCTTCCTCAGGGGATCTGGCCAAGCGCTGTGGGTGGCACAGGGTGCAGGCCTGATCCAGTGGAGGCTCTTCATCCACTCCGAAAAACACATCCTCTGCGGCCCACTCCACCGCCCCTTGCCAACAGAATCCCAAATTCAACCAAACAAATGTGTTTTATCACAGCAGCAGCGCACGTCAGCGGAGAAGGCAGCCACAACGCAAGCAAACTTACATAAATCTTATTTATTCAGAGAATGCATTTTGTGCCGTGGGGGGGGAGAGAGGCGGGGATAGCAGCAAAGAGGGGGGGGAGGAATCTGGCACGGAGTCTCCTCTGCAAAGCAATTTGGTCGTAGGTGTTTGATTTGGTGTCCCCACAAATGTTTTATTTACAGAAGCCGGTGGCGGCGGGGAGGGGGGGGTAAGTTGCTGGGAAGTCAAACGGATCAGACAATTAAGAGGAGCAAACGCAGCCCCAAATCTGCATTTGCTCAGCTGCCGCTGCTCCTGCCTCGCTGCCGCCTGCGCCATTTCCCCCGTCTCCCACAAGTCAATTTGCCCAGGGAGATCAGCCTCTCCTCCAGATAAGCACATTGGCTTTAAAATAAAGTGCGCGCCAACAGCTGCAGCGCCCGAGACGAGAGCAGACAGGGACGTGGCACGGAATGATAATTAAAAGCATTTTCTTCATCCGTCATTTTCCCACTGCAGGTGCCGGCGTCGTAAATCGCCTCCTTCGTGGCACCCGGCAGCTGAATGCAGGGTCTCCGGGGCGGAATTAAGAGGGCGAAGACCGCAACAGGCCTCGCAGTAGGGGGAGGGGGGGACTGCCAGGCTGCTAATATTTGCTGAACCTGCTAAAGAGGGGAGCCACGTGGCAACTAGGTTCTTAAGACTTTATCCCGCGGCTGACCCATCTTTCGGCTCAGGGCCCTGGCTCAGCACGCAGAAGGTCTCGAGGTTCAGCAGCTGTTGGTATCTGTAGTTGCAGCTGGGAGAGATGTGGAGGCAGAGCATAGCCATCTGGGTTAGTAGCCATTGGTAGCTTTGTCCCCCCCCATCCTCTCTGAACGCCAGCAAAACCTACAGCGAAATGAATCTACCTTATACCCATTCAAACCGCACGACCATCTGCAAGTATATTCTCCGCTTAGACTGGGAGTACCTTCTACAGGGGCTAATTTAGAGAAAAGGTGAGTCAGAGAGGACATGAGAGGAGTTTATAAAATGAAGCTCGGCAGGGAAAAAGTAGACAGGGGGGATTTTTCCTCCCTCTCCCGTAACCAGAGAACTCGTGGACAGCCAATGATGCTGAGTGTTGGGAGAATCAGTACAGATAAAAGAAAGGCCTTTTTCATGCAGCGCTGAGTTAATCTGTGAGACTCACTCCCGCAGGAGGCGGTGATTGGCACCAACTTAGATGGATTTAAAAGAGGATGGGGCCAACTTATGGAGAAGGCCATCAATGGCTACTCCCACGGTGGGTATCCTCTGCCTCCACAATCAGAAGAAAGTAATGTTTCTGAATACCAGTTGCTGGAAGCTGCAGGAGGGGAGAGATGCTCTTGCATTTGGATCCTACTTGTGGGATTCCCATTGCGGCATCTGGCTGGCCACTAGAAGAACCGGGATGCTGGACTAGATGGCCATGTTCTGAAATGTGTGGATGTACATTAGCCCTTTCCATTTATTTCAATGGGTCTACTCTGAGTAAGACCAACTGTGCAGAAAACCCAGAGCCCGGGATCTTTGAGAAGTGTCCCTATTTTCCCGGGACGGTCTATTCCTGGGTTCTGATTTCATCCCGGAATATCCCACTTTCCCCTACGCTAGGACTTTTCATCTGAGAAATATTGGAGGGTATGGAGCTATGCACCCCCCAGGAGATAAGTAACTATACAACATCTTGAAGGCAGCCCTGTATAGGGAAGTTGTTGGGTTTTTTTAATGTGTAATGTTTTATTATGTTTTTATATATGTTGGAAGCTGCCCAGAGTGGCTGGGGCTACCCAGTCCAGATGGGTGGGGTATTATAATAATAATAATAATAATAATAATAATAATAATAATAATAATAATAATAATAGATCAGGACATCCCTATTTTCATCGGAGAAACGTTCGAGGTTATGGACTTTGCATGAAAGACTGCTTCCCTTGCCGCCGACACCGCCGAGTGTTTCATTGTTGGAACTCCTTGCAAGACTGCATTGGATTAACATGGCAGAGCTTTATAATTAGAAATTGCAGGTTGAAAAAGCTGCCGAAGCAAACGACGACGACTCCGTCGCTGCCGCTTTCACCTCCGAGGTTCCCGGTTTACTTTATCACTAATCATAGCGTCAGGGTTTCCTCAAATAACTGCGCTCATGAATACTTCAAAGTAAAGCGAAGGCAGCAGAAAGCTGAGCTAGGGGTGAAATTTAAATTTCAAAGAGAGGGCAACAGCACAGAGGAAGCCCAGCACACTCCTATTTGGGAGGGAGCGGGGAGCGCAGGAGGCACATTTCAAAGCGGAGGAGTAAGAGGGGAAGCCAAGAACATGCAAAAATCTCCTTTAAAAAAAGAGAGAAAGACAAGTATCAAACATTTAGAGACCCAGAAACTCAAAAGGAAGAACAGCTGATAGTCTGATGGTCTGAAGAGAGGAGTGTGTTTTGAGCAGCAAGTGGAAGCAGAAAGGGACCTTCCTGCAGTTTTGTGTTTTAGGCAAAAGCAAATTCAGGTTATGGGACGTGGGTGGCGCTGTGGGTTAAACCACAGAGCCTAGGGGTTGCCGATCAGAAGGTCGGCAGTTCGAATCCATGTGATGGGATGAGCTCCCGTTGCTCGGTCCCTGCTCCTGCCAACCTAGCAGTTTGAAAGCACAAAGTGCAAGTAGATAAATAGGTACCACTCCGGCGGGAAGGTAAACGGCGTTTCCGTCCACTGCTCTGGTTTGCCAGAAGCTGCTTAGTCATGCTGGCCACATGACCCGGAAGCTGTATGCCGGCTCCCTCGGTCAATAAAGCGATATGAGCGGCGCAACCCCAGAGTCGTCCGCAACTGAACCTAATGGTCAGGGGTCCCTTTACCTTTTTAAATTCAGGTTTGGACACATGCAAAGAGCAAACTGCCCTGTCTTTTTGACCTGGTGTTAAGATTAGAACTCATGGGCAGCCAATGAAACTGAATACTGGGCAATTAATCGTACAATTGTAGAGTCAGAAAGGACCCTGACGATCATTTAAGCCCTAATAATAACAATAATAATAATAATAAACAATGGTGTTTCCGTGTGCTGCTCTGGTTCGCCAGAAGCGGCTTTGTCATGCTGGCCACATAACCTGGAAGCTGTACGCCGGCTCCCTCGGCCAATAACGAGAGATGAGCGCCGCAACCCCAGAGTCGGTCACGACTGGACCTAATGGTCAGGGGTCCCTTTACCTTTACCTAATAATAATAATTTATTTATACCCCGCCGATCTGCCTGGGTTCCAGACCCGGGGATCGAACCTGCAACCTTGGTGCTATCAGCACCATGCTCTAACCAACTGAGCTATCCAGGCTGATTTAGAACAGATAAAAAGAAAATACTTCACACAGCGCATAGACTATGGAACTCCCTTCCACAGGAGGCAGTGATGGCCACCAACTTAGAATCATAGAATTGTAGCGTTGGAAGGGACCACAAGAGTCATCCATTCCAACCCCCTGCAACATAGGGCTAGAACCCATGACCCTGACATTAAGAGTCTCATGCTCGACTGAGCTATCCTTGGATGGGTTTGAAAGAGGATTGGACAAAATTCACGGAGGAGAAAGCTATCAGTGGCTACTAGCCATGATGACTATGCTCTGCCTCCAGGGTCAGAAAAGGCAATAAATCAAATGAGTTTAAATAAATCAAAGATGGTGAAATAAGAGTTGGCTGCCAGAGGTTTAAATCTAGGTTTGGATTCCTAGCAAGAGGAGCCTTGGCGTTTCAGAATACCAGTTGCTGAAAGACCAACAGTGTGGGGTGGGTGCTTTGCGCTCAGGTCCTGCTTCCAGGTTTATCACAGGAATCTGGCTGGCCACCGTGAGAACAGGGGGCTGGGCTAGATGGGCCGTTGGGCTGCTCCAAAAGGCTCTTCTTATGTCAGGTTACAGACCTCAGAATCACAGTCAGAGCTGTTTGTACACTGCGTGCTCTTTCCTCTCTCTCTAAGTGCCAACAACTTGTATACACTATGCAAACTAAATGCATTTGCTTATAATTATTCAGTTTGTGTAACTTACTGGATTCCTGCTAGCCGTAGAGCAGGCACCCCCAAATTCGGCCCTCCAGATGTTTTGGGACTACAACTCCCATCATCCCTAGCTGACAGGACCAGTGGTCAGGGATGATGGGAATTGTAGTCCCAAAACATCTGGAGGGCCGGGTTTGGGGGTGGCTGCCATAGAGCATGGCCATGAGGTTTTGCAGAACACAATGGTTCAGTTAATGACCCCTCTTGCCAGCTTCAGGGACTGCAGCAGGCACACACACGCACACGCACATTCAAGCCCATGAGGACTAGAAGATTGCCTGATTCTTTCACATCTTACTGACAGCTGAGATACGCAGCATTCTGAATCCTGAAGCCAAAACGGATTATAGGCACAGACTTGATTGTACCTGTGTTCTCTCTTTCTTCATTGTAAACAAACGTCCTTATGCTGTGATGAAGGAGATCTTGAACAAACATCACAGGGGGTTGGACTAGATGACTCTCAGGATCCCATCCAACTCTACAGTTCTATGATTTACTGGAAGGCAATTCTCATGGCTACAGGCTACCAGGCCAGGGGGTGTTTATACCCAATTACAAACGCCCCCTCCTCTTGTTTAGAGAAGACCAGCTCCTGCCCTGCCCCAGCTGTTCTCTTTGAACACCTTTCCTGGCTCCTCCCTTCAGCATCAGAACTGGCGCTGACCCATTTTCCTTCCTCTGCAGGAGAAATGTGCAGCTGCTACTCCTCGAAAGTACCAAAAGCACATCTCACATGGAGAAAGATGGGGAGGGGGAGGGAGCTTGCCGTACTTTATTTTTTGAGAAACACTTGCTATATATATACAAACGGCGCCTGTTCTTTTCAGTCTCTTTTTAAATATATATATTTTTGGAGGGATTTTTTATTCTTTTTAATTTTGTTAAACTCCAGCACTTGCCTAAATAAAGCCAGGCTGGTTGTCTCACCATATGTTACTCCTGCAAGCTGTAAAAATAGTATCTGGGCAATAACTTTAATTATTTCGAGCTAAAATATCCAGGGAAATGTGGAGGAGGGGAGAGAGAAGGGCTGCCAGGATGTGATTACATTTCCATTGTGAAATATTACTTAACTTTCCCATCTCCCTCCCTCCTCCAGCCAACCCCACCCCCTCCTCCCTCCCACTGTGGTACCTGAGATAATTCTCCTAGCTGACAATTGATGGGCTGGCTCCCTCTCTCCTATGAGGTCAGCTGCTTGTAATGGGAGACGTTCCTCCTCCAAGCTAGCTTAGCCTTTTGCCTGACCTGGCAGAATGGAGTTTGTAGCCTTTTGCAAAGGAAATGTCTGCCACGCAAGTTAATATAGCAGCAGGACGCCAGATGAGCCTGCCCTTATCAGAGTAACCTCGCTGGATCTCAAGGATATAGGAAGTTTTTTTGGCGAGGGGGTATTTTTCCAGAGGTCTTTTTTTTCCCCAGCTATGTAATTCACAGTCAAGCATCGGTTTTGAGAATGCAAGAAACCGTCTTGCTCCGTCACATGAAGGGGCTAGGCTGGGAGATGCAGCAGGCCCAGATCAAGGTGTTAAAGGAGCATCCAAAATGGTGTGACATTTTGCAATGCATTCATTTAAAACCCAAAGGAAGTCCTCCTTCGCTCAGCACCTAGTTAAACTATGAGTGGCTGTCTACTGGCGGTGCAGGACAGCTGTCTACCAGCTCCATCTGGTATGCCGACTGAGACCCTACCTGCCTGAGCACTGTCTCACCAGAGTGGTACATGCTCTGGTTATCTCCTGCTTGGACTACTGCAATATACTCTCCGTGGGGCTACCTTTGAAGGTGACTCGGAAACTACAACTAATCCAGAATGCCTGATTGAGGACTGGGAGGGGCTGCCAGGATCACATAAAACTGGTCCTAATGGATCTACATTGGATGTACATGTCTGAGCACAATTCCAAGTGTTGGCGCTGATCTTTAAAGCCCTAAATGGTCTTGGCCCTGTATACCTGAAGGAGCATCTCCACCCTCATCGTTCAGCCCAGACATGGTGATTCAGCACCGAGGACCTTCACTGCAAGAGGTGAAATATGTCAAGAATGCTTTGATGGTGTTTCCTTCTTGGCAGGGGGTTGGACTGGATGGCCCTTGTGGTCTCTTCCAACTCTATGATTCTATGATTCTACACAGAGAACCAGGCAGAGGGCCTTCTCAGTAGCGGTGCCCTCCCTGTAGAATGCCCTCCCATCAGATGTCAAGAAGAAAAATAACTACGTATCTGGCTTTTAGAAGACATCTGAAGGCAGCCCTGTATAGATAGAGAAGTTTTTAATGTCTGGTGTTTTATTGTGGTTTTTAATACATTACTCTGTTTGGGAGCCGCTCAGAGTGGCTGAGGCAACCCAGTCAGATGGCCGGTGCATAAATATTATTATTATTATTATTATTATTATTATTATTATTATTATTAGGCCAGCATGACTAAGCTGCTTTCTGGCAAACCAGAGCAGCGCACGGAAACGTCGTTTACTTTCCCGCCAGCGTGGTACCTATTTATCTACTTGCACTTTGTGCTTTCAAACTGCTAGGTTGGCAGGAGCAGGGACCGAGCAACGGGAGCTCATCCCATCACATGGATTCGAACTGCCGACCTTCTGATGGCCACCAGCTTAGATGACTTTAAGAGGTTTGCACAGATTCACAGAGGAAAGAGCTATTTAATGGCTAGTACCCATGTTGGTCATGTTCCACCTCCACAATCAGATGCAGTAATGCTGTGAAATGCCAGTTGCTAGAAATCACAGGAGGGAAGAGTTCTCTTGTGCTCCGGTCCTGCTTGCAAGCTTCCCACTGGGGCATCTGGTGTGAGAGCAGGATGCTGGACCAGATGGGCCTCTGGCCTGATCCAGCAACCTCTTCTTACACTCTTAAGTTTAATTGTGGCATGGGGTTGTATCAAATGCTAGTCGTAGTCAAAGTTGATCCATTGAAATTAATGAACTTGAGCATGCCTTAATTGGGCTGCTAATCCAATGGTTTCTCTTCAGTTTGGGGGGGGGGCAGGAATTTGATGCATTTTCAGGATGGTACATTTATTAGCCCACTCAGAGGCTTGATGGCAAAGGCGTGGTTTTGTTTTGTTTTGTATTTCTGCCTGGCAAGAGTTCTTAGCCTAGGCATCCCCAAACTACGGGCCTCCAGATGTTTTGGCCTACAACTCCCATGATCCCTAGCTAACAGGACCAGTGGTCGGGGAAGATGGGAACTGTAGTCCAAAACATCTGGAGTGCCGAAGTTTGGGGGTGCCTGTCTTAACCCTACTTGGAGATACCATTGGAGATTCAACCATGAACCAAGGAAACCGATGACACTTTTTGCCACTGAGCTAAGACGTTTCCTGAAGTTGGGAGTTTTGTGCCTAAAGACAATCTCAGCTTTATTCCACCTGAGAAAAGAGTGCCATGAACGTGTTGCACCAAAGTTAAACATGTGCGGTAGGAGAGTCCAGCAACACCTTAGGCTGAAGCAGCACACCAGAAAAAAATCAGCCAAGGGCACAGGCTCAGAGGCTGGGGATACACCATAAACACAGGAAGAATCAAGTTGCCTGCACCTCTCTTGGGAAAAGAGACCAGTCTACATGAAGGCTTCACTGTGATTTATAGCGGTTCCAGCATTCCTTGGATGGTGTCTTCCTTCCAAGGTAAGACAACAAATGGATTAGAGTGCTGCACTAGCAAGAGACCAGGGTTCAAATCCCCACTCATCTACAGAGCCCACTGGGGGACCTTGGGCAAGTCACTGTCTCTTAGCCTGACTTAGCTCATAAGGTTGTTTTGAATATAAAATGGGGAGTGGAAGAAGCTCATGAGCCACCTTGTGCTCCTTGGGAGGAAAGGTGGGATATAAATGCAATGATAAGATAAATATAAGTAAGTCAATTCCCCGCCACACATTTACAGGCGCTGGTGAAACTTGGGAAACGGGGAGATTTAATTCATCTGTGAACTTCATTTGAAGCAAACAATCAACATGATTTAATAATAATAATAATAATAATAATAATAATAATAATAATAATTTATTTATTTATACTCCACCCTCCCCAGTGAGAACCGGGCTCAGGGCGGCTGACATCAATAAAATTACAATAAAACGTAAAAGAAAGAAAAACAATGGATTAAAATGTGGATTAAAATACAATTTAGATTTAATTTTTTTTTAAATGCAGCCTCATTTTAAAATGGCTCAAATCAAAACCATGAGGGAGGAAAAAACATAGTGGTCAGACTAAGTCCAGCCCAAAGGTCAGGCGGAACAGCTCTGTCTTGCAGGCCCTGCGGAAAGAAGTCAAATCTCGCAGGGCCCTGGTCTCCTGTGGGAGAGAGTTCCACCAAGTCGGGGCCAATACTGAAAAGGCCCTGGCCCTAGTTGAGACCAATCTAACCACCTCCAAAATGTTGTTATTTGTGGACCTTAAGGTCCTCCGCGGGGCATACCAGGAGAGGTGGTCCCGTAGGTACGAGATTCCCAAGCCGCATAGGGCTTTAAAGGTCAAAACCAGCACCTTAAATCTGATCCTGTACTCCACCGGGAGCCAGTGCAGCTGGCAAAGCACTGGATGAATGTGGTCCCGCGGCAGGTACCCCGTAAGGAACCTCGCCGCGGGATTCTGCACCCGCTGGAGTTTCTGGGGCAGCTTCAGGGGCAGCCCTGCATAAAGCGAGTTACAATAATCAAGCCTGGAGGCGACCGTCGCATGGATCACTGTGGCCAGATCAGGGCAAGACAGGTAAGGGACCAACTGCTTGATTTGGCGGAGGTGGAAAAATGCCACCTTAGCTGTGGCTGCAACCTGCGCCTCGCTGGAAAGGGAGGCGTCGAAGGTTATACCCAAACTTTTGACAGAAGGCGCTGGCACTAGTTGAGCCCCCGCAAAAGATGGGAGTTGGCCCCCCAACCCCATGTTGTCCTGACCCAACCAGAGGACCTCTGCCTTCGAAGGATTGAACTTCAAGCGGCTCCCATGTAGCCAGCCACCCAGCCACAGCTTCCAAGCACCTGGTCAGTGTGTCCGGGGCCGAGGCAGGACGGCCGTCCATCAGCAGATAAATCTGGGTGTCATCGGCATATTGATGACAACCCAGCCCAAAACTCCAGGCAATCTGGGCAAGAGGACGCATAAAGATATTAAAAAAGCATCGGGGAAAGGGTTGTGCCCTGCGGGACTCCACACACCAAGGATTGCCACGGCGACAACTCCTTCCCTAGCGTCACCCTCTGTCCCCGACCTGAGATAAAGGAGCGCAGCCATTGTCGGACTGTTTACAAAATATTACCCCTATAATATTATCTGGCGGGCAGCTAATTGCTTACCCGTAACACACACACACACACACACAAACGCTTCTTGCCTCAACATTGCCTGCCCCAGGGAGGGCGAAAGCTGCCCACTTAAAAGCTGGCAGGCAAGCAGTTAAGAGCCTATGTCAATAGAATAGAACAATTGTGTCAGGATAATGGTCTCCGGGTGCCAGGTAAGTGCCATTGTGAAGCCAGGGCATTTTTCAAACATTGAAAACACCACAGGACAAAAAAAAGCGCAAAGCATTTATTTGCAGTGGGGAGACATTCATTCCCCCTACCCCAACCCCTCCGCCCTGAGCAATTCTCTCTTGGTGCTTTCTGCATTTTTGTTGTGGCAGCCGGAGATTAACGATGCAAATTTTTGTCATTTTCCCCTGATGGATGGTAGTAGACCAGAGTGGCAACTGGGCTCGTTAATTTTAAAACGGCACATTTTTATTGGCTTGTTTGGGGGGGGGGGGGAGAGAGAGAATTGGCATGCCCAGTGCCTCAGTCAAAAATCACTGTACAACCAGGAGTAAGCAAATCTGATTGGCTGGAGAATTATTCATTTATCAGTCGATTGGGGTAATTCATCCAGCAGCAAAGCTGGCTGACACCAGTTTCATTGGCGAAATGACACAAAGGCATTTGGGCTCAGAGTACAATTGTGAGCAGCAGAAATGCCATCTCTTTTTGGTGGAACCCCCCCCCCCATCCCGCCCCGCCCCAATCAGGCAGAAATGCCTTTTGACAAGTTAGCAAAAGCCAGGCCTATCAGCTGATTAAAGAGCTGCATTGATTTATCCGTTACGTACATTGGGCGATACCCAACTAAGTGGTGTTCAGAGTAGACCCACTGGGATTCATGGACCTAAGTTAGCCACGCCTGTAAATTTCAACTGGCCTGCTCTGAGTAAGACTGACACGGGATACAATTTCAGTGAGATGGGTTTTTTTTTAAAAAAAAAGAAAAAGAATGTTGCATAGCAGCAAAACACCAATACATAAGATTTTGGAGGTTGTGGGGGTGGTGTAGAATTTTAGGGGTCACTAAGGTGCTGGTACCCAGCCGGTGCCAGGATGCCCTATGATGCCTGCAAAGCGCCTCTGCATATATTCCCTCAAAAATCGCATGGTTTTTTTATCTTTTTGTAAATGATTTAGTGGTATGTAAATATTTTTTATAAATAAATAAAACATGTGCGAGGCTGTTTGCTCTTCTAGCTCGATTCCCATTTGCACTGCCCCAGCCTCTCCTTTTTTTGAAACACACACACACACACACACACACACACACACACACACACACAACCACAATGTGGACCACACATCAATACTTCCATCCATACTGAACAGACGAGAGCTTCTCTCTCTGAGCAAGTGCAGCGGTGACTGATGAAGGCGCCTTTTCACATCTCTCAAAAATTTTAAATGTGCCCATTAACTCCTAAAAATGCTAGGGGACCCTGGTGTAGATTGTTTATGATTTGATCGGGGGTGGGGGGTTTAATGCTAATGCTCCTAGTTAGAAGGAAAGGTCTCGTTCTAGAAATACACCAGTGGTTCTCAAAGGGTGCGGCAGGAGAGGGTGGCAAATGTGGCAGGAAGATTCAAGGGCAATCGAAGAAACATCTCAACATTTCAGTCTAGTATAGTATAGTAATATAGTATCAAAATAATGCTTTATATTTGCAGAATTGTAGGGACCCAGGTGGCGCTGTGGTTAAACCACAGAGCCTAGAGCTTGCTGATCAGAAGGTCGGCGGTTCGAATCCCTGTGATGGGGTGAGCTCCCGTTGCTTGGTCCCAGCTCCTGCCAACCTAGCAGTTCGAAAGCACGTCAAAATGCAAGTAGATAAATAGGAACCGCTACAGCGGGAAGGTAAACGGCGTTTCCATGTGCTGCTCTGGTTTGCCAGAAGCGGCTTTGTCATGCTGGCCACATGACCTGGAAGCTATACGCCGGCTCTCTCGGCCAATAATGCGAGATGAGCGCGCAACCCCAGAGTCGGTCACGACTGGACCTAATGGTCAGGGGTCCCTTTACCTTACTTTACCTTTATTTGCAGAATATGGGTAGATATCTTTTTGAAATGAGAGCAAGAGCCTTGGCTGGCCTTCTACAGTTCTCCAAGACATTGCTGAGAACAGAGATTTTTCAACTCTGACCAGTACAAAGGATCAAAAGATAAAGGCTTCTTTGCATTGATGAGAGAGATGAGAGTTGGTTTGTCTCAAATTAGACCTAATATAAATATAAATGAGATTACCCGGCAAAACCAAGCTCACACCTCTCATTGTGTTGGGATACATACTTAAGGCACATATGCTTATAATTATATCTTGGGAATGATTGATGGTCTTATGTAGCGGCATTTTTTTATACTTTCTGGATGCCCCATGATCATATTATAGTTGCATTCCTTGTTGTAAATCAAGCGCAACTAGGAGTTGTTGGGGGGGGGGGTTTGCAGCGTATTTATGCCTGGCAAGAGTTCTTAGCCCTATTTGGAGATACCATTGGAGATTCAGCCATGAACCAAGGAAACTGATGGCACTTAGCCACGGAGCTACAGCAAGATCTCAGTCCTCATGGTTCTGAGCTAAGGGCTGATTTAAATAGGGACAGAGGAAGCAGCCTTAAACCAAATCAGAAAGTTTGGTCCATCTTGCTCAGTACTGTCCACACTGACTGGCAGCAGCTCTGCAGGGTTTCAGTGAGATTTTACCCCAGCCCTACCTTGAGCTGTCATTGGGGATTGAACCTGCGACCTTCTGCATGCAAAGCTGATGCTCACCCACTGAGCTACAGCTCCTTTGCCCAAATTAGAGGTTGCAACCCCAGCAAACAGCATTGTTGACAATGGTTGTATTAAATTTGTAAATCTGATAAATAACAACTAATAATGATCGTGCAAGAGCCTCAAAAAGCTGTTGTTGTTGTTGTTGTTGTTGTTGTTGTTGTTGTTGTTATCGCCCTATACCCGGAGATCTCAGGGCAGTTAATTATAGGGATATATATATATATATATATATATATATATATATATATACACACACACACACACACACACACACACACACACACACACACACACTGGGGCATCTAGTAAGTTTCACTCACCAGTAAACAAAAAATAATTGCTACTGGATCGATTGTGTAGCAAATTAGCTTAATTTTTTCCCCCAGCACAGTTGTATGCAAATTGTTTGCAATTTGTGTGATACAAGGAGGGGAAAAACCTCTTGTGACATCCCTCCTCACAGGGGCAACAAGTTCCTGGCATCTGGTGTTATCTTAATCTGATCATCTTTATGAGGGCCCTTTCCTGGCAAATATAAAAATTTAATCTAAAGGATATTTCAGGACCAACAGCAGGAGAGAGAGAGGGAGAGTCCCCAAAGCCAACGCAGCACTTGATTTACACTCCTCTAATATCTCAGGACTCCTACTCAATGTGGCTAATAACTATTAGTGGGTGTGAGAGAGAAAGAGAGAGAATGCCATTTGACACATTAAATACTTTGTAATCTTTATCTTTCAGCTCAGCTATGCATTCTTGAGCGGACCAGAGGTTTTCAGCGATGGGCACCCCATCCTCAAAGAAGGCTTCTCCCTCTACATCTTCTCCAAGAACTTGCTCCACCTGGTACTCCAGCCTACAGCTATTTCTTCTCCAGCTCTGCTCCTGCTCCTTCAAAAGTCTCCGCCCTTCCTTTGTTGCTTTCCAATGGATGCCTGGAATGCCCATCCCAGAACCCTGACATGATGCCATGCCTCTCTCACATATGAGCGTCACTCATCCTTTAAGATCAGCCAAAAAGGCTTTCCTGCAGACTCTCCCAGGCGCATGTCCGGCAGGAACACCATAGCAAGCCTTCTCTGCAGTCACATCTAGCAGAAATGTGTGAACAGGCTTCAAGGGCAGCCCAACACAGAGGCATTGCAGTACTCTAACAAGGCAAGGGTGGGTTCACCTGGTTGTCTTGGAGGCTTGTTTGATGCAGCTGTGAGCCCCAACCAATGGGTTCGGCATCAAATACAAATGAGTCACTTGTGGAAATCTCTGCCAGAATGTGGCAAATTCGTAGAGGAGGGGGACTATCAGCAGCTATAAGCCACAGAAGTCGAATGGAACCTCTCTTTATGGAAGCAGTAGATCCCTGAATACAAGATGCTGCGGAGAAGCAAAGACATCCTTTTCATGCCTTGCTTGGAAGCACCAGGCTGCCTAGTGCTGGAAACAGAATACAGGGCTAAGAGACCTGGTCAGGCATTTCTCACCTATCAATGATGAGAAAAGTACAAAAGGAGAAGCCACTCAGATAAGACCCCAAACAAAGAAGCACGTTTTTAATCCAAAGCCCTTTGAAAAGCTGTTCTGCAAAGACGACCTGACCCACCCATTTAACGCTATTCACACAAAGTCGCCACTTCCCAGAACTTTATGGCTCGCCTCGCAATTGCCGCTCAGCCGAAAATTCACATTTTACAAATGCGAGGCGACATTTGCAAAGTTACATTTCCAGCAGCTGTATGGGTTACATACCTTGACCTTAAACAAAACAGCAGCACAGAGCCACTGAAGCAAGGACCAGCCAAAGAGGAGGGTTGGTAATCTGCAGTTTGCATCCAAGCCTGGAGTGTAACACTTTGCCAGGGGGCAATGTTCTAGGCCTTTTGAGTGCAAGCTTGGAGGGGCACTGGCTTATTGGTGAGGAAAGCAGAAGAAGCAGCTTCAGCAGAATGCCATGTGGATGCCACTTGCCACACAGGAACAGACAGCAGCCGTGCACCCTCGACCTTGCCAGCGATCCAGGTTCCAGTGAAGGACTTCCTTTTAACCACAGCCCCCAGACTACTTTCAGCATCCAAAAGAATTCTGCAACCTGCGTGAAAACTGCTCATTTGGCACAGTATGTTTCGCTCCTCGGAGAACAGTTGTACAGGTTGTACAGTTCTTGAAACCTCGCCTCCAAAAAGGATATTGTAGAGTTGGGAAAGGTTGGGGGGGGAAGAGCAACGAAAAATAATCAAGCGAGTGGAGCAAGTCCCCCGTGAAGAAAGGTTCCTTCTTCACGCAAGGCATTGTTAAACTATGGAACTCGCTGCCACTGGGTGGTCACCAACCTTGGATGGCTTTAAAAAAGGATTAGACAGTTGAAGGCAGCAACACTTCTGAAAAACAGTTGTTGGAAACTACAGGAGGGGAGAGCATGCCACTCCATGAAATTGGGAAGCCCTGTGCATGTGTAGATCCTAAACAAATGCTGAATGGACAGCCCACCAAGGTGTGTGGCCAACCTTGGCTTATGGCAGGGGTCACCAAACGTTTTCAGCAGGGGGCCGGTCCACTGTCCCTCAGACCTTGTGGGGGGCCGGACTATATTTTGGGGGGGGGGGAAATGAACAAATTCCTATGCCCCACAAATAACTCAGAGATGCATTTTAAATAACAGCACACATTCTAATCATGTAAAAACACCAGGCAGGCCCCACAAACAACCCAGAGATGCATTTTAAATAAAAGGACACATTCTGCTCATGTAAAAATATGCTGATTCCCAGACCATCTGCGGGCCAGATTGAAAAGGCAATTGGGTGGCCCCCGGGCCTTAGTTTGGGAACCCCTGGCTTATGGTGCATGGCACTGGGCAAAACCTGTTTGCTCATACAGTCACTGAATGCAACAGTGAAGACTGGGGACAAATAAAATATAAGTCCTTCACACAGTGAAACTATGGCACTTGCTCCCACAGAAGTCAGGGGTGGCCACTGAAATGGATGGCTTTAACACAGGGGTAGGCAACCTAAGGCCCGTGGGCCGGATGCATAGCTGCCAAGTTTTCCCTTTTCTCGCGAGGAAGCCTATTCAGCATAAGGGAAAATCCCTTTAAAAAGGGGATAACTTGGCAGCTATGGCCGGATGCGGCCCAATCGCATTCTCAATCTGGCCCACGGATGGTCCAGGAATCAGTGTGTTTTTACATGAGTAGAATGTGTCCTTTTATTTAAAATGCATCTCTGGGTTATTTGTGGGGCCTGCCTAGTGTTTTTACATGAGTAGAATGTGTGCTTTTATTTAAAATGCATCTCTGGGTTATTTGTGGGGCATAGGAATTAGTTCATTTTTTTTTTTCAAAATATAGTCCGGCCCACCACATGGTCTGAGGGACAGTGGACCGGCCCAAAGCTGAAAAAGGTTGCTGACCCCTGCTTTAACAGACGGACTGGACTAATTCATGGAGGAAGAGAAGTCTATCGCTGGTTACTAATCCCAATGCCTATGCTCTGCACCCACGATTAGAGGGGGTATGATTGGCCACTGTGAGAACAGGATGTTGAACTAGATGGGGTCCCCTTTGGCCTGATCCAGGAGGCTGCTCTAATGTTCTTCTGATCCTACAGAAATCTTAACCAGCATCTCCCTCCTGCAGCTTCTGAGGTTTCAGCAGGCACCACCCTTCACATGCTTTTGGCATTTCTTTGCTGCCATAAGGCCTGGAAGCTATAACCTTGGAGTCTTGAGAAGATGAACTCTGCAGCCCAAAGGGTTGGGACCCAGGTAGCAGTTTCGCCCTGCGGCATTGGAATAAGAAGGGACGGTACAAGCTTTGGGGAAAGAGAAATGTTCTTAAAAGCGCTGAGTCTACCAAGTCCACAACAGGCAGCAAGATTGCAAGTAAGTCTGGCTTGGCATGTCCAGCATCCACTGTCACATGTGGTGGTGGTGGTGGGAATCTCTTCCCACCCCTCCCTCCCGTGGAGGGTTCAGGGTCTATTAGCAGAGCCAAAGTTACCTGGAGCTCATATGGCCATGCTGGGGGCTGATGGAAATTGCAGTTTGAAGCATCCGGAGGGCATAAAGTCAGTTTTCTAAAAATGGTTGAGAAAGAAGACCAGCAATGTTTATTTTAGCAAACGCACCTAAAACAGATACCTTTTTGGACAGCTGGCAACTTCTTTCTCTTTCCACATTGCACAGGAGCAATGCAAATGAGCTGCAGAATCCTTCCTTCCAAGCTTCTGGTGTCTTCTGGGAAGGGGGGGGGGCTCACACCTGTCCTCAGAAGCATGACTCATCCATGTAGCCTTTGCCACATGTCTGAGTCACTCACGCAAGAAAAGCCACCTTCAGAAAGCTGGGGCCTTCACAGGTGAAAATGGTCCACAGAAGGAGGAGGAGTGTTGGGTGGAGGGGGGGGCATCTTTTGCAGTGGGTGGGCAGCACTACACCTACTCTGGTCTTTTGTCAGGAATACAAGGGTATAAAAGCTCAGAATCCTTTGGTGGGTGAGCGAGTCAATGTCAGTATTAAAATATTCCATCTGGGTTTATGACCCTGTTTTGCAGCATTTTGCAAAACACAGATAGCATGAGACGGATTGAGGGAATGGTGTGACCTTTCTTGACAGTGACAAGTTTCCAATAAAAAAAGAGAGACAGAGAGAGAGGACTCGCACAAAGAAGTTTCATTGCACCGCTTGGTGCTAGTTCAGAACAGATTTCGATTACACACACACACACACACACACACACACACACACACACACACACCATCCCACCATATATCAATCCCGGCTTTGACGCCATTTAAACATATGTTTGATTCCCCAAATGGATTTTCGAAAGATGTCACAACAGATCAGGTGTTTCAGCACCATTAGAGGTAAACATTGCAGAAGCCATGCTCTGTAGCTTCCGCATATTGCAGAGCCGAACCCTTTTCTTATACCCAAATGCACACACGTGTCTCCTCTACAGCAAGGGTGGCAAACCTCCGACCCAGGGGCTGAATGCAGCCCTCTGGGCCTGCCTTACAACATGCATTTCACCTGGAAACAGCTCCCTGCAACACAACCATTTGTGCAGGTGGAGGTAGGGAGCAAGAAGGCAAAGCAACAAAGACAGGGGTTGGGTGAATCCTGTGCTACGACCCTCACTTCCTTTCTGCTTCCTCCAAAACCAGCTGAGATGGGAGCAGCTGCCAAACGGTTCAGGCTCCAAGCATGCTGTGGGTAGCCCATTCCCACTGCTCCATTCAACTGTCCTTCAGTGAGGTTCAGATCCGAATCACTCATCGTTATGCATCGATCCCCATACCCTGGGCTATTATTGGGCTTCGCTATGTTATCCTTTGATCTGACGCCTTTTAAATTAAATTGAAATTGACCGAGCCTTCTTGGCATTGACTTCAATAGTTGGGCTATTTTTAAGAAGGCTGAACACGGCCGAATTAGTACTGCACGTTCAGCTGTCAATATAAAAGCTTACAATGAAAAATAAGGAGGGTGGGAGTTGAGGGATTTGGGAAACTAATGATCCAGGCAGCTCAGAGGCCAGGAGAAGATAGGAAGTGAGGAATGGGTGACCAAGGATCGTCGACCCCTCCAAAAAAAACCCCAGCACAGCACTCCCTTGGTGCTCCAGAAAAATTCCTAAGCAGGGCAGGAAAGTAAGTGGAAGAGGGGGCATTTTAAAGTGGAGAGAGACATATGAGCAGGACGCAGGTAGTGCCTCTTGGGCTTGCCAATCAGAAAGTCAGCAGTTGAAATCTGCACAATGGGGTGAGCTCCCATTGCTCTGTCCCAGCTTCTGCCAACCTAGCAGTTCGAAAGCACACCAGTGCAAGTAGATAAAGAGGTACCACAGTGGCTGGAAGGTAAACGGCATTTCCATGTGCTCTGGCTTCTGTCATGGTGTTCCGTTGCGCCAAAAGCAGTTTAGACATGCTGGCCACATGACCTGGAAAGCCGTCTGTGGACATATGCTGGCTCCCTCGGCCTGAAGCGAGATGAGCACCACACCCCATAGTCGCCTTTGACTAGATTTAACTGTCCAGGGGTCCTTTTCCTTTCGGACACTGAGCCATGCTAGAGCCACTGTGGCATCAGTTCTGAGGCTGGTGGGGCCAGGATCTCAACAATTCATTGAGATCCCTTGCTGGTCTCGCTAAGCAGCTAAGTTGGCACAAGCTCCTCCTCTATGCCAGTTCAGCACAAAAACATTTTGGGGCCCAAAGTGGGCAATCCAAACAGCACAGCTCCAAATATTTGTAAGCACTTTGTCTGGGTCCCTTTCAACTGGCAGTTACATCCCTGCCATCTGCAGTAGGGTAGCACATCATCTTTCCTGATGCCCAGAAGCTAAAGACTGTGAAATAAGCAGAGAGCACTTCAGCCAGCCAGGCAGCTACTCCAGGGATGAAGCCCCTGCCACTCCAGAGGCCTGGTCAGCCTGCATAAGACTTCAGGCAGCTCTAGTTTCTTCCTATAGGACTGCAGGGCCTCTAGAGCTGTCCAAGGTGCTGGTCCTCTCTGCTTCCATTTGGGCACTGCCTGCTTCCCTTGTGAGCCTCAAGCTGCCCTGGATCTACCAGGGCATCCCAACACTCCACCCAAAATATTTTGGCCCTACTCTCTGTCACACTGACATTGGAATCCAACAACATCTTCAGGGCCACAAGTTCCCCACCCCTCTTCTAAAGTCCCCCCTGGCCACAAGGCGAGAGGGAAAGCATGACCAAGGCCTTCTCTGCATATGCCTTGGAACAAAAGGCTTGCCACCACCGTGTTTCCCCCTTTTTAAGGCGTAGTCATAAAATAAGCCATAGCAGCATTTCTAAGCATTTGAGAAATATAAACCGTACCCGGAAAATAAGCCATAGTGATAGTCGCTGTGCAGAAGAGAGCACTGAGCTCCCCGAGTCAGCAGCAGCAACGCCGGCCGCAGCAGTGTTTGCTGAGTCCTTTCTTGCTTTTGGGACTTGGTTACTGTGCTGGCTTGGGATGGTGTGTGTGCAATTGCTGTTGCTGCTTCGTGTTTTTCAGCTGGATTCTCTGGGTTCTAAGCACTTTCCCCCGTTTGTTTGCGAAGCAGCACTCGGGCTGCAGGAGGCTGCAGTTGATCGCTATCTCCTTTTCCATTTCTTTTGTCTTTGAGCACCCGGCCCCGCCCCCTCTCCCCTTCGTGGAATGAAGAACGGAGTTTTAGCAGCATTTCCTCATTATAAAAAAAAGGTCAGGAACTTTTACTTTAACCTCAAAAATGGGATATTTCCTCTCTCTAAAAACAACTCTGACCTGAACACCAATAAAACAGGGGTAGATCACCTCCAGTTTATAAATCCGCAAGTAGATCGCAGTCTCCTGGAAGTTGGGCTCTATACTTTGGCTGATTGCAAGCCTTTGCATCTTTAAAAAACAAAAACCATGCGCCTCTCAGTCTTAATTTTCCTTTACTTCATCCCCCTATACCCTCCTCCAACCATTGCCTCCTTCCATTCCTTACCCCCCTCCCTCTCTCCCCACTTCCCTCACTCCTGTGCGATCTCATTTAGTCATATACTTGCTTTTTCTGTTGTGTTGTCTATTTTATATTTAATATTATTACCCTTTATGATGTTATTTTTTCCCTTGCGATAATTATTTATTTTTTATCTTTAACTAACTTTCCTTTCCATATTTTTCCATATATAACTCAACACTTTCCCATTCCTTCTTAACTCTTTGGATAGAGTGCCCCCCCATTATTGTTGTTGATTTTACAGTTCCTGGATTTTTTATGGAACCGAACAGCTCGGGTGCTTCAGAATGTGCCTTCTGTTGCTACAGGGCTATGGGGCTTCACTATTTGACCCCCCCCCCCAGGTTGGGATTTTTAAAGTAGTTCTGTGGGTCCCAGGGCGCAGAATCACCCCCGATCCTTTCCTTTGTCTAAACAGACCTCTTCCCCCCTGACTTTGGAAGGCTGTGCTTCAAGGGTGATACCAGGGGTTTTTTTAAGACCTGCGCCTCTTAAGGATTGTTACGGTCCATAACTTCCATTGCTTTCTAAAGGGTTGGGGGTTTAAAGCACTGCCACCCCCCACCCCACCCTGCAGGCGCTCGGAACTGGCAGCGCCAACAACACGCCCAGCAGCGCGCAGAAGAGAGCACTGAGCGTCCTGAGCCAGTGGGTCCCAGTTGTACCAGCACTTTTTTAAAAAAAGACACCCCCTGAAAATAAGCCACTGTGTGTTTTTTTGAGGGGAAAAAGTTATAAGACGGTGTCTTAAAAAAGGGGAAACACGGCATCTCTGTGGTTGCTGCAAGGTGCAGCTTGAGCTTTTATCACATAGTTGGGCTTCTGTGACAGTTTACGCAGCACACAAGCAATCCTGGAGGAGCTCTCGAGAAGAGCCTGAAGCCAACACTACAGCGGCATTGTTGCCCCTGCACCCATTAGAGGTATATTGCATCTTGGCAAGGAGGCTGTGTTTCACAAGCATGGCAACAGCTGTTTATTGAGTAGCCCTTCTCGTATGAAAGTTCTGGTCCTTCCCAAGCTACCTCAAGGAAGAGCCACTGTGGTGCAGTGGTTAGAGTGTTGCAATAAGATAAAGGTAAAGGGACCCCTGACCCTAATGGGTGCAGTCCAGAGTGTTGCAATAGAACCTGCCAAACCAAAGTTCAGATTCTCACTCGCTCACAAAGTTCACTGGGTGACGTTGGGCCAGGCACTGGCTCTTTCAGCCTAATCTACCTCGTAGGGTTGTTGTGTGGATTAAATGAGAAGGCAGAGAACCATAAGTGCCACCTTGAGCTCTTTGGATTAAAAAAAAGGTGGGGTGCCATAAATTGAATAAATAACCTTTGAAATGCCAACATTGTTTTGGTCGCACATGCTTTTGGGGGCCTCGCATGCTTATTCAGTTTTCTACTTGGAAGCACCATCAGAATCATATACGCAAAGATATTTGCCGATTTATCTTCCTTCAATCCCACCATGAGAGACCATCATGACTGCGTGGGAAAGACTGGGAAAACACCTCCCCAGTGGTGGAGTCAGCACCCAAGACCCCCCCACGAGAAAAGCAACTCTTTTGCTTCCTCCTTGGTCGCTTGTTCGGTTATCCCTCATGCTCATCAGCCTTGGAAACAAACCTCTTCTCTGTTTGTTAGCTGCATATGCTCAGGTTGTTGTTGTTTTCCCCGGGCAAAATATTCAGGCTACCTCCATGCAATTATTTTTTAAACGACCAAACACAAAGAGTCCTGATTAATGTGAACCCTTAACTTGATATGGTCCTGGTGGACATTTTCATATCCATCGAAAAAGAGAGAGGGAAAACACCTGTGCTTTATAACCATGGCCAGTTCATTATTTGTTTGTTTTTGTTTGCTTGCTTTTAATGAGGGAAAGAGCACAGGAGGCTGCTTTGGGCTTGTTAAATTAAAAGCTGAAGGCATCTGAATATTTATGTCACAAGTTGATGAACTGCAAGAAATCCCCAAAGAGAATCGCCCTGTGTCCCTTAATGTATGATGAAATGTTCCCCTCCTCCTCCTCCTCCTCCTCCTCCTCCTCCTCCTCCTCCTCCTCCTCCTCCTCCTCCTCCTCTTCTCTCTCTCTCTTTTTAAATAATCATCTTGTTTTACCTGCCTCCATTTAAAGTATATCAATTAAAAATGCATAACCTCTTAATGTATATATGACAAAGATTACCGGCAAGGTTATTTCACCGCCCGCAGTAACTCCAGCCTAACCTCATTTTCTGTATCAGTGGGGTAGAACAAGTCTAAAATTGAACCATTTTATTTTGTTCTCTGAGCTGCACCCTACAGCTACGTGTCATTTTATTTAAGGTGTGTGTATGTGGGAGAGAGAGAGAGAGAGAGAGAACCCACAGGATTTCACCTGTTACATGGCAGTAATGAAAAGCAAGCTGAAAATAAAAGAATTCCCCACGCACCAATCACCGACTTTCCCAACCATTCCTGCGGACTGCGCACCCAAATTAGCAACAGGCCGGACCGCAAGGACAGATATGTCACATTTATACCTAGAAAGTGTGTTACCTGGTTGATTGACCTTCTGGGACTTCATATACCAGAGTAAAATTGGTTTCTCAGATTACAGGGAGTTGCACTCTGACTGCTGCAATAGCTGCTTGTTCACTCGCTCGCTCTCATGCACACACACAAGAGCCCTGCTGCATCAGGCGAAAGGGAGCTCATCTAGGCCAGAGTCCTGTTCTTACTGCGGGCAGCCAGATGCCCATTGGAAACCCGCAAGCAAGATTCAAGCAGCAGAGCACTCTCCCCTTGTGCAGTTTCCAGCAATTTGTAATCAGAAGTATTACTGCTTCCAAGCCTGAAGGCAAAGCACTGATAGCCTTCTCTTCCTTACTGGTCTCCACCCGTCAATCAGCCGGGACATTGAGGTCCAGCTCCGGGGGGGCCTTGCTGGTGGTTCCCTCACTGCAAGAAGTATGGTTACAGGGAACCGGGCAGAGGGCCTTCGTGTTGATGGTGCCCTATGGAACGACCTCCCAGCAGATGTCAAGGAGATATCTAACTACCCAAACTTTAGAAGACATCTGAAGTCCTGTATTGGGAAGTTTTTAATGTTTCATGTTTTATTATGTTTTTATATGCATCGGAAGCCGCCCAGAGTGACTGGAGGACCCGGTCAGATGAGTGGGATACAAATATATTATCATCATCATTGCCTCCAGTGGAAGTGAGTTCCATAGTTTAACTATGTGTGAAGAAGTACTTTCTTTGACCTGTTCTGAATCTTCCAGCGTTCAGCTTCCTTGAATTTCCAAGAGGTCTAGTGCTATGAGAAGGGAAGGAACAACTTTCCTCTATCCACTTTCATGCAAAGTTTTCTAAAGCTCCATCATGTCATCTCTTACTCACCTTTTCTTTAAACTAAAAAGTCCCAAATGTTCCCCCTTCCTTCCTAGGGAAGTGGCCTCACCCGCTTGATGATTTTGGCTGCCCTTTATGTGTGTGGATAGACATCATACAAATAAATTGATGGTGGTATCTGCTTCTCTTTCCCCATCCTGTTTCCCTGTGACTATTAGCAACAAATAAGTTGTCTCATATGCAGTCAGACCATTGCTCTATCTATCATATTGCCTCTTTCTCAACTTTTCTCTAAACTAACATGTCCCAAAAGCTGCAACCTGCAAATGTTGAACAGAAAGAGGCAGTAATGCTTCTTGAATACCAGTTGCTGGAAACCACAAGAAGGGAAACCAAGCCTTATGAGGAGCAGTTGAAGGAGCTGTGTATGCTTAGCCTGGAAAAGAGGAGAGTGAGAGAAGATATGATAGCCATCTTTAAATATCTCAAGGGCTGCCACATGGAAGAGAGAACAAGCTTGTTTTCTCCTGCTCTGGAGGGTAGGACTCAAACCAATGGCTTCCAAGTTACATGAAAGGAGATTCCAGCTAAACATCAGGAATAACTTGTTGACGGTAAGAGCTGTTTGACAGTAGAAGGATCTCCCTCAGGAGGTTGTGGGCTCTCCTTCCTTGGAGGTTTTTAAGCAGAGGTTGGATGGCCATCTGTCATGGATGCTTTAGCTGAGATTCCTGCATTGCAAGGGGTTGGACTAGATGACTCTCAGGGTCCCTTCCAACTCTACAATTGTATGATTCTATGTGCTAAAACACCCTTATCCCAGTTCAGCCCACAAGTTTTAACATTGAATCTATTGGCATAGCCATAGACTTTTATTTCAGCGGATTGGCACCACAGTCTCTCTTTGAAGTTACTTCAGCCTACAGCCTAAGTTGGCCATTTTAAGGTCCATGGCAAAGCACCATTGGCAGTCAATTTTCCTCTGGCCTCACTTTCTACAATCCCTCCACACACACACACACACAAAAAAAAAACTCAGGTAACACTCCATGCATCTGATGAAGGGGACTGCTGCCCACAAATGTTTATGCCTTCATAAATTCCCTAGTCATTTCAAGTGCCACAAGATCCTTTGATCTTTTTGCTGCAAGACACAAGCATGGCTAACTCTTTGGACGTTGTCAAGTCTAAAATCTATCCAGCCATCCCTCCTTGCCACATAATTAGCAAAGCTATTAATCAAAAGGCAGAGGAAAATGTAGCTGCTGTACATCAGATTGGAAAACAATTAACTTGGAAATAGGTGTGCAAAGCTTAAATTGCAAAGTTCTCTGTTTTCCTCCTTAACAGACTTTGGGGATTTGTTGTTTGCCCAGCAGTGTTCAGACTTGGAGGCCGAAGGGGGTGGGCAGGCTCAGAAAAAGATCTCAATTATAGCTAAGCAGCCATTGCTTGGAGCCTCCCTCAAAATGAAAACAAAAGGAAGGGAAGCCCACATTTGAGATTTAAATGAATTAACTAAAAAAAAAATCTTCATTTGAAACAGTGATATTACGAACTTCACCAAGTTTATGATTCAATTACTGAAGCCTCGAGAGTGGGCGGGGGGGGGGAGAGAAAGGCCAGTCAATTTGTCACATGGCTTTGACAGGTGCTTTGGTTTAAAAATAAAACTGCTGATTTCGGCTTTCTCCCCAGCCCGCCCGCCCCCCCACAGCCCCTTGCCCCAGCAGCCACTGCAGAGTTTGCCTCACAACCAGCCCCTCCACGAAAGAGACAGGAAGCAGAGATGGTGGCTGCTTTTACAGATCAGGATGGAAGAAGCCCAAGGAAGAACTGGAGAATCCCTGAAGGGAAAGTCCCTGGCCCAAGGAGGGAACGGCTCTGGCATAGCAGAAACTGCTCCCCCCCCCCACTCTTTCTCTCCATTCAGTTATATGCAATTCAGACACACTTTCCACCAAGCATCTGTAAGTTGGGAGGGTAGCAAAATCCCTGCTTGGCCCTGGCTCACACCATGAGCAAGGAGACTTCCCTTGCACAAACAAACAGGAAATAAAGAGCACAAACAAATAAATAAATAGCAAATAATGAGCATACAAATAGTAAATAAATACAGTAGTACCTCTGGTTGCGAACTTAATTCGTTCCGGAGGTCTGTTCTTAACCTGAAACAGCTCTAAACCTGAGGTACCACTAATGGGGACTGCTGCGCCTCTGGCACACGATTCCTGTTCTCATCCTGAGGTAAAGTTCTCAACCCGAGGTACTACTTCCAGGTTAGCAGAGTCTGTAACCCGAAGTGTTTGTAACCCGAAGTGTTTGTAACCCAAGGTACCACTGTAGTACAAACCAAGGAGAAAACCCTTCACAAATCCAAAGTGGAATCCCTAAGATGGCACCTTGTACGCCTCCTTCCGGCAATTCCTGCAGCCAAGCTGGTGTCAAATGTATTGCTCTGTTTTCCTTTGGACGACATCAGCAAGGCCAAGATGGGGCTCTTGTTGTGTGGGCAGCCCAAGACTTCCACACACACTGCGCCCAGGCTTGTGCCCCGGGGAGGTCACTTCAGTGTTGTTAACACAATGGTTTGACTTCACCCCAGGAGACACACTCCATTGTCTCTTGAGACAGATGGATGCCAACTACAGTACAAACTATTGTGAATGAATAGTAAATAATTTGGAAACGAATAGTGCAAACTATTGCAAGCCTTGTAAATAAATAGTACAAATGTGGGCAGAGTGGGTGCTTGTGTCAAGGGACAGGTAGGTGGGTGGGTGGACCTCAAAAGAGACTGGCACCTTGAACCGCCCTCCACCTCAGTCTGGCCAGATACTTCAATGGGCTACACAAGAACAACCAACAAGCTTAACAAAGAACAGGTTGGAACAAGTGTGTAGCAAGTCACAGGGGATGTCTGCATTCCGCTCCTTCAAAGCACAGAATTAGCATGTTGCAACCAACATTTCCAAAAGTAGAGGATATCAGAAGTGACACAGAACCATGGACCCATAGAGATATCCCCTGAAGAAGTTGTTGCCACCAGAAGCATCAGTAAGGGCTTGGTTCAGAATATTTTGCACTCGGACCCAGATCTCCTGCCCCTCCCATTTTCAAAGCTTAAAAAGCTTTTTCAAAAAATGCTCATATTTGCAACCATACATTTGCAGCACATTAATACATTAAATATTGAAACTCAGTATATGTCAAGTTTCTTTTTATTTTCCAGGAACAGGTAAGCTCTATTAGAATGTTCAAACAGTAAAATGTTGTTATGACTTTCTCTTCTTTTCCTTTACAGGTAAGGCATGAGTTGCATGTGAATGGGTCAGAGGCATGGTCTTGGCCAACATGCATGGTTGCAATTCTCACCCTATTTTTTTTTCTTTATTTGTGGTCACATTTTTAAAATAAAGCCAGGGCTATTGAGACCCCATCAACAAGCAACTTAATTTGCCCAGAGGGAAATTCTGTTTGCACCCCATAGACTACACACAGTAAGCCCTGACAGCAAGAGGCACAATTTGTTTTCCCCCTGTAAAAGTCAGTCTAAATTTACATCTGCCTTAGCATATGCAAATGTTATGCAAATGTGTGCCATGGGCCTGTGCCCAGTCTTTTTAAGCACCTAGCTAGCAACACTCCTGGTTACTACACTCAAGAAAGAGAGGGAAATGAGCTCTCTTTGCATCTCCAGATATTTCAGCAATTTATACAGTGCTAGAAGTCCAGTCTCCTCTAACAACATTGACCTCAATGTCAACTGGAGAATCACTACATGCTAACATTTAGTTTTACAATGTATATATATGTCACTTGGAAAGGTGACACACACACACACACACACAGGCATACTTCGGGTGGGGGGATAAAACCCTAAATGGGTCAAGTATCATTGAGAGTTTCCAATAATGGCTGAACAATTTCAAGGAGCACCAGAAAAATTCGAGAGGAGGAGTCACAGATTTCCACGGACTCTGAACCAATTTTTGCACTTCTATAAAGTTAGGCAAAATGTTTCCCAGAAGTATTTATGTATACAAAAAAAAAAGTTTCCTAAATCATCTGGGGAAGGAAACAAGGGCAAAGAAAAATCACTTCCAGCTGCAATCTTTGTTGGGTCATTTAAAATGTGCCTGCAGGGTAATCCCAGCAGGTTGGGGGGGATCTGCATGTTATTTGACAACATCCACAGGAGGGGAGTAAAGAACCTAATCACTCTGCTCAGATAACAAGAGCGGATTTAGGCAGGGAGGTGGGAGGCAGATTTGGAAAGAACAGCATCAAGAAAACTTGGGTTAAGCCAACCTGAAGCAGAGGGGTGGGGGAATCGGAGGGGGGCAACTTCACAGTGCTGCAAACTCAAGGCTGCAGAGGGGCAACTTCAACCCAGAAAACTCGCAAGGAAGGATGTCTGAGTGCTGCTTATCATTTCCCATGGCAGACCAGTGCTCACCAGAGTAAAGGCGGGCAGTGTGACTGGGAATGTCCACCCCCAGCCAAGGTCATGCCAAGGCTTGGGAGGTCTTGGGAGGTTTAAGGGTGGTGCAGAAGGCTGAATTGACAGCACTGACTGGTGCAGTGGTAGAGGAATCTTAGGTATGGGGCGCCCCGAGACCTTTTGGCCCCAGAACACTCCGCTCTCTGGACCTGCTTCAGACCCTGAGCACCTTTGCCTGGCTGGAATATGTCCTTGAACTGTGAATACGCCTCTTGCTTTTCTAGGTGAAGGATACCAAAGGGTGTGAGCGGGTGCCTACTGTGCAAAAGTAAATTTTAAATTCACTGCTCCACCCACTTTTTTTCCTACGGCCCCACCCACCCACCACCGGCCTTATGAACCTCACCCAGAAGGGAACGTGGCATTCCGGCCAAATAAGGTTTCCCCATTGCCAGCCCAGAGAAGCGTAAGGTTTGAAACTGCCAGGCCTCAAGCTGGTTGCCTTTGGATCGTACTGCAGTTGCTCACATGTGCCAAGCCAAGATGCAGCAACCGAATGGTTCTCTCCTTTCATATTTGCCTATGCCCTATGGGATCCTCCAGAACCCAAGAAGAGCCAGTGTGGTGTAGTGGTTGGAGTGCCGGACTAAGACATGGGAGACCAGGGTTCAAATCCCTACTCAGTCATGAAACTCGCTGGGTGACCTTGGGCCAATCACGCTGCCTCTCAGCCTAACCTACCTCACAGGGTTGCTGTGGGGATTAAAGGAGGAAAGAACCAAGTGCACCACCTTGAGCTCCTTGGAAAAAAATGCAAGGCTATGCTCCTTTAGTCCAGCATCTTGTTTTGCACAGTGGTCAGCCAGTTGCTGCACAGGAAAGCCCCCAAGCAGGACCTGAGTGCAATAGCACTCTCCCCTCTTGCCTCCCCCAGCAAGTGGTATTTATGACAAACTGCCTCCAACACTAAGGGACACGGGTGGCGCTGTGGTCTAAACCACAGAGCCGAGGGCTTATCGATCAGAAGGTCGGCGGTTCGAATCTCCGCGACGGGGTGAGCTCCCGTTCTTCGGTCCCAGCTCCTGCCCACCTACCGGTAGCAGTTTGAAAGCACATCAAAGTGCAAGTAGATAAATAGGTACCGCTCCGGCAGGAAGGTAAACAGCATTTCCATGCGCTGCTCTGGTTCACCAGAAGCAGCTTAGTCATGCTGGCCACATGACCCGGAAGCTGTCTGCAGACAAATGCCAGCTCTCTCGGCCTATAGAGCGAGATGAGTGCCACAACTCCAGTCATCTGGGACTGGACCTAATGGTCAGGGGTACCTTTACCTCCAACACTGGGAGGTACAACTTAGCCATTCTATGTGGACTGAATAGCCCAGTCCTAAAACCCAGTGTGTTGTTCCCTCCCTGCGCAAACCTTCCTGCTGGGGCTGATGGGAGTTGTAGTCTGAAGCACCTAGAAGTCACCAAACTGGGGGAAGCTGCTTTGGAAGAAACTTTCTGAACATTTGAGCTTCTCATGAAGGCCTGTGGAGCTCAGTTTACAGCTGGCCAATTCACCCAATCCAGCCATGAACTGCATGTAATTAATGCATGTCCAGCGAAGTATTGGAGTAATCCAAGATGGTTTGAGTGCCTGATCAATCATCTTTCGGCAGAGAAGAGAAAAACAGCAGTACTTCTTTTTTTTCTCAGGCAATATCCAGAGCCCGAGCACTTTGCAACTTCAACAGCAAATGCAATAAATGCTGAAGAGAGATTTTGCCTTCAGTAATGAATCTAAAACCGCTGCTATATAGGGAATATTTGGAATTCTCCTATGAGCATGACAAATCATTGAAATCCTTAAGTATTCTCTGCAGAGCAACTCTAAACCTTCCAGACAAAACGTGCCATTTTCTGGAGGCCAGCAAGGCCATGTGGTGCTGATGTGTCTGGGTTGGGCATACCTAAGAGATTGCCTCCTTCCCTTTATCCCATTGTGGTACCTCAAAGGCACTGGGAATTCCTGAGTGCTTCATCCATATGGTGAACACGAGCAGAGAAAAGGTTCAGAGAGGTGTTTCTGATGGCTACTACAACTCTGAAGCCTCCTTCCCACCTGCAGACTTCCCCCCCCCAAAAAAACCAAGCTGGATGAAGAGCTTGTACCATAGGGCTGCAGTTCTACGTTTATTCATTGGCTAGAAAAGGTATTGCTGATTAACTGGATTTAAAAAACAACAACAACAATGAAGAAGGCAAAGAGTGTGTGCTAACTTAGAAGAGCCATCCCCTTTCCTCTACAGAAATGACCCTTCTAAGATGGTACAGTGGTGCCTTGCTAGACGAATTTAATTCGTTCCACGGGTCTTTTCTTATAACAAAAAATTCGTCTAGCGAATCCCATAGGAATGCATTGAATTTTTTTCTGAATTTTTTTTTTGCCCATAAGAACGCATTAATTGAATTTCAATGCATTCCTGTGGGAAACCGCGATTCGCTAGATGAATTTTTCGTAAAACGAATTTGTCTAGCGAGGCAACCTCCGCTAGAAAAAAACCTTTCGTTAAGCGGAAATTACGTCTTACAGGGCGTTCGTTAAGCGAGGCACCACTGTACCTGCGGAGGCAGACAACTAGACCCCCTAAACACAAAGTAAGTTTTGTGGGGGGTTTTGCCCTCCTTCTTGCAGAATTCTTGTTTCATTCAAAAGCAAAATGCGTGCAGATTCCAAATCACTTAATCATCATATAAGCAGCCGGCTAAGATTTCATCCATCAGATGACTGTCCTGATTACATGTTTTCTTTCCCTTTAGTTTGGCAAGGAGGGGGGGGGGATTTTCACCCGCCGTCTTGTTCTCCCTTATTTTAAGCTTTTTGTATCAGCAGCATAAGAAGCTTCTGGGGTTTCATGTGAAGGATCCCTAGCCTGTGAGCTGGATCCAGACTGAGTTATTACTTGAATTTAGGTCTCGTTGAAATCAATGGGACTAGCTTGGCATGCCATTCCTTTCGATGGGAACGAAGTTCAACCTGCTGGAGTCAACATAGTGTATATTAAAACTGGGAATTGGGGGAGTGCACAACTTCAAGGAATTATAAATCTGTATACACTAAAGGCTGTGAGAGTGTCCGTCAGTAGATCACCACTCAAACTGGAGGTGAAGGTGGTTTGGCATTTCATCTCCACATTCCAGATGCCAGAAAGGGCCACTTTCCATTAGGAACCATGGCCCTCAGCAGAACATGATGGTCCATGGGGTGGGCAACAGATGGGAGAGACAGAAGGAAGGGAATGAGACCTACCGGTACAGGCATGATTTCATGCATTGCCATTTCACAGGTGGGTCATGCCCCAATTCAAATGGATCTTGTCCATGGCTCCATCGCCAGGGGAGAGATGGGGAAACAAAAGGCCCAGGAGCAAAATGAAGTAATTTACTGCTCTCTCCCTGGCCCTCAGGACTTTTCTCAGGCCACACCCATACTTTGAGCCCACCTTGAGCAGTTTCACCTGGGTGAGGTATGTCCTTGCTCTAAAAACCCTTCTTGCTTGCCATGATCTTTATTTACTTAACAAAAGTAATATACTACTTGATGGTAGCAGAACCTCTTGAGCAGTTTACTAGAATATTAAAATATTTTTTTAAAAAAAACATTTTAAAATAATTAAAAGGGATTAAAGCATCTGTGTTTCTAAATGGAGGATAGATAGGAGTGTGTGTGTGTACCTAGAAATTGGCCCCCCTGTACAAAAATAAAATTTGCAATCGCTGTTCTGCCCACTTTTCTCTCTGGCCCCATCCACCATTGCAATGGGACTCGCAGGAAGCAAACGCAGCCTTCGGGGCTGAAAAGTCCACACACACACACACACACACACACACACACATACACATACCCCAGCCCTGTTCCTTGGGAAGAGAGGGAAAGATGAACGTTTGCTTTTAAAAAGTGGGTTCCCTGTGGCAAGTTAAGGCAGAGGTGGGGAGCCATCAGCTTCAGCCACCATGTGTCACGGCACTGCCAGAGCGAACAATTGACTCTTTATTGTCAAAAGTACTCTTACAACTTAGGAAAAGGCATGCCCACCGACTACTCCTAGGTGTGCATCCGATGAGGCAGTTGTTGCAACAGAGGCCCTGCCCCTGACCTCGGCTTATATACCTCCCCCACCCAAGCTGTGCCTCCATGCAACCTGTTTCTACTCCTGCGGCTCCAATCCTCACCTGTTCCTGGAAGACAGTGGAGCAGGAGAGGTGGAGAGGTGAAAGTCATTGACTCTACGCCAGCCTGATCTCTCTCTCTCTCTCCCCTTCTGCATCTGTTCTTCACTCTCCAATCCTGCAGGTTCTCCTGCCTCTGACTCTCATCTCCTGGCTGCTACAGGCTACCCCAGATCACTAATCGCTTCTTCCAAGTCAGCCTCAAGCCCCACTTCTCCTGGCACTGACCCATCGGCATCCAGTCATCACTGTTCAGCGTCCAGCCAGTACCTGACACCACGGCTCCAAACTCCAGTCGACCCCAGCCAATATGTCAAAGGGTCGGGTATGATGGGAGTCCAATCACATCTGGAGGGACGCAGGCTCCCCATTCCTGGCTTAAGGTTAAAAATGGGTTACAGGCTTTAAAAATCTGCAGATTATAATGATGGCATTAGGCTTCCCAGGAAGCCCAACATTTTGTCCATTGTTACCAAATATTTCTTATAGTGGATAGCCAAAGGATGTGTGTCAGGCAAATTCTAGAGTAGCCTTTGTCACTCTGGTGGCTTCCCAAGATGTTTTGGATTACAACAGCCCCATTTGACAACACCAAGCTAGCAGAGGCTGTTCTGGAGGGTGTTCTAACAGGCTTGGTCAGAACCCAGCATCTGCTAAAGGTGCACTTTGGATAAATGACTTCAGAAACTCCGGGGTCTGACACGGAGTGTCCATGGTAGATTCACAAAGGAAAAAGGATAGTAAGGACCAACTGAACACAGGAAGTTTGAAAACTCCAAGAGGATCAACTCTTTAAGGAGATACTGGGCAAGCTGAACGGGCCAAGAAATCCAGTTCGTCACTCTTTGCCCCAGTTCACAAATATACTACTAAATTGCCATATATAAGCCATCAGTTAAAATTATAGGAAGTGTGTAAATGCAAGCTGTCATTTCTATTAAAAACAGTAACCCTGCTTGGAATTTATTATATTCCAAGACACTTAAAACAGCTAGTCCAGCAAATAACATATTTCTATTCAGTTTCATTCTTTCTCTCTCTCCCTCCCTCTAATAATTTTCTTGTGGATTAAACTCAGGTTCAGCAGCAACCAAAAGCAAGTTAAACATTTCCTTTCTATTAACACATCTAAATCAGAAGATTAAAAACCTACTTTGCATTTTTACAGAAAGGAACAGTCAAATCAGCAAGGCGGCTGCTTAGTTTGTATTTAATGCCAAAGAGTTCTGATGTTGAGAGGTAATCAATTTAGGAAGGGAGGGGATTTCTTTAAACTCCTCAGAAGGTGGGGGAGAAAACCCTACATTTAAACAAAGCTTTTAATTATAATATCTCTCAAAGAACTCCTTCCAAAGCTGCCTTTCCTGCCAAGACTAATAGTCTCCCTATAAAGGCAGTTCTTGCCCTAGATTTCCTAGTCAAACATTTTCACACCATAGTGAGACTCTTAATATATGGTATACCAGTTTTGGACGTCAACCCTTTAATTCACAGGGGAGTTCTATAGGTAAAATTGTTATAATGGCTTATTATTCTACACCATAAATCAAATATATATTGTACAATCAGATGTTTGTTGAGACAATGATGCACCATGATTAAGGGATCAAGAGTAGGCAGTGATGTAATGCCCTTCCCCCTTTAGATTGGCACACACAATAACCAAGGTTGACATTAATGCAAATCATGGTTTGATAAACCAGCAGTTGAAACTATGGCACAGGCACTAAACCACACACAAACATGCAGGCTGCCAGAGAGATCACTCTCACTTTGCTCTTCCTAAACCTGTTGCTGCTGTGTGAGCTTTTGTGAGCTAGTAAGTTGTCCAAACCCAGGCTTATGGTTTGTTCCCTCTACTGAAATTACAAGCTGAAAAACCATGGTTACAGTTCATGGTTTGTCTGGAGGAACGCCAAAGCACCAGCCTGCATTCAGTCAACACACTAAGCCAAACCATGGGTCATAGTAGTGCAGCAGCACCAGAGGAGCACGTGTCCACTATTTCCTCCCTGGGAACCCATGCGTTCAAACTGTGCCATGGTATGGTTTAGTGTGTCAGCTGAACCGGGTTTGTGAGTCTAATGCTGGTTGCAAAACCCCGGCGATTAGTTACCTGCTTAATGTTAACCATGGAGCTTAAGGTTGCATTGAAGCATATCATAACCATGGCTAAGGCAGTGAGGGATATTTTTGCAGGGAAGGAGAAACCAGAGAGGGTGTATTACATGCCCACAGATCCTTGGAAACATTGCATACTGAAGTTCTATATCCAGTAAACATGGGAGGAAGGTTGAACTCATAGGATTTACCCCTGCCTAAATATATAAAGGATTGTTTTATCTTTGGCACAACTCCAAGTTCTGTATGGGGCCCTGTTCTTTTTCATTTTTATTTACAAAACGGAGTGTACCACCCAATTCTACAGCAGAGGCTCAGGAATTTAATGGATGTTTTAAAAGCTTATAATTATCAAATTATTAAATATTAAAACTGTTTGTGAATAATAGCAATGCAATTATTTATACCCTCATAGTGTTTCACAGCAGAAGCACAGAACTGAAGAAGTTCAATAGATGTGATCCATACTTTATCCTCGGGTTTTCAGATCATTTTTAAATTGAAGCTGAATAAATCTCAGGTCTAAATTATTGATCGTGCTTTAGATTGGGCAGTAATTTATCTGTGCCTTGACATAGTAGAGTTCCAGAAACGCAGGAGCATCAATTGATTTGCGCAACGTATTATAATAATAATACTTAGCATTTATATAGCAAGTTTTCATCTTCAAAGGCAGTCACACGCATCAATTAATGACTTTTAAGAGCCAGCGCTTCTGTAGGAAGAGAACAAGTTTGAAGCAATTTATTCCTTCCTCAGTTCACTGAAGTTTCTAGTTCTCATCAATACAGGATAATTTACAGAACTAATTTCCTTCAGTACTTATGTGCGAGTCTGTGATGCTGCCGATAACACAGAGTTAGAACCACTAAGATCAAGCAAACCCAGCACTGTCTACTAGAAGCAGCAGCTCTCCAAGGTTAAATCTGCCATCTCAGATCTTTCTGTCTGCATTTCCAGAGGATGGAAATTAGGCTCCTCGAAGTACAAAGCATATGCTCTACCACTACGTGAGGGCTCCTCTCACAGTTGCACTTTTGGTTCTACTTTTCAGTTCCGGATTCCACTGTAGCAACTCACGGATGGAGATAACCTTGCCACAATCATCCATGCCCTGGTAACATCCAGACTGAGGCAACAGCTGTCCCTTATACATGGGGCTGACTTTCAAAAGACCAAGGACAAGCTACAATCACCTCAAAAGCTAGATTTCTGTGTGGGACTGGCCATTCAAAACACAATGCATCCGTTTTAAAGTGGGCTACCTGTTTCAGGGCATAATTCAAAGTAGCTTTTAACCTTTGGATATGATGCAGGTATGTAAGATTATACATGCTTGGAGAAAGTGGATACAGAATTTTTTCCTCTCTCTCTCTCAAAATACTAGAACCTGGAGTCAATCAATGAAGCAAGTTGCTGGACAGACAAAAATAAAACTTCTTCACCCAGTTAAATTCTGGAATTTGCTTTGACCAGCGGTAGTTGAGGACCACCGACTTGGACGGATTTGTCTCAGGGCCATGGGTTCAAGCCTCACATTGGGCAAAAGATTCCTGCATTACAAGGGACTAAAAGACCCTCGTAATCCCTTCCAACTCTTCAATTCTATGAAAAGATTAGACCAATCCACTGAGGATAAGGCTGTCCATGGCTGTGCAGAACCTCCAGAGAAAGAGGTGGTATCTAATTGATGGGAATTACAAAAGGGAAGAGTCCTGCTTTGGGGGCTTCCCATTTGGGCATCTGGCTGGCCACTGTGAGAACTGGATGCTGGAGTAGATGGGCCCCCTTTGGCCTGAATCAGCTGCAAGGCTCTTCTGGTGTTCATCTCCTTTCCCCAAGGTAATTCCCAGGAAGAAGCCTATGCCAGAGAAGAGAGAAATTATATGGCTTTGCCAACACACAAAACACATCCAGCCTCGGTAAAATGAGCCATCATCCTGTCAGCCTCCGGTTACAAATGACAAGTATGACTCAAGTGTGAAACTAGATTCTGAAACTGCCTTTCTAATGTGGGTACAAGTTCTCCCCCACTTCCCACCACCCATAATAGTTAAACCTTCATTAGGATTTTTTTTTAAGAGGGGGGAAAAAAACCTCCAGCAATAAAGCTATTGCCATTTTAATTCCTCATTTGATTTTCGGTGTATTATGTTACTTCCTCCACATCAGATAATTAGAATTGTGAAAGAATGAGGAAATCAGCCTAACGAGCACGCTTTTTGAAATTGTTTATTGGATTTTTGCTTATATGGATATATCAAAAGGCCCCGTGAAACAAAAACAGTGAATTCGGAAGCAGTAGTAGTGAGAGAAGAGGAAGGCACCTCCTTTTGGTGCTGTTTGCTCTGGAGAAAAGCTCACTCTGGGCAGATCAGAGTTTCATCACCATTTCCCCACAGGAAGAGATGGTGAAAAAGGAACTGTTAGCAGGCTCCTTCCAAATAAAGCACAGGTAAACACAGGTGAGGCTGCTCCCTAACATTTTTCCTATCCATGGTCACCCCCGTCAACGTCCCCTACATATTTGTTTAAAACAAGTGGGACACCACTACAGAGAAGGCCCTTTCCTGAAGACAAGGGTCATCTCTAGAGGACCTCAGGCAACATTTTCAATGAATGTGCAGATTCGCGTGGGGTAGTTTACCAGTAATTCCTAAGCCCAACTGTGTGTGTCAGCCAATGCAATGAACCAGTGGGCAACCGAGTAGGGGAAGATGCCCAGTTGTTTACCCCCAACAGAGGCACCTACTTCGCCCCAACTCTGCATCATTCCACGTGTCACTGAGACCACAGTCCCCAGGCAGTACGCAAGATGGGGGCTGATTCTGCAAACTTCAGCTTCTGCTGTATCGGTCCTAAACCGATGCCTCTAGGAAAGGCATCCCCAAACTGTGGCCCTCCAGATGTTTTGGACTAGAAGTCCCATCTTCCCCGACCACTGGTCCTGTTAGCTAGGGATCATGGGAGTTGTAGGCCAAAACATCTGGAGGGCCACAGTTTGGGGATGCCTGCTCTAGGCCCTGAGGTTAGGGGAAAAAGCTCTTCCCTCTGTTCAGAATCTCTATATCAGTGGTCAGCAAAGTTTTCGTGGCTTGGGCCGGTTCACGGTCCCACAGATGCCGCGGTGCAGCCAATGGGAAGCCGGACAGCGTCGCGGAAGGCATCCCATGGGCCTTAGGTTGCCGACCCCTGCTCCATATGGTTGCCTAAAACATGTGCATATGAATCTGTGTGAGGTCTGCAGATATGTGTATTGTGTGTATGAACACCAGCTCCTTGGAAACACAAGCTTTCAAACAGGGCAATTTCTCCACTAAATGCAGTCTCTGACGTTGTTTTCAAGTGTAGTACTCTACTCCCTGCTGTATAATTGAATGGTTCTCATTCAGCAGCTGTAACAGCAATGCACTCAAGAGACCCGTGCCCAGGGTGAAGGCTGTAACGGTGACCCCTACCCACAATGACCCTGCATGGAATTTCATGAGGGACAGAATCTTAAATGCAACTGACAGGGAGAAGTTACTTAGCATTTCCCACCACACAAGGAACAGGAGACTTAGGAGCATTGTCTGAAAACTTGTACACAAGTGAGCTGTATTCTTGGGTTTCTCCCAATACCTCCCCAAGAACTACAATAAGCTTTTTTTCAACAAGTGATCCAAGGTGACTAAGATGGCTAAAAAGTTTGGCTGAACTACTGTCTTGACTTTTGCAGTGCTCGAGAAGCTGCTACCGTACCATATTTAGTGGGCGGGAATCTCTCTCTCTCACCCATCAACAAAGTATTTAAAATACAGAAGAACAGTGCTAAAAAAAAAGTCTGTATTTCTATATGACACTACCCAAATTCCTCACTTCACAGAGCCCCTGGGGGTTGAGTTTGTACCCTTCATTTTTTGTATGCTTGTTTCTGTCCCCTAGGAACTCATTCCATGCACTGACATTTCATATCATTGCTTGAGCTAACTGCATTGTAAAAGCACACTCTTCCCCATTCTGATGCAACTTGTGGGTGCGGTAAAGCCTGGCACAGAGATTTACACATGCCGAGCATCCAAAATAGCAGTGGCCATGCGTCCCACAAGTGCTACCATCTTGCATTCAGCATGGCTCATATCCACTGCCATGGGGGGGGGGGGGGGCTATGCATCCACAGCCTGGTTCCTGAAAACACAGCGCCATACTCAACATGGTGCCACTCATGCTGCCTTCCTGTGTCTTCTTCTTCGGGAAGCAAAATGTTGTTCCACACGGGGCCCCAAATAGACCAGCCTACTGATTGCTTGACTTGGATTTCATCTGCGGTCATTCCAACTGGCTGCACCAGAGAAAGAAGACATGCATTGAAGGCCCATCTAGCCTAGCATCCTGGGACCAACTGTGATTTGGGGTTCTTCACTCCCAGAACTGTCTCCAGGCATGAACATTGCACCCAATCCTTCTGGAACCAACCATGTGAAAGACTTGGCACCTGAACATGCTTATTTTCTTCCTCCTGTCTCAATACCCTTTCTTTTCGTATCATGGCTCGTCTGAAATTGCAAGCCCTTTATTATAAATTATAAACTGCCTGGGGAAAGACAGTATATAAAAATGTTGTGAGGCAAAAACATTCACACCCCATTAAATATATATGCAGTAAGCCCGCAACTTATGGCACATTTAACTTGTGCGCATTGAGCTTAATGCGCTTGGCAAAAAAAAAAAAAAAGTAAAAAGGGGAGCGGGTGCCCATGAAAAAAAATACTTCAGCATCCGGCCCACCATTGTCCCCAATGTGTTTTGATGATTCTGGCTTTAGGCGCGATTGCCGGAACGTAATCTCTGCGCAGGTTGCAGGCTTATGTAATGTAATGATATAATGCCATGTGGAGTTGCTATTAGTTTGTTTGTTTGTTTGTTTATTTATTTATTTATTGAATTTGTATACCACCCTTCATCTGAAGATCTCAGGGCAGTTCACAGCATAAGAATATGTGAAGACACTTACTTTACAAAGGAGCCACAGAAGTAAAAAGCTTGTGACAGGAGCTGGAAGTGGATGCAGAAGATGTAGCCCCCTCCTGAAAAAACACTGGGATACGATGTGCCACGACAACATGGTGCTGATGCAGGCAGACCTTATGACTATGCGGAGGCATGTATGAACAGCAGCCTACAATGGCCATTTGTTACCTCATAATGGCTTTCTCAAAACTGGCTTGGAGGGAAAGAGCTCTTCATTTATGCTCCCACCCATTTTAATACTGCATTAGTGAAGAAAATAGTTTTCCCCACCCCCTTAATATTGATACCCAAGGCGAAGGCTCAAAGCTTATTAGCTGAATGAATCTTGTTGATGTGGCATTTTAAACCCTAGAGCTATTGTGGCTAACCAGTTCCCTTTTGGTGCAAGCAAGAATGATGGTGCAGTTATTGCACACAATGCAAGGCAAGAATTCCCAATCTCTCCTCCCAATTTCGCCCCAATCTCCCGTGTGAGACCAGCTAATTAGGATTTCTAAACACAGTGAGAACTGATCAGCTTCCAAACCAAGAGCAGAACCTTAACCATATGCTGGTTGCAGCAAAGATTCAAAGCTGGTAGGAAAGGATGAAGGAACAAGGGTAGAAGCATAACAAGGTATTGGTAGAGGGTCTAAGGCAGGCATCCCCAAACTGCGGCCTGCCAGATGTTTTGGCCTACAGCTCCCATGATCCCTAACTAACAGGACCAGTGGTCAGGGATGATGGGAATTGTAGTCCAAAACATCTGGAGGGCCGAAGTTTGGGGATGCCTGGTCTAAGGGTTCCCAAAGCAACCTTTAACAGCTGGCCCTAGGGCAAAGCTTCTGGCCAAGCAAGGTGTCCAAACACTGAGGCAAGCATCAAGCTAGAAGAAAACTGGACAATAATGGCCATCACCCAGTTGCAACCACTTGGGTCACCAGTCCCATGAAGAGCTAAGGACACACTTCTAGATATTTGGGGCCAACCTGAAAATTTTCCATCTCAAGGAAAGAAAATGAGGGTCTTGGCTTTAAATTTATAGCCTGCATTAAAACCTGGCATCGAAGCTGATGCCAAGTATGGGCAATAAATGAAATTGTAAGAGCAGCCTTTCAAGACTCACACACAATTCAGTCTCTGTTCTTGGTGTTTTCTTAACTATGGCAGAGAGAGAAAGCAAAAAAATTTCTATGGAGATTAATACCCTATGCTTACTTCGTTTTAACTGTTAATTTATGTAGCATTATGGACTGCACACAGTGTTCTCAGTAGAGATCCAGTATGCTGCAGTGCAGGCTTGAGGTGGGGAGAGAAGGTAGACCAAGATCTACCAGAATATTTCTTAGTGAGCTGAAGTAGGTTAGCAACAGCTTTCAACTATGACAGGTGTGGGGAACCTTTGGATCTCCAAATGTTGCAGAACCACAACTTCCATCAGTCCCATCAAGTATGGTCTATGGCCAAGGATGATGGGAGTTGTAGTTCTGTAACATTTGAAGAGTCATAAACAAGTTCCCTATGCATGAACCATAGCAATGAAAAAATAGGACTTTTCCTCCTTAAATGAGAATTTTGAAAACTTGTGAGTAATCAGGAATGCATTTTTGGGTGAAAGGACTCTAGGCTCACTTCATTTCTCTGGTTCAAGAAACAAATGTCTTGGCGAAGAATGCACATAGAGGCAGCCTGTTTCTTAATTGGTTATGTATTTACAAGCTGGATCTGGTTGGTAGATCTTGCAGTTCTAGTTCAACACCACCACCACCTAAGTAGACCCTGATGTGGTGGATAAAATATTGATTGCAAGCAACTGTGAAGACTTAGGTTCAAATCCCCACTCAGTGATCTGAGTGACCTTGGGCCAGTCACTGCCTCTCAGCCTAACCCACCTCACAGGAAAAAACGATGTTAAGGTCCTCTGGCACTTAAAAGACCAACACATTTTATTACACCACAAGCTTTAGTCCACAAAAAACTTATGCCATCATAAAATTTGTTAGTCTTTAAGGTGGCAGAATACACTTGGATGTTTTCCTGCAAAAGACTAACACAGCTACTCCTTTGGAAAGTAAATCAGCAGAGCTGAGCACATGATAAAATGGGTAGAGGGACAGAAGGCCCACCCCAAGCCCCTTGAAGGAAGGAGGGGATAAAAATGTAATCGTCCAAGTTATTGTACAAACGGAGGGATCTAAGAGCCATTCAACCCTGGTTTCCTGGAGAGAATATGAGGTTCAGCAGAGAGTTCAACTACTGTAAACATTATTATGGTATGGAGTAAGGGAAGCCAATGTGGTGCCCTACAAATATTATTGGACTAAAACTCCCATCATTCCCGATCACTAACTATGCTGGCTGGTGCTACCCTGGATATGGAAATGGCAAACATGTCAGTTTTTGCACGGTGCGTGGGGAGGGAGATGAAGAAGAAGCAATGAATTTCCAAACCTGCTGCCATATAGCTTCATCAGCCATATGTTGCCGAGGCCAGGTGTCACTGAAATGAACTAGCACATGGAGTTTTTGCTCATGTACTACAATCACAGCCACTGTGGTGTAGTGCTTAAGACTAGGACCTGGGAGACCAGGGTTCAAATTCCCGCTTGGCCACGAAGCTCACTGGATGACCGTGAGCCAGTCATCCATCTCTCAGCCTAACCTACTTCACAGGATTGTCGTGAGGATAAAATGGGGAGGGGGAAAATCATGCATACCACTTTGAGCTCCTTAGAGGAAAGGTGAAATATAAATCAAATAAATTAATTTGTATATAATAGTAATAATTTTAGCAGGATTCACTTCCCTAGGCTGATCCCAACAAGAGTGCCAACTTTGCCCTGCAAGGGACCTACAATATGCCCCTCTGAAACAGGAATGTCAGCTCTCTCCAAGCATCCTATTACATTTTGCCATTTATTAAATCTCTTCAGCAAACTTCCAGAGAGCACTAGGTGAAAAATCTGGTGTACTTCTGTGTCCTCCATTACTTATTTCGATTGTCTTCCCACACAATTATTTGAAGTAGGATGGAGGGGGCTTACAGAGACAATCCGCTTTATTTTACAAGCAAGCTTTTAATGCTGTCATGTTAGCAGCAACCTAAAAGAAGAAAAATGTGTTTTAAAAGGTTCCATTTCAAATGCATAACATCTGCTTTTATGTTATGACTCCTAAAGGAAAGAGGGAGGGGGTATATTCAAGTCATGTTTAAATGAGGTTCTGCTACTAGAACTGTTGGTCTTTCTTGTTGGTATGTTCATAATTAGGAGCTCCTGGTAGCCAAGAGTTTGCCAAGAGCTGAAAACGGAGCAAAAGCTCTTAATCAGTTTGAGTTTTTAAAAGTACTGACAAACTCCAGCTACAGCAGCATCTGGAAAGGAGGCAGGAAACCCAGACGACTTTCAAGACCTTGAGCTGGGGGGGGGGCTGGGGGTGACACAGCTGCTCAATAACAAATGTCCCCTAAAACAGCAGAATGCACTTCTGAACCCTGCCTTTTAAAAGTGCTGCAAACAAGAAAATCAAGACCTCTCATTTGCAAGTAAAAACAACCCTTTGGACCTATAGTGTTTGCAAGCTCATTCTGCACCTTGAAAAGCATGACTATCTCCTTGCTTGCCACGCCACAAGGCTTGTTTAAAAACTGTTCTAAAATATTGAAACCCTTTCAGACTTCTAGCAAATCTGACGATGAGAACCTGCAAAAGCATGTGCCCCCATCATGCAGCATGCCTGCATTTCCCCAGCTACATGCCTCCAGGATTCATCCTTTGGCTCCCTGCTCGGACAGTCCCTTCAACTCCAATTAGGGCTCTTGAACAGCTAACTGAGGCAGGTTCACAGCCCGATACTCTGCTCCTAAGCACATTTACTTAAGGAAACTCTGCTGACTTCAAAGAAGCCAACTCACAAAGTGCTTAGGGCTGCAGCTGGCAGCTCAAGTCAATGGGGTTGCTTTGGCAGGACAAAGTACTCAGCTATAACCACTAAAGGGGGGGCGAAATTGTGCTAGGTTCAAATGCAGAAAACCCACTTCATTTACGCAGCAGTGGAATCCACTGGGATGTATACATAATGCTCCCTGGAGGTAAGTGAATGGAATATGGTCATGGTTCTTCTGTCAGGTGGATTCTAACTTGCATTTTAAACCAATGGTAACAGCATGCTTTGTCCTCTGTGCTGTTCCATGGCGAGTATGATATATCACCCTCTGGCAAACATGACGAGCTTGCACCCACTTTTGAAGCTACAGAGTGGGGCTAGGACTGTCACAGCAACTTCACTGCAATTCCGACCCACCCCAATCCTGGAAGAAAAGCTGGCTGAGAGTTAGAAGCTCGCTCCTCACCTCTCTTCACGGGGAAGAGGAAAACAGGTAGGGAATCTCTCTTAGCCTCTGCTCAGCAGCAAGACTCCAAACCACATTGCCAAGCGCCAGCTGAAGCCATAATGCTTCTTCCCTCCTGCTTTTCCCACGAGAAATGTTGGGGAGGGGGGTGGGTTCTTTGCCATTTGGCAGAGGTGCCAAAGTCTACCAGCCAGTGCGGGGAGGAACCTGACAACCAGAATTTGGGCGTTAGCCAGCAAAAATTGTAGACCCTGATTACGGTAACAGCCAGATGTAATGGTGAGTAAAATTAGCACATGGGTTGAGGAGGAGGTGGTCTATGCAATACAGCCAACTCCTGACTCCTTAACTTCAAGCAGCAAGGCCTCAGGAGCCTTGGGCACATTTTCACAGCCTCGCATGGCTTCCATAACTCCTAGGGGGAAGGGCCCTGTCTGCACTATCCATTTAAAACAGCATCGTATCACCTGGCTTCCCCAAAACTATCCTGGAGCCTGCAGTTTGTTAATAGTGCTAAGAGGGTAAAGATATTATCCTAAATGAGGGAGAGGTGGACAGCAAGAGGTCAAGATATCTAGTACCAAACCCAAAGTGTAATTTGTGACTGTAATGAACAAAACAGTTTCACAGACAAAGGCAGCTCCAAGAGGCCCTAAACCCATTTCAGCATTAATTTAGCAGCTTCAGCTGTGTGCAATTAAAACTTCAGTATTAAATGTTAGAGAATAAAATAATGAGGCACTTAAAAAATAATCTGTGCTCCACTGGGCCATGCTCAGCACAGATTTCATCAGATCATTTGTAAGACAAAAATAGATTCCTATCAAAGTCAGTCATTGTCCTAAGTTAGCTGACTGCTTTAAGTGTCAACACCTTTTCCTTTTTATATACAAAAAACACACACTGGAGCTCTACAGTCAAATGATACTCACTCTTGAGGTGAATTATTCCAATAGCATTAGATCGTAACAGTGCCACTGGTGCCATAATTCTTATGCAGTCTTACTGGGGGGGGGGGGGGGACTTCACTGAATTTGTAAGCATGCTCCAACCTTCTAAAACTACCTGTTTCAGAAGAATCTGCAAGCTCAGTTCCTTTTAGATTTTAACATGTCATCTCTTCTGTGAAGTCTGACCCAGTGCATGCCAAGAATGTTGCTGCTAAACATATTCCCTTGCAATTAAAACAGGAATATGGGGGACAAGCGATTGTCCATCCACTTCAGTTATGAGGGAGAGAAGTAGTCATTTGAATCTGTACTGATCACATCATTTTGTCCAACAAATCTGCTTTCTAGTGATAGTAATTTTGTTACATCAGATTTTAGTTAAGAGTGGAGCGTTTGCATGTATCTGATGCCTTCCGGATGTTTTGGGCTGCAATTAAATGCAACTGGAACATGGTGTTGTGCTGGCTAGGCCGATGGGAGTTGTAGTCCAAAACATCCACAGGGCTCCAGGTTGATGAAGGTTGCACTATACCAACAACAATTTGAAGTGCAAGTCCCAAAAACACCAAGTAGGGACAAGTCAACTAGCAAGACATGGGCATCATCATCAGACAAAACAACAATTATGGAGTCTTCATAAAAGAAACAAATATTCTCCAGTACAGGAAAAAAAGGAGAATTAACTTAACTGAACAAAAAATAAAAGGTTCATCTTTACATACATTTAAATGAAACTACACTTGCAAAGGAGGCTTGTGAAGTAAGCTGTGTAACAGACAGATAGATTTAAAATTCAGCCCTACAATACTCTTATGATCTCAAAACTGCTAACATATGACTTGGGCAAGAAAAATGTTTTAAGAATATGCAAGCTTAAAACTTGCATATTATTATTTTAAAAAAAGAATGTTAGTTTATAAGTGCTCTAAACACATGGCTAGAAAACATACTGTATAAAAAACATGCACACTGTTACACATCAAAAGAAAAACAATGAGAACTGCATATTTTTAAAACTGAAATGAATTTTAATACAGAAAATGAAACTAACATTTTACAACATTTACAGGTAAACATAATACTTATATTTAGAGAAATCAAAGAATGTTACAATTTAAGAAGGTGAAATGTTACAAGCTTGCACACCAAAAATCAAAAAATGAAAATTAAATTAAAAATGAAATGGTTACCAAGATAATGCAGGTCAAGGGATCAAAGGTGAAGGGTCACACATTATTAAAAAGAAATCCAAAATGGCGCTGCATCAAGATCTCTGCAAAACAAAGGAGCTACAGTAAGTAAAAAACTAAGTATGTTGCACAGATTCACATTTACTGAAATGAATCAAACACATTGCAATCAGTTATGACAAATCAACATTTACAGTCACCTTCACTTCAAAACATATTTCTACTACTTTTTTTGGGGGGGTGGCTCTGCACAGCCTTAGCAGTTAGTTTTGTAGTTGCTTATTTATTAAAATCCAAGAAAAAGAATGCATCACATATCCAGTGATGACTCAAGTAGCTTAATTTTTTAAATAAAAAAGTTAAAACCACACTATATTTTTGTGATAGATGAAATGCATGAACAATTTATTTGGAAATAATATTGTTAACTGTACTGCAAAAAATAATAATGCTTCCCCCCATATATTTTTAAAGAAGCAGAGTCCAATTTCAACCCAGTTACCCCACTATATTGACCTCAGTTGGTCTATTGATCTGGCTGCTCTTGATTTAGCAAACATTATAAAAGCCAACATATGTTTAAAGTTAGTACTTAAGTAGCTCTTTAACTCAATAAAAAGGTCTTCTAAAGTAAGTTTACTACTAAAGACATCTAAAGTGATTGAAATTCCGCTACATAAAGTGAATATTTGATATACATTCTAACACATCTCAGAGGAGTTCCCAAGTAATTCTGAAATAAGAATGTTATGTTGATTCTTCTCATTTTGCTAAATTTTATTCTCCACAAAAAGCAAGTTGTTAAGACTTAATATTTTTTATTTTGCCGGGGGGGGGGGGGGGCATGGCCGAGAGGACTCCTCAAGAGTTCAGCTGGTCTCATATGGTAAACAAACACTGCATAACCCTCAACCACCAAGCACAACACATCTTACTACTTCAAGTTCAATCTGTTTTTTTTAAATGTACAGATTAACATTATATTAAAAGGCAACATCCGAATCAACCTAGAGCTGCATTTAAAAAGCAAATGTTAGGGCTTCCTGGCTTATTGGTAATGATATTTGAACAGGGCAAAGAGGGTAAAAAAAAAGTATAAGTTCAGGACAACAAGCCACAGGCTACAGACTTCTCAGAACTGAGGCTCTACCCAAAGTAATCTGATTACCAATACGAAAGGGAATGAATTTATATATTACATTATATCCTGTCTTTTCTCCAAGGAGCTCAAGACTACCCACATGGTCCCTCACTTTCCGTTCTCTTCCTGCCCACCTCCTATTTTACCCTCACAACCAGCTAGGTTTGACTAGGAGACAATGACTGGCCCAAGATCACCCAGTGGGCATCATCGGTGAGTGGGGATTTGAACCATCTCCCCAGTCCCAGTCCGAACCACTACACCACACAGATTAAAGAGAGTTAAGTCTCAAACGGGGAAGAAACTCAATCACTTTCTTGTCATGGTAAGCACCCCCACCCCTTTGGTGAGCACAACAAACCTCTACCTCCCCACATACACACCAAAAAATGGGGGTTGCCCCTGAAGTCACAATTCACTGTAGAGGCACCTCAAACTCCCAACTTCAAGTTTGGAAATGACTGCAGCTCTGTGATAGAACATCTGTTTTGCATGAATAAGATCTCAGTCTTAATCCCCAGAATTGTCAGATAATGCTGGGAAAGACCTCTCTGCCTGAAAGCCTGGAGAGCCCACTGCCAGTCAGCGTAGACATTATTGAACTAGATGGACCAATGTTCTGACTCATTATATAAGACAGCATCCTATGTTTCTATAACACAACACAGAAAATCCCCACCACCAAGGCTTGGAGCAGGCAGGGGGATCATCCCTGACGTCATGCTGCATGCTGACCACCAAAGTTCAGCATGACATCAGAGACCAGTCTTTAGTGTTGGGATGGAGCAAGGTCACAGTGACCCACAAACAGGCAACCGGAAATTGTGACAGCTGGTCTTAGATACAATGTATTTGCATACTGTTTCTGCTAACCCCCTTAGGTGATGTCAGTGTAGCCGTTTGCTCCTGGTTGGGCTAAGGCATAGAGAAACGAATTCGTTAGTCTCTGCCACACAGCCAGTTACATTAAATGGTACTAATTTTAGGACACAGACTAGTACCAGTTTAAAAGGTTTTTGGCATTCATGTTTCAGAAGCATCACAGGCCAGTTTCCCAGATCCAGCTCAGTTTAGATACAACTCTGAGCAGCTGACCAACCATGGTTGGGAGGCGAAAAGGAGAGAGGAAGATCTGTGCAGAGAGGTGGCATGAAAGTCTGCAACATGATTAGGAAACTGGACAGCACTACATCTGCACAGGACCTGAAAGCTGAGCCAGAGTTTTTAAGTTTCTCACTGCAATTCATCTATTGCTTTTTCTATCTTCATCCTACTCACATCCTCTACATCCAGCTGTTAACCCTGGAATTACCTGGGAAATAAAGTGAGCCAAAATAAGAATATGTTCTGGGAATATGATCCTGCAGCAACGAAAACACGTGCACACAAACAAAAGCAGAGTCAGCCCAATCCTCTCCTTAAATTAGTTTTTTTATTAAAATCACTTGCAGGACTGGAAACTAATGTCTTAGTTCCTTGGGGCTGCCTGCCTACAAAAAGAACAAAAGATAAACCCAACCCATCTCTCCCCTCCCCACTCAGCAAAGCCACTGGAACAGGAAAATAAACCCTACATCATTTCATTTCTACCAGAATTCTCATCTCATATTGCATCTGTCATATGTATTCACTGCTGGGAGGCATGCACGCCATTTTAAATGTTACAGCAAGAATCAATATCCCATCACAATGTCAGTATGAGGCACACAATCCTTCAGAGGCACTGTTGTTTGTATTGTTCTAGTCTTTGAAAGGAGAGGGGGGAGGAAGAGCTAAGAAGCCTGATAACTAGTATATAAGCAAGGTGAAATCAGATTCATCTGAGTAAACACCGTATTTATTTGGGGAGGGGAGAAATGATCACATACTTCAGATAAAACCGTATGATTAAGTTGGCACCATTTCCTCAGTAACCCTAAGCCCAGTTCAAAGCCGAAGTATAACTTCTGGGATAAAACATTAAGAAAGTAACATGGGTAACTCCAGACTGAAGCAGCTGCATGGCTCCAAGAACAAGAGGCCTTGCAGAACTGAGCTGAAAAGTATCCCTAACTACCGGTATTCTAATAGAGCATTTAGGTGACATTTCAGCAATACATTGTTTTTATCCAATCCTATCAAGAATCCTTCAAGGAGACAGAAATCCAGACCCAAGAACTAAACATTACATTCTATGTAACTAAATTCATGCTAAACATAAAAGGCATTTTTAACATTTCCCTATTTAAATCCAAGTAATAAAAAGCATGTAAGCTACATAGGAAACACTCGTCACTTAGTTCAGGCAGCTAATGAAACAGCACCCACTCTGAATTTATCTACATTTGCCCACAAACCAAACTGAAAATTCATACCATACCTGATTAACAATACTGTGTATCTCATTCCTGGAAAGGTCTACAACCTAAGAGATGGAAAATAGGCGGCAGACCTGCAGGCATCATGCAGCTGGTGTGTGATCATTACTTAAATTATGCAGAAAGGTGAAGCGATCTGGTTATGGAATTACAACAGTCAGAGGGCTTTGCAAAGTCACCCACATCTCCAGTGCAGCATCTTCTACAGTTTGCCACAGAATCACATCCAACCCAATGCTTTGTTAAGCAACAAACATAGTCAAGCTATACTGCACTGCCAGTAACAGCAAAAAATATGTATACATTAATAGGGAACTAGGTTTTGCAGCCCACAGTAAACTTTGGGCCCCTTGTAAACACAAACTAAACTCTACCAGATACCACAGCCTCTTGTCCAAGCCAACACTTTGTTGGTGCACAAGACATTCAAATGCTGCACTCACTTGCTAAAAGTACCCAACATGCACAAACACATTAATGAAGGAATTGGGGTATGCACCCCACAGTAAGCTTTGAGTTACCCAAATCATACATATGTATACAATACACTGAGGGTGTACTTGGTCATCTAGCCTACGGCTGCATCAATGAGCCAAAATGTGTCTGCCAGAAAAATGGATTTGTGTCCATTGATATGTGCACAGTCCAAAACTGGCACTGGGTTCAGAAGACAGTGAACATCTAGCTGGTGAAGGGCTGGGTGATTATTGTGATGACTCATTTGAAGATGAATATCTTAAGGCCAAATTCACACAGGACAAATTAAATCTTTTGACAACTGAAACGGCAAGGTTTCTTGTGAAACTGCCGCAAATGCTTTTAACATATGCCTACGTGGGGTGTTTCAGAACAAGTATATCAAAGCATATATAGAACATTTCTTTATTAATGTCTTAACATCTGAGCTACAAGGCAATGTCTAAGAACAATATGCACCCATTTTTAAGGAGCTTCAGAGTAAAACGGAAAGCCTTCTATAGTTCTTATAAAAATGACAACTTATATTTTCAACCTTCACTAAATTAAACTCCCCCCCCCAATTTGCCCTAATGTAAGGTATAGGACACGGCTGGTTGCCTTCTGACAAAAATTCATCTCCAAAACTTTGCAAAATATTAAATATTTCACATATAAGATTACACTGAACTAAGTTTCACTCAGAATACACCAATTGAAATTAGTGGACCTGAGTTAGGCATGTCCATTGATTTCAATTAGTCTCCTTAGAGTGATAACACTTGATACTTGATACATGTTTCTTCTTGTTTGTGAGAGTTCTGAACCATTGTAGATCATTGCGGCTTTCTATTTGGACCTCTCACACTATAACAAAAATCAATTAACTTAATAGGGCCCAGTGTCAACCTCACATGAGGGGAGGGGGTCCTAAACCATAATGGTTAGGGCAGAGTCAGAAGATAAAGTGAGAACATATTCTGTCCTTATGATTTCTGATGGACAATGACAGCCAGGGGTGGGCTGACCAAGTGGGTGAGGAGAGTGATAAACACTTCCTTATTAAATGAGGTAGCAGTTAAGAACTTTCCTAACATAGTCCTTACTGAATCTCACCATATTCCAGGTAATCACTAATATTCCTTTTCTGAGCAAGGTGTTTGAAAATGTGGTGGTGACATCAGTCCACATTCTCCCAGGTGAAATAGATTAAGGTCCTGTTATGGCTGTTGTTACCCAGTTGGGCAAACCACACTGGGAAAAGAACAGTAAGAGTGCCACCTGCTGGTTCTACTGGACCATTCAATGGCATTTGCTGTCATTGAACACGGCACCATTCTGGACCATCCAACTGGAATGGGACTCCTGTTTCAGCCCTTCCTGGACAGACAGTTCCAGAAGGCTGGGCTGGGGAATTCCTATTTGACAATTTGGCTGCTGGCAAACCCACTGGGTGAGATCATCTGCGGATGTGGAGTGTGGTGCAACTCATATGAGGATGGCGCCCAAGACTTTTTCTTTCTCATCAAACTCCAGGGTGGGTGATGAACATTTGAGTGGCACTTGGTTGGAACATTGCGGGGGGGGGGGGTGTGCCCAGCACTAGAGCTTTCCACCCTTGCCTCATCTTTGACATCCTCCCATTGTTGTGTAGTTTTTAAACCACTGAATTATTGTATTTGTCATCTCATCTTTATCTGTTGTAGACAATCTATTTTATTGTGATACACACACACACACATAGACACCATGAATTGCTTTTTTATGGCAATACGAGTTACAAATATTTATGATGAGTGTAACTCATTTCACCATTATGCCAGCACATGTAAAGACTGTGTCCTTTTCCATGAGGGGGGAGATGAGATGAAAAGGAATGTATGGGCCAAGTTTACTCACTCTAAAGTGTGCAGAAACTGAACAGTTTGAATTTTTTAAATAGGTTGTCCTTGAAACGCAAACTGCAAACTTTGGGTGGTATCCGACATTAGACTAACAGGCAGTAGACCCACTGAATTTAACTGACCATGTCTATTAATTTAAATGGGTCTACTCCGAGTAGAACCAATGTTGAATACAACCCCCCTCTGAAGTTAATACACTTGAGCTACAACTACAACATTCTGTTTTTAAATTGTTGATTGAATACAAGATTTTTTTAAAAGATGCATATTCACTTTTCTTGGCTCTAAAGCATTTATTACATTTTTTCCAACACCCAGAGGTATCTTGACATCAGACAGCCATGTTCTTACCACACCCATAGAGAAGATTGGCCTTAAGCAGGTCCAAGGATACAAACCATTCCATGGTTGCCAGAGAGCCCATGGGCAGCCATGGCCAATAAAGTTTTGAGGGGTGGTGGTCTGCCCAGCAATGAACATACCCTGGGTGGGGGGGTTTCCATCCTTCCCATTGCTTCAAATTTCTGGAAATAATTCCCAATATTTATTTATTTCTGAAAAAGTAATCACAAATTACCCATGATTCCATTCCTCCTGCAATAACCAAACATCTCAAAACATGCTAGCAAAAAATTACACGCACACACAAAACCCTGGCAGAGATGCAGTAATTTGTTCAATTTTATCAAAGTGTTTATCCTGCTTATCTGGAGGGCAGAAGCGGCAATTAGCTGCTGCTGCATCACAAAACACTCAGCCTCTGGAAATCAGCATTCAAGGAAATGTTCTACAATATGTATTGCAGGTCCTGGTACTTCTACAGAGCATTTTACAAAGAAACTATTTTCCAAAGTCGATTTAAACATCTTTGTGCAAGGCACTAGAATAAAAGAGGCAGATGAACTGGCTCACTTATCAAATGAATTGGGAATGAAGAATATTACATTTTCTAAGTTGCTGAAATGCTGCCTTTTCAATCTCGCTTTCTATGCTTCCAAGGGGGGGTTATTTCACATGGAAAACAAAAGCAACATGAGAAGTAGCGGGGGCGGGGCATAGAGATGCACAAATAGAAAAAGCCTATACAAGAAAATACTCAATAATTGATTTCAGTGAGAAAAGCTGAATGTTCTAAATATATTTCAGATACAGAATGCTGTACATAAAATGACTGGCCACTGCTGAAAGGGGGAGAAGAGGAAAGAAGGAAGCAGAAATACTACCTGCTTACCATTACCTGCTGTAAATAGCACCTGGAAAAATACTAATGCTTACGGAATGGGCATGGGTCAGAGAGCGGCAAAGGAGAAGTCCGGACAGGTCCCCAGGGCAACAAGAGACAAGCTGGTTTACTTGGAAGCTGAAAAAACACTACCTGCATCCTTAAAAGCATAAGGGGATTGAATTAGTCCTAAAGGAAGAGGCCACAGGAAAATGTGCAAAACTCTTTCTTAACATTTAATACAACCCTTGATGCTTCACATATAACCACTAGTCAGCACCAGATTCACTATTACATGACTGGGGCAGGGGGTGAATGTTAAAGGGCAAACATTCCTACTGAGACAAGGAATTTGGCATAGCATTAAAAAGACTGCTGATCATATTTCATTTACTGCAGGGGAGAAATTTGCAATGTATCGGATGCATACAATGTTAGGGTGCTTTTTAGAATGCTTTTATTCACATTTTTTTCAAAATACAAACAAACAATCAGCAAACAATGAAAAAACCGCTAATGGAGGTATACGAAAGCTCAAATAAAGTATTTTGATATACAGTGGTACCTCGGGTTACAAACGCGATCCGTTCCGGGTCGCAGTTCGTAACCCAAAAAGTTCGTAACCCGAAATCGCCATTTTGCGCATGCGCAAAGCGCTATTTTCACGCTTTGCACATGCGCAAATGCGTGCGGCGCTTCTGCGCACGCACGCACAGCGAAAATACTTCCGGGTTTGCGCAGTTCGTAACCCGAGTTGTTCGTAACCCGAGGTGTTCGCAACCCGAGGTACGACTGTATTCATTTTTGTCAGGTTCTATACAATGCTAATCTGACTTAGAGTAGACCCAATGAAATTCATGGCCATGACACACTTAGATGCATTCATCCCATTAGGTCTACTTAAGTATTACTTAGTAGAATACAACACTCCAACTTATGGCTGCCCTCAAAACAGTTGGGAAGGCTGTAGCCCCAGGCACACCTACTAGAAAATCTCATTGAACTCAGTAGGTTACAGTCCTGAGGATAAAGGACACACATGTATTAAGTGCTTGGAGGGGGGGGGGATAAGGAATACAGCAGCTTAGCCCTAAGAACACTAGCCACTTTTATGAACTTTGGCTGGTGTGGACCATTATTTACAACATAATGGCATTTGGAGAACAAAGTTCCTGACCTCTACAGTAGGAAGGCAGCACAGAAACTCCATGGGGGTGGGGATAAGAGTGGTGGAAGGGAAGAGAAGCTAAGACTTCGAAAGAGTCTTTGGTAGAGAATATGGGGGAAGATGATGCAGCCTGCAAAACAAGGAGGGAGAAAATATAATAAGTGAAAAAAAATGTACAGCAGGAAATTAAGACTGAAGGAAACTATGTTGGTGGGCAGAAATAACTCCTTGGGGGAAATGGGCAGCATAAAAGACAGGTAGGGGTGAAAGATACCTGTGAAGCAAAGCAGGAGCTATATTCAGGCACCTGAAGAGCAAATTCGCCTTCTTAGCAAGCATCTTTAAAGGCCCCTCTCCAATTTATTTATTTATTTATTCATTCATTCATTCATTCATTCATTCATTCATTCATTTATTTGAGGCAGCTAGCCTCTAGTATAGAGACTCTTCACCGTTTCAGTACATTAATGACCCTCCCTTTCTAGAACTGAATAGGAATATAATAATGGGTAGAACGGTCAGATTCTGTGCTCTGACATTCAGCAGAGATAGGTCAATTTTCTACCTGGCCTGTTCAGGAAAAGGTACATTGAATTGGGGAAAGAGATGTCTAAAGCACCAGAGTTGGTGAACTATATGGTGGAACACATATATTATGCACAAAGTGCTTAAAAGATCATACGGGCACAATTAAAAGCTTGGTGGAGAAATTGTTGGAACCAAATAAATGGATATAACAGACTATAGCAATGCCAGTTGAAAAGAAGGGAGAAACCTGTTTAGAAGGATACAGTCAGGGAAATATACTGTTCAAGAGGTGCCATTCAGGACAGAGAACCCTCTCCAAAGTGAGCAAATGGGTAGTGTGACATGAATTTTAAGGTGCACACATACCAGACACACACTCCACAGAAAACAAATCCTTCACCCTTCAAAATCTAGAAAATATTCCCTGAAAAAATAGATACTTTATCCAAGTTCACAAAGCAATCCTGAAGCCATCTTGACTCTCTTAATGACCTCTGACTCTAATCAGTCCCAATCAACATGCCCCTGGAGGTTGTGTTCCAAAACATCTAGAAGCCACCAAGTGGGCTATTGCACCATACAGTTCATCAGATACTGCAAAACCAAAATCATAGTTGAAAATTTTCTGCACAGAATCCTATTGCTCAATAATTATTCTTTCCCGTCAACTTATTTGGAATGCAAGGCTACAATTTTAGAGTCTGTGGTGCAAACACCAGCAAGCTTTCTTATCACAACATATTTGACACATACAAATGGCAGATACTGCTAGTGAAAGGACTGGCAGAGGATGACAATCAAATGCCTATGCTTCCAGAGATCAGTCACATTTTTATGTTATGTTGTTGTTGCTGTTATTGATATCATTCTTGTATCTTTAGTTTTAGATCTTATGATTTATGTGGAAATTGTTTCTATTTGGTTGTGTACATTTTGATGTGTTTTATCTATTGTTTATGGCTTCTGCTATATTTGTAATTATGTAATTTTGTAATTATGCAAATCTTGTCATGTTGTAAGCTGCCTTGAGCATAGTTGCAACTATGGAAAGGTGGCATACAAATAAAATGATGATGATGATGATGATGATGATGATGTTAATCAGTAGACACAAATATCTCTTCACTCTTCTATTCAACGTTTACAAGGATTTTAATGAACTGGAATAATGTAACAAAGAAGGAAAAATCTCTTTCCCCCCCCCCCCCACACACACAAAAAAAATCATAAGTGTCCCTCAAAAGGTCTTGGTATTACAAAGTCACAAATTACTGGAAACCATGGGTATATGATATGGTGTCATTTTCCCAAGACTAAAGAGATGGTAGTAACCCATCAATGGGACACCCATGGTATAGAAACCCAGTGGAATGAAGCAGTTTAACCTTGAGCCTCAAAAAAGTAAAGGAGGAAGTCCTTTGCAGCAGCTATGGAGCAATGTTAACACAAATAGATAGGCCAGTTTCCACATGCGCTCTCTCTCTCTCTCTCTCTCTCTCTCTCTCTCTCTCTCTCTCTGGCTATCCAGGCAGACCTACGAGCCAGTTATTTCTGAGTTCTGTTCCAAGAACCCCAGGGCCACAGAAAAGAGAACCAAGGGGCATATTGTCACTGCATAGAGCAACCATGAACAGACAACCATCAGCCCAAAGCTGCAGTCCCAAACTTTTGTGTAAATTGTACTAAATTTACAATGATGTGGGGCAGGAGTGTGCACACACCACATGCACTTTATGGTGCCGTTGTTAATAACACTTCTTTTTTCATGTACGTAAAGGCAAAGTGTCCTGAACTTAATCATCTCTCACTTCTGAGTCCAGGCCACTGGCAAGTCTAAAATTAGTCTTAGTTTTTCCAGAAAGAGAAAGTGATGAAAGCCTATCACAGTAGACTGATTGGAAGATTTATTGGCCCCATCAGCTAAGGAATCTGCACTTCAAATGGTAACCTTGGCTACTTTTTGTAAACTATGCTATTAATTGGCTTTAAGCACAATAGAGGAGTCCATTAGGATCTGCCAGTCACTCCCTACTGCCCTTTCAATGAAAGGGCCCAGAAGTGTTTCCAAAGTTGCTTAAGGGTTTGTTTGCTCACTTCAAACCCTGCCTATTTCCTGCTGGGTTAGGGGGAGATACGGTAATTCAGACATGGCCTGGCATGTTTTTCCTCTCTCTTCTTCACCGACTCTGCATGGCACAAATTCCTTTTCACTGAAATAATGATGAACTGAAGGTCTGTCTAGGGGCATTTTTCATGGTTCTCAACAATATAGTTTCATCCCAAACTCCTCTGAAATATTCATTTATAACAATTAGGTAGTGTGCATTTCAAATTTATTCATTCGTTCAACAGCTCCTTTAAATATTTTTCAAAAACATTTAAAGATCGGCAGAAGTAGTAAGTTATATGGGAACTGTAACTAGGTGATATTACCTATATCTAAATTAATAATAAAGACTGGAAAAAAGCAGCAAAAAAGAAAGCTACTTCCATGCAGCAGTTTAAGGAAAACACAGCACTGCTTTGATCACCTTCTTTGGAAGCCCAACGGTTAGTACGATGTGTTTGTTTAAAAATCAGCCAGAATTATAACCTTTCAATCGTGTGAAATTACTGTGCCTACTCAGAACGTTTGCTAATTTGGTAAACATTAGCAGAAACATACAGCAGGGCAACATTAACAGCAAATTCTGCACTATGTAAATTTAACACAGCACGAAGAAATTTCAATTCTGCCTCAAGGTTCTTTTAAAGGCAAAATGTGGAGTAGCCAAGTCAGTTTTGCACAATGCAGGGGACAGAGTATGGGGCGGAGGGAGCTTGTGGAGTGGGTGCTAAATGACTCAGCAGAATTTCAGGAAAGAGGAGAAGAGCACCGCAGCCATGATTGAAACTGTCTGCTTTCATTACAGATGCACCTACTGCACCTCCACGCTGGACATATACACATAGTTGTCTGTTATGGGCTAGTCAACATCACATCAATATTCACAAGCATGACTCAAGCTTCCCTGCACATCAAGAAGTCAGGAAGAAGTCAGGAAGAAGTCAGGAAGAAGTCAGGAAGAAGTCAGGAAGAAGTCAGGAGTGGGCCATCAAAACACGTTCTGGTTCCCCTCATGTGTCCCATTACTTAGATGACTTTCTGATAATGGGGGCCCCTAATACCCCCACCTGCGCCCGGGTCCTAGACGTTTTCATGCGCCTGGCGGCGGACTTTGGCATACCGTTGGCCGCCGATAAGACGGAAGGCCCTTCTACGGTTCTCACCTACTTGGGAATTGAACTCGACACTCAGCAGCAGTCATCACGTCTCCCCCAGGCAAAACTTGATTCCTTGAAAGTGCTATTGGAATCAATGTTGCGGGCCAGAAAGACCACCCTTCGCCAGGTCCAATCGCTAATGGGCCATCTCAATTTCGCTTGTAGGGTGGTCGCACCGGGCCGAGCCTTTTGTGCTCGTCTGGCACGTTTAACAGCCGGGGGGGTTGCCCCCCACCATCACATAAGGGTGACGAGGCAGATAAAGGAAGATATAAAGATTTGGCTCGCTTTCCTGCGGGACTATAATGGGGTCTCATTCTGGCAAGAGGTCGTCGACCCAGGCATTGAACTCCAGGTCCATTCGGATGCCTCTGGCCGCCATGGGTTTGGCGTATTCTTCAGGGGCCGCTGGTGCGCACACCCGTGGCCGCCCGCCTGGCATACAGCAGGCATCACTCGCGATCTAACCTTTCTTGAGTTCTTCCCTATTCTAGTTGCCATACGCCTCTGGGGAACCTGTTTCGCAAATTCCAGGGTATGTTTCTGGTCTGACAATCAAGCGGTGGTAAGAATCATTTCCAGATTGTCCCCTAAGTCCGCCCGGGTTATCAGGGTGATGCGCCTGTTCGTACTGGCGTGCCTGAAGTACAATATTTCCTTCACAGCCCGTTTCATACCTGGTCTCAATAACAATATTGCTGACGCATTATCTCGTTTCCAGATGGAGCGTTTCCGCCAACTAGCGCCGGATGCAGCCCAGACCCCGGACGCTTTTCCAGACGAGCTGTGGGAGATTGGAAGCGAGAAGTGAATCAGGGAGTATTGTCAGCCTTAGCCCCCTCCACCAGGCGTTCCTATTCCAGGGCCTGGGACGCCTTTGGCCGTTTCCGTGGCTCAACGACACGGCGCGCAACTGAAGGGGAGGTTCTTCAGTTCCTAGTTCTTTTGAAGCGCAAGGGCCTGGCCATAAAAACTCTGCTGCTTTACAGGGCAGCTATATCCTTCTTTTGCAAATTCTTTCGTTGGCCGGATCCATGCGACACGTTTCACGTCAAAAAGTTGTTGGCGGGATGGCGTCGCATTATCCCTCCGCGTCAGGATGGCAGAAAGCCCATTACCGTTGACATCTTGAATTTAATTTGGAAAAAGTTGCCAGAAATTTGCTGGTCAAATTTTGAGACACGTCTCTTCCGAGCTGCATTCTCTCTGGCCTTCTTTGGGGCTCTGCGTATCGGAGAGTGTCTGGCAGCTGGGGCATCTCAAGCAGGCTTGAGTGATTCAGATGTCAAGTTCTCCGGGGACGCTGTCAACGTCAAAATTCGGTCATCCAAAACAGATCAGCTGCAGAGGGGTGTCACACTGACGCTTGCCTCAACAGGGCGAGAGGGCGCCTGCCCCTATAGGGACTCACGCAGTTTTTTCAGGGTCCGGCCAAAATGCAGGGGGCCTTTCCTTATACACGCTAACATGCGGCCTTTATCACGGTTTCAATTTACAGCAGTCTTGCGCAAAGTCTTAGCAGCTTGTGGAGCGGATCCCCAAGGATACTCGGGGCATTCCTTCCGAATTGGGGCCGCCACCTCAGCAGCAATCCAGGGGTGGGACCCAGCACGCATCAAGACATTAGGGCGCTGGCGCTCAGCGGCATACAAAAGCTACATTCGCCCCGGCTCCTCTTCCTTAACGCTTGCAATTTAATTTTTCTTGCAGGTTTGCCCTTCATGAAGATCTGGGTGGTAGGGCACAGCTTTGTACATTGGGCAGCGGAGCATGCCCGGAAAAAAGCAGGGGGTCATCACCTCAACATTCACCCCAAGGTACGCGTTTATTGGATGGGCCACCGGGGCATGCGGTGGTCTGCCTTGATGCCCACGCTTAGTAAGGCTGCAGCGATGTATGGCCCCCCGGGAGTTCTGGTGGTACATCTGGGAGAAAATGACTTGGTCGAGCAAAAAGGAATTGCCCTTACCCTTGCGGCAAGGGCCGATATTGAGAGGCTGCACACCTTGTACCCATCGATGGCAATAGGCTGGTCCTATCTAATCCCCCGTCTGTCTTGGAGGGGGGTTTCCAATCCCTCTCGCATTAATTATGCGGTCCAAAAAATCAACAGGGCAATGCGCAACACCATGCAAAAAATTGGGGGGTTCTCTATCCCACACCCCGCCATTAGGCTGGACGCGAAGGACATTTTCAGGGCCGATGGGGTGCATCTGACACCGCGTGGGAATGACCTCTGGCTAGATGACTTACGGCAGGCCATCATGGAACGGGTAGGCGTTAGGCTCGGATGTCAGGGTACGGGTCATGGTCACTCGGTCGTGGGACTTGGCGGCGAGGCCCCTTAAGGGCCTCGGGTGGCGGTTTTTAGGCCTTGGCAAGGTTTCCTCTATGTCTATCTCCATGCGGCGGCGTTGCAGGGGCCCATCTAAAAGGGCTAAAATCGGGAGTCCCTGGCCCTGGAGCAGCGGCTTGTAGGTCAAACTCCCAGATGGGGTCAGAGGAGGGCATGCTGTGTAAGTTTGCGCTTTACAGTCCCCTCTCTCTGGCCTCGTCAACCTGCATATCCTCAGCCAAAGGGGCTGAGAGGGTTACCTGCCAAGGCCTGAGCCAAGTTTCCCACTTTTGAATTCAATAAAGTTGTGGCCAATTTTAATCCATACTCCTGACTCCTGCCTCTTTACTGGGGATGAGGGTAGGCACCACAGACAGGATTTAGCGCGTGTGTACGCAATATCCGCCCTCACCCCTCCCCTCAGGTGGGCGAGGTTTGCGACACCACGCGGGGCTTACCTGGCTGGTGACGCCTACCTTGCTGCGTTGGCCTATGACCTGCCACCTGGCCAGCGAGGACAAAGGACACCTGGCCAGTGGGGGCGGGAGTGAGGCCAAAGAAAAGGGACAGGAGCACACTTGCGAAGCCTCTTTGTCCTTCTTCCTGCTCCAGTCACCCACCCTCCCTCCCTCATTTAATTGCCTAATTTGTAATTTCCTTCCTAGGTCAGCTACCACCGGGTTAACAGTGTTCCCGTTGACTTTCTTCTTTCAAATAATAGTAACAATATTAATTAAAAATTCCTTCCTAAGGCAACGATCACCGGGTTAACAGTGTTTTTCCTTACAGCATAACGTTTTGTGTTGCAGGTGTGCGGGCGCTGCTGCGGCATAGTTGGTTGCTGTATTCAGGACCGGGAAGGAATTTCCCTGCATTGGCAGGTTTCGCCTTCCCCGCAGCAATTCGTCACAACTTTGGCGGTTTTTAGGCCTTGGCAAGGTTTCCTCTATGTCTATCTCCATGCGGCGGCGTTGCAGGGGCCCATCTAAAAGGGCTAAAATCGGGAGTCCCTGGCCCTGGAGCAGCGGCTTGTAGGTCAAACTCCCAGATGGGGTCAGAGGAGGGCATGCTGTGTAAGTTTGCGCTTTACAGTCCCCTCTCTCTGGCCTCGTCAACCTGCATATCCTCAGCCAAAGGGGCTGAGAGGGTTACCTGCCAAGGCCTGAGCCAAGTTTCCCACTTTTGAATTCAATAAAGTTGTGGCCAATTTTAATCCATACTCCTGACTCCTGCCTCTTTACTGGGGATGAGGGTAGGCACCACAGACAGGATTTAGCGCGTGTGTACGCAATTTTCAAAAACATTTAAAGATCGGCAGAAGTAGTAAGTTATATGGGAACTGTAACTAGGTGATATTACCTATATCTAAATTAATAATAAAGACTGGAAAAAAGCAGCAAAAAAGAAAGCTACTTCCATGCAGCAGTTTAAGGAAAACACAGCACTGCTTTGATCACCTTCTTTGGAAGCCCAACGGTTAGTACGATGTGTTTGTTTAAAAATCAGCCAGAATTATAACCTTTCAATCGTGTGAAATTACTGTGCCTACTCAGAACGTTTGCTAATTTGGTAAACATTAGCAGAAACATACAGCAGGGCAACATTAACAGCAAATTCTGCACTATGTAAATTTAACACAGCACGAAGAAATTTCAATTCTGCCTCAAGGTTCTTTTAAAGGCAAAATGTGGAGTAGCCAAGTCAGTTTTGCACAATGCAGGGGACAGAGTATGGGGCGGAGGGAGCTTGTGGAGTGGGTGCTAAATGACTCAGCAGAATTTCAGGAAAGAGGAGAAGAGCACCGCAGCCATGATTGAAACTGTCTGCTTTCATTACAGATGCACCTACTGCACCTCCACGCTGGACATATACACATAGTTGTCTGTTATGGGCTAGTCAACATCACATCAATATTCACAAGCATGACTCAAGCTTCCCTGCACATCAAGAATGACTTGCTATAACATCACAGAGAGAACCTTCGCTTTTCTCAAAAGCAGAAACGTTTCTCAACAAAGCCGCCAGGCATTAAATGCAGCGTAAATGAAATACATGAACAGGTGAACAAACTCTCAAAAAAAAAATTTTAAGGCATCTCCCTAATGCACCCATTTTCTGGAATATTTTATGTTGCCGATCTGCCATATATAAGCTGCTTCCAGCAGTGGAAAATCTCTTAAAATTAAACTCATAGGCTTATAAACAAAAACTGAGATAACCAGAGCAAAATACCTGAATTTTAAGGTCAAGAATTAGACATAATCTCTAAGGTGTTGCATACATGGCATTTATTATTGTGTAAACTATTAACTGTTAACCATTAAGTATCAACATTTACACTCCTTGACATGTTACAGAACGTTCCACTGTGCCCAACTATGCAGACACAGACTTTCTCCCGAGTCCGTCTGAATTTCCCAACATATGGTACCTGAGCGAGTTAGGCTCAGTTTTCTGCAGCTTCTATTTTAAGGTTTAAACTTTCTGCATTGTAAATATAATTAACAATGTATTTTAAATGTTCCACAAAGTGTCATATATACGTTATGCTCCCTGAAACTGTTCTTTGAAAAGGGACTCACAGTATTTTATTTTTATTTTTATCTGTATTTTATATTCTTCTATGAACTGGTCCTCGGCCGTAATAATAAATAAATAAATAAACTCCTTGACATGTTACAGAACGTTCCACTGAATAACTGCTAGCCTTTGCTTCTGGGAAGTTCTGACCATTTAGTCTTCGACTAAGTGATCTTGCTTTGTCTTATTCTATGTGTATAGAATCAAACAAAAAGTTCACCACTGTCGCTCTTTCCCTACACATATATAGAATCTGAAGGCTCAAAGGCATGTGACCTGCATGATCTGAGTTTGGGACAACACTTCTACTTTGCTCCTGGGTGATTTCAGCATTCACATTATCAGCCCTGACTCAGCTGCTTCTTGGCCTCTTCTTTCTTCAGCTTTGGACAGACTCCCCATTCACTGCCTTGGGCACTCTTGAGTTTCTCTTCACCAAAAACCATTCAATCTCAAATGCTTCTGTAGTGAAATTTCCTGTCAGGTCGATACCTCATCTCTTTCATCCACCTCCCCACATTTTGCCTCTTGCTCCTCCCTAGAACTCCAATCCACTGATCTTCTCCATCTGCTGTCTTTGCCTCCTTCTCAGACTCTGCAGTTTTCACTTTCAATTCATTCTATCCTGCCCGCAGCTAGACATATCTGCCCACTTTCCCAGGAGACTACTAACTCCTCTCATTCCCAGACCTGGCCCACTGCTGTCTCCATTCATGTTCTCACATGGCTGAACACCTCTGGAGGAGAACAAAAGACTTGGCCAATTTCATCCACAACCAATTCATCCTTGCACCTTCTCATCTGTTTTATAGTGTAGTCAAAAAAGACTCCAGGACCAGGAATTCTTGAAGCATCTTCTCCAACTTTGATACCCTCCTCAGTCCTGTCCCACCCTCTTGTCTCCCTTTATGCCCCAGCTCTCCATGATTCGGTCCTCAACCAGTTCTCTTGCCTGTTCTTTCAATGTTGCTACAAGGGGAAGCTCTTCCTCTGCTTTCCTGCTGTTTGTTGGGGGTCCCTTCATGTTTATTCTTACCATCCTGCTATTCTTTCCCTTCCTTAGGTATCCTTGCTACATTCCAGAAGAGATTTCAGTATCAGCTATATGTTGATGACACCCAGATCCTGGTATTTACTGTAGTCTGAATTTATGAATATGTTCTCCTATACTGGTAGATAGGTTCATCTCCTTCAGACCACTATAGTCTACTGGACTAACAGTGATTCTTAATATCCCCAAGCCCAAATTGTAGGACTCTGTTGTCTTTTAATTAGCTATGCAAGAATTTGAACATACATAGTGTAAACTCTACCTCTAAGCTTTGGCTGACATTTCAGGTGAAAGATGAGGTGTTCAGGGGTACAGTGCCAGTTTGTGAGGCTGAGGTTCACACATTCATTGACTGTGAAAACAGGCCTACCAGCTTTGGCAAAGTTAATGGTCCTCCTGACTTTGGGGGGGGGGGTTGAAAATTACCCCTGCTGTTGGGATGAGCTTCAGAGGCATCCAAAGCTCAACATTATCTCGGAAACAAAACCCCAGATTAGTGAAATACTGAGAACAGCAAAACACAGGATTTGAACCTATTACCTCAACAGTCCATTCCAAGCAAAAGTATTATGTTCAAGCTAGAGTGCTATGCTTTCAATGGCAGTTTGACCCTCATAATGTCTGCACAGCACTTTGTAATACAAAGGCTCAGGCCCAAGAGGAAAATGTATTTTGATGACCTCCTTATATAGGCTGCCAAAACATTACAAGCAACTTACTTGACCACAAAGCACTCAACTCATTGCATTTACATTCCATACAAAGGACATCAGAGGATTGTTCACAACATATTTTTGTACTGTGGCCTAAGAAGTTATAGCTACTTTCACATTTTGGGGGGTGGGGACAAGCCCAGCAAATTCGGCCAAGTAGAAGTAGTTGATTTTGATACTACAGAGAATAGCAAATTAGTTTCACTAAGATTAGTAGTCAAGCATGACAGCCTGGCCCTATTGCTTCTCTTTCCACTCACCCACCCTTCTATGTGAAAAATACTTTATTTACCTGACTCATTGAGGGGCAATTGGAACACATCAGCGTTGGCAGCATTTAAAAAAATGGACTGATGTTTCATAGCCAGCCGACCTTCTAGGATAGCTTAGGGGGAGAAAGCCACTCTGCCAGTAGCTTTCTGTAACAGGGAGGTTGCTACTGATTAATACCTAAAGCTACTGTGACAGGCTGGCTGCAAGGTGCTCACAAACAGAAGAATTGCAGTAGGCAGATATTGACCTTCACTTGTGATTCTCTGTATTGCTGCAGAATTCTCCTCCTGAATTCCTCTGGGGTTCCTGATCTATCAGTATCTTGGCTCCTCGCACAAGGTGGCTGCTGCATAGCTGCTTAGAAAGCAGAATGGCATTCACAGTCATCAGGGTAGGGGAGACTGGCACAGTAACTTTGGATTTAGATGCAACTGACTTCATCAGCCTAGATTCCTAGAAAAGCACATGCACTTTTTTTTGGGGGGGGGGACCGCCAAGATTTCTACACTATGCCAGGTGCTTTGTCTTCATCCCTCCCCTATACTCTTTCCTCTGGTGACAGCCGTAGCAAAGGAAAGAACTTTCTCCCTATTACCAGCACAAACAATTTACCAAAATATCAGACCGGGGACATTAAGCCTGAGATCAAGTGTGAACGTTGCTACAAGACAGGGCAATGGAAAACTACAGAGAGACTTATAGGTCATAACTAAGGTGCTCTCATGAAGAAAACTAAAAGGAGAAAATGAACTTGGCAGTCAAATGCTTCTCTGAATATTGAAGCTATGTATTTTTACCTAAACATTTTCTATCATGTGCAGTACAAATTGGCTTGGTGTTCAGCCCACCGATAGGAGGGTGTCTTTTTGTACTGCTGAACTAAAGATGTGCAAATGTGCCTGCTTACACGACCTATTCCTAAAACACATAAGTCTGTGGCTTTGATGTTTCTTGGAGAACAGAGATTGCTACAGTACATTCCGTAACTCCAGCTCTAAACTTCACAACAGACAGCTGCGCCTGTGATTAACAGCAGGTAACCTCAGTTTCTGTCAATTTAATGAACTCTGCCAAGACAGAAAGGCACTGTGGAAGCCAAGAGGCATGAAGTCCCTGTGTAAAGAGATTTCGGAAACTTCACCAGGGAAGAGTTTGCTCTGTATAACTTCATGAGAGTAATTCCTTCCAATATAAAATAATGTGTGGACTACATTGCAAATAAAAACAATAATGTTGGGACCCAATTAAACTGACAGCTTCTGGCACTAACGTTCTGTATCTTTTTATCACAAGGGCATTACATTATACAACACTTAGAGGGAGCAAACCATGAAGGCTGCTAGAATGGAATAGGCATCTGCTCGTTCTAGTGAGGACAGGGAAAGCAACATTGAAATCAACAGGCACCTTGCTTGTATCCACCTTGCTTGCTGGCTTCCCTTATAAAGGCCAGCTTATGGGCATAAAGGTAAAGGGACCCCTGACCATTATGTCCAGTCGCAGACGACTCTGGGGTTCCAGTGCTCATCTCACTTTACTGGCCGAGGGAGCTGGCTTACTGCTTCCGGGTCATGTGGCCAGCATGACCAAGCCGCTTCTGGCAAACCAGGGCAGCACACAGAAACGCTGTTTACCTTCCCACCGGAGCAGGACCTATTTATCTACTTGCACTTTGACGTGGTTTCAAACTGCTAGGTTGATCGCCGAAGAATTGATGCTTTTGAATTGTGGTGCTGGAGGAGACTCTTGAGAGTCCCATGGACTGCAAGAAGATCAAACCTATCCATTCTTAAGGAAATCAGCCCTGAGTGCTCCCTGGAAGGACAGATCGTGAAGCTGAGGCTCCAATACTTTGGCCACCTCATGAGAAGAGAAGAATCCTTGGAAAAGACCCTGATGTTGGGAAAGATTGAGGGCACTAGGAGAAGGGGACGTCAGAGGACAAGATGGTTGGACAGTGTTCTCGAAGCTACGAACCTGAGTTTGACCAAACTGCGGGAGGCAGTGCAAGACAGGAGTGCCTGGCGTGCTATGGTCCATGGGGTCACGAAGAGTCGGACACGACTAAACGACTAAACAACAACAACAACAGGTTGGCAGGAGCTGGGACCGAGCAATGGGAGCTCACCCCGTCGCGGAGATTCGAACCGCAGACCTTCTGATCGGCAAGCCCTAGGCTCAGTGGTTTAAACCACAGCGCCACCTGCATCCCACACATAGCCCTTCATAAATATTGGCTAGGAGATCACTGCAAAGCTTGTCTTGCTGCTCCCACAAAAAGGGCATTTCAGAAATGTTAGCATTTGGTTCCTGAAAAGAGTGAGCTATGTCTATGCAGCCTGAAAGCTTGTTAGCCAACCTGGCCAGGACAGATTCATGAACCAATCAAATCATCCAACGCTCTTGTAACTATCATTAACTATATTACAAGTTAACTATAGGTAAGGGTGAAGCCTTGTGTCTTGTAAACATTCCAAAAACCAAATCTCTTGCTTGTTACAATTAAGAACAACATTGTAAACCTTGCAATTTACAGGGGTCAGGTTCCTGACTGATGTTGTCCTGTGAAACAGGCATCATTTTCACTTGCTACCAATACCCTGCAAGGAAATTATTATTATTATTATTATTATTATTATTATTATTATTATTAAATTTGTTTACCAGAATTGGAGATATGGAAGGGATTCCCCAAGGGTCCATTCCAAGCCTCTGCAATGCAGAAATCTAAACTAAAGAATCCATGACAGATGGCCATCCAACAGCAACATCATCTAGCCCACAGTTCACCAGCTTCTATGCAAGAATATTGTGTGAGACTTTATCAAAAGCCTTACTGAAATCAAGATACACTACATCCATAGCATTCCACTGATCCAACATGCTTGTATGTCAAAAAGTAAATCAAATCAAAAATAATTAATAAAAAAGTAGTAAGATTAGTCTGGCATGACTTATTTTTAAGAAACCCATGCTGACTCTTAGTATTCACTGCATGCTTTTCTAAGTGCTAACAGACCAGCTGTTTAATACAGTAATCTGTTCTAGAACCTTTCCTGGTATTAATGTCAAGTTTTCTCTTTCTGAACAGGGGCAACATTTGCCTACTTCAGGTTTGCAGGGACCTCACCTGTTCTCAAAGAATTCTCAAGGATATCAGTGAAATCAGTGAAACAGCCACTGCTGTCTTTTAATCAAGCAAAGAATCCAAATTCCTCCAAATCTTATTTTCCTTACCCTAACTTCCAATTTAAGTCCATCCCATCTGCCCAAGCCCAAACATTCTCCAGTAGCTGGCAAACACCTGTGCTTGCACAGAGCTGCAGGGACTCTACAAATACAATTTGATGCAAAGGAAAGCTTCAGCTAGTAAAGTGAAGGTGTCTGGCCATTTCATTTTCCCTTCCTAGCTAGTAGCTACCAAACTGAATCCTTGGCATTAGTGATAGGGCTTTCCCAGGATTTTATTTTATTTTATTGAAGATTGGGGTAATTTGCATCTGAATTTTTTTTCTGATGCCCTAGGGCAATCTCATTTAGCATATCCGCTTTAGTTTAGTGAACAAAGCTTAAAAAGTGCCCCAAGTTAATCTTCTGTCCCAACACACCACAAGTATTTGACTTCAAATATATATATTCTCTCACATACTTACTAGGGATAATCACCTCAAAGACATTAAATATAGCTTTGAAACAGCTATGTTTGCCTAATATTGTATTTGCTATTAACACTTATTCATTGTTACTTAATGAACTTATGCAATGGAAATTTTTCCATGGAGGAATAAAGTTCTGTCCCACATCATTGTTTACCACTACAGCTTTGATGGTCAAATGGGAATAGTTCCTTTCAACATCTTCTCCAGAGATGTGCATATATCGCAAGTTGCTTTAAGCACAATTTTTAACGTAAAGGCAGCATAAAAATTAAATCAAAATTGAATCCAATCTCAAACACTCAATAGAAGCCAATCACAACTCCAAGAAAAAGACTGCATGTACAGACAAAAATCACACCGCAGTATGAACAAGTGTTCGGGAATCCCAAGAATGTGGTATGAGTAGTTTGTAATTTCAACCCCAAGTAATGGAGCGACCACCCTCTTCCTTTGCTGAAAAAGCCAGAGGCGGCGCTGCCATATAAAAGCAGTATTAGCCTGAGTATAACAGAAATTCTTTAAAAGGCATATAAATTGATATGCACCATATACTGCTGGAGAAGTTAATTGGTAGCGAACTTAAGCACTGACGGCTGTACAAACCCTTAACTTTTATCCCCCCCAACCATCAAATGTATATTAGTCTGTCTCAACCACATGAAGCCACAATGACATTATCAGACTAACTTCTGATAATTTACCTTCTCCAATTTGAAAGGGGGGAAAATGAACAAGTAGTGTTTCTTTTCTGAGAAGAACAGACACCATGACTTTTATTTTAAAAGAGACAGCATTTGGGCAACTGTGTATCTACATATTTCCAAACACTTTAAGTGAATCTCCACAAACTAATAGCAAATCCCTCATCAGGAGGCTGTATACTTTCCCCATCACCCACAACTTCAGATGCTACTTTACTAAATGAAATGTTTGAGACTGTCCTTCCTCCAAGCTTCCCTCTTCCTTCCAGGACTTGACCTGAACCACCCTGTGCTACAGCTGTCCTAACTATTTTACAGATAAGGAAATGTGCTCTATGGTCATAGAATCTTACTAACTGGATCTAGTCCATAGAATCTAGTCCAACCCCTGCAATGCAGGAATCTCAGCTAAAGCATCCATGACAGATGGACACCCAACCTCTTCTTAAAAACCTCCAAGGAAGGAGAGTCCACCACCTCTCGTGGGAGTCTGTTTCACTGCTGAAGAAATCTTACTGTCAGAAAGTTTTTCTGAATGTTTCATTGGAATCTTCTTTCTTGCAACTTGAAGCCTTGTTCAACCCACATTTTACCAGCTTCTTCACAAGTATATCATGAGGCACTTTGTCAAAAAGCCTTACTGAAATCAAGATACACTATGTCCACAGCATTTCCCTGATCCACCAAACTTGCAATTCCATCTAAAAAGGAAACCAGATTGGTCTGGCATGACTTATTTTTGAGAAACCAATGCTGGGTCTTAATATTCAAAGCATCCTTTTCTAAATGCTCACAGGCTGACTGTTGAATTAACTAGGACTTTCCCTTGTATCGATGTCAAGCTCACTGGCCAGTAGTTACCTGGGTCTTCCTTTCCCCCCTTTCTGAAGATGGGAACAACATTTGCCCACTTCCAGCCTGTAGGGACCCCACCTGTTCTCCAAAAATTCTCAGAGATAAAAGAGGAACTGCTCTTTTTTTTGAGAAAGTGTGCAGTAAAAATGAAACTGCAGCTCTGAAGAACTTGAAACCATTTGCTTTAATCTCTCCATAAAGACGCATCTTCAACTTCAAGAGCACCATCTGCAAAGTCAACAATTTATTTCGTGCCTGATCATACAACTGTTTATGCTGCATAACTCAAAGTAGAACACACACTTGTGATCAACACTATTCTAAGAACAAAGAAAGTTGCTGCATAGGTCACAACTGCAATTTGTTCTATGGCTTACACAGAGAATACAGTATGCCATCTTTCCCACACAGCTGCTAATACAACTCCTGTCCACAGGCTCTTGGAGGCCTTCTTCAGCCCTCCCGACCGGCAGTACACAAGCCAATAGAGGCTTGTTCTGCCATCATGCCCCACCCTCCAGGAATGAATGGAAGCCATTCTTCAAACTGATTGACATGGACCATGCTGTATCTCAGAGCTACAGCTGGCAATGTATCCGGGCACCTTTCATTTCTATGATTATTCCAAACATACCCACACTCTTTAAAAAGGATTTAGAATCATTAAGGGCTCCATTTGTTACAGAACCACCTTTCAGAAATCTTTAACCTGCAAGGGCATTTCTGTATCTTACTCGGGGGGGGGGGGTTCCCCTCATTGGTATCCTGTATGGATAACAGTAAGATCAGCCCTTACATTAGGGACAGGGAGGCTGTGACCCTTCAGGTGTTCTTGGTCTACAACACCCACTATGCCATGCTGGCTGATGCTCATGTGGGGAAAGAGTCCAGCAACATTGAGGACCACAGGCCCATTCCCATCCCTGCCCTATATCTAACTGTACTGAGGAGGTACTATTGTTGCTTCTCACTCAGCTGCTTCTTGCCTAAACCCAAACAGGAATTCAAATCTCCAGTCTATGTAGAAGTTCTAGGCCTAAGGAATCAACATATCATGAATAACTAATCTGTGGCAGCCAGTCCCACAAGTTTTTATGAATGGCACTTGGCTATTTTCATATCCTTCAAAGCAGAAACGGAAAAGACCAGAGATTTGGTTAAAATCAGAGAAAACGCTTTTGAAAAAGACCAAAGGGTATTGGCCCACAGGCTTGATACTCCCTTTAGAAGGAATTGACTTTTCTCTTTCTTATTCACTAAAAGCTGCAGAACTTTCTAATTATATTCAAAATGGTTTGCAAACGGCATCACAGTACTACGTGGAAAAGCTTTACTAATTACAGAGACAGAGCCCAATTGTGCATGGCTGCAAGACAAATAGCCAAGAAAAGCTACAACAAAGCCAACAGAAGTTATCGCCTAAGATGTTAGAACTCAGGAACCACAAAAAGCTTTTTTTAAAATCCATGAAATACTAAACAAGTAGGCAGTGGGAAATCAAGCATAATATAACTTTGTTATCAACACTTTTCCCCACCTGTGAAGGTGCATGTTCTACACCACAGATACAATCCTGCCAAAGGTAAGTAAATTCCATTGACTGCACACATGCTTAAAATTTTCCAATGAAATAAATGGAATGTTAAGAGCATTGAACTTAAGCTAGATGGTGCCCCCAATTTGTGATGAAACCTTCTGAAATAAGTTACCAGATGAAGGTATTGAAGCAACTCTGGCAACTAGCAAATTAACCAACAAATATACATTTCCCTCGCAGATTGTTAGTTACAAGCCACTTATTCTTGACTAACCTATACTTTTCTACAAGCTGCAAGTAGAAGCTTTGCAGAGTGTGACTGCTTAAACACAGTGTCCAGCCCAAAGTTACACCGAAATACTTGATATGCAGGGAACAATCCAAACAAAGATTATGCTCTTTAAAGACCCACCCATTTCATCAGGAGATTTAAGCCTGTGCTTAAAACTCTGCAGAAGTCAGCAAAGAACTTAGAAGAGCTTGAATAGAGTTCACATCTCTTCACATATTTTGCATTATAACAAACCACACTTGACCACTATATCTTGGAATTTAAAAGGCTTGATTTTTAAAAATTGACATGAGAATGCTACATTCCTCAGAGTCTAAATATTTCTGAAAGCCTTTATGCACATTACCAAATGTTTCATACGTGGCTAGATTTCATTATTTATACCCCCAAGAGGATGCTATATTAAAGCAATTTGAAAAGCTTGGGGGGGGGGGTATTGTGCAAGCAGGGTCAAGAGCAGTTCTGTTGTTGGGAAGTTTTATCATCTTCCTCCTGCCTTTATCAATTTAACACTTGAGACAAAGATGCACCATAGCTACATCTTCATTAATTCCTGACAAGTGTAAGAGAATGTACATCAGATGCACACAGATCTTAACTATACCTTGGAGAGAAGCAAAATGCAAGACATGCAAACAAATGCCAACACCTGCCACATGCAGCAGAGCCCACAAATTCTGCCTCTTTGTTTTTAAAAACACAAACAATTCAAACTTCGTGCTAAGTTTCCAATGACTTGATTGACAATTCTTGCCGGGGGAGGGGGAGTGGGCTTTACACTGATGGTGGCAGAGCCTTTCTGAACAGGATTTTGATTCCAATGTGCTATGATTTAAACAATCCAGCCAGTGAAAAACACAGAAATTGGATGTAGCTACCTCGTTAGTGTTCCAACGGTGCCTCTCTTTTGGTAAACTGGAACATTTTGGTAGACATTCAAGCAGCTTTTTCGGTAAAAAGATTTTTACATGACTTCCATTGCTGTTTCCATGATCATCTACAAAGAGGGAAAAAAGTAAATGCAATACATCAGAAACAAGACTTAGAACTTATTCCTCCTTTCTGATGCAAAGATCTCTCTCTCTCTCTCACGCACACACACACACACACACACACACACAGAGAGAGAATGAATTCATCTTCATAACTTGTCACATTATGAATACCACTTGTGACCATAAGGAAGCCAAGACTATGAGCCACTACAAATCTAAGGTTGTACCACAGACATAATAGTCCCTTGATCTCACATGCAGAGACTAAGTTTATGAGCTGACATCTTTCCAATCCAACCACACAAGCTGCCAGCAGCTTTGTTCCCAAGTGGTACTAAATGAAGTGTCAGAACAGCAAAACCAATCTCTGCTGCCACTTCTACAGAAGACATTCCCAGTAACCCAGTATGCCTTCTATACAAGGGAGAGCTAAAGAGGTAATTTTAAACTACAATGCCTTAGGGGATTTTTAAAAAATCATGAATAGTCCTAGATTGCAGCAATAGAGCCCTGGGTTTGATGTAGGGTTGACCACAAACCAGAAAGAGTGAATAGAAGTTCTCTATTCACTATCTCCACACACACACACACACACACACAAAAAAAAAATCAGGTATGACAGCTGAAGGGCAAGTTCAATAGTGCTGAGAGTGTCAGGTCAGTATAAGAGACCATGTACGGTTCAGTAATACCACAACAACTCTTGAAGCTTCTGCAAATGATTGGAGCAGTCATAGGCTACTTGAAAAACGGAATCTGAATTGGAAAATTCAACTGGAATCTCATTAGCTAAGGTTTGCTCTTGGCTTACTGCTTGTGGTGTGTTTTGAGAGAAACAGATCATGAGCGCTTGTTTGCAAGTAACACTGAGCCAGCTTCTCAGCTCCCGATGCAACGAAGGCAGGAATAGGGGAGGAGTAAATGCACCAGCACATTGCTTGCCTTCGTTAAGCAACAGCTTGTTTTTAACTATGCTTTAAAGTGGCATGTGACCTAGGCCACTGTGCTACCGATTCATTTTAGTCAACACATTTTGAGAAATGAATGTTTCCATGGGAAAGCATAGTACCAGATTTTTTTTCCTGCTCTGGATCACTGCATGAGCCATATGACCATAGCATCCCAATCCTCACATACAAAAGGGCAGAGGCCTGGCCATTGCAAACTGCTATAGTCTCCTGAAGCAACATGGCAGCTATTGAACAGCTGCTAAACCACAAAGTCTCCCAGATGTCTAGTGTGCTGGAGTATGGCTACCTACATGGATACGTGGAAACCAAACCCAAGTCATGATGGACAGGAAGACTGCACAGCTGCGGGGAGGGTTTGTTCTTAAGTTGTTTGTTCAACTTAAATTCCTATGATTACTCTACAGCATGTACTCTCCAAGGTGCTGTAGGAAAAAAAGCTTATACCAGTTAAAAATAAAAATGGCCCTCTCTCCAGATTTTTCAGCATGAATGTTTGTATAATCAAAGATCTGAAAACAAAAGCAAAATAAGTTTGGATAACAAAAAGGCAAACATAAATGCAGTACAAGCAACCTAGCAATGAATTCTACTACTATCAGCCTTAGTTGTGTGGATTGAGCACATTTGAGGATTTGTTAGAATACCACATCCGAGCCTAGAATAAGGTGTAGGTAACAAGCGGCTATTCAAATAAACTGCATTTAATTTGCAGAAAAGAGGGGGCAGACAGACATAGAAATAACATCTTATCCCATTGCAAGGCAGATTATCCTCCACTGACATTTCCAAATGTTTTTCTACTTTCAGTCTTACACAGGGAAAAATGTGAATGGTATAAAATACAGTCCTCAAGAAAGTCTTGTATTATAAGCATCTATCAGCTTCACCAGACAAAAAAGTACTATAACATGTTTAAGCTCAGGCACGAAGCAGAGCCAGGTCAAGACAGACAGGGAAGCTTTACTCAGGGATCAGTGTGGTATAGCGGTTGTCTGACTAGAACTGGGGAGACCCAAGTTGAAATCCCCTTTAAGCCATGAAAGCTCACTGGGTGACTCGGACCAGTCACCAACTCTAAGCCTAACCTACCTCAGAGGGTTGTTAGGAGGATAAAATAGGGGTGGGGAGGGAGAGAGGACTATGCATGCTGCCTTGATGAACTAAGTCTACAGTGAACACCAAAATTACAGATATGAAGCCTCTCGGTTTTATCATTCTCCTTATTTAAAGCAGAGATCTGGCATTCAGATCTAAACTGTCTTTTCATTCTTTCAAATTCACACTAAGTTGCTGCTTGCATGACAGAACATCAAGCAAAGCTGCTCCCCTTTGAAGCATCTATGTAACATAAAAAGGGAGAGAAAAGGAAGTACTGTTGGGTTACACATGTTCTGATGCCAGAGCAAAGAAACTGTTAAGAACAAAATGAGGCACGATTTTCATGTCTTATCAACTTTCAGCAACTGGAGTCACTCCTTAGTACAAACCAAACTATGGAACCATTGGTCTGGATATATAGGCATTATACACAGCACCTTTATCAGTAGGTAGTTAATGGTGGTATGGATGCATACTTTGAGTGCAAACAACAGTAGAGTGAGATAATAAATAATATTTACATCCTACTCTGTTTATGCAACAGGAGGAAAGAGGGGGAAAGTTAAGTGAATTGCTCAGCTGGGGATTTTAGAGGTGGAGAATAGGCAATATTTTTAAATGGAGTTTCAAGAGTGCAGGTGGGAGGTAATGGCAAAACACTACAATTGTACCTTTCCTCAGTCTGCTGCCCTTCACATACTACAACTCCCATGAGCATGGGATGAAGGAAGGTGTAGTTTGACAATATCTGAAGGGTGCCAGATCAGGGAAAGTTGACTCTGATGAAGCTTGAGATTTCTTTATTATTACAGGCATATTAAGTCTCAAGTGTTCTCCTCAAGAGGAACATGTCCCTACAAGAACTTTCAACTTTTTATCACTTCAGGAAGGGGCAGGGAACCTCCAGCTTGCAGAATTAATTAGGCCAGCTAGGCTTCCTCATCTGACCCACAAGGTCATTTTGAAAAAGCCATGTGCATCAGGTGTGGGCAGCTGAAGTTGCACTAGGTCAAAAGGGGGGTTGCAGGCACTGCTGATCAACTGATTGTCAGAGCTTCAAAGCTTATCACAGGGCTTCCAGCAAGAACCAATGGCTCAGCTGGTGAATCCTGAGAAGAGAGTCCTTCACAGCCAACAACCCTCATGAAGGACCAAACCGGTGAAGGCCTCTTATCCATTTCTTGAACCATACAAACTTCACATTGACTGGAAGGGTAAAATAGAGTTAAGAACCAAACTGTCACACTGAACTATTCATTTCATGTGTACAATGGACAAATGCAAAAATTGGGGCAAAGGAGGCAAAAACACAGAGCAGCAAGTGGCAGACCATAACTGAATTCAGTATTAGAAACAAGAGCTCCATGTCATTTTTTAAAAAAATCAATACAGCTCAAGCAGAAAAAAAATTCCCCATGACAAAATAAGAAAGTGGCTACATATTCAGGTAAGGCATCGTTCCTAAGTGTCTTGGGTGTAGTACACTAAGCCAAAACTTAGGAATTACTAACTGAACTCAGTGGGGCTCAAAAATTGAAAAATCAGACTGGACAGCAGTCCACGTTCTGTGAAGCAATCATCTAAACTCCATGGTACAAAAGTCTTAAAAGTCTAAAAGGTAAGTGAGGGAAGGAAGAGAAGGCCAACCAATAAAAGTCCATAAAGGATTCTGAATTAATTACACTCTATAAAGTCTTGGTGGTTTTATAGCCTCATTCACATTCCTTGCATTTCATCCTCCCAAAGGAGGCAACATAGACAATTAAAATTTGAAACATACAACAGCAAACAAATCATGCCTCCCTCCCTTCCTCTACATACACATACCCCTCTCTTTCTTTTACCAGTTCTTAAATATTTGGTGATCCAATAGATTTGGAACTGTAGGCCTTTAACTATCAAAGCTTTGGTGCAAAGAACTTATTACTGTTTGGAATGTACATCCCCCACCAAAGGGTCCCATAAAACAGACCTTCCATTTGGGTTCAAAATACTTCATTTAACATACTGTATTTATATTCCACCTCTCCATCCTACGAAGAGCCAAGGACACAAGAACAAATCCCTAAGAGTATTATACTGGCCACTGTGACTGCAGATATTTACACATTTTTATAATATCATCATTTATTAATTTATATACCACTTATATGCCAAAATGACTTCTAACTGGTTTACAAATATAAAACAAATGCACAGAACATGCAGTCTTGTTCTACCTACAGCCTATTCCAACTATACAAAAGCAACATGCTTGCACTACTTGGCTGTTCTTCCCAACACTGACGAACAGCTGTGACAGGTCAAGTCTTTTCCTGCCCCTGTAATTTCAACACACTCAAGATTAGGTCACAAAAAGGTACCAGGTAATCGTTATGTTTTAGAACAGTAGTTCTCAAACTTTTTTCTCCACTTAAAAATTGCTGATTGTATTGGAGGACTACTTAAATGATTTTTCTGCCTATTGCAGCAATTGGAATGCACTGCGCTGGATTATTTCCAAGTGTATTTTACTGCTTCTTTTATTTCTTATGTTGTATTTTATTGTATACCTTCCGTAGAATACATATTGTAATACAATCATATACACAATAGAATTAAAAGCAGCAATAAAAATACAATTAAAGCTCAGTACAATTATTTAATACGGGCATACTGTGAACCACCAGAATGAGGTTTGCAGGGAACCTCTGTTTTAGAACTAAACAATCTGCCACACATGATCAGGCGGTGGGCAGGAAGCCACTGCATGGGCAGGTATACTCCCTACAAATTCAACAGCCAGGATATGAATGCAAACAGTGAAAAGTATTTAATGATGTTGCTGCTCTTTGGCAGAATCACTAGATTATGCCTCTAAGCAATTTTAGAGTTGAGGGAAGTATTTTTGAGAGAGGAAATAAAGATGTCATTGGAGACATACTGCAGCATGATTATCCAATTCAAGACATTTTTCCTGAAGCTTGGGAAAGTAATATTTTGGACTGAACATCTTGTCATTTATTTACCTTGCACACAGTTCTTCTGGATCACAAACAAGCTGATTACTCCCACCAAGTTCTCACTACATAATAATGTGGTGACAGAACTCCTCAATGCAATTACTCTCATGCAGCTAACTGCTACTACCTATTCAAACTATGCTACTTCTCTGTTCACTTTCATCTCCCAGCTGACTTAGGTGGATATGTACGAGGTGCGGAGCGAGGTGGGGAGCGGGGCGGGAGAGAGAGAGAGAACACAGCAGCACTGAGGCCATACATCACCAAACACTACAGGCCACAAATATCTGAATAGGCCACCTCCTTTCCCATATAGACCATCTCGAGAGTGTGGGCCCTCTTGGGTAGTCGTACCACCCACAAATGTTTGAGGGGTGGTGGCCCAAGAGAGAACATCCCCTGTGGCATCCCCTAAGTTGTAGAATTCCCTCCCCACAGAGGTGCAACTTGCACCTTCAGTATATAGTTTTTATTGTATGCTGAAAATTCACCTCTTTGCCCCAGACTTCGACATATATATCTCACCAAATTCTTTTGATATTAAGCTGTTTTAACTGCTTTTAATGTTGCATTGCCATAACCAACCCTGAGACCTCAGGGAGAAGGGTGTGTACGAAATCCAGATGATGATGATGATGAACATTCTCAACATTCTCAAGCTGCTATGTCTTAAGTTCCATTCAGTTTATGCATGAGAAAGCAGAGTGAAGAAGAAATGCATAAAATGAACTGCACAGGTTTGAAGCCAGGCTCAAGTCGCCAAGTAAGATCAAATACATCTAAGAATATTATTTAACAAGAAGGTTTAGTGGAAAGGGGGGAGGGAGGGAGAAATTCTGAAAGCAGCAGTAGTAGTGCTAAAAATAGCCATCTGGGTGACAGACTGCAAGCTCAACATGTGCTTGAAAACTGAACAAAGCAGCAATACACGCCAGGGCAGTTTCCAGCTCAACGCAGCCTAGCTGGCCTTTTTTGTACAAGCCCTGGAGCGGCTGCATTTGTACCATTTAGGTTTGCTTCTAGGCAGGAGCTTCCTGCAGCCAATCAGAAGCCGCACTTTGGTTTCTGAACGTTTTAGAAGTTGAATGACTCCGTTCAACTTTCAAGGTATGACTGTATTAAAAAATACATATTCCAAATTACAACTTTTACACTGTAAGGTAGTAGACGCCCTACCAAGAAACTCTGCCAATGCTTCCCCAAGCTGGTGCCCATAGATGTTTTGGACTACAACTCCCTGGCCTCAGGCAGCATGACTTCTTCATAACCAAGATATAAACAGCAGCAGTAGTCAATTTCAAGAAAAGAGCAGGAAGAAGATAACTACACATAGCATGAAAAGACAGTTGAAAAGAAGATGTGAGGGGGAGAAGCCCAGGGACAACACCCTCATTCCCCACTTGCTTTCCCTCCAGCAAATCAACCTTCTGCTTCCAGGAAGTCACCAAACAACACACAAGATCAACTACAATATTATGTATCTTCCGTAACTGGTATTCAGAAGTCCATTGCTTCCAATCCTGGAGACTCCATTCAACAGAGAGAATAACCAGTGAAGCAGAGCAGGAAAATGGCCTTTTCTATTTCCACATAATTTTTCCCCAGTTCTAAAAATGCATAGTTTCTTAATGATTAATCTAATGAGTAGATAGAATGCCACTGCATTTGGGCAATTTCAACATTTTAATTACTTTCTCAGATGACTTTACCTGGAAAATATTCAATATGTGGGTCTTTGGGCAGACTGAAACTAGTTTATTAATAGGTTTAAATGCCTTGTTATTTTCTTCTTAAATGATACAAGGGAAGTGAATGCTGTTGAATAGTCGTGTCTTTACAAGAATGGCAATAAAAATAATTTCCAGGGAAAGCTTTGTATTTGTTTAAACACTGAAACCACATTAAGGCTGCAAACCCATACATACTTAGCTTGGACTAAGTCCCAAGAATTCAGTGAGGCTTCTGTCCAAGTACACTTGTCTAGGATTGCACCATAATTGTGCTTCAAATGTTTTTCCTAATCAAATATTTCACTTCAAATGTATTTAGCTATAGGAAACTTTAGATTATTATAGAACAGATAAAATTTAGATTGCACATCTACCGGTATATTTAGTAAACAAAACTTTAAAAAGCAATGAAGATGGGAAACCAGGTGCCAATTAATTCAAGGTATTTGACGCATTTTTGGTAGATTATATGATTCAAAATTTCACTCTGAAGAACCATTAAGACCATCTTTCTCATCTCCCAGTATTTCTCTAACCCCATGCCTTTTTCTACTATGATGTCCATGGCCATCACCACATCTTGTGGCTCACACAACTGAATTTCATACCATTATTATGCCTTCCTGTGTGTGTGTGAACCGCTTTTCTTGTGACTGTTTTGAATCTCCTGCCATTGAGTTATTAGGTAACCCAAAGCTCTAGTATTACAAGTTAGGACAAAAATATATCTGCACTTTCTCTACATTTTACATAGTTTTAAAAACCACTATTCCCCTTTAGTCATTTTTCTTCTAAACTAAAAAGCTGCAGATATTTTGCCCACAGTAAAGGTGCTTGAAACCTTTTGATTGCACTGGTTGCCTTTTGAAAAAAGCGGAAAGAGCAGCTATCATTTTTGAGATGAAGCAACCAAAACAGTAACCCATATTCCAAATGCAGTTGCACTAGGCCAAATACGGTAGTATCGGTCTCAGGAGAGAATAGCCTAACAGACCTATACCCTCTTATTTTCATTCCCATTTGATTCCTGATAATCACTAGCAAAGAACTTGTCCTTTCCACCCCCACCCCACACACTTGCAGTTATTTCAAAATGATATATTGGAATAAATCAATGGGTCGCAGAAATTCTCCAGTTCTTTTCCCTACAGTGACCTTTTGGAACCAAGAAGCTTCCTTGCATCTTTGTCGGGGCCTGGAGCCAAAAGACAAAACCTGACTGGACTATCAACTACAGTATTTCCCGGTTTCCTAGGTATCAAAATGCAAAGTGAAAGTCACATTCCGTTAAAAAAAACCTGGGGAAAAGTTGCCAATCCAAGTTTCCAATCCTATTTACTGAAACCTTTAATTTTGTAACATTTCTAAATATACTCAAAAATTGATCTGTGTCCACTTCTAGATGAAGCCATCAGTTGAAAGTTAGATGTTACTTAATATTTCTACAAGTGACGAAAATATGTGAATTTAACAGGGGGCACAATTTCATTTTTAAAGTGAACCCTATTCCAGAACAGCCATTTGTTGCTTAAACGCTGAAAGCCCTGCTCCCATTCCAGTCATGTATGAAAACCTCAGGGGCAGCTAAGGCTTCCAGCTGAACTAACAGCAAATTCCACAGCAGAGATCTTTCTGTTGATGATTTGCTGCCCCCAGCCTAGGGTTGGTCAATAAAACCAGAACAGTTCTTCAACAGCAGCCGTCGTCATCGTGCAGTGCATTTTACAAGCAAGAGAATCAAAGTAGATGGCCACAGGAAATGCCCTTCAAACTCCACTCTCCAACATGAGCAAGACCTTTGGACAGAGAGGAGGGTTTTTTAAAGCAACAACAACAACATGATTTTCTTTAAAACCAGATCACAACATGTCTATGTTCTGCAAGAGACATCATCAGAGGCCGTTCCAATCCCCAGCCCTCTGAAGATTAAGTTTTATAACTGCCAGTCCTAAACTATAGGCACAGGCTACATTTTCCCTTAGCTTTAACACTCCACAAAGGTCTTCATTTTTCAAATTAAATGCTCGATTTTACCAAGAAGCAGCTCAGCAAGAAGCTATTTCAAATCTATACAATAGAGAATCCACTTAGCACAGCTATCTGCATTCACCTGTTAACTAATCTGTTCATGGTCCCCTCCAACCCCATTCTATGCCTTGCTATAAATATTCACTTGAATACTTAACACTTCAAAATCCACACACACTTTTTTGACTCCAGAAATATGGCTGGCAGTTTGAGAAATGAGTTTTAAATGCTGAATTATCTGCCCTGGTGGAGACGACTGCTTCTCCCTGCTTGTGTTCTGGTAACATTATCGCCCCCAGGAAGTACATCACCACCCCAAGTGAGCCACCAGGCCATACAGTACAGCACTCCAGACAGAAATACTAAGGGGAGAAAACAATTTAACAACCATACTTGCAAACCATTCTCACAACAGGGGCAAGACTCTTGTACTACAAGAACATCCCTAAAACCCTCCACTGAGAATGACACCCCTTCCCTTGTCATTTATTACCCCTGCTGTGGGTGGCAGAGACCAGTTAAGAGGCAGCCACCCTTCAATACAAATGGATAAACATGACTTCCTTCTTAGCACCAGCGCTTTCCACTTCATCCATGGTGCCTTAGGGCTTACAAAATACAGTGGTGGCTTTAAAAGAGGATTGGACAAAGAGAAGGCAATCAGTGGCCAAGATGGCTGTGCTTTGCTTCCAGGGCTGGAGGCAGCCGTGCTTCTGAGTATCAGTCGCTGGAAGCTACAGGAAGGGGAGTTTGCTCTCCTGCTCAGGTCAGATTCTCAGACCTGAGAATGGTCAGCCTACTTGATTTCACACACAGTTAAGTCCAGAGATTATTAAACATTAAGTTTTATAAGTTAACCGGAACAGCATCTCCAATTATAAACCACTAGTGAAATACTCGTCTTTGTACAATCATTAGAGGAGAGAAATGGCTCCCTTTATACTTTTGACAGAGGTTAAGTATCATGTGATTAAGCAAAGCAAAAAAGAATTTTTGCCATCCCCCCCCCACCAAGAAAGAGGGAGAAAGGCCACCCACAGGCCAGCTCACTAAAATTACAATAAATATTTACTAAGTGGAAAACAAATTAATGCCAGGATTTCTAGAACAGTCTGAGCTACTGTAAAGGACAGTGTAACCCATTTTAAAATTATGTAATAATTTACAGACAAAGTAAACACAAATGAAGGTAAAATGTTCTTTTTGGGTGGGGATCAAGCAGTTTGGAATATGGCAATGTCAGAGAGCTCACAGGAGTTTCATGATGAGCAAGAGTTTTCTGAATATTAATTTAAATGCCAGCATTCACATCTACTATCTACAAGGACCAAGAATGTAGCTGAGGAAGGGCAATACATGAAGAGACATTTCTAAACACCAATGCATGACTATCACATGACAACACTACTATCACATGGCATGGCAAGACTACATGACACCTTCCTGCTTAAACAGGGTGCATGTCAAGGCTTACAGCAGACCTTCTGCAGCAAAGAAACAAGTGACCTTGCAGGTTAATCATCTCAACACACTAACAGCTGTTGCAGTCCCAAAAGAACTAGACTTCCTGAACATTGTACAAGAATGAAGCTTTAAGCACTACTCAAGCAACTTTATGGCTTATAACTACAAGCCCACATGAAATTCATTCACCTCAAGTAATGCCTGTACCAAAACAGGACATCAAGACAACCTTTTACGTAAGGAAAATGCTTATGCGCATCTTAGAAGGCAAAGCCAGCATCTTCCTCTCCATTTCCTCACCTACGCAAGCTCGATTATCCCGAAACTTCCACAGCGCACAGCAAATGGACGTGCAGAAGCCATGAATTTGGGAGCTCAAGTCAGTGATTTTGTGAATGGGGGGGAAAGATGTGGGTCATTGTATAACTACATGTTTAGCTGAATATGTGCAGTTGCAAATGAGGTATTTTAAAGCACAAGAGTTATAAAACTGGTGGAAGAGTTTGAATGGCATCCTTTTACCTATTATGTTAAAAAAACATTCTTCACCTTCTCTATTATTAAGGCAAACACATATTACCATTACATTCTATACTGTTTCAGCAGCATCTCCATAAGGAAAGAGAACATGTGCCATTTCACTCCCTCAGACCTCCAAAGTCCATTCCAGCATGCAGGGCCCCATGTACCCTGCCACAACAGTTTGACTGGGTGCAAGTCCTCCTCTGTGACATTTGATACTACCGTACAACCGACTGAAAACCCATTGACTACATCTAGAGATTTCAAGTTGCTTTCCAGCCCTGCTAGCAATGTACAAATAAAGGCGATGTTGCATGTTTCTGACAAAGTTATGCAAATGAATGAAAACCTTGAACAAAAGAAAACAATTCACATATGGTTTATTTTTTTGCTGTTTGGAACCTGCTTTTTAATCTCAAGAGTAAACATCCCCTACTTGTCATATCCATATGGTTAAGGTTTGGGCACAGCTTCCCACCTCACCTCATGCCACCTTAGTACTTTTGAAGTTCTAAATGCAATATGCAAAACAACAACTTTGATTGCAACCGATGCCTTGGCAAGTGTACACAGGTATGACTACAGAAGCACAGAAAAGAACATTTAACCATCCAGCATTACACAGCCTATATAAAGACAGGACGTGTTTAACCCTTTAAAACCTTTACTTGCAAAACACAGAGTTAGCATTCATATATATTAGCCCAATGTGTATATTTAAAACATTCTTAAAGGGATCAGCCAATACACTACAAATTTCTTTGACAGTACATCACTACCCCCTTGTGGCTATGCAATAAAAGCCTCGTGTTCCGATTTTCAAAACCGTATTCTGTTCATGCAACTTCACCAAAAAGTTACAGGCTTTACCTCTTCCCCTCACAAGTCATATTTTTTTTTACCTATTAAGCTCCAATTAATTCCAAGACCAAGGTGACATCTCAATAAGACTTTTGTACATTACACAAAAGGTTCAAACACTTGTGGAGAATTCATTAACAAAATCAATTTGATTTTAATATAAAATTTATTTCTTTAAAATGCTGTAAACAACAAACAATTTGATCCCTCATTTTATGCCTGGCTAGAGTCCTTGATTACTACTGCCACCATTTCAAATACTACACCTCTCCCATTGTGCAGTAATGTTTAAAGCATGAACATGCACCATACCAACTTTATTTTAGTTCCGCTAAAAGTTTTAGCTCTCGATCAAAAAGAAGTTGAATGCTAATTTGTAATACATAAAATGAGCCACCTGAGAATGAGTCGGAGCAACTCAGATACCATATCCCAAGCACAGGTGTGTTGTTGTTTTTCATTCTCATTTTTAGACTACTTTGAATATTAGGCCTTTGACACCAGTATCTCACCTGCACCAACATACCCCAAAGCAAACCCTAAACCCATTGACTCAAAACAAGGGAAACTCCTCTGCTTACTGGACATTCCAAATATTTTGTGGGACCGAAATAATTTAGCCCACACCAAGAAAATGGCATGCACATGGATTATTGCCTAAATATTTAACAGACAGACACACAAGGACATATGCAAGGAAGATATGTGTTGAGCAATTCCTTCTGATGGAGACATGTAGACACAAGTTATGCACATTTATATATTTGAAGCATTAGAACAGATTGATTGATTTGCAAAGTACATACATCACACATATATGATTGCAAAGTACATACATAACACATGTAAACAGCCCTGGGATCTTCAGCTGAAGCCCAGTATACAAATTTAATAAACAACAACAGGGAGGGAGGGAGGGAGGGAGGGAGGGAGGGAGGGAGGGAGGTCGTGCCACTAAGGCAAAATACTGCACTGCTGGAAAAGAATTTGAATGTAACATGTGGTTAATTCCACCACTTTCTACTAGCTCTGAGTGATCTTTTGAAAGAACCTGCTTATTAATTAGCTCATGACAGGGGCACAAGACATAGGAGTCTCCCAGTTCTGCCTGGTCTCTTAAACTGAATAGGCACACACAAAAGTGGGGGGTGTTTGATAACATCACACATTGGGTATGTTTATTGAGTGGGCATATTATTATGAATGGCAATTCCCACATCTCAAACTGCCTTACACTGAGCCACAGCCCACTGGTCCATCTAGCTCAATATGATCTACACCATTTCCAACTGACAAGAGCTCTCCAAGGTCTCCAACAGACAGAGGTTTCCCCCAAACCTTCTTACTTAAGATTATTTAATCAGAGGTGCCTGCTGCAAAGCATGTGCTTTACTAATGCGCTAGTACTACTCCGTAGTAGATGGTAACCAATCCCCATTTTGAAAAGTTACCCAGAATGCCTAGCCCCTTTCCCTAAGAAACACTGGTACAGTTGGATGCATGTGCCCCAGCTTTAACTTTGCATGGACTACTGTGGTTGTCTGTCCTATAATGAACACACACTGGCAGGATCAGTCCTTCCCATAAGGCAAGACACACAAAAAAGCCGTAGCTCAGTGCTTTGCATGTGAAAGGTCCCATGTTTAATCTCTAGCATCTCCAGGCATGGAGAGCCCCTGCCAGTCAGTGTAGACAAGTGAGTTCAATGGATCATGTGTCTGATTCAATAGAAGGCAGTTTCCAATGTTCCTAAATGGATAGCACCAACACACCTGCCTACAGGTGAGGGAGGCATATTAAGATTCTTATGGCTCAGCATCAATTAGGCCATATTGCACCTGTGACTGAAGTATATACAGGAGGAAAAAAATGGTGCCAAGAGGTGAAAGTAAATTGAAAGCAGTCAATCAACCCCATTAAAAACATGTCCCCTCTCAGATGTCTCACAGCGTGACGCAGAAGAGGTAGTAAACCAAGGGTTGAATAGCCAGCCCATACCCCACTAGGCTCACATGTCTAGCCATAACACAGAGAGAGGAAGCAACAAGGGGAAGCATCATAAGGAAACAAGCGGATATGGGTCAATTACAAACCTAAGCATAAAGTTGGGTAAATGCCATCAAATTTATTTACTTCTCTATATGGAGAGGGGGAGAGGAATGTCCATCCACATAGGTGTGCCTGTGCTACCCAGAGATGGCCCATGGAGCACACATTTAAATCACACATATTCATTCTTCTGTACAAACGGCTGCGTCTCTACTTGTGCATGCCAAATACCTACGTGCATGACACTGCTGTAGCCTCCACTTGCACCTCTAAGCAGCAATACCGTACCTTCTCCTTGAACAGCAGCAATAGATGGACTATTTGGAGCAATATGGTAATGCCTCAGCTGCCATGAGAGGCAAGGCCCTGTCCTCCACTTAATTTATCCAGTTTCCCACCCACACCCACCAACAGAAAGGATGGTCTGGCCTCCAGCTTACCTTTTAAGGCATGCCCTTGGCTGCCCAGAACATTGCCTCTTTCTCTGGTCCACAACATTGATGTTTTTTTCTCGCGCATATTAATCATGCATGTACCAGAGCACTTTTCTCTGCCCATGCTAGCTACCAAGGATCAACAGGGTCATATTTTTTAATGTTCCAAGGCCTTGCCCTTGTCAGTGACAACAGCAAACTGGATCCCCACATAAAAAGGCTGGATGCATATATTTCCCCTGCCCCTTACTCCACCACATCTTACACAGCCCAGCATGAGAGCTGGCACAATTATGCCTCTCTTTCCCTACATTTGGAGAAGTCAGACATCCCTTCCCTCCAATTGCACAAATAGCAACGTCTGCTGTGACCTCACTATGGCTCAAACCTTACCCTGCCTTCAGTAAGCAGGCCTGTCCCACCAACACCATACAGCAGAGTGTCTGTGTCCTTGTCTGCAATCAGGCACAGATCTCCCAAACTGACAAGTAAATACCCACTTTCATCTGCATTTGCCATTGGCAAATTACTGTGGGTCAGCAATATCCCAACACGAAAAGGCACCAATCCCATGTCCTGCTTAAATATACGAAAGGAAGTCAGGGCAATCACAACCTTCCAGTGCCAGAGACTGGAGAGAAAAGTGCCAGTGCTCTTTCCCCAGTACGCAAAGAGTGACTTTCACAGACCTTTCCACTGACAAGGAGAACAGGTGGCTCTGTCGCTCCTTTGCCTGGCAAACCCTGGCAGGTGAACCATGTGTTCAAAGGCAGGGCTTGTCCGCTTGCAATCCTCACACAGAGAAAGATGCTGCTTATGCCTTTAGTGTGCACAGGGGTGTATGAGCATGTCACAGCTGCCAGACAGCCACTCTCTTAGCACACAGGACCTTAACCCACCCGACCCTCCCCACTTGCACGTCATCACAGTGCACTGACAGAACTGGCCGGCCAGCCCAAATCGCGGGACATGCCAACTCCAACACGCTCCACGGAGCAGGCAGACGTCACCTCTAGGGGTTTCTTTTCTTTCTTTTAGGTATTCAGCATCTAAAGGCAAATCTTTCTGATTTCTGCCTTAAAGTGCTTCTTCCTACCCCACCCCCCAGCCTAACAAACAAGAGGCACAGATGTATGTATGTATATATGCTTTGTGTTCCCACGCCGAACTCTTCTCTTTTTGCGCCCCTCCAGCTTTCTCCTTGCAGCTCAAGGCGGACACCCACTCCATCACCATCACCCCAGGGACAAACCCCCGTTCGCCTAGGGAAGACCCCCGATTCTCTATCTTCCCACCCCACCCCCGCCTCACTTGTCATGCAAGGCAATGAGAGGCGGAATCCTATTCCGGAGGGTCGCCAGGAGCAGAGGCGGGGGAGAGGTTTGCGCGCGCGCGCGCGCGCCCCCTCTCTCCTCGCCCCCCCTCCCATTGGCCGGCCATTCCCCGCCCCCAGGCTGCCCCCTCCGCCGACCCCTCCCCTCAGCAGCGGCAAGAGCTCCTCGAAACTTTCGGGCCGGGAGACCGACCCGAGACGCCGAGCCGAGACAGGGCTGGTTTGGAAGAAATTTGGAGGAAGCGCGCGCGAGGCGGCGGGAGCGGAATTCGAGGGAGGGGGCTCCCCCCCCCTACGCGCGCGCGTTCCCGCCTGCGCGCCACCGCCGCGTGTCCCCTCAGCCCTCCCGGCCACCCGCCCGCCGTCCCCTCCATCAGTCAGTGAAGCCAGCCGGGTCGGTCCTGCCGGCGCTTCGGTTCCGTCCCTCCCATCCCTCACAGCTCACCTTCCGGCTTGTTTTCGGCGGCCATTTCCCCTCCGCGCGCCACATCCTCCTCCGCCGCCTCCTCCTCGCGACCGGGATCCAGGCAGGCGCGCGCGCCGCTGCCGTTGCCGCCACCGCCTGCTGCCCCCGCCCCTTCCTCCTGCCGACCTATTTCCGGTTCCGCTCCCTCTCTCTCAGGCCCCCCCACCTCTTTCCCCTGCTGCCGCCACTGTTGTTACCCCCCTGCCGTCCACCTCCAGCCCCTGCCGCCGTTGTTGCCTGCCTGCCTGTGTCCCCTCGCCGCCGCCGCCGCCTCCGATACCGGGCCAGCCAACCGACCCCCCGAGCCGCCGCCTCACAGGCAGTGCGACACTCCCATTGGGCCTTTCGCGGACTGATGCCTGTCTCCACCAACCCTCGCTGAGCAGAGGCGAGCCGGAAGGGAGGATGGGCCTGACTGGCACCGGCACCGGCCTATGGGCGACTAAGTCGGCGAGTGGGTGGGAGAAGAGGAGGGAAGCGCATCAGAGGCGCTAGTGCGGCCATGATGAAAGGAGCGGGGAGAGGCAGAGGGACTCTCTAGAGTGGGGAGAGTAGCCAATAGGACTCTAGAAAGGTGCGGAGGGGGTTGATGGCAGGTGGTTCAGCCAATAGCCGTGCCAAATGAGGACGTTAGGAAAGATGCACCGGGGAAAAACCGTGACGCAAATGCGAGGCAGCGAATAGGGCGAGGAAGCGCGACGCCGGAGGGAGGGAGGGAGCAGCGTCCCAAAGGGAGCAGAGAGGGAGAATGAAGGCGGGGGCTGGAATCCGATGCGCGCTCCTATTGGACAGCTGGCATTGACAGGCAGCCACGCCCCTGCTCGCCTTGTTAACCCTAAACAAAGCCGCTGATTGGCGGAGGCGCAAAAGGGGCACTGTGACCAATTGGGGGGCGGGTTGCGGAGCGAATCCTCAGTTCTGATTGACCAAGGGTTCCTCTCAGTGGTTTACTTCAATGGTTGAAAGTGTCTAGATCTCTGTCCGATTGGAGGATCTCCCATGGTCCCTGCCATCATTGGCTGTTCTGCTCTGTTCTGGAGGGGCTGGTGTCTGCATGGGTCCTTATTTGCAAAAAGCAAATAAAATTATCGTTATTAATACATTAATTAATTAATTGTGCTTTGTGTTAATTGCATTATCTGTTTATTACTGTGCCTGTTTTTCTTATTACTGTGCTGATTAATTTCATTGTTGCAATTATAATTTTTTACTGATGCAATTATAATTTTTTATTGTTATAACAACTACTGTACCGGTATTCCATTTAAAAATGATAATGTTAGGACGGCTGTTAGTATTATCACCATTATAATTGTTGCAATGATTAATTTAATTTTAAAACATACATTTAGGACTGAAAGTGGTAGTGGTAATACAACCATGATTAATTTCAGGAGCCCTCCACCCCTCAGCCAAGCACCTCCTGGTCCTGCAAGCTTTATACTGTACAGGAAACTTTCAAACTAAAGTTTTGGGTTTTATTAACCCAAGTACCTTTTTAGTGGCTCAAAACATATTTTAATAGATAAAATCTGCCCTATTTATTAAAGTTGCAGCCCTAATATGTTTATATTTTATGCCACAGGAATGGATGCATAGTTGCAACAGATGTTTTTCAGTTTTCTGTACTTCAAAAGCTGGGAAATCGTATTCATTGTAACATCCATCTTGCGTAGGGAACTCCATCTGCAATTTGTGAATAAGTCCTTCTTTTTGTCTTTCCTCATTCAGCTTCATTGCATGAGCCCACTGGGTTCTATGGAAGAGTGAAAGAAACTTATCACTATCCCAGGGGTCCCTGCCATTTTCTCCTATGGTGCTTGTGAAAGGTCTCAGTGAATATCCCCTCCAAAATCCAAGTGCACCAGAGGCCTTTTTTTGTTTTTCCTGCTCAGTTTGACCTGGCTCAGTCCCTCCTACATTGAACATGCCTACATTTTGTTGCATGCCAGGAGAAATCCAAGGCACGCCTCCACAGATGCACCCCTGCCAGAGAAGCAGCTGTGGTGAGATTGTGCAAGAGCCTCACTTACTGGGGTCTCAGGAATGGTGTGCAAGACCTCCGTACAGGACTCTCACAAGATATCACCAGAACCTGGAAGCCAAAGCCATGTGACCCCAGAAAGTGGGACCAAGCAGTGTGCATGCTAAGTGGTACCTTCCTGTTTTGCTGTTTTGTGATTGCCACAGCACTTGCTCAAAATTCCACATATACTCGCAGGCCCAGAAACCGTATTTTTTATTATTTATTGGTTGCATTTCTGTCCCACCTTTTCCTCCAAGGAGCTCAAGATGGTGTACATGGTTCTCCCCTTTCTCAATGAAATAACACTACAAGAACCCTGTGAGGTGCGTTAGGCTAAGAGGCTGGGACCAGCCCAAGGTCACCCCGGGAACCTCATGGCCAAATGGGGATTTATATATATACTGATGAGCTCTGCTGTATCCCCTCGCTCGACATACACTCTAGTTGCTTCTTGGTTTACTCTTCTCTCACAGGCTGATTCCCCCCCCTCATAATAGTCTTAACTGCATGGCCAAAGAGGGAGGGAGAGGGAGAGCCTTATGAGTAAGAAAGGAAATATTATCGTTACGAGTTTGGAGGGGTCAGTATAGATGATACCATGGGTTCCTTCCAAACCTGCAGTCTTGAAGCTGCCAACAGAGAATGTATAAGAGGAAGCCTGCCAAACCAATTCCTTTGTCAAGGTAATTTAGGTTTTGGCTGGCAAGTTAAGTACAGCAATTGAATATAGCCAAAGAGGTTGCTCTGTTTCTATAGAGATAAATGGGCGGGTCTGGGTGGGATGCCACCTTATCCTAGAATGGGAAAAAAGAAAAACCCAAGGGGCTGTGCATGAGAATATGTGAGAGAGAGCTGGGCTGATGCTGGAAGCCGGAGACAGAGCCCGATCTTGCTCCGTGCTGGATCCAAAGCTGGGTTTGGTTTAGGTCTGGAAACCTAAAAGAAAAGCAAGTTCTGCTGTAGCATTAATGCTGTGAGCCCCTCCATCCTCTGCACAGGTTGTGCAAATAAATCCATACATTCTAAAAACACCACAGACTCCATTGACCAGAAGGAAACCAAAGGAAACCAAACCCTGGGAAAAACCACTTGGAACCCCTGGAATCTCTCATTCCCCAGAAATTGGGGTGGCACCTAACATTATAAAGCCCCAGTTTCCTCTCCTCACCAGGAAGGTGACTGTGAAAGTAGGGAACCTGGAGCGATATCATCTCCCTGCTGAAGAACCCTGTGTAATACCATAGCTTGCACCTTTATACACAAACAGAAATTTGCCTAATAACATCTCCATATACTTTAGTAGTTTATTTCATAAATTTAGGAACAGCTTGGCTAGGCACCAGCAGAATACTCTTCATTGCAAAGCTGATGTGATTTTAACAACTTGCTTTCATAACATATTCATGTATTTAGAACTAGCCGTCAGACTCCGGATACTTGGAGTACCTCATTATTAATCTCTTCCTTTTGCTGCCCATCGAAGATTTATTCCTGCTTTGTTTCCTAGCGATCTCCTAGCCAGTTTCTAATCCATAACAGATCTTTACCTCTCACCCCATGACTACCTAGTTTTCTTAATAGCCTCTTGTGAGGAACTTTATCAAAGACTTTTGAAAAGTCTAATAAATTTTATCTGCCAGCAGCCCTTTATCCGCTGTGTTGTTGGCTCCCTCAAAGAATCTTATTAGGCTGGAGAGGCAAAGCTTTTCCCTTTGCAGAAGCCCTGCTGCTTTGCCCCTATCATACCATGCCATCTTTAATTATTTTTTGCAGCTAATTTACCTGGTTCTAAAGTCAGGCTTACTGGTCTGCCATTCCCAAGATTACCCTCAGGCCTTTTTCAAACAGATCAGCAAAGCCCTGGCTACACTCCAGGATGAGAACTGATTTTAATGATAGATTAACTTTCTACTTTTTTTCCCTTCAAGCCGCGCAGCTGTTTAATTCTTAAAATCTTGCTGAATTCTTGAATGCATACAATCTAGCGCAGGTGATTAATTGCAGTTTACTGTATTAATTTGTTCTACAGCCTCCTCTTTGACATCTTAGTTTCTAATAGGGCTAAAAAAAATTAAAAGAATAGGGAAGCTGGTCATGTCTCTTGTGAGGAAGTAAGTTTTAATCTCTTTGCCATTCCTGCTTTGTCTGAATCTCTTTGCTGGGAAAGTTGAGAAGGCTGGGGAATCTATTTAATCATGAACCTTCTCTTTCAAAGCTTTCAAAGTTCATGGTGCTCAGTGTCTCTTGTATTAAGGGGCATCTTTAACTGGGGTTCCCTGAGAGATCACTAATGATAGACCAGCTGACAAAAGTTCAGCTGTTCTGCCATGATGGCTTTACACCTCCAGTGCAGGGCATGGAAGTTCCTGCTGAGTTCCATACCCTCCAAGTGTCTCGATTTTCCAGGGACATCCTAACTTTACAGAAGCTGTAAAGTTTCTTATTTGATCCCAGAAGGACCCACTTTTCCTTAGGACGTCCCTGTTTCCACTGGAGAAATGTTGGAGGGTATGGTGGGACATCCCTATTGTCATCGGAGAAATGTTGGAAGGTATGGAGTTCTGTGACCCCTGAGCCAAGGAGATAAGTAACTATGCAACCCTTAGAAGACATCTGAAGGCAGCCTTATATAGTTTTATTACGTTTTTATATGTGTTGGAAACCGCCCATATATTTATTATTATTATTATCATCATCATCATGGAATAGGACATTCCTATTTTCTTTGGAGAAATGTTGGAGGGTATGGAGTTCTTCTGGGGCACATTCTTTTCAGAGGGGGTCGTGGTGAAGTCAACACCTCACCTGAAGAGGTTGCGTGTGCTTAGATAAGGCACCCCCAAACTGTGGCCCTCCAGATGTTTTGGCCTGCAACTCCCATGATCCCTAGCTAACAGGGCCAGTGGGAATTGTAGTCCAAAACATCTGGAGGGCCGAAGTTTGGGGATGCCTGGCTTAGATTAACAACACTTCCCAGAATCCCGAGCATGTACATGTGCCACACATCTTGCCATGGTCCTTCTCCTCTGCCTAAGACTGAACCAACCAGTTGGGGGCATGTGGGACTTCAAAAGAATGTAAGAAGAGACCTATTGGACCAAAGACCCATTTGGTCCAACCCTCCTTTTCTCACGTGGCCAACCAGATGCTTCTTCCGGGAAGAACACAAGCAGGAGCTGAGCCCGAACCCTCTCCCCTCCTGCAGTTTCCAGCAACTGGCATTCAGGACCATTATAGCCTCTGACCATGGCTAGCAGCCATCAACAGCCCTCTCGTCCATGAATTTGTCCAGTCCTCTTTAAAAGCCACCCAAGTTGGTGGCCATCACTGCCTCCTGTGGGAGCGAGTTCCATGGTTTCACTATGTGCTGTGTGAAGAATGGCTTTCTTTCATCTATCCTATTTTTTTATATATAATAATAATAATTTAAAAAACCCAACATGCCAGCGTTCCCTAGTAAGGAGCCACGTTTTCCAGAGCTTTTTCCAGAGTAGAAAACAGTCAATGCATTTTTATTTTATTTTTTAGGACAGCGATTAAAACTGCCTTCATTTCAAGAGCTGAAGAATCCGGGGATCAGTGCCAATCCAGCACTCCCATCGCAGATGTCAAGGAATCCGTGCTTCGATGAGTCCCCCCACCCCTGGTAAGGAAGCAAATTGCTCTGTCCTTTTCTGGCGATGCAGAGTGCCTTGGCACTACTGGGCCATCTCCCACTTCTCCTTCTCCTTCTCCTTGCCTGGCTGCTTTTTGCTCCCCAGCGCCGTCAAAGGCACTTGCTGCCTCCTCAAGCGGCACCTTTGGAACTGGACCACATCAAATGCCTTCACAATGCAAATGAAGATGGAAACGCTTGTTTCCTTTGATGTGTGTGACTAAACGCTCAAAAGGGATCGCTTCCCTTCTGTGCCTCTGGAGAATGAGCTTCCCTTTCTCAACGACCTGTTGGTTTTCATGGCTTTTTTCTTTATTTGTGCTGATGACTGAAGCAAATTTGGGGAGGGGTGCAGAGGGGAGGGAAGACAGACAGTCAGAGATGGAAATCGTCCAGCTTGTTTGTCAGATCAAATGAGAATTCGCTTCCCCTGTTTGAAGTGACAGTCAGAAGTGCACCCAGAGACGGCGGTGGACTGAGTCTGGAAAATCTGCTCACAAAGCAATTGGGAGCTCAGTGAGTTGAACTCAGGAGGAGGTAGTGGTAGGAAAAATGAGACCATATAAATTTTCTTTGCAAAAATAAATACCTTGCCAGTAGAGAACTAACATTAAAAACTGCCCTTTGACTTCTATATTCGCTTTCGTTTTGCAGGGAGTCACCCACAGTTTGTTTTTATTTATTTCTCGAGAGGTGTGCTGTCTCCATGGGGCCAAGATCAAAGATGTAACAGAACGGCTGCAAGGAATCATAAAACCCACTGACAAATACCCCTTCTTTTTGGTCCATGTGGGAACCAATGACACTGCAAGCCATAGCCTCCAGAAGATCAAAAGTGATTATGAGGCTCTGGGCAGGAAGTTGAAGCAATTAAATGCACAAATTGTCATCTCATCTGTCCTCCCAGTTGAACGACATGGCCCAGGGAGAGAGGGAAAAATAGGGGAAATGAACAACTGGCTTCACAAATGGTGCAGACAGGAACGGTTTGGATTCTTAGATCACGGTCTGCAGTTTCTTGAAGATGAACTTCTGGCAAGTGATGGGCTGCACTTCACAAAGGTTGGGAGGAATGTTTTTGCCATGAATCTCAAAAACCTCATCAGGAGGGCTTTAAACTGACTTATGTGGGGGAGGTAGACAGTGGTCCTGAAGGTAGGAGTCTATCAAGTGCTGAAGATGATCATCCAAATGTCAAGGACCAAATGGAGCAAACAGCACACAGACCTAGTGGTGGGAGGAAAATATCCTTAAATAAGAGACAATGGTCTTCAATGTCTGTATACTAATGCACAGAGCATGGGAAATAAACAGGATGAACTTGAGCTCTTGGTACAGCAAACTAAATACGACATAATAGGCATCACTGAAACCTGGTGGGATGAGTCTCATGATTGGAATGTAGTAATAGAGGGATACAATCTATTTCAGAGAAACAGACCAAACAGGAAAGGAGGAGGAGTAGCGTTATATGTCAGGGATGTGTATACCTATGAAGAGATCCAGGATTTAAAACTTCAAAGCCAATTTGAGACTATCTGGGTCAAAATTAAGGGAGAGAGAAATAACAGTGATCTCATTGTGGGAGTTTACTATAGATCCCCAAGCCAAACTGAGGACACAGATGATGCCTTCCTGGAACAGATGACCAAGCATTCAAAAGGAAGTGAGATAGTAGTAATGGGGGATTTCAACTATCCTGATATTTGTTGGATGTCAAACTCAGCCAAGAGCATAAGGTCGAACAGATTCCTCACTGGCCTTGCAGACAATTTCATTGTCCAGAAAGTGGAAAAAGCAACAAGAGGATCAGCCATTTTAGATCTGGTCCTAACCAATAGTGATGACCTGGTTAGTGGGGTAGAAGTGGCAGGATCATTAGGTGGGAGTGATCATGCTCTTCTGGAGTTTATTATTCAGCAGAAAGGAGCAACCAAGCATACTAAGACTCAAATCCTAGACTTTAAGAAAGCCGACTTCAGAAAACTTAGGGAAACGCTAGGTGAGATCCCATGGACAGTAATACTAAAGGGAAGGGAGTTCATGATGGTTGGGAGTTTGTTAAAAGGGAGATATTAAAAGCACAACGTCAGGCAATACCAATGAGACGGAAACATGGAAGGTGCCTAAAGAAGCCAGGGTGGCTATCTAAAGAACTTTTAACTGAGTTAAGATTTAAAAGTACAAAAAATGGAAAAAGGGAGAAATCACCAGAGAGGATTTCAAACAAATAGCCAGCATGTGTAGAGACAAAGTCAGCAAAGCTAAAGCACAGAATGAACTCAGGCTTGCTAGAGAGGTTAAAAGCAACAAAAAGGGCTTCCACAGCAAAAGGAAGAACAAGGAAACAATGGGGTCACTTAGAGGAGAAGATGGTGAAATGCGAACAGGGGACAGAGAAAGGGCAGAACTCCTCAATGCCTTCTTTGCCTCAGTCTTCTCCAAAAAAGAAAACAATGCCCAACCTGAAGAATATGGAGCAGATAATTCAGCAGGGGAAACACAGCCCAGAATAAGTAAGGAGGTAGTACAAGAATACTTGGCTAGTTTAGATGTATTCAAGGCCAGATGAACTACATCCAAGAGTATTAAAAGAACTGGCAGAAGTGATTTCAGAACAACTTGCAGTAATCTTTGAAAATTCCTGGAGAACAGGCGAAGTCACAGCAGACAAATGTTGTCCCTATTTTCAAAAGGGGGGAAAGAGAGGACCCAAACAATTACCGCCCAGTCAGCCTGACATCAATACCAGGAAAGATTCTAAAGCAGATCATTAAGCAAACGGTCTGTGAGCACAGGATACAGGATGGGTGACACCTGGCTTGAGAGCAGTACATGTGAAAAGGATCTAGGAGTCTTGGTAGATCACAAACTTGACATGAGTCAACAGTGTGATGCAGCAGCTAAAAAGCCAATGCAATTCTGGGCTGCATCAATAGGAGTATAGCATCTAGATCAAGGGAAGTAATAGTACCACTGTATTCTGCTCTGGTCAGACCTCACCTGGAGTACTCTGTCCAGTTCTGGGCACCACAGTTCAAGAAGAATACTGACAAGCTGGAATGTGTCCAGAGGAGGGCAACCAAAATGATCAAAGGCCTGGAAACGATGCCTTAGGAACGGCTTAGGGAGCTGGGTATGTTTAGCCTGGAGAAGAGAAGGTTAAGGGGTGATATGATACCCATGTTCAAATATATAAAAGCAGTGTTTCTCAACCTTTTTTGGGCCACGGCACACTTGTTCCGTGAAAAAAATCACGAGGCACACCACCATTAAAAAAGTTTAAAAAATTAACTCTTTGCCGCCCTATATTATAATTATGACTGTAAGAAACACTTGCCAAATATTGCTTTCCGGCGGGTCAAGCTCATTGCAGCCACGGGCAGGGCGGGAGAAAGCGAGGCAAAGATGGGGGTGTGGGATAAATCGCCCTTCTCACGTCACGGCACACCAGCCAGCGTCTCGCGGCACAGTAGTGTGCCGGGGAACAGCGGTTGAGAAACGCTGTATAAAAGGATGTCATATAGAGGAGGGAGAAAGGTTGTTTTCTGCTGCTCCAGAGAAGCGGACCCGGAGCAATGGATTCAAACTACAAGAAAGAAGATTCCACCTAAACATTAGGAAGAACTTCCTGACAGTAAGAGCTGTTCAGCAGTGGAATTTGCTGCCAAGGAGTGTGGTGGTGTCTCTTTCTTTGGAGGTCTTTAAGCAGAGGCTTGACAGCCATATGTCAGAATGCTTTGATGGTGTTTCCTGCTTGACAGGGGGTTGGACTGGATGGCCCTTGTGGTCTCTTCCAACTCTATGATTCTATGATTTTATCACATTTATATCCCACCTTTTTCTCCAAGGGGCTCAATGTGGCATATATGGATCTCCCCCCTCCTTGTTTAATCATCACAATAACCCTGTGAGGTACCGTAGGTCAAGCTGAGAGAGACAGCGACTGGCCCAAGGACACCCAGTGTGCTTCATGGCCGCTTGAGGACTTGAGCCCTGGCCCTTCCCTGGTCCTAGCTCAGCTCATTGGCCCTTTTACTGCTGAGGTCTGGAGAGAGAGGATCTAGAGTGGGGGGGGGTGAGACCAATTTGGGGGCAGGCACCAGATTTCTTACCTCTGCAAACTCTCTAAATGGGCTGCATTGGGGGGCCTGCCCCAGCATGTGCTGAGGTTCTTCTTCAAGGGCGGTAGAGAAGGTCTTGTTTCATTCTGGTTCCATGCATGGACTGGTTTAGACCAGGATCCAGTGGTTTTCATTGGGCCAGAGGGGCTGCAGACCAGACAACTGCCTTGCATGCGAACCTGGGAGGCCTGACACTGCATCTCTAGAATTTGCCTGCATGTATGTGATGGCTCCACTTTGTCTTGAGCTTATGCAGGCAACGGGTTAAATACCTGCCTGCTTCCTGGTGCCCAAAAAGGAAGGACTCTGGTGTTTCATCAGATGAGGGGGGGTGGGGGAGGGTTTTTGTGTTAGTTTCCTTGCTCGGTTTCTTTTCTTGGAAAGGTTAAAATGTTTAAAGATATCCCCCCCCAGTCCGCCCCCTGTTCCTCATTGTCATTCCATGGCAGCTGTAGGATAAGCTTGGTTAATTGGGTTAATGTGATGATATGGCAGAAATGAGAGGGGAAGAGTAGGTGCTTCTCAGAGACTTGCTTTGGAGGTTTAGTAAACTGAACATCCACGAGGAAAACAAAATAAAAAGGATTCCATTTAAAAGGGTCAATGACAAAGTTGGGAATATCCATTCACACTTTTTGGCTTATCCATCTGTTGCGGTTTGCACAACAAATCCCTCCCCCAAGGCAGGCATGTCGGACTTGTGGGGGGATGTGGGTGCCATCTCAAAGGAGCTGCAGTTGGGGGGGGGCAGTTCGGATGTTACTTTCAAAAAAAGCACGTTTCCCTCTCACCGCTCAAAAGCAAGATTTTTAGTGCCAACATTGAATGCTTTCAGCTGCTCCTCACATTCCATTCTTAGTCCAAATAAGTGCAGGCTTGCTGCTCATTTTCAGCACAGCCCAGAGAACATGCTTCCCTTTGAGGTGATAGTTTTGTGGGAAGGATGCCTGTCGAGCCGTGTTGGTGGGTGGCAGGGAGGCAGGAGATATGGCCATTCAGGCAACAGCAGATAATCAGCGGTTTGCATTGGGCTTAAAAACAAGTGCTGGTATGTCCATATACAGTACTGTAAAAGGCCACCCTATCACTCAAAGCAGAGTGGCAAACAGCAAGTGCTTTTTTCATATATCACAGGGTGCTGGGGACAAGCCTTTGTGAACTCTCAAGGTCCCCAAGTCTGCACTGTGTTCTTAATCTTTCATAGGAGACATCTCCAGACCTTCCAAGTGTCCCTATTTTCCAGGGACAGTCCCAGATTTACAGAAGCTGTCCCGGTTTCTGATTTGATCCTGATTTGATCTCTTCCTTAAGATGTCTCTGTTTTCATCGGAGAAACGTTGGAAGATATGGAGTTATGCTACCCCCCGAGCCGAGAAGATAAGTACCTATACAACCTTTAAATCAGGGGTCAGCAACCTTTTTCAGCCGTGGGCTGGTCCACTGTCCCTCAGACCATGTGGTGGGCCAGACTATTTTTTTGGGGGGGGGGGGAATGAATGAGATGCATTTTAAATAAAAGGACACATTCTACTCATGTAAAAACACGCTGATTCCCAGACTGTCCGTGAGCCAGAATGAGAAGGCAATTGGGCCGCATCCGGCCCACAGGTCTTAGGTTGCCTACCTCTGCTTTAGATGACATCTGAGGGCAGCCCTGCACAGTGTATAGGGAAGGTTTTTAAAAGTTTGGTGTTTTATTATGTTTTTAGATATGTTGGAAGCCGCCCAGAGTGGCTGGGTCAACCCAATCAGATGGGTGGGGTATAGTAATAATAATAGAATAGGACACCCCTATTTTAATCAGAGAAATGTTGATGGGTATGCATCTCTATCTTCGAGGGGGGAACGGGATGGGGCCAGGGCAGAAAGTGATGGCAAATAGAGAGAGACCCCTTGGTATATGCCCAAGCCCCACACTCCTTTGCAACTGCTTCTCTGCCTCCCAGTAATGAATTACAGTAAAGGTTTTGAATGGAGGAATCTGTATCACACTGGTATCAGCCCGGGCACAAACAGAAGAAGCCTGCTTGTTTGCTCTCTGCCTGCTCTTCAGCGCCACAGTCGAAAGTGGCCAGAGAGGAGTACAGCAGGCTGCTCATAGGATTCTGCTTTGCACTACAGATCTGCTGATTCCTCAAGGCTCATTGCTCAGGTGTGGGCCGAGCTCCTCCCCTCTCCACCTGCTGGGCTGCCCACCTGCTTCTCCTCTTGTGTTACCTCCAGGGCCAGGCACTCATCCTTCCGGCACCCACGTCTCCCAGAGCTGGGGCAGCCAGGTGTGTGGCCTTGGGATCCAGGAAGAGATGCTCTCATATATCCAGAGACCCAAAGTTCATATGTAACAAACAGTTAAGGACAGCAGGAGAACATTTCCCTGTTGTCAACAATAAAGCCGGCTGCTGATCTGAGGTTGCTGAGACAAGCGCATCAATTATTTACCGAATAAAGATGGTTAAATATTAAATATCGCAGCCTGGGACAGAGCAAGGGTAGAAAACCTTGTCGGAGCGGCAGATGTGGGGGTTGTTTGCAAAGACATGGAGGGGCCTGCATGGGGCAGGTGGATTGGTCAACTATTAGCCGCGGAGAGGAAGAGGCAATACCTTGGCAAGAATCTCCTTCCCCATGATCTTTCTTTGTATGCAGCATGTACTCTCCTACACAGCTGACATTTCAGTAAACACGGCATCTTGGACTTCTCCTCCTCACTCTATGTGCTCCTTCCACCCAATAGTTCTTGACCAGGCATCCCCAAACTTCGGCCCTCCAGATGTTTTAGACTACAATTCCCATCATCCCTGAGCACTGGTCCTGTTAGCTAGGGATCATGGGAGTTGTAGGCCAAAACAACTGGAGGGCCGCAGTTTGGGGATGCCTGTTCTTGACCATTCCATTGAGGCTAGACCTTCACAACCTGGTGCCCTCTAGATCATTTGACAGAAGTTTTCGCCAGGGGCCAGTGGGAGTTTTAGTCCAAAACATCCGGAGGGCACCCCGTTGGAGAAGGCTGATGTAGGCTGTGAGTCATCCAAGGCAAACCTGTGTTATTTCCTAGCCAGAAGGCTAAAAAGTCCCAGAAACAGGAAGCAACTGAGACTAGGTCAAGAACATCCCACTCATCCTGGTAAAGGTAAAGGGCCCCTGGACAGTTAAGTCAAAAGCGACTATGGGGTTGGGGCGCTCATCTGGCTTTCAGGCCGAGGGAGCTGGCATTTGTCCACAGACAGCTTTCCAGGTCATGTGGCCAGCATGACTAAACTGCTTCTGGCGCAACAGAAACACTGTGACGGAAGCCAGAGTGCACAGAAACGCCGTTTACCTTCCCGCCGCAGCAGTACCTATTTATCTACTTGCACTGGTATGCTTTCGAACAGCTAGGTTGACAGAAGCTGGGGCAGAGCAACGAGAGGTCACCCCATTGCGCAGATTCGAACCGCCAACCTTCTGAATGGCAAGCCCAAGAGGCTCAGTAGTTTAGACCAGAGCGCCACTTACCCACCCATCCTGGACTCACTCCTAACACTGTGTTCTCTTCAGAGTTCTGGAGCTCCCGGATCATAGAATTGCAAAAGGTAAAGGTAAAGGACACCTGGACAGTTAGGTCCAGTCGAATTCTACTATGGGATGCAGTGCTCATCTCCGCCAAGGGAGCCAGAACTAGTCCACAGAAATCTTTCCGGGTCATGTGGTCAGCATGACTAAGCCTCTTCTGGCACACAGAGCACTGTGACAACTGCTAGAGCCCATGAAAATGCCATTTACCTTCCTGCCACAGCGGTACATATTTATCTACTCCTACTGGTATGCTTTCAAACTGTTAGGTTGGCAGGAGCTGGGACAAAACAATGGGAGCTCACACCATCATGCAGATTCGAACTGCCAACCTTACAATGGGCAAGCCCAAGAAGCTTGGTGGTTCCATAATTGATCATTTGATTGTGAGCCCCTTCGAAGGCTTCAACCAAGCAGCAGAGTTAAAATCGAAGAAATGGATGGAGTGTTGTTGTTCCTTTGCAAGCTGACCAGCCCTGACAGGCCATCCTGCTGCGATAAGTTGCACCACGAATTGGAATGTTCTTGTGCAGCTGAAGGGGCTGGAGGAAACAGTTGGAATTCTGCAAAAGGAAGTGGGGGGGGGAGGGAGGTCCTTTTAAGAACAACAGGACTTCACCCTAGTGGCTGTTTAAGGGTTACAGCCTTGGCAAAGGAAGTTTCTCAGTTACCAAGCTAGCACCAGAATTGAGTCTCCCTCAAGAGCGGAAGCTGTGCTGACTTCCTAGTCAAGAGAAGCATAAAAAAACTTCTGCCTAGCCCATGTGCCAATGTTGATGTGAGAGTCAGCTACCAGCCCAGCCAGCTTCTGTATGGAAGGGGGCAAAGTGTCCTAAGTCGGCCCCCTGGCAAAGCAGCCAGCCCCAAGTTGAGACCCCAGGCATCTCTTGAACTAGGTGTGCATGATCTGAGTGTAATGCCTGGAGAATTGGGGGGGTCCCTCCAAGAACCCCAAAGTTCAGCCACCCACCACCACCCCCCAACCACTACACAACTGGCTCCTAATTAGTTTCCTTTTTATTGACAGATCTGTACACAACTTTAAAAAAATTTCCCGTGCACAAATCTGCAATGTAGACAGCATATGCAGAAAGAATGCATTCCTTTTACTGTGCAGCTGTTTGAATCTGTCTGTCTACCTACCTACCTAGTCTTTGGCACTGCAAAAAAAGAAAAACCTCAAAAGAACCACACCAGGTGCCTTAGCAGAAAGATGGTCTATAAATGCAGCAAATAAGCAAAAGGAGAAAGTCTGAAATGGAACCGAAGAACGGGGGGGTGAGGAAACGTTTCAAAGGAGCCCCACATTTTGAGCAGAAATGTGAGCAGGTTCCTTTCCAAAGTCCCTCCGTCGTTCCATGCAGAGGGTCACGGTCCAAGTACTTGGTGCAATTCATCTGCTTAGATAGGAGAAACGAGAGTGATGGGCGGGGGGGGGGATTTCTTCCCCACGTTGCTAAAAGACCTTGAAAATACAGACTGTTTAGTGGAGGGGCCTTGTTTATGCATCAGCCGTGCCAAGAGACCGAGGCTCTGCGATGGTGAGCTCTGCGGCTCTCAGCGCTCTCCTGCATCTCTTATTTAAGATATATGTCAGCCCATTAGGAGAGGCTGCAAGATGCAATGGGCTCTGATGACAGGTAATACTCTGACACCCATTTTTACAGCTTCCGCTTGCCCACATTACATGGGGGACCATTACTCAACTGCCCTGGAGCCTGGCAGGAAGAAACAGTAATGCAGAAAAAAGAAGCTGGGCCATGCTGAGGAGCCCAGCAGGCAGCTGGCGGAGCAGGGCACGGAATCATGTTATAGAACTGCAAGAGACATCTGGAGATCATCACGACCAACCCCGGCTCAAAGTAGAGTCCTCAATGCAGCATACAATGAAAGCATCAAGGAAGCGGATATAAAAAGTTTCCCTCCCCTCTTTTGCTGCACTACAACTCATGCGCATCCAATGATCTTGGATTTTGGGAGATTCAGGACAGATCATAGAAGGGTAGAGTTGGAAGGTTCCCCCAAGGGTCATCTAGTCCAACTCCCTGCAATGCAGGAATCTCAGCTAAAGCATCGATGACAGATGGACATCCAACCTCTTCTTAAAAACCTCCAAAGAAACAAAATAAAAAAATTCCTTCAGTAGCACCTTAAAGACCAACTAAGTTTATATTTTGGTATGAGCTTTCGTGTGCATGCACACTTCTTCAGATACACAGATGTATCTTCAGATCTTCAGATGTATCTGAAGAAGTGTGCATGCACACGAAAGCTCATACCAAAATATAAACTTAGTTGGTCTTTAAGGTGCTACTGAAGGAATTTTTTTATTTTGCTTCGACTCAGACCAACACGGCTACCTACCTGTACCTCCAAAGAAAGAAAGTCCACAACCTCCCAAGAGAGACTGTTCCACTGTTGAACAGCTCTTACTGTCAGAAAGTTTTCCCGGAATCTCCTTTCTTGTAACTTGAAGCCGTTGATTCGAGTCCTACCCTCCAGAGCAGGAGAAAACAAGCATGCTCTCTCCTCCATGTGACAGCCCTGAAGATATTTGAAGATGGCTATCATATCTCCTCTCAGTCTCCTCTTTTCCAGGCTAAACATACCCAGCCCCTTCAAGCACTCCTCATAAGGCTTAGTTTCCAGACCCTTGATCATCTTGGCTGCCCTCCTCTGCGCACGTTCCAGCTTATCAACATCCTTCTTAAATTGTGTTGCCCAGAATTGGAAACAGTATTCCAGGTGTGGTCTGACCAAGGCAGAATAGAGTGGCATATAAAAGAAAGTCCATGCAACGCATAGTATGGAATTTACGTCTCGGATGGCTTTAAAAGAGAATTGGACAGATTCACAGAGGAGGAGGCTATCAACAGCTAGTAGTCATGATGCCTGCGGGATGCCTCCAGAGGCAATAAATACTCCTGAATACCAGTTGCTGGGAGTCACTGGAGGAGAGAGTACTGTTGTGTTTGGATCCTCTTTACAGGCTTCCCACAGGCATCTGGCTGGCCACTGTAAGAACAGGATGCCATCAGCCTGATCCTGCAGACTCTTCTTATGTTCTTAGGCTTTGACTCAATCCCCTAGTGAGAGAGAGAGAGCAGGTAGATTGTCCCGCTGCTGATTAGTTCCTGCCTTATTACCGACAAGATTCTGTTGCTTAGCTGAAATCTGCTTCCCTGCAGTTCCCGAACATCCATTCTAGTCCTCCTGCCCTCTGGAGCAAAGAGAATATCATCTCCATCTCCCCTGTAACAGATATTTGAAGGCTGCTATCATGTCTCCCCTTAATTGTCTCTTCTCCAAACGCTTTCAACCATTGCTCATATTCTAATTTGGTTCCCAGACCCCAGTCCATCCTTGTCACCCTTCCTTGGGTGCAGTCCAATTTGTCAATGTCCTTCTTGAAATGTGGCACGCAGAACTGGACACAGGACTCTTAAGGGCACCCTGCTGACCGGTGCAGAAGAGAGCGGTCACTTCTTGTGTTCTCTGTTCCTGCTCAAGCAGCCTAAGATCCTACTCACAGGTACTACTGAACCCCATCCAATGTTCATCATGCCTTTGTTTTTTTGTTTGTTTTATATATAATTTTTTTTATTAAAAAAACTTTCCATTTATCCAGGACTTTTTTTTCAGCCAGAGTTCAGCTCAGGTGGGTGCCATTGCCACTGTAAGAGAGCGAGGGAGAAGTTAACCAGAGAGCTCCAGCACCGCTTTTTCTAGAAAAAAAAAATGTGCTGCATTTATCTCTGCTGAATTTCATCTTGTAGGTTTCGGCCCAGCTCTCCAGCCTGTCAAGATAATCTTGAATCCTGAGTCTGTCTAGTGTGGTGTTCATCAGCCCCAGTTTCACATCACCTGCAAATTGGATAAGCACCCCACATTTATAAAATGTTGAACAGCGCAGGGCTTATGATGGATCCCTATGGCCCTCCCTTCAAGACCTCCATCAAGGCTGATGCAGAGCCATTCATGATCATTTGCTGGAAACAGTTCTTCAGCCGACTGCGGATCCACCAAGCAGTTGCTCCGTTCAGCCCGCATTTTGTCTTCTTGTCAATGGCATAATAGGGCAGCTTGCAAAATGCTTCGCTGAAATCAAGATGCACGATGTCTGCAGCATTCCCATGATCCATCAGACGAGCAAGTCTGTCAAAAAAGAAAAAAAAACGGGACAAGAATTCTCTGGCATAACCTACTTTTGATATCTCCAGGCTGGCTACTCCTAGTAAGCATTCTTCTCTAGAGGCTCACGCACCGACCACTTAATAATCTGCTCAATAATTTTGCCTAGTATCAATGTCAAGTTGCCTGGTTTAAAGTTTCCCAGATCTGCCTCTCCTGCCAGTGTGGTGAAGTGGTTAAGAGCGGTAGATTCGTAATCTGGGGAACCGGGTTCGCATCTCCGCTCCTCCACATGCAGCTGCTGGGTGACCTTGGGCTAGTCACACTTCTTTGAAGTCTCTCAGCCCCACTCACCTCACAGAGTGTTTGTTGTGGGGGAGGAAGGGAAAGGAGAATGTTAGCCGCTTTGAGACTCCTTCGGGTAGTGATAAAGCGGGATATCAAATCCAAACTCTTCTTCTTCTTCCTTTTGAAGACAGGGGCGGTGTTTGCCCACCTCTGGTCTTTCAGCATCTCACCCTTTCCTGCAGACAGCAGCTCTGAAGCAACGTCCAAAAGCCAGAGACCTATCCTGGCCTGCAAGTCTCTCATATCAATTGCTCTATTTTCCCCAGGAAAAACACAATTCTCCTGATGCAAGAGACCAAGGTCAGGTAGGAGCTGAGTATTTCTGCCTTTCTTCCCCCCTCCCTACCTGGTTCGCATTAGTTTATAGGGGCTGATAATTCTGTGGAGTAACCTCATTTGTAGACAGGGCTTTTTTTTCAGCTCGAACTTGCTGAAACCTCTCAGGTGGGCACCATTTCCATACTAAGGGAACAAGAGAGCTGTTCATGGTGAGTTCCGGCACCTCTTTTTCCAGAAAAATAGCACTGCTTGTAGATATTGCAAATGTTAAAACATTGTACAGTACGTGCAAAAAATTGGCAAGGGGAGTCCCGACAAAAGAGGAATGGCTACAGAAATGAATGGACTTACGCAGAAATGGCAAAGCTTACCGGAAGAATAAGAAATCAAGACAACAAACTTTTTATTAAGGAATGGGAATCCTGTATTGAATATTTACAAACAGTTTGTAAACAAATTAAGACATTAGCAGGATTATTGTAAAAACTTGCAGTTTCTAAAACATATATGGAATAGATGAGGAAAAGAATAGAGTTAATTGGGATATGCAGAAGAAGAAGAAGAAGAAAAAGAGGGTAAATTCATGGAACCGCTGAAAGAGGGGGAGGGATGTCGAGGTTTGATATGTGAGAATTGTCTAAATCCCTTTTTTATTGTTGGAATGTTTATTTGTTATGAACAAAAATTACGAATAAAGTTATTTTAAAAAATAAGGAAACAACTGGTAAGGGGATAGCTGATGGTTAAGGATAAATAAGTTTTTTTTAAAAAGAAACTATTGTGATATAAGGTGAACTACAAGGAATGGGAGGGGACCCAGGTGGCGCTGTGGGTTAAACCACAGAGCCTAGGGCTTGCTGATCAGAAGGTCAGCGGTTCGAATCCCTGTGACGGGGTGAGCTCCCGTTGCTCGGTCCCAGCTCCTGCCAACCTAGCAGTTCGAAAGCACGTCAAAATGCAAGTAGATAAATAGGAACTGCTCCAGCGGGAAGGTAAACGGCGCTTCCATGTGCTGCTCTGGTTCGCCAGAAGCAGATTTGTCATGCTGGCCACATGACCTGGCCATACGCCGGCTCCCTCGGCCAATAATGCGAGATGAGCATGCAACCCCAGAGTCGATCACGGCTGGACCTAATGGTCAGGGGTCCCTTTACCTTTACCTTTATAAGGAATGGGAACATCTAGGAAGCAGACAGAAGATTTACCTCAGGCAGACTGGGTTGTTGGAGAGGCAAGAAATACTTTCACACACCCTTGGTGTGGGGAGGAGAGGAGGAGAGAGGCCCTCCATTGTTCCTCCTTGATCTTTCCCTTCAGCCGCCCAGAGGTGTCACTGACATTTTCCAGGTTCCTCTCTGCCTCTCTTTTCAGGGTCCGCCCCCCCCCCCGGCCTGCCTCTCATGTTCTTCCCTCTGGAAAAATATTTCCATTACAACATGGCCCCCTCTCAGAGTTCAACATTCCAATTTAGGAAGAAATATATCCCAATCAAATATTGATGGGGAGGAAGCAAATGGGGTCCTTTAGAAAATATCCTCCTCCTAAAAGTAGGCATGGGGAGCTTTTTTCTGGATCCCTTCTCCAGTGAGAGAAAAGTAACAAAAACCAAAGCTGCTTTGATTCTTTTTCTCTTCTTCTACAATTACTTGGCAAAGCAAGAAACTGTGGCAGGTCTCTGTCTCCCGCCATGAGCCCCCTGTACAGAAGGAAAATGTGCTGTTGATTGATGAATGGTAATAACCACCCGTCGCCTCCCAGAATGAAGGAGTTCATTTCTCCCTCCTCCCTTTGCTAAGACAATTAAAGGGTTGAAACCAGAGATTTGAAACCTACAGCCCTGAAGATGCTGTTGGACTACTATCACTGGCCATGCTGGTGCAGGTTGATGGGAGCTGGAGCAACAGACATGTGCAGCCACAGGTTCCCCTGTTTAAAATAAACTGAAAGCTAATTTTGTAGCATCCTTATACATGATTATTTGAAAAGCGATACGTAACCACTAAATAGTAAGGTAAAGGGGCCCCTGACCATCAGGTCCAGTCGTGTCCGACTCTGGGGTTGTGGCGCTCATCTCGCTCTATAGGCCGAGGGAGCCGGCGTTTGTCCATAGACAGCTTCTGGATCATGTGACCAGCATGACAAAGCTCCTTTTGGCGAACCAGAGCAGCGCACAGAAACGCCGTTTACCTTCCCGCCGGAGCGGTCCCTATTTATCTACTTGCACTTTGATGTGCTTTCGAACTGCTAGGTGGGCAGGAGCTGGGACCGAGCAACGGGAGCTCACCCCGTTGCAGGGATTCGAACCGCCAACCTTCTGATCAGCAAGCCCTAGACTCTGTGGTTTAACCCACAGCGCCACCTGGGTCCCTAAATAGCAGAGGCAAAAGGGCCGTCCAAAATGTTGCCGTAATAATTAGGTCAGCCTTGGCCAAACTGGCACCCTCCTGATGTTTGGAGCTACAGCTCCCATCATCGCCGGGACGACAACCAGACATGAATATTAAAAAGCAATAAAATTAAGCAGCAGAAGACAACAGGATGTGGATAACTACTCAGGTGCAGCAGCAGCAGCAGCATTAACCAACAGGAACAGCAAAGCGACAGAATGTGAAATTCAGAGTTCTGTGAGTTCGATAACTTTGGTGCCACCTCTAAGAAGGCCTTGTTCCCTCAGGTATGCCCTCCACTGTCACCCCAATGACATAGGGAGGGCCCTCCCTGCCAGCCTTTGTTCCAGGGGGCATATACCACTGCCATTGCCACTTCACAGTGAGGATGGATGGTACTGGACCACCCAATAGCCAGACTGTTTAGGGCACCAGCAAAGCAGAGACCCTTCCCCAAAACACACATTCAAAAGAGGGAGCTAGGTTCTGTTTTTCTGAAAGATTTCAACATTTGATTCTTTTATTTTTTTTAAAAAAAATCAACCAACTTATCCAGAATTTTGCAATCAGGATACCAAGTTAAAAACACACCCACTCACCCAAAATTTTATTTGATGGTTTAATGTTGCCATGGTTTTGAATCACATATGGGGCAAGCGCCCCACAACCTTTTCAGCCCTTGGGAGTCTAAAGGTCTTAATCTGGCCCTGAGGGTAGGCGAAAAGTTTGGGACTTTGTTCTTGGGGTAGGGCAGAGCTGGGCAACATCCTGTAGGATGCAGGGCTCCTCCAGCCTGACCCAGGATGCTCTTAGGGTATTTCCAGACACTCTAATCCATACCCCCAAAAAGGAGCAGGCCAGGGTCTGCTTGGGACCGGCTTGTAACTAGATTCTCTAAGCGGCGTATGTCTGAGAGCCGCGTCTGGAGCGACGGCGCTTGTGTAGCATTAAACGCCTCGTTCACTCCAAAGATGTGCATAACTCTCCTCCTCGGAGCCATGCGGATAATAGACTTGACTTTTTCCACCGTACACCCACTAAAATGCATAAAGGGAAAGGTTACGCCGGCGAGCAGAAAGCAGAGAGTTTAATTAATCCCAGAGTGTGCTCTTCGTCAGGAAAGCGCAAGGCAACCACAACCCTCTGTTTACGGAACTCAAATCGCGGGGCCATTATCCCGACACCAAAGGAAGGGCTTCCCGCCCCCTCCGCCATCCCCAAAGCTCATGTCTGCACTCCCATTAAAAGCAAGATCTACACCACGATTAACAAACGCTGAAGAGGCTGCGGGTCCCCTGGCAGGAATAATTGGTGCTGTGGCATTTGCGGGGAAGTGCCTGACTTTTCCGCACTGTGGGCTCCTATCTTTCCTGCTCTCAAGCCCTTGTCTCACAGCCTCCTGCCCCAGGCGCTCTGGGATGGCATGGGAAGGGGAGGTGCCTGGTGCACTGGGGAGATGCCCCCATCTCCCACCTTGGAGTCAGGGCCTCTCGGGGGAAGAAGGGCATGTCAGCTGGAGGTTTGGAGGCAAGCCGGGCATGAAGCAAGGCAGGGCACAGGAAAGGTCTCTGATGAAGGTGGGGTCTCTAATGAGGATGATGCTCAGGCGGCCTCCCCCCCCCACAGGGATAACCTTTAGGACCTTGGGGGGGTCCTCCCTCCCTCAGTCTCCATGTCAGGGACCGTGCTGGGGAGGGCTGCACTGAGGAGGAATGGTGGGAGCCTCCCCTGAACCCTGCTCTTGATCAGGATCCTGAATCTTCACAGAAGCAGGAGGACAGTATAGATTTGGAACAGTGGTTTGCAGAGGGACATAGTTCAGAAGGCAGAAGCTGGGAAGTAATGGATGGGGAACAGCTAGGAGAGAGACGGAGTTAACAGACTCACTGTCACTGGAAAGCGTTCATCCATTCAGCCCAAGGTCAAGAAGAGCAGGTAAGGAGGCAGCACAGAAAGCACAGTGGTTGCGAGATCAGGCTAGAAGATGTGGAAGTGAAGTGGGTAACTAGGGATGAGGTGGGTGGGACCCTTAATTGGGAGCACCTTCATTCCTAGGAAATGGATTATTATTTGTTCTCTCGCTGTGATCATTAAAGGTTCTAACTGGTAAGAGACTCCTTTCTCTTTGTTCTGCTTATCTACTGCCCGGGGGGGGGAGGAAACCGAGTCCCTGAAGCCTGACACTCCAACAGGATGCTGATTTCCTCAGACGTCAGAGACTGCCACGTACAGCAAATACGTTTCAACCAGCCAGTCAGCTCCTTCAGGGACTCGACCCCACCGACACACTCTAGACCCGATCCCCCTTGTGAATTCTCACTCCCTACAATGGAAATAGCCAGCTGAGCACCCATGCATGCCACGGCACCTGCAAAGGCCTTTCCTGGCACCCCCAGGCCCCATGGTTAGTGATCCTCAATAGTTTAACTCCCCCTACCCCCTCAAAAGGCAGAAGGTTGCAGAGCAGCTGATAGAACTCTAGGAGCATGGCCTCCTCACATTCTGGTTGCTTTAGAATCATTTTTGTGTGTGTGGGTGTGTACCTGTCCCTAGAAAAACAGAATCACTCTCTTTTTGGACAAAAGTGTCCCTTGTCCTGTTTGGACTACAAACGGGATGCCTTTCCCCCCTATAATCGAACTCATCCAGCACAAAGTGGGGGTTTGTGTCGCTGTTGGTGTGGCTGACAAGGAGCCTGGCCCGGCACGAGCAGCAATAGAGAGAAGGGGGGAGGAGAGACCTCCTCTTTCTCCTTTGCCCCCTCCTTCCTTCCCTCTTGCTGGGAAACACCCCTCCAAAAAGCGGGGAGGATTTGGTGTCATGAAAGTGTGTGTGCCCCCCAATCCTGACCTGTCCTTTATTTTGCCCGACCCAGTGTAGCAACCCTAGAGGAGAAGCAGCACAAATGGCTTTCCCCCTCTCCTGTTTGTTTGTTTGTTTGTTTGTTTGTTTGTTTGTTTCTTGCCCGCTGGCTATGTGCAGCTGATGGTGGGCACTTGTTTCTCCTCATGAAGGGCATTTGGGTGTGGTGGAGAAAGATGCACTTGGGCAGAGAGAGAGAGAGGTTTGTGTGTATCTCTGTACAGTTCAAACCTGCAACCTCGGCAGTGGCGTGCGGGAAAAACTTTTCGTAGGGGAACAGTTAGGGCCAGAGGTGCCAGCTTGTGAGGGTGATTGGATGGGCTGATGTCATGGGTGGGACCTCACAACGTCCCAGCATCACACTCATGAGCATTGTCCTTCCCTTCCTGAGTTGGGCAGAAGCTTCCTGGGCTTTGGGAACAAGGCACCAGGTTATAATATTGTACTTTACTGGGAGGATTTAGGGGACTAGCTTAGCCTAATAGTCCCCCTAGTCCACTGACCGCATGCCACTGTTTCTGGATCCTGCACTTCCTGTTCAACCTGTACCGTTATCAGCCTGAAGAAAGAGCTTTCCCTTACTCTCAACTAAGAGATGCTGTCATCGCGCTTCAAGACAGGAGCATGGTACAGCCGCACAATTTCTGTTTGCATGCAAAAGTGCAAACCCATTGTCAAGCACTGTGAAACAGGAACTAGATGGACCACTGGCCTCATCCTGCACCCTATTCTTATGTTCTTATGCTCAACAAATGCCTGGCATTTCTGCTTTTTATTGGGGTGGGGAAACCTCCAAAAGCACTTGCAAGTCACGAATTATCTCTTGCCCACTCTGATAAGAATGCCGAGTGCTAAATTTTTGTGAAGTCATGATTTGGTCATATCTGCTGGTCTTAGAAGTCTGCGGAGATGATGTCTCTTCCCACATAAAAGATACTATTGATTTCCTGTTACAGTTATGCGGAGCAAAGACAATCTTCCATCACTGGCTTTATGGGGGGAAAATGGTTATTGAATCCTTTCCCATAAAATATAATCTCTTTTTCTCTTCCAAAATTTGCTAAGCCTCTCAGGAATCTCCCACAATAAATCGGTCTGAACAAATGGACCTCCCTACCTCATGCTCATGGATTTATTTTCTTCTTTTGTATTCAATGTTATTTTTAATTGTGTGTCATCTATACTGAGCAATGGAATCTTTTCTCACATTTAAGCCTGGCTTTCAGAGTTATTCTTAGAGCTCCTGCCTTGGTTAAAAATAAAGCGGTGATTTTCACATATTAGGGCCTTTTTTCTATTCTTTTTTTAAAAGACATTTGTGTGACTCCTGATGTCATTTAATGGCACAGTGTCACAAGGCTTGATGTTGTCCCAGAATGATCTCATAGGATTTTCATCACGCTTTTCCGGCTGCTGGTAAAATACAGGCGAATATGGGGAAATCTGCCCAGTGGAGGGTTATCAGAAAGCGCTGCTGAACTCTCAGGTGAGGGGCTACACTAGGAGTGGAGATTCTCAGGCGCTGGGGGCAAATTTGGCCTGCCAGACCTCTGTATCAGGACCTCAGGGCTCTCCCCAAGCCATACACCCTCTTCCTAGGCCACACCTCAACCTACTCGAAACTTCCCTCAAGTGCCTGGCTGGAACATACAGCAGCTAAAAAAGCCAATGCAATTCTGGGCTGCATCAATAGGAGTATAGCATCTAGATCTAGGGAAGTAATAGTACCACTGTATTCTGCTCTGGTCAGACCTCACCTGGAGTACTATGTCCAGTTCTGGGCACCACAGTTCAAGAAGGATACTGACAAGCTGGAACGTGTCCAGAAGAGGGCAACCAAAATGGTCAAAGGCCTGGAAACGATGCCTTATGAGGAACGGCTTAGGTAGCTGGGTATGTTTAGCCTGGAGAAGAGAAGGTTAAGGGGTGATATGATAGCCATGTTCAAATATATGAAAGGATGTCATATGGAGGAGGGAGAAAGATTGTTTTCTGCTGCTCCAGAGAAGCGGACACGGAGCAATGGATTCAAACTTCAAGAAAGAAGATTCCACCTAAACATTAGGAAGAACTTCCTGACAGTAAGAGCTGTTCGGCAGTGGAATTTGCTACCAAGGAGTGTGGTGGAGTCTCCTACTTTGGAGGTCTTTACGCAGAGGCTTGACAGCCATATGTCAAGAATGCTTTGATGGTGTTTCCTGCTTGGCAGGGGGTTGGACTGGATGGCCCTTGTGGTCTCTTCCAACTCTATGATTCTATGATTCTATGTCCTTGCACTTGTTTGCCTGGGTGTCATAGGCTGCTTGGGCGCAGAGGAATGGTGGGAGGAACCAGCTGGGGCAGCCCTGAGGGAAGAAGGTTCAGAGCCCGGGGACTGGTGATGGGACGACGATGAGTGGTCAGAGAGAGAAGAGGGAGAAGACTGTGAGGAAGTGGTGTCGGAAGTTGTGAGTCAAAGAGGTAACAGGGTTTAGTGAGCGGGGAGAGTCTGTGGGAGAGAGAAGTTCAGAATCAGAGGCAGAAGCGGAGGCTGGAGTTGAGGGGGACCAAGAGGCAGAGACGAGTTAGGCTGGTGAAGAAGCATTGATGTCTCCCCCTCCTGCTGCAACAAGCTCCCCTCCCCTTGGTCCCCCAGGACCAGCAGAGGCATGAAGTGCGAAGAGCAGGAAAAAGGACACTGGCACAGTCTCAGATTGCTTGGGAAAGACCTGGCAGAGGAGACTTAAGCAGCTGTGGGAAGGCTGGGACCTTCAGTCTCTCTCATAGGGGCAAGACCTACCGGAGAAGAGTTGCTGTGCTCATGAGGCCTGGAGCTCCTGTGTAGATCCTGTTTCTTCACCTAGTCTGTGTGATTTATTTCTGGCTTGCTCCTGACACTAAGGGCTGGAATGCAACCCACTGTACAAAAGTCAGAGTTCCAGCCCCTCCCAATTTGGCCTCTGGCCTTGCCCATTGCTTTGCCATTTACCTCCGGCCCTAACGCGCACATACATTCCTGGCACGTGGCCCCCAGAAGGCTCCCCCTGAGGAAATGTGGCTCTCTTGGACGATGCAATAGCCAAAGCAGGGCCAGGAGAATGAGGCGGAATGGGAGGGAGACAAAGAGTTTGCGTTTGAAAATTTCCTTTCTGAAGATCTGCGGGTTGTTGTTGGTTTTTTCCTGCCGATTGAAAATGAGGAGGCCTTTGGACTCCAGCAATAAAGCAGCAGCCTCATTTCCTATGCAGTGAGCAAGGTTATAAAAATCAGCAGCAGCATGCAGGGAAAACATTAAAAAGGAAGAGCAAAAATGTTTTTTTTCCTTTGGAGCTCTGGAGTATTCCAGCCCAACCCCCTCTCTGCTCCAGAAGAGGAAGGGGCATCCTTCTGTGTGGACTTAATACAGGAGGGGCCTTAATGGCTGTGTGCAACCCCCTTGCTAGGAAGGAAGGAAGGAAGGAAGGAAGGAAGGAAGGAAGGAAGGAAGGAAGGAAGGAAGGAAGGAACTAAAACATATCTGCACCCACAAAAACTCCAAAATCAGTGTGTGCATGTTTTTAAGTAAATCATCAAAATACACCCTCAGCACAATATTCCCTGTGCTATGAGATTGGCCAGAGGAGCCCTATTAGTTGCCCACTCAGTGTTACATAAGCCTGACCGGTGCAACTGGCCTCAGCTGCTCTGATTAAATCGGGACATCTTGTTTTGGGGTGCCACAGCCCCAAAATATATTCAGGGTGCAATTTCATGAGAGATTGTGGCACCCAAGAAAGTGAGGTTTGGGGCACTGCGATCTCACACAGGTCACACGACTCGTACGGGAGTGTGTCCTGGAAGACGCATACCCCGTTTTTCCATGGCAACATGTTGGAGGGTATGCTGGAAGCCGGGCATCGATGGTCACTGGTCCCATGCCATGGGAAACTCTTCCAACAGAGGTGCCACGGTCATCCTCCCTCATAGACTTCCAGGCATCTCTTGAAGACTTGTCTATGCAGACAGACCTCTCCTCTTCTTTCAAGCCTTTCAATTGGTCACTCGTAATGATTACTTTGTTCTGCTTTTAGGGGTTTCTATGTTTTATAAAAGCATATAAATAGGTCTAAAATAGAAGTCTGCTCCTTTGCACAACAGCCCACACTATGTCAAGCGCTCAAAGCAATAAGCCAAATGATGTCAAAGTTTCACAAAATTTTTAAAGCCTGACCTTTTTTTTGCCATCCTATTCTCTCACTGCCACCAGGCAGTCACCAAAGGCATCTGAGAACTGTGCCACCATGTCACTGCTCCCAGAGGAAGCTCACGGATGAGATTCCCTGCATTTCAGGGAGGTTTGCCTAGATGCCCCTTGGAGAAGCCTTCCAACTCTACAATTCTGTGATTCTATGAGATGATCTCTCAGTCTTCCCCTTTGCAACCCTATGGTGGTGTTCATTTCTGTTGACCAAATAAATAAATAAACAACCCCAGGCTGTGAGTAGGGGTGGAAGGACCTTTCCACTTTGGTTTTCTCTGTTTCTCGTTCCCCAGGCTGTGAGTAGGGGTGGAAGGACCTTTCCACTTTGGTTTTCTCTGTTTCTCATTGCTTTACCATCTAAAATTCACTTCTCCACACTTCTGCACCAGTTTGCAATTTTTTCTTTTAAAAAAATCCTCCTGAAAATTCAGCAGCATTTCACTGCAGATTCCTCCTTGTAAATTTATTTTTGCAGGCCATTTTTACTAATGTACACATTTTTAGAAGCAGTATCTCCTAACAGAATCCATTTATTGTTTGTTGGTTTTGTATATTGTATGATGTAATAGCCTGATACTGCACTTTTGGGTTGTTAATAATGTTAATGAAGTTTTTTGTTTGTTTGTTTGTTTTAAAGAGGGGAAATTTAAAAATTTAAAGAGGGGGAAGCGCAGCCAGATGGGCGGGGTATAAATAATAATAATAATATGTTGTTGTTGTTGTTGTTATAAAAAGCAAAAAATACCCCATTGCTGATGTAGGCTTCGGCTACCAGCTTGTTGGGCTTCTGTACACAGTCCTGGGGGTGCATCCTCTCAACCTTTGCTCAGGACACCCAAAGATCTTCAGCCAGCTACCATGTTGTTACCTCCTGGGCTGATGTTACAACCATATCCCTTCATCCCATGTTGTCCCCTGTTCCAGGAAATAGCATCCTAGAGAAATAATCAGCTAGCTAACGATCCCAGGCTGCTATCCCCCTTTTAGTTCCTGGAGGTAGAAGGATTAGATGTCAAGGAGATAAGTAGCTATAAAACCTTTAGAAGACACCTGAAGGCAGCCCTGCATAGGGAATCTTTTAATGTTTAATGCTTTATTATGTTTTTATATATGTTGGAAGCCGCCCAGAGAGGCTGGGGCAACCCAGTCAGATGGGGGGAGGGGGTTACAAATAATACAATTACAATTATATCATTATTATAGCACCTGATTCTGTTATATTGCAACCCGAGAGTTAGAACGGGCTGGCTTGCAAGCTTTTATGTTCAAGACTCCTCTCTCTCTCTCTCTCTCTCTCTCTCTCTCTCCCTCCCTCCCTCCCTCCCTCCCTCCCTCTTTCTCTTTAACATTTTGCATAAACACTTTATATCCACCCAAGGGACTCGTTTCTTATTGGCAGTTTCATTCACAGAAATTATCTTTATAATGAAGGCAAGATTGTCCATTTGGGGACGGCAGGAAGTATGAGGCAGGAGGCACCATCCTGTTTACAGTCAGCTGTGGCAGGGAAAGTCAAGGAATCCCAAAGGTAGGTATTCTGCATAGGAACGAACAGGAAACCCTACTTGTGTGGATCACCAGGGGCAGGTGTGGAGAACCATTTCCAGCTCGGCCCGAGGGCCACATCGTCTCCCAGGCCACCTCCTGAGGGCCATGTGGCAGTGATGGGCGGGGCTGGAAGCCAAAGTGGGTGGGGCAATGGATGTACGTAGAGTTTACTGTACAGAGGGAATGACTGTCCTGTCCCTCTGTCCATCTTCCGTCCAGGCAAGCAAGGGGCAAATGTCAGCCGTACTGGAAGGCTCCTTGGGCATCAGAATGTCAGAAGAGCCTGCTGGATCAGGCCAAAGGGACCCCAGCATCCTGTTCACAGAGAGGCCAACCAGATGCCCCAAGGGGAAGACCGCAAGCAGGACCAGAGTGCAAGAGCAATACAATACACCCTTCTTGTGGCTTCCAGCAACTAGTATGCAGAAGCATTGCTGCCTCCGACTGTGGTAAATCATGCATTTCTTGCCCATGGCTGCAAATATTCCAAGAACCAGTCTTTGCAAGCGTCACAATCTCTCTGTCTCCTAGAGCAACCAAGCAGTTGTGTGTTTGTGGGTCTGCTTCACCGTCGCTTAATTGCAACACACGTGTGTGTGTTGGGGGGGGTATCTGGAGGGCGAGGGGACGTGCTGTGATTTTTTTGCTACCTCTTGCCAGGGGACGACGCAGCCCCCCCACCCCACCCCACTGCAGAAGGGATGGTATGTCCTTTCACACTGCAGGCTTCCTGGGAAATCTAGGACACATTGCCATGGCAATTCCAGACCTCTGAACTCTCATCCCTGTCTTTTTCTTCAGTTATCTCGCAAAGAGTCGAGTATCACACTGCAGTGGCAGGTGGAAGAGAAGAGTCTTGGCATGGCGGAGCAGTTGGCACTGAGACGGGGGCTGGTGAGAAACATCTGGAAGGCACCTGGGCAGCCCTCCAGATGTTGCCAGGCAGAGGTAGAGGAAGGCTGGGTCAGAATGAGGAGTGGGTCTGCAAGCCACGTTGCAAACGTCTGCTCTGCAAGGAAAGAGGCATTGGCATCATAGATGCCCAGAACCGTAGAGTCGGAAAGGACCCCTAAGGGTCATCTGGTCCAACCCCCTGCAATGCAGCTTCTCCCCACCACCCCACCACAAACAGCCACCCCCCTGAGTTTCTGCCCAGCTCAAGATTTGGGTGGCCCCTTCAAGAAGGCTGACGTCCCATTGCTCCCTTGTTTCAGAGGGGTGCAGCGAGGAGGATCCAGACCTTCTGTGTCCCTTAACCCACCATGTGATCAAGATTTGAGGACCATTTAAAGGGCTGCACATCTGCTGCTGAATGTACGAAGCCTCCTCCTGTTGAGTTTGGCCCTCCTAGCCCAGAGCCTTCCTCAACCGGACGGCTTCCAGGCTCTGCTGAACTTCAGGTCCCTGCATTATCCCTGAATACTAGAGTCCAGAGCACTGGGAGAGCACTAAGGGAGAGGCTGCTGTGACTGACTGGCAGCAGCTCTTCAAGGATTCAGAGGGAGGCCTTTCCTGGTCTAGCTACGTGAAATCTCTCAAGGGGCAATAGATGGAATCTGAGACGCTCTACTTGCAAAGCAGGTACTCATCAGTTGATCTACGCCTGCTTCTGGATCAGGGCTGCTGGAGACACCACCACCATCATCTCCATGACAGAAAAAATAATAATATAATAACTAGCTTCTTATAGGAGAATGGTTTGAGATGGGCCTGCAGAGCTTCTCCACCAGCTGTGCTAAAATCCAGCAATGTTTGGGGCTTCCTCTTCTTGAAACCTTCCCAAGTACAAGAAGTGACTAAACACTACTGCCGGAGCTTGCCTTTTTCCTTCTCCTTCCCAGTCCCTTTTCCTTTTGTGCCATGCCTTTCAGATTTTAAGACTGAAGGCAAAGACTGTCTTAGTCTTAAGCTAACATTTCTAAGCAGCTCTGGGAGCCTTGGGGGGGCTGAAGGGCAAGGGAAAAATGTTTTTGGTAAATGCAAACCAGGAGGCAGGACCAACACACACACACAGAAGCCGAGAAGGCACAAATCCCAACAGGAAGCTCTTGACAGCTTTTCCTGTCTAGGAGGGCCCAATGGTCAGCTTGAGTGGGCGGAGCCAGGCCTGAAGACATGTTGGCGTTCAGAAAGATGCTCCAAACTGTGGTTCAGGAAAGGCAGCTGCTCCCAGAGCTGGTTGAAAGCTGCCAGTCCTATCCTCATTGCACCTTGCTGAGCCTGCATTGGGCAGCAAAGCATGCCCATCTATTTGCATAAAAAAAAGCGGTTATTAGGCCCGCATTGCTAATGTTGGTAGCTAGTTATTTAGAGGCATAAAGCAGCAGCAGAAGAAGAAGATTCAGGGGCAGCAAAAAGAAAGCCCTTCTTCACACAGCACACAGTTAAACTGCAGAACTCCCTCCCTCAGGAGGCAGGGTTGGCCACCAATTCGGATTGCTTTAAAAGAGGATGGGACAAATTCGTGGAGGAGGCAGCTACCAATGGCTGCTAGCCATGAGGGCTACCGGTATGTTGTGTCTCCACAGTCAGAAAAGGTGATGCTTCTGAATACCAGATGTTAGATGGGAGAGGGCTCTTGTGCTCAAACCCTGCTTGCAGATTTCCCACTGAGACATCTGATTGGTTGCTGCACTGAATGTCATAGAATCATAGAGTTGGAAGAGACCACAAGGGCCAAGTCCAGTCCAACCCCCTGCCAAGCAAGAAACACCATCAAAGCATTCCTGACATATGGCTGTCAAGCCTTTGCTTAAAAACCTCCAAAGAAGGAGACTCCACCACACTCCTTGGCAGCAAATTCCACTGCCGAACAGCTCTTACTGTCAGGAAGTTCTTCCTAATGTTTAGGTGGAGTCTTCTCTCTTGTAGTTTGAATCCATTGCTAAATAGGCCAGTGGCCTGATCCGGCGGGTTCTGCTTCTGTTCTTGTGTTTTGTTCCTATTCCTAGCTCAGCCACCTCGGGGGTGTCATGGAGACAAGTGTCGCTTCAGCCTGGTTGTGTGTTTCCCACTGAATCTTGAATAAACCCAAGAGCCAGCCTCTGGTGAAAGGCTGCTGAGCACTTTGGGTGCGCCTTGCTCGAATATCTTTCTGGAGAGTTTGCTGTTGCTTCTTTTTCTCCCTCTGCATCCTAAACCGGGACCCCTGCTTCACCCCTCCACGGTTAATATCCTACAAGCTGCATGATTATCCAGGACACCCCTGAGGTGGCTGAACTGGAAAGATCCCTGTTCTGCAGTTTCCAGCTTGCAGGGAGTGGGATCCTCGACTCCCTCCTAACTCAGCCTGCTTTCCAAGTGTGCGGAGGCAAAGCAGTGGAGAAAACGACAAAAATAGCCTTAAATCCCCATCCCGGCTCAATGACAAGAGAATAATAAAAAGATTATAGGTAATTTCTCCTTATGAATTATAGAGGGCAGCTTAGATTCGGCAGTGGCACTCTGCAACGTTCCTCTCCCGGCTAGCGCAGCCCTCGTTCAAATGGAGACGGGTGGTGACCTTTGTTTGGGGCCAACATCTATCCCCTGGGAAAGCACCCCGGGGGGGGGGAGAGGTCCCACGCAAAATGCAAGAGCACCCACAGCTTCTCCTGCCCTAGATGAGCATGCAGCCCAGATCTATTGCAGAGGAGGGGGTGGGGGAACAGCTGGGATAAATTGACTTCTGTTTTGAAGATAAGCGCCGGCAATAATGGATTTCAGACTTCACTGCTGCAGTATAAATTGTTTTGCCACTTCACTTTGGGTGGGGAGGAAAGTGCGCAGGCACCGGGGAAAGTCGGGCAAGGCGAGGGCCCTCCCCCTCTGAAATATGCGGCTGGCCGTCCCCACGAAGGTGCATGACAAAATTGTATATGGCCAGCTCTTTCCTCCCTCATTTAATGATACGGTTCGCTTTTTCTCTTTCTGCAGGAGATAAAGGAAGCAAAGAAACATGTCTTGGGCCCCGGCTGTGCTCAGGAGGGGATGCAGTTCCCGGATCACAGAAAGTTTCACAATCCCCTTACCCAAACCTGCCTGTAAGGGGGAAAATCAGAGTCCCAGAGTTGGATCGTAACCAATAGGGTCATCTAGTCCAACCCCCTGCAATGCAGGAATCTCAACTAAAGCACCCATGACAGATGGCCATCCAACCTCTGCTTGAAAACCTCCAAGGAAGGAGAGTCCACAACCTCCCAAGGGAGACTGTTCCCCCATCAAACAGCTTTTACTGTCAGAAAGTTCTTCCTGGTGTTTCCTCGGAATTTCCTTTCTTGTATTATGAATCCATTGGTTGGGGTCCTCCGCTCTGGAGCAGGAAAAAGCATGCTTGGTACATCTTCCTTGTGACAGCCCTGTAGATATTTGAAGATGGCTATCATATCTCCTCTCAGTCTCCTCTTTTCCAGGCTAAACATACCCAGCTCCTTCAACTGTTCTTCATAAGGCTTGGTTTCCAGACCCGTGATCATCCTCCTCTGCACATGTTCCAGCTTGTCAATATCCTTCTTAAACTGTGGCGCCCAGAACTGGACACAGTATTCCAGGTGGGGTCTGACCAAGCAAAATATCGATTTTTTTACGAATGCGGAACTTACGATGCCTTTAAAACAAAACAAAACAAAAACCTGTTTTGTTATAACTAGAAAGATAGGGATCTTGGGAAGGAAATATCTCAGAGACCGAATTGGGATCCAGTGTCAAGAAACCACAAGGGGAATCCTCAGCGGTGGGGATAAATCCAAGTACCTGTCGGGGGGGGGGACACTCTGCAGGCCACATTATGAGATGCCCTATGCCTCAAAAAGGGGGCGCGGGTGGCGCTGTGGTCTAAACCGCTGAGCCTCTTGGGCTTGCCGATCAGAAGGTTGGCAGTTCGAATCCCCACGATGGGGTGAGCTCCTGTTAATCGGTCCCAGCTCCTGCCAACCTAACAGTTCGAAAGCACACCAGTGCAAGTAGATAAATAGGTACCGCTCTGGTGGCAAGGTAAACGGTGTTTCCGTGCACTGCTCTGGCTTCAGTGTTCCGTTGCGCCAGAAGTGGCTTAGTCATGCTGGCTACATGACCCGGACAAACTGTCTGCGGACAAACGCCGGCTCCCTTGGCCTGTAAAGTGAGATGAGCTTTACCAGAGTAAACCCCAGAGTCGTCCGCCACTGGACTTAACTGTCAGGGATCCTTTCCCTTTACCTTTTGATGCCTCAAAAAGTGCCGAAGCAAGGATGCCCTGGAGACACAGGTATGGAGATAGAAGCCCAGGCTGGAGGTAGAAGAGAAGGAAGAGACTTTCCCCTGTGGAATCCCTTTATGAGGATTTGTGCATGGAAAACAGATGTGGAAGGGGGCAGGAACGGTGCCGATCTCCTTTCAAAAACGCCAGGTTTTGGAACGTGCCTACCTGGGCGTACGTCCCCCTGAAACTTACTACTGTGCTTCTGTAGGGTCAGGCTGTTGGCCCAGCCCTGCCAACCCCGCCCCCCTTCTTCAGAACTCTGCAATTTCCCCGAACATTTAAATTATAGAACAGACAGATTTTTAAGTAATCTTCCCGAGGAAGGGCAGCCAATCTAATTAATTAGATCTCGCAATGCAATATATACCAGAGGCAGAAATTTACATGAAAATTACCTTTCCAAATATAGGACTGTAGGTACGTCGATGTACGCCAAGCAATTAAGGAAGGGAGACAAAACGGGTGCTGCCTCAGCATGCACAACTAACGAGAAAGGTGCTTGTAAAAATGCACAGTGGTAATGAGGAGGACCTTTCACCATTGGCAGAGAAAGGAGATGGGGGGGCTGGAAATGAGGAATGGTAGGGTCAAGCCTGAAGGGGAGCGGAGGATGTTATGAGCTACAGTACATAATTGTGGTGGCTGCAAGCAGTTGTTTACACAGCCACGTCCCTTTCAATGCTTGTTGGCTCAGGGTTTCTGTTGCCGGGAGGTAACAACTCTTCTCTACTCAACCTTTGTTCTGTGAACTGCCCAGAGACCTCCGGGTATAGGGCGGTATATAAAATCAATTAATAATAATAATAATAATAATAATAATAATTGTTGTGACGTGGGGTTCGTAATTTCAGCTCTCTTGACATAATACGCTGGAGACAGTTCTCTAGTAACACTTCTTTATTAAAGCAAACAAGACTAAGCTCTGAGGAGAGGAAAACCACATTTATAGGGACCGGGGGACTAGCTAGAAATGGATACAATATCAGACAATCACAGTGCTGCCTTTTGGAGGAAACCAGTAAGACAGAGGATCCAAATACAGCAGCTTAAATGAACCAATAGTAGCTGTACCTTCTGGAACCAAAAGGCAGTTACTTTACCCTAATGCAAATACAGACAATAGTAATACAGATATAAAATCCTTTGACTCAATACACAACAATAATAATGATAAAAGGGCAGTGAAAGGTTTGCAAGTACACATGATACTTAAAAGCACATTTGAAACACATTCCCTCCCCGCTCAAAGAATTCTGGGCTCTGTCGTTTACCTCTAACAGCTTGCTGGATCAGGCCAATTTTTATTTATTTTTTATTTGCAAAATCTCAAAAATAAATGAAGTTTCGGAGCTATTTTTAAGGAAATGTGCCAAAATCTAGACTTCCAACATCGATTGTCATATGTCTAGATTTCCCCGGATGTTTCAGCAATTTCTGCCCAGACACCGCTTCCGACTGCAGTATTCCGGTTACATCTGAGAAATTCCGGACGTATGGCAACCTTACAATAGCCCATCTAGTCTGGTACCCTGTCCTCATAGTAGCCACCCAGGTGCCTCTTCTGGAAAGTCAGCAAGCAGGACCAGAGCAGGAGAGCAAACTCCCCTTCGTGTCGCTTCCAGCGACTGATACTCAGAAGCACGGCTGCCTCCAGCCCTGGAAGCAAAGCACAGCCATCTTGGCCACTGATCGCCTTCTCTTTGTCCAATCCTCTTTTAAAGCCACCACTGCCCCCTGTGGGAGTGAGTTCCATAGTTTAACTATGCACTGCGTGAGGAAGTACTTTATTTCTTCCGTTTTGAATCTTCCAATGTTCAGCTTCGTTGGGTGTCCACGTCGAGTTCTGGTGTTATGAGAGAAGGAGGAAAAAACAATAATTCTCCAGTCATTTTCTCCAAGCCCTGGATAATTTCATGAACTTCTCTCGTGTCTTCTTTTACTCACCTTTTCTCTAAGCTAAAAAGTCCTAGTTGATGCAACCTTTCCACGCAGGTGAGTCTGTCTATCCCATAATTCTCTGAGGGCGGGGGAATGTGCTTCAAAGGTGCAGTGTGTATAGAGGTAGCAATGGGGAAACTGTGGCCCTCCAGATGTTGCTGGGCTCCAGCTCCCATCAGCTCCAGCCAATGTGGGCAATGGCCAGAGATGAATGGAGTTCCAGACCAATTGGAGGACTGCTATGTTCTGTTGCCTTGCTCTAGGAATCTAGGCACATGTAACATGCTATCAATTTGCACTGGCTTCCTAGCAGCTTCATGCCTCCTGGGAATTCTGGGAACAGTAGACATTTGAAACTGATTAGCAGCAACAAACAGACAACACGGTAATGTTAGCAAAACAATGAAAAGGTAAACCACCGTGAAGTGCAAATATTTAAAAATATATGCACCAACAACCTTCACATATACAAGGAGTTTCAAAAATGTGTACAAAATCTGATGCTCGAAGTCTTAAAAGTCCAGTATAAAGTGCAATAATCAAGTCCGATAGTAAAGTGCTATGATGTATCATGCATTCTTATCTCTTCCCATGCGTTCTTATCTCATCCGACGGGTGGCCAGCTTCTTCCCCGTTTCACAGGAATGGTTTCCCCAGGGGCCGGACTCTTTCAAAGGTTCATGTGCAAAAGCTTAACAAGACTACCGAAGCTCACAATTCTCAAAGAATGATGAGTGCTTAGTTTGTGGTGGTCTCTTCCACCAGGTGGGCAGGAGCTTAGCTGACTTTAACAGGAGACTAGGCTGCTACCAGATTGGTGATCTCTTGCAAATGATATTCAAGCATGAGGCAATAAATCCAGGTTTTGCAATTAGAACAGATTTGCCGCTCTTGCCCAACAAACCTGCTTCCAAAATAAATAATAATAATAATAATAATAATAATAATAATAATAATACCGAGAGGACAAAAAAACCCCACACCCATGGGCTTTTGCAGTAAGGAAAGTAACAGGGAAATGAAGTGAAAAATACGGGATAGCAATCACTTGAAGCAAAGTTAAGAACATAATACAAGCCTGCTGGATTACACCAATGGCCCATTGAGTCCAGCATCCTGTTCCCACCATGTGGCTGTGACTTCTAGCAACTGATATTCAGAAACATGGCTGCCTCTAACCCTGGAAGCAAAGCACAGCCATCCTGGCTAGTAGCTGCTGATAGCCTTCTCCTCCAAGAATTTGTCCAATCCTCTTTTAAAGCCATCACAATGGCCTCTTCCGGGAAGTCTGCGAGCAGGGCATGTGCACAACAGCACTCTCCTCTGTTGTGATTCCCAGCCAGCAGTATTCAGAGGATGCCTCTGACCCATGGAGGCAGAAGACAGCAATTGTCGCTAAGAGCCTGATAGTTCTTTTATTCCTTTTCGGCTTCTCTGCAGTCTGCTTTTCCTACTTCAGCACACCTTTGAATCCCGTCATCCAAAGCTCCTACTGCCGCCCAAGCTACTTTCCTGCTAGTAATGTATTTAAATAATTTTAGGTGGCATGGAGCTAAGGAGTTCATTAGCAGAAGCTTGTGGGTTTCTGCTTGTGTAACAGGGTTTCCCCTCCCTCTCCTCCTCCCTGCAACACAACCCTTGTTGTATAACCTTTGCACAAACCAATCAGAATAAAAGTTGCCTGAAAGTGTCCAACAGTGGGGATGGCAAGCCAAAAGACTTCCCTGAGCCATGGGAGTTTACAATGCCCAACACTGAGGGACAACAGCCAGACTTGCTTGCAGGCATCCTGGACTCTACCCACTCCTGGTAACAGGATTGATGCTTGGTAGATGGGCTCCCTTTAGTCTGATCCTGGTCCATCACATATCTTCTTCCGACGGGATCTTCAAAAGATCTATATCACGGATCTCAACAAAATTCAGGACTCTTTACAGCAAGCCATAACAGTGAAATTGATATAAACCTGGTCAGTTTGCAGTGTAGATATACCCTAAAACACTATAACCACCTTTTGAAATGTATACGATATTCAGCATTTAAAAGGATGGCAAAGAGACGGATTTATGCTGCCACCCCCCCCCCACTTAGACATGTGAAGTGGCGATTGTAGAAGGTGTAAATTATTAGGGATGTGTATAGAACAGGCACGGGTAGTTTCAAGGGATTTATCAATACGGATCAAAGTGTGCGGGTTTCTTGAGTATGTTACAACATTGTGCACACCAGACTATCCTCTCCCCAACACAGGGCTGCATCTTACCACCAAAGTGGAAAGGAACCTGATTATAATTACAATTATTATTACCGAATATTTAAATCTTTTAAATCATGAATATTATTATTCACATTAATTAACTGCTACAGAAGAGATCCCCGGTTACTGACTGGGCTGTATCACTGATGCTTCATTTTCCATAGCCGATTAATGTATTTTGTTAGAATGTTTTCCCAAACTGCTTAATACTATACTTAACACCCTCCCTGCAGTTTGAGTCTGAGGGAGGTGGGGCTACAAATATCCCCGCCCACCAGAGGGCGGTACGTCGCTTTCCAATAAAAGCCATAGAGCAATAGGGGCGATGCGCATGCGCGCCGAGATCCACGCGGGGGTCTCTTCAAAAGCTCTCTCAGGAGCCGCTGATTCCCCCCCCCCCCCGTTTCCCTCTTCTGCGCACATGCGGTCCTCCTCGTCGCCCGACCTTGTGCCCTCCCGCCGCTGTCTTGCGTTTTCCCCCTTTCCATTCCCTGCCACCTTTTTCTAAAGGCGTGTCTGCAGGGGGCGCTGCAGCCAAGAGGACTCCTTAGCTTTCCTCTTTCCTAGAGCGGGCAGGATGGCGGGCGGGCGGCTGCAGCCGCCACGTCAGCGCATGCGCGAGTGCGGGTGAGAGGTCGGCAAGATGGCGGCGGCCTCGTCAGTGGATGAGGCGCCGGACAACGAGGACTATTACTCGCTGCTGAACGTGCGGCGGGAGGTGAGGCGCCGGCGGTGGGGGCGGTGGTGTCGGTGACGGAGGCGGCCGGCCTTCACAAGCCGCTCGGGGGGGGGGGAGGAGAGGCCTGGGTAGGAGAGGCGGAGCCGGCGAATCACTGAGGGGAGAAGCGGGGGAGGGGCGGGACACAGAATGGGCACCTGCGAAGGACGCAGGACAGGCCCAGCAGCAGGAGCGCCAGGCTAGGGCGGCTTAGGGCCGGCCACATTGTAGCCCATCGTCTTGTTCCCGCAGTGGGCAACCAGGTGCCTCAGTGGGAAACCTGCCAGCAGGACCTGAATGCAACAGGAGCAACTCTCCCCTCTCCTGTGGCTTCCAGCAACTGGTATTCAGAAGCATTGCAGCTCCACAAAGGCAGAGCATAGCCATCGTGGCTAGTAGCCAGTGACAGCCCTCTCCTCCATGCATTTGTCGGATCCTCTGTGAAATCCATCCAAGTTGGCCATTATCCCCTCCTGCGGGAGGCAGCTCCATAGTAAAACTATGCACTGCATAAAGAAGTCATTTATTGTATCTGTCGCGCATCTTCTTCCCACATTCAGCTTCATTGGAAGTTCTCGTGTTCTAGTGTCATGAGAGAGGAGGGAAAACTTTTATCTACTTTCTCCAAAATTTTATAAATGTCTCCTCTTACTTGCCTTTTCTCTAAGCTGAAGTTTCCCAACCACTGCAAGCTTTCCTCATAAGAGAGACAAAAATGCAATTTCTACATTTGGTTGCTATTAAAATTTATTTTTAAAAACAACAGCAAGGAGAGGTTGTTAATATGAGTTATGAATTCAAACAGTGTGCATTGTATTGTATTAACATAGTTGTTCAAAGCAGCTTCAGCAGCATTCTCGGCACTTGTGATTCCCATAAAGTGGTATTAAGAAGTATTACTGCTTCTGACCATGAAGGCTGAGCATAGTCATTGTGCCTAGTAGCCATTGATAGCCTTAGCCTCCATCAGTTTCTCAGTCATGAAGTCACTATGTGACCCAAGACAAGCCATGCTTGTCCACAGTCACCTCACTGCAACATGGGAATAATCACACCAGCCTATTTTACAAAGCTGCTGTGTGGATTTATAGGGGAAAATGTATGGCAAGGACTCTGAATGCTCCAAAATCACACAATGGCCCATGTAGTCTAGCATCCTGTTCTCACCAATGGCAACCAGATGAATGTGAGAAGCCCATAAGCAGGACCTGAGCACAAGAAAACTCTTTCTGCCTGTGGTTTCCAGCAATTGGTACTCAGAAGCATTACTGCCTCCAACAGTGGAGGTAGAACATAACCGTCAGGGTTAGTAACTCATACCATACCATGCCTATAGCAAGGTCACAAGCAAGACCTGAGTACAATGAGAGCACTCTCCTTTGTAATTCCCAGCATGCTACATCCAACCATAGAGGCAGAGTAGAACCATCCTGTCTAATATCCAATTTCCACCCCTTGGTTCTAGTCCTGGCCTCTAAAGGTAACAGTAAGCAAGCCTGCTCCATCTGCTGTATGATAGATATGCGAAGCACTGTCATGTCTCATCTTCTGTTCTCCAGTCTTTAAACTTCCTCATAGGATTTGTTTCCCTGACATCCCTCCACCTGGCAGTCACTTCCTCCACTTTGTTAAGTCCTTCTTAAAATGGATCAGGCCCATTGAGTCCAGCATCCTGTTCTCACAGTGACCAACCAGATTCCCCAATGGGAAGCCATCAAGCAGGACTCCAGCACAAGAGCATTCTCACCTCCTGTGGTTTTCAGCCTTCCATCTGAGAAGGCAAAGTATAGACATCATGGCTAGTAGCCATTGATAGTCTTCTCCTCAATGAATTTGTCCAATCCTCTTTTAAAGCCATCCAAATTGGTGGCCATCACTTTCTCCTCTGAAAGCCAATTGCATACTTTAACTATGTGCTGCATGAAGAAGTACTTTATTTTATCTTTCCCGAATCTTCCAGCAGTCAGCTTCAATGGCTATTCATGAGTTCTAGTGTTATGAGAGAGGAATAGTTTATTTTTCTCTCTGTTCTTTTACACCTCTATCATGTTCCCTCTTACTCACATTTTTTCACCAGACCAAATGTTCCAAATGTCTCCACCTTTGTGATGGAGTTACTGCAGCTCCTTCATTTGGTTACCCTATTTGCCATTTTCATTGTGTTCCACGCTATGACTTTAGATCTGTTAATTATCACATGTGCTTGCTGGTGTTAAGATTTGTATTTATTTACGGTAAATAGAAATGATCCAATAGCCAGGGATTTCCCATTTCTAACTCACCCAATAGAGAATATGAGGGTGAGGTGGAGATCAACCAGGCAGGAAATTACAAGGCAAACAGCCTGAGATAACAAGAAAAATACCGTAAGAGGAATGGGGTAACAGGAACTGCTGCCACTGAAGGCATCCCAGGTAACACTAGGAATCTCTGCTTCCCACTGGGGAATGGGACTTCATTTGGGCAATTCAGAAATACTTCTCCAGTTGAAATACGTGTGAACATGTCTAGGATTTCTTGCTAATTTTAAGCATTCCCCACCTTAGCACAAACATTCATTATATCACTGCAGAGGCTTCAACACCTTTAGTTTGTCATCAACAGCATTGAGGGATGGTTCATATTCTGGGGATTTAAATTAAGGGCTCGTTATAGCTGAGCCATAAACAGCTGAAAAGCTTCATAGAGGTTTGTAAAACTAGTAAAAATCTTACAGAGAATTTCCTTCAAAGAGAAGGAAATATGCCTGTCCATCCCCTCCCTCTCCTCCCTACACAGTGGGGAGGCAACTTCATGTCATTTGCATTTTCACCACAATAAAGATTATAATGGCAGCCATCTTGACTTTGAGAAATATTCCCCAAAGACCACTGCATTCTTTTGGAAAGAAGAAAGAAGTGATGAAAAGCCCAAGCTTGTGGCTCCCTTTCATCATTGCCCCTTTGTTATTGAGAACATAAATGGGAACCTCATCTCTCAGAACCCAGTCTATGTGTCAGCTTGCTTCTCTGGGAAAGCTATAAGGGTCAGCTTCTACAGAGCTCTGGAAAGTTTACATTGCCATGAATGCACTACCTTGGAAAGAGGATAGAATGTAGAAATGCATGGGCCAGACAGAAATGGCCTGAGGTTGGGTTCGCTGGATGCAATAAAACCATGGTCTTTCAGCCATCCAGATATTATCACAGGCAGTGTTCCAGAAAACCATAGGAGAAGGTAATAAACATTTTATGAACTGAGCAGTTCAAGCAAACTGTCTAAACGGCCACTTTCAATGAATTTCCTTTGACCATCTGCTGCATGCTCAAGCCCCAGCAAGCCTCTACAGCAACCATTTCCTACACTGGCTCTTGTACAAGGGATGCTTTTGTTTCCTTCATATTTTATGGCAACTCCTCACAATTTGAAGAGTACAGTGCTGGTGTGACCTTGGGCTGCTAGGTCGTACGACCATACGTGTTCAGTGCCACCACCTCTATTCAGTCTCACTAGGAAAATTGGAGGAATACTTCAGCACCCATACACTGTGGTTTATAGCATACTTTGCCTTTGGGTTTGGCATGAGCCTAGCTATATTGTCCCAGAATATCTCTGTGATTTCTGTTGTTGTGCATAACTTACATTATTTTATTTTTAGTACTTTGTGTGCTTCCATATTCTCTGCCATGAGACTGCTACCAGAGTAAAAGGTTTGCAGGATTTACATAGAATGGGGACAAGAGAGAGATGGATGTTGGCATCTCCCTCCTAAGCTATCAGCATTTCCTTGTGGACGGGGCCTTTAACGCTGTAGAGGGACAGTGCTGGTAGGGCAATGTACCATGCCAGTGTGGTGTCCTTTAGTAGCTGCTTGTATCCATCCCTCAGTATCATTTATGAGATTTTGCCAGGTGAGGAAATGGTCAAGAAACAACAGGTGCTTATGCTGAGCACATGGAAGTTGGAGTGGGGAAAGGGGTTGGTTGGAGACTCCAGTGCCACAGACCAGATTGACTCCCTGGTGCTATGGAAGCAGAAATGAAATGAAAACAATCACAGAGTTGAGTGTGTAAGACGGCTGTTAGGCTGCTTTCCTCTTTTTTTTTTTGTAAGATTGCTTTCTTCTCTCTCAAGCTATTTTGATAGTAGCGTACCCATCTAATATGGGTTGATTCTAAAGTTGTACCCAGATTGCAAGAAAAATTGCAGCCATAGCACTTTAAAGACTGACACAATGTGATGCTGTGGTTCATAGGTCAAATCCAACTTAATCATGTTTTTGATAAAAATGCACTAGATTAGAAGCTTGTTTTAAAGGAGAACTTAATGTTGTTGGAATCTCTGGCAATGGTTTTGTTCTTGTGCCATTATTATTCCATGGTGCCTATTAGCTACCAGTTCTTTTCTTGGGTATATATTGATAGGTTTCAGTGGCAGTAGGAAAAACTCCCTCCTCCCTGCCTAAACTTTGGCAATTGTTTTTTTGTTTTGTTTTTATGCTTAACTTGCATTGAGACTAAAACAGTGCATGGCAAGGGTGCTGCCTATTACATACATTTCTTAAACTGCTTTCTACTTTGCTTTCACAACAGCAGTCATTATTAGGGCTAGTTACAGGTAGGTAGCCATGTTGGTCTGATGTAGTCAAAACAAAATAAAAAAAAAATTCCTTCCAGCAGCACCTTAGAGACCAACTAAGTTTGTCATTGGTATGAGCTTTCATGTGCATGCACACTTCTTCAGATACACTGAAACAGAAGTCACCAGATGCTTATATATAGTGAGAAGGTGGGGAGGGCTGTCATGCAAGTTAAGTGAGGCCATAAGACTCTGTCCTAGGCATTGTTCTGTTGAACATTTTTTTATAAACAGCTTGGCTGAAGGAGCAGAGAATGCTTATCATATTTGCAAGTGACACAAAAACAGGAGGAATAGATAACGCTGCAGGAGACAAAATCAAGATTCAAAATTATCTTGGCAGGCTGGAACACTTGTGCAGAAACCAGCAAGATGAAACTCAACAGAGATAAATGTCAAGTCCTGCAACTAGGTGCAAAGTATCAAAGGCAAAGGTACAGAATAGGGGGACTTGGCTTTGCAGTGGTATACGTGAAAAGCATCTTAATGTCTTTAGTTGATCACAAGCTGAACATGAATCAGCAGTGAAGCATGGCTGCTGAAATAGCTAATGCATCCTTAAGCTGTGATAACAGAAGCAGAGTGTCCAGATCATGAAAAATAATAGTTCAGCTCTGTTTTGCACTTGACAAAGTAGAGGATGTCAGAAGGAGGGTGAACTGGATGCTGATGGGTTTGGATGAAAGAGCTTTGGGAAGAGAAGATGAAGGGCAGGGAGAGGTGATAGTGGTCTTCACGACTTGTTCTCCATTGCTTCAGGCGACAGGGCTAGCGCTTCCTTGAACTTTACTTGCTCATTAACTGGTGAATAGCTTGGTATACAAACAAAAGGTGATTTTTATGAACGAATCTTTCTGATACACTTTAGAAGGACTATACTGTACCCTAAAAGGCCAGTTTAAAAACCTTTATATAAATACCAAGAAAAAATGCCAGTTCCCAGAATGCTATCTGTGTTCCTGATGATTTATAGGCAAAACGTTTTGTCAATGTGATGTTTCGTATAGTTGTTAATTTTGTTTCCATTTAGAACACAAGAAAAACAAACCACATTTATTAAATGGAAAAGGCAGTGGTGGTGGTGGTGGTAGCGAAGCGGGGAGGACTCATTTCCATGATTCCCAGGTGATTTGCCAACAGAGATGAAAACGTGAAATATATGTGAACTGAGAAATGGGACTTGTCATTGTCCTTTCAAAATGTAAGAGTATTATGACAGATCATTTAATTGGGTAGCTCATAAATCAAGGCCGAACCAAGGTACAACTTCCAGGCGATTCCAGCTCAGAAGGATGACTTTGGGGAAGGGATTTAAGAAGGTAATTGCTTCTCTTTCCCTGAAAGCCTTAAAAAGAAAACAGTCCACATTCCAAGTGATCATTTTGTTAATCTGTAGCATTTTTGCAAACCAGTTATTCGACATCAGCCTCTCAAGTAACTTCTGGGGTCTTAATAAGCCTCAGTTTAGGAGCCATCATGCTCTTTTGTAGTCTAAGGAATGTAGTGGGCGCAGGTGTTGCTTTAATCAGTGGGAGAAATTATTGTGTCTCACTGGTCAGCTACTGCCCACCCAGCATTCAAAACTCCCATTGTTCTAGGTGCAGTTTGCGATGGAATTTCAATAGCGCGAGCAGTTTCTGAGCTCTGGGTGCAATACTGCGCCTAAGATTTCAGATTAAAACTGCAGAGTGGAGTTCCAGCTACTCTTTGAAGACTGGAGAAGAGACCCTCTTAAGAATATTAGGGGGGTGGGCAGGGGAAGGACTAGATAGGCCATGTAAAAAATGAGCATAATATTTTAGCTGCAGTTCATTCATTTTCAGCTTTGTATTCTTGTTAGAGACCAACCAAGGGACCCAGGTGGTGCTGTGGTTAAACCACTGAGCCTAGGGCTTGCTGATCAGAAGGTCGGCGGTTCGAATCCCTGTGACGGGGTGAGCTCCCGTTGCTCGGTCCCAGCTCCTGCCAACCTAGCAGTTCGAAAGCACGTCAAAATGCAAGTAGATAAATAGGAACCGCTACAGCGGGAAGGTAAACGGCGTTTCCATGTGCTGCTCTGGTTTGCCAGAAGCGGCTTTGTCATGCTGGCCACATGACCTAGAAGCTATACGCCGGCTCCCTCGGCCAATAATGCGAGATGAGCGCGCAACCCCAGAGTCGGTCATGACTGGACCTAATGGTCAGGGGTCCCTTTACCTTTATTCTTGTTATAAAAAAGTGCGCCAAGAGATTCTGTTGTTACGCCCATGACCTAGGTTTAAGGTACCATTTAGCTCCTAGCTTTCATATCTCGGTTTCTAACACTTTTCTAACATCTAACACTTCTAACATCTTAAGCCAGGCAGCCTCCAGTCAATAAGGTGCTGACCCACCACTGTCTGCCTGCATCAATGGGTGCTTAGAGCTCAGAGTATCACTTGGTGAGTGGATCAAACCACTGCACCAGACAACAAACAAAAGAAACTCCCCTTACACCTAGGAAGCTGGAACATCATGGCCATGTGTCCTGGCTTGCCCACTGGTCTGCTGCAAGTCAGTGACTCATGGAAGATGACCATCATTGACTGTGAGCTGAAAACACTCAACAATGACATTGTCACTCTACAGGAGCCCAGACTCATGTTTAATGGCAGAGAAGAAACACACCTTCTGGCAAGGAGGCCTCAGAAGAACCACAAATTCAAGCTACAGTGGTATCTCGGTTTAAGTACACAATTGGTTCCGGAAGTCTGTACTTAACCTGAAGCGTACTTAACCTGAAGCGAACTTTCTCATTGAAAGTAGTGGATTAATCCGTTCCAGACGGTCCGCTGAGTACTTAACCTGAAGTGTACTTAGCCTGAAGCCAACTTTCCCATTGAAAGTAATGGAGAGTGGATTAATCCGTTCCAGACGGTTCCGCGGAGTACTTAAACTGAAAGTAGTCAAACCGAAGCGTACTTAAACCGAGGTATGACTGTATAAGCATTGCTGTGAGAAACTCACTTTTGTCTATGATAGAATTGCCGACTGAGGACTTCCTCTCTGTCTCTCAACCACCCTGGTCCAGTTAACTTCTCAAGCATTTACACTTCCACTTTATGCTCTGATATACAGATCAAGTTCCAGTTCTATAAGGCACTAGACCAGACATGGCCAAACTCGACCCTCCAGATGTTTTGGGGCTACAATTCCCATCATCCCTGACCACTGGTACTGTTAGCCAGGGATGATGGGAGTTGTTCTCCCAAAACATCAAGAGGGCCAAGTTTGGGCATGCCTGCACTAGACCCAAGCTGCCAGGCGGGTCCCAGCCTGATAACACCTATTTCTGCTGGGAGATTTTAATGCCAGAATCGGAAACGAAGGTCACACATGGGACAACTGCATAGACCACTTTGGTATTGGCAGCATGAATATGAACTGTCAAAGGCTGCTCGAGCTGTGCTCATACCATAGCCTCTGCTTCACAAGCAAATTCTTCTCTACCAAGGCAAAACAGCCAGTGTCCTGGAGACCTCCAAGGTCAGGCCACTGGCACCAGCTGGACTTGATTGTCACCAGGCAATTGACATTGAGCTATGTTGGTGTCACATGGAGCACCAGAGTGTCGACAGTGGCACGGAACACTCCCTGGTGGTGAGAAGATTCTTATTAAGCCGAAGAGGACCTATACAGCATTGCCAGAACAGTCATACCCAAACTTTGTGAGTGCTGCTCTGATTCTGTTGAACAAGCACTACTGAACTACTCTAGAGACAGCATTGACGTAAGGTGAAACCACATCAAAGAGGCAACCTACAACACAGCTATTCCTCTTGGCAAAAGAGAGCAGCAGATCCCTGACTGGCTTGAGGCTGGCATTAAGGACATGGAGCCTGTTATTGCTGCAAAGCACGAGGCTCTTGTGAACTACAGTAGACGCTCAGGTTGTGAACGTGATCCATGCGGGAGGCAACCCGCAGTGCCGTGTCTGCGCACGTGGGGGTTGTGATTCGGCGCTCATGCGCAAAGCGCAATTTAGTGCTTTTGCTCATGCGTGAGTGCCGAAACCTGGAAGTAACCCGTTCTGGTACTTGAGTTCGGTGTGGTGCGCAACCCGAAAACGCGCAACCTGAAGTGTCTGTAACCCGAGGTATGACTACAAGCATGCGCCCTGCGAGAAGATGCTTGCTGCACTGAGAAAGGCAAGGAGCAATGCCCAGTGATTTGCCAGACAGTGTGCCAATGACTGTTGGCTAAAGCTGTGTCAGGGCATTCAACTTGCTGCTGATAGCTAATAAAATGACCTTCAGAGGTGCTTGTTGTGATGTATGACTCCCTCTACAACGGAGTACCTGTGATTTGATTCCCCTCCTGTCCTATAACAGTGTTTCTAAGTAGTATAGCACTTTATTTCCTCTCTTATGATTGCATGATGTGGATGTGCTTGAGATGCCATTGTCGTTGAAGCTGTGTTTGTTCCAGTGCTCTGTTTTGACTATGTCTAAGAATGCAACCATTTTCTCCATAGATCCCACTGTGAGCCACTTAGGTGGCCCAGACTCAGCATAGCCCTGCTTCTTCCTCCCTCAAATCTTGCCCTAGTGGAACAGATAAACTGGCTGATACATATACTTCTAAAAAGTCTTCCTCAACCTGAAGTCAATCAGATGCTTTGGACTACAACTCCCATCAGCCCTAGGTAGCAAGGCCATGCTTATTGAAGTTGTTTTCCAAAAGGTTTGGAAAGGTGCAGGGTGATTGTAAGTTGCAGGGTGATTGTAGTTGCAGCAAGCCGTGCCCAGGTGTCCTTTTCCTGTCCCCTTAAGTGCTTGAGGGACTCTTAGCAGAGCTCTCTGGAGGCTTTCAAAAGCCAGTTCTGCTAGAAAACTAAATTTACTTTGGGGCTGAAATTGAGAAATTCTCCATTGCCTTTGTAGGCCTTTGTCTCCATATTTTGTACCCAGCTTCTTATAGGGCAAATTCAGCTCTTCAGAGCACTGGCTAATCTGAGAATAATAGGTCACTAAACTTTATGGGCCTGGGGAAGAGGAAGAGAAGGACGTCTAAAACCTGTCTCTGGCAATTTGCTAGTATATGGCCATTTAATCTGTAATAGATTTACATGCTGCGAAGATGTAACTGGATGATTGAGATGTGAAATGAATGAGTTTAATCCCCCGAATAGCATGATGGCGTGCCTCTTAATTTTGCCCCAAGTTTAAGTAATAAGAATGTAACTTAAAATATCATTATTAGTGACATGTATCTCATTAGAATTTGAAATGTTGTCAGTATTTTCTGCGGTGGCTGGAGAGGGGTTATCACTCTTGAAATATTGAACCAGTGACCTTAGTGATTCACTTATGATGAAAGGCCCAATCTAACATTTTATTGAACATGATATTTGTGAAAAATGGAACTGCTCATTTCTATTACTTAATCAATAGCACATTAAGCCATTTATCACTAATTTGATTAAGGAAGGTCATTGCCGAGCTCGAAATTCCACTCCCTTCTCATCTACTTTAATTCTAATAACCAAGAGAGTGGAAAGAGACAGCAGTTGCTCAGGAAGGATGACTCCTTCACCAGGCAATGCATTCTCAGTAGCCAGGCAGGTCTGTCCAATTCCTTTGTCATTGAACCAAGTCGTATGAATAAGAAACAGAAGAAATCTCTCAATTCCTGTTTGTCACCAGAAATGACTCAAATCCCACTTTATGTATTAAAAACTGCAGTTTTTTGCTGATGCTCTGTGTTTGTTCTTGAGCGAGAGGATTAGCCTTATATGTGAAGCACCCTGACCTTCTGTTTCCGAGCTAAACAGCTGGGGAAACCTCTGCATTGATCAAAAGGAGCAGGCAGAAGGCCTTTGGAAGTATATTGTTAGAATGCATTTGTGTGTTGAAAAAAGATCTGCCCCCATCTTTGCAAGTTAATCATTCAACCTCGTAAGCCTCTTTTTTGCTCCTGTACCTCCATGTGGGTAATCATGGTGAATTTCAAGGAATTTGGCTTGGTCTTTTGTAACAAATAGGCATTCTTTAGTTCCAGAGTTTGCACCCTTGCCTTCACCTTGAAGCAAATCTGGCTTCTGCTGTGTTCCTCCCATCCCTGTAGCGCAGTGTTTCTCAACCTTTTTTGGCCCACGGCACACTTGTTCCGTGAAAAAAATCACGCGGCACACCACCATTAAAAAAGTTAAAAAATTTAACTCTGTGCCGCCCTATATTGACTATAATTATGACTGTAAGAAACACTTGCCAATTGCTGTGTTGGTTGCAATCTCCTGTAATAAGGCTTCACAAGCCGCTGATTTCTCTGCCAGCACGTGCTCCTCGCCGAAGAGGCCGCTCACTCCCTGACAGAGTGACAGTTTGTATGCTGGCTGGACAAAAGAGGCTCTTCTCTTTGCACCTATGGAGTCCCTGTGTGATTTTTATGCATTACAAAATGCATCGTTTCATTTCCACGTGGCTCCGCTCCTCCCGTCGAACCCGGCTGGGCCGTCCCGAGGTTGCGGTGCATGTTGGGATACTGGGGGTTCTGCTGCTTTTTCCTCTCTGGGGGGTCTGGGCTGAGGTTGCGGCTGCAGAGATGGTGAGTAGGGGAGGGGGAGTGCTCGGCGGCTTTCGATTGGGTGCGGAAGACCATAGACAACTAAGTCAAAGGGACGCTCGAGGAGGAACCATAGAGATAAAAGAGAGAGCGGAGAGTGGTGGTGGTGCGGGCGGGGCAGGCAGGCAGGCGGGTTATGACAGGAATCGCCGCCATCTTGTGAAGGGCGCGCTCAAACGCAGCCATGCTGAGAAGGTTCTCTGCACATAGGTACGGTAGTTCTGCAAATCGCCCTTCTCGTCGCCGCACGTCGCGGCACACCAGCCAGCGTCTCGCAGCACAGTAGTGTGCCGCGGAACAGCGGTTGAGAAACGCTGCTGTAGCGCCTTAGATGTTATTGTTGTTGCAACTCTAATTGAAGTGTCCAATGCAGTGCCTTCACCGAGGAATCAGTGTCACTTTACTTGGCCTTATAATGTAAGCAGCGTTCTTGCAATGATGTGACCGGCTTCTTGCTCTCTTGACCCCTGCCTATCCTGACGAGTGAAAGCGAATCAGGAAGGGTTGACCAGATGGGCCCAGGATTTGGTGATGGCTTATTGACATGGGGGAATGGTGCCACTCCCCTTAAGGAGGTGGTGGGTGGTGCACCCACTTCTGAAGAAACCCACCCTGGATCCTGTGGTTTATAACAATTACTACCCATAATAAATACCCCTTTCTTGGGTAAGGTGGTGGCCTAGCAATGAGTTCCTGGAGGCATTACCGTATTTTTTTGTGTATAAGACGGCCCCATGTATAAGTCGACCCCTTTTTAAAACCCAAAATTAAGAAGTTAAGTTTTTTAGCTCTTTTGGGGAGTAGGAGAGGTCCCTTCTGCCAATCGCTCACCCGCCTGCCCGCCACTGCTGATCACTTGCCACAGCCACTGCCAATCACACACCTCGCTGCAGCCGCCAATTGTCTGCCCGCTCACTGCCACCAACAGCCCACTTGCTGCAGCTGCCAATCACCTGCCCGCCTCACCACAACCTCCAATCGCCTGTCCAATTGCCACAGCCAATTGCCAGCAGGCGTTGCCACAGCCACCAATCAGCTGCCCAATCACCGCTGCCAATCTCCTGCTTGCTGCTGCCATTAATTGCACGTCCTACCTCTGCATTCACTATCCGTGTATAAGATGACACACAATTTTTGCATGATTTTTTTTTATAGCAAAAAGCATTGTCTTATACACGGAAAAATACGGTACTTGAATCCACTTCATTCTGCATTCAGGTGCTGTTTTGGAATTAAATCAGCCTTGGTCACGTGGATGGGTAACCTGTATAGAGAGTAGGACAGGGGGAATGCATTTCTGCTTCTGCTTCTTTGTATCACTCCACGGGTTTTGATACTAGACCAGGGCATCCTCCTGGACTAGCTCTGTGGGATGGGTATCAGGTGACACTGTTTTACACTGGTTCCACTCCTACCTAGAGGGTCTTTTCCAGAGAGTAGCACTGAGAGACTGTGTTTCAGCTCCACAGTCTTCATGCTGTGATGCACTACAAGGTATAATCTTGTCCCCGTGTCCCCAATGCTGTTTTACATTTATATGAAGCCTCTTGGGTGCATCCATTAGGAGTTTTGGAGGTTAATCTTAGTTGCCACAAGCAAGAGACTGTTCACAAGCATGTCTCAAACAGGGCCCTTACCCCTCCAGTGTCCTCTTCTGTGGTACAAGGACCATAAAGGTTATGAGGCCCCTGAACCAGCACAACTTCTGAATCTCCATTGCCACTTGGAACAAAACCTTAAATACGTGCAACTGAAGCAAAGGCACATTTTTCTCCTGTTTACCTTTGCCTTCATTCCTCTCTTATTCAAATTATTATAAAATAATAATAATAATAATAATAATAATAATAATATATCATTGTTAATTATAGCCTGCAAGGTGCATGCAAAATGGCTTGCAAAGATATAAAACCAGCTTTAAATTATAAACTAGAATAAAACAAAAGAACAGCATTATAGTAGCACAATTATTTTAGATTTTATGTTTCCCGGGGCAGAGCCCAGTTGCCTTGTGTTTGTAAAGCCCCATGCATGTTGATGGCACTTTTATCCAGAGTACTGGCTGGCTGAGCTTCTAGGAGGCTGTTGTAAGGAATACTGAGATAATTGTAAGTGCTTTGAATGCTCGAACTGTGCTACATAAATTATGATTATTAATGCCCCAGACTGGTGGTTTCTTGCACCATGCCAAGAGAAGCGGTCCTAGCAAATCACAGCTTCATTATGCTTCCCGATCTGCAGAACAGAACGCGCCGGAGTGCGTCTGATGGGTTCCCGTTTCTGGGCAGATTTTTGAGATGATAGCAGCTTAACTGCATTGATTGTGCTATAATTGGATTTCTTTTCTTCTCGCAGGCCTCTCAGGAAGAGCTGAAAGCCGCGTACCGTAGGCTGTGTATGCTTTACCATCCTGACAAGCACAGGGACCCAGAGCTCAAGAGGCAGGCCGAGCAGCTCTTCAACCTTCTCCATCAGGCTTATGAAGGTCAGTGGATGCTGGAGATTCACAGCCATCCTCGGCTCAGCAGCTGCCAATGGATTTTCTAGCTTGGAATCCAGACAGCGAGTCTTTTTGCTGTTAAAGGCAGTAGCTGGTTTTTGCCATTTTCATATGAGGGAATCAATACCTGGACTATCAGTTTTTGACAAATGAGTCGTTGGAAGGGCTGTAGCTCAGTGGCAGAGCATCTACTACATGTGGAGGGTCTCCGGTTCGGATCCTGGCATCTCCAAGTCGGGCTGGGAGAGAAACCTGCCTGAAACCCCAGAGAGCTGCTGCCAGTCAGTGTAGTGTAGTCCATACTGAGGTAGATGAAGCATTGGCCCAATTAAGTATGTTCCTATGAGTGAACATATATGTGGTTTTGGGGGGGGGGGTGTCCCAAGGATATACACTAACAAGCTAATAAAGATTCTGACCACGGAATCTCATTCTATGAGAAGGGTTTTGAAGGAACCACCTTTTAATGTGAGCAGGCCAATCCTCTTTTCTAGTAGCAAACTAGACTAGAAAGCCAGGAGTAAGACTGAAGAAGCATGCTTCTCTAGGCAACTTCCAGTCTAACTTCTCTGTGCAGCAGCCGACACCATATTTTAGCTTTCAGCTTGGTGGGGCCATGCAGTGCTCGAACAGAGATGCTGCTAACTTGCACAGTCAGCTGCCTTCCTCATACCACTCGCCAATCCAGCAGCTCTGAGGCTTCCATATGTAGGATCAGTGATCCTCTACAGCACATGAGCCAGCATTTGGTCATTATGGGGCAGAATCTCAACACACATGGTTGGTAGGAGGCAGGCTGTGTCAGAATGCATCAAGTTGGTGGAGGACTTTTTGCTCTGTGGGCCAGGGAGCAGCATTTCCCAGGAGATCGATCTTCAGCTGAATCTCAAGAGCGTGGAGTAAGCAGGGTGAGGAAACACCAACTTTCCCCAGAGATCTTTCAGCCATGTTCCCTTGCTATATGGTCAACTCCCCATTTGCACAGGGGTTTTATTCTGGGTCTTTGCGCACGTTGGTGGAGCGCGCATAAGCCCACCCCCTTCTGCCCCCTTCAAGGGCTGGAAAAAGCATGAACACTGGCGGTCACGTGCCAATCGAACACACACAAAATAGTCGCTGCCCGTACTAATCCCTCTGTTGCTTGACAGATTCCTAGGGACACCACCCTTCGAATCATGTGGTTTTCTCTTGACCACCCAGAACTGTGTGTTTATACACCAAAAGTATATCTCCCTGGTCCAAGGGAGGCTTCATCTCCCAAGCCCCCTTCTGAGGTCCTGGGACAGTTTTTATGAAGCCGAAAGCACTGTTTAAAGATTATAACCCTGGACAAGTATAGTCCAAAGACAGGTATATTTATATATTCTCTGGCACCCCACCTTCCTTCCAGCAGCTTGGTGCAGGGAACATAAATGTCATACTATAGGGCTATTGCAAGGTTAAAGTCCAGTGCTTTTGTCAGCTGCACCACACTGTTTTTCTTGTTACACCCTTCCATGTCTTCACACCAATTGGAGTTCAGTGCAATAGGTGCTGATAGCAGCCTTGCGTGGGCAAGCAGACTCTAGTCCACAAAAGCTGGTGCCTCAGCGGATCTCTTTAAGGTGCTGCAGAATTCATCTTTGTGCTGACTGTAACAGGACTAGCACGTCTGCTCTTCTGGGATTTGCTGCAAGCCACGGGCAGGGAGGCTCTGGTCTGCAAATCGAACATGGCCCATGAGGTTCTTCTGGCTGAATGACTGCCACCTGCCCTAAACTCTGCAACCTGTGTGATTTCTGGCAGGTGGGCTAGAAAGGGGATTGCAGGCACTGCCTGTTATCAGCACTCACTATCACACACAGTATTTTGAAGGCTCTGGCGATCTGATTATGGTCAGGGCTTGCAGAGTGCAATGGTTTGATTTCAAACCACATGAGCTAAAATGGGCCACCTGATGTCATGCCAGTGGTTACCAACTGGGTGACTGCACCCTCCTGCTGAAGTGTGGGCTGCAAGAGGATAGGGGACATAATGCTCTGGTAGCCTGCTCAGATCCAATTCCACACCCCTGTTGTAAGCAGTCAGCCAAGCATGCTCAGCAAGGACCTTGGAACCCTTTGCAAGGTGAGATCTTTCTGTTAGACAGGCAGCAGAACTGAGGTTGGGAGAGCCCTCCAAGGCTACCCAGATTTCCACTTGGCATTAGAACATAATCTTCCCACCCCACCGATTCCCAGTTGTGTGCAACTGTATCCTTTTTTCCTTTCTAGAGCTGCCTTGTGAGTACCAGATTCCTTGGTGAGCTTTTTTGGTGGCAGATGCAGGGATGATGTGTAATTGCAGAATAGGGGAATTGGGGGGGGGGGTTCTTTAGTTTTTGTTTCTTATTTTGCTCTGCACAAAAAATAGACAGAAGTTCATGATGTGGAAAGGAAATGTAAAAAAAATCCAACTGTGTCAGCACTGAAATAGTCATCTGAAGCAGTCGTAACTGTAAGTGCTTCTCATCAGGCTGGTTTTGCTTCCCATGAAGGATTACAGGGGAGATGAGAATTTCTTCCACCAGCGAAAGTATGGGCTATAATTCACTCGAGATGCTGTTTGCTATGCTTGGCATGCAATTCTCCTATAATTAGACTTAACTAAGTATAGAAGAAGATGTTCCTCTCCGAAATAAAGACTTTCCCCAATCTGCTGTAAAAGCTTATCTCTTATCTCAGTTTGCCGGGGGTGGGGGTTGTTGCCAAAAAAATTAGATGTTAATAGCCATCAGGAAACTCTGGAGTGTGTTGGGTGATAAATCTGCATAGTCAAGATAATGCAATCTCTCCAGATTCTCAGCTCTGCAGTCACAGGCAGATGGGCTGTGTGTGTTTCCGCTCTGTCTTTCATTGAAACTGTTGCCCTTTTGATTATATTCTGTTATCTGGGTTTGGTTGAATGAATCTTGCATGCGTCTGAATTATTGATAGTTTGTTTGCAGCATTTTTTGAAATTTGGGGAGAAGTAACTGAAACTTAAGTGAATTAGGAGCTTGCAGGATTCTACCCCCACCCCAGTAGAAAAACTGCAGCACCAGCAGTCCGCATCGCCCAGCGGTTTGGCCCAAAGGGAAGCTAAAGTGAAATGGTGAATAAATGATTTCTTATTAAATCCCAGAGATTAGCTAAAGAAATTTGGTTCTGGTGTTTTCTGAATGGTCAGCATTCCTTTCCTCCCATTAGGCTTGGACGTGGGCGGAATCGTTTACAGCCGTTCTTAATTAGGCCTTGTGATGCATGGGAACACGCTTGAAGAGCGGGAGGGAAATCCAGCAGAGACCTTGAAATGGGTGATGTTTGTGTAGGGGGAAATCCTCAACCCTTTGCATTCCAAGAGTTGTGCTTTGAAAAATCTGTTCTAGAAACGCGCTTGGCATTCTCCTGCGAAGAGGTTCTGCCTCCCAACTTGTTTTCTAGGTGCATGCATTTAAAAATGTAAATCTAGGTTTGCAAAGAGGTGTGTCACATAGGCATATTTGGCAGTGAGCTTGAGGTGGCCACGTTGTCTTTGTGGAATGTGTGCTTGGTGGCTTGGTTTTAGGTTTACTGAAAATGTATTTGGAAGGTGCTGGAGAGTATGTATATTTGTGCATGTGTGCACGTGCATGTACTTCTGTCTGAACTCTGCTTTGACTGCTGCATGCTCTGAATATGTTTTGGTTTTGATTTTCAGTGCTCAGTGACCCACAGACGAGAGCCATCTATGACATATATGGAAAGAGAGGCCTCGAAATGGAAGGATGGGAGGTAAGACCATTGCAGCCAGATAGGACCTGCAAGTTGTTCAGTCTCGGAGCCACTTTCATTGGTGTTGTCTGGGCTATAAGTGACAAACTGCAGGTGCATGCAAAGACTCCTGTGCCCATGTTACTCAGGACAAGCTCAGGCTTTCACCTCTGACAGTTGATGACCTTCTCCATCCAGTGGAAAATCCTTTCCTGCTCTTCAACTTGGACATCAAGCTGATCCAACATTAACTGAGAAGTGACTTTTGAGTTTCTTCAGTGTGGCAATGCTGTGGTGTTTAAACAACAGAAGAAATCAAAACTCGCCACTGCTCAATTGGTCATTCTTTCCCTCTGCCCCACTGAGTGTGTTGAAGCAACTTTCATTTTACCCTTGGTTTGGGGGTGCAGTCACTCTGAGCCTGGAAATGCGGTGCTGTGGATAGAGAGGCTCCCAACTCCCCGAAGAGGAGCTTGGCCACAGAGAGTGCATCATTCCCCCACACCCCCTGTTATCCTAGGAAGTTGGCCATTGGTTAGGAGTGCAAAGAGGCAACTTTACACACCTACGTGCAAATGCATCCTAAACAGCCTATATTCCCTCAGCTGTGTGATGGAAAGTGGATACGAAAACAAGCATTTTAAGAAACTGAAAGCATGGTTAAAGGCAGAGTTGGCTGCTCAGGTTCTCATTCATCAGGGTCGTAGCCTAACATCTAATGGTGATAAAAAAACACCTGTTGACTTCACTGTCTTCATTGTTAGGTACACAAAGCACCCCCCCTCCCTCCATATTCACTCAGATATGTTATACTGTTATAGTGCCCCATAGATAAAAACAAGCTTCATCGCATGACTCATACTCTAATGCCAAACCTAACCAGCAGAGCTTGTTTTATGGAGCCACCATCAAGGCTGGTTCTGTGTTCCTGCAGCTGCAGGATGAATTGTGTAATATAGATCCTGCCCTGCTTCAGTAATAGCTTTCACTCTGGGGAGGCAGTTGGTGTTACTTTTTAAAACATCTGCCAGTATTCTCTGTGGGGAGGGGATGGAGCTCAGGGGTAGAGAATCTGCCTTGCAGGCAGAAGGGCCCAAGTTCAATCCCTGGCATCTCCAGATAGGGCTGGGAGAGACTGCTGCCTGAAACTTTGGAGAACCGCTGCCAATTGGTGTAGACCATGGGTAGGCAAACTAAGGCCCGGGGGCTGGATCCGGCCCAATTGCCTTCTAAATCTGGCCCGCGGACGGTCAGGAATCAGCGTGTTTTTACATGAGTAGAATGTGTCCTTTTATTTAAAATGTATCTCTGGGTTATTTGTGGAATTTGTTCATTTTTTTCCTCTTCAAAATATAGTCTGGCCCCCCACAAGGTCTGAGGGACTGGGCCGCCCCCTGCTGAAAAAGTTGGCTGACCCCTGGTGTAGACAGTACTGAGTTAGGTGGACCAGTGATCTGATTCAGTATAAGGCAGCTTCCTGTGCTCAGAGCCCTCAAGCTTTCTTGCCTTTTGCTTCTTTCCTGTCAATGTTGGTATAGTTGCTAGTGAAAGGGAAGTGGTGAGGAAGGGGTCTGCGTGGGAGTGTGTGAGGGGCCTGGGGTGGTGGTCTCTATTATGGCTTATTTGTTATGCGGTGCTTAGCCACTCACCTTTGAGAGCATTTGGGCTGGTACCTATCATTATTATCGACTAAGTTCCTGAAATTGCTAAGTGTTGTACAGAATTTGAAAGTTCACTATTTAAAAATAGCAGCTTTGGGGGAGGAAAGGGAGGGAGCATCAATCAGGGAGAGAGAAAAGGGCACAGGGGAAGTCCAGTTGAGAGTGCTGGTTTAGTCTGGTCAAGAAGTTTGGGCCCTGTATAGCAAAGGCCCCAGAGAGGAACCAATAGAGAAAGAAGGTTGCTCTAGACCAGGGGTCCCCAAACTTACCCGGCTTTGGGCCGGATGCCCGTCGCGCCGATTGCGTGGCGGGCCGGAGGGTGGGGGAGCGGGCGCGGGAGTGTGCGGCTGTGCGTGCCCATGCGCATATGCTATTTCTGGCACACTCCCGACCTGGAAAGCATCGGAAATAGCTTGTGTGCATGTGCAGAAGCCTCCTCTGACCTGGAAGTACACCGGAAATGACGCGCGTGCGCACAAGCGATTTCTGTCGCTTTTCCAGGTTGGAAGTCGGCAGCCGCACCGCACCGCGCCGGTAAGAGCGGGCGGCGGGGGTCCCCGGGGGCTGCATAAAAGAGCCTCGGGGGCCATATGTGGCCCCCGGGCCGTAGTCTGGGGACCCCTGCTCTAGACGAGCATTGGATGTGGAGACACTGGAAAGTACATAAAAGGAGCTTAAAGTGAAGGCGTGAAGAGAAGGGAATGTAGTTGCTGGAACAGAACTTGGGTGGCGATACCACCTGAACAATGAGCAGGAAATGTCATGAGAACCTAAGAAGAGCCTTGCTGCTGAATCAGGCCAAGGGCCCATCTAGTCCTTATCCTCCACAGATTTGTCCAACCCCCTTTTAAGAGCATCCATGTTTGCAGCTAGCACTGCATATTGTGGGAGCGAATTCTGGGTCTTATTATTTCCAAAGAATTCTATTTATCCTTCCATTTTATTTGAAGCATTTGCAATCTACCCTTCACCTCAAGGTCCCAGAATAGAGAATACGTATGCATGGGGGAAAATTGCAACAATAATACACCAAAAAGAATGCTACAGTGATAATATGATTTATCATAAAATGACAGCACAGTAGCAGCAGCAAAAATAGCCACACTCAGAATGCTGGAAGTGTTTCTTAAATATTGCATGTAACAGTTTCAAAGCTTTGTTAAGTTGTCTTTACATTTCCTCACCCTTTAAAAACTTGCAATTTTAATCTGGCATTTTCCCCTCGCTAGTTTTCAGTAGCATACTAACAGCCCCCGCTCCCAGTCTGTTGCCGTTTAGATTGTAAGCTAGTGGACAGACTTGAATCTATGCCTAGCTGTTGAGGCAGTAAACAATGGTGATGATAGACAAAGGATGTGGCCCCTGGTTTGTGTGCAGATAACCCAGGTTGTGTCTGTTTGTCTAATAGCAAACCTCCCTCCCAGGCTTGCTTAGCTCACATGGTGTCTGAGAGGTGAAAAAGCCACTTTTTGAGAACAGATACAACATGTAACAAATAAGAACAAATCGAAAACCTGTTTTTAAAAAGTATCCAGTAAAACCACTGCAGTGAACACAGAAGACAGATCAAGCTCTTGCTGGCCTCATTGGGATGCCAAGGGGCAGGTGTTCTTGACCTTGCAGTTAGCCCTGTCAGATGTGTTTGGAATGCGCAACTTGCTCTATAATCTGATGCCTAGAAATTGAGTGAATGGAGACCCTTGGAGCCATTTTTTTGCTTCCTCCTGCCACAAGGAATGTCAGAGATAAAGTAATTTAAAGTCATTAATTCAGGTTTGCAGAGGTTAAGCGGTTTGGATTCTCCACAACAAATCTCACCCCTTCTGGCCTTGCTAGACTCAGCTGATTTAATCCCCTCGTTTCCATCAAATAGTTTTAGAACCTGGTATTGGGGGGGTAGGGAGAGTGAATGTGATTTCTTCCCCAAACTCAGGCCTCTTAAACTTTCTGCTACAACCTGTGCTCAGAGTTGGGGCCTCTGCAGCGAAGGAAATGTTTCTGTTCTGGGGGAAATTACATTTCCATGGCACTCAGAATGCAGCGCCTTCCTTAGGAAAGGCAAATCTCCACCTGTCAAATAAAGCTGTTGTGGTCTTGGTTGCCGCCTTAAGAAACAGCTGTCTTAAGAAACAGCTAGGTTAGGCAGTCTTATAGGTACATGTTTGGAGAATTACTCTTGTGTAGTGACTAAGGGTTGTATCCAACCAAATTCTACTCAGAGTAGGGCATTGAAATTAATGGACCTAAGCTTAGTTGTCTACAATGGGCCTACTCTCTGTAGGGCTAGCCTTGGATACAACCCAAAGACTGAGCCCAGAAGTCACCGCTTCAAATTTAAACTTTGCCATGAACTCACTTAGTCCCTTTAGACAAGCCCTACTACCAGCAGCAGCCGCAGGCATGCCACATTTGCAATATGGGGGAAGATAGTATTGATGTCACTTGTGGGGTTGTACAGATTCCTGAGAAAATGTAGATGAAGCACTTTGAACACCAGAAACTGCCTTAGACAGTATGTATATGTAGCTCAGTATTGTCTACACCAACTAGCAGCAGCTCTCCAGAGTTTCAGGCAGGGTTTTCCCCTCAGCCCTACCTGCAGATGCTAGGGGTTAAACCTGGGACATTCTGCATGCAAAGCAGATGCTCTGCCACTGAGTTATTTAAAATACTCTATAAAAAGTGAAGATTGTTACCACAAGTGCAAAAACCCTGGTGCCTGTGAAATTGGCCTTGTGCTGCTGGCCTTAGATTCACTTACATTTACACCCCACCTTCCTTCCATGGTGGAACATGGGGTGGTGCATTTGGGGACATGTGGTGGTTTCCCATCCAGGAACTGGCTGGATCCAAACCTGCTGAGCTTCAGCAAAGTAACCTCATGTTTGAATGCACTGGTGTGCTGCCATTATTGTAATTTGTGCCTGCTTTGCCATTTATGGGCTGAAAGACACACACACACACACACACACACACACACACACACACACACAAAGTTGTGGTGTAAGATGGATTCTCGGGAAACTAAAGAACCTCAACTTACTGCTTGAAATTCATTTATTTGGGTGCCTGGCATATCCTGCACTGAGCAGTTGTCTCTCTTTGGAATGACACTCCTTGTTTTGTTATATTATGCTGGTACACTTTCAGTTCAAGGGACGTCATGTTTTGTGTGGGCTCCCTGCTAGGGTTGCCAGGGTCTCATATTGCATGCATTCGTTTTTACAAAGTCAGGTGCCAGGAGTGTAACTGGTAACTCTAAATAAAACAATAAAAGCTCTGTGCCTTTGTCTAGGAGGGAACAACACAGAAAGAGAGAGAATGTTGCAGCGTGAAGAAAGGAAACAGAAAGCCCTTCTGAGCCTGCCCGTCTATAGAGAATTAAAAGCCCTTGAGCGTTTCCAGTTGCATCTCTGATTAAACGCCCCACAGTTGTTCGTTTGTTTGTTTGCTGGCTGTCCTGCTGCCAAATAACCTCTAAATGCTTGATTCCCTCTCCCGCAGGTGGTGGAAAGGAGGAGGACACCTGCTGAGATCAGGGAGGAATTTGAGCGTTTGCAGAGAGAGAGGGAAGAGAGGAGGCTTCAGCAGCGGACTAACCCCAAGGTAAAAGGCTAGAGTGCCCTCTTGGCATGGAGGAAGTGTTCATGAGATAGCAGGTGCTGGGAGCCTGTCTGTGTGTGCGTGTGTGCGTGTGTGTGTGTCTAGGTTGATGTTGTGGTCATCGTTATTGTACTTCCTTAATGGAGAAATGCATGAAATGTGAGATGAGGCTTCCAGAAGGGCACACACTTGGTCCTGGAGAAGCGCAACCGTCATGATGTGAATGCTGCCTCCTGACACTGCAATGTGGCCTTCGTATTCCTCCCCAAGTAGCACCACATGCCTGCTTTCTAGTAAGTGTCCAGAAGCAAAGGAAAAGGGTTGGGTTGGGAAGGGAGGGTTGGGAGCACGAAGGTTTAAATGTGAGTAAGCCAATGCATTTTTGGTTGGGGATAAGGATGAAGCAATTAGACAACAACAACAAAAAAGGTTCAAATCAAATCAAATTTCAAGGTTAAGTTACATACAATGTAGGTTTTGAGACTGTGAGATGGGGGATCACACCATGCAGTTAGGTGTTGAGGGGCGGAGTTCCAGGTGTAGGAGCCAGAACTGTATGAAGAGGGGCAGAGCTGGAAGCATAGAGGCCACAGACAGGAATGGTTGGGTATTAAGGGTGGAGGACAGAATGATGCATGTGCATTGAGAGCTTTTGAGTGAAACCTCACGGTTCTTGGATCACCATTCTCCACTGCCTGCTGCAGCCCAGGATGCCCCCCAAGTTGAGCTAGGAGGTGTCGAAGCAGGAGAAGTACCCAGCCGTGCCAAGTCACAGGAACCTTCCAGCAGCAACTCAAAATTTCAAAACAAGTGCAGAAACTTTGGAATCTCTCCAGAGGCACAGCGAGGGCCTGTTTTCGAAATAACTTAATCATGCTCTCAGGCAAACAGCCGTCATCGATGAAACTGCTCCCAGCTCAAGAACCAATAAACCCAGGCACTTTCGTGTTTCAGGCTTGTGTGTTTTAAAGCTGTCCAAATGTCAGCCAGAAGCAGCAATGCAGGGAGACCCTTTCCCAGGTGTGCCATGGATTTGTGTAGGTGCAGTGTTGGTTTGTAAAACTCCTACTTACAGCCACCTGCCAATCTTCTTGCTCTTCCCTCTGCCCCGGATCAAATGCAGCCCCTAGTCACATGCTGCAGAGCTGCAGTTGCATCCCTTGGGCCAGTGCGCCCAGTCTCTTGGCATACTGGCTTATTTGGATCTTGGATGGCACCTAGCTTGGTGACGGAGGACCTGCTTTCCATGCCAGAAGCCCCAAATTCATTCCTTAGCATCTTCAGCAGAGCACACCAGACCTCTGGAGGGCTGCTGCCAATTAGAATAGACAGTAGTGGTGTGGGTGTGGTACAGAGCTGGGGCTTGCATCCCCATCACCCCAGTCCTTGTGGTATGTAGGGTCATGGTTGGAACTACGTATTGAGATGGCGGGGGGCATGCAGCTTTCAGTTCAGGACTTCCAAGTCCAGTGGCATGAGCTGGATCGTGGCACACAGCACACATGAAGAAACTCCTATGTTGCCCAAGGAAGAGCAGAGAGTCAGGCTCCCAGGCCCACAATGGTTCACTGAGCCAGATCTAGTCTCAAACCCTGATATGCCCTTGTTTCAAGGCCCAGATTCCTTTATCTAGCCTCCCAGCTGTGCTCGCAATTAGTTGCAGCGTCTAGGTGCACTAACGTGTCTTGAACTGCTCCAGCATTAAGACTCAAATTGGTGCCAAACATCTCTAAACTTCTAAAGCCCCTGGGCTGAGCTTTACCTTGACCCTCCTTGGATCAAGATGAGCTACAGATCAGTAACTGCCTGGCTTTTTAAACAATTGTCACATGCTTTGGACAGTGGCATGGTGCAGAGATTCCTGAGCTTTCTCAGGCGGGTGAAGTCAGCTAGGGCTGATGAACACAGCGGCATTTCCTCTCTTCAAAGTCTTCTCTCAAACTATGGAATGTATTTTTATGTTCATATTTGGTCGTATCTTCAAGTCAGAGCATTGTACAGCATCCTAAAAGATAACAGTTGTATAAAATGCCAAATATATTGCAGATATAAACACACAGCTGAAATAACACAACACCAATGCGGATTCCCTGCGGCTAAAAGCTTGCCCAAATAAAAAGTGTCTTTCAGATGTGGCTTTCCTTTCCTTTTCATTATCTGCCCCCCTCTTCCCCCCTGAACAGCTGGTGCTTTATATCCATCATTGTCGTAAGCGTTCTGCTCTTTTATTTTTATTTTTTTAAACTCCAGTTTTGGTGTGGTGAATTGGTTATGAACTTCTTGCGCATTGTTTTTGTGCACACTAAAATGATGTGTTGGGTTGTTTTCCCCATTAGGTACTTAAAAGCACTTCCAAACCTGCTCCATTGTTGCTGTCCAATAGAACAGATATGCCTTATCTTAGCACCCAGACCTTGCAGTGCCAAGAGGCTGTCTGGATTCTAGGGCAGCCTAAAGGCCATTTCCTTTTGGGCCTAAGGAATCCGGCATCAAGACTGATGGTAGGGTCGTCAGATCTACCCTGGGTTTGGCTGATGGAGGTGGAACCTTTGCAGAGGAATTCTTGCCCTACTGTTTTTGACAACTTTTCTTCATCCTTGGCTGAGCTGGATATGCTTGTCCTTTTACCTCTAGCCCCACCCCTCTCTAGTGGTATAAATCACATGCAGGGAGCATTTGTTTCTGGCCAATATGAATGAGCACACCTTCTCTTCTGTAAATAGAGTAAGACAGCACTCCTTGATTGGGAGTTGGCATCCTTGAAAAGGTACCCTGTCCTTGGGGGGGGGGCGCGGCAGTCATAATTCAGTTGTAGGACACATGCTTTGGATGCAGAAGGGCTTGGGCTAGATGGCTCTGGGTAGCAAGTCTGGTAAAGATGCCCACTGCCAGTCAGAGGAGGAGAAAAAGCTAATGCTGGGACCATCGTATTTGGGTAAACTGCAAGGCAACTGTTAGTATTGGGACCCACACATGGTTTCCCTTTTCCTGGATGATCCCTGCCCCAAAGGATCTGAAGTGCATTTTTGCCTGTGTCACACACGTGCCCTTTCCCCCCTGGCATTCTGAACCATGGAGCAGGCAGGTGCTGGCAGTGACTCTGTGATTTTGGACACTGCAACATATCCTTGTTTTTTCTTTTCCTCCTTGTGCTCTCTCTCCCTTGGGTGTTGAAGATGGGTAAACATTATTCAAACAAACAAAAAGTAACATGTGTGCTGTTGACCCCAAATTTTGGATTCTGTGACCCACATAAATCACGCCACTTAATTTTGCATATTGGTTTCTGCTAGTTTGTGTGCAGAAGCAATGAGGTCTTGGCTGGAATCCCTGGGGACCACCTTTGGCCTCTGCTCCACTGGCTTTTGAGGTTTTAGCATGCAGTTCTCCCTTGTTTCCCAAGCTGTCTTTGTAATTTCCTTTCCTTACGATAAAAGCTGAGATTCCCAGGTAGCTGAAAACTCCTTACTTTCCCACATTCATCATATTCTTAAACTCTTATGTGGAATTGTAGAAGGGTGAAAGGCCTGAGGGCATCTAATTCACCAGGTGGTGTGCTCTGCAAGTGTCTGGTTTTAACTCTGCAACTAAATAGAAGGCACCTTTGATGGGCTGCACTAGTGCATGAGTCCCAGGCCATGTCTTGGGGTTCCAGGGTTTGTAGAGAGCAAGGGGCCTTACTTGTCTCAGGTTCCAAGCAATTCCAACAAAGAAACAGCTCGGTGTTTTATTCCCCCCCCTGACTCCAAAAATAAAACATATCCCAAAATACCTTTGTCACCTAGCCCAGCATGGGGTAGCTGCGCTTTCATCTTCCTGTCTGACTCGTTGCACAATTAGAGGTGGGGATATGATGCTGAGTTTTCTAGGTGCTGTTCCAACTAAGAACTTGCCAGGCTCTGCTTGTGTCATGCTAGAGGTGGGCAAGGAGAGCCCAAGGAGCCAGTACACCTCTGACTCAAGGACGTCACATTGCCCACCTCTGACTCAGAGCAGTCCACCTCAGAAGGCTCCATGCAACTAGAGTCTCCCCTCTACTGGAGTAAATAACCACTGGAAGAGAGAGACTGGTGCCCTTTCAGCAAAGAGTACCTCTAAGTCAGGCATCCCCAAACTCTGCCCTCCAGATATTTTGGTACTAAACTCCCATCATCCCTAGCTAACAGGACCAGTGGTCAGGGATGATGGGAATTGTAGCCCCAAAACATCTGGAGGGCCGAGTTTGGGGATGCCTGCTCTAAGTGAAGGAGGAACAGAGCTGCAAGTTGAGAATTAACTGCAGCTGGAGCTCTGCTCTCATGCAGAACTCAAGGAGCTGTCCAGGGTACCTCTTGTCTTGCCTCTGCTGAGGTCAGCATCAGAAGGCAACCAAACATTTAACCAAAGCAATGGTTCGGTTCAGCCAAACCATGGTGCTTTGGGGGAAAGCCCCATGAGCATGCCCTTCCCCTCCCCTCCTCTTCATGAGTGTTCAACTTCTGCTGCTTTCTGGTACGATCAGACTCTAGCTGCACATTCCACCTTCACCATCAAGCAAGATTTGTGCTTGCCTCCTGAGCAAGGTGGCCCAGCCAGCTTCAAACCACGGTTTGCATTCTGGTTTGGAGGACAGTTTCAAAAAAATGTTTCAGATGTAGCAAGAAACGGTGGTTTGATCAAACCAGGACGTAGGTAGTAGAAGTAGATGAAGGTAGATGATGTCTCTGTGAACCAGAGGCTTGTCCTCTTAACACCAAGCTGTATTTTGGCTGATGTGGGCAAAGCTGATATTGGCCATCATCAGCCTGGTGCCTTCCAGATGGTTTTGGACTGGGAATCCCATCAGCTGCCACTGCCACCAGTGCTTCCATCAGCCCCAATGGACTGCCTCATGGCCTCCAGACCTTCCTCAAAGCCCAGGTTTAAATATTTTTTTCCCTTCCTGTGTCCACAGCACAGTGATGATAATGAGAGGCTACTCGCTCTAAGAATACAAAGGTTTATCTATCGACATCTCTCTTTCTTCCGAACAACTGTTTGTTCCCTGCTCGCTCCCCGGGGATGCAAACCGTTTTACAGTATATAATTTAATTCTTTTCTTTTATGGCAGCCTTTCTCTCTTCTGCTCCAACAGTGTTATCGCTGGAAAATTAAATTAAAACTGTTAAGGGAGCAATCCACCAGGCTCTGCCGAGGAGGCACGAGAACAATTGAAAGGAACGCAGCCGCGGAACTGCCACGCTGGGTGGATTCCTCCCTTTTTCTTGCGTACAGGCTGTTTTGTGAAGTGGGGGGGGGGGTTCAGGAAGCAGCCATGTACAGGTCACATGTGTGGCTTAATACTGTGGTTTTATTCTTGATATGGGTGCTGCTGATATTTCACTGTTATCTTAACTGTATTATGTGATTTGTAATATTATTTATTTATTTTTATTTTTAAAACTGCTTTGATGCCACTTCTGACAAAAAGCGGCGTATAAGCCTGTTAAACAGTAATCCTCATAATATATGGATGTGACGTGTAATTGTGTGTTTTTGCCTTTAGTACTATGCCTGGTTATAAATGCTCCAAAATGGCATAGTACCTTACCAACTATTTAATGGAGACTAACCACTTGTGGTGGTGGTGGTGGTGGTGGTGGTGGTGGTGGTTGTTGTTGTTGTTTTGAGGGGGAAGTGGTCCCAGTGCACTCCACCAAATACACCTCCTCTTGGGATATGAGAGTTGGCCATCTGAGGCTATGGAGATGAGTGGAAGCTGAAAGACAAGAGTTTGTGTGAGGGAGGGAGGGCAGGATGAAGCAGACAGGCAGGTGCAGTGAAGTCCCGGCTTCCTTGCCTCAACCAAACATTCTACTCACTTTCCATGTTTCTAAATTACATATTAAAATGGACATGGAGGTGGGGGTGTCTCTTGGAAGTGACTCCTTGTGTATCATCCTGCTTTGTCTGAGGTCAGTTGCCTCTCCTTCACGCCTACTTTGAACCCATTTCATGGAGATTTGCGGGTGGGGTGAGGTGGATAGTAGAGCATGCATCTTAAGCTTGAGGTTTGATGTCAGAAAGCTCTCAGGGCCCTGGTGTTCTGTGCACAAAGGCAGAGATGTTATCCTGTCCCTGCATCTCCATTGTGTAAGCCCTGTATGTCTGGAATGGCAACAAAGAGTTCAGTGCATTGGCAAAAGGGACCCATCTTGGCCTGTTTAGTTTTTCTTTTCAGCCGTGTGCACTCTTTCCTGCTCCTGCTGTCTCTTGCATGTGTACATAGAATCACAGAATTGTAAAGTTGAAAGGATCCCACAAGGATCATCTTGTTCACCCTATGCATCAGTTTACACATACATAGGGTCATGGCACATGAAAACCTAGATGTTTTGTAATTTGCATTATCCCTGGGACTGGGTCATGTGAATTTGTAGGGAGAGGACAGCCCAGGGAAGAGGGTAGGTAAGCAAGTGAGGGGCGGCACTTGTCACCCTGCACTCCTTCCCCTTGACTTCAGGAGCCTGACATTTCCAGTGAGGAGGCGGCTGCGTTTTGCCGCGGCTGTTGAGCGATAAAGAGGAGAGCCGCATTGTGAGCCGAAGCCTCTGCATCCGGTGATAAAAATCAGCCATCTGGGTGTTTACAGCAATTGCTTATTGGCATTCTATGGAAATGTCTCTCCAGGCAGCGTCCTGTGGAATTAGGTAGCACAGCTGTGATCGTTTCATACAAGAACGCGAGTTATTTTAAAATTTCCGACGGTTTATTAGTTCTATAAAATGGGCTTCAAATAAGTAAGCATTTCTAACCAGAAATAGGGAGCAATAAGCAGATGCGGGCAGCTTGGCAGGCTGCAAGTTGTCTGGTTGTGTGTTTTTTCTTTCTTTTTCTTTCTCTGTTTCAAGACACTGCGCTGGAGCGTTGGAGGATGTCAGTGACCTGCTGTGAGTAGAATGGTAATTCCAGCATATGAGAGGAAGGGTACTTCTGCCTCCCTTTGCAGGAGCAGGAGCATCACAGCCAGCATCTGAGAAGGCAGGGGGCTTGCAGACTGTCCAGTGGTTTGTGCCTGTTCTCCATTTGGCTTGATGACTGTAGGTGGGGGTTTCCCAGAGCAGTTTTTGTGGGCTGCAGGTAGCAGCCATGTGCAGAAGCGGAACAACTTTGCTAAGGGATGAGCTGAGGTGGTGCCTTTGGAGGGGCAGGCTATGGGGGAGGAAACTAGTCGTTTTTGCAATTATTACTTTTACCAGCTGTAGGGCAGCTCCATCTCAGCTGGTGAAATACCGTGAGGTCACAGGATATTGCACCCCCACCCCCACCCCAGTACATGGAAATAGGAGTGTGCCAGATATAAACCTGGAGTCCTCCTGGTGCTGTTTGGACTACAACTCCCATCAACCCCTGTGAGTGGTAAGGGATTATAGTAGCTGGACTCCAGCAACATCTGGAGAACACCAAATACTGCTCTAGTGGGAATCATGGAATTAGAGTTGGAAGGGACCCAAAGGGTTATCTAGTCCAACCTCCTGAAATTCAGGAATGGGTTGGAGCCAAAGGTGGGTCACAGCCAAAGCTGCAGGTCTCAGTTCAAAATATGGTCTTTGTGAAGCACTGGTTGCTGGTAGCTCTTTTTATTAGAACATGGCCTGAAGATGCAGCAGGAGCAGCATGGAAGCCCAGCTGTTCTGAGTCTAGTCAGCATCTAAACGGGAAGGCACCTGGGGACCTCCTGAGGGCCACCATATGCGTTCTCAGGTGGGAGGTGGACCACAGCATAAATGAAGTGCAAGAGCAAAAGAAAAGCAAAACACCATAATTGTTAAATATCTGGGATGAGTTGCAGATTGCCTCCCATGCCCTGATGATCAAGAGATTGTGTGGCCGCTTGTTTGAGTTTTTAGTTCATTTGGCCTTCTTCAGAACATATGCTTCCATGCCTGGCATTTAAAATGAGAAGAGGAGAGCAACAACAGAGTACATGCGTTTAGTTTCACGCTCTCTGGCCCCATTTGCATCAGTAGCTCAAATTGTTTCTTCTTGAAATGCCACAAAGTGGCTGAGGGTGTCATCTGAGCATTGGACTGTGTCCTCCTCCTTTTCCCTAGAGCTGCTGTTGCCGAAAATCTCATGAGGTTCTGAAAGCCTCTAACACTTGCACACAGCTCATTGTGGTTGCACAGCTGTGAGCATCTCCACTTGGCAAAAAGGCGCCTATTGCAACCTTGTTTATTTCCACTCCATGCTTCTGTGAACATAGTTATGCTCAGTGGTGTGCCGTCGGCAGCCCGTGTTATATTCTGGATGCAAGCACAGCCTCTCTCTCCTCCTCGTGTGCCAGGACCCGTCTTGGGTAACACCGCACATTCTCAGTTTCAGGCTGGTGCAAATGAAAGGGGAGTTGTGACGAGCAGAGCTATATTTCCCAAAAGAGAGAATTCTAAAATAAGATTGCAGGGTGCACACGGAAAGGTTGGCCCAGGGGTTCTGAAAGCACGTCTTCGACTGCCACCTCGAAGCGGCAGAAGATTGCACAGTGACCTTGTTCTATATCGGTGTGAAAAATATGCCCTGACCTGCCTTTCTCATATCACCTTTGCCATGAATGGTGGATTTAGTTTAGCAGAAAGATGTTCTTCTTCTGAATTAAGTTTCCCAGAGGCGCCTCTCTGGTGTTGCTTGCTGGCTGCACTCCATCAGGCTCTGTCCTACAGAAATTAATTGTGTGTACCTTTGCATGCTTTTCAGCCTCTCTCTGAGTTGCAGCCGTGGGTTCTGTTCTGCTAGTTGAGGCAGGCTCCTTTTGTCGCTGGATGACTCTCTACTGGATGTGTGAACCGACTCTTGAAAAGCAGTGCTTTTGAAATGGTAGGAGGCAATGCAAGGCAGCCCATTCTCTCAGGCAAGGCATCAGCCCCCCCCCCAATTTTGGCAATCATCAAATGATCAACACACATGTGCGAACTTGCCTTTAGCCATGGTAGAAATTCTCTTGTGTATTTTGGGCAATACAGGGGGGATGATCCTTCGGACCAGTTGTGATCCAAGGGCCATGGCTCAGGAGCAAAGCACAAGGTTTTGCATAAGAAAGGTCCCAAATTCAATCCCTGCCTTCTCCAGGAAGGGCTGGGAGGGACTTCTGCCTGAACCGCTGGAGAACAGCTGCCAGTCAGTATAGATCAGGGGTGGCCAGAAGATGGATCAGGATCTACTGGTGGATATCTGGGTACTGTGATGTAAATCAGCAAGGATTTCTGATTCTCAGTTGTTCAGCAGTACCAACAAAACTAACTTCAGGAAACTCTAACAAAAGAAAATAAAAAAAGTAAGGGGGACAGTTTCCAGGAGAGTAAAACTTGTGAGCTCTGTTTAGTTTTGGAACTCAAAATAAATTCCTGGGCTCTGAAAGATATTTATCTTTTGTACCGGGTGAAACACACTAGATCTCTCAAGCCTGTCTACAATAGACAATACATTGGTACCTCGGGTTACAGACACTTCAGGTTACAGACTCCGCTAACCCAGAAATAGTACCTTGGGTTGAGAACTTTGCTTCAGGATGAGAACAGAAATCATGCGGCGGTGGCACGGCAGCAGCGGGAGGCCCCATTAACTAAAGTGGTACCTCAGGTTAAGAACAGTTTCAGGTTAAGAACGGACCTCCAGAACAAATTAAGTTCTTAACCCGAGGTACCACTGTACTGATCCATAGAATCATAGAGTTGGAAGGAACTCTGAGGATTATGCAGCCCAACTCCTGTAATGCAGGAATATGCAGTCCCATACAGGGATCGAACCTGAAACCTTTACGTTTTCAGCACCATGCTCTAACCAGCTGAGCTATCTAGGTGGGCCAGTCGTCTGACTCAGTGTAAGGCAACATCCTATGTTCCTATGCATTGCATTGCCCCAAGACCTGTTGACTGGTCATTCTGAAGGGTGATAGAATGTGACAGCATCCTATGTTCCAAACAGGTTCCTCCTAGTATAATTAGACGCTGGAACGCAGATTAAGCCCCCGTTGGAATCAGTGGTAGAAGTTAGTCATTGGGATGTAAGTGCAGCTAACTTAGACAGCTCCCTCTGCTTCCTGGGTTTAGCTTATTCCAGGAGTCCCCCAAGCTTCACCCTGCTATTGCCCCCCACAAACCTCCTCCTGAACATTGTCAAGCAGTCCACTTAATGTCTTCTGCCTGCTGCATTGATTACAATGTGCTGTGCTAAATGCTGTACAGTATTTAGGTGTATTTTTATTTCTTATTTTGTTTATTATATGTTGCATTTTATTGTATTTCATAGAATTCACATGGTAGCACAATAACATGCACTGTAAGAAATAAAAGAAGCAATGAAAATACAGTTAAAAATCAATATGGATATTTAATGTGATGAATATCGCACCACCTGTCTTCACCCCACACATCCACATACATGCCACAGGCCACCTGGATGGACCCCTTGGTGATTCACAAACCACAGTTTGGGAACCCCTTGCCTATTCTGATAATATTTCACCTATGGAGATACTTAATTTTGCTTTTAATTTAGACCATATGGCTAAACCTGGCGTGGAGTCACTGTTGCTTAAGCTTAGGGTCCTTCAATTTTATCACTCTGTTCATAATTACGCTGCTCTTGGCCCTTGAGGAATAATGTGTTTAATTTAGGGCTGCTTTCTTTCTGCTTTGATTTTTCCTCCACCAACCCAGCCACTGCTGCCGCTGCCGCCTCTCTCCAGCATGTCTCCGCTGTACGTCTGTGACCTTGGAGCAAAGACTGTCCCCCTCTCTGCCTGTGTTTCAGCGCTAGCTGTCTGGTTCTTTCTTGACTTTCCTCCACGATTAGCCTGGTCCGTGGCCTTCCACTTTATCCCTAGCCAGGGCTTGTCTGGGTTGCTTGACTGTCATCTTGTATTCTACAGAGGGAGAGAAAACGTAGAAACCAGTTGTTTCATGTTTGAAATCTGTGTTCTTTGTAAACAGGTTTATTTTTTAAAGAAATTGTCATTAGATAGAACAAAACTTCTGAAAACCATAGCAAGCAGTCTTATTTGAAAATATTTACTGTTTGGTTTTTCGATGGGTGGGACACTGATCACAGTAAAGACCTTCCCTTTGGGTTATGATCTCAAAGCCTGTGTCTCTGGAAAATGCCTTTGATGGTCATGGGATGTGCTTTCTGGCTTTCTTGAGGCTGGGGAAGTATAGAGCCCATGGCTGCCAGAACACCTGAAGAGAGATCATTCACCAAGCCAAATGGCAAGATGCCCACCTTCCTCCTGACTACCCCAGACCTGCTGCGCTGGACAACTTTATACTTCGGAAGCCAGCTTTTCTAATGTGCTAAAGGCAGCCTCTTTGCTGTAGTGCATGTATTCCAATCGAACGGTTGTTTAGCTTGAGAGATGTCCAGGGCATGAGAAGCCCATTTACTGCATACATTACATTGCTTGAAAGTATCTGGGCGTCTTCCCCCTTCAGCAACAAAAAGGACGCCTCGCCATTTGCCACCCTGGAATGATCTCCTTCCTTTGGTGTAATAAATTGCTTTACTTGCTTGCGAAGGTTGTAGTTCTTGTGCTGGCATTTTTCAGTCTCCAGCAACCCGTAAAACGAGACACCAGTTCCAAGTCTTTCTGGAGTCCTTTAGATTCTGAACCAGAGGGATTCTGAATCCTATGTGCACTCATGGTTCAAGAGATAGGTTAAAGGAAATGCATCTCAAAACAGTGTTTGGCACTCTGGTGACCTGGTTTTTTTAAATATAGCTCCAGGTAACTATACCTGCACTTGTCTTTCTTCAGGTTGGCACTTCAGCGTTCCATAGTATTCTGCAGGAGCTATGCCAGGCTAGTTATCTTTCATGGTTTGTTTCCCTATTGCTGGTCCATAACCTCCTCACCACCACCACCCTCTCTCATCCCCCCATGTTTCTTCCCGAACCCCCAATTTTGAGTTTGCTCTATTTGGAGTGGCTAGCAAGAGCCAGCACCCCCCCCCCCACCGTGTCTCATACAGTGACAGGAGGTGTGTTCTCATCTTCCGGGTGCTATATTTAACCACCTACCATCTGCTATTCTGACCCCCACCCACCAACTCCTTCCATTTAAGCCAGATTCCCTTGCCAGTGCGGCATGGGCTCTGACAAGTGACCTCACCGGTTTGCTCAGTGCTGCACCTCCCTTAGAGTAGATGGGTTTGCCCAGCCTGTAGCTGGCAAAAGGCATCCTTGTGGAGGAAGGCAAGCAAATAAAGCAGGGCTTACAAAATAGCCTGCCACCGGGTTATTTCCTACTTGTCCCAGAGGAGCTGGTAGAATGAGATCGGCGGGACTTTTTATGCTTTCGTTCAGATTTGTTGGTGAAGGTTGTTCAGTCCTGGAGAATTTGTGCTTTTTCTCTGAGGAGCAACAAGCAGCCATCTATTGCGCCCAGAAATACTGGGCAAAAAGCAGCCACCCTCCTTGATGGCCTTTGAATATAATCAAACAGTGTGAGGTCGAGCTTGGGTTAAAACAAATAATAATCTATGTTAACTCTGCAAAGTCAAAGCCATGCTGGACAATTCTTTGGCCAATGAGAGATTAATGAGATATCTAATAAACCCATACAGATTATCTGGGTGTGCAGGGAAACAGTAGTGCTGCTATTATTATTATTATTATTAGCCCCCAAATCAAAGAAACACAACTGGAGAGAAATACTAAAGTAAAAACACACTTCATCTTTCAGAAACCCCTGTAAAATTGGGTGGTTCGAACCCTGGCTTCTGTGGATTGAAATTAGCACTTCCTCGCTACTGACTCCACTGCTGGAGGAACTGCGGAATATCTATGAATATTCCCGCTGCTCAGACACTTAATCTGTGCCAGCACCCAAGGCCATGGGAAGGCTGGATAATAGCCATTTCCCAGGAAGCCTGCGGTGAGTGAGAATTGGTTCCAGAAGACCAAGCATGGAGATTTTTTAATCATTTGGGGAGGGAAATTGTTCTTTTTTCCCCTTCCAATTTCAGACCAACTTGTGGATGTATCTGTGGGTCTTTTGTCCGGGTTGGAAAAAGAGCTCTGGGAGTGGGTGGGTGAAGCTGGTCTTCCTCCAAGAAAAAAAAAAAGCCCAGCCCTTCTGGTTGGTTTGTTTTTAAGAAAGAAAGAAAAGGGATTTAATGTAATTTTGTGTGTGTGAGAGAGAGAGAGAGAGGGAGAGAGAAAGAAAGAGAGAGAGAGAGGGAGAGAGAGATGCCTTTCCTGCATAAACAGGGCTTGCTGCTGATCTTATTTATTATGCTTATAACAGTACCTGCTTTTTATCCTCACAATAGTCCTTTGTGGTAGGTTAGGCCGAGAGATGGCCCAAAGTCACCCAGTGAGCTTCATGCCTGAGTGGGGATTTTGAACCTGGGACTCCACACTAGTCACTATACCACACTGGCCTGTGATGATATTCTTATTCTTATTTATTAAATTTATATCCCATCTTTCCTCCAAGGAAAAGGTGACGTACCAAATTCTCCCTCTTCTCATTTCATCCTCAAAACAGCCCCGTGAGGAAGGTTAGGCTGAGAGAGATAGCCCAGGGTCAATGAGCAAGCTTCGTGGCTGAATGGGGATTTGAACCCCAGTCTCCCAAGTCCTAGTCCAGCACTCTAACCACTACACCACACTGGCTCTCTTTTAATTTTCTGCTGAAGATCACAAAGAAATGTAGTTTGGGGTTTGTTTGGTTTGGTTGGTTTTTTTGCAAGTTGTAAGGTTGAGTCAACCTTGCAGAGGTGTCTGTAGCCCACTAAGACTCATTAAAATCAGAGAGAAGGGGGAGCATGTAGATTGCAAATTTTAAAGCAATTTGCTTCCATCCATGCAAATGAGTGTTACTTATTTATTTGAAGCATTTTTTACCTTGCTCTTCGGCACCCGTTCCTGCAAGAAAAGGGCTTCCAGAGGAGCTTGAAAGTATCAACAAGATGGTCTCAGTCCTGAGAATTTTCAAAGTGATGAATTTGCTCGACCACAGAAGAGATTTCTGAGTTCTCCTTTTATCCCTTTCCTCCCTTTGTGGCAAGAAATAAAGCATTTATAGTGAATTACTTTCTGAAGGCTCAGGCTTACACACACACAAACAAACACACCCCACTCCGTAAGGGAGCTTTCTTGAGCAAGCGGGCTGGGGCTGGGGGGAAGCAAACGAGGATCTAAGCTCCGCCGGCCGTCTGAGTATATAGCGACCTGAATAGCGGACAGGACTGACTGAGGCAGCGAAAAACATGTCTCGTTTGGCAAGCGCCAGGGCTTAATTTATGGCATCTCACTTTGTGTTCTCCCTCTGCAGGGACTGCAGCTTTCAGCCTTCATTCCCAATCAGCAGCCAAGAGCGTTTCTGTTTGCTCATTACTGGAGTTTGGGGTGGGGTGCTTCCTGGTTTGGTTCTCTCCCATTTAAATATCACCAGAGCATCTTCAGGTGAAGGGGAAAGTGGCTCACATACCCCTCGCAAAGTCACTCTGGGTAGAATTGGCCAGTTTTGCTGGGGGCTGGTGCCAAGGAGAGCTGAATTCCGTTCAATTCGGTTATTTTTGCATAAGCATCTCTTATCTCATATCATTTATTCTGGCTTGCCAGTTGCTTGGGGGGCGGGGCGGGGAGTAGGGAGCAGTCCACACAAGGCAGAGAAGCACCATTGCCTCCAGCCGTTTGACCATCACAATCTATTCCTTCTGGTGTTTCTTTACAGCTTTGTTTAACTTGCATACTTGCTTAGTTTAAAAAAGAATAGCAAGTGAAACCCAGACTGAGACTCTCAGGGAAATGGATGTGGCTGTGATATTATGTGCTCCCTTAGGATTATGATGTGCCATCAAGAGGTGGCTGGCATCTTTCTCCTCCACAGAGGAGCACAGTGGTAAAGCCTCTAGACCTGCTAAAAAAGAGTGATCCCTCTTATCCCTGGATCAGTTGCTCTCCAACAAACATCTGCTTAACTCCCATCAAGTGTCTTTGGCACCTAAGAGCAGGTTTCAGGCTCAGTGGCCTCCTAACTCCTCCTTTCCTCTTCAGTTGCTTCTCAGAGGCATGGATTTGGGAGCGCCACACTGCAAGTGCTCTGGCACACTCCCAGGGAGCAACGTAGCGAATAAAATGTTGGCACATCATAGGTTTTTTGCAGCACTAAACAGCACCCTGTTGGAGGTGGACATTCCTAAGCAGTGGGGGAAAGTTATTATTTATTCAATTGATATACCACCTTTTATCAAAAGATCCCAGGGTGGTGAACAACATTTTAGAACACATTTTACAGAGCACAATAGCATAATAATAGACAGCATAATAATAAAATAAATTAACAGGCCATAGAATATTTAATGGCCAAGGACCTGGGTAAAGAGGAATGTGTTTGCCTGGCACCTGAAGACATTTAATAATGATGCCAAGTGAGCCTCTCTGGGGAGAGCATTCCACAGATGGGGAGCCACCACAGAAAAGGCCAGTTCTCTTGTTGCAGCCTTCCGAACCTTTCTGGGAGGGAGGACATAGAGAAGGGCCTTGGGCACCAAGCGCAGGGTCTGGGTCGAGCCAAATGTCCCTGGTGTCTTTTGATAGCTTTGGACTTGAAGCTGCAAAAATGCTTTGATAGGGTCCCACTACCCTTTCTGTGCAGTGGCTGGTTGGGATGGAGGCACCATTAACACAGGCTCCCTTCCTGTCCCAGAATTTGGTACTATCAGTAAAAATCGGTTGCCTCATTGTTCACCCCTAGACTTGTCTTCCTTCTCCCGCCCCTCTTTTAGTTTTGCACTGTGTCTCTTAGATTGTAGGCCAGGCTTCCTCAACCTTGGCCCTCCAGATGTTTTGAGACTACAATTCCCATCATCCCTGACCACTGGTCCTGCTAGCTAGAGATCATGGGAGTTGTAGGCAAAAAACATCTGGAAGGCCGAGGTTGAGGAAGCCTGTTGTAGGCCTGCTAGTGAAGACTGTTATGTCTTCATTTTTCCCACAGCCCTTACTAAGAGCTTTAAAAATGCATCACTTTTTCCAGGGCTGAAAAGCTGAATGGACTCCCAAGCTCATGCGAGCAGACCCCCCCCCCAGTTATAAAGATCAGCCCCTCCCGTTCCAAGTGGTTCTGTTTGCCTCTCGTTAACGTCTTCCATTTTGTAGTGCAGTATTTCTGCAGGTGGTGGTTGGCATGGTGGGGGAGAGGAGCCTTAAGGAGGATTTTGTTTTATTTTTGGTCTCTCAAGGGTCAGATGCAAATCAGTCTTCCCTTGCGCGCATTCTGACAGTGGTGCCATGTGCAGGGTTTAATTTTATCCAGGCCTTGCCTACATCCTGAGATCCTAATTGACGCTTTGATTGCCCACCAGCATTAGGGGTGCAGCTGCACAAATCAGCCATCTCTGAGCTTTTCTGGATTCCCCCTAGATATCAGAGTGAGCAGGTCTTTCTGAGATGTTTAAAAATGGGATGGAGGGACGGGGTTTGTCTCTTAATCTGCACAGGCCACTCTCTGAAATAGATGGTGGTACAGGAGCATGCAGCTCATGCATTCATAATAGTGAACATCATTTGCACTTTCCTATCCGGTATAGTTCTAGAGCAACGTAGCAAGGAGGCAAAACTTTCCTGCTTGGAGTTTACAGGCTGAATTTGGCAGAGAAGATGGGGTGGGCACGTAGTTAGACCAAGGAACTCACTGCCACAGGAGTCAGCAACAGCCACCAGCTGGGATGCCTTGGAAAGAGGGTTGGATGAATACTTAAGGCTATCAGTAGCAACTGGCTGTGATGGCTATGCCGTACCGCCACAGCTGGAAGCAGTAGTGCTTCTGAATGCTAGTTGCTGGAAGCCATGGGAGAAGACAGGGTTTCTTGTAGGGGCATCTGATTGGCCTCTGTGACAACAAGATGCTGGACATGGATGGGATGGGCCACCAGCCTGATCCAGTAGGCTTCCCGTACATGGGGTAAACAAAGGCAGGGATGACCATTTGAAGGTGCTTAAAACTGGCCCATGTCTTTCAGCGCTAAGGTCTCCGGTAACAAACTGAGGTTTTCCCCAACAAGGGATAGGGATGAATGTAAGGAACTGCAGCTGCGAGTGAGCATTGGGAGGTTAAGCCAAATATCTTGTTGGCTAGAGGAGTGGGTTTTCAGAAGGGCTTGTGAAGGAAATGGCAGAGCAAAGGTTTTTCTTGCTGTTCCAGGCAGAAGAAGACTGGGCGCTGAAGAGAGCAAGGCACTGAAACAGCTGAGCACAATGCCATTTAACACCAAGGGCTTGTTTCTTTGTTTCTCCAGGGGACAATTAGCGTTGGAATAGACGCCACTGACCTCTTTGATCGGTACGATGAGGAGTACGAAGAAGTGCCAGGGAGCAGCTTTCCCCATGTTGAAATCAACAAAATGCACATATCGCAGTCCATTGAGGTAAAGTACGTGTGTGTGTGTGTGGGGGGGAGAGAGAGAGAGAGAGAGAGAGAGAGAGAGAGAGAGAGAGAGAGAGAGAGAGAGAGAGAGAAATTAAAAAGGGTTTCTCTGTTAATGAGGCACCTCAGCACAGAGCAACGGGAAATGAAATCTGGCTCAGGGATGCAATTATCTGTTTCGAAATGGCACCGGAGGAAGTGGGGAAGGGAAGGTTCACTTGCGGCTGAGCCCATGTGCTGTCAGAGTCTCTCATGCGCTCAAGTGCTGTGCTCGGGCACCCCATTTGTATGCCACACACCTCCCATCTCTGGAAGCAGAGAGTCTTCACAGGCTCTGCGAGTGTTGCTCAAAAGCTGTTTCCCAGGCAGAGGGTGTTAATAGTAGTAACAAAAGGTATGGTAAAGGACCCCTGGATGGTTAAGTCCAGTCAAAGGTGACTATGGGGTATGGCGCTCATCTCACATTTCAGGCTGAGGGAGCCAGTGTTTGTCCACAGACAGCTTTCGTGGCCAGCATGACTAAACCGCTTCAGGCGCAACAGAACACCGTGACAGAAGAAACCAGAGTGCACGGAAACGCCGTTTACCTTCCCACCGCAGCAGTACCTATTTATCTACTTGCACTGGTATGCTTTCGAACAGCTAGGTTGACAGAAGCTGGGACAGAGCAACGAGAGCTCACCCCATCGCGCAGATTCAAACCGCCAACCTTCTGAATGGCAAGCCCAAGAGGCTCAGTGGTTTAGACCACAGCGCCACCTGCGCCCCGCTATTAGTAGTAGTGGGGAAGCCCAAAGACTCTTCCCTGCTTCTTCTGCACACTTGGTCAGCATCCCCTGCCCACTGTTAGTTGAGCTGCAATATGATGGAGCATTCCAGGACACGCCAAGGACAGCAAGCGGCGGAGGGGCATTCATAAAACTAGTCAACAGCACAGCTCCTGAAAGGGGTCAAATGCCAGGAGGCTGAGTGTACAGAGAGCATACGGTGGACTTATTCAGTGGTTTGGTTGAATCATCACACCTCAAGTCTTGTCTTAAGTGTGTATCTGCAGCAGATGATTGGCCTCAAATTCACCGGTTAATCTGATTCCACGTCTTGGGCATGTATGTCCACCCCTCCTACGTGCAGAGAGCATCTGTGCACCACACATTCTACCCACGTAGATGAGGCCACACAGTATTGGGGCATAGAGTGTAGTTCTCACTGTGGCCAACAAAATGCCTGCAGGAAACCTGCAAGCAGGAACCAAGCGCAAGAACACTCTCCTGTCCTGTGGTTTCCAACAACTGGTATTCAGAAGCAATGCTGCCTCTTTAGTGTGGAGGCGGAGCACAGCTGTCATGGCTTGCCACCAATAGCTTTCTCCTCCATGAACTTGTCTCCTGTGTGCAGAGAGCATTAGTGCACAGAGAGTTACGTTACGCTCTCCCTGTACCCACTCGGGTGAGGCCACCTTGTGTTAAGGCAGCATTTTAAGCATTTATATGGGAGATTGTAAAATTGTGCCATCTAGGTGTGTCTGCTTTTGGTGACACCTGCCACTGAGAGTCAGGCCTGCTGTAGATTGTGCAGGATTCCTATGAGCTGCAACAAGACAGCTGCCTTTCTCTTGCAGGCTCCACTGACGGCCACAGACACTGCGATATTGTCAGGAAACCTCTCAACGCAGAACGGGAATGGAGGCGGCTCTGTGAACTTGGCTCTGAGGCGTGTGACATCTGCCAAAGGCTGGGGAGAGGTAAGAGGACTGGTTTCTCCCAGTTTTCACCCTATTTCTTGCTTTGTTTTGAGCCTTCTGGACTGCTCCTGCACCTATTTCTCTGCCTTCCTTGTTGGTGGGAGATCACTGATTTTCCTGTTTTAGGGCACCCAGAGCCCTCTTTTTTCACTCTCTCAAAGCTGGGCGATGTCACTGTGCTGGACTAGGCTACCATGTGGACTTGCACAGCTAACTTCCTGCTGTGAGCACTGCCGTGTTCCAGGGGAGGAAGCACCACCTGCCTCCTCTCCCTGGCCATGCACTCCAGTGCCTATCCAGGCATCCGAGTAGCTGCCATAAAGGAATAGTTAAAGCCAGCTTGTACCGGTGAAGGGCTGTGGGCAGCTCACGACAGTCACGCTGATCTCACCTCTGTAGCTGTTGCTTCCTAACTCTTGTCCGTCTTCTTTTTGTGCAGATAGAGTTCGGAGCTGGAGACCTCCAGGGGCCTTTGTTTGGCCTGAAGGTGTTTCGGAATCTTACACAAAGATGGTAAGACTTAGAAAGGGGTGGAGGACAACCTCCCACCCCCTAGAAGGAACAGGACTTATTTGTGATGTTGTTATTTTTATTTTATTTTTATCCCACCCATCTGGCTGGGTTTTCCCAGCCACTTTGGGGGGCTTACAGCATATATAAAAATACAACCGAACATCAAACCTTAAAAAACAGAATATGCAACCAATTATGTATCACTATCTCTATGTGTCTATTGCATCTACAGGCAACCAGCCAACATACACAGTGGCACTGATATTAACCACCCACAGTGCCATTCAGAGTTTGAAACCAGTAGGAAGCCAGTTTTCGATTATATGGTTACCTTTTCTTTCAGGGTCCTGGTGTCTCTCTCAGAAAATACATGGCAGGCTGAAATGTAAATTATGTAACCATGCCAAACCTAGGGATTCAGAGATGTAGAATCGTTTGCTGCATTAAGTTCTTTCTCATGAAAAAGGCCAATGGTGGATCCAAGGTCCGTATAGCATCTCCATATGAAAGTGCTTTTCAGCTGATGCCGCATGGTCTTGAAACAGGAGCAGGTGCCTGCAAAGTGTCCCTGGCCTTCCAGTGAGACAGACAGCTGCCTCTCATAGGCCCTACAGTTTGGAAAAGGCAGGAAAGAGGATCGAGTGTCTATCCTTCTTCTTTCATTCTCTCTTTCTCAAAAGGACATGTCATTATAAGTAGGGAAATGCTGCATGAACTCTCCCCATGCACAAATTGAACTTGGGAGAGACAGCAGGGGTCACCATGTCACCCCTTGTGTTGCTTGAGCCCCAGCCCCATTTCCCCTGCCAGGTGTAAGGGATCTACTCTAGCAACCCCCGGGAGTTAGCACCAACTACCAAAGAGACAGATCCCTGAATTTCTCACCCTCCAGTTGTCATTTTGTTTGTTAGAGGTGAGAGAGAGGAAAATGCAAAAAGAAGGGAGTAGAGTATGGGAAAGAGAAAAGCTTACACAGGAAGTTTAAAATATTCAAAGTGGGTTGCAAGTTAGGACTAAACTTGGATCGATGGCTCTGCTCTGCCTTCACAGTTGGAGACAATAAATGCTTTTGAATGCCAGTTGCTGGAAACGGCAGAAGGGGAGAGTGTGCTTGCCCTTGAGTCCTGCTTGTCTGTGGTCATGAGCCTCTTCTTTACTGGGGTGCAATATTCCTCGGTGGCCAGAAGATGGCCTTTGCTTCTGGCTTAGCTCAGATCTTTCCAAAAGGAAATATTGGAAAGGTTGCCACTTTTGACAGCTTCCAGATCAGTTCCTAGTGGGCAGCAAGGGCAGGCCCAGCTATCACACTGATCCAAAGCTGCCCAGTGCTGTCATCATTGATGGGCAGCAGCTGTCTGGGGTATTTGGCCTGGAGCTGCCAGTGTTATAAGAAAATACCTCTTAATTCCCTTATGGGGTATCTAGAGCCCGTAGAGAGTCCCTCAGGAGATCTCTATTGGTCAGAGAGAAAGCAGAGGCCAACCAGAGTATATTGAAAGCAAAGCCTGCTAGTAAGTCTGATCTTTATTAAAAGAAATAAACTGTTGCAACGGGTTCCCCACTCACCACACGAAGGAGGGAGGAGAACCCTGAACAGTGGTGTGCAAGCCCCTGTAAAGACTTTTGAAAGTCTCTTGAAAGCCCAAGACCACCCTCCTAAACATCATACATACATCACAGAAAGAAGCAGTCTCCAGCAGAAATTTGAGAGTGTTGCTTCACTCCTGTCTGCCAGGATACCTGATAATGTCTTACTTGATTGCATTTTCTGAGTAGCCTGCCCATTCCTTTAAGATAGTAAATACTTAAGTTCCTGAATCTCTTATACATATTGAATCCTGAATCTCTTACACATACAGTTTGCTCAGCCTAACAGATACTTGCCAGACACTATTTGCAGGGAAGTGTAAGCCCCTACAGTCCAAAGACAATTGGAAAGCTTTTCCCATTTCCTTCCTCCTTGCAGAGAAATATATGAGGTTAATTTGGGAGAGTCAAAATGGCTTCAGGATTGCTCTCCTATACTATTTCAGACACATGGTTTATATACTTATGTATGTCTGTTTGCCTTGTACATTTATGAATATGTATTCTATATTTGAGACCTTAGAATTCTTATAACACCAGGGAGTGGCCTGCAACACCTGTGCTCTGCCACGGACCAGTGGCAGTTAATAACTGACTCCACGCATTTCCTAGATCTACAAGTGTAATCAGAGATGACACTACATGCCTGAGCTAGCAGAAGGAAGGGCAGTGCAATAGTGAACTGCAACACGGGGACCAGTAACTGCTGCTCATTCCTGTTTCATTCCTGGCATCTGTTGTGTGGGCATGCAGCAGTTGGAATGGATAGGGCCCAGTTGCCCTGTGGGTTGACTCTGGCAGAGCCGACCCATACCCTTGAGCTGGCCCCTGTGTTGATTTGTCCTTGGCATAGCATGCAGCTGATTCCATTCTTCAGGCCCAGCACATTTCCTAGAGAGCAGAGGCAGAGAGTGTGCTGTTGGCTGACGTTTTGCCCCTGAAGAGAACAGGGCAGCTTGGTTTGGTGTGTGGAGCTCCATGTACACATCGGAGCGTGACGGAGCTTTGAGCAGCTTCCAGAATCCCGAGTTGATAATCCTCCTCTTCCCCTTTCCCAACTCCCAAGAGATATTGCTGGAGGAGGAGGAGGTGTGCATGTCCATCTGTAAGTCGAAGGCTCTGATTGAAGCTGGGATAACTTGCCTGCTGCACACCTCAAGCTCTCCTGGCCTTAAAAGGGGAATGGATGTGGCTGTAGCTAGGGAGCAGGGTGTAGCTGGGGAGAGGCTCCTCGTGAGCAGCAGTTGCCTAAACAGGAGAGGGAAAACATTTCGGTTTCACTAAGAGGATTTTCCTTCTAAGCCTCTTCCTGCCATCCCCTTGTTTGCAGCTTTGTCACGACAAACTGTGCGCTGCAGTTCTCCTCCCGAGGGATCCGCCCGGGCCTTACAACTGTCCTGGCAAGGAACCTGGACAAGAACACCATGGGCTACTTGCAGTGGCGCTGGGGCATTCAGTCGGCAATGAATACAAGCATCGTCCGGGACACCAAAACCAGCCACTTCACGATGGCGTTTCAGGTAGGGCAGCCCTCCTTCCTTTGGCTCCAAATGTTCTTTGCAATTACTGTCTGCTCTTTGAGGGGGGGGGACCTGTGCTGGCAACTCTTTTGAGTTGAAGTGGAGCGACTTGAATTGATAAGTCGCCTCTTTGGATCTAGTGGCTGGCCTGTGACTCTGGGGGTTAAGAAGAGGATGAGGCTTCATCCACTCCCAGGAATCTGTGTGGGCCACCCAACTGTTATACCTGAGCCATGCTCCACAGTGTGGTCTCTGAACTTGCCCATGTATAGGTATTGTGAACAACCCTACCCTACTGCATGAAATGGACCAGTCTGCCTATAAAGTTACCTAAACCACGACTGCGTCTCTTGACAGTGAGTTGCATGAATGAATTAGGATTGTGTGGAGAAGTGGCTCCCTTTCGTCCGTCTGGGATCTACCGCCAGTAGGCAAGGGACATGAAGTGTGTTGGCATATGTGTGTGAATGGGAGGGACACAGAAGCGAAGGAAGGAAGAGGGTTGGCTGACCTTCCTGTTTCTCTCATGCCACAGCTGGGCATCCCTCACTCCTTCATGATGGTCAGTTACCAGCACAAGTTTCAGGATGAGGATCAGACGCGAGTGAAAGGATCTCTCAAGTAAGTCCCAGCCCAGAAGGTTGCCCCTGGCAGGTATAACTAGCCGGCAGGAGGCAATAGGGGTTTGTGCAAGGGAGTCAGCCTCTTGCAACGATTGCTTTAAGGATGCATGGGCAAGAGGTTGGCATCCTTCTGCAGCTGCAGTGCTCACCATCTGGAAACCAGATGTAGCAGGCATGCCAGGTGCTGCCTCAGTGCCTCTTCCTTTCTGGAGGGAAAGGGAGAGACCCATCAGGCAAGGGGGTGAGTTGGCGAGGTATGTAGAAGATGAGACTTGGTGATCCCGAGAGGCAGAGCCTGTCCCTCTGCTTAATGTTCCCAAATGCTTTTGTTTCAGAGCTGGTTTCTTTGGGACCATTGTGGAATATGGGGCAGAGCGGAAAATCTCCAGGCACAGCGTCCTTGGAGCCACCGTCAGTGTTGGCGTACCCCAGGGAGTCTCTCTGAAAATCAAGTGAGTTGGCAGCCTGAGTTCTGGGGCTACTTTCCACAGACTGGTGCCCTCTGGCTGCCCTGGACAGCAGCAGTCATCAGCACCAGGTTGGGGAAGGTTGCTCTAGGGAGTGGCTCCTCCTGCCTCTGGTCTTGCATTTTGCTGCTGGTACTTGCCAAGGGACTCGATGGAAAGCCACTGGACTGAGCTGCATGCAATAGTTGGCATGCTTGGGCCCCCTTGCCAAGTCCCACTTCTCAGCACAATGCCCACTGTCAGCTCCTTCAGCCCCTGGGCCTTGCCCCTCCACGGGACTAGTAGTTCAGAATGAACACATTATGTTTGTGTTGACCTGCACCCAGGCTGTAGAGCCAGAAGAGGGCTCTAGGAGTTCAAGATTTGCGGAAGTGCCATCGAAGATCAGTTCTAATGCTTTATTAAAGAAGAGAAATAGACCTACAGCGAGAAGCAGCCTGTCAGTTCCCTTACCTTTGCAGATGTGGGATGGACACTACAGCAAGGAGGTGGCTTGTCCAATGATGGACTGTCTGCACCCAGCCTAATGCACTTACATTGTTTATACACCAAGGCAGGTTACATCAGCCAACTGACCAGGGGTGCAGGTGGCAGGCATCCAGAACATTACAGGGTTCCTCTTCTGGGCTTTGAGCCAAACATCCCAGTTCCCCCAGATAGGGGTACCCTGAAAGCTAGGCCAACTGCTTCTGGAGCAGTTCACCTTCAGGGTAACACAGTATGTCTAACAACCAGACACCTGTTAAAGCTGTGTCCACTGGAGACACTTATCAACGTGTGCTGCTGTCATTCTGGGTGGCATGTTTCGGTTTTGCCAGCAGAGGGCTCCAGAACACAGCAGAACGGCCTGGGAAAAGTGGGAAGATAAAAGAGCTCAGCAGGCTTGAGTAATGAAACATGGTGGAGGGATTGCCTTAAATTTGTATGCCTGGGCAGACGTATGTCATCTAGGTGGGCCCCAGCAGGTTTGGGGCCCTCCTCTTCCTGCTCTAGAGTTCTGGCTGTGGGCCTCCCTCCGCTCAGGGCATCCTTTGCCACACCAGGGTCACCAAAGTCCCATTACCATGTGGCAGCAAATGATTGAGCAGGACAAGGAACCAGAGAGTTGGGCATGTGCGCTCTCTCCCTCCCCTGGCCCCTTGTGTATTTGAAACTGGTTCCTGCAGGTTCTCTGTGCCTGCCTTGCCAGCTAACTGCTCTTCTTTCCCCTGCATCTCAGGCTGAACCGAGCCAGCCAGACCTACTTCTTCCCCATCCACTTGACGGACCAGCTGCTGCCTAGCGCGGTCTTCTACGCCACGGCGGGGCCTCTCGTCATCTACTTTGCCATGCACAGGCTCATCATCAGGCCCTACCTGAAGGCACAGAAGGAGAAGTGAGTGCCCCGAAAGCATTCCCAGCATGCACTGGGGGAGGATAGAGGTGGGACTGACCTGCAGGGCACAGCACAGCAAAGGCAGCTAGTGATGGAGGAGCGGGCTGCCCAGTGTGTACATCAGAAGCAGTACATCTCTGGAAACAAGCTGCTGGGGGGGGGGGCAGCAAGCGAGGTTTGTAGCATTCCAGGCCTGTTTGTGGTCCTCCTGGAAGTTTCTGGCCGGCCACTGTGGGGGAAGCAGGGGTGGTGGTTTGGCAGAGGGTGGGAGAAGACCCTCCTGCTCTTTTCCACAGAACTCTCCTGTGAGGGTGGAGAGATTTGTGGAGCGAGAAGAAGGAGCCAGACTCTGGGCTGCAAAGGGGGTACTGTATTTCTGTGACTTGCCTAGAAAACCGTCCAAAGGATACCTCCCTGCTCTCGCCAATTAACAGGTGGTGCAATCCATCACCATTGGGAAGCCCTCCTGCTTTGGGGGCCCTTGAAACTGGCAAGAGCAGCAGAGAAGTAAGCAGCGTTCCTGTCTAGGTCCTGCTCGTTTCCCTGGGCTTGACTTTCATGAGTCAGGTCGTTCTCTCTCTCTGCCATCCTTGATGTACTAGCTGGCCCAGCCTTCGTGCAGCATGGCTGCTTCTCTCAGGGAATTGGTTGGAGGAAAGTGGGAAGGGAGGCCAGAAACCTTAGGCAGGTACCCAGACTACAATGAAACCCTCTTCCTTCCTCTCCCCCGTCCGAACATTAGAGAATTGGAGAAGCAGCGGGAGAGCACGGCCAGCGACACTTTGCAGAAGAAGCAGGAAGCAGAAGCTGCAGTGAGTCTCAATTCTTGCTTCCTTCCCCATTCCTGGATAATTTAGGGTTCTCCGCGCACTTCCTCCTTGGAATAATTGATCTGGGCTGCATCTCAAGGGCTTTTCTTCCCTTCAGAAATCACCCTGACAGCTGAGAATACAATGTGGGTGGGTGCTTGAGGAGGTCTGGTGAGTTGCTGCTTCCCAACTCACCCTTGTGAGTTTTGTGTAACCCTCTCACAATTTTTCACGGTCTCTCTTGGCTGTCTTCATTTTTGATGTTTTTAATCAGGTTTACATAACTGGGTTTGTTTTAATTGCCTCATCACCTGCCTTTACTGGAGAATAGAGAGTATGTGTGTGTTTTCAAAAATAGAACACATGCAAGAGTGTGATTGGAGCCAGTTTTGGGGGCCAGGGCCACGTCTCTGATAGATCATATGCTTTACGTGTCCCAGGTTTAGTACCTGACATCTTTTTATTCGTCATTTGCCTCCTTCACACCTGGCATGTGCGCTTCCAAGCAATGTCTTTGGAGATGCACAGTACTGGGCTAGATGTTTCCACCTTGGTCTCATTCAGCGTCTAAGGTTCTCACTTATTTTAGATATTTTGACCCTGCCTCTTGATGACCAGCATTCACAAGGCCACTAGTAAATCTAGCCCTTGCTAATGTATTTCTTGTTACAACAAATCTTCATTATCGAGGCAGAGAGAGAGAGAGAGAGAGAGAGAGAGAGAGAGAGAGAGAGAGAGAGAGAGAGAGAGAGAGACTGACTTTGCGACTTTGCCTGGTCACCTCTGGGCAGTGCCAGCATCCAGACAGGAGTACAGGGAGAATTGCTCCAAGTGCCTCTGGGCAGAGTGCGCATCCCTCCTGGCTGAGTTACAATGACAGGCTCCAATTGCATATGGTAAGGAGGCCTTCCAGATCAGAGGCAGGCGAGAGAACCTGGCAGTGCTTTTTGGAGAACACCTCGTCCTGCAACCCTGGAGAGACGAGTGTGGCGCAATTCCACACACAAGTGCAGAAATTAACCTCTCTCTGTGAAACATGTTTCTAGTGCTTGCAAAGTTATGCTTGGGAGCATGTAGGCAGCAAAACCTCTGCAGCTGCTGAGCATGGCTTACTCTTACTTACATCCTATTCCTCCTCGTGCCCCTTGCAGCGTAGTGTGTTGAAGGAGAACACCCCCCCCCCAAGCCTTGGCCCTTCCCTCCGGACTTGTTTTTATGAGGTTCCCAGAGAGGAGTTGGGTCTTGCGCTTGATTGTCCTACTGCTGCAGCTCCCACTTTGCCTCTGTGCCTCTGAGCAACACAGTCTAGGGGCTCCCCTCTGAGGTGTTCTCACACATAAAACCAGCCCCAGAATGCCCAAAGGTCTGTCATCCCTGTTGCTTTCTGCGAGTTGGAGGGCAACCTTCTGCAGCCTCCTGTGATGGAAGAGGCAGAGCTTAGCCCATTCCTGGCTCACATGTTTGTTTTACACAAGTGCACTCCCTATAAAGGCCTCCTCCTCCTCCTCCTTTTTCCCTTTAAGAATATTTGCAAACACAATAAATAAGCCTTCTTTGGATGCCGAATCCTGGTCTGTCCCCTTGCTTAGGTGCGGCTGATGCAGGAATCTGTCCGGAGAATTATTGAGACGGAAGAAGCCAGGATGGGTAAGGAGTGCTGATTTCCCTTTTCTTCTACCCAAGTCTGCCCTGCAGGCATTTGAGGTGGTTGCACACTTCTGTTTGGGTTCGTAAATGCTACTGTGTTGCTTACTGCTCTTATGGGGCTTCAGTCATCAAGTTAGAACAGGAAACACTAAGTGGGAAGAGGTTTTGCCCCAGAACGTTTGCTTTAACGATTCTGGGGTACCCAGTTGGTTCTAGTTTATCTGCAAGGGCATATGCATCCCATATGGGTGGCGGGTGAGCCGTAGCTCCGTGGTGGAGCACCTGCTTTGCATGCAGAAGGTCTCAGGTTCATACTTTGACATCTCTGGGATACGGCCAGAAAAAAGACCAACGTCTGACTCCCTGGAGAGCCAATTCCCATTGGCATGGATGAAGCTGAGCTAGAGCTTGCTCAGTGTAAGGCACCTCCTATTATTGTACTGTGTGAGCTCAGGGTTTGGTACTAGTTGCAGAAATCAGCAACCCAAGAACCTTAGTAGCTCTTTTAAGAATAAATCAAGGTGGAAGAATATATGGAATCTTAAAAGGGGAGCCTCTATCCCAGTGGAGGGATTTGTGTGCTCATCTGTTTTGATTTTATGTAGTGAGAGGCCTGGGCAGACTTCTGGTTTTTTCTCTCTCTCTCTACTTGCCTGGAGGGGGAGAGGAGGGGCGGTCCCTTGTTTCCTGAAAGTGTCCTCTGCGCCAACAGCTTCTTCTCGTTAACAATGCAGGCCTGATTGTGGTGAATGCCTGGTACGGGAAATTCGTCAATGACCAGAGCAGAAGGAACGAGAAGGTGAAGGTCATAGACGTGACTGTGCCCTTGCAGTGCCTGGTGAAAGACTCCAAGCTCATCCTTACAGAAGCATCCAAGGTAAGGAGGAGGCCAGTGTGCAGGGAGGTGGGGAAACAGATTAGCTCACACAACTCACCTGTTTCATTTCTGAGGCCGCCTTGGGGTGGTTGTCAGCCCAAGACGTGCAATCATGAGGTGAGATTTGTAAACCTTTGCTTGGACTTCCAGTGGGTACAGAAGCCAAGCTTTACAATGGTTCTGTGGTGTGTGTGCACGCACACAAGTGCACTAGCCCTTACACACTGTGTATACTTATGCACAACCACCATCATCTCCTTTTTTGTAATTGCATTTTTATTGGAATTTTTAACATAAAGGGGTTTAAAACAGCACCAAACACAGCAAATACCAAGTAGAGGAAGAACTGCCAACTAAACTGCATCAAAAGAATCAACTGAACTCAAGGAATTAGATGATTCGGTGATTAGATGGCAGTAAAATTGATGTATTGTTAAGGTTTCTAGAAAAGATAAACTGGCAGCAGACTGCTGCAAAGTTGCCTTCATGTGTTTCTCCCCTCGCCCTCTTGCATTCCTGAGTCAATTTATCATTTAAAGCTGGTGGCCATATCTGAGCGTTAAACTTTTCCATCCAGAGTTTTCCAATGGCAGGAGGCTAACGGCCCTTCTCCTTGACTCAGTGTGTGACTGTTCCTTTCTTGTAGGCCGGCCTGCCTGGGTTCTACGACCCTTGTGTCGGGGAAGATAAGAGCCTGAAAGTCCTCTACCAGTTCCGAGGAGTCCTGCATCAAGTGATGTCTGGCGACAACGAGGCCCTTCGGATACCAAAGCAGTGTAAGTAGCAAAGCCCTGGTCTGCGGCTTCTGCTTACAGCCCATCTGCAGGCCTGGTAAAGACATCTGCTGCCCTTCCACTGAGGAGCTTCCACATGGGCAGGGGATGGGAAGATTGCATTTGCAAGGACTCAAGGGGTCAGGGGGATGACGACGACACACACATCTCCAAATTTCACTCCCGCCTCCTTTGCCTTCATGTTCCTTCATCCCGCTGACAGAGGCTGTGAGTTTGACAGGATTGTGTCTACAGCACACACTGCTGCATGGAGCCAAGGCATGAATCTCAAGACTTTCATCCAACAATTTAAGCATGACTATGAGGATGCACAGAGAACCCCTTAAACCTGACTTCATTGTCAAATGATCCACCTCTTGTACCTCAGTCTTTGACACTGGAGATATTCCTGGGACCGATTAAATTGTTTTTAAAAACTGAAATCGTTGTAACTCACCCTGGGGCCTGCTGGTGGAAGACAAGTAGTAGCTTGAGTAGCAAATTAAAGTTAATAATAATTTAAAGTTGATAAAATCAACAGAGAGGAAGCTTCCATTCCCCAAGTTGGCAGAAATATTGCACATCTTCGGGATGAGGCCTATCCCGAGTGCTCAGAGATGGCTGGCCAGCTCGATGCAGTGTGACTCCTGCTGGTTTGGAGAGCAGCTTCCGGCTCCTAAAGGAATGGCAGAATTTCCCTGCCCTGCCCCTCTGGAGGCTCCTTCATGCCTCTGTGTACACAGCTGCAGCAGGGCAGGGTAAACCCAGATTTTCAGAATCCCCAACTTTGCAGCTATTATACCTTAGAGCCATGGCTCACAAAATTGATTTCCATGTCAGGATTTGGATTGGGAGCCTCCTTGCCAGTTTCCCCCGTGGATGGTGGCATGCTGCGTAGGGCTGGAGGCAGGCTGCTTCCTGCTCTCCTTTGCCATTTTGCAGGAGGTGCTTTACAGGGGTGGGAGGAGCACAATGTGGGTCTCCTGGGGGTGAACACACTGTTGCCCACTGCTTATTTTTAAAAAGTGCCTTTACACCTCCCTCAGTGGTGACTCTTTTGCAAGTTTGCCTTGACCTCACTCTCTATAAAACAGTCTCTCCTCTCCCTGCCCCCCCCTTTTTTTGCTACCCCCACAGCTCACCGGATTGATGCAGACAGCTAATCTGGTGGGGAAGAGGGCAGGTGCTGAGTTCTGTGCCCAGGGACCAGCAGATATGGCACCATCTTTCCTCCCTGGATTTGATGACATCTTCAGACGGGTGGGGATGCGACTTATTTCCTGATCGGCGCGAAAGAAGGTGGTTTGGCACCCAACGTAACATTGTGGGACAAAATGAGTGGAATCTGCTCTAACGAGACAGTGGCACCCAGACCCTGCAGCTTGACTGGCACAGCTGACGATGGCCAGCATTTCCAGACTGCCCCTGTCAACGCAAGGGGGTGGGCTGCAGACTAGGAGCCCCTCTTTCCCCTGCAGCAACCAGTGTCCTCTTCAGCAGGGGGAGCCTTGGGGCAGGTGGGCAATGGGGGGGGGCGGGGCGGGTGAGGTGTCACTCTTATTCTTGCAGGAAGTGGAGGGGGTGGGGGCTACTTCAGGTGAAGGAGTGACCGGCCGCATTTGCGGCCTCCTCCGCACAGACCCTTGTGGCTGCTCGGCAATGCAAAGAACACGGTGCTCATATCCACGTTCCAAAATCAAAATGCACTTTGGGAAATTTGTTTGTAAGCTTTTCTTTTAACATATTTGAATCTTCCTGTCCATCATCATCTCTCTCTCTAGCAGCTGATATAATATGATACATTAAGAGGAACTGTTTCCCTGTCAGCTTGTCTTTGTTCCAAGCACAGCAAGAAGCTGGCCCGGAAAAGGAGTTAAAGTCACCATAAGCGTTTTGATGTACACAAAAGACGCCGTGCAGATGGAGGCAGGGTGGGGAGATGGGAGGGCCAAGTGAGTGCCAAATCAGAGGCAATAGCATTCTCGATGGAAGATTGCTCCCACCGCAGACCAGGGGTGCTCTTGTGCTGCAAGAAAGCAACAGAGAGGTTGGAGGAGTCCCATTTTTGGCCCTCTGTCCCTGGTGGCAATGTAGAGCTCCTTTTACAGACACGAAGAGGGGAGGCTGGAGTTGCCTCTCTGTTAGTTCTTGGAACACCTTCCTTCATGACATTTATGAAGGATCCCTGGGGGTGTTGAATGCCAAAACAAGCTTTTCGTCATAACTGCTGGTTCCTGAAACACACACAGTGTGGTGCATCCCCTGCGCCACTTTATTTGTTTATATAACTGGGTTCGCCCCACTCATTTGGATCCAGATCATACCCCCCCAATCTGTCCCCACCTCAGCTCTTACCCTAAGTAAAATGATAACTGATTCCATGAAGCCTGTTACATCCCTCCTGCCCCCCTTTCCTCTTGAAATTAGGTGTTGCTGCTCCTCAGTTGTTTTGTTGGACAAATATTTTTCTCTCGCATCTTCCATTGAACCAAGTTCTGGTCTAATAATATCCATCTCCTTGGTTAACCCTTGGTACCTTCAAGTAAATATCTTTATTCCTGTTGACACCCCTACCCGACTGCCCCATTCATTTTTCCATATGTCAGTTATCCCTGCTTCCTTCAGAGCTGATGGAGTGAGAAATACACTGTATGGTCATAGTATTTATTCCTGGATCGCAGCGAGTTCTGGTTTCAGAAATCTGTGACCTGGTCTCTTCAAGAACCAGAATCAGGCTAGAATTAACACTGGTAAGGAGCACCCTGGAAGCAGGCTTGCTTCGGCGCCTTTCAGACAATAACCACTTGAACCTTCTGCTTTTTGAACCAGCTCAGCCTGAGCCCCCCTCCACTTCAATCCTTCCCTGCTTTCCAAAGCCCCTGCCTTGTGTGACTGGGAATTTTGCAAAGTGCATGAGCCGCTGATGAGGTCAAGAGCCTCTGGTTTCTCCTGTAACAAATAAGGACAATAAAAGAGACCCATTTTCTCCGGACTGTTGGCTACTTAAAACAGGGGCACAGAAGCCTCCCAACGGGCAAGGAGGCAAAGGATACAGCCAGACATGCTTACTCTGATCCTTCAGGGAGGCTAAATGTAGTGCCTTCTGGTGACTTAATCGGTCATTCTATCTTGCAACAAGGGATCAATCTTCCCTAACCTGTTACTCTCCAGCTGCTGTTAGGTTCTCAGCTCCCATCAGCCAGCATGGCCAGGGGTAAGGGATGATGGGAGTTGGAGTCCAACAGCAGCTACAGGGTGCTGGAGGGTGATGGAGCCATGGTTGGTGTCTGGAAATGTGTGCATTTTCTATTTCCTCTGCTCCTTCCACTCCCGTAGACTAGAAGGGAAGTGGCTGCAAGAGCCACCTAGGTGCTTGATGCTCTTCCCATTCATGTTCCAGGTGCTCATAGCTCTTAGCTGGCATACCAGTGCTCTCTCCCTCTGCAGCCGTCCTAAGCTCCATTTCAACTGAATTTGGTGACAAGCTTAACCTAATAGCTATTGGCATTCATGACGATGCCCATAAGTAGAGCCAGTTACATAAAGGAATCCTTTAGTCATGTCCCCCATCCCATCAGGCTCAAGAAAGATGATGGCAGCTGTGGGGGATGTTGCCCTTTGGCTTGGAGATGACCCCTCTCTTACCTAACTGCGGTGGGTCTCTGCCCTTCCCATCCCCTTACTCCCAAGCCCCCTTGTTGGAGGTTTCTGAGCCTCCAAGGTGAGTTCTTGCCTCAAGAGTGGCTTCGCTACAAATAATGCTTTTAAGAAACTCAAGATTGGGGGCTTCCGGCATTCTGCAGATGCAGTTTCACTTCGTCCATATTCTGTTACCTTCTCAACAACCTCTCTGGTGGGATATTATTCTCATATGTATTTTATATGGGTGAGAGGGAGTGTGTGTATGTGTGTGTTAGGGAAATACCAAAACAATAAGGACTCCTCTCAGGCCACTAGAAGTTCTGAGGCTGAAGTGTGATCTGAGTGGAGACTACTGTCCTCTTCCACAAACAGCTCTGGCTGTAATCACATTAAAATCAAGCAGAAATATTAACAGTGTTTGGAATGAAGTGTTTGCGGGGGGGGGGGCTGATTCCTACTGGCACTGACCAAACATCCCTCCCTAAACCTACGAAGCTGCATTCTGTCATCAGACAGTTGGCGCACCTTCATCAGCCATGACTGTGACTTTGGCAGACTGGTCCTTTTGTTACTGGAGATGAAGCCCCAAAGTTGGGGCCTTAAGCACTAAAATGAGATCCTGGTTGCAGGATTAGACCAAGGGGGCATCTTGTCCAGGAGCCCATTTGCCAACAGGGTGTTCATGACCCCCAGACATTCCTGATCCTCTGCATTCAAAGCTCTCTGCTGGTTTGAGCATTCTAGTGGAAAACTGGATGGGCTAAATCAATAGAAATTTAATGGTGTTGATGTAGAATTGCTCCTCCAGACTCAGAAAACAAGAAGCAACCGTGTGCCCAGTCAGAACCTTGGTCCAGCTTTCTCAGTATTGTCTGCACCCAGCCCTACCTGAGATGCCAGGGATTGAACTGAGGACTTTCTACATGCAAAGCAAGCACTCTACCACTGAACTACCACCCATCCCCAATAAAGGGAAGTGCATTTTCGCATGTATTACACAAATCACGCCCAAAGGATGCTATCTATGTTCAAGCTACCGCCACCACCCCATCACCTCCCAGCTCCTTCTCCCAGTGCTTTGCAGTGGTTTTGCCTCCACTCTTACTGAGCAGCGAAACAGGTCACCCATACACTATTTAAAGATTTTACTTCTTTTCTAGAAAGACAGACAAGGAACATCATCCAATAATACAAATAATTTTAATTAAAAAAATAAAGCTCTCAAACTGAGATTGCACAAAGATGAACTCGCAGACATGCAAGATGTTTATTCTTCTGCCGAAAAATTCAATTAACTGGGCTTGCCAGACACCACCTGATTGCAGAATGGTTGAAACTGGGTCCTAGAGCTCAATGCCAAAATACAAGTGAAAACTTGCTCAACAGGAAACTTCTTCCTCGGCTGTTTCCTCCACCACAAGATGTCCTACACAGATTTGTCTTGCTCTGCAGACACTTAAAACAAAAAACAAAAAACCAACAACAACCAATATGGTAGCTGAGGCTGCCAAGTGATCACAGTATCAGCCTGGGGCATTCTGTAGAATAACTGTCTTTGGCAAATGGGGGAGCCTGAGGGAAAGCAGACCCTGCTGTGTGAAGGAATCAAGTTCTTCATACTTGCTTCTGATAAATGGACAAAGTTTTGCAGTCATGACAGAAGAATGCAGTATGGGAACCCTACCAAACCAATTGGGTAAAACACTTAAGGGGTTTCAATCCCTCATCCATTACCACTTGCAACACAAGTCCACCATACGAGAACCCGGGCCATCGCACATTAAGTGCCCAAAGGAATACGTGTCCATGCTGAGACTCGGGCAAGACGACTGTCTATCTTGGTACGGTCCTCACTCCGCTGAGCCTGCTGCTCTTCCCTCCCCACAAAAACTACATTTCCTTGCTGTCGACAGCTTGGAGCAATGCAAAGGGAGAATCCACTTGAGGATTCACATCTGTGCTTGAAGCCAGTTTGGTCACTGCAAAGGAGACATCAGCTCTCTGGTGGCAGGAATCCACTGGGCTTGTTAAACCTGAGGTCTCTGTGCCCATTTCCCAGCTCACAAGACTTCTGTACTGGATGCATAGAAGCATCCCCAGGTACCAAGGCTTACCACCCCCATCAGCTCAGAAGCAGCATTTTTACATGCTTCCCACTTTACAAACACAGCCAGCCAACTTAAAGGAAAGCCCATCCTGGACCTGAGAGAAGGAAGAGCCCATCGGAATAGGAATTGAGCCCATTCTCCAAAGGGAGAGAAATGGCTGTCCTTCCGTCTCCCTGCCTGCACGAGCAGATGGCTTCCTCCAGTGAAGGTGGTTTTGAAAGAAGCAGCCATGGGCTGTCTCACTTTGAGGCAACCTCGGATTGGCTCTCCACGGGATGGGGAAGGCGACCCTTTTTCACACAACCCTTAAGACAGATCTTGGACCTGCTGCTGCAGCACGGTGGAGGTGCAACAGCTGCTGGCACCTCCAACTCTCCAAACTGCTGCATCCCCTTCCCTGATAGTGGAGTCGCTCAGCACCCATCAGGCAGTTCATCCTGCCATACTTTCATACCTGGGACAACAGAAAGAAAGGAAAGTGATGTGCACACCAGGGAGCACCCCCCTACTTCCTCTTATCATCCTAATGATGCCTTTTCCCCCCCGGCTCGATTTGGGGCACGGAATCAGGTCCTTCTCCAGTGGCGATTTAGGCCCTTGAGGGTGCTTCGAGACGCTTCCCTTCACCACAGAGAGGATGTTCCCTGCTTGTGGCTGGGTTTGTCCCCCACCAACCAGAGCCTCATGTTTCACATCACAAGTCTGCTTGTGTCAAACGCGTTGCGAGGAAAATCCCACCCCGCTAATCCAGGAAGTGTCGGCGCGACCCCATCCGGGAGCGGCTGGAGCGGCGGATGTTGAACTTGGAGTCCCGACACTTCTGGCAGACATAGATCTCTGGGACGTTGGACTTGCGGATCTTTGCGCAGGAGAGGTGGATCCAGGTATGGCATTCGTTGCACTCGATCATGGGGCGCCCGGCAAAGGGTTTCATGCAGAAACAAGTCACAAGGTCCCAGGAATCGTCATCTGTGCGGCAGGGAGGAAGAGAGAGAAACAAGTTCCAGGTAAGAAACCCTCATCAGATACACCTCCAGTCCTCAAATACAACCACATTCATCTACCTGGGAAGCCTGTTTGTAGGTGGATGCTCCCTCCAAGGAGCAAGTCTTTATTTTCAGCCCAACACTCTTGCCGCTGGTGACGCAGAAAAGGGCTTGCCTACCCTTCTGCTGCTCTCCAGCTGTTCTAGACTACAATTCCCATCATCCCTTGCTGCTTCTTTGATGATGGAGGCCAGCAATAACTGTGGGGCCCCCAAAGGCTCCCCAAGGAGTTCATTTGTTGTGGCAAGAGAATTCGTTGCCTTCAACTGGTCACATCACAATAATGATTTCAAAATACTGGTTTGGGTTTTTTTATGAGCGGTGAGAGTTCTGTCAATAATGGATTGTTAATACACTGACCTTTTAATATATATTCTTATTTAAAATTATACCCCTGCTTCCCCCTCCACAAGCGTGTTGCTCTTGTGGCCATTAAAAACTCAAATGATTGAAGTAGTTAAAAGGCAATATTTACAATCAGGTAGTGAAACAGCAAGAGAATAAAAAAGCTCATTTAAAAAGTTTTCAATTGCTGGTAGAACACAAATCAAGAGGGGAACAGGGCAAAGCGTTCCACGTAAAGGGAGCCACCACCAAGAAAGCTCTCCCATGTGGTGCCACCAGTATTCCGATCACTAGCCTGGTGCCCTTTAGATTTTTTCTGCAAGTTTTGGCTGGAGCTGTCAGCAGCTCTGGCCGGCACATGCCACCCAACCTTCAAGGCTCCCCTGCTTTTAACCTTCTGCCTGATGCAGAAAAACAGTGCTTTGTTTGAGAGGCTCTCTGCTCCATACCTGAATCCACCATGATGTCCTCATCATCTGCACTGCCGTCCTCGTCGCGGAACACCACCTGCTTGCCCTGCCGGATGATGGTGCGCTTGCCCACCGTCTGAACCAGGCGCGGAGCCTCTGGTGGGGCCGCTGGTGGGCACGAGGCACTGGAGAGCGAGTCCGAGTCCCATCCTGAGCAGCGCCCTGTGGAGGAGTGGGTATCGCCTTCCAAAGAGGGGCTTGTGGGCGCCTGCGCATAGGACTCCTCCCCTCCCAGCAGCTCCCGGCTGTCTTCCTCTTCTGGTGGTGGAGGCGCCAGCACCTCCCTCCGCTTCAGCTTCCTCTTCCTCCTGAGCCCCATTTTCTTCCTGCCCAGCAGGAAGCCCTGTGGCTTTGCCCACTGGTAGAGGGAGGTGTAAGCTCTCTGATGTGTCAGCTGGCTGAAGCTCTTCTGTGCTTTCCCTGACAAGGAGAGGGCAGAGGGGAGCCTCGCTTCACCCACATCCCCACTGTCGCTGTCGATGGTGCCCCCGGTGCTGTTTGGGGGGCTAGGCGCGCTCCGCACAGAAGGGTCCTGCAGAAAGAGAAATCATTTTCACAGAGGCTGCAAGCTTTTTAAGTGGAAGGTGCGACTGGGCCCAGCACCCAAACAATTGTTTTAAATTACACCTGTACCATTTCACAAAACTGTAAATTTGGAAGGGGCCCCCCAAGGGCCATCTAGTTCAGCCCCCTGCAATGCAGGAATCCCCACTGTTTTGCCTGCATTTTGACACTACAGCTGGTCACTGGACATTCACGGTGGACAGAACAGAAGGGCTGTAGATCAGCCTTTCCCACTTCCCTATCAATGCAAGTATAGACAACATGGGTCTATCCAGGGGTTTCGGACCACAACTCCCATCAGCACGGCTACATGATGGCCCATGGGGGCTGATGGGAATTGTAGTCCGAAATGCCTGGAGGGCACCAGGTTGGCAAAGGCTGCCAATCTGCATAAGAACAAAAAAGCACGTCCTGACATTTCATCCCACAAACGCATCCTAATCCCCAGGCAGCATTTGCAAAGGCATTAAACACACACACAAACAAAATTACCTTTTCCTGACTCACTACTTCCTCCCCCCCCCCATCGTCGCCCTCCGGAGACGATCCCCCCCCCGCCTTCCCCCATCAATGAACCGGAGCCTGCCAGGGCTCCGAATCGCAGAAAGCCTTTGGGGGAGAGAATACCCACTCTTTAGCACAGCAGGGTAGCCACTTGGGAAGCAGAGCCCGCCCCTCCCCTACCCCACCCCACCCCGATTATCCAGCTGCACCGAAGGCAGCCTCCACCCCGCACTCCGACGTCCATACTGTACCTCTTGCGGGTAGGGGATGTACCCTGCGTAGGCCAAGACGAATGTGCAAAACTTGTTGAAATCCTCCACCGTGCGGCATCGTTTGGATCCGGGAGAAAAATCCTGCAAGGAGGGAGGAAGAGGCGGGCGTAACCACTAGGGGCGTCAGCCATGGACTCGAAGAGGGCAGGGCCAGCGAGGTGCCACTCGGAGAGCGAAAAAGCGGGGGGGGGGTTGAGAAAAACTTTGCTAAAGGGAGGGGTCACTGGCTGAGGAGCTGCAGGGGAGGGGATCCCCACTTTTGCAAGCACCCCCTTAAAGCGCCGCTCCACATTGCAGACTTTTGTCCATTCCCCACCCCCTGCCATCACAGTAAGTGGGCAATGCCCGGTGGAGGGGGGGGGCGGGGAGGTTTCTTCTGGAGGGGAGCCGAGCCTGCTTCTTTGTTGGGATTAGGAGTGAGGGTCAGGCATGGGGAGGGGGCAACCGGCTGCCCAGTAAGCCGGATCCCAACCGGCCCTGCGCGGCGGGGGCAATTACACCCCAGGGTGCTGCTGAAAGACCAGAGAAGGATCGCACCCTTAAAAGAAGGGAGGGGAGGGGACAACAGTGGCCGAGGAAGGCTTGAAAAGGTGTGCTGGAGGAGGGTGGGGTGAGATTTAAATGGAGAAAAAAGAAGCTCCGGACACCCCCTCAACTCTGCCACGCCTTCCCCCTCTCCCACCCACGTACATCCAACCTCAAGCAAGAGACCCAGTTCTGCGCAGAGGGGGGGCGGTGGATGGGGGTGTCCTGAACTGGGGCTGGAGGCGGGTAGAAGGCTTGGAGAAGGATGAAAAGAAAGCCGGGGGGGACGAAACTGAGAAGGGGGGGAGAGGAGAAAGTGGGGCTTCTGGGGGGTATACATGCCGTAGGGGTTTTTTGGGAGGGGCGGGACTCCTTGTACCCCATCACTGGGGGGAGGGCAAGGGAGGCTCTTCTCACCTCGGGGGGCGGCGGGGAAGAGCAGGAGTCCGAATCCATGGCTGGCAGGCTGGGTGGGATCAGAGGACCGAGCGAGGAGGTGGAGGAGGAGGCGGCAGCAAGCCAACAGCGGCGGCGGCGCCTCCCGGGACCGGCAACGGGGGAGTGAGCCGAAGCCCCGCCCCGCCCGCCCGCGTGGGGAGGAGCCTTCTGGTCTGGCGGCAGCACTGCGCCTGCGCCGCTCGCATGGCAAGCCGGGAATCGTAGTCCTTGAGCTCCACCGAGAGATCACCCAGTGGAGAGGAAGGAGGCGGAGAAGAAGGGAGAGAACGGGCACACGTGCGTCAGTCTCTTGGCTCGCTTCTGCCTTGTGACACTCACCCGGAAGCTTGGCACCTTTTTAGGGATCCCGATGGGCAATTTCCCGTCCGGGGTTTGGGAGGCACTGGAAGTTCACAGGAAATCTTGCAAGGTTTTTGTTATTTACAATTGAGGTCGCAATTCATTAAGCTTCAGGACACTCCGCAATAACGCGAAACCCTTTCAGAGGTCCCTGTAATTCTTGTGTGCGTGTGTGTGTGTGCGCGCGCGTGTGTCTATAAACTTTTAAAAACAAGATTTGCAAATGTAGCAAACAAAACAAACTAAATAATAAAAACAGTCATAAAAACAAAAGGGGTAAAAATGCAAGGTAAAATTTAAAAAACGTTTTACAAAGATCAAATAGCATAAAATATGTTCCATGGCAGGTTGCACGGTTCATGCAGTATTTATACCAAAATATATCAGCTGTTCATAGACGTTGCCAGATAAAATCATATTTAGTATTAATGTGCCAACCATGAGATTGTTTGGTCATAAAAAAAAATCGCAGAACAGTTCCCAGACTGATGCAAAGTCCGAGGGGGTTGCATAGCCTCTGGTGGCACACAAGGCGGTTCACTTTTTCAGAAGTAGCAATAAACATGCCTTTTAAAAGCATGAATCCAAAGAATAACAATATGGGCCCTTCCATCCTTGAGAGATCAGTAGAGGAGACCAGCAGATATAGAGTTAATTGAACCTTATGCTTTTATGGGTTTTTGATGGTGTCAATGCAAGTCCTACCTGCCAACAGACTCCTGATTGTTATTTACAGTAATGGGACCCAGCAGCAGTGCTAGGGATTGCCTTAAAGGCCCTGGCAGTGTGGCCAAGCACCTTCCCTTTGTTAGGGAGATTCCTCTCAATCCCTGGACCACTGGATTTAATTCCCCCCTCCCCTCTCCCAGTGGGAGACTACAGATCCAGAGTCTGCTATGTAAATGCCAGCCATTGGGGAATCTGTAAATAAATGCAGATATTGCAAAAAAGCAGCCTCTGCCTATCCATGGGTCTCCTCTGAGTGTGAGTGACATTGGATACTGCCCAATTAAAAAATAAAACAAATATTTTAGAATAAGTTAATTTAGAATATGCTGGAAATAATAAAAATAAATAAAATAAAAATAAATTTAAGGAACCGCAGAAAGAAGAGGAAGTCGAGGTTTGAAATGTTACAACTATTGAAATGTATATAAATGAAAACTATAAATAAAATTATTAAAAAACCAAATATTTCTTTTGGTGGGGGGGGCAGGGAGGGAAATACTGGTAGTACTAACAGCACAGCAAATGGAAACTGCCCAGCTGAGGAAAGCAAACGTCTCTGCTGCAAAGTTTTTCTGGGATGTTTACAGCCACGGGATCTGGCCTGGTGTGCTTTATATAAGCAGCTGACACGATTATGTGCTGATCAGCAGTTGCAGATCCGAGAGAAGCAGTGTCCTTGCAACAGAGGAGGCCTTTGTGAGAGAAAACACTTAAGCTACGACTTCAGCCCCAACTCGAACCAGGCATCTTCGGAAGCTCCATGGCAAAGGCGTGCCCTGCTTAGGACCAAGAGGTCACCAAGTTTGTGTAACTGAAATAAGTCATGTTTTGCCATTTATCCCATTGCAATCTCTTTATACTTGCTGGAGTGAATTTTAGATTGTAACCCCATATTTGGTGCTGGGAAAAAAAAGGTACCTATCTTAATAAAGCAGTGTTGTTGCAGTGGGTGGGGGTATTGGGAAAACCCATTAATAATTTGTATTTGTTTTTAGTTCTGAGGAGAGGGGTTTCACAGCTTCTGTAAGTATGCGAGTGTCCTAGTCCGTCAAATAATAATGGATGCATGCATGTGAACAGGAGTTGTTTAACCCCCTTTCTTTTGGCACTATAAAGAAGTACTTGACTGCTTAAGTTGTTGCTTTTTGGAGAGGGCCCGCCTGAGTGCACCTAGAATGAGATGCACTTGAGTTATTGCACCACCAGACTATGGAGCTGTGAAGTCCTAAGCTTAGGAGCCAGATCCACTAATTTCCCATGACGGGGGATATCCAGCTAAGTCACTCTCTAGGTATGACTTACTTGGCGTCACCCACTATATTTAGAACAGGGGTGTTAGTGACTACTTCTTTATTGCATCACAATCTGCATGCATCAGAATGTGAAACTGCGGTGAAACGGGCCCTTTCCTAGGAAAGTCCCCGAAGCCTTGCCTCACATTTATTTGGGAGTCGGCCTCACTGAGTTCAAAGGGAGTTACTCCCAAAACAAGACTGGCCCAACCCCTGCTCACTCAGTGGCTTGTTTGTTTAGAACGTTTATAAGCAACTTTGTACTCAAAAAAATCTCAAAGGAGCATACAAAAACTAAATTTATTAAAAATCTACAATATATAAAATAAAATACAGTAAAATAAATTCAACAGAATTAAATGCCACGCGGGAATTGTAGCTGTTACCACGGAGCCTGACCTTATGCACGTTCACTAGGGAGTGAGTTGTGCAGACTGTGAACATAATATTAAAGAAGCCAGCTGGATGAGGCCAGTGGCCCATCTAGTCCAGGATTCTGTTCTGGCAGGGGCCACCAAGATGCCACCTTCTTGGAAACCCCAGCACAAAGTCACTCTCTCCTCCTGCAGTTTCCAGCAAGCAGCATTCAGAGACATTACAGCCTTAGAGTATTAGAGCCATCGTGACTAGTAGCCACGCAGCGGGTAGCTATGATCATGTCCCAAGAAGTGCTGTCGCCAGGCGCATCCCGGTAGCCTTTCCCCTGGGCCTTCTTCCTGCTGCGCACCCACGAGCCTTTCAGAGTTTGTTGGCAAAGAGTTAGTGAAGGTTCAGAAGGAGGCTGAAAGGCCCCGCCACTGTCATGGGAAGGCTCCAAGCAATTTGCCTTTTACATCCAGCCGAGCGTCTGTGGCCTTTCGCTTGGTGTTAGCGGACGCTTCCTCTCCAGTGCCCAGGCTTGCCCTTTTCCCGATGCTGAAGCGAGAGCCGCCGCCGTCCCCCCCCCGGCCCCCCTTGGAGGCAGGAGGGCGGCAGCGAGGAGCCTGGTGTTCTCTGAAGCTGCTTGGCGACTGAAAGCGGCGCCCCTGCAGCCAGCCAGCCAGGCGCGCCGTCGTCGCCCTTCGGAGGAGGCGGAGCGCGCGCGGGACCGGCGCCAGCCCAGGCGAGGGAGGAGCCGGCCGAGGGGTGCGCGGAGGCGTCGGGCAGCAGTCAGACTCAGCGGCGGGCGAGAATGGAGCCGACGACGGGCGAAGAGGCGACGGCGGAGGAGGCGGCGCACGCGTCGGCGCTGCTCCGGGGCCTGTGCGCGCTACGGGCGGAGCGGGCGCTGCTGGACGTGACGCTGCTGGCGGGCGGCGGGGAGTTCGGGGCGCACCGGGCGGTGCTGGCGGCGGCCTCGGGCTACTTCCGCGCCATGTTCGCCGGCGGGCTGCGGGAGGCGCGCGCGGCGCGGGTGCGGCTGCACGGCGTGGAGCCAGAGTGCCTGGCCCTGCTGCTCGACTTCGCCTACACGGGCCGGGTGGCGTCTCCCGGCGGGCCGGAGCTGGCCGAGCGCCTGCTGCGCGCCGCCGACCTGCTCCAGTTCCCGGCCGTCAAGGCGGCGTGCGGGGCCTGGCTGGCGGCGCGCCTGGAGCCGGCCGCCGCCCTGGAGATGCAGGAGTTCGGCGAGGCCTTCGCGTGCGCCCCGCTGGCCGCTGCTGCCCGCCGCTGCGTCCTGCGCCACGCCGCCGAGAGCGAGGGCGAGCTGGCCGCGCAGCTGGAGCGCCTCCCGCTGCCGCGGCTGCTCTCATACCTGCGCGACGACGCGCTCCGCGTGCCCAAGGAGGAGGCGGCCTTCGCGCTGGCGCTGCGCTGGGTGCGCGCCGAGCCGGCAGTCCGCGCTCCGCTCCTGCCCCAGCTCCTGGCGCACGTCCGGCTGCCCTTCGTGCGCCGCTTCGCCCTCCTGGCCCACGTCGAGGGCGAGCCGTTGGTGGCGCGCTCCGATGCCTGCCTGCGCCTGGTGGCCGAGGCGCGCCTCTTCCAGGCCGGCCGCCTGGACCGCCACGACCGCGCGCCCTGCGCCCGCCTCCGCCCGCGCCCTTCCACCGGCCTGGCCGAGATCCTCGTCCTCCTCGGCGGCTGCGACCGCGACTGCGACGAGCTCGTCACCGTCGACTGCTTCAACCCCCGCACGGGACACTGGCGCTACCTGGCCGAGTTTCCCGAGCACCTCGGAGGAGGCTACAGCGCCGCCGCCCTCGGAAACGACATCTATGTCACCGGTGAGCCGGGACGGGAGGGCTGCCAGTTGCTGGAGGGCCCCTAGCCCTGCTTGAAGGGTTTTGCCACAGGGGTGCCCTCTAAAAGGCGCGCGAACAGCACCTAAACCACGGGACTCCCGCAGGAGGCGGTGATGGCCACCAACTTGAACTGCTTTAAAAAGAGAGTTGGACTGGTTCATGGGGAAACAAGGGTATCCATGGCTACTAGCAACCCTGGCTAGGCTCTGCCTTCAGGGATGGAGGCAGCAATTCTTCTGAATTCCAGTCGCTGGCCAATAACAAGTTGGGAGAGTGGCAGTTTTCGCTTGGGTCCTGCTTGTGGGTTCCCCTTGGGGCATCTGGTCGGCCTCTGTGAAAACAGGAAGTGCAACTAGATAGGCCATTGATCAGATACAGCTGTATTGTTCAGTTCTTTTTATCTTAAGGGGACCCATGCATGTCAGCACCTGCCAATTTGTGGCATGGGTTTGTGCCCTAAAGACCTAGCTACCTTCCTGCCCAAACCCTACAGGCAGCTCTTCTCCAGGGTAAGAGGCCCCATCCACTCTCTCCTTTCCCTCTTGTCAATAATGCCCAACGGCTGAATGTGTTGTACTGTGTTAGGCTGCAGACATATCACTCTTGGGAAGCTTGCGGCTTCCTATAAGCATCTGGCTGGTCACTGTGCTGGGCTCAGTGGGCCTGATCCAGCTGCAGGGCTCTTCTTTAGCTCCAGCGTGTGTGGCTGATGCTCAGAGATGATGATATGTGTCACCAGCAGCATCTGCCTTTGAGCTTGTGGGGAGCTTCCAGTTTGTTTTGACCTTCCTCCTGGGAAGCCAGAGAGAGGAGGCTGAACAAGGGGCTCTGTGTGAGTCTCCACGCCCCCTTCCTGTTCATTGCTTTGCAAGTTATTTATAGAGCGGGTGCTAGGAGGCAGCGAGGGAGACACCTGAGCTGAGATGCCTCTGTGCTCTGCCCCAGCACCAGCCGCCCTCCTGGGAATCTTCCCTGTGGGAGTTCTCCATACAGCTGTCAAAAGACATTAGGAGGATTTTCTCTCATTCCCACCCAGTGGCTGCCGTTGGGACAGACGTTTTCTCCCTTGGCAAAGCCTCACCATCACAACCCTGCAAACACACATGTGCAGGGCCAAGAAAGGAGCTTTTCTAAGGGTAGCTGACGGCCCCAGTCCCATGCCCACAGCTAATCACTGTGATGTGCAGAGGAGCACATCTTCCTCTTGGTGGGGAGAAGCCATGAAGTCTGCCCCATCAGCCAGGCTGAGGTTCTGCGACCATACCGGTAGTTAAGCCCTGTAGACTTCAGACTAAGGATGCTGCTGAAGTCTGTGTACAGCACAGGTGGGTAGCCTATACTCCCACCCCAGCTATTCCTATCTACCCCAACCAAAACAGCTAAAGGTGAGGGATTGATGGGTGCTCTACAAACACCTGGCCAAACACATCTCCATCATAGAATAGAATTGTAGAGTTGGAAGGGATCATGACGGTCATCTGGTCCAAATCCTGCCCACAGCCATCCCTGGGTGGTCTCGAACCACCAACCTTCTGGTTAACGGCCAGACGCACTGACCCATTGTGCCACAGGAGGGCCATCGGCTTTCCCCAAGCTACAGGTTGGTTCCTGTTAGAGACTGAGAGCATCTTTGCCACAGATGATAGTGGCCGTGTACCCCATTTCCCCTAAGGAAATCAGCGCACCCCTTTTTTGTTTCTGGGTTTGATCTGAGCCTGGTCTTGCTTGAAGGGATGTTGAGGCATCTCAGCGAGGGGCATTTGGGCATGCAAGCAAACATGGGACGCGGGCAGTTCTCACCCAATTAAGAAATGCATTCGTTGGTGTGTAGCAGAGGGCCTTCACGGATCAAAGTCATGTTCTGCATTCTCCAGGGGAAATACTCTGCCCCAAATCTTAGGAAATTTGCTGCTGTTTGTAAGAAGGCACGGTTTAAGGCAGTACGAAGGAGCTCAATTAGATGGAGCTGTTGCCTTATGTAAGTGAACCGTTAGGGTGAACCATGTGTCCTGAGCCACAGTCTTGTGTGTGAGTCCTGCATTCTGGGGGGGGGGGTGTCTATGATTCCGTGCTAATGGGACGCGGTGCTCTGCCCCTAGGAGGTTCCGACGGCTCGAGGCTCTACGACTGCGTCTGGCGCTACAATTCCAGCGTGAACGAGTGGACGGAGGTGTCTCCCATGCTGAAGGCCCGCGAGTACCACAGCTCCGTGGTCCTGGATGGGCTGCTTTACGTGGTAGCCTCCGACAGCACCGAGCGCTACGACCACACGCTGGACTCCTGGGAGCCCCTGCAGCCCATGCTCTACCCCATGGACAATTGCTCCACCACTGCCTGCCGTGGAAAGCTCTACGCCACCGGCTCCTTATCCGGCAAGGAGTCCATGGTCATGCAGTGCTACGACCCCGAGTCAGACCTGTGGTCCCTGGTGAACTGCGGGCAGCTGCCCCCCTGGTCGTTCGCACCCAAGACCGTCACTCTCGGCGGGCTGATGTATTTTGTCAGGTAAGGGCAGCCTTAGCCGCTGCCATCTCCTCAAGATGGGGTAAGGGTGGGAGCATGCAACCTAGAATTGTAAAAAAGCCACTCGTCCCACCCACACAATAGCCCCGCTAGTCCACAAACAGGGGGATGTTTCTGCGTAGGAGTTTTTACAAGCTTCTTTTATGAATGTGTTTGATCTGCCTGGAGTTTTTGAAGGGTTGTGGGATGCTGGTCCAGTTATGCAACATCCCAGACTGGGCAGGGGATGGGAAGGAACTCTTGCCCCCCCCATCCCCCTAGAAGGAGCTTTGCTTCATACCTCCAAAGCTCTTTCTGCAGATTAAGTTGGCAAAGCTTAGGGAAGGGAGCTTCCAAGTGCCTGTTGCTTCCCAAAGGCGGCTCCCTGGTGCCCTTCATCGAGAGGGGCTGTCGTAGGTCAGGTTCCTGAAAGGCACTCGAGCCCTTCAGCCAGTAACGGGCTGAGCTCGTGATCGAGCGAGGTCTGAAAATAGTTCGGATAAGCTTGTTATCTTTCAAGTTGGCCGAGGGAGTGGCGAGGAAGGGGGAGGAAGGAGAAGGGGTCAGCTGCCCCTTTCCTTGTTGGGATTTGGGCACCTGCTCTGTTCCGGTTGCAGCTCACACTCTGTAGACTTCAGAAATGGGTTCCAGAACCAGCTTAAGGCCTGTTCATGGGGTGACTATCTTCGCTGTGCCAGGAATCTCCCATTGGTTGAGGAGCCTCCATGTGACTGTAGCTGCCACAGCCCACTCACAGCCATCAGTCACCCATTCACTTGCCCAGGCAGGGCCAGGGACTGCTGCAACTGTGGCCCCTACAGTCACCAAGAGGCTTCCTCTGGTGTGGAGGCTCATTCATTTCCTTTTGTGTGAACAGGGGCTGTGGGGAGCTTCCTTGTGACCTTTAGTCTCATTCTTCATCTAGAAGCCATATAATCTTTTTTTGTGGGGGGGGGGGGGTACAGCATGCTCTTCCCAATGAATGAACTGCTTCATCCTGTTTTAATAAATTGTATGCTTGAAGCATCTGAAAGATAGATTTGCTTGCCGCCCTTTCAGCTGCCCTAAGCCAACATTACTCTCTTTGTATTGCGGTTGGGTCAGGGAGCTGTTGCATGGGGACCCAGTGACTTTATGGCTCTGGGGTCCAAATAGGGACTTTCCTGATTCTCAGCTCAATCAGGGCGTAGTACAAAACCCTCAGGGGGTGCCAGGATGGTGAAACTCGCTCTCGCACCCCTGTTCGGCTTACTATAACCAGTTGGTCCCTGCAGGGCTCTTTTCTCTCCTGCAGTGCTAGCGTCTGCCTAATTTGGGGGCAGGATATGCACCCCGTTTCCCCAGACGTTAAGAAAATCATTTTTTGAAAGCAGAAATTGCCCCCTGATCCTGATGCCTTAAATGAATCTTCGATCTGCTGGTGCAGGCAAGGAACGGGAAGCTTGGAATTCCTGCTGCCAGCTCCACTGAGATTTAACAGTTGCTTGCTGAAGAGCTTGGCTCCTCTGCTCCCCAGCAGCAATTGTGCATTCTGCAACCCTCCAGAGCTTGGCTTGAGAAATAGTTCAGATTCCTGCAGAGGCTCCAGAAACATTTTGCAGCTCCCAAAGCCGACAGGACAGTGACCCCCCCCCTCACACTCACTCTGCACCCACCTTCCCAAACTTTTCTGCTAAGTGCCACATTTCATTGTAAACACAGTTGCCCAACGAAGTTAACGAATGCAATTGGCATTTGGCATTTGCTGGGAAGGGAGGAGGAAGCAGCCCAGGAGGAGGTTCTGAGCCTTTCCCTTTCATTTCGGCTGGGAGTTTTGTGGCAGCCTTGACAGGCTTGCAGCCTGCCATTCTAAGGGTCAGAAAAGCGCATTTCTTTTGCCATCGACACCCCTCACCTGTTGCTGTCAGGCTCCCTGTTTGATGAACAGAGCAAGGAGATGGGCATTACGCAATGGCTGGAGCACAGCTCGGGAAGCTTCTAGGGTTTCTCCTTTTATCTCCTTCTCCTCCTCCAAAAAAAGATGGGTGGAAACTGCAGGCAGCTCCTCCCCTTCCAAAGTCTAGCTCAGTGGTTCAGGCCACCAATGCCTTGGCTCCATAAACTCATCCCCTGTACGCCCCACCCTATAAAAAGCATTATTTATGCTCCACTAAGGAAGGTGATATTGTACAATAGCATTCAAAACAGTAGCCATTAATTCCACATTTATTCATGTTCCTGTTAAAAAATATTGAGCTTCATTAATTCCACATAACTGATCGACTTGATCCAGTGATATCAGCTTTTCAAAGTCTTGATAGTCTAAAACATCTGGAGGTCCACAGGCTGCTTTTAGAGAGTCTATGAAAAGAGCAGATTGCAAATCTCTGGAAGGGAGGGGGCAAGCAGAGAACAGAGAAAGGAACACTTTTTGCAGGTTTGGTGTGTTTGCACAAAGACCTCCTCCTCCTCCTCACCTTCCTTTCCACCAACCCTACTAACCAGAATCTTTATTTTCTAAGCTGCTCACAAAAGGCCCTGGAAATCTTGAGACTTTGCATGTGTGTGCCAGGCGCTATGAGGTCTGAGTGGATTGGGTCCCCATGCCCCGTTAAGGAATAAAGTAGACGCTCGGGGACCGTGCCTTCCCTCCCATCCGAACCACAAGGCTAGGGGGTGTTTGGATCTTCTTCTCGGTCACCTCTACTTGATTTCCTTCTGCAGGGACGACTCTGCTGAAGTCGACGTCTACAACCCAGCAAAGAACGAATGGGACAAAATCCCTCCAATGCTCCAGGTGAGGGTCTCGGATCTTTAAAGAGCAGCAATTGGAATTGAAGGGGGAGGAGATTGAAGAGTCCAGACCAAAGATGGCAGTGGAGAAAAGTTAGCGAGAGAGGGTTGGATTACGGCAATGTGCTTTTTGTGGGGAATCCCTTGCACTTGATCTGGGAGCTGCAGTTAGTGCAGATATGTGCAGCATGGTTGCTGTCAGGAGAGAGACCCTGTCCGCATGTTACGCCTGTGCCCATCTGCTGCCAGCTCAAGGTGTCGCTATTAGAATAGAAAAGCCTTTTTTAAAAGTCCAGCCCACCATTTCAGTTTGAAAGGGCATCCAATTGCATCCGAACACAGACAAAAAACCGGCTCCTTGATCTCGGGAACGATGCTGCACAATTTGGTTTATGATACCTTAAAAGGCTTCTGGGAGCATAGCAAGCAGGCGACCAACCTTCCAAAATGCAGAGTAGATAAGAGATTGCTTGGTTTGTACATTGCTCTTCTTTTCTTAAAGGTGCACGTTGGAGGGAGCTTGGCTGTCCTTGGAGGGAAGCTCTACGTCTCCGGCGGCTACGACAACACCTTTGAACTCTCGGCGATGCTGGAGTCCTACGATCCGGAGGCCCGCAAATGGAGCTTGGCTGGCCAGCTGCCCGAGCCGATTTTCTGGCACAGCAGTGTCAGCATTTTCCGCCAGTTCATGCCCGAGACGCTGGAAGAGAGTGAGGAGCGGCCCTTGGACAACGCCATCAGCCTGAACCGCCAGCGCCAGAACCTCCACAACCTGAACCTGAACGAGTTGCGCTAACAGTCGGACAGCTTGTCTCTGGGGCCTGTAGGAAATCTGTGGTGCCACTTCTTGGGGAGGCAAGCTGGGAGAGGATTTGGAGACGGGTGTCCTCGGCTGCGAGGGCTGTGTGGGTGGCGAGGAGGGCAAGGAGCGGGCTCTTTGAGATCAACAGTGCTGTCCCTGAAAAGGGAGGTGTCCAGTTCTCCTCCTGTTTCTTCCTGGCAGTTCCCAAGGAGTTTGAAAATCGCTGATCAGAAAACTTTCCCTTAGGCTAACATGATCTGGTGCTGTTTTGCTTAAAAATAGCCAAATGAAGGCATGGGCACAATTCACGTAAAGTCATTATGCATGGAGAGGAGAACACAGGTAGTAGAGCAAAGGCTTTCCTTCCCCTCACTCAAGACTAGAATTTGAGGTCTCCCCATGAAATCGAAAGACAGTAGGTTCAGGAGAGACACACCACACTGAATTTATTTATGGTACTCCTTGCCACAAGATGTGACCCACCCCCCCTTGTAGCGTTTTTGCAGGAGACACCCAGCAGCCGTTTTTATTCAGGTTAGCTCAGTGAAACCTCCACATATGGGAGACTAGAGTGCCACTAAATGCTAGTTTGCAAGGGAGCAGCAACTCAAGAGAGCTTTTGTGCTTGCCAGAAGCTTCTGGCTAACCACTGTCGGAAATGGGGGTGTTGGGTTTTAGACGGACCCTTTGCTGCATCCAGCAAGGTTTTTCCTGTGTGCCGAAGAACAAGCCGGACATCTTTGCTGTCACTAGCTGGTGCATTGGGTCTTCCACCAAGTCCTACTAGGGAAAAAGTCCTATTTGGCTGGCAAAACCAGAGCTTGGGCATGGGGCTGCTCTTCCTCCCCCCCTTCCTCCCGCAACCTGAATGATGCCCATTTCTTCAGTTGCATGTCGCTGCTGGAATATCATCCATTGGTTCCTGTTGCAGGAGGTCCCTCCAGAATCATTGTTTCTATCAGCACAGAGTTCTTCAACCTTGGTTCCCCGGATGTAGGTGAACAGCAACACCCATCATCCTTGACCCCTGGACTAAGCTAGCTGTGGATGATGGGAGTTGTAGTCCTTCCAAATCTGGGGGACCCAAGACAGAAGAGCTCTTTTCTACTCAATCTTAGTATCCTTAGTCTGAGTGGCCAGCTTTGGGCAGGGGAGCATCACCAGTTTAGTGACCATGGGGGGGCTGCTCTCCAGTAGGACCTGCTCTTCACGGTCGGTGCCTTATCACAGTGCAATTTGGAAGGAGACTCTGTTGCTGTCAAGGCACAGCACTAGCAAAGATGGAAACAAGAGGTTTTCTTAGAGGGCTTTGCCCACAGTGGCTGCCTCTGCTGCTGTATGGTTGCCCTATGCATGGCAAAGCATGGCTGTTTCTGGATTGTGCAGGTAGAATGGCTGCTAATTTATAGGATTCGGTTGGTACCCCACCCCTGGGGGGGGGAATCTGCCGCAGGAACGGCGGGTGAGGTCCTCCATCAGAGCTGCCTGGGGGAAGTGGGGGCATCATTGCTTGTGGGGTGTGTGTGTGTGTGTGTGTGTGTGTGTGTGTGTGTGTGTGTGTGTGTCATGTTCCAGATTCTGTGATGCTGTTTCAGTTTCTCATTTCTTAACCTTTCCCTCCCCTTTTCCAACTAAGGTCAGCTGTTGTTTTCTCTTCCTTCAGACTTGGTCAGGGGTTCTTTTGCAACACCCTGCTTTCCACAAATAAACACTGAAATCCCCCCCCCAAATATACACCCTCCTTCCTCTAAGCCGGAAAAAGACACACTTGCAAAAGAGGCTCCTTTTCAAGTCTGCCAGCTGTTTACAGACCTGCTGCTGCTGCTGCTGCTTCCGCTTACGACATCTTGTTTTGGTCTCACTTGATGAGTAAGGTTTAAGTATTTTGTGCCGGGCTGTTTTAAACTCTATTAATAGATTTCATGATACCTTGCCATACTCACAGCCAAGATCTCTGTGCCATCTCTAGAACCAGATGAATTTGCCTTCATCCTATTTATTTTTAACTTTATTGTAGATACTTGTGTTTAACCTTGAGTACTGTATGATAATGCTCTCGGAAGCAAAGATATTTCTTATATTTTTTATTGTTTTCTTTTAAACTTGAAAGCTGAATGTTAAGTAAAGGTGTGTGTTAAGGAGACTTGTTCATATAGGGTGCTGTTTTGCTGGATTACACACTTCTTAGCCATAAAATTGGAAATAATACCAGTTCAGGCTTCCTCAAACTCGGCCCTCCATATGTTTTTGGCCTACAACTCCCATGATCCCTAGCTAGCAGGACCAGTGGTCAGGGATGATGGGAATTGTAGTCTCAAAACATCTGGAGGGCCGAAGGTTGGGGATGCCTGAGTTATAGAATTACAGAGCTGGAAGGTGCCACAAAGTGTCATCTAGTTAAACTCCCTGCAATGCAGGAATCATTTGCCCAGCATGGGGCTCGAACCCGCGGCCTTGAGATTAAGAGCCTCATGCTCTTGCTGGCTGAGCTATCCCAGCCAGGTGCCTCCAGCTGTTTAGATTACCACTCCCATCAACCCCAGGCAGCATTGCTGTTCCAGTGATTTTTTTCATAGTAGCAGTGGCCTGAGCAACAACCTGAAATCGACGTTGAAGGAAAAGGCAGCCTGACTCTGAACCACTACAGACAAACAGTTCCTGCGTCACATTGGTCAAAATAAGCATGAGCTGGATATTCACCTCTACACTTCACATGCCATTGCAGGAGTTTTGGCAGTCGCAATTGCTTTTTCGCCTCTTGTGATCCTACATCTGCAGCTGAAGTTAGGATATGCACGGGAGGTTAATGCATGGTACCCAACTGAGTAGGTCTGCTGAAATGAGTTGTGTCCATTTACTTTTTGAGTAGGATTAGCATTTAATACAAGCCAAATTGACCATGGGGCATAACTGGCCAGCCCAATAAAATAGTGTGGCTCTTGCTAAGGTAGGGGTGAAGAGACATTTTCAGACCTAGGGATGAATTCTGGCTCGTGGGCAACCTTCCAAGGTCCGCAAGCTGCAGGTGCACTTCTTAACCTTAGTACAACAGTGGGGGACAGGCTGCCCAGCGCCCCCTGCATTCTGGCGCCCTAGGCAGCTGCCTAGTCCGCCTATATGGACACGCCGGCCCCGAGTACAAGGAGGCTATATTCCAGCTATGGGAAAGACAAATGTTTTCATACTCACTTCTGCATCCATCCAAGCAAGTATGGGTGATGCAACATCAGTTCAAGGACATGTTTCAGCCAGGCAGAAGCACTGGCACCAAGGTTCCCTAGCCTGCGATATAGACCATGAGTCTATGCACCATACCAAAGCAAGCAAGAACAGCCCAACTCCTTTGTTCAAAAACAAGGGTGTCCATATTAGCAGCAGCAGCAACTGTGACACTTGGCGGGGTGAGGAGGGGACATAGTGTCTTGCTGGAGCAGCCCATAACAGGCTTTGCAAGTGGACAAGCTCCATAAAAAGTTATTGCTTTTATTGCTCTATCCACAGAGATCAGTGATTCCCAATTCTGGGTCACATCCACTGAAGCACGCAGATGTGTTATTTACATACCAAAAAAGCCATAGCATTAAATCAGGGAGTTCGTCACAGCTTATGAAGGGGGATTGTTTTCCTTATGTGGAAATCGGAAGTGGCTTCCTACTAGACCTTGATCAAAGCAGGAAATCTTTATTGACTAGTTTCAGACATTTTACACCCCACCTTCCGCCAGAGGAAGCTCCAGATGGCCAAGTCTTGAGAGTGTCCGCATGCCACTGCTCAAGAATCTGAGCTGGCCCCCACCCAGCTGACCAGCCGTAAAGGCCAGCTGATTGCCTCTTTCCCAAGAAGAACATAAAAACAGACGGGCAAAAGATGGGCTTGTAATGGAATAGGTTGGTGTTCTTAGGTGTGTTAATCTTAATACAGAACAGGGATCAGACTCTGGTAGAACAAAAAGTTAGTCCTTGGCATCCCACAGTATTGCCTCCACACTGACTGGCAGGGCTTCTGATGGGGGGGGGGTCACATAGGTCTTTCCCAGCCCCACCTGGAAAACTTCCACAGCTGCACTAAAAAGACAAGAGACCATACATATGAACCAATCTGGACCTTGCAATCGTAATCCAAGGCCCTTCTTCATGTGCACAGGAGATCCAGAGAGTGGCAACATGAGAATGGGCCTTTTCAGTGGTGGCTCTATGTTCTTTGAAACAAAGAACAAAAGCATACCTTAACAACAACAACAACAAAAGTATTAAAACATTGCACCCCCTCACAAAGGCCATAGGTAGTAGTTCAAAGCCAAAGGCCTGGTTAAAATTGAATGCTTTTACTTGTACTGTAATGATGACATCAGGTGAGCCTCCCCGGGGAGAGCAAGTTTTCTGAAGGACGATGTGAACCCTGCTGCTTGGATCCAGTTGAGAAGGGTGGTGCAATCAACTCGAGGGAATTGCAATTAAGGTTTTGTTACAGAGGGTGTGACTGTAGCAGTTTGTGGTCCTCTGCACCGGGTATTCAGAGGCATTCCTTACACAAGTAACCTCCATTCCTTCAGGTCCATGCCACCTCCTCATCTGTTGCTTGGGTGGAATTATTATTACAGGATACTGTATATACAGGAAGCAGCCTTCTACCAAGTCAGACCATTGTTCCCATCTAGCTCAGTATTGCCCACACAGACTGGCAGCAGCTGGTTTTCTGATGGGGGAGATTCTCAGCCCCACCCTCAGCATTAAAAGCAGATCTTGTAATACTGTGCTACACACACCACTGAACCCTCAACTTGGGATGTACGAGTTTTCTACAGTACTGTATTTAAAAGGAGGAGGAGATGGTCTCCCTTTGCAAACGGGGCTTTATGGAGAATAACCTGATTCATGAGAGAAACGGAAAGATGAACCTGAAGAGAGAGGTGTGTTTGAGCCAGGCGGCAGAGAGAGCAGCAGGTGCCTCGACATTCTGACGGAACATCAAGAATAAGGAGGAGCAACGCCCAGAGACCAGGTAGGTGGGTTGCCAAGGAAGCAACGCCCCACCCCTCACTTAAATGTCACAAATCAGAGGTATTTTTTAAAAACAGTCAAACGGTATATAATACACTTTGTTAAATGAATAAAATGGGGCTCCCAGGGGAGGACCCCATCCCACCAAGCTTCAGACACAGCCTTATATGGGGGAGGGGGAAGGGGAGTCCCTGCTTCACACATTGCGGGAGGGAATCCCTGGCTCAGCAAGGACCTCCTTGCTCGATAATTTACAGCCTCCACAGTTTGCCATTCTCAAAGCTGCAACGCTTAGCCTCATTTTTAACTTTCGAGCTATTGCTTGTTTTTCTCCTTCACCTCAACTTTGCTTTGTGGGACTTCACCTGCCCTGTTGTTGAAGAGCTATGTGGCACCCGAAAGCTTGCACACTAATAACAACCAAGGCTAACGTGCAATTATTATTCATTAGAAACTGGGGGGCTACCCCTCATTTTTTTTGCAAGGCACAATCTTACAGCAGTAAATTTAAAATTGTAAGGTATTCCTTCTACAATAGACCCAAGATTTTTCTTCACTGAATATGGAAAACAGTGCCATTTGTGGGCTTGGCATAATCTGTTGGTTTGCTCTTGCCCTGGCTGCTTTTTTCTAATACGTTGGAAACTCAGTACCAGCGACTGCGGTCTCTTGATTTGATGGGACGGCTGACAGCAGGAAGGAAGGCATGTGATGGTGCTAGTGGGACTGACAGTTTTGCTGTGGGCTAGGGCAGCTTTGTTAATCCTGCTGCTGCAAGAAACTTCATTGCCAACTGCCTGCTTTGCACCCATTACTGTACAGGACTTTCCTATTGCAAACAAAGGCGCCTACCGTAAGTGGGACCTGAGTGTGGTTTGCTCACCGCTATTGCTGCATTTGCTTTACACGGTATAATTAAATTATGATTATTATTTAAATAGTACTGATCTACAGTAACCAGCTGATAACAGTCTCGATTTCCAAAAGAAAGCAGCCAAGTGTAGCAATAAAACTGTTAGCACGTTTGCTAAACTAAACAGGGTCCGGTATGGTTTCAAGTTGGGTGAGGGACCGCGCCTTGAGATCCCTCCCAGCTCTATAGCTCTGTGATCCGATGAAACCCCCTTAATTCGATTCGGGTCCTGCGCCGGATGAACCGCTTGGGCAGCGTCGCTTTGGAGCTGAACGAGAGGGGCGGGGCGTCACCGGTCGCCCCGCCTTCTTTATCAGCATATCTTCCGCCCGCCCCATCCCGCAGCCGCCGTGCTGACGTCACGACGTCCCTGCTCGGTCCAAGATGGCGGCGCTTTGGCTCCTCTCTTCCCCTCCTGTGCCTGGGCTGGGCGCGCTATAAGAGGGGAGGGAGGAGGGCAGAGCCGAGGTAAGCGGGTGAGGGGCGTTTAAAAGTGCGCGTTGTTGGCGGGGTGGGGGAAAGTAGTGCCCCCCAGCTTGTGGGTTGTTTCCCCAAGTTTCCACTATCCCGTAATAAGAGGGAGACCACCGGCTATTGGGGGTGGGGGGAAGAGACAGTGAAATCCCCCTTCCTTGTTGGTCGCTTGCTTATTAATTAAACTGAACTGGCAGTTCGCCACCTGCAGCCTTCCTTTAACCTGAATGGTAATACCGCGCCCCCCCCCGCCTTCCTTTCATTTCAGTCATTAACCCTCCAAAACAGCTCATTCCTCCCGCCCAACCATGACTTGGGGTGTGTGTGCGCCCTGCAGTTGTTGGACTCCAACTCCCATCAGCACCAGCACAGCCAATGGATAAGGATGATGGGAGCTGTAGTCTGACAGCCCCCCAGCCCACCCCTGCATTAGTTCATCTCCAAGCATTTTTACACAGAAGGGAGTGGGGGGGGGTTACTCCTGCTCAGAGATGTTGCTTTTTTTGTTTTTCTTATGATCAGGCTTGCAGGGACCTTTTCGTTTGGGGAGTGATTTGGCTTTGCAATTTGCATTTTGCTCCCTGGTGTTTCGAGAGAGGGGAGTGTTAATAATTGGTATAATATTAACACTGGTTGGGCTCTGCTCACCAATTATCTTCCCTGGGGGACACTGCACATGAACACTCAGGTTTTGCTGTGGACACATAATTTGCTTTTTCATTTTTAGCTGAAAAGTTATAAGAGGAAAGAAAGACAGTCACAGTCCTGCTCATTCCATCTATTTTTTATGCTGCTGTTGTTTGGGTCTGGGGTATGAAGGAACCAATTTTTTTCAGATGTTAATGCAGTTGACTAAATAATTCAGTTTGTGCCCAGAGCCCATACCCTCTTAATTATTATTTTTATCATTATTATATTTATTTCCCACCCTTTTCCCAGACCAGGACTCGAGGCTTCTTATACAATTAAAGCAACACCCCATAGCATTATTATTTGTTATTTTTTTTTAATAAATAAATATTATTGCTCTTTATTACATTCATATACTGACCCAGCCCTTCATCAGAAGACCACAGGGCTGTTTACAATGTACAACACAAATGTCATAAAGCAGTATCTGTGCAACTTGGAAATAAAAGCAATTATATAAATACAGTTATAATAAGGAATACATAAGAGTTTTGTTCTCCACCCCTGCCTGATTGCCAAGAAGAGGAGCCTATCTCACATTGTACTTAGCTTGAATTTCAATGTTTCCATCCACTTACAATCACAGAATGTTACAATTACCCAAAGGGTTCATCTGGTCCAGTTTCCCAAACTTGCCTCTCCAGCTGTTTTGGACTACAGTTCCCATCACCCCTGACCACTGATCCTACTAGGTAGGGTTGATGTGAGCTACAGTCCAAAAAACAGCTGGAGACCCAAGTTCTGATCGAGTCCAACCCTCTGCAATGTAGGAATCCTAGCTAAAGAATCCCTGACCCTTCTTCTCCTGCACTTTGTTTCTCTCCTGCAGCAGACCATGGAGGGCTCCTTTGTCCAGCACAGTGTGCGTGTCCTGCAGGAACTTAACAAGCAGCGGGAGAGTGGGCAGTACTGCGATGCCACCCTGGCAGTGGGCAGCTTGGTGTTCAAGGCACACTGGAGTGTCTTGGCGTGCTGCAGCTCCTTCTTCCGGAGCATGTACGACGGAGCTTCCAGCAGAATCATCCTGCCAGAGACCTTTGTGGAGATCTTCACGCCCCTCCTCGACTTCTTCTATACAGGCCACCTGGCCATCACCGCGGAAAACTGGGAGAAACTTCTCGAGGCGGCCAAGGAGCTCTGTATCCCAGAGGCAGTCAGGCTTTGCCAGGAGTTCAAGCCTGAGCGCTTGGACGACGGCAACCAGAATGGCCCGTTTTCGCTCGCAAAGGACCTTGGGGATCACTCCGAAGCGCTAGCCGAGATGCAGGGAGAGCCGGCCCTTGGTGGTGCTGTGCCCTCAGGTGACTCTGCCCGAGAAGTCAGCCCGAGCCCCTGCATCCGGGGCAGCAAAGTGGCCCAGGGCCAAAGAGAGAGCCCCTGTCTCCTTCGGGGAAGGCTGAAAAGGTCCCCCAAAACAATAGCGCTAAGCAATGCAGGTGAAGTAAAGAGCACCCCGGAATGTAAGGAGCTCCTAAAAAGGCCACTGAAAAGAGGAGCCGCCGAGGATGCGGGCGCCAATCATGAGGTGGCGTGTGGAGTCATGTGCTAACAGAAAGGGGTTGCCTTTGTCCGCGACAAGCCCCGTCCCTGTTTGAGAATAAAGGCGCCTTAAAGCAGCGAGCATTGTTGGCGGGGACAAAGCAGCAGAACGCCTTTGCTGCTTGTCTTAATGTGGGAGCATGGGTGGGGACCTGCACCAAGGGGCTGGGTGTCTCAGGGATGGGGGTGGGGAATTCAAGATCTCTGGGGTTACTGCATGTTCTGGCATTTAGGGACTCGCAGCTGTGGGGAAGCAACTTGGGGTCTTTGGGGAAGCTTTTTCTGGTGTGCAGAACAACTTTGCAGAGGATGCTGGGATACGCCCTGGCATACATGTTCAGTTTTCAGAGGGCCTTAAGGCAAGAGTATGTTCAGGAAGGTAGTCAAGCCTGTCTTGCACTTGTACATGTTGCAGGAGGATTGGGAAACTGTGTTCCAGTCAGTTTGTTCATCATTGCCAATTTTTAAGGCATGGAACTGCTAATAAGCTTCCATAGATGTTTCCCGTAATTCAAACTGGCAAGCTTCTGCACCTCCAGAAAGCAGATGAGGAATCTGGTTTATGCTGCAGTGAACCCAAATGTACGTATGTGGTTACTCAGATCAGAAATGCCTATGGTGGTAGGGCTTGTCAGTTTAGGGAGTGTTTCTTCAATTATTGCAAATTTCTTCAGTGAGGGGTCTTAAAAATACGTTTTTGGGTGTGAGGAATTCAAATCTGGTGTTTTTGTGATTGGACAACATTTAGCTTGGTAAGTCCATGCCTGATGAAGAAGCACATAAACTGCTTTTTGGAAAACTAAAGAAGTTTAATTCTACCTTCTGAAAATGTCAGGTAATGCTAAATGAAAAAATTAATATATAATGTAACTGCAAGATGCGGGTGGCGCAAGATGCCTACGGCTTGCCGATCAGAAGGTTGGCAGTTTGGATCCCCGTGATGTGGTGAGCTCCTGTTGCTCGGTCCCAGCTCCTGCCCACCTAGCAGTTCGAAAGCATGTCAAAGTGCAAGTAGATAAATAGGTACTGCTCTGGTGGGAAGGCAAACGGCGTTTCCGTGCGCTGCTCTGATTCGCCAGAAGTGGCTTCGTCATGCTGGCCACATGACCCAGAAGTTGTCTGCGGACAAACGCTGGCTCCCTCGGCCTATAGAGCGAAATGAGCGCCGCAATCCCAGAGTCGTTCGCGACTGGACCTAACGGTCAGGGGTACCTTTACCTTTAACTGCAAGTACTTGGCAGTCATTTTTAATGATTTCCTTGCAGTTTTACACACATTTTACTTAACAAGCAAAACTAAATTGTATTTACGGTAACCAAAACATATTGATGTTACAACTTTTTGGCACCCCTCATTTTTGGAATTCGAAAGTTGAAAAATTCAAGTCGCTTTACTATGGTGGACTATCTTCCAACAACCTGGAATGGCTCAAGAAGTTTGTAGTTAGTAACCACAGGTGTTCAGTTAATCTGGTCCATAGCTGTCAAGTTTTCCCTTTTCTCGCGAGGAAGCCTATTCAGCATAAGGGAATTTCCCCTAAAAAAAAGGGAGAACTTGAGAACTATGGTCTGGTCTTTGTGCAGCTCTCCAGCTTATCTGAGAAATTACGAGGACTAGAGACTTAACTATTCGAAAATGCAAGTTTTTGAGATTTACAAGAGTCTGAAAGTTGTGTACATTAAACAGCCTTGACCTGATTTGTGGGGATTTTGAATAGGGCTATACACAGTGTTTCTGGGTAGGTGGGATCTTTCATAGTATTTTTTTCTGCACAGTTGTACCTCTGGATACGAACGGGATCCGTTCTGGAGCCCCGTATGCATCCAGAGCAGTACTTACCCTGAAGCGCCAAATCTGCGCATGCTCCCCACGCAATTCGGCGCACCTGCGCAACCCGTTCTGTTACTTCTGGGTTCGGCACGTACGTATCCTGTGTCGTATGCCACCTGAAGCACACGTAACTAGAGGTACGACTGTATGTGTAAATAGGTATAGTGGCTGTAGGAAAACTATTATTTCATTGTTTCCCAGCTGCCTAATTTTAATAATACTGAACAATGACAAAAACACGCTAGATGGATGAGTCACAAATTCATCCCAGCTTGTACTTAGAGCTTTGTTAGAATCAGCAATTCGTGCATGTTGCAGTTTTTGTGATGCAGAATTTAAAGTGCAGAATCCTCATTTCATTTACCTTTCTTTTTGTTAAAGCACCAAATAAATACAATGAGGCATGGTGCAGACTCACATGTTTTAACAGCAGGTCTACGCAGGCCTGTTGTTTCCAAAGCAGCACACATCCATGTACTGTACAGCAAATCCAGGCGATGCAGAAATATCACACATGTCAACAGGCATCAACAAAACTGTGCACTTTGTCCCAGTACAGCACGGACTAATAAAAGCAACTCAGAAATAACTAACAGCTCTGATTTCAAGGCCTGGCTGCTGTTAGTGCTCCAAAACCTGCAGATGGGGGTCATACTGCAGTAGCAAGCTCCCTCTCTCTCACATACACACAGTGCAGGTTTGAGCTGTGAGTCTATGTAAACAAGGAGATTCTGAATCTTCTAAGTCCAATTTGCTTTCTTGTTTGTCCCAAAGGCCAGGTCTCTCTAACAAAATGCTAAAAATGTTTTACTGCAGCTGAAAGTCACAATGGGTTGTGAGATATCAGAGAAGAAACCTAACTGTAGTTCCATGTAGAATTGTGGAGGGATTGGTTTGGCCTACTCAATCAAGCTGCCTCTGCAAGATTGAGAGCTGCCTGTTGGGGTTCTAGGTTCAGGCAGCTGCTGTTCTGAGAAACTGAACAGAATAAGCATCTCAGGAAATGGGGAGGGACTGCCTTGGATTTTGGGGGAGGCCAGGGGAGACAAAGGCCAGTTCATCCATCCCATAATAGTTTGGTTGTGTGTTGTGTTCTTGAAAAAGGTGGCGCTTAGTCTAAATATTAGGAAACTCAGAGGTCACTCCTCAAATACTGTCAGTTAACAGTCCACAGCCTAATAGTAACACAGTCCAGATAATTCCAGGGATGGTGAAAATGTATTTGTGTGGGTGGCAGCCAGTCTATTTAATGGAACCGATAGAGCTGGTGATATGAGGACTGTGTGCTCACAGGGGTCTTGGGGACCCCTCTGCATATTTTATCTTTAGTTGAATACCAAAGGTTTTAAGTGCACACCTGAAAATGTGTAAGGGGCCACGATCAACTTCAGCAGCTCCTTCTCAAGTTTACACTCCATTGTTAAACCAGGTTTGACCTGTTTAAAGGGTAAAATAGTCTAGCTATGTATGTATAGAAGCTTCCTCCAGCCTCATGCCCTCCAGAATATTTGGGCTACAGCTCCCATCCGTCCCAGTGTTGTGGTCCAAAACACCCATAGAGCATCAAAGTACCTTTGTCTTAGAGCTGCTGTGTGAGTTTAAAATTTCATTTTAAACAACATTTACAATGGTTTGGGCCATTCCTCAGGTACTGGGATAAAGTAAAGGAGAATGGTTGAATCTCCTGAACTTGTTTCACCCACATCTCTTATTTGCACTATGTGATTAGGCTACAAATAACACTTGATGACAACAGAACTTTTAATTGGAACGCTTAACTAATTGGCAGGATTGAAATTAGCATATAGTTAGTTCCTTTCTTGCAGTTGTACTAAATGAATGTTTTAAATACTTGACCATCATATATGGCCAAGTATTATTATTTTTTAACTGGTCAAGTGGCTAGCCTTTGTGGAGGATTCTGTTTATCATAGTACACGAAGTTGTGTTTGGGTGGATGTGTAGAAGTTACTGTCCTGTTTTCTCACAGCAGGAAATGCAAGAGGCTCCAGGCTCGAATGACCTGACCGCTGAAGAAGATGTAGGAGGGAGCAAGGAAAGGGATGAGGATTACATTCCCGGGAAGAAGAGCGTGAGGACCAAAAGGAGAACTCACCTGTCCAGGAAGCCCAGCAGCTCCAAGACTGCTGGGAACAGCGGCCTGCTGGAAGCCGGGGTGCTGGGAAGCCGCAGGGGTGCGACGGGACCAGTTGAATGCCCCACTTGCCACAAGTCCTTTCTCAGCAAGTACTATCTCAAGGTGCACAACAGGCAAGTTCGCATGCCTTGCGCTGGGGAGGGTGTCACGCTCACAAAGATACGGGCTGCCTCATTTGCCCCAAGAACCAGCTTGTGAATTGAGGCATGGTTGGCTCCTTGCCCAGCATTTGGAGCAGGGATGGGCAGACTCCAAACTTGGCTTCTTATTAGAAGCCAGAGAGCCCAGGTGCAAAACTTAGGAGTCCAGGACAGGTGCCTTTGAGCACATTCTGCGTGGAGGGATTTGTTTTCAGGACCAGAACTGGACTGATCTCATTCTTCTCAGACAGTTGTCTACTTCTGGTTACTCCAGACTTCCTTTGTTTCAGCAGCCAGATTTAGCTCTGGAGTGGGGAAGGAAGGTGTCGGTTGGTATTGTTAAACAATAGGGAGTCACAAACTCCTGACAGTCAACTGCTGTGGTTGTTCTTGCTGTTGCTGATGTTTTATGTTATTTTATTTTAATGTATTTATATCCTGCCATTCTGAAGGCAGCTTCTACCATTCAAAAGCATCGTTGTAAAATACAAAGTAATAAAAACTAACTAGTTAAAAGCGGTAGCTAAAATACATCAAAACACATTTAGAACCAGCAATTGAAAATGCAGTTTGCCTGATAGCAGGCCAAATCACCCAGATCGGAGGACCCTGATCTACCTTCTACTGGTCCCTGGTTTTTTTATAATAATTTTTATTCAATTTTTCCAAATTAACAAACAAAACAACATTTTTAACACAATTCTTCTTAAATTCACCCATCTCAGTTTGCTCTGCCGAGCTTTGACTTCCCTCCCTCCCTTCCCATGGTTTTCTTGTTCACTCCTGTCTCGCAGTTTACCGTTGTCCTTACTTTCTCCATATAATCCACAAATTTACTCCAGTCTTTTCGGAACTTTGTCTCTCCCTGGTTTCGGATCCTGCATGTCAGTTTTGCTGATTCAGCATAGTCTATCAGTTTCATCTGCCACTCATCAATCGTTGGTATTTCCTGATTTTTCCATTTCTACTGGTCCCTGGTTTAAGGTGAGTCCCCTTGAGTGACCAGAGCACAACAATGCCCCCCATCTGCCTTGCTTGCAGTGCGTCACTTTGTTCTTTTTTATTAAAAAAATCCTTGTAACCTGCAGGAAGCACACTGGTGAGAAGCCCTTTGAATGTTCCAAGTGCGGGAAATGCTACTTCCGGAAGGAGAACCTGCTGGAGCACGAAGCCAGGAACTGCATGAACCGTTCAGAGCAGGTATGTGAAGGAGGGGGTTACAGCTGGAAAGCACACACAGACACTCTTGCAGTGCTGTTGAAGGAACAGCCCTGATGTACTGGGTGGGTGGAGGCTGTTGTGGTGTCCAAGAGGGCTGACTTGAGTTGAGATGTGGAAGACCCGGGTTCAAATCCTGTCTCACCCACCAGGGAGCTGACACTGACACAGCCTGTCAGCATAATCATCATCATTTATTATTTCTACCCCATCCATCTGGCTGGGTTTCCCTAGCCACTCTGGGCAGCTTCCAACAGAAAAATAAAACACAGTAATCTATTAAACATTAAAAGGCTCCCTAAACAGGGCTGCCTTCAGATGTCTTCAGGGCTGCCTTCAGAAGCATTGAGCTGCAAACACACCAGCCGCAGAGATGGCAGCACTAGGCCCCGTCCGGAGAGGGGTGACTTAAGGATTTGTGCCTGCATGGAGTCAGGACAAAAAGGGGCTGTTTGGGGTTGGGTGATGTCTAGAAGAGGAGCAATGCGACCTTCTCCTTCTACCGTGCGGCCTCATGTGGCTTTTCGCCAGTCAAAACACATAGAGGCTGGAAGCCACAGGAGGGGAGAGTGCTGCCCTTGGGCTTGAATCCTGCTTGCGGGTTTCCCTCTGGGATATCTGGTTGTTCCCTGTGAAAACAGGATGCTGGACTAGATGGGTGAGTGGCCTGATCCAGTAGGGCTGTTCTTAAATTTCTCTGCCTGCTTCCTGAAGCAGCAGAGTCTCTGGGTGCGTTTCTTGAAAATGTAGGTTTGCTCGCTCTCCTTGGAAGTGGCAGTTCTGTGCAGGGCTTCCCCACCCCCCACCCCAGCTCCCTGAATGTCACTTTCCCTTTTCTGTCCAGGTTTACACCTGCTCTGTCTGTCAAGAGATGTTCAAGAGGCGGATGGAGCTCCGTGTGCACATGGTGTCCCATACGGGAGAGATGCCCTATAAGGTCAGCCTGCCTTGCCCCCGAGTCTTTCTGGCTGCCTTGTGACAGGCCACTTTACTTCAGGGAAGAGGAGCGATTCACATATCTCCAACCTTCCCTTTGAAGCTACAAAGCAGCCCTGCCAGTTGGGGCTGATGGGAGTTGTGGTCCAAAACTTTGGGAGGGCCCCATGTTTTGGTGGGAGGGGAAGGCTAGCATCAGGAACAGAAGCTGTACCTGAGCTCCCTGGCCAGGTGCACAGCTAAGCACAGATGCTTGGAGCTGAGGTTCCTCTCGCCCTTCTAGGCTCAGGTCTGCTCTATGGATGGTGCTGTATCCTTTGTTACCAATGGCTACTGTAGGACTTCCAGGAACAGCCCTAATGAAGGAGTAGCCCATAAAAGGGTTAACAGAATACTTGAAGGTTACAGGGGTGATTATTAGAAAGATTTGGAAGCATTTTGAGGGGGTTCCTAAAGAAGAATGGTCTAACCAAGTAACGGAAAAGTTGGTTTAAGTAGAGGCCAAATGAAAAAAAGTCTTTATTGAGCGCACAGCAAGACTTTGTTTTATACATTAAAATTGACAGACAGGTGCTTGCAGTACAATGTGTAACTATGCAGAATTGTAGAGTTGGAAGGGACCCTGCGGGCCATTGTGTTCCTGCAATGCCTCTTGATCAGATTCCCACCAAACCTTAAGGATCCTACAGTAATGAATTTGGGAAGCCTCCCACTTTGATGAAAGGGGAAAAGAGAAGAAAGTAGACCTTCAAAATTATTCTAGCTCAGCTCTACGCCTCACCCTATAAATATGAGGGATTATCCTTTGCTTTCAGAATCTCCATTTTTGTTTTTAACATCCTTTGTAATATGTGGGACGTTATTCAGATAACTGTATGGAGGGAAGGTTAGTTTTGTAAGGTGTGGTTCAGTGTGAGAAATGGCTTTTCTTTTCAAATGAAAACAAAAAAAAAATTATAGCAACCCTCATCCGCCAATGACCTGCAGCTCTTGTGTCCCTTTGTGTTCCAGTGCTCTTCCTGCATCCAGCAGTTCATGCAGAAGAAGGACCTGCAGAGCCACCTCATCAAGCTACACGGGGCCCCCAAGCCACACGCGGTGAGTATCGGTGTTTGCCGAGACTTGGCAAATCGCCTTTCTTGGGAAAATCTCACCTAAGCTGAAAATGTCCAGGGGACAAAGTGCTTGAGATGGCTTCTTCGCCATTGAGTTTAATTTTTATTTTATATGGAAACACAGCAGCTCAGGAGAATCAGGCCTCACAGGGAGTATGTAAGTGTCTGGGTTTAGTACACTCCAAGGTTACTTTTTAATCTTCTTTGTTAAAACAAAAACTTGCAATTGCTTTGATTCTGTCATCACAACCCACACTTCCTTTCCCTTTTGCTACGCTTGTATTACTGACCCAGTTAATCGCACAGCTTCATACAATACTTCGTTACTGGCGATTATGACAACTTTTCATCTTTTTTTCTTTTTAAGAACACCTTATTTTTTTTTTCTGAAACCTGTTTGTTACGGTAAGCCCAGTGGAGACAGGGAATATGGTTTGTTTGGGAGATGGCACCTTTCCTAACATGCGAGAATGAAGGGAAGTCCGAGCTCCAGGGATGTTAATGGGGGGAAAGGGGCAGTCTGCGAGGAAGTTGGTTGAGCCTGAGGCCTCCTCCGCAAGGCCGCTTGGTCCGCAAGAGGCACGTCCCTGACCCCAGTCCATCCTTCCTCCTCTTCCTTCTTCAGTGCTCTGCCTGCTCCAAGTGCTTCCTGTCACGGACGGAGCTACACCTCCACGAGGCCTTCAAGCACCGCGGGGAGAAGCTGTTTGTCTGCGAGGAGTGTGGCCACAGGGCTTCGAGTCGCAACGGGTTGCAGATGCACATCAAAGCTAAGCATAGGTGTGCAGAAGTGGCCTGCTTTGTCCCTTTCCACGGGGAGCTTCCATGCCCCAGTATGCTCAAGCATTGCCCTTCCTCCTCCTGTCTCTGCAGGAACGAGCGCCCCTATGTCTGCGAGTTCTGCCAGCACGCCTTCACCCAGAAGGCCAACCTCAACATGCACCTGCGCACCCACACCGGGGAGAAGCCCTTCCAGTGCCACCTCTGTGGCAAAACCTTCCGCACACAAGGTATGGGTACAGCCTGGCCCTTGGGGTCATTCCCACTGAAGGGCAGTGTTGCCATAGAGCATCTGTTCAGGACTTGCAGGCCTGTCCCACCCGGGCTCTCTGGGAACCCAGAGAACCTCCAGTCAACAGGAGGCCTGGGCAATATCAGGTTTTCAGCACTGTGATGTATCACCAGCCAAACAACGCGATCTGGCGATGCACCACGATGTTGAAACGGGGAGGAACAAGCTGCAGGCAGACTGCAGTGAGGTGCGCTGTGTTGGCTGGAGCCGGGGAGCCGTGATGTATCACCAGCTCAAAAAGTCTGAAACGGGTTGTCAGGGGGCCTTCCTACAGGGAGCCGCCTCCCCTCTTGCTTCGCCCAGTGAGAGCAGCAGCAGTGGGTCAGGTGAGGGGAATCAGGAGGTGTCAGGGCTCAGCGATGTTGGAGAGCCCCTGCGCCGCCAGGACCAAGAGGCGCGCCACCAAACGTAAGGTTGGGAGGAGGCGTTTCGGGGTGCCCAAACTCTTATGCTGGTCCCGTAGCTGGAAACATCCACTCCCGGATTCTGCGATTGACTGAGAGGTTATCTCTGCACTGTAAATACTCTGCACAATAAAACTCTTAAAGAGAGAGTGTACTTGGGCGTCTTTACTCAAGAGTAGCCGCAACAACACCCTTACGGTGTGAACTTCATACCGGTTGCAGACAAATTACCGATACATCTTGCACCTCTAGTCATTAGTCAGGAAGGAATAGTGGGTGCTTTTAAAGCTATGTTTCCATTCCTATCACTTTTGTAATACAGTCTGGTGTGTGTATATAGAAATCTTTATAAGGCCTCTCCTCCTGTTTGACTGGTTTTCTCATCTGTGTGTGCACATCAGCAAGCCTGGACAAGCACAACCGGACCCACACAGGCGAGCGTCCCTTCAGCTGCGAGTTTTGTGACCAAAAGTTCACCGAGAGAGGCCCCCTGCTGAGGCACATTGCCAGCCGGCACCAGGAAGGGAGGCCCCACTTCTGCCAGATCTGTGGGAAGACTTTCAAAGGTAATGACTGGGGAGGGAGGGCCGAAACAACTGAGTGAATGAGTGGAATGCTTGTTATGAGGGGCAAACCCTTACTGTCTAAAAATGCGCAGTGTGAAGGCTTTTGTGTAAGATGGAAGTACATAGTTGAGGAGCACAGATCCTGAAGTTTGGCTTTCGCCAACCTGGTGCCCTCCAGGTGCTGTTGGACTACAACTCCCACCAGCCCCAGGGTCTGGTGGGGTCAGGGTCAGGGATTAGGGTCGGGGCACCAGATTGTCTGCACCTGGCTTAGTGGCAGAGGACTGAGCTTTTGTATTTAGGGAGATGCCAGACTTAAGCCAAGTTAAAAGAGGCTACCTAGAATGGGACAGCTGGGCATAAATCTTGGTAGAGCTACTGTCCAAGTTGGCCAGGCTTGTGCCCTCCAGATGTTTTGGACATGGCCAGCACAGCCCCTGGGAGAAGTTGCCAGAAACATCTGGAGGAGTGGGCAGCGCTGGGCTGGATGCTGTCCTTAGGCAGCCACTTAATGGGCCCCTGGTTTTGCTTTTCCAGCTGTGGAGCAACTGCGTGTCCATGTCCGTCGGCACAAAGGGGTGAGGAAGTTCGAATGCACGGAATGTGGCTACAAGTTCACACGGCAGGTACGATGAGGCACTCATGGTCTGGCTTATGGCACATTTAAGAAATAGGAATTGTGTGTGTGTGTGTGTGTGTGTGTGTGTGTGTGTGTGTGTGTGCATAGGCTGACTCCCAAGCTTTTCAAATACCCTCTCAATGTCTTTTCTTTCTCCTCCTTGCAATTCTTTTTCCCTCTCCCTACAGTATCTGTATTGATTCCCCCCTTCATCTGAGGAAAGGGGTGGCCAACCTGTGGCCCTCTGTCTATTTTCATGTGGCCCCCACCTTCTGCAAGTGCCTAGCAGAGGGGAAACTTGGGGTGGGAACTGGGGCAGAAGGTGAGAGAGACAAGAGGGTGGCTCTGTTTACTTTTCTCTTGGGTCCCTGCCCAACACTTATATGCGGCCCCCAAGAGATTATCCTTCATGGAGTGTGGCCCTCGACAGGAAGAAGAAAAGAGAATTCTTCCCTGCCTTAGGATGACTAAACACTTTCAAAAGTGACCCCCGTGAGAACCATTGGCCCTCCATAAAGCACTCTGTTGACCAGAGACCTTCACACATCCTCACCCCAAACCCATAAAGTCTCCCTCAGTTGCAGATGCACGGCTGAGGCAGACCTGCCTGAGGCAACTCAACTCAGCTCAGCCCCTGCTTTTCCTCGTTGCCCAGCAGTGCATCTGATACCACCGGAAAGGGCCCTTAGCTGCTCTTCCCCGCTTCCGTTTGTGGGCTCTGGGTTCTGACATGCCAACCATCTCTCCTCTTGCTCTCTCGAAGGCCCACTTGAGGCGCCACATGGAGATCCACGACCGGGTGGAGAACTACAACCCCCGCCAGAGGAAGCTGCGGAACCTGATCATCGAGGACGAGAAGGCCGTGGTGGTGGCCCTGAAGCCCCCTCACGATCTGGAGGGGGGCTCTGCCGAGGAAGTCGCGGCGGAGTCACTCGCCCACGGCTCCCTGAGCGAGGAGCTCCCTGTACAGAGACTCTCTTCGAACGAGAACTTTGGTCCCCCGGATGTGATCGAACAGTCGCTGATCATTACCATCCCAGAGGACTGTGAGACGTAGCATTGTGCCCCTATTGTAAAGCCCCATCCCCAATAAAGGAGAGTAATTAAAAAAGAAAACCCGAACTTAAATTACATCCATACTCCGAACATAATGCAGTGTGTAATAGTGGCCCAGGTGCCGCTAAAATTTCTACGCTAGAGCCTTCCCTTGCTCAGCTGACAGAATCTCTACTCCCTTCTTTTGCTGGAGCAGAGTGAAAAAGAATCAGTCACCCCCATAGCTCGAACCATTGTTGATCCAATTGCCTGGGATGGGGAAATGGTGTGTGTGTGTGGGGGGTGTTATTTCCTCATCAGCCATGAGCCCCTGAAGTTCTTTGTGTGTGGATTAGGTTTCTCTGGCCTTACTCCCATCAAGGGATGGGGGAGAAACTTGATTCAGTTCACACTAATCGGATCTGTACTTTATGAAACGATACAGAAACTGAAACCCAGCTGGCCTCGGATGTTCCCACTTCTCCAAATCTTGCAATGCAGTTCTCCAGCCAAGCAGTGTGTTCAAAAATGCATATAAGTGCGTATATCAATGAAAATAACTTGCAAAATGCATTATATTAGGGAAATCGTTTTGCAGGAAATCTTAGCAAAATTGCATACAAAGAAGTGTACACGGTATGAATCATAGAACAGAATCATAGAATTTGTAGTGTTTTGCGTCGTCATGCCAGGGTTACATTCTGGGGATAGTTTTCATGTGCAAAAACACGTACAGTGGAACTTTGGTTCTCTAACATAATCTGTTCAACTCCCGAAACGTTCTAAACCAAGGCGCGGCTTCCGATTGGCACGGGTGTCCTGGAAACAATAGCCGACAGCCGCATTGGACGTTCAGCTTCCAAAAACGTTTGGAAACCGGAACACTTTGTTCATCAACTAAGCTGTACAAGAACCAAGGTTCCATTGTATGCCCAAGCCACCCTCATGCAACTGTCTTTATCTTTCAAGCAAAGCAGAGAACTCTGGGATGTTCCTGTGGGGCCAATCTCCTGAGAGCATCCCAGAGCCTGGTAAGCAAGGCTTAAAAAAACTCTCTGCTTCAAGAAAAACCTGGTGCAAGGGGAGCTTTTAAGCTCTCCGCCTTCCCTGTGCTTAATCTGCGGGATTTCAACCAGCCGGCTTTCAAATTGCGCAAGTTAATTGCACACAATTGTACCATATGAAGGCAAATTCCACTAGAATTCCTTTGGTAAAAAGAAGAAGAAGAAATGGCTGTGGAATTGTACAGAACGGAACATAAGACCGGAAAAATGTGAAACCGAGACGGCAAAGCCCATCTCGCCTTGGCCGCCTGACCATCTCGCCGCTCAGCCTGCTGCGTTCACCCTCTTTGTGTAGCTCTGAATGGACATCTGGAAGTGTTGGTTGGTGTTGAGATGGGAGTGGAAGAGGATGACGTAGGCCTTGGGGGTGAAGTAGCCCCCAAAGATCCCGGCGAGGGTGGAGAGGAGGGTGGCGATGTGGATAGCCGGCAGGTACTTGCCCTTGTAGATGCTTGCGGCGGTAGTGTACGTGATGAAGGAGACGAAGTAGATGAGGTTGCTGAACGTGATGCACTTGGCTTCGTTGTAACTGTTGGGAAGGTCCTTCCCCATGTAGCTGATGGTGAAGCAAGCCACACCCAGCAGGCTGTTGAAGATCGTCCAGAAAACGGGGATCACTGTGTTGCCCTGGCCGCACTCCAGGAGAATCATCTCCTCAAAGGCCTCGTAGTTCTTGTAGGGGGCCGATGGGCTGATGCTGAGGGAGGTGAGGACCATTGTGCCTTGCAGCCCAGTGATGGCTCCTATGAGCAGGCCGGAGCCGTGGTACCTCCGCCAGGCCCCATACAGGCCTGGAGCCCTGGCCGCCATCTTGAAGACGATGACTATCTGCACCGAGCGCGCTGCCATGCACGAGAGGCACCCGGTGAGGCAGGTGTTGTACACAGACAACCTCAGAAGGCAGGCAAAGTGCCCTGGGGCCCCGAAGAAGCAGTAGAGGCTGAGGCAGGCGCAGGCCAGGGAGCCCAACATGGCGAAGCACATCCAACCGCCGGCCGACTTCACGACGGGCGTGTGGCGGTTCCGCGTGAAGATGCCCGCGGTTGCGGCCACGAGTAGCAGCAGGAGGGTGTTGGCTGCCAACAGGGCCGCGGAGATGGGGTCGTCCCACAGCAGGAAGACGACAGTGCGGTCGAAGCAGGCTTCGCTTCTGCCAGGCGACCACTGGTCCTTCTGGCACTTCTGGCAGGTGTACGGATCTGTGGGGCGGCAGGGCAAGTCAGCAGAGGCAACCGGAGGCCACATTCCACCTTCACCAGGGGATCTCGGGGGGGGGGGGCAGCCAACAGGAGGAGCTGCTGCAGTGTAGTGGTTAGAAAGTTGGACTACGAGGACCTGTGAGACCAGGGTTCAAATCTCAGCTGGGCGCGACTTTGGGCCCAGCCTCTGCCTCTCAGCCTAACCTCCCTCACAGGGTAGTTGTGGGGGTTAAAGGAGGAGGAGGAGGAGCAGAATAATGTGTATACCACCTTGAGGTGCTCGGAGTAAGCCTAGGATACAAATGCAATAACCAACTGGGATAGCTCAGCTGGAAGAACACGAGACTCTTAATCTCAGCGTCATGGGTCTGAGCTCCATGCCGGGCAAAAGATTCCTGCATTGCAGGGGGCCGGACTAGATGACCCTCGTGGCACCTTCCAGTTCTATGATTCTGTGAAATAATTAACCCTGGATTCCCTGCTATAAGAACGTTGCCTTTCCTCCCATTAACACAGCTCAGCTTTAGTGCACCTACGGTATATGCTGCAGTGCCTCGCCATCTGTGTGTGTTGCACCCTGGAAGTGCTCTCCTAATATCACAGCGTGCCAAAGTGTTATTAGGGGGTGTCCCTGGGTCTTTGGCACTCATCCCTGCATCTCTTGAACTCCCCCCTTCCCCCCCAACTTCTAGACCTCGCCTACCCACCGTCTTAGTTTGCTCAGGGTCCTAAAAGTGCACCTGCGCCTACAAATTGGCGGCAAATGGGTGGACCATTTAAAACAAGAAAGCAGTGATATTTATCAGTGATGGGCAACCTTTTGAGCTTGGTGTGTCAAAATTCGCCAACCTCTACTGTCTTTGGAATGCTTTAATCATATATGATTAAAGCATTCCAAAGACAGTTAAAAGCATCTAAAACCAGTCACAATTAGAAATAAATTGAAAAGCAAATAAAAACGCAGGTGAAACACATTCTTTCCCTGAGGCCTGTAGTTTTTTGTTTTTGTTTTAGGTCTGCTGGACATTGTATCTTTGTGATGGGGTGAACTATGGTGCCCAGAATTCCCCGAGGGAAAGAATGTGCTTTAAAAGTATACCGTGTACAAAACTCTTAATCCTCTGTGGCTCCAGCACATTTCCATGTGTCTCCATCCCTCCGAGTGCTTTGCAAGAGAGCTTCCTGCTTCTGGTCACGGGCCGCTTGGCCAAGCCTTCCTCCTAGAGGATGCAGGTGAGACCACAAACCCTGGCCCCAAACCGCAAAAGCTCAGGAACATCATGCAAGGTTTGGGCTTCGGGTTTAGGAAGCCATGTGACAGAGCCAGCCTAACCCAACGGAGGACATGGTTTTAAGAGGCAGGAGTCAGAAGAGTTGAATAGCCTCTGCCTGCCTGCTTCTGACTCTGGTGCTGCCCTGCCTGCTGACAATTCACTCACCGCTTCTGTTCAGGAAGGTTCCTGGAGAGCAGCCCACGCAGTGGAAACAGCAGTGGTGCATGCCCTGCTGCACCTTTTGCTCCCCCATGCCGCATTCCTTGGAGCAAACGGAGACAGGGACCTGGGCGGGAGGAAGAGCGTTGGTGTCAAGGGGTGTAGGTAGACCCAAAGTGCCCCCGTGAGCCAATGCTACAATCCCTCTGTAGTAGAATGGGTTGCTTGCTCCCATTTTTCCCTGGCAAGGGGAATTCCAGGCAGACCAACATCATGGGTGGTGGCTAAGAATCTTCCCTGGGTGTACGAGCCTCCCACTCCTCCATGTGTGCCTCCTTACCTGGTTATCCTCTGTGTGCCACAGGAGCCTGTCCTTGTGGATGCTCAGGCGGTCCGGGTTCCTGTCAAAGGAGCCCACCACAGTGTAGTTCCACTCCTGCCCAGCCCATGTCCACAAGACCAGGTTGTAGCCAACCAAGGGGTCCCCATTGGCATCAAAATAAATCTGTCTGTGGTTCAGGCTGAAGTTCACCCTCTTCACTTCCTTCAGGAGCTGCAGCAGACAGACAGAGAGAATAATAATCCAGCCAACCCTAACCTGATGCCCTTCAGATGTTCTGGACTACAACTCATGTCAGCCCCAGTACATCTCGTCTGGTGAAGCGCTCTGGAGGACTCTAGAGCTTGCCACATTCTTGTGGGTTGGTCCAATGGTATTACCAAACTCTGGGCTTGGGGGTATTTTCCAGAGTTTCTCTGGGGAGAAGGAATTAACTACTAAACCAGTTTTAAGTCTGCAGTGTGGAAACAGCCCATGTTTAAAATCAAATGCACGGGGCCTTGTTTTGCTGGAAGACCCCCAAGGTGGCTGAACCAAATGGTCCCATTCCCTGGAGGACCCCCCCCCTTCCATTTTTTGATTCTGAAAACTCCCCATGGATTCTGCAAACCTCCACACCCCAAACCCGAACTCTTTCATTAGGCAGGGTTTGTGAGCAGGAAAAGGGAGGTGAAAGGGCAAGAGATCCAGGGCCTAGTGCAAGCAACTTGGGGGCTGCTGACTCCTGGGTCACCCTCTAACAAGATGAATCATAGAGTTGGAAGGGACTCTTGAGGTTCATCTAGTCCAACCCCCTCTAGTGAAGGAATCTTTAGCCCAACATGAGGCTCAAACCCATGCCCCCGAGATTAAGAGTCTCATGTTCTACTAAGTGAGCTATCCCAGCTCACATACCCCCGATGCTCATCACAGCATGCTGAGAGAGAGAGAGAGAGAGATGGGGAGATCTACCTGCCACGGATAGACGGTGCCCTTTTGGCACACACCAGTTTGGCAGCCCAGCAGACGGTGGAGGGCATGCGCCATGACATACACCGCTGAGTACACATTAAACGCCCCTTGTGTGTCGTAGGGCGACGGCTCCTGCCTGTCGGGCAGCTTGCGGAACCGGGAGAATCGCTGGCCGCACCTTTCCTTACAATTCCGACACGAGGCAGCGTCGCCCCCGTGCTCTGGGTGTGCACCCGCTTCCTCTGATGCAGCAAAAGCTGCTTCAAAAGCCTTCATCCCTGAGAGGTGTGCCTGATGGACAGTTAACCCGAGGACCGTGCCGATGCCCTGAACGCCGGGGATCTCCCAGATTTCCGTGGCCAAGGACCAGTCCTCCGTGCCCAGCCACACCTTCCCGGTCACGTTCTGCCGGGTGGCCTCCCGGAGGAACAGGAGGGCGTTGCGCTTGTTGGCGAAGATGGCCACCACGTTGGCGCCAGAGGCCACCACCTCCAGGACCATGCGGGCCACCTCTGCGCTGCTGGCGGGGATGACTCCCTGGTAGGCGAAGCAGATGCCCTCCTGGGGGGCCGCTTCATGCAGCATCTGCAGGCCCTGGAGCCCGTAGTTGTTGTCGCTGCCCACCAGCGCGACCCAGGTCCACCCGAAAGCCTTCAGCAGGCGCACCATGGCGTCCACCTGCAGCTGGTCGCTGGGAATGGTGCGCAGGAAGGAAGGGAAGACCCGCTTGTTGCTGAGCATCTTACTGGAGGCTTCGTAGCTGGCCTGGGAAGAGAGAGGGCAAGGCAGGAAGGAGGCAACTGCTCTTGATATACATTGGGTCCTCCAGATGTTGCTGAAGTTTAACTCCCAACAGCAACCCCTTCCCTGTTTCCAGCATGGCCAGAGATGATGGGAGCAACAGCTGCAAGGCCACGGACATCCCCTCACCCCTGATGCAGCTGGAAACAGTTCTGTGAGTTCGAAGGGACCCCCAAAGCTCATCTAGTCCAATCCCCTGCAAACCAGGAGCAGCAGCTAAAGAATCCCTTGACAACTGGAGCATCCACCTTCTGTTTGAAAATCTACAAGGAAGGAGAGTCTGCCACCTTCCGAGGGAGTCCGTTCCTTGGTCAAACAGCTCTCGCCCTTGGAAAGTTCTTCCTAATTTTTAGCTGGCACCTCCTTCCTTGTCATTTGAATCCATGAGTTCGGGTCCTGCCCTCTGGAGCAGCAGAAAACAAGCCTGCTCCAGCTACATCCCTGACGGAAACAGAGCCACCGATGGGACGTGTGTCTCCTAGCTAGCAGCCACCAGTCATACAGGGCTCCTCAGATGTCTTTTATCGTCAGTCCGAGGCTCCCTCTGCTTAAATTCACTGCCCTTGCCTTCCCCAACATTCCCTGAAGGCTCTCTTCCGCCTAATCTACGCTTTCACGGACATGATCCGGCAGGAACCTCTCCCCAACACAACTTCCAAATGGACTGCATTGCTTTTACTTTGCAGCGATCTCTCCTGCACCAGCAAAGAGGGTAATTTGCTTTGGGGGAAGATGCGTGAGAAAAATAAGAAAAATAAGAAGAAAAATCACAGAATTGGAAGGGACTTAAAAGGCTCATCTGGCCCAACCCCCTGCGATGCAGGAACCTCAACCAGATAGTTGTGAAACATGCTATCAACAACCTAAAAAAGAGACCAGGAAGTGCAGTCTGGCACCAACCCCCTGATATGTCTGGGCAGCTGCTGGTGCCTGTTCTGCCCACCCCCCCCAATAATTTTCTTCATTCCTGGGCCTGGCTCTGCTGACTGTGGCTGGTGGGGAAGCTGTAGTCCAACCATGCCTGGAAAAAGCACAGAATGGGAGATGGCTCTCCTAATCCATGAAGTCCCACCGCCCCTCGGGTGCTTACCTCTGGCATGCAGAAGACGCCCAGCAGACTGGCTGTCGTGAAAGCATTCTCGCTGGTGTCTGGCCCGATGACGCCCACAACCTTGGGCAGGAAGTGGGTGTAGTTGGCAGCCACCACCAGCTGCCGGGCATCGCAGCAGCCCTCTCCGCCACCCTGGGAGAGGAGGCTCAGCGTGGCGTACATGTTGGACGATGGCGAGCAGGTGTCGTAGATCTCGTACCCCAGCGTGACGTTGGGCAGGAGGCGGCTGGAGTTGTTGATTTCCTCCACCCCGAGCCGCATGGCCTGGACCAGGTAGTAGCCGTGGGGACTCGTGTCGTACATGCTGCAGAAACAGAGAAAAGCCACAGGAGAACTTGGAACTAAAGGACCTTGGGGGGAGGGGAATCCCAAGTGGGACAGCAGCAAAATATTGCATGGTAGACTGCTCCTATGCAACAGGCTCCATTATGATACTCCATTCCATGCCCTCTCCCCTGGTTTCCTGCCCTGCAACCCTGAATTTGTCAGCATCTTCTTCTTCTTTTTATTTCTCTCTCTTTATCTTTCTTCTTTATTATTTCTTTTTAGTTTATATGAGGATCTCCCATGGTGGGAGGCTGGAGAAGAAGGGGAAGAGCCCAGGTGAGAGCTGGGATGATTGTACTGTACTGTACAGTACTGTAAACATATAACCTTCATATAGGTTTCTTCTTCTCCTTCTTCTCCTTCTTCTCCTTCTTCTCCTTCTTCTTCTTCTCCTTCTTCTTCTTCTTCTTCTTCTTCTTCTTCTTCTTCTTCTTCTTCTTCTTCTTCTTCTTCTTCTTCTTCTCATCCTCCTCCTTCGTTTTTTCTTTTCTTATGCTCTTTCTTTCTTATTTTTACACTGTTTTGCTTTTACTGCATTCTAAAACTTTTAATAATGATGATAAAAACACAAACTATAAAAACAATACTGAACCGTAAAATAAAATGGTCAAACAAATAAATCGAAACATGGATTGGTTGCAAAAAAGAAAGAAAAGTGTTCAGTTCTCACTGGGCTACCCAAACACAGATACCTGCATCCAGATAGGAAGATGACTTATCAGACCACCTAGCTCAGCGTGGTTTACACTGACTGGCAGAAACTCTCCAGGGTTTCAGGCAGGGGTCTCTCCCAGCCCTACCTGGAGATGCCAGTGTAGAGACCCTCTACACGCAAAGCACTGAGCTATGGCACCTGCAATATTTCTGGCTCCTCTCACCTATCACAGATGGCAACTTCTGGCTTAGTTTTCTGGTGTTTGGTGATGTTACTCCGGTGAATTTGAAACAGGCCCGCAAGGGTATAATCTCCATCCAGCCTCAGCGGGGAAGAAATCCCCTGGTTTAGGCTCCCGCTGGCACAGCAACAGAAGCCCCAAAGCAGCAAATACGAAAAGGGTGGGGGAGAGAGACTCATCCTGAACGGACCAGGGGAAGTCACTGTCGCAGCCACAAGGACACTTTGCTTTTTGGGGAAGAGGAATACTGAATCACCCGGGATCATTTGCATAACCCTGCACACCTGTAAAATGCCTCCGAGCAGAGGGCAAGATATACATACACAGGAAACTTTCCTGGAGCGGGGAGGCAGCAGGATGCAAGCTGAAAACCAAATTGTGGGGTTTAATTTTCCTAACAGATTCTGCAGGAGAGTTGAAGTAAAATGTGCTCTCCCCCTGGGTTCCTTGTGGAATAAAATTAGACCCAATAAACACTTGCAACACTCCTCGTGCTCCCCTGTGTTATGATCACGTTGACTACATCATGTAGGAATGGATGCACTAGCGGCCTGTGCAAGTCTCTAGTCCTCATCTGCTAAAAAAAAACCCCAAAGCACCCAAAATGAATATATCATGAAAGAAAAAGATTGAAATCTTTTGAAAGATTGAAATGAAAGAAGAGGAAGCAGCTGTGTTTTGACATCTCCACTGCCACGCTGTTACAATGCCTGGCTTTTTGGAAATAACTGGCACTTCCACCATGCACAGGTCTATCACTGGACTCTATGCTGCTCTATGTCTGTATGATAACATCCTCATCCAAATGCCAGCCTGTATTATTTCCCCATTTAATCCAGATTATGGCTTCCATGGAAAATCCGACAAGGAAAGAAAATATGAATCTTTATTAAAAGAGGAGAAAATGGGGATTCCCATGGTGGGGGAGAACATGGGATAGTATTTTTGATGATGACACTGTGCAGAATTTCTAATGGTATGTTTTGTTAAACACATAATACAGGTGAACGGTTAACCTTGCTCAGTATTGTCCACATTGACTTCCAGCAACACTCTGGGGTTTCAGGCAGGGTTCATTCTCAGCACTACCTGGAGATGCTAATGGTGAACCTGGGATCTCCTGGATGCAAGGCAGATGCTCTGCCACTGAGTTTTGGCCCTTTCCTTTAATTCTAAAACTCTAAAATCAGGACAAATATTTGTAGAAATGAACCAAACCAGTGGGCTGTTACCAATGCTGGTGATACTCCAAATAGACCCATTGGAACGAATGGATGTGGCATTGATTTCAGTGGGTCTGCTCTGAGTAAAATTCAGCTGGATGAAATCCCAGTATTGGGGAGAGTGCAATGATTTCCATTGCTCTGCCCATTACCATCATGTGTAAACCCCATCACACTTTCCTTCCTTCCCTGGAAAAACAGCTTTGGGAAGGAGGAAAGTTTCAGCAGAGAATGAAGAGATGTGCTTAACCCTTGTCCCACCTGACACTGGGCGGTCAATTGGTGGCGAATTCACAGGGTAATCCCATTATTATTTCTTGGATCCAACTTCTGCATTGCAATGAGGTTGGAGTAGATGACCCTTGGTGGTCCCTCCCAACTCTGCAATTCTATGTGGCCATTTGCCTTCGTTTATTTTATTTTATTGTGTTTTGCTTTTATTACGTACCTATTTTATTACACTATCGCGTTTCTACTGTTAGCTGCCTCGAGCCCGTTTGTGGAAAGGCTGGAAATACATTTAAACACAACAACACTACACAACACAACACAACTGGGGGGAAACCTTACAACGTCTCCCACGATTTGCCTAGCTACCTTTCAATTCCAACCTCAAACAAAAAGTCTATTGCCCCGGAAATCTAAATGATGGGCTTCTCTAATTTTCGGCACTCCTTATCTCTGCGAGGCAACCACATGACGTCACGACGTTCCGAAACACGAAGCCGCTCTACCCGTTCCTGTCTCTATCATCGTTTCCCGGCTCGCGAAAGGACGCGCATGCGCGCTAGCGGTCGCTTTGGAGACGCGGGCCGCCGCCGAGGTTAGGTGTGGGAATGGCGAACCGCCGCTTGAACCCGGCTAGCCTCCTCCGGCGGCAGAGGAGCCGGCGCCGGCGCCGAAAAGCGGGTTTGCAGTCTCCGCCTGCCCCGCCGGCGAAGAAGGCCCACGGGGGGCCCGACGCCCTGCAGCGCTACGCCCGCGGCCTCCTCTCCGCGCAGCCATCGCAACCGCCGCCGACGGACGAAGAAGCTACGGCAATGGGAGAGATGCTGACGGCCGTCGAGGCCAAGGAAGGCAGAGCCTTTCTGCTTCTGCCTCAAGGCCAGGTGAGCGCGGAGAGGGCGTGGCTATGCAAATACAGGACGCGCGTGGGTCCCTCCCGCTGTTGGAGGCGTTACCAAATAAGGGAAGGGCGTGGCTTGGGAGTAGAAGGGGCGTGCTTATGCAAATAATGCCCGTCGACTCCACTTTATGGGTTTGGACTACCGTAGCTGTTCGAGGTGCTGCCGCTCGGAAAGGGCGTGGCCAGTAAACACAAAATCCGTGGTTATGCAAATACAGAGAATGGACTCCAACTCAATGGGTTCGCCATTGGGGGGAATACCGGTAGCTGTACGGTATAGGCCTGCAACTTACACGGAGTTTGCGCCTAAAGCCCAAATCACCACTGATCGAAACCCATTTGGTTTCATGGTGGGTGAGATTGCCAAAGTCATTTGTCCTGGAACCCTGCCCCCTTTCTGCCCCCTTTTAATCTTTTTATTAAAGAAATTCTGAATGTGCACACGTTAAATGTGCATAAGTTGTGGGCTTATTGTACAAGGAACGATGTGCCTTTGTGGGGGTGTGACCAGGTAGCAGAAGGGGCAGGGGAAAGTGGGCAGGTAGATATGGAAGGGCTGTAGTGGTAGACCAATGGAGTGAGTCATTATAACTAAACTTCATATTTCAGTCAGGCCTTCCGTATATTCAGAACCATGCAGAATAGAATCTAACTTTGATTTTAGCAGAAGGATTGTAGCTCAATGATAGATTAACTGCTTTTCATGCAGAAGGTCCTCGCTTCAGTCCCATGTGGCGTATCCAGATAGGGCTGAGCGAGACTCCCTGTCAGAAACTTTGGAGAGCTTTGTCATTGCAGACGGTACCGGTAATAATCTAGCTGGACCAATGGTCTGACTTGGTGTAAGGCAATTTCTAATGTTCCTAGAACATCCTCTGTGACCCTACATCTCTTCCCATCAGCTGGCCAATGATGGAAGTCCAGCAGTACGTGGAGGACTGTGTCCAGCAGATGGTTATGATATAATTCACCCTGAGACCCCAGAGTGGGTTACACCATTAAAATGTAATATTAAAAACAGTCTAGGACAACTTCTCAGGGTAATGTTAAAAAGGGGCAGCCAACATTTAGGTATTAGTTTGCTTATTTACAGTAGTTATTTTCTACCTGTCAGGCACTGACATTCACTGGCAAGTGTTCCCTGACGTGCCTGTATGGCTCTGTACGGGTGTTTGGGTTCAACATCGTTCCAGATCAGCCCCCGTATCAACTCTTCTCCCCCTACTCCCATTGTGCTCTCACCATTGAAGCAGTGGCTTATAAGGAGCCAGAAAAATCTGGGAAGGAAATGAAAGTAGAGGCAAAGTCCATCCTCCGAGCACACCTTGTGCCCCGAGGTAAGTAGGAATGGAGGGTGGGTCCTGAACTTGTTGTTCCTATGAGAGGGGGATCTGGGATGTTTGAAGAATATGATGTGCTTTATGCTCACACAGATCAGATTGTGAAAAATGGCTTTTGTGGACAGGCTGTCTAGTGTGTGTTTATATATACCCATGTGCATCTCTTGAAATGCTTCTGTGTTTCTGTGTGCAGAATGGATATCTTTTATGGGTATGATTTTGACCTGTGGCCCTTTGCCACAGACAGGTAATTTTGCTGTTCTCTGTTGCTAAGTCTAGTTAGAGAGAAAGGCTGAATACAAATAAATAAAATAAAAATTCTCATCCAGCAGCTCTCTCTTTCAGCCTAACGCTGTTCACAGGGTGGTTTTGTTTGTTACCTGAAATATTTTATATTGCTTTTTCACAAGCAGTGTTTAGTATTTTACACTAAAAGAAATGCAACATGTACACAAAAACCAGCCGTTTATAAATCACGATAAATACACATTTAAGACAAAGCAGCCACAGAAAATTTAAGTCCTCATTGAAAACATGCAGAATTTGTAGACTTCTCAAAAAGACAGCTGTGCCAATAAAGGCCAATCCCAGGCTGCTAATGTCCGAAACTGTTGAATAGTAGGAACAGAGAACAAGACTGAGTAAACCACAGTTGAGTAGCTGCCTTATTGTGAGAATAGCTCTGTGTTTGTTTGTTTGTTTGCTTCGCTTCCCTGTGCTCTGTAGAAAAAGCTCATGTGCAAATGTGAAGGCTGAGACAGACTCCACTGGAGAACCACTGCAATTATTATGATTTTCTGTCCTTATCACCATGGCCTTGAAGCATTATGAGGGCCAAGCAGGAGGCTTACTGTCTCATTTGTGGTTTCATCCTTTGTCTTTCCAGATGCAAGATGCAAACTGATGAAAGACTTCATTCCTCAGTGTTCCATAATTTTGTTGGAGCGTCTGGATACTCCAGCGACTAGGTTCATTCACAGCTACTCCAATTTCTCCCACATATTCATAGCAAAGGTATGTTCCTTCTGTCCTCCGAATTTTTGCAAAACTGATTCAGGATGGTCAGGATACACTGCAAGACCTGGTGTCATGTGTTCAGTCCCCATAAGCAGGGCCTCTACTTAATCCTCTTTAATTTGAGTAGAACCCTCTGTGTGATGGGGGACCCTGATAAAGCAAGATTACACAAGGGCAGGTCAAGGACTTGGTGGGGGTGTGATGCATGCGAGAACATGCCTTTCTCTACAGTTTGAGCATTCACAGCTGAAGTCGCCCACTAATGAAAAATGCTGACTATGTGGCCAATATCAAATTTTTGTTTGGGTTAATTAATTGAGCTGCCTTGGTCCTGGGACTTGGGTATCCTTTCGTAGATCCTTGGATTTCCTTTTAGGCCTCTTGTGGGGATGAAGTTGCTCTGCCGAGCGATCAAGGCTTCCTTTGTGTTAACGTTTCCTGGATTTGGGGCCTTTTAACTTATCCTACTCTTAGGCCTGAATTCCACACTTCATTGGCAATGGATAGCTCTGCTTTTTAGGTGTTTGTTAATTAGCCAAATACTTGCTTGCTAAGGCCAATTTGCAATGAACATTAAGAGCCCTGGTGGATTCATCCTAAAGTCCATCTGATCCATCATCCTGCTCTCCACAGATGCCTCTGTGAAGCTCACAAACTAGTTATGAAACCAAGTGCCCCTTGAACCTGGTATTCCCTAGCTGTTAGTATTCAGAGGGATGCTGCCTCTGAAGTTGGGGGTTCTTAATACCTGCTAATAGCCATACAGTCTAGTCTGCCCTTTTTTTAAATGGATGAAACCACCTTCAGACAAATGCCTTCTCATTCCTAGAGACAGAAGGCTCCCAGTTTCACTCCAGAGGATACAGTGCTCGCTTCTGTTGGTGCTGGGAAGCAAGACCCCAAGAGTGGCCTGCTGATGTCGGAAAGCACATTGTCAGCAGTTGAAGTGTTAGTCCAAGCGTGCCAAGGTGAGTAGCTTAAAGCTAAAGTGGGCAAGAGTAAAGTGCAGCTGTAACCTAAATGGAGCAGTGCTTGTATCTGAAGACTTGTTAAATTAAAATGAAGCCAGAGAAAGAACTGGGCCAAGCTGTATTCTCTGATTCTAAGCTTGGAGGGAGAATCTGTTTCTGCTTGGTCTTTTTTATTGAAAAAAGATGTTGGTCATGTTAACCTCCTGTGAGATTTCATATAGCTGTGCCAGTTGTGTATGTAAGTCCTTATTCTCGAATAATCATTTGAGATTGTAACTTCACTGGGGCAGTTATGTTCAGATACTGTGTTTGTGTTTCAGATGAGGATGAAGGCTGCCCTATAGTCTTGGTTTGTGGCCCCAAAAGTGTTGGCAAGTCAACTTTTAACAGATACCTGATTAATATTTTGCTCAACAGGTGAGTTCTCCAGTGAAGGCTGCTATGACTGTTTGCAATGAGAGAGCTTCTTTCTCCCAACTCCTTTCCTATTTTCCTTGGGTCAGGGGTGGCGGGTGCTGTTTTATCGCCTCCCCACTGTGGGCTGTCAGCTCTCTGATCCTTGTCTGGCTATCCTGCCTTTGTTCCTTTCGCCAAAGCAGTCTCTAGGCTTCCAGTTTTGAAGGCCTAGCACCTGTAAGCATGTATCTCTTAGATTTTGCAATGCTTCTTAATACCAGCTTCTGGAAACCACAGGAAGGGAGAGTACCCTCCCTTGGTCCTGCATTCTGGTTTGCCACAGGCATCTGGATGGCCACAGTCAGAGAAGGATGCAGGATCAGATGAGCTATTCTGATCCAGCTCAACTCTTCTGATGTTCTTAAAACCATCCTGGTTGCTGACAAGAACAGGTGGGGGGGGCGGGGGCTGCTGATCAGAATATTCAAATTTTTCTTCGGACTGGGTTTTCCAGTAATGGCAGTCAAAGGCATTCTGTTAACATTTATATCATTTTCCTCTTCTTAATTGTAGCCTTCCCTGCATTGAATTCTTGGACTGTGATCTGGGGCAGCCAGAGTTCACGCCTCCTGGGTGCGTTTCCCTAATTAACGTAACAGAGCCGCTTCTGGGTATGTGCTTTGGAGGCATTTTCAGAGTGATGTGAAATGTCTGGATGCCTGTTCTGAGTGGCTTTATTTGTTTTATTTATTTAACAATAAATGTCTGTAAGAAAACCTCTAAGCGGTTTACAGAAATATAAAACAAAATATTAAAGTTATCATTGAAGACAGGTGTTGTAAATTATACCAGTGATGATTAAAATCAACAGTAGCTAAAAGTAAATAAAATGCATGTCAACCTACTATGAACGTGAGCAGGCTGGCCTAAACAAAAATTTTTTTAGCAGGCGCCTAAAAGAGTGCAGTGAAGGTGCCTGCCTGACGTCAATAGGCAGGGGGTTCCAGAGTATAGATGCTGTCAGAAGATCAGTTTCTTACAAGTGCAGAATGAGCATTATTTGGCACTTGTAACAGTGTCAGATCTGCAGATTGAAGCGGCCGACTGGGCATATACAGGTGAAACTTGGAAAATTAGAATATCGTCGAAAAGTACATTTATTTCAGTAACGCAATTTAAAAGGTGAAACCAACATATGAGATAGATGTATGACATGCAAAGCGAGATATGCCAAGCCTTTTTTTTGTTGTAATTGTAATTATTTGTCGTTAGGCAGGTCAATTATAAATGGAATGGAATTAATGAAATGTAATAGCAGTGTTTATTTTTGTATTATTGTAACTATTTGTTTCATTACTGTGGAATTTCCAAAAGAAAGCATTTGTAAAAATTAAAATAAAAAAAAAATTAATAAGTTGCATTACTGAAATAAATGCACTCTTCGACAATATTCTAATTTTCCGAGTTTCACCTGTATGTGGGGTAAACTGATCCTGCAAGTAAACTGGTCCCAACTTTAAGGACTTTGTAATAGTAATAATAATTTCTTGAATTTGGCCTTGGAGCAGATTGACAGCCAAGGCACATCTCTGATTTGTTACGTGCTGTTTTATGCTGACAGGGTCTCACTCCCATCAGAAACCATGCTGCAGCATTCTGTGCTAACAGCAGTTTTGGGATCAAGCTCAAAGGACAGAATTTACTTCCTGGTGTGAGTGGAGCTCTTCTTGGAGCACCCGCCTTTCCAAAGGCATCAAAACCAAACTGGAGCAATGACCTGCTTTCCCATTAGAGGTTGTGTATAGGGAGAAAGGTCAATTACTTTCTGCACCCCCACCACCCCGTTGGGTGGATAAAGTGTTGTTGCAGCTCTTTTGAATATGTGCAGTTCTGTCAATTTCTTCTCCCCTTTTAGGTCCACCGTTCACTCACCAGTGTACACCTCGCAAAATGGTTTACTTTGGGGCAACCAGTTGTGAGCAGGACACTGAAAGATACATTGACACGCTGAAATACGTGTTCAGTGCCTGCGAGAGAGACGTTCCTCTGGTCATCAACACAATGGGATGGGTGAAAGGTAAGGCTATGTGACTTCTGCTGTGGGGTCAACTGGGCGCAAGTTTGAGATCCTATGTTGGTCCAAGGCGACGAAGGTGGGGATGTGGCGACTGTCACTGAGGCCCATCTCTCAAACACTTTCTTACCTGGCCTTATCCTATATAATAAAGTGCAAGTGTCTCTGCATCCAGATTCCCTGTGTCCCTGGGTTTGTGCTACTGCACATGTGCCCCACGGACACAGGGATTGGATGCAGAGACTGGACGCACACGCACGCTCCCCCCCCCAACCGCTCTGCCTACCGTTTCCCTACCGGGGCAGTAGCGGCGACCTGAGGTGAAGGTGGAAGATGGGTCCGTGTGGCGGCAGCCTCCAGCAGCAGCGCTGCCCCTGCCTGCCTTAGAGACCCGCGAGCAAGCGAGGGAGGAGGAGCAGGAGGCGGCGGTTGAGGAGGCGCCAGCCCGGACAAGCCCCATGCGGAGGAGTCGGTGCGGAGGGGGCAGCTGCGGCTGCTGAGAGAGGCTGAGAGCGAGCGAGAGAGAAAAAGATTCTCCTTTCGGTCGGGGTCCCTTCAGTCCTATAAGACGATGCTGAGCTCAAGGGGCACAATGAGGGGTCCAAGGCAGCTGCTGCTTCGCAATGGAGGTTGCATGTAGTCGCCCACTGATCAGTGGCGTACTTGGGGCTTTTGCCACCCCTCTCCCTGTCCCTCATCAGGGAGCCCCGTCCTCTTCCACGGTCCTCCCTCCGCTCCGACTGTCCTTCCCTCTCGCCTGCTTCTGCCTCCCTGCGGTGGCTGCAAGGGCGATGAGTGGGTTCAGGGGGCGGCAGCACAGGCACAAGCTCACGCTCTCCCACCGGCGGAGAGGGAAGGCAAGGCAGGGGAGAAAGGAAGAGCAGTGCAGCAGGGAAGTGCCCCTCTCACTCTGCAGCCCTGTGGCACCCTTTGCAGGCCACTACTCTGCCCCCCTTTCCTCTGCCAGTGCCATTGATAAACCTATAAGCCACCACCATCACCGCATCTTTTCATCACCTCTACGAATGTCCCCGAGGTTGCTAGAGCAACAGGTCTGCTCTAGCACCCGTTATTTTAACGGGCTTCAAGATACTAGTCAGTTGATATATCTCTTGCTTACTCTGCTTCTAGAAGCCTAAGCTGTCCAGGGTACTGGTAGCCAATGTTATTGCTATTCAGAGTAGACCCATTGAATTTAGTGGACATGGCTAACTTTGACCCATTAATTTCAATGCGTCTACTCTGCATAGAACCCTTGACTCTGTGCATCTCCCAAACCCTCAGCTTCTGGCTCTGGGGACCTCACCATTTTTGGAACATGGCTGCAGAGGCAGCACTGGGAATCCAGCAAGGCTAGAACCGTGCTTGAAGGGAAGTTGGCATCTGCCCTTCTGTAAAGATCTCAGCAAAGTGCACAGTGGGGGGTGGGGAAGCAAAGTCTTCAGTTGCTTTAATACAATATCCCTTCTCTTCTGGAATCTATGCTCAGTTTGGTATTTCTGTTTTTGTTTGCAAAGTCAGCATTTTCTGTGCTTGTTTGGAATTGCAGTACCAAAACTGACTGGCAGAGAGGGAATATGAGGTTGTCTCTGGCCAACTGATATGTTCTTTTCTTTATATCGTCAAGTATATTCATGTAATTCTGGTTCTAAGCTTCAGATTTCATTAGAATGTCAGATATGTTTCAAAGGTTAGGAATGGCAGGTGGAAGACACAAGGTACTGAAAGTTGGGAAGAAGGAGCTATGCAGGGAACTCATGCCTTGAGCTATGAGAGTGCAGGATGTGTGTGCATTCCTTTAAGAAGGACCCAAGCTGCTCTCTCTTAATGGCCATAAAAATTGTGACCATGGAGGCAAAGCCTGCTGAAATTGCAGAAGTGTTTGAATCAGGTGGACTTGGGTGCCCTGCAAAACCTTTTTCTCTTTCTCCCTCTGGCTCAGCAGCTACAGAGGCCTGAAATGATGCGCTCTCGTTTGATGCAGCAGCTTCATTTTGCACCCTATAACATGTGTTCCGTCCTTTTCGTTGAATGCCCACATTCCTGCCCTGTTCAGACATGCTCTTGTTTTGTTCCCTGGTTCAAAGGTGCCGGATTGCTCCTTTTGATTGACATAATTCGGCTGCTGGCGCCTAGTCACATCATTCAGATTAGTGCGGAAGACTTCAGGGACATGCCTCAGCTATCCCCAGAGTATATCCATTGCACTGCTGGCCTGCACACAAGAGGCAAAGCACTCCTCCGGCGCAAGAGCCTGAATGAGATGGAGGATTCAGGGCAGCAGGGCTTGGCCCAAGCAGGCTTCCACCCTCCACATCCTGGCCATCAGCTGCTGTGTGTCCAGCCAGAGTTCCCAGGAGCAGGGAACGCTGGCACTGGGTAAGTGCCACGCAATGGCATGTGGGGATGGGGTGGGTGGGGTGGAGAGCAGGACAGGGTAAGGTGATACTTTAAGGCCTTTCCATGACTAGCTAGCCTCACTTCGCTGGCACCTCTGCTTGCCTTTGGGAGTCCTTGACCCACTCTTTCTGCATCCCTTCCTGTTGGTCTTGTAATGTAAAGTAGTGGTATCTCTACTTACGAATAACTCTACTTACGAATGTTTCTACTTACGAACGGAGCTCCGCCCACCATCTTGGATGCGGTTTAGATAGGATTTTTTCTACTTACGAATTTTTAGATAGGGGTTGCTTCGACTTGCGATTTTTTTCTTCCAATGCATTCCTATGGGATTCGACTTACAATTTTTTTCGACTTATGAATGTGCGTTCGGAATGCATTAAATTAGTAAGTAGAGGTACCACTGTATATTACAAGCAGGTCACTAGCAAACTATTGGCTAATAGTGTTCTTGCAATAACAGCAAAAGAGTATTGTGGCATTTTAAATACTATTTTTTTTGTGTGTGTGACACTAGTGGGACTGGAGGTTCTGCCTCCCTTCTTGCTCTGCTTGTCAACCCCCACCATATTAACTTCCTAGAGTTTCCTCTTCCCATCCCATGCACCTACAAAACTCACTTTTCACCTTCCCAACCCCATTTATGTGGCCACTTCTCTTTTCTATTCTGCAGCCCTCCTTTAACGCTGTTGCTCTCACCTTCAGTCCCATGTCCCTCCCCTCCTTCCCCCTCGTAAGGCTGGCCAGAGAGTGTGCTTCCCAACCAGTCTCTGATCTATTTCTCATTTTGCTCCTCTAGACGCACCCACAGCAGTGTCCTACGAGACATGGCAATCTTGGCGTACTTAGGCCAGTTGCAGCCCTCAGACGTGGAATCTGTGTTTCCTTTACACAGCCTGATACCCTATCAGGTAAATGTGCCTATGCAGCAGAGCTATGTGTTAGTATTGTCATTACAGAGGCTTTGTGTAAGCAGCCAAGATGCGGTTACCACTTGGGAATTGTTACCCTAAAGACCTTCGGAGGATTCTCTCTGTCCTGCTCTTTCAGCCCAGGCTGCTTTCAGTCCATCCAGCCTGGCACTGTTTTCTCTGGCAGGCAGCAGCTCCCCAAGGTCTCAAGCAGAAGTCTTTTTTCCAGCTTGGCTTCCTGACACCCTTTTGAACTTTGAAGATGTGAAGTATCTTGCATGTGCAGAGTATATACTTTGTCGCAGAGCTCTGCCCCCTTCTCCCTCAAGTATCCCCAGTAGCTCGTCCCCAGGATTTGGCATCCAGAGGTATTCTTCTGTATAAACAGGAATTCCATTCCTGCCTGGTGATGCCAGGTGGTCATTAGCAGATGTAGCCCACATGAATTTGTATAACTGAAACAAAGCAAATTGCTGGTTGAGTTTACACTCTTGCTTTTTGTTTCTCAGGTACCTTTCAATGCCATCGCCCTCAGAGTCATACACACAGATGTTGCTCCTGCCCACATCTTGTATTCTGTCAATGCCAGCTGGGTTGGCCTCTGCCAAGTGCCAGATCAGGTGCCGTGTAACGCAAACGGGCCAGTCTTGTTGACGCACACCCCCATCTGCAATTGCCTGGGCTTTGGTAAGTGTCTTGCATTTGTAGCACCCCTCTCTTCCTGCCCCATCCTAAATCCTTAGTCTTTTGTAAAATGAAAACTGTCCATGATAGTGGGAGTGCTTACCCTTTCCACTGGGAACTGTTCAGAGTCAAAAGGGGCAGGAATCCACAGACTTCAGCTGACCTTGGTAGATAGCCAAAATGTATACTTCCCTTCCCCTTGGGAAGGGAGGGCCTTGTCTAGCCAGGGCAGGTGATGCAGGACTACACAGATAAATCCCCCCCTTTTGCTTGTAAGAAGCAGCATCCCCTCTTGCTAAGCTATGTGGGTTGGCTTCCACTGTCTGGCTCATGTGCTCTGCCCCCAAAGTGCTCCAAATATTCCAGTGAAATTATATATTGATGTTTCTGAGGGCAATTTGCACTATTTGGATTTTTTAAATAAAAAATACGCTATGTAATGAAAATAAACACCGGTTAAAAAAATAAAATAAAAACCAAAGCAGCAGCAGATAAATATGAACTAAAATATTGTGATTAAAAACCAACTCATGATTTCTCTTTAGCCCTGAAGTAGGTGTCTAGATATTTGCAGAATGTTGCTAAAACATCCAGTGGTAACCTTAGTTGTGCCAGCCTGCTAAGTGGTTCCGGAATACTCAAGGCTGGTTCCTCTATGCCCCTTTCTACAGGAATTGTCCGAGGGGTGGACACAGACAAGAAGCTGTACCACATTCTGACACCAGTAGCGCCACAGAACTTGCGATTTGTGAATTGCTTACTGATTGGAAGTATCCCTATTCCTAATTGCATCTTCCTGAACCAAGTAAGGACTCTTCCTTCTATTTATCGTGAACCTACTGCCAGCCAGAGCTATTGGATAATCTGAGATTTAATATTCAGAGGGAGAAAGCAATTTCTCACCCTCCCTCCATTTCTTTCCACGGTTCACAAATTCAGACTGGGTAATGCTCACTCTGCTCCTAGTGTCCTATTAGCCTTAAAACTTGATAGTCTGATAGATATGTTTGGCGTTTTGTTTTTTAAACCCAGTGAATCTTTTGCTGGCATTTGCTCTGTGTGTGTGTGTGTGTGTGTCAGACACAAGCTGTCCTATAACACCGTCTTTTCTTTGTCAGGTGGGGATTGAAGGGGAGATACCCTATGTCACGTCGGAGTATAACTATGACATTTCAGGTGCTGGGAAATTGAAATTGAAAAAGCATCTCAAGAGGAGAGAACATATGCAGCCATGAGCTCCAATCTAAATCCTCCTCTGCAAGAACTGATCAGCTCAGGAGACATGGCATGTTCTCAAGGGACCTTCCACAGGAGACCAGTTACAATTTTCACAGCTGAGAGTGTCATGCTGATCCACTATCATGTTTTATTCATTTGTGAGTTTTCTTTGCATCCTGAAAAAATTAAACTTTTGATATAAACTGCCTTTTTGCCACATTCCTTTAGGTCCTTGGTGCAGGATTCACCAAGCAGTGGCCCTTCTGAGTGTGGGTGAAATGATGCTTCTTTGCTGTTCCATCATCACTCTTGTTGTCATGTGCTGGCATGTGTTTCAGTTTTCAAGAGTCTGCAACAATTTGGTATTTACTGTTCCTCTCTTTTTTGTGAAATTTGGCTTAGGCTACCAAAGATGTGGTGGTGGTGGTGAGTATCTGGTTTCAGACAAGAAATGACCAGGCTGCAGTTGCTGCCTGCAGAGGGAGCTATATCGCTCCTGCAGTGCAGTGGGCTTGAATGTTCTGGGTGCAGCCTTAACAGCCTTTTACTAAACAGCTCCATGCTGAGAGGACTCTTGGCACAGAGTACCTGGCTTCCTGAAGATGCTGTAGCTGCTGCCGCTGCTTTTGAATCCCTTATTGTATTTGGAGAAGATTCAAGGGAGGCAGGCTATTTTCATTTAAGCAATTGCTTGGCTCAGGCCAGAGACTCTATTGATCCAAAGCTGCACTGCAGGAAAGGGATCTACTGCTGACTCAGCTTGGCTTTTTTCAGAGTGTGTAACATCCTTTGCCTACCTGGGCTCCTTTGGTCGTTTTGGACTACAATTCCCATCAGCCCCAGCCAGCACACCCATGAGACTTGTCCATCCTAGTCTCTGTTTTTCTCTCTTAAGATCTAGCGATTTAGTCTCATTTCAGTTCTCATCCTTTGGGCCAGGGAACTATGCCTCACACAAGCTACTTTGATTTTTCTAATCTAATGGTTTTAAGGAGCTAGCTGCAGATGAAATGTGGTTGAGATTATGTTGCTCAAGCTGCTTGATCGACTTATCTAAAGTCCTCTGGTTCTTGAACTTGCAGTTTTGAAATCGTAGATTTTGATCAAGAAGTTGGCCTTTGTGTGAACAGGCATCAGTGCACAGCTGGATGCAGTCCTCTTAATGTATACCTTTTGGATAGGGACGAGGAACTTGCAGTTTTTCAGATGTTGTTGCATTAGCCAAAGGCCAATGATAATAGGATGCAGAGGACTCAGCAGCAGCAGCATTATTATTTATTAAATTTATGTTGTCATCCACTTTTGACTAGAGCATATTCATTCCTCTGATAACATGGGCTCTAATCTGTGAAAGCTTAGGCTACAATAAATCTGCTACTCTTCAAAACAAACCCTCTGGAAAGCACTGATTCTGGATCCCGTATGATGCGAAATGAAGAGTCTTGTTGCAGCTTAAGTACCAATAAATCTATTAGAGTGTTAGAAACTGAGATATGAAAGCTAGGAGCTAAATGGCACCTTCAACCTAGGTTATGGGTGCAGCAACGGAATGTCTAGGCCCACATTTTTTATATAACAAGAATGCAAGGCTGAAAATGAATGAACTGCAGCTAAAATATTATGTTCATTTTTCATATGGTCTAGTCCTTCCCCTGCCCACCTCCCTAATATTCTTAAAAGGGTCTCTTCCCTAGTCTTTAGAGAATAGCTAGAAGTGGAGAGGCAGAAAGATCTCCTCCTTTCCTTCCACTCTGCTGTTTTTAATCTGAAATCTTAGGTGCAATACTTCACCCAGAACTCAGGAACTACTCGTGCTAATGAAATTCTCTGTCGCAGAATGCACCTAGAACAATGGTTTCTAGCACTGATCTATGATTTTGAGCACTGATCTATCATGGCTCAAGCTTGCATGCAACAGGGTGTGCTTCCTCAGATGCCTAAATTGAAAGGCATATGTGTAGCATATGGGCAGGTGGGGGAATGGAAGGAAGTTAGGTCAGAGAGGAATGAAATGTGAAACAAGTCAGAGATAGAAGGAAATTACATTGATGATGGGCATAAACGTCAATTTCTGTTGAAAGTTTCTTATCTCCCCCCCCCCCCAAGTGTTAAATTCACTTCTCCACATTTCTTCAGCAGTTGTTTTTTAATTATTATTTTTAAAGATCCTCATGAAAATTCATCAGCATTTTAGTGCAGATTTCTTCTAGTAAAGTCATATTTGTTTGTGGTTTTGACTAAATGCACACTTTTGCAAACTGTTTCCCTGATACCATTTGTGAATGTAATTTTCACTAGTATATGCTTTTTAAAACACACATTCCCCCCTAAGATATATACATTTTTGTTCATATTGTTTGGAAAACTGCAAACTGAAAAATTTGGAGAAGTGCAGCTTTCATGGTGCAAATTAAGCTGTTTCTCATTAAAGTGCAATTTCCCCCCTTCATTTCTGGTGACAGCAGATAAACCCTGGTGATTGATAAGTTAATTGACACATGAAGTGTAGTGATAAAAACAAACACCCTTTTGGGTTGTATCCAGCTAAGTTCTAGTCGGAGTAAACCCATTGACATCAACAGCCATAATGTTAGCCATGTCGATTAATTCCAATAGGTCTACTTGGCAGTATGGCTTCAACCCTTCATCCTGATTTGGTTCACAAGCTGATAGCCTATGACCTCTTGACGACTTGCAATCCAGCTGTTTTCTGCTGCCGTCTCCCAATTTGAAGTTCTGCCGATAGAAAATTATTTTGTACTGCCTGCCTTAAGATTGGTAACAGAGTGTCCTGGAATTGCTGCTTTTCCTGTTCAATACGTTCTATGTGAAACAGCATCTTATGTATTCCATTTATAAATTTTCCCAGCTCAGATCTTGGGGTGGGAGAATTTACTATTCGTCTACAGACAGCTACCTTAAAGCCACTTTTAAGTAATCCAGAGAGACCCCAGGAAATCCACTCCTCCGTCCCCATTTAACTATTCCTTTTTGTGCGAGAGCAACCTACGGGGAAAAAGATGAACTTTACTAGTTTTTGTTTTCTTGAAATGGGAGGGCTTTGTGTTTGGGTTCGCAAGCCGGGACGTTCTCATTGGCTGAGGCCTGTATACGTCATGCTGTTGGCAGCCGAAAGAGTTAAAGTGTTAGCTTAATGTGTTCTTAATTCTCCCCATATGGCCAAGTCTGGCTGCACAGGAAAAGCTTTGGCTGACAATCTACCCTGAACAGTGGCTAGGGTAAATATGGACGCCATCTGTGCAGTGCTTTAGACGGGTGGGGAGGGGGTTGGAAATCACATGAAATATCAGGGACTGAGGCAGCCAAAGTTTTAAATGTACAGTATCTTATCAGAGACAGGAAAGCACAGATGTCCATAGGCAAAAGGCAGGCACCCCTCTGCCTGTGGAACAAGCTGCACAAGCCTTTGAATCTGAAATAATCGGGCACCGGGGTGGGGGGTGGGAGATGGAATAAGGGGTGCGGTGGTGCTTCCCTTAGTTGGTTCTGAGTAGCTGGTTGCTGTAGCAACCGGCCCTGCCTGCCTGATGCTCAGTGGCCTGTGCCTTGAGCTTTTCTAAGGGACTTTGCTTCGCTGGCTGATTTGTTTGCATGGCGGGTTGTGGGTAAGAGAGAGAGAGAGAGAGCTAAACCCAGTGCAATAAAATAAACCGGGCAGGCTCGGAGGAGTAGCAAAGCTGAGCCGTGGAATAACGCTTTGGAAGTTCTCCCCCCACCTGGTGGGCGCCAAGGCTGGAGAGACGGCTTGGTTGCCGAGTTCGTTTTCGGTGGGGGTGGAGGTGGGTGGCCGCCTGCCAGGAAGGGGGAAGGCCCAGAAGCGGGAATCCAGACGGTGAAGGCACATGAAACGGGACAACCCTAGGAAGCTGGTGGTAAAATATACAACGCCCAAGGGAGGCTCTCGGCTCTGGAAAGAAAGAAACGTGGAGGAGGCCAAGAGGCGCATACTTTGCTCTCGCCGTCCGAGTGGAAAAGCTTTAGCGGGAGTCTGGCTGCCGAGCACCAGGGCTTTCTCACTCCCTTCCTGAAGGGTGCAGAGCAGCGCTGAGCCCCTTTCTGTTTCGATCTCTTCGCTTTGTGGTGCTGTGACTGCTTCTGCTCTCTGGCCTGCTGTCTGCCCACTCACCCGCTGCGCCCCCTGGGACTCTGGCTCCACGAGAGGCAAGGGGATGAACTCTGTCCTGACCAAGTATGGCTCCCCCCCTCGCACCTGGCTCAACCTGCGCTTGGGAACAAGTAAGTGCTAACAGTCATGAAATAGGCTTGAGGTGGGGGGAGATCTGCCGCTTTGGGGCAGTTAGCTGCAGCCTTTTGATTTGTGACTGTAAGGTCTCTGCAACCTGGAATGGGTCTTCCATGTTCAGGCTCTTCCTTTCATGCCTGGCTGGTGAGTTTTAGTGAGATATCTTGGTGGCCCCTGCAGGAAATGGGTTGTGGGGCTCCACGGGGCCTTTCGTCTTATCCATCAGGGTTACCCCTTGAGTTCATTAATGCCAGTTCGGGTTTTCTTCTGCCATGTACGCCACATCACTAACATTCACAAAGGGGCATAGTGCCATAGTTTAAAAGTGCCTTGAGTTCCTTGCAGATGATGATATAGCTTCTTGGACCCCAAACGGAGCAGTGAGAGACTCTAGAGGTGCCTGTGCTTACCCAGGGTTCGGTTTCCTTGGCATGAAGGTCAACAGAGACTGGTGTCATTAGGATGTATGGTTTTATTTGCACATATTTACAACCTGAGCAAGGGAGGGTCGCGGGTGGCGCTGTGGGTTAAACTACAGAGCCTAGGGCTTGCCAATCAGAAGGTGGGTGGTTCGAATTCCCGCGACTGGGTGAGCTCCCGTTGCTTGGTCCCTGCTCCTGCCCACCTAGCAGTTCGAAAGCACGCAGTGCAAGTAGATAAATAGTTACCGCTCCTGCGGGAAGGTAAACGGCATTTCCATGCGCTGCTCTGGTTTGCCAGAAGCGGCTTAGTCATGCTGGCCACATGACCCAGAAGCTGTACGCTGGCTCTCTCGGCCAGTAAAGCGAGATAAGCGCCGCATCCCCAGAGTTGTCTGCGACTGAACCTAATGGTCAGGGGTCCCTTTACCCTTTACATCCCGAGCATAGGATGAAGGGGCTCACAGCATTAACCCCCAAACAGATCTTGCTTCCCCATTAGGGTCCCCATTTGGGTCAAGCACAGAGCAAGGCATATGCCTCTGCATCTCCAGCTTACAGCACAGCCAAAAAAACACAACCTCTTGTCTCTTGTTCTTCTACCTTACAAGGTGATGTCACTTCCAGCTAGGTGATGGAGCTTGTCCCCATTTGTCTTTATGACAGCAGAACAACCTCTTTCTAATATAAATGGCAGGACTTAATCTTTGCCTTAACAATGAATCGGGTCGGGCTGTTTTCCTCTTATAGATTCTAGCCTCACCTATACAGGATCACAGGTTTGGAAGGGGCGCATGGATATCATACAGACTGACCCCTCTAAACCTGTAGCAATATGCTTTGGGACCCGTCCAAAGGCCTAGCTGTCCAGCATCCATCCTCTCTTACACTGTGGCCAAACATGATTCTGGAAAGCCTGCAAGCCTGAGTGTAACAGCAGACTCCTCATTTGCGGTATTCACGGGTATTCCGCCCCCTGCCCTGGAGGAAGCATAGGGCATTTTTGACTAGCCTTTGATAGCCCCATCCCTCAGGTATTTGTGTAATCACCTTAATAAAGCCGTCCAAGTTGGTGGTACTTCATGTTGCCCTGAATATTCATCTTCCTCAGATGACCCTGCAGGGTTCTAGTAGTATTAGAGAGGAAGAAAAACTCTGTTCATTTTCCCCACCTCGTGTCTTAATTTTATACACCTCTATCATGGGTCCCTCCTTTACTCATCCTGTGTTCCTAAGACGAAAGTTGTGGCCAAAATCAGTTCCTTTTCCCACTGGAGGGGAGAGGGCTAAAGAGCCCTTTGCCTGGGTTTCTGCTTGGGCAGGCCAGTGGCAAGCTTATCTCGCTAGCCCTCCAGCCCTTGCTCTGGACAAACAACAGTGTACAGCGGCCAATGAAAACTATAGACTCTGCTGAGATCCCCGTAACTCCCAAGAATGCAGCCACCCTATTTAGCACTGGGCCTGTCAAGTTCAATACCCCAGGGGTCCAGATGACCCCTTTACGTAGGAAACCAAGTATGTGGCTTTTGATAATGCAGCAATTCTGAGCCAGAAGTGGGAGAGAACTGGTGATTTTATAACCCTGGCTACCTCTTTGGCAACTAGGACAGACAAAACAAACTGTTCTGAGCATTCCCCCCCCTCTATTAAAATAAGCAAAGGAGACACTGATAAATTAGCCAGCTGGAAAAGGGTTCACCCTGCCCGCTTTATTCTCCCAAAATCGTTTCCTTCCCTATTATAGGGAAATGCTGCTCATTTTTGTGCCTCTCAGGAATGAAGCAGTCCTTAAATGTTTTCATTAGCTGTTTTCTTCTTCTTCTTCTTCTTCTTCTTCTTCTTCTTCTTCTTCTTCTTCTTCTTCTTCTTCTTCTTCTTCTTCTTCTTCTTCTTCTCCTCCTCCTCCTCCTCCTCCTCCTCCTCCTCCTCCTCCTCCTCCTCTCTCTACCCACTGCCTTCTTCTCTCAGACCCAAGAAATGTTGGTGATCAAGGGAGGGAACTAAGCTGGCATACCCCCCTCCTCTTGCACTGGTGAACCCAGGGCAAAAGCAAGAGGCAACTTCTCCCCATTTTGAGATGCCAGGGAACGTCTCAAGAGCATCTTTCTCCGCCAAGGGCTGCATTCAGTCATGGGGGAAATTCCCTTAGTTTTCCTGATTATAGTGGTAGAGCTTCTGTCCCGTTTTCTAACAATCCTTTCACGCTGCAGTACCCATCGTGTTCTGCAACGGTGGCTTTCGGACCAAATATACCAGCATGCTGTGCTAAATTTCGTTCACGCCAGTGGGCATGGTGTGGCACAGTGATGACTCTGCCATTGGACAATGTCCCTCCCCACTTTTCACACATGCCTGCTTCTCTCCCCCCCCCAGATTCCCACCCCACCTCCACCCCCGCGAAAATTGCAGGAAAGAAATGTATAACCTCCCCAAATCTCGTCACTTTACTCTCATGATTTTTTCCAAGGTTCAAGGCGCTGCAGACAGATTAATTTTTTTCCTGGAACCAAATCGCACGGAAATTAGCACTAGACATGCCCTAGGTTCCATTAGTTTTCTGGGAAAGGCTTTTTACCTTGTGTGAAAGCTGCAATATAATGCAGACATTTTGGACGAGAAATGGAAATAGAACACACTGCAGCCCAGACCTGCCTCGGCTAGGCGAACGTCCCAAGGACTGACCCTACATTGGCCAGAGAACCCCCCCTCCCCCTGTCTTACTAGTTGGAGGCAGGAGCAGCACAGCCATTCCCTTGAACGAAGCAGCTCCCTCAAGCAAGTAGATCCTGTGGGCTGAGGAGCCTGCCCTCTCCAAGCTATTGAAGGAGCTGTGGCCCTGCTGCCTTCAAGAGGGGTGGAGGATGCCATCCTATTGCCAGTGCTGAGAAAATACTGAATTCCTTTCCTACGTGGAATGCAGGGACACCATCTTTCTTTTCCTCAGGACAGTCCTGATTGGTGGTCCCTTTGTAAAGAGCTTGCAGCTCATGGGAAGCTTACAAGGCGAACCGGTGGTTCACCTAGCTTAATACTGTTTGCACAGACTGGCAGCTACTCTCCAGGGTTTCAGGGCAGCGAGCCTTTGCCGTCCTAACTGGAGATGCCATTGGGGAACGAATCACAGAATTGTAGTGTTGGGAGGACCCCAAAAAGTCATCTAGCCCAGACCCCTGCAATGAGCCTGGGACCACCTACATTTTTAAACAGGTGCTCCACTCGCAAGCTAAGGCCCTTCCCTAAATTCTCCTTCCAGGCCGAAATGAGTTTAACATTCCTGCCATTTTGAGTTGCTTAGAATAGAAAAGGTGTTGCCACCAAGGGGGGGGGGTTTAAGATGGACCTGATCCGGTGCCGATGTCAGGACTTGGGTGGGTTTTAAGTGGGGTAGGACGAACCTAAGAAACATTGTTGTTGGTAGGTTCATGGCATCATAGAATGGCAGGGCTGGAAAGGAACGCCAAGGGTCATCTAGTCCAACCCCCTTTCGATGCCAGAGCCGCAGATACGAATGTGTGCGTGGGGATGGGGGGGCCTGTGTTTTGCTTTTTGCTCTGAGAATTTAATCCACACCAGGGCAAAGCCAAGGGCCTGTGTGGTGCTCATCACAACCGCAAGAAACATTTTTTTAAAAAAAAAACCTCCCCCTTTTTCTTTTTAATAGGCTGAAAAAGCTTAAGGTTTTTTGCGGTGCGGCTTCTCACGCAAGTTTCCCAGGACCTGGCACTGTTCAGGCAAGCTCTCATTGCCAACAGGCTCCGCCTTGTTTTTCCCCCCCCCGCCGCCCCTTGCACACAGACACACTGGTTTTAGCACAGCTGGCTTTCTGCTTTTTTCTCTGCAAGTGGGAAAAAAATAGCAGGAGATATAGAGCAAGTGCTGTGTCCTCCCGAGGAGACGGCTGCCTTAAGGAGGAGCAGAAGAGAGCCAGTGCAGTCGGGTATACAGAGTGTTATCGGATCTGGACTGGGGAAACACACTGAAAGCTCCTGAGGTTATTGAGGCTAAAATATTATCATTCCATGTATGTGTCCCCCACACCACCCCCTTTCAGGGTGTTGCTAAGTACTTAAAGGAATCAGAGATGCAGGCCCGTTATGCAATAGATGCCTTGGGAACCCCTTGCCATTTGATATCGCCATATTCTTTTTTGGAACCTGCTAGAAACATTTTTTTTAAGAACTTAGAAATTTAGAAAGTTGATGTGAGTTTTCATTTGTTTTCAGTTTATTTTAGCTTTTTAAAAGTCTTTAATTATTCTTACTGATAACTTTATCTTTTTTGTAAACTTGGAGGTTGTTGGTTTTTTTACAATCATGTGGTGTATGAATCTAAATAAATAAATATGATAATGGGTGGCTTTTCATACAATTGTAGAGTTGGAAGGGATCTCAGGGTCATCTAGTCCAACCCCCTCCAATACAGGAATCCTTGACAGATGGCCATCTAACCTATAGTGGATGAGACTCCACCACCTTCTGAAGTTGCCTGTTCCATTCTCCAACAGTTCTATCAACAGAAAGTTATTCCTAATGTTTAGTCTGAATCTCCTTTCTTGTCATCTGAATCTATTGGCTCAGGTCCTACCCTCTGGAGGAGCAGAAAACAAATTTGCTCCATCTTCCATGTGGCAGCCCTTCATATATTTGAAGATGGCTCTCATGTCACCTCTCAGTCTTCTCTTCTCCAGGCTAAAAATACCCAACTCCCTCAACTGTTCCTCATAGGCCTTGGTTTCCAGACCCTTGATCATCCCAGTCGCCCTGCTTGTCAGTATCCATCTTAAACAGGGGTGCCCAGAACCTCCAAGTGGACTCTGAACAAAGCAGAATAAAGCGGCACTATAACTTCCCTTGATCTGGACATTAGAGTTCAGCCAATGCAGCCTAGAATAGCATTAGGCTTTTTTTTTTTTTTGGCTGTTGCATCACACTGTCAACTCACGTTAAGACCCCTATATCCTTTTCACCAGCCCTGGGATTTGAGGCTCATCCCTATAAGCTGAATTGAGCAAGATTAAGTTTAAAAAGGGGACAGGGGTGAGGAGGTCTTGAAATCCCCGCCCCCACCAAAACAACAACAACAGGCTATTATTTAATTAGCATCTTCTTCCAGCACCCTAGTTTCTTCCTTATTGCCATTGAAGGTTTGCCACTGAACAGCCCATCTCTGTGTTCCATCTCTTGATCATGCTTAAAAGTGATGAAATGCCGAGGAGCTGGGTTTTAACATCTGTCTCACACACTTGTGTTCAAGGTCAATCAAGTTTGACAGGCAGAGAAAAGAGAGAGAGTGGATTCTAGGAGAAAGAGAGAGAGAATGAGAATACAGCAAGGAGCAATGCTTGTGGCTCTTTTTCAGTCCTCACAGCGGCAAAAAACGTGCCCCAGTTGACATCGACAACCCTCTCCCCATGAATTTGTCCAATCGTCTTTTAAAGCCATCTAGTTTGGTGTGGCCATCCCTGTCTCCAGTGGGAGTGAGTTCCACAGTTTAACTGCATGAAAAAGTCATTCCTCTTGTCTGCCCCAAACCTTCCAATGTTCAGTTTCATTGGACATCCATGAGGGGCTCTCTGCCTAACTTATTTGTGGCTAGCTCCACACCCCTTTCCTTCTGATCAGGGCCCCCCAAAAAACCCAAAGCCAGCTGAGAATTGTCACCACCCCACACTGAGCCCCTTGGAGAGAAAGGTGGGGTAGAAATTGTAAAGAAATAAATGGTGTGCTTTTGGGCTGCGAAACTTCACCTCTTAAGTGTGGGCCAACGAGGCTGGGAGTAGGGGTTCAGCGTGAGGCCAGAGAAGGTGGCTCAGACTGGCTCCCAAAGCATCCTTTACCTTGGACACAACCTTGGACAAGATGACATTTGGGGTCCCTTCCAACTCTACAGTTCTGTGATTCCAGCCCCCACTTCTGGCTTTGCAAGCCATTTGGCTCCATGGACCATTTTCCTCTGTGAGTTCACCCCTCTCCCCTTCTCTATCTTCCTTCGCTGCTTGATGAGGAATGCTGGGGCCTTGTCAGAGTTTCCATCCATCCAGGCCGAGGTGTTTTAAAAGGCAGGATGGCTGCAGCTTGTTCGTTCCAGGCTACAGTCTGGTGCTCTTGCCTGCCAGGAGGTTCTCCTTCCAGAAACCTTTGCTGAAAGGGGGAGTGGCTGAGAGGGAACAGTAAGAATCTGCTTCTCAACGAAGCCCAGCAAAGGACACTGCTGCACACAATCCCGATTTCCGTGCTGTGAATTGTACAGAAAGAAGGGGATATCAGCTTCCAACACATATAAAAACATAATAAAACATCAAACATTAAAAAACTTCCCGATACAGGACTGCCTTCGGATGTCTTCTAAAAGTTGTGTAGTTCTTTACCTCCTTGACATCTGATGGGAGGGGCGTTCCGCAGGGTGGGTGCCACTGCCAAGAAGGCCCTCTGCCTGGCTCACCATAGCTTCACTTCTCACAGCGAGGAAACAGGCAGAAGGTCTTCGGAGGAGGACCTCAGTGTCCGGGCTGAGCGATGGTGGGTTGGAGACCCTTCTCATGTGTACAGCCTGAAGGCCAGCCTGGGCAATCACGGGACCTCCATGTTGTGAGGCAGTCTACCTGTACAGGGCAGGTGCTGGAGGCAAGCAGTGTGTGTGTGTGTGTGTGTGTGTGTGTTTGTGTGTGCTGTTGCCTCCACAAAGCCCATAAGATCAGGGGATGCGCAAAGCCACCTTTGCTTGCCAGTGTGGAAGGACAGGATGCCGAGGTAGATGGACCTTCAAGGCTACTTAGTTTTTGTGATGGGTAAGAAGCCTTGGGTGTAAGCTGCTCCTCTGCTTCTGCCTAGCAGTTTATCTTCTATGAGCCAAAAATAAGTTCTGGGTCCATTTTCAAGGGAAAGAAAGAAAGAAAGAAAGAAAGAAAGAAAGAAAGAAAGAAAGAAAGAAAGAAAGAAAGAAAGAAAGAGGGCTATCGGAGACAGGTTGGAGACAGGTTGGCCTTTCAGAACAAACACCCGCCTCTGATGCCAAAGAGCACTGTGATTCCTCTGATAGATGAGCTTTGTTTCCAGTGACCTTTGCAAGTTAAATAGAAAAAAAGGGATTTAATTAGGCTTGCGGTACAAGAGGGGGACTTGGTTGTGCCCAGTCTGTTTGCACAGATCCTTCTCTTTACCTCCCACCTGGGCAGGTAAGTGTGGGCTAGAATAAAAGGAAAGCAACTCGGTGCATGCAGCCTTTCCTCCAGGCTTCTCAACCCTTAGCAAAAGCCCTGCTGCCCCTTTCCTCTCTCCTTCTGCACATTTCCCCATGCCACCCCACTGCCCAGTTTTGCACCCCCCCTTCCCTTTGCACATGGATGCTGCCTGTATTTCTGGGCGTGCTGAAGCATCAGGTTGAAAAGGAAAACCAGCTGTAGAATCCAAGTCTGTGCAAAACCAGCAAAGGCGAGTTCAATTGCCAAAAACTCATTTGGGGCGGCTGAGTCAACAGATGGAAAAAAAATGTGGCTGACTTGGAGGAGCATGTCAAATTGTCTGGTGGGCAGCAAGCCAGGTCCATAGAAGAGGACAGGTCTGTGGGGCAGCCAGCTAGGGTAGGAAGTGTTCTTTCTTTCTTTCTTTCTTTCTTTCTTTCTTTCTTTCTTTCTTTCTTTCTTTCTTTCTTTCTTTCTTTCTTTCCTTTTCTTTTCTTTTCTTTTCTTTTCTTTTCTTTCCTGGAAGTGGGACGGAAGCCCCCAACCCAGGCCTATGATGGGAAGCTGGCAGAGGTATAATTTCAAGGAATGGGATGAGACTCCTGCAGTTCCACCTTCCTGAAATCCTTCCCTTTAATCTTGACTTTTGAGGATTTATCAGAGCAAGCTTCAAAAAGCCCTTAAACCACATGCCACCTGCAAACCCTGCAGTGTGCTATAAGGCCATTCTGCCCCGCAAAAGGGAAGGGAGGAATCTGGAGAGGGGGGGTGGAGTGTGTGTAGCATATTCCTTGGGAGAAGAAGCTTTGTAAAAGTTAAAAAGATGTTTGCCTCAATGGGCATTCCTGCTTCAAAGAAGGGTGTGTGTGAGAGCTGACAAAACCTTTTTACTAAAAACAAAACAAAACCTCACCCCCACGAGTGTTTAAAATCTAACCTGGGTTGAATTTACCCAGAAGCAGACCTGCGACATTGGTCCCCGTGGGCATTGTGAACTGCATCATAGCAAAGAGTGTTGCCAAATTTCAACCACTTACTATTTACATTTAAGTTTTCTGCATCTGGTGTGCTTTGTTTTTACCGCTGCCAGTAGTTACATGCTGAGCGAGGGCAAACATTTTCTAATAAAACTGATCCAGAGAAGCAGATTTAAGGACCTGCCTAGATTTTTCTTTCTCAAAACAAAAAAAAAAAAAGATGAAGAAGCAGCATGATGGAGTGAGATAAAAATATGCTCCAAGGAATTCTCTACTGAGTCCTGTATTTGGGGGTACCTTTTATCCCAGCCAATGGGGAGAAAATGTCCCATGAGGTTTTTCAAGCGAAAACTGAGCTAAGGAAACAGAATTCAGTTATTTTCATCTCTCTCCCTCTATCACATGCACACACAATTCATTTGGGGGCCATTTACTTATGCTAGGATACATCGGAATTTTAGCTTGGGGTAGTAAATTGTCACCCCCCACCCCCCAAACCCCTTCTATGTAATATTTCTGGTTTCTGATGAAGAACATTAATGTCCTCAAAGAAACTAGGCTGACGATCACACCAGGTTTCCAATTAGACTAGATTGCAATTGTTACATTCCTTGTTATATACCAGGGGTCCCCAAACTAAGGCCTGGGGGCCGGATGTGGCCCAATCGCCTTCTAAATCTGGCCCGTGGACAGTCTGGGAATGAGCATGTTTTTACATGAGTAGAATGTGTGCTTTTATTTAAAATGCACCTCTGGGTTTTTTTTTCAAAATATAGTCCGGCCCCCCACAAGGTCTGAGGGACAGTGGACTGGCCCCCCGCTGAAAAAGTTTGCTGACCCCTGTTATATACCAAACTGAAGGGCACTTGCACTATGAGGAAACACACTGCTAAAGTGTTTTGGGCGTTGTGGTGGTGGGAATGGCTAAGCACAGGTGGAATATGAAGAAAGATTTATAAAACTGTACATACTAGAAAAAGAAGCACTACTTCTTGACACCGTGTAACTCTCTGCCACAAGATGTGATGGCCATTGCCCTAGGTTTAGGAGGAAGAGACCTCACCTTGCCGACAAAGGTCCGTATAGTTAAAGCTATGGTTTTCCCAGTAGTGATATATGGAAGTGTGAGCTGGACCATAAAGAAGGCTGATCGCCGAAGAATTGATGCTTTTGAATTATGGTGCTGGAGGAGACTCTTGAGAGTCCCATGGACTGCAAGAAGATCAAACCCATCCATTCTGAAGGAAATTAGCCCTGAGTGCTCACTGGAAGGACAGATCCTGAAGCTGAGGCTCCAATACTTTGGCCACCTCATGAGAAGAGAAGACTCCCTGGAAAAGACCCTGATGTTGGGAAAGATTGAGGGCACTAGGAGAAGGGGACGACAGAGGATGAGATGGTTGGACAGTGTTCTCGAAGCCACCAACATGAGTCTGACCAAACTGCGGGAGGCAGTGGAAGACAGGAGTGCCTGGCGTGCTCTGGTCCATGGAGTCACGAAGAGTCAGACACAACTAAACGACTAAACAACAACAACAACATGGTCGATCAACAGCCATGATGTCCTAGGTGGAACCTCCATGTTCAGAGGCAGTCTACCTCTAAATGAGAGCTCTTGAGGTTAATGGCAAGGGAGGACTCTTGCAATCATGCCTGGCTTGTGGCTCTCCACAAAGCTTCCCTGCAGCCCACCATCTTGCCTGAGGCTGCAGGTACAGGTGACAGCTTTTGGCAAGAGGTCGGAAGCATGGCTGATGCAAATCCTGCGGTTTTCTTCATGGTTTCGTTCCCAACAACCCAGTGAGGTAGATAGGTAGGTTATGCTGAGAGATGCTGATTGGTCTGTGGTCACATAGTGAGCTACGGGAACCCGTCACCAATTATGCTTGGTCTTGGGTCAGCTTTTCTGTTCAGCACTAGACTTATCACTCTTCTCGTAAACAGGTTTTTGTGTGTGTGACAAAATATTCTGTCCTCTCGAATTGGGAGATAAGAAATTGGGGTTCTCATAGGACGTAATGATGCTCCTTTCTCTCGTTATCCCCTGCATCAAATTTAAAACCAGCTGACTCCCACCTTGGAGACAATGGTTCTCTTCCCATGTATGATTTCGACACTCCTTGTTTCTTTCAAAATCTCATTGTAGGGGCAAGACCGCCTTATTTTGGTTGCTTTCCAGCAAGATTTTTTTCTTTTTTCTTTTTTTAAAAATGCCCACCATAAGTCTGTCTTGTATCCTTGGCTGAGATCTCTTTCATAAATGATGGAAAGCGAAATTTGTAAAATGTCTGTAGGAGGCACGAGAAAAAGGCCCTTTGTCCGGTTGGGTGCGCAGAACATTGGTCAGTTTCTTAGAAGCTCTTGGCTCTCCCAGAAACCTCCCGTTTCACCAGGATGAATGAGCCACTTGTCTGTACATCTGCCGGAACCTGCTCCTTAAGGTGCAATCCTGACTGGCTACGGCTCAGGCCACAGATGGAACTTGGGCTAAAAAATGTTGCACTCGCCATCATCCCAGGCTGGTGAGACAGAGGGAGAGAGGATCTCCCTTTGGGACACTGAACTTTAAGGACAAGCCACGCTTCTGGGCTTCCTCTATGCAAGATGTTTCTATACTGGAAGAAAAGAGGGGCGTACGAACTGGAGACCCTCCCTGCGGACTTGACGGAGCTGGAATGTGCAACAGTGGAGCGCTTTTCGTGGAGTTCAACTCTGGATATCACGAAGGATCTGGAGGGTAGGTCAGGCGCCCTGCATGCCGAAAGCTCGAGGGATGAGATCACTCAGCCTGGCACTCGCTTTGCAGAACCAACCCAAAATTATGCAAACAGTTTTAAGAGTCTTAGGCAATTTATTTCCACAATAAGAAGTTGCTTTCTTTCCCCCCTTCCTTTACCTCCCCCTGCCAGGATGCGCTGGAGCTGTTTTATTGCAGGGCAAAAGAGTTTTACAGTTTTAAACAAAAGTGTTAGGTTTAGTAAACAGGCGGCTGAAAATCAAAGTTTGGGTGCTGCTGGGTCCTGCCGACTGTCCAAATATTTGGACAGCAGCTGAAGAAAGGATGAGGATTAGTTCAGAGGCTTGTACACTTTCGGGACTCAGTGCCTGTCTAAATAATAGCAGGAAAAGAGGAAAACTAAACTTTGAAGAACAATGTCTCTCAGTGAACAGAGGAGGAGAATCTTGCCAATCTTGCAGTTTGCTTTTGGGGGCTGAGCTGATGGCCTCAGAGTTGGGACCAAGTTGGATGGCTTTAAAAGAGGGTTGGGCAAATTCATGGAGGGTAAGGCTACAAGCCATGATGGCCGTGCTCTGTCTCCATGGTTGGAGGCAGTAATTCTTCTGAAAACCAGTTGTTGGGAAGAATTGCCGTTGCATTCAGGTCCTGCTTGTGGGTTTCTCTAGGGGGCATCCGGTTGGCCACTGTGAGAAGAGGATGCTGGACTTTGATTGGCCACTGGCCTGATCCAGACAGGCTCTTCTTGTGTTCTTATAGCTGCTGTTGGACTCCTGTCAGCATGGCCAAGGGCGATGAGAGATTTAATTATGTATTTTGTTTGCGGATTGCATCTACATCAAAAAGAATTTCAAGTCCAGCACAGATGTAGACTGAGATTCAAATTTTCTATAGGTGTTTCGATGGGTGCTCTGAGGACAATAGAGATGCCGTCTGGCTGATATAGTGATGGGAAGGAGTTCCAGAGGGCAGGTGCTGCCACACTAAAAGCCTGATTCCTATGTCCTGTGGAAAGGACCTCCTGATGAGACGGTATCTGCCAAGGTCTCCTTGCAGAGTTCAGTGATCGGTTGGCTCTATCAGGAGTGAGATGATCTGTTTGGTATCTTGACCCCAAGCTCTAGAGCAGGGTTTCCCAAACTTGGGTCTCCAGCTCTTTTTGGACTACATTTCCCATCATCCCAGACCATAGGGATGATGGGAGTTGTAGTCCAAAAACAGCTGGAGACCCAAGTTTGGGACACCCTGATCTGGAGAGCTTTGCATTACCAGTACCTTGAACCTGGCGTACTACTTAATGGTGGTCCACCAACACCTAGAAGGGACACCATGCTCGACCTTGCACAATCCTTTTAAAATGTGGTTCTGTGGACCCCTGGTTGGTACCTGAAATAGAGTGCTAGCTGTATGTCCTACTTGCATAGGGCAGTCCTCTGTTTTGAAGGGCTGCAGCAGGAGGAGAGTCCTCTACCTGAAGGTGTCCTCTATTTGAAGGCTGTTCTTTCAAAGTCTGGGTTTAAAGATAAGGAGCCATCAAAAGGGAGAGAAGGGAGGGGGCCCTCTTTGAAGTTGCTCATCCTCAGTGAATAGCACCTGATCACACCTCTCTCTCTCTCCCCTGGTATCTGCTTTGTTTAAAGGCATTGCATTTCTTTATTAGATAGCAGTAATATGTTTGTCCCCAATGCTGGTCCTACTCAGAGTACTCCCAATGGCATTAGTGGGCATAACTATTGTAATTTCAGGAGCTCAACTCAATAGTTAGCATGATTTCAGGAGATCTACTCTGAGTAGCTAGATGCAGTCTATTATTTGGATGTTTGCTGCTGTACACATAACCTACGGTGTGCAAATTGTCATTCTCTTTTACCTTATTGTATTGTCCTTATTAGTAGTAATATTGAATTTGAACCCCGCCCTTTCGCCCCAAGGAGCCTAGGGCAGCAAAGAGGTACACAATTTAAGAAGCAAAAACAAAAACAAAGCAAAAGCATTCTTAAAACAGATCAAAACATTCCAGAATCAATTACAATTAAAAACATGTAAAATCATGTATATCTGATGGTATTGGTTTTCATTTATGTATAGTATAGAAGTTTCCTTTTCCTTTTTGTTTGTCGGTTTTTGGTATGTATGTTCGTTGTTTTTTTGTAATTTGTGCAATCTTCAGATAAAGAATAAAGTGTTAAAGATTAAAGTGTTTAAAAACACATGTAAAATCAGTTGCAGTTTTTTTTTATTTTTTTAAAAAAACATTCTAAAAGGAGTTAAAAATAATCTTCCATCCAAGGATCTTCATGTTGCCTGGAACAAGCAATTTAGGGTTCAAGTAGATAAATAGGTACCGCTCCGGTGGGAAGGTAAATGGTGCTCTGCTCTGTTTTCACCAGAAGTGGCTTAGTCATGCTGGCCACATGACCTGGAAAAACTGTCTGTGGACAAACGCCGGCTCCCTCGGCCAGTAAAGCGAGATGAGCGCCGCAACCCCAGAGTCATTCGCGACTGGACTTAACTGTCAGGGGTCCTTTACCTTTAACTTTTTTTACCAAGATGTAATGGGCCATCCTATCTGAAACCATAACAGTGAAACCCTCCGGCTTCCTTTTGAAGCTTCCATTGCATGCTGAAGAGGCAATCCACATATCCCACCCTTGACTAGCAGCTTGCCTCTTCAGCAGCCACAGTGGACGCTTCAAAGAACACATTCCCCAATCCTGGGCATCTTTGCCCAGTTCGCCCCCATGCATGCTTGTCGCTGTGAAGCAGATGTGTGTTAATAATGAAGGCTTTCATCCACCCTCCTCTCTCTCTCTCTCTCTCTCTCTCTCTCTGCAATTTAATACATACAAAGGAGACGAAAGCTAGACCAGTAATCTTCAATGTACAGCAAGAGCTTTTAAGAATGGCTGCCTTAGAAACTGCAGGCCTGATTTCACTTGAAACGAGATACCTCTGGAAGAACTGCAGGTCAGGTACTGAGCAGGTGCAGCATAGAAGGTCGGAGCTGCAGGTTGTCCTGGGACGGGAAGCTCTGGAAACCAGCATGGGGTCCTGGGAGGCTTGCTAGAAGGCTGTCCGATGTTTTGCAAAGCTCCACCTCTGTAAACCGGCTGAAAACAGGCTTGGGAAAACCCCTGCAGCTAATAATAATAATAATAATAATAATAATAATAATAATAATAATAATAATTTATTTATACCCCGCCCTCCCCAGTCAAAAACGAGCTCAGGGCGGCTAACACCAATAAAATTACAATAAGACATAAAAGAAAAGAGAACAATTAATTAAAATACAGATTAAAATACACTATTAAAATTTAAAACTTAATATGCAGCCTCATTTTAAGGAGTCCATAAATCCAAACCATGAGGGAGGAAAACACAGGGGTCAGGCTGAATCCAACCCAAAGGCTAGGCGGAACAGCTCTGTCTTGCAGGCCCTGCGGAAAGATGACAAATCCCGCATGGCCCTGGTCTCCTGTGAAAGAGCGTTTCACCAAGTTGGGGCCAATACTGAAAAGGCCGCGGCCCTAGTTGAGGCCAATCTAGCCACCTTATGGCTCGGGATCTCCAGAGTATTGTTGTTTGTGGACCTTAAGGTCCTCCGCGGGGCATACCAGGAGAGGCGGTGAGATTCCCAAGCCGCATAGGGCTTTAAAGGTCAAAACCAGCACCTTAAACCTGATCCTGTACTCCACCGGGAGCCAGTGGAGCTGGTAAAGCACTGGATGAATGTGATCCCGCGGCCAATGTGAGTGAGCAGGCACCGCCTGTAAGTTTATGTATGGAAGAAGAGATTTGGAGCTGAGCATGGGGAATCCTGTGCATAGTTCTGGCCGCCTCACCTGAAAAAGGATGTTGTAGAGTTGTAGGTTCCGGAAAGGGCAGCCAAAATGCTCAAGCAGATGGGGGCATGTCATCCTCATTCTGACCTATTTTAAAACGTTTCAACATTAAGAGGAAAGTGCACCTCTCAGTTTTATTCTCGGGGAGGTGGGAGTGATGTAGAACAAATCTTTTGGGTAAGACTTGGGGGTTTTTTTTGCAGCTCTGAAAATCTCACCCCTGCTTTGATCCCTTTTAAAGTGTGAGTGTGAGTGTGCAAACTGCTGTTTGCATAGGAGGCCGGACACTTTGCCACACAAAGTTAACCCCCCCCCTTTGACTTCACACAAATATTTAGCTCTGGTGCTGCTTTTAGATGTAAACATCTCCCCCTTTGCTGTGACGGATGCCTTCCCTTGGCTGACAGCTGGCACCGCTAGGGAGTTGGTCCTGCGGCAGACCTCCCACCAGCAGGCCACGGACTGGGATGTATGGTACACGATGGGTAGATGAAAAAATCAGAGAGCTCCACCGCCTCTTTCTAACCTGCCAAGGCAGTGGAATTCCTGATCACTGCTGCAATTTCCCTTGTGGGAATTGTTATGAAAAATGTACCCCAAAATGCGTTGCCTTTTAAGAAGGACAGACGCAGGTCGGAAGCTCCAAAATTTGCACTAAGTTCAGCTCCGCCGGGAAAATGACAGAGACCACACGATGCTGTCAGGAAAAACAAACTGATCCCTTTATTGCAGAATGCAAAGCTACAGCTGTAGGGTCCCTGCCTCTGGAAAGAAGGAAGGAACCCCGGGAAATGGTGAAGTCCCCCTATATACCCTCCTGTTCATGCATGGAAATCTCTGGACTAGGAGGGAGGGGGAGACAAGGGCGACGGGTGGGAGATCGGATTAGCTGGGTGCGGAGATGACTTCTCCTTTCAGATGGAGAGATGTCAATCTCTCTTCTCCTGTCGTTGATGGTGCTCCCTGTTGTTTGGCAGGAAGGGCAATCAGTCGAGATGGGTGCAGAGGTGGGGCAGTTCCTGGCGATTTCCATGGGGTGGAAGTCCGCCCGGCAGTGTTTTCCTCCAGGCCATGGAAGGGTGGGCTACGTTGAGGATGGCAATTTATTTGAATAAAGTTGTTCCAGCTAATCCCTCTATTGTCCGTGTGTCCTTGAATGGGTATAGGGTGGTAGTAGGGCAAGGTTCAGGTGGGTTGGGATCATACAGGGTTCATACAGAAAATATACCTGGAAAACATACCTAATGCAGGGATTTCTAATTAAAAGGTAGCAGTCCTGACATATACAGTTCTAAGATATAAAACAGCAATTCTAATACAGAGGCAGCGGATAGAGATTTCATGGTAAGAGAACATATAATAGGCTGTATTATTAACTTGAGTAGAAAAGTTTAACTTTGGATTTGGGCGGTTTCCCCCCCCCCCTTCTTCTGGAAACATTGTTTTGTTCTGGGCGGAGGGGAGGTGGAGAGGGGAAATGTGTGAGTTTATGCTAACTGTTGTGCATATGCAGATCCTTAAGCCTTCCTTCAGGCAGGGTCGAGTCCTAGCTGGAGGGGTGGGGAGACAGGGAAGATGGCATTGAACAGGATTCTGGGTATTGCAGCTGTCAAATTCTGTCACCCCTCTCTGTTCATTAATAATGGTGTCCTGCAAACCCCCCCTTAATATGATTTTATAACAATTTTATAACAGCCCCCTCTCTGAGGCAATATTGTTGTGTAACAACCAATCATTGCCTCACATAATCGACAGTGACGTATTCTCCATTTCCCAGGTGGTACATTGGCACAACCTAGGGGTATGTGGTGGCGGCTCAAAGGGGGGCTTGGGAGAAGCATTTTATAAGAAATGGTATATGCCTTACATTTACCGGAAGGTCCACCAATGACTGAAAAATGCAGTTTCCTTGGAGTTTGCCTTTTGTGTGTTCTCAGGTGTAAAAGTTAGCTTTCTGGTCCCACACCTCCATCATGGCACAGCAGCAACAATCCCTGGTGAATCCCCTTAGGGCTTTCATATCGACCATGTCACCTGGCACTCACCATAGCTGCCACAGGTTTGGGCATGTCATGAGAGAGATGCCTTTGCCTTGGGCTTTCTATGGGATTTTTTTATTATAGGCTCTGGTCTTGCACTGTAGTAGGGAGTTGCTCAGTTACTCTTAAAGGGAGAAAGCTACTTGCACCTTGGATACACTTGCCCAATTAGAACTGACCCAATTATAATTTATACAGCCCCATAAAAACCATTCTGAAAAGGGCACATGTCCAAATTGGTCAATTTAATTCTATAAGGAATCATTCCAGGTAAATCAAGGCATATACACCTTCTTGTATCTGCTGGTTTCATGAATCCTGAAACTGCTTCTTGGTAAAAAGAAGGCTGGCACACTACAAAGTGCCAGGTGAGATAAGGAAATGTGGTCATAAATTGATCTAAATCTCAATAATGGACTATGCAATAGCCTGATCTATTAGAAAACATGAGTCCTCCATTGGGCGTATAAGGAATAATACCACCATACAATAACTTACTATACATTAAACATGAAAACAATTACACACAAAAATGCCCCCCCCCCTTTGTGGAAATAACATATACTTGTCAGGCATAGGTCAACGTTTCTGCATAATATCACGTAACATAAAACATAATTATATATCAGTTGCATATCTTGAGGCCAACTCTTAACAGGGCACAGAGTCCTGAAGTCAAAAGAGAGCATATGTCCTTGCAATTCACTTTCCCCCCTTTGTCAGCCCATATCCTTTTGGAATGAGATAGTTGTGGCCAGTTTGAAAACTCTGGTGTCTGTTGTTGCAGGTAAAAGTCTTGTGGTCCGGAGGATTTGGGTTCAAGGTTTTTTCCATCATTGCGTCTGTAGTAACATCTGTAGAAGGAGTATGCTGTAAGGGGCAGGGTTTGGGGTACTTAAGGGCACAGTTAGAAGAAGGAAAGGGCAAAAGCCAAAGGGAAGAAGAGGGAAAAAGGGGGTGGAAATATCTCCTGGAGTTTTTTTGGGAAGCTGCAAACAATAAAATCTTGATGCATTAAGTATTTTATTCATCACATTTCTATATAATTACTACTGCTGTTAGCTGCTAAGTCCGTTTTCCTTTACCTAGGGGATTATTATTATTATTATTATTATTATTATTATTATTATTATTATTACTACTACTACTACTACTGAAAGAATGACTTAGATGTTACATTCACATGTACAGAAATAAAAAGTAGAAATGCAAAATAATGCAAAAATAAGAACAAAATAATATTTAGATTACCACTCAAACAACATTTTTTTCAGATGGACTTGACACAAAAATCTCAGATTAAAAAAAAGAATTATTATCAAATAATATGAAGACATTATAAAGACCATACAGGTTAATATTGGACTGTAACCTAAAGATTTGAAGGTGAATGGTAAAATAATGGGAAAAAAACCTTAAAAGTCATCATGTGCTATCTGAGAAAAGAGAACTCTATGGGGAAAAACACAGATGGTACCTGAATAAACATCAGTAATAAGTTTTGGAGACGCAGTGAATGAAAGACCTCATTCCACGTGATGGACTGATGGACATGCCCCAAAATATAACAAAACAAAACACTGACATATGAGAAACCAAAATAAATAAATAAATGCTAAAACACACAATTTCTAATAATGAGCATCTCAAATGAAAATAAAGAGTAGCAATCTAAAGTTGTACAAGTATGGTTAGATTAATTTCATAGACATAATGGAAAAACTGATTTAATAAATGAAAGCAGATTATTTGCAACCTAAAGAGAAGCATCAAAGTAAAGGAAATATATAAAACTATAGCGGGAAGTAAACTAATACAGCAGGGATTTAAGCTCGTTTTGCAGACTGTAAGGAAAGAAATTACTGTTTGTATCTCTTCACTACCCCCCCCTTTTTTTTTTGCTGTGGGAGAAAGGAAAAAATAAACACTTGTTACTGGGGTTTAGTCTTCTTAAAGGTTCACATATCCTTTAGAAATGTTCTTCCTGGGAAAGCTGTGAGAATAATTTTTGCATGTTAGGTTGGAACTTTGCAAGGGGGGAGGTTATGCAGGAGTTAATGCTTGGGGTGAAATGCAAATGCGAGATAAGTATCTGAAGGTGCTTCCTGAATACCCATTGGAAAGGGGGAGCAGACCCTTGGTTTGCATAGTCTGGAGTTTTTTCTAAGCCCTTGACTAAAATCACAATCAGTATCCTGTTGAAAGGGGAAACAAACAACAACAAAAAGTACTCAAGCGATGAAAGTACTCAAGCGATGAACTCAAAGTGGGAGTGCTGAGATATTTACCTCTGGAAAGAATTTTGCATATTAGATTTGGAATGATGGTCCAACACTTGACCCTTTTGTTTTCTCAAGTGACCCCCTGGAGTCAAAGAGACATAAGGAAATTTAAACAAATTTTCCCCTGCATGGCACAGGCCCTTCAGCATTTGGTTGCTGTTTTTGTTTTGTTTTGTTTTTAACCTCCTTTTTCTCTCTATTTTTTCTCTTCAAGCTGGCATAGCCTCTGTGCATGTACAAAGTTCATGATTCAGAAATCCATTGTACCATTTGAAAGTGTTGCTGGTGTTGGCTAAATTACCATTTGAATAGAGGAAGGGAAGGGTGAATAGGTTAGATTTTACACAGAAACCCAACAATTTACACTTCCACCAAACCAGCAACAAAAAGTGGTCAAATTAAATTATTTTTGGTCAGTTTAAATCCATTTCTATAGCTTTTGTGTCCTGAGATATTTCTGACACCTCTTACTTCCTGTTCCTTGCTGCTTAGGAAGCAGGCTTATAAATCTTAAACTTTAAATATATAAAACTTCAACATCCAGACAACCCAATATTTTCACAGACAACCCAACCCAATATTTTCACAAGAAAGCTGCAATAAAAGTTTGGTCAAATTAAACTCCTTAATGAAGTCATGGCACTAATTAGCCATGTTTACTGTACTATATAAACATCTCATACCCCAGGCAAAAGAAATCTAGATTTGCCCCCTTTATCTACAGGGTTTTTGGGGTGCAGACTTTTATTCAAAATATTTCACAAATGTGGATTATTATTATTAGTGTGCTTTCCCTCTAGTCATTAGCGGAACAATGACCCGCCCCCTTATGTACGGGTAAATGACCAGTCAGAATTCATAAATTGCAAATGTTTGGTTTTTTTTTAAATAACTTCAGCCATGGGCAGACTAAAATTCCCTGCCCCCTCATATATGGGAAAATGGCTACAGGGTCACAATTCATAAGATATTTTCTGCCATTTATTTACAAGGGAAAATGGTCAAGACTTTCATATGTGCTTAAACTTTAAACCTTAATAGACAAAATGGTAAAAACTTATATAATCACTCCTTAAAAACCAACGACACTCTTGTTCTAACTCTGAAAACCAATAATCTTTCCTTGCCAGAAAGCAGAGCTGGGCTGAATTTCAACCCATCACCACATCAGACACATTGCCTTTCACATAGCTCTAAAATGGAAGTTAGAAGGGACCCTGAGGTCATTTAGTCTAACCCTCTAAGATGCAGGATTCAGAAGATTTGACTGAGAATACCAACCCTATACAGAACCCTTTAGCAGATGAGTTTTTTCCTTAAGAGACTGATATCAGGAGCCCAACAAGAACCCTTCTGTCCAACACAATCAAAGTTAAAACTAGACTCAGATAGACAATTCCTGGCTATGGAAGCTCTACTTTTGACAAACAAATCGCCTTTATAGGAATAGCTGTTCAATTTTCCTTTAGTCAATATTCCTCTAGTCACTTGGAGAAAGACTCCCCTTTGTAGCCTCTCTCAATAACAACATTTGCACACCTCATTCTCATATTTATCATGTTTAAGATTGATTGGTTCAACATTGTTTCTTTATACTAGAAATTTAAAACAAGTTGGCAGTTTTAACTATGCACACTTAAGAAGGCAGTCTATGGATGTTGTGGCCAATTTAAACACAACCCCATAACATTTCTAAACATTGAGTACATCTCTTATCCACTTATAGCTGGAGTTTATGAAGTGAACATTTTCAAGTTTCGAAATATTTTCAAAGCATTGAGCAAGCATTTTCAAAGTTACAACTCTTTATTTTCCTTCATCCTGCCCCTCTTTTTACTTTTGGAGAGGAAAAAATGGCCTTCTACAGCCTCTTTAAAATAAACCTTTACACACTACGTCCACTCTTTTTAATATTTGCCATGTTTTTGGGTTGATCAAGCCCTTACATAAAAATTATTTAAGCAAGCTTGCATTTTGTTTTGGTTTTTTTCTTTTGTTTTTTTAGACCCTGAAACATTTCTTAAATACAATTGGAGGCGTCTATCAGAGTTCAGACGGGAAGTAAGCTCTCCTTGGGCTTATTTCTCCCCTGAAGCCTGCAGAGTTGTCTCTTTGGACAGGGGTGCACCCATTTTTGCCCTGGTCAGTCTCCGAAGGGGCACTTGCGCAAGTTCTAGCCCTGGGCAGTCTCCGACGGGGCTGTGGGGTCTCTCGGGGTTCTGGGGACTCCTTGGGAACCTGGGGCACGTCTAAGGAAAGTGGACAGACTCTGATAGGAAAGTGGACCGACTCCGATAGGAAAGTGGGCTTGGGAAGGTTTGCTAAAGGGCTCTCTAAGGGAAAATGGGGTTTGGAAAGTCTCCTTAGGAAAACGTTCTAGGAAAGTGGACACACTCCGAGGAGGACTCCTATTCCCACCCACAATTTAATAGTGCCACAGCAATCTCCCTGCCTCTTGCTCTCTAGACTCAGGTCCTACTGAACGCTTGCCTACGCAATGCCAGATCGGACCTGAGGAATGCAAAGTAGGAAAAGGGAACGGGCGCACTTGCAATCTCTGGTCATGGGTCATACCTAACAAAAGGTCGCCATGGCAGAGGGGCGTCTTCACCCGGGATAGCTAAGCGAGAGAAGGAAGAGTTGCCAAGGCTCGCTATCTGGGCAAAACTCCGACGGACAACAAGCCTTGGGGAGGAAAAGGGCAGCCGCAAAACCTCCAGCCTGGGCAGACTCCGACGGGCTTTGGGCTTTTTGGCTATGAAAAATAGGAAAGAGTTTGATTGCTGTGACAATTCCCACCCCGAAAAGCCAATTTCCCTATTGATACTCACGTCGCAGCGCGCTGCCTTCTTTTCCTGAAGCTTGATCACCTCGCGACAACAGGAGAAGAAAATCTTGGAAAACAACCCCCACGGCTGTCTGGATCCTGTTTGTTTTCCCTGTGTGGTCCCGCTAAGGATCCCAGTTAGGCCAGAACTCCAGGGACAGTCGGGGAAGGGGATCCCCCCTGCAAATGGCTGGGTGCGCTTGGGCTCCCCAACCACGGCGCCCCAAGAGTACGGCTAAACGGAGTCTCCTGCCCTGGCTCGCCATATTGTTATGAAAAATGTACCCCAAAATGCGTTGCCTTTTAAGAAGGACAGACGCAGGTCGGAAGCTCCAAAATTTGCACTAAGTTCAGCTCCGCCGGGAAAATGACAGAGACCACACGATGCTGTCAGGAAAAACAAACTGATCCCTTTATTGCAGAATGCAAAGCTACAGCTGTAGGGTCCCTGCCTCTGGAAAGAAGGAAGGAACCCCGGGAAATGGTGAAGTCCCCCTATATACCCTCCTGTTCATGCATGGAAATCTCTGGACTAGGAGGGAGGGGGAGACAAGGGCGATGGGTGGGAGATCGGATTAGCTGGGTGCGGAGATGACTTCTCCTTTCAGATGGAGAGATGTCAATCTCTCTTCTCCTGTCGTTGATGGTGCTCCCTGTTGTTTGGCAGGAAGGGCAATCAGTCGAGATGGGTGCAGAGGTGGGGCAGTTCCTGGCGATTTCCATGGGGTGGAAGTCCGCCCGGCAGTGTTTTCCTCCAGGCCATGGAAGGGTGGGCTACGTTGAGGATGGCAATTTATTTGAATAAAGTTGTTCCAGCTAATCCCTCTATTGTCCGTGTGTCCTTGAATGGGTATAGGGTGGTAGTAGGGCAAGGTTCAGGTGGGTTGGGATCATACAGGGTTCATACAGAAAATATACCTGGAAAACATACCTAATGCAGGGATTTCTAATTAAAAGGTAGCAGTCCTGACATATACAGTTCTAAGATATAAAACAGCAATTCTAATACAGAGGCAGCGGATAGAGATTTCATGGTAAGAGAACATATAATAGGCTGTATTATTAACTTGAGTAGAAAAGTTTAACTTTGGATTTGGGCGGTTTCCCCCCCCTTCTTCTGGAAACATTGTTTTGTTCTGGGCGGAGGGGAGGTGGAGAGGGGAAATGTGTGAGTTTATGCTAACTGTTGTGCATATGCAGATCCTTAAGCCTTCCTTCAGGCAGGGTCGAGTCCTAGCTGGAGGGGTGGGGAGACAGGGAAGATGGCATTGAACAGGATTCTGGGTATTGCAGCTGTCAAATTCTGTCACCCCTCTCTGTTCATTAATAATGGTGTCCTGCAAACCCCCCCCTTAATATGATTTTATAACAATTTTATAACAGAATGTAGGAGGAGGAGCTCCACCAAGAAGAAAGGCTGGTTTGTAAGAGGGACATGGCAGAAGTTGAAACTCTTGTACACGGCATGGAGAAAGCTCAAATCTCTTCACACACTGAGCTTTTCAGGTAGACTGGAAGGGAACAATAGGCTTGATTGCCTTTTTCCTGCCAGGTAAGGGAAGTGGACATAGCTAAGCCTGGCAGGACAGCTTACTCTATGGTATTAACCCCTTCATGCATTGATTAGACTTGTTGGTTATATGAGGCTGGTTATCCCACAGTTGGCTGTGCAGAAGGCCAACTCCAAAGAGGATGCTGCAGGCAGACACACATTTCCCTGCTTAGTTCTGTTGCCTCCAGCTCTGTCTTCCTGCCCACTTCCTCTCTGCACCCCCCCCCCAGCTTGCTCCCAGTTCTGCAACTGGATTTCCTTATTTTCTGCTCCTCCTGTGTGTTTTAAAAAGCTTCCCCTTTTCTTGCGCTGAAAGGATTCCCTTCTTCGCTCCCATGATTATTCATAATAGGTCAACGGCAATCATAATTCCGCCTGGCGGGGCAGCCAATAGGGAGGCTGTTACTAAGTGGTCAGGGCCAAGAGTGACCCCACCAGTGACAGAGGCTGCATTGTTCTGTGGGGCTTCAGGGTGGTAGTGGGGAGAGAGTAATTTCAAAGTGTGGGCAGCCCAGTCTCTCGAGCAGAAGCACATTTCTCTCACACAACTTGGGCATTAAAGCAAAGAGGACAGCCCGTCCTCCACTGCTGTGCTTGATACCGAGGTGCCGTCACTGTTCATAGGATCATAGAACTGTAGAGTTGGAACGGGAGCCTGAGGGTCATCCAGTCCAACCCCCTGCAATGCAGGAATCCCTTACAGATGACCATCCAACCTCTGTTGAAAAACCTCCAATGGATGAGAGGTTCTCCATTCCACCCTCATCTTCCTAATGTTTAGTTGGAATCTCCTTCTTTGTCACTTAAATCCATTGTTTCAGATCCTCCCCTCTGGAGTAGCATAAAACAAGCTTGCTCCGTCTTCCATGGGGCAGCTCTTAAGATCTTTGAAGATGGCTATCCTATCCCCTCTCGGTCTCTTCTTATTCAAGATAAACATACCCAGCTCCCTCCATGAGCCTTCTCCTCCATGAATATGTCCAATCCAAGTTCAGGACTGTCACTGCCTCCAGTGGGAGGGAGTCCCACGGGTTAACTATGCGCTGTGTGAAGAATGACCCTTTATATCTGAATCTCCCAAAGATCAGCTTCGTTGGATTTCCACAAGTTCTACTGCTAGGACAGTGATAGAGAGAAAAACTTTTATCTGCTTTCTGCATGCCGTGTGTAAATTTTATAAACTTCCATCATGTCACCTCTTACTTGCCTTTTCTCTAAACTAAAAATTCCCCATAATAATAATTTATTATTTATACCCCGCTCATCTGGCTGGGTTCCCCCAGCCACTCTGGGCGGCTTCCAAAAGAAAAATAAAACACAGTAATCTATTAAAAATTAAAAGCCTCCCTGAACAGGGCTGCTTTCAGATGTCTTCTAAAAGTCTGGTAGTTGTTTTCCTCTTTGGCATCTGTTGGGAGGGTGTTCCACAGGGCAGGCGCCACCACCGAGAAGGCCCTCTGCCTAGTTCCCTGCAACTTGGCTTCTCGCAACGAGGGAACCGCCAGAACCCTTGGTGCTGGACCTCAGTGTCCGGGCAGAGTGATGGAGGTGGAGACGCTCCTTCAGTGCTGCAACCTTTCATTTGGGGGGGGGGGTTGTCACTCTACCCACTTGATCTTTTTGTTTGCTCTTTCCTGATTTTGTTGGAGATGGTGGTCTCAAAGTGCAACGCAGCAGATTCAGAACCAGCCTCTATCCTTCCCCCTGATTCTACACATATGAAGTAGCCCTGTGTCTGTTCTCTGAAAACGTTTCCCTTGCCCACAATTTACAGGGCCTTTTCTGTGGGTAGTGGACGGGTATGGAACTTCTGGGCCCATGGACCAATCTTAGTCTGCAGGACCCCATCCACTGACAGCAGCCGGAGGAGACGGTTTAATCCTACATTGGCTGTGCTGCCCTATTCCCAGCAGGGAAAAGGATCATGCAGAGAGGCCACAGGATTTAATCTTCGCTTATCTGCTGGAGGAGCTGAGATTAAAGCCCTTTTACCTGCTTCTTTAAGTGGGCTCTGGAGGGAGGCGCCAAGGCTGCCACCCTCCTTCTTAAAGGACAAGCAGAGCAAAGCACCCTTTGAAACAGCTCCCAGCCTCCTTTAATGGGGGCGGGGGAAGAAGCTGCTTCAAAAGGCACTTTTGTCACTTTAAAACAACAAATGGCAAAATCTTCAGAGGATGGGGGAAATTAGGATCTAGTAAGGGCCAGGTCACTTCTTGGCCTAGGGATACTGGGTGCAGGATTGGTATAAAATATCTGTTTATCATCTATCCTGTTTGCAGAGAGGGTAGTAGCTTTGTTAGCAGGCCGGTGCCAACTGCCTGGGGTGCCCTTGCAGCATTGTAGAGCAGGTCACATGTAGCATTTCAGCCCTTGGAATCATTCGAGTTGGAAGGGATCCCCAAGGGTCCTCTAGTCCATCCTCATCGCAATGCAGGAATCACAACTAAATAATCCTTCCTGCCCCTGTTTGGTCTCTCTCTCTCTCTCTCTAGACATGTCCAATGCCCTTTTGACAAATGTGCCACCCTCTCCCAAGGCTCCTTAAAAAGGCAAAGGCCCAAAACTTTGAGCTTCTCCCCCCCATCCCACTTCTGAAAAATAAGAAATAAAACTCCAGCTGTGAGTCAGTTTGCTGGCAGCCTGCGCCATACTGGGTCGAAGGGAACCCGCCGATGCCGTCAAGACGAGCATGGCCTCTGTTGTTGTTGGCTGCATCTGGGGCAGGGTGAGCTGTAATTCACTCGGTCCGCTTCTAAATATAAACCCTGTTGAACCACCTTGGCCAGAAGCTGCAGCTGTGTTAAAGCCATCCGTCTCTGAAAGCACCACTTATTTTCCTTTGGCTCGAGGTAGAAAAGAGTGTGCTCGTCGCTGCTCTGCACACTCCCTGCCCCTCACTCCCTGCGTCTGACATTGGCTTTCCTGCGTCTTGTCTTGAAAACGGCCACTGTCCTGTGCTGCTAAACAATTTTGGTGCTGCTTTGTTTGGTAATTGTCCAAGACTGAAATTTTAAATATTGGAAGTGGGGGAGGGGTCTTTTTAGCCTGCGCAGGGAGGAGAGGTGGCTAGAACCAAGCTGGTTTGGTTTAAAGCCCTGACCTTTGCATCTGGTCAAAAATTCATTTTTGTTGTTGATAGGGATGGAAGAATCAGTCCATTTCAGTTTCTTTCTATTTATCATCTTCCCAGTCTTGTTTAGTTTGCCCCATCTCTGTATCAGTTTGGATATTTTTTTAAAAAAAATCTCAGTGAAAATGAATATGCGTTTTTGTTCAGTTATCACTCCTAATATGCATGCTTCTGTACACAATTTTGCTTGATAGACTGTGTGTTTTTTGCAAGCCATTCCCATGAATACAGTGCTTTTTGGCACGAACCTACCCCCCAAATTGCATCCTTTCCCCCTGCTAATACCTGCATTTTGGAGGGCTGGCAAACTGCCTTGCACAGTTCAGAGAAGTGCAGATTTCAAAGGCTAGATGTGTTCACAAAGTGGTTCAGCAAAGGCAAATTGGGCCCTGAAGTGCGAGAATCAAAAAGGAGTCTCTCCACTGTCCTTGTATATAATCTCAGAAGGGGCATGGTTGCCACAAAGCCTTTAAAGTTGCCACAAAGATTGCCACCAGTTGCTGGAAACCACAGGAGGGGAGAGTGCCTTTATCCTTGGATCCTGCTTGCTGGTTTCCCACAGGCATCTAGTTGGTCACTGTGAAAAGAGGATGCTGGCTGCGATGGGCCATTGGCCTGATCCAGCAAGACTCAATAGGAGTATAGCATCTAGATCAAGGGAAGTAATAGTACCACTGTATTCTGCTCTGGTCAGACCTCACCTGGAGTACTGTGTCCAGTTCTGGGCACCACAGTTCAAGAAGGATACTGACAAGCTGGAACGTGTCCAGAAGAGGGCAACCAAAATGGTCAAAGGCCTGGAAACAATGCCTTATGAGGAACGGCTTAGGGAGCTGGGTATGTTTAGCCTGGAGAAGAGAAGGTTAAGGGGTGATATGATAGCCATGTTCAAATATATAAAAGGATGTCATATAGAGGAGGGAGAAAGGTTGTTTTCTGCTGCTCCAGAGAAGCGGACACAGAGCAATGGATTCAAACTACAAGAAAGAATATTCCACCTAAACATTAGAAAGAACTTCCTGACAGTAAGAGCTGTTCGGCAGTGGAATTTGCTACCAAGGAGTGTGGTGGAGTCTCCTTCTTTGGAGGTCTTTAAGCAGAGGCTTGACAGGCATATGTCAAGAATGCTTTGATGGTGTTTCCTGCTCAGCAGGGGGTTGGACTGGATGGCCCTTGTGGTCTCTTCCAACTCTACGATTCTATGATTCTTTTTGGGTTCTTATTGCCATGAAGAACACCAGCACTTCAGAATCCACCACTGCAGCAAGACTTGGGATGGGGAAACTTCATTGGGACTGAATCAGAGTTCAGCAGTTGGAGGGTAGAACCTGCAAAAAAGAAAAAAAGAAAACTCCCAACCCCCTTTTTCTGCACTTGTTTGGAAGGGGGTCCCCATGTGGCTCTGAGTTTAATGTCTCTGGACTCTTTCCAGCTTCCTCTTTGCTCACCATGTATATTTGTAAACAAGCATTTTTTTAGCAAAAAATGCCCTCATTCTCTCCCACACTCCCTGGTTGAAATACTGGCGCATTTCACCATTCGGGGAAGTGAGGAACTGCATGCACAAATTTGTATTTTCAAACCCCCCCGCTGCCGCCAAGAAGAGAGAGAAAAATTTAAACAGCTGGTATGAAAACATTGCCTGGCGAAACCGTTGCCAAGAGCGGTTCTGCGGCGAAGAGCAAAAATAAAAAGGCTAGATTTAGACAAACTCAAAGGGGTTTGCTTCAAGCTGCTTTGGGAAAGGATATGTGAAACTCTGAAGAGATGGTGGGCACCAGCAGAAGTTCCGAAGAGAATTTATCTCTGGGGCATCACTGAAGGAAAAACCTGCCTGCTGCCCGGAGATTTGGGCAACGGGGTCTTGTCTGGCATGCCCAGGTGCGTGCTGTTGTTCCCAAGGGCAGATGTGCCTACCTTAAATGGGAGTCCCTTGGAAAGGCAGCTGTGCAGTTGGGTGGGTGTGGGTGGGTGTCCCCTGGGCTCAGCCTTGAGCCCGGATGTCCCTGTGGTAGCTGTGGCAAGGGTGCCTTCACCCAACTTCGGCTTCCGCATGATGAGCCATGTCCATTCCTAGAGAAGGCAGCTCTAGGCTCTAGGAGATGTGCTTTGTTTCATCACAGTTGGACTCCTGGGATGCACTCTGCATGGGGCTGCCTTTGAAGAGCCTCCGGGAACTTCCGGAAAGCCACAAAGTGCCCTCCGTGGCGACCTTTAAAACAAACACTGTACATAAATAAATTGCTTTCTTTCGAAAAATTTCCCTCTACACAATGCGAATAAAGACCAGAAATACAAACGTTTTGCGGCAGCTTTAAAGACCAACCTGTTTTTTATTAGAGCATAATTTTTCCGTGGGCTGGAATCCACTTTGTTAGATGCATGATTGAGATGTTGCCCTGGCTCCAAGATTTTAGACCATAGCAGCAAATAGTCACCAGCAGTACAAAGTTCTAGAGATCCTGAGAGATGGAGCTGAACCCTGCAGAACAAAGACTCCAGCAGTTTGCTCTGCAAATTTGAACCAGGCACCGCCGAAAGGAAAACAAACAAACAGGAAATGATTTCTCAGGGACCACACATGGAGGCTCTTATTTATTTGCCACTCTGATATGCCGCTTGACAAGCAACGTTCTGCGTTCCCAGACAATATGAAAACATGACAACCAAACCACAGAACAGTAGATTTGGATAGAATTCAAAACGGCTGAGATATTTAAGGGAACTTCACAGATGTGGGGAAATGAAGGGCTATTTCTTTCTTCATTTTCCTTTCTTCCTGGATGACTTCCCATTTGATCAACACAGGAAGGATCATGGCCCTGCCTCTCTTAGCAACATGATTCTCTGAGATCATGGCTCTGCAGTATTTTGAAACCTGGAGCCTCATCCATAGGCCCTCTTGGATTGCTGCAAGGCATCCTGCTAGCCCTCTGACCCTGATGGTACCAGCTCCCTTTCACCTCCGATGGGAGTCCGTTTGGATTCCTGTGCAGGCCCTGTGCCTGACAGATGCTCCGTCCCTGCAACTGAGGGGTGTCTGCCAAGAACAGCATGTAATGGCCTTTTAAATGCTCTTTGTTGACGGGAACTTTTCCCCGCATAATCAGGGGCTTAGGACTGGAGCCAGCTGAAAACTGAAGTTCGCCAGCAACGGAACCCAAGGCTTTCGAGCAGAATTCTCCCTCTGGGCTGAGAGGTGAGCAGCATGCACTGAGCCCAGTAGCTTGCTCTGACTTTACCCTTTTTTACAGCACGTGGCTCATTTCTTTGCAGTGCAGCTGACAGACAGACAAGTAACTTCAGGACTTGATGTGAGCCAGCACTTAACAGTGATTAACCCTGCAACTTGTGCTGGGCCTAGAATCGGTCAAGCCACGCAAGAATAACAAGAGCCTCCAAAGCACATGCAGAGTGCACTTTGCTTTGCCCTAAGTATCAGTCTGTCCCAGAATGGGGGAAGGTGCTTGTTCCACGCTAGCTATGGCTCACAAGTTAAAACTGTTCTACATTTTTATTTACTGCTCACTAGTGTTGGCTGTTGGGTGATATCTGGTTTTCACAACATTGCAATAGAACACCAGCTAAACATTGCAATATACCAATATACAGTGCTACCTTGGTTTTTGAACATCTCTGTTGACGGACATTTTGGTTTTCAAATGCTGTAAACCTGGAAGTAAATAATTCAGTTTTCGAACTTGCCTTGGAAGTTGAACATGCCATGCAGCTTCCATATTGAGTTTTCCATATTGAGGCTTCCTTACTAGCTTTCAGTTTTTGAATGTTTCGGAATTCAAATGGTCTTCCAGAACAGATTATGTTTGAAAACCAAGATACTGTACAACGACATCACGATGTCTGAAATAAGGATGGAGCTCAGTAGAGGCATCGGCTGGCTTCATGGTTTTTCCCACACTGCAATTTTTGCATGGCACGCACACACACACACACATCATTATTTGAAATACATATAGCCAGCTCAAAAATGATGAAATTGTTATCATGATATGGACTTCAAACCAGTTTTGGATGATGTATCAATATATCCCCCAGTCCTACATTTCACAAAGGGCAGCAAACATATCTCTGATGCCATTAAAAATAAAAGCAAAACATTTTAAAACAGTTAAAACAGCAAAACATTAAAACAGAGTGCAAATGGACCATTGCATGATCAAATGCTTCTCAACCCCCCCCCGCCCCTGATTCCTACATATAAAAGAGCCTCATGCTTGTTGATCAAGGGCCAGAGAAGCTTTGGGTTCAAATCCCCAATCAGTCTTGAAGCTTCCTGGGAGACTTTGGAGCAGTCACTAACTCTCAGCCTAATCTCCATCACCAGGTTACTGGGGGATATAAAATAGGAATAGCGGGGGAGAGCTGTGTCTGTGGGCCTTGAACTTATTGAATTGCAACAGGGAAAAAATGACTTATTAAATGAGTTGCGCTGTGGGTTATTAAGTTGAACAGACATCCTTTGGCAGAAGGACCGACAGGCGGCTCCTGCAACGTGGCCACTGGGGATGAACACGTGTTGGGGTGTTTGCCAGAGTTCCCATCATGTCAGGCCTGGTAGGCTGAACTCTGTGGCAGCAATGAGTTGCATGGTGTTTAAAAAAAATAATTAAAAATCCCGGAATATCTTGCCTATCTTACTTATACCCGAAAGGGAACTGCAGGTCTTTTCTGCCTTTTTGACCTGAGCTTCACAATTGCATACCCTCCAACTTTCCTCAGATGAAAACAGGGACATTTCTCACTGCCCCACAACTGACTCTCCTAGACCCCCTATTTTTTGTTGTCCCCACCACAGAGCATTTCCTATTTGAAGAAGGGCAAATGCCACCCCCCACAAGACCAGTGGGATACAGCACACTTGTCCTCCACCATCCTGAGAAAACCCCTTCATCCCAATTTTATTTTATTTTTATCCTTTGGTAGATTTACAGAAAGAGGAACACACTGCAAGAAATAAATTTTAGAAAGAGGCAAGATTAGATGCAGGCACATTTTTTTTAAAATAAAAAAGTCAAGACTCCTTGCTCTCCTCTCCGCAAGGGTGCTGCTAGAGGGTTCCTGTTTACTTTTAAGCAAAGTGCAATGACAGTGACCATCCACCCGCCCTCTTCATTTGCTCAGAACCTAAATTTTGCATCTATAGCAGATGCAAAATGTGTGTCGTGGGCCTGTGCTTGAGTTGCTTGAGTCCCGATCTGCTCCTGTGATCACTAAGCCTTTCCTTTGCCTACAAACCACTCCTTTTAAAAAAATTTGGCCACTGAGTCTAGCAGGTCCCCCATTAGGACCACAAGCTGGCTATCGATCTGAAGTTTTGCAAGCTAGGCGCTGTGAAGCTGTTTGCTCCTGACCTGCTGCCTTCTTTTTCTTCTTCTTTTTTTTAAAGCAAACTTTTGAACGCTTTCTCTTCCAGATGAGCGGACCGTGACGGAGGAGAAGGAGAAAGTATCGTACTGCCAAAATCCCAACTGCGTGGAGAAGCGGCGAGCCGCAAAGGTACTGTATTATGATTTTGCATGTGTTTGTATTCAGGGGGCTTCTGGGAAAGGGGATATTCTTAGATCTTGAGGAAGTTGCCACAAAGGCCACCGTTTCCTCCCAAGTGCCTTGATCTGAGAAATCCAAAGGCTGTGGGGCTCAGTTAACCAAGCCAAGGAGGATGAGGTCACAAAAACAGAATCAGTTGTTGGCATTAGGCTGCGACAGGCTCCATCTGCACAATAAGCGGTGCTTTGCCATTCCTGTCAACTGCCCCCGTTAAATCGGGACATCCCATTTTTGGGGTGCTGCGCACACCCCAGACACACGTTTTTGGGCTCTGTGATCTCATGCAGGTCATGTGAGCAGGGCCAGGAAGATGCACACCCCAATTTCTGGAGTCAACATGTTGGAAGGTATGCTATACAACTTTGTAAACAGTCGTGGCTTCCCTCAAAGAATCCCAGGAGCTGTAGTTTGTTTGTTAATGTTGTTGAGAGTTGTTAGGAGACCTCTTTCCCCCACAACAGAGGTGCAATTTCCAGAGTGGTTTAACAATCAGTTCCCCTTCACAGGGTGTTCTGGGAGTGAAATAAAGGGCCTCCTAACAGCTCTCAGCATCCCCAACAAACTTCAGTTCCCAGAATTCTTTGGGGGAAACCATGACTGTTTAAAGTGGTATGATGCTGCTTTCAAGGCATAGTGCAGACAGGGCCATAGGGATCCAGACACAGCGAGCCTCTAATCCACTGTGTAACAAGCACCTGCAATGAGGAGTCATTTTTATAAAAGAAGCTTTATTCAGAGGAGCCTCTAAGACAGGGGTCAGCAAACTTTTTCAGCAGGGGGCCAGTCCACTGTCCCTCAGACCTATATTTTGGAGAGAGAAAATGAATGAATTCCTATGCCCCACAAATAACCTAGAGATGCATTTTAAATAAAAGCACACATTCTACTCATGTAAAAACACGCAGGCCGGATTTAGAAGGCGATTGTGCCGGATCCGGCCCCCGGGCCTTAGTTTACCTACCCATGCTCTAAGACCATACCCTCCAACATTTCTCCAATGAAAATAGGGACATCCTAAGGAAAAGTAGAATATTCCGGGATCAAATCAGAAACTGGAACGGCTTCTCTAAATCGGGCGTCCCTGGAAAATAGGGACACTCAGAGGTTCTGCTAGAACTGAAACAAGACCTAAGGAACTGCCGAGGTCATGTGACTCCAGGGCAAGTCCTTAAACTGCCAAGCCCTTAACAGTAAAGGCATGCCAACAAATTGCAAGCTCTATCATTACACGCGGTAACCGGAGTAAGTGGATGAGACCCCAAGTGGCAGCCCAGCATCAAGATTCCCCTCTCGCCCACCTTCCGTCCCTACATCTGCCGCATGGTGCCAATATATTGAGTGCTCCCCGCCTGCCACTCCTGGCCACTCAATCTGCTCCACATCATCACTGCCTGGTGCTGGCATCATTCAACACATTGATGTCCGGACTGGGGGAGGATGGAGCGGGTATATCACACTCTTCTTTAATTGGCTGCCAGCCCATCTGAAAAGTTTTGCCCAATGCCTGACTTCGAGAACTAAAAACGACGCGAGTCCCAAAAAAGTGGCGGGAGCTGCTTATTGTTACATGTGTGAATTTATCCTAAACGTGCACGCTTTATTGATTTTTTTTTTAAAGAAGCTTAATACCTACCATAGGGACTAACCAGAATATTTAACACGTGTGTGTGTGAGAGAGAGAAGGGTAAGGGGTAAAGAAAATAAGAACCCGGCTGCTTTTTCCCAGCTGGGTTTTAGAACTGAATGTGGGTACCCCAAGTTCCTTTGTGCCCCTTCATGTGTGTGGCTGATGGTGCGGCTTGCGCAGGCCATCACGAAAAGATGCCAGCAGCAGGGAGGAGATGGAGCCATTCGGGCCCGATGTTTGGCTCTGTCCTTCCCTTCCCCTCTGCTCTTTCTGCCTCTCCGCCCTTCCTCGGATCTCCCCCTTACCTCACCGCCTTTCCCCTCCCTGCTAACAAACCGCAAAGACTTTTCCAGACAGAGTGGCAGCCTCAAAAAGCCTCAGCAGCTGGAGAAATGCTCAGCTCTCTCCCCCCCCACTAAAGGATCAGTGCGTTGCCATTCCAACAAGAAGATTGAAGAGAGAGAGAGAGAGAGAGAGAGAGAGAGAGAGAGAGAGAGAGAGAGAGAGAGAGAGAGAGAGAGAGAGAGAGAGGACAGCTGTTCTCCCTCCTCCGCTTTGCTTTCAATTCACAACGATTCGCTGGAGCTGCTCCCCCTGTTCTCTGCTGCTCAGGAGTAGGAAAGGAGCCCAGCAACATGATCTGTGTGTGAGGAGTTGGAGGAGGAAGGGTCAGTTTCCTTGAGAATGTGGGGTGCAAGGCAGCCTCAGCTTGTTTACAAGGTTGCAGGTTGAACAGGTGGGGAGGGAGGGAGGGAGGGAAGTAGGCAGGCTGACTAGCACCACTAAAATAAATTAAGAACATAAGAAGAAAGCCTGTTGGATCAGGGCATCTATCCCAGCATCGTGTTCTTGCAGGAGCCAATCAGATGCTTGCGGGAAACCTTCAGGTGCTCTCCCCCCCCCCAAGTTTTCCAGCAACTGGCATACAGAAGCATTGCTGCCTTTGACCGTGGAGGCAGAGCATAGCCATCCTGGCTAGTAGCCACCAATGGCCTTCTCCTCTGTGAATTTGTCTAATCTTCTTTCAAAGCCATCACTGCCTCCTGCGGGAGTGAGTTTCGTAGTTTAACTTTGTGCTGCATGAATAAGTTCGAGTTCCGGTGTTATTAGAGAGGGAGAAAAAACTTTTCTCTAGAGGCTTCCTCCATGCTGTGCATAATTCTATAAACTTCTATCATGCCACTTCAGTCCAACCTGACAATTAAGGTGAAGAAAAATTTCGTGGGTTTTTCTTCAGATGGGCAGGGTGGGGAAGAATCAGTTCTGGGGCCATCCTTTAATTCAACTCAGACTTTGCTTTTTTTTTGGTCTTCTGACTTGAGCTCTGGAGGGGGTGGGTGGGAAATGGCACCACTGTTGTTCTGCAGCTTGGTTTGGACTGGGGGCAGGAGGAAGCTAGAAGTGGACAGGACCAATTGGCTAGCACCTGTGACGCCATCAATATGCCTTCTACCTATCTCTGGGACAGTTCTGCAACTGGTTTGTGTGTGTGTGTGTGTAAAGTAAGGCTTGAGGATGGGCATATAAATGAATAAAAATAGATGTGATCTGAAAAAAAGAAGAAAAAGCAGGCAGCTTTCTTGAAGCACCTGAGTGTTGTTTTGACATCACATATTAGGCTGCAGAGCCCTGTTGGGCCTAATCTGAGTCTGCCTTTCTGGAATGTGTGAACCCCTCACTCACTAAGCCAGCCTTAGGGTCCAGCTTGGGCTGTGCTGTTGCCAAAAGCACAGATGGGCTGCCCCTGCTTCCACTCCCAGGTTATAATTTGTGTGTCTGCGTGCAAACTAGCCCTGCAGAATCTCCCGCTCTCTGCCTTGTCCTCTTAGCCTAATTGCTTGTTAATGTAAAGCTGCGATGGATTTAGAGCCTCTCATCATTCCCCTCTCCCCCATCTGTGGAGTAGCTGACTTGCTTACTCATTCTCTCTCCTCTGGGATAGCTTCCCTTACTTTTCTTTGGGACTGAAGTCTGGGCAGGAAAAAGAAATCCCTTTGGGGTCCCGTCCCCCCCTAATGCCACCTGGGTTTATCTCTGGGGCTATCTTGAAGTGAAGGTAAGTGCTTGCTAATGGTAGTCAACCCATATTCCTGGACCTCCCCCCCCCCCATTTCCTAAACCTTCATTATCTCTTTGGATGTTTTGCTGCTATGGGGAGCATTTTTTTTTTTTTTGCTATTGAGATGAGTTTATTTTCTGGGTGTGTGTGTGTGTCTTGAGGATTATCCACAAAGGGGGATGCTCCATGGACTTCATTCAGTCCCTGAGGTTGAATATGTGGTGTCCACCCTCCCCCCTCCCCCCGCCACCACCCTTGCCGCTGCTACTACCAAGTCTTTGAACAAACTTCCGTTTCAGGTTGGTTAAAATTGAACCTGGAAAAACGCCCATTCCTTTTCTTGAAAAGGGAAGTGAGTACCGATTTCAACATCTAGTTTTTACGGCAGCAGTAGGAGCCTATTGGCTAATACATGTGACGTCATTGTCAACAACACCCCCCCTCCACCTCCAATTCCTTGGAGCAGAATAATCTGTTTGGGAAAACTCTTTAGAAGCTATTTAAAAGACTAACAAATTCATGATGACATAAAGTCTTGCGGACCCTAAGCCTATTTCATTGGTTGCTTCTTTGGCATGTAGTTAAAGGAAAAGATGGGTGCTGAATGGTCATGAGATGCAAAAATTGGAGTCGCTGATGACCAGAACTTAAATATATGCTAAATAGGTGCACTTTTTACACTAACAAGCTGGTGATAATTTACTTACCATAGCAGTATTAAGATGAATGTACTAACACTTGGAGTGTGGCAGGGAACATTCACAAGCTTGGGTCGTCCCCCCCTCTTGCTGCTATTCAGCTTTTCCTTTGGGTCCCTCCAAGTGAGATGGCTTTAAAGCGGCTTGAAAATAATTTTAAAATGTCAGTTAAAAATGCAACCTTCAATTAGAGGACTTCAGGGTTGCTTCTACATTAGGCCCAACTGAGGCCTTAGTCTTCTTGTGGAACTGAGAGATGCTGAGGGCCATGTAAACAACTGCTCCTATTATACAGGACGAAATACCTAAGAAAGTACTTGGTGCTCTTTCTATACGCAACGGCAGCAACCAGAAGAATTTATGCTCCAAGGTGGAAGGACAAAAGTAGTCCTACAGAAGAAGAGTGGCAGAATAAGTTGGCAGAATATGCGGAATTAGCAATGCTGACTGCAAAGATAAGGAATCAGGATGAGGCAGATATAAGAGAGGCGTGGGGACACTTTGGATAATATTTAAAGATATACAATAACCAGATAAATTTCCAAGTAGGGTTAGACATGTGAGCAGCAGTTAAAAACAACCAGAAGAGGGGTGGTAATTAAGGAAATGCAGGTCAACAAGGACTAAACAAGAACCCATGAAGGGATGTGTGGGGAAAGTTCAGAATATAAGATAATTGTATAATGGATGTATCAAACTATGAATGAATATAGTTGCTCCTGAGAGCCCTCTCCAGAGCATATTTGGCCCCTGGGATACTGGGTAGCTATGAAACAGACTGGACAATAGCTCGAGTGTAGGTGTTGAAAGCCCCGACTGGACGTGAGTTCAGGCTAGCTGGGGAAACCAGCACAGAGGGCCTCCTTTGTTGCCTCCACTGCTTCCTTGAGTAATTGCCCAGGCTAGTGGTGGCCTGAGCCCTCCTGACATCTACACCAGTGGACGGAGCCTGCAACCTCTTGGAGATCCACTGTGATTTGCTTGGCAAACGGTTCGAGGACAAGGTTCCCCACCCATGTAGCCTGCTTGATGCCGTGGCTGATGTGGCTCCGAGTAAGGTTTGCAATGTTCCATCAAGCCTTGTTTTGTGGGACTGGTCTTTGTGGCCTGAACGGGCCACTTTGTGCCCAACCAGGTGCCCTCTCAACCCTTCGATCTCCAGGGTGTGTTGAGCGCATCTTTGCAGGTGGTGCCTGCCACTTGGAAGGAGGTGATAATGTGGTCATTCCTGACGAAACCCAACCCTGGTATTAAACAACTACCACCCCGTTGCTGAAATTCTTCCTTTTTTTTTTATTATTTTTTATTTTTTTTAAATGCTTTATTGGTTTTAAAAACAAAACAAGTACAAAACAAGTACAATATGCAACGATCAACAAAAGACAATCCAAGATCAACACTCATTACAAAAAAGAAGAAGATTGAATTCACACGTCACGAAATCCGACATGACTTCCAATCCCCCCATTGTGGTTCCTAAATTACATTACAACTGTGCATTTAATATCTCTCACAGGTTGTTCAGTCGTGTTAATTTTGTAAAGTTCTCCTTTTTCATGCAGAAGTTAATCCAGGCCTGCCAAAGAATGTGGATTATTACAGTGCTCTTTTAGATATCCTCTGTAAATATTCCACTCTTTATTAAATATTTGATCTGTAAGGTCTCGGAATCTTGCTGTCAATCTTGCTGTCAAGATGGATAGATTAGCAAGAAAGAGGTCCCTGCCTTCTTTTTTTTTTTTTTTTTAAATTCATTTTTATTACTTTTTTCTGTACATACATCAACGGGGATGGGGAAGAAATACGAAATTCTTCCTTTTGGGACAGGGACTCAAGAAGGTTTGTTGGCAGTGCAGTTGCAGGTGTTTTTGGAGGAAACTGATTATACAAACCTATCCCAGGGTGGGATCAGTCCTGAGTCTAGTTTCCCTGGTGAGATAGGACAAATGCCCACTCTACGAGTTTTCCAGAAACAATGGAAAACATTCTTCTTTCAGCAAGCTGTTCCGACGGGATGAATGTATATATTTTCAGGGGTCCGCCTTGGGTGTTTCATTGTATCATTTAAAAGCTACATTTAGTCATGTTTTTTAAACTCATTTTTATTGTGTGGCTGTCAACCGTCTTGAATTGTACATTTTTTCAAATAAAGGATCAAATGATGAGTGGTTCAGAGAAAGAGGATGGAGAGATGATGGTTTGCTGTTTCTCTTGAAACACTAGAATTGGCGTGCGGGTGTCTATCCATGTGAGTTTGTGGTGGATATCCCTATAGAAAAACTGTCTGCCAGCACATTTTGTTAGGCAGTGTACCCAGGTAACTTTTCGTTTTAGAAGGCAATCATATATTGAATGCCTACACTAAAAGACATTGTTTTTATTCATTGATCTTTGAACAAAAATAAACTTTGCTTAAAGAATATAAACTTTTAAAACGAGTCGCAAAATACGACGTGTTTGCTGTAATGAGGCATTTACAAAGATGCAGTCAGTTTTCATGAGCGTTATCTTTAACCAGATAATGAGCTAACCTAAATGGACTGAAACAGATTAAGGTTTCTTCATCTTCCTGTCCTAGACAATGAGAAGTCGCTCAATGGGTGTGAGGAAAAGGTGGCGAGGGGACCTTGGATGGGGGCAAAGCAGTGAGACAGAGGCAGATAGATGCAGGCAGGAGAAAAAGGCTGGAATGGATCTGTAGCTTCTCCCTGTGCCCTTTCCAGGGACAGACTCAGGCAGAAGCTGCAGTTCAATTCCAGCCTGTTTCTTCTGCCTGCATCTCTCTCTGCTTCCCTTCCTTCTCCCCCTTCTGCCTTTGCCTCCCCTCACTCCGCAGCTGGGTTACTGCTCTTTACCATCTCCTCTTTACCAGGACCCCTGGTTTTTTGAATCACTCGGTGTGCCTGGACCTATGACTGCCAGTATCCAGAAGCTGCCCTACCTCAGCCTTCGCCCAAGGCATAATTAACTTATGGGATTCATCGCCACAAATTGTTCTTAGGGAGAACAGCACAGGTGGCCTCTTAAAATGGATTAGGCAAATTAATGCAAGAGAGATTTGAAGCAGCAACCTTCATATTTAGAGCCCCACTGCCATGCCTCTCTTGTCTGGAGTCCTCTTGCTAGACTTTTGCACAGCTGTGAATTAGCTCTCCTAACTTTAAGCTGAGGCCTGATTGGATGGAGGAAGCACAACAGATTTCAGAGTGTGGGGTGAACGAGAGGAGACGAGGGATAGTAGAAGTTGTTGGAGGAATATTTGTTCATTTACAACTGTACAAGGTGAGCGTGGTGGTGAAGAGAGAGAGAGAGAGAGAGAGAGAGAGAGAGAGAGAGAGAGAAGGCAGGTAGTGGAACTCTTTTTTTAAAAAAATCATTAAGCACCTTCTCCCAAGACCAGCTGTGTCTGACCAGGCAGCTGCAAAATCTCAGGCTTACCTCCTAGATGTGAAACGGCTCACCCCAAATCACGTGCATGCTAAAATGCTCTGGATTTGTGTCGTGCGCGAGTGTGGAACCCTGGGAGGCAAGGCCTGAAAGAAGCTGTAATGTTGTAATGTGGAAAGTTTGTTTTACACCAAGACAAACACAAATTTGTCCTCCTGTTGTTATGTGTTGTTGTAGCCAAAGCTGGTCCTGCTTAGAGTAGACCCACTAAAATCAACGCACATGTCTAACTTAGGTCCAATTGCTTTCAGTGGAGCTACTCTTGAGTAAAACTTAGTTGAATAAAGTCTATCATCATCATCATTTACATTTGTTCATCACGTACTATGTCTCATTGCAACTCATGTTTATAAAAATACACGTGATTACAAAATTTTAAATTCATCAGAAAGATGAAAGAACATTAACTGGCTAAAAGTGCTCATCCTGCAATATCAATGGTCATCAGCTACATGGCAGGGGGTTGAACCAGTTGGCCCTTGAGGTCTCTTCCAACTTCCTATGAGTCTATGGTTTCCTTCAACCTCTCCATAAAAGCAGGTAATACTTGTGCAGCTCTGGGTTTTTTTAGCAGCTGATAGCCACCAGCCACCAAAAGCCATTAAGCAAAAGCCACTAGTACCATGGAAAGAAGCTATTCTGTAGATCCCAGAAAGCCCCTTTGTGGCCATCGACTCGTCCTCGTTCACCCTTCCCAGCAGGAAGGGTTAGGGTTAAGAGTTTTCTCTGAGCTGTTATGTAAGAAGCTGCAGAGAGCCTCTGTGGTCCACAGCTGCCCGGAACAACAGGTTCCTACTCCCAGTCTGTGGCCTCTCTGTTGGCGCCTGTGTGTATGAAACTGAGGGGGGGGGAGAGGGGGGGGAAGGACTTGTTGGAGGGTTACAGGAGGTGCTCGGACATCAAGTAGATTTTGGCTGGGATGAAGGCTGCTTCCATCTCTCTGCCTCCCAAACTTCACTCTGTGCCAAGATAGATGCATGAGGTGCAGATTCCGATGAGGATCTGACTATGGAATTCTCTCTCCCTGGGGAAAATCCAGCAACTCCCCCTGCACCCTATAGAATTGTAGAGTTGGAAGGGACTGTGAGGGTCATCTAGTCCAGCCCCTTCAAAGCAGGAATATTTTGCCCAACACAGGAGTCTCGTGCTCTCCTGATGCAGCTATCCATGCCTTTAAGAATGCTTTGAAAATGCTTCTATTTGCAGAGGAGGTTTTTTTAAAATTAAAAAACCAGAGTTTGGCATGGTTTTTGAGAAGACTTTTCTGTGGAGCTTACTCTGTATTATGTTGCTGTGTCATCATGAATTATTACGTGGTGGTTTTTATTGCTTCTGAATTTTGTAGGCTGCTTGGAAGAGGATAATTAACAAGCAGTGGGGAAATCCGTGTCTGCTGTGAAATAACGTTTTGGCTCCCGTTTACTTTCGACAGTCTGTTAACGTCTAGCACAGTTGTTTCTCAGCTGTCAAGATTAAGAGTCACTCCCATGGCTCTCCCCCCCCCCCTGTCCTCCCAGCAGGTCTGAAAAAGTTGACCTTCCTCATCAGGCCCTATGTCAGGCATCCCCAAACCGCGGCCCTCCAGATGTTTTGGCCTACAACTCCCATGATCCCGAGCTAACAGGACCAGTGGTCAGGGATGATGGGAATTGTAGTCCAGAACATCTGGAGGGCCGAAGTTTGGGGATGCCTGCCCTATGTTGTGTATAGAGATGGTTTTGATAACAACTATTCCGCAGTCTGCCAGCAGGTGGCAGGGTTTGCTTAGAGCTGCCCAGCTCAGGCATCACAAGGCCCATGGAATTGTGGGAGAATCTGGCATGATGTTTAACAACATAAGAATAGCCCTGCTAGACCAGGCCAATTGGGCATCTAGCTCAGCATCCTGTTCTCACAGTAGCCAACCAGATACCCCCTATGGGAAGCTCACAAGCAGGCTCCAGTAGCAACTCTTCCCACTTAGGATTCCCGACAGGTGGTACTGAGAGGCATACTGTCTCTGACAGTGGAGGGAGAATGGGTCAATGGCTACTAGTCACAACCAGTCCTAGAAATCCAAACCATGAACCTCAAAAAAGAGAGAGAGAAGTTTTAATATCTTGTTTTATTTTTTTTTCTTTTGCGAAGAAATTATCTAACAGCAATCAGACACCATGTGAAAGTGCGAAATTAGCGATGAAGCTAATTCAAAATCACTTGTCCTGGTACATAAGCTGAGTGCAAGTCTGTAGTGGAACTTGCCAAAAAGAGACTTACCGACATGTCTAATAACATGATCTACTCTAGTATAAACTTTATTCTTCATTGTAAAGCACGTATAATCCTTTATTCATGGATGATCAAAGCTCAATGCATCAACCAAATTGCTTTTTCAATTATATTTTATTCGGTTTCAACGTTTTTAACGAACATGGTCAAAACACAATTTTGTCTTTTCTCTTATTTTTGTCAACTTCCCCCTTCTGCTACACCCTATCTACATCAACCAAAATATGTTTAGAGAGTAAGCTTCCCAATTTATTCCCATGTAAATGCATTTCCCTTGCTTAAAAAAACCAAACTATTTTCCCCACCCAAATATGGGTCAGGTGCAATTTTTAACCCCCCCCTCCCGTGATAATCTCATGTCCTTTAAACAGTCCCAGGGCTGTTAAGGTATTTCTGAGGAAGGCAATTTGTTTGAATTAAGAATTGAGTTCATTTTGTTTTATTACTTCAATGTGCTTCATTTTACATTTCCTTACACTGTACATCTTGGTGATTGTTCATTCCAGTTTGAAGAGATCCTTTTGGAATCCTTTCCAATCCCCTATTGATCAGCAGGCAATACTTGCAAGCAGAAAGCTTTTAACAAAAGGCACACGAGTCCCGAATACACATCAACAGCAATGGATAAGCAGGTGTTGTGCATGGTCTTTTATTGGAGTGGGAAAGCGGGGGAAGCACAGATTAGGTCTGAAAAAAACCACTGGGCTGCAGTGACATGAAAATGGTGCCATCTGGATTCTCCATGAAAACTGAGTGAACAAAGGAGAGAAAAGGGTGACTGTGGGAGCAAGCTATATCTGTAACACATTCCAAATCTCAAAACCTCCTTTATTCTGTGACACGGAGGAAGGAAGGGTAGGCTTTGGTTCATCTTGCTTGTTATTTTTAGGTATGAATGATATTGTAATGCACTTTGTCCTTTCAGTGCTTGGCTTCCTGAACTTCTGGCAGCTGAGGTATATTTTTGTTTCTGAATTTAAAATGAAGTCACCCTCGCTAGTCCCAGAAAGCATACTGTATAAGAGAGGAAGTGTGAAGACCCTCCCTTTGAAGAGCTCAGCCCTCAGGGTTTTTGCATGAGCCACTGATCTCAATGTAACTCATAATTAGCAGGATGCAGACCCAGAGCAGGGTCATCATCATGCAGGGATGCAACAAGGAACCTCCATTAAAGTCTGAGCAATTTCCTCCCGTATCTTTGCACTGTGAGTGTCTGGATGCACCAGCCACATCGGATGTCTAGATGTGGCAGAATTACGCCCCCCCCGAAACTGACCGGAAGGAGGCAGGGCCTCATGCAGAGATGCAGTGGGCAGCCTCCTTTGCAGATAGGCTTGCCTTATCAGATTACTTTCATCTTTGGGCAGCACAATTTGGGGAATGGCTTCATTGTTTTGCTCCTGGTTCTCTGGTGTCACCCTACGTCTTCTTTCGAGGGGCTCCAGACACCTTGCCTGTTGGACCCTCATCATGAGTTCTCATGCACTCTTGTGCTTCTGTACCAGCCAAGCTGTCCTTTGGCATCCGCTCCGTGCTTCCATCTCCCTTGACATGAATGACGCTGTCTGTGCAGGCTGCCACATGTCTGCCCTGCTTGCAAGTGGCCAAGTATGTGAGGGGGCGCAGAACTGCAGAAAGAGGAAATACACGCAGGATGAAAAGCAGCCTGTGTTCGAGGAAACTGCTAGCCAGGCAGACATAGGGCTTTGATGGCTGGAGAGGGAGCATAGGGGCCAGGTGGGGGTGGGGGTGGAGGCGTAGTGAAGCCTTTTCAAAACAGCTCTTGAAGCTGAAAGCTTCATCCAAATTCTAATTTGGTTGTGATTTAGATGCATCCACCCCACCAAGAAAATGTGTTGCTGCTTGCTGGTGCTGCTTCCAGGCAACAATTCAAAGCACTGGTGCTGACCTATAAAGCCCTATACGTATAGCTTGGGCCCAGGCTATCTATTTATCAGCTGGATAGCTCAGTTGGTTAGAGTGTGGTGCTGATAACACCGAGGTCGCAAGTTCAGTCCCTGCAAGGGACAGCTGCTTATTCATGCATTGCAGGTGAGTGGACTGGGTGAGTCTCATGGGACCTTCCAACTTGATGATTCTATATTCTATATATGAAATACCATATTCCCCCATGCAAAGCTGCTTGGGATCTGAGATCATCAAAGGAGGCCCTTATCTCATTCTTGCCATCCTCACAGCCACACTTGGTAGGGAGACAGGAGAGAGCCTTCTCAGTGGTTGCTCCCAGACTCTGCAACTCCTTTCCTGGAGAAGCCAGACTGGCTCCCTCCTTGTTGTCCTTCCACCAGCAGGTGCATATATTCTTCTTATAGGAGCTGACTGTTTTTTATCTGTATTTTAATAGAATTCTTATTTATATTGTTTCAATCCTATTAGAGTTGAATGACTTTGTATTGATTATCTTTTCTATGTGTTTAGCTTTTATGTATTGCAGCGGTGCTGTTTTAATTTGTGTAAGTTGCTTTGAGGCCCAGTCTGGAGAAAAGGTGAAATAATAATATTAAGTACCAATTATGCATTTGGACACTTTGCCGAACCATGTGAGCAAAAAAGGGAGCCAGATCCCTGCCCCCAATATCTTGCAGTTGAAATAATCCAATGGGCACAAAGGGGTCTGAATCTTCCCTTTCTGTTCATCTTCTTGCAGATGTGCACCAAACCTTTGCAATCTTAGAATTATAAAATCAGAATTGTAGAGTACCTGGAAGGGACCCCCAAGAGTCATTGAGTCCAACCCCCTGCAATCCAGGAATCTCAAGATCTCAGCTATCCTAATCATGGTGGAAAGGAGCTGGGCAAGGGAAAAACCACTTGGACCCATGTCTAGAAAGCATGAGTCAATCAGAAAACTACTCTGACCTGTGCTTTCAAGGCTTGGGACAAACAGAAGTGTGGATGAGCCCATTGTTATAAGTGCTACATAATATCCGTTCTGCATTTGCAAAAAACCAGTCTTTTAGTGTGGCAGCACCTACACTTTGGAACTCCCTGCCTCTTGACAGGAGGCATGTGCTTTCTAAAAACATTTTTGTTTGGACAAGCGTACCCAGATATTTAGAAGGCAGTTTCGTTTTCTGTTGTTGTCTTCAACCTTTTTTATTTATTGAATTTATATACCGCCCTATACCCTCAGGTCTCAATCTTTTCACGGTTTTAACTAACAATAGGCTATTTTTCGTCTTGTTAACCGCTTGGAGAGGGGCGGCTTTCCTTTAACAGTCAAGCCGCATATAAATTTTATGAAATAAATAAATGAGGCACCCCCACTCCAAGTTTGGAGGGGGTCAACAAGCGAAGAGTTTCGTCCAGAGACCCCCACCTCGGCCGATGGACTTTTCGGGCTCCTGCTTCTTGAAACAAGAGGAGGAAGAGCGCACAACCTCTTTTTCTCCGCTGTGCGCTCCGGTGCCTGCTTCTGCCTTGGCGCCTGCGACTGGACAGGAATGGTACGCTCCAGCCGGAGACACTCTCCTCGGCAGGGGAATGGTAGGTCCCGCCAGTCTTCCTCCTCCTCCTCCTCCTCCTCCTCCTCCTCCTCCTCCTGTCGGGCTTGAACGTGGCTTTGTCTCGGTGGAGCCTCTAGGCAGGTCTGCCTGTCTGGCTCTTCCGCAGGAGGGAGAGAGACGAGAGGCGCAGCAGCAGCAGCAGCTTTGTGCGCCATGAAGGCAGCGGCGGCAGCTGGGACTTTGGACGGAGCCCCCTCCTGTATCTGAGGCTGCAGACAGCCCCCACCTCCTCAGCCCCATTTTGGAGGCTCTCACAATGAGACAGCGGCTGGGGGACTTGAAAGCCGCCGGTGACGGTAGAGGGACCCCCGAGGAGCTGCCCGCCAGGGGCGCCATCAAATTGGTGAGTGGCTGGACCGGAATCCAAAAGGAAGGGACAGAAGGGGGATTTCGGGGAGGGGGCGCAAAACGGGGCACACGATGGTGTTTTTTTATGTATTGGTTGGCTGGCTGCAGACGGGGACCTGGCGCCTCTTGGGCAGACGTGCGGCTCCTTTTCCACCAGGACTAGAAACGTGAAGGCGTTTTAACTTACCAAGGCTGCGCGTTAGCAGGGCGCGTTGGGTAGATCCAGACGCTAATTGTTGTTTTCGGGACCAGAGATAATAGCGGAGTGTTGAGAGGCGATGGAAAGCCAGCTCGGTTTAGACTGCAGTGCGAAACAACCACCCCTCTCTCTCGGCTTCTTGGCTGTGGTGGGTTGGAGAGGGGTGAGCTTTGGATTTTTGAAAGCTGGGAGATCTTCCAGACCCAAAAGGAAGACGCTTGAGTTGTGGCTGGAGAGCAGAGAAATGGACGCCATGAGTCCATCTCTGGTGGGATCTGCCCCTGCTGGGTGTCAAGGTAACCGCTGGGCAGGTGTGCTGCCCGTGTTTGTAGAGGAGGGAGACCAGGTTGGACTCTTGGGAGTGACTGGCAGGACGGGAGTGGGTCCTGTACAGAGGAGCAGCAGATGCCCCCCATCTCCCACTCCATCAAGCGTAAAATTCAGGCCAACCAGTGAGCAGTTTCTTTGGTTTCCAGGGGTACAGTTATGGTCTTGGTGGAAGCCAAAGCATTGGATCGGGTCCCCACTTTGGTCGGCTTTGGTTGTTGGGATTGTGCCATTTCCCTAAGGCAATAGTGGGGTTTATTGTGTGGGTCGTCTCCAAAATTATAATTGCCAAACCTTTATTAGGCGATACAAATATAGGCCATCTTATATAAAAAATTTAAATATATACAAATAAGCAGCTGTGTAAAAATACGTAATCAGCATTTTCATTGGAGTTCCTTCCCGCTAAATAGTGCCATTCACCACTCTGAGAGATATAAAAATTCAGCCACTTCCGGGTTAATGTCAGACAGGTAGAATCTGATATTTTCATTGGTGATGTTAGACTACCCAAAAAGGGGGATAGCATGCTTTTGCGTAGCTGGCTGTACAATGGACAGTAGAAAAGAATATGTTCTACTGTGTCCGGCAAATTCAAAAAACAGCCACACATCTCCAGAATTTCCGTGGCCTGTGGCAATTATTTGCAGCCTGACTTTGGTGGGGGAGGGGCTCACCCTGTAAGAACCATTAATCCCCACCAAAAGCCCAGTCTCCCTTTCTCTTCTGCAATGGGATACCTCCGGTTTAACGAATGCTGTAATTTGAACAATTTGAAAACAGAAGTGCCAGGAGGGCCCCTCTGAAACTCTCAGCTGAGGTGTATGTAGGTTCAGTAAATTTCACTTGGGGGGCGGGGGGCGGGAGGCAGGGTACAAAGCCTACTTTTGCTCCAGTTTCAGTTGCAGGATGAAGAAAACAAAACCATGTATTTTCATTTTTTTTTGGGGGGGGGGGTAGTTGTGCATTGGCACAAACCTGATTCATGGGCCCATTTCGCTGCAGGAAAAGAAATGAAAACTGCTTTGTCCTTCTGTGTGCTGGACCAGATAGCCAGCCAAGGACAAAAGTGTGCCTGAGAAATTCAGGAGCTCAAGGTGCTGCACATAGTTCCAATCCTATTTTAATCTCCATAACAGCCCTGTGAAGTAGGTTAGTCTGAAAGGCAGTGACTGGCCCCAAGGTCACCCAGTAGGGGTGATTTGAACCTTGGTCTCTCCCAGGTCCGAGTCTGACACTCTAAACGCTACCCCACACTGACCTAACCCCCCCACATCTTGTGGGGCCCGGAACAATACCTTGGAGGCAGTAAGTAAGACCCCTTATTTTATTTTTATTCCATAAAATTTATACAAAAGTTGATGGGGGGGGAGGGGAAAAACCACCTCAAAGCGGTTTACAAAAAAGATAGGACAATAAAATGATCGACAAGAAAGATCAGCAACAATAATTAAAAACTTTTAAAAAGTTAAAATAACAATAGACCAAAAACATATTTAAACACATACCAGCTTTCTAGACATTTCATCTAAACAAAAATGTTTTCAGCAGGCGCCGAAAAGGGTACAGTGAATGGGGGCTGCCTGATGTCAATAGGCAGGGAGTTCCAGAGTTCCACACTAAAAGATGGATTTCTTACAAATAGTGTAAGAGTGCCAATTCCACCAGTCAAAGTGGTTGAGTGGGCACATGTGGAGCAAGGCGATCTCGTAGGTAAGCTGGTCCCAAGCTGTTAAGGACTTTATATCCTAATAGTAACACCTTGAACTTGGCCTAGTAGCAAACTGGCAACCAGTGCAGATCTCTGAGCACAGGTGTTACGTACTGCCAAGGTTTCCCTCCTGCCAGCATTCTGCACTAGCTGCAGCTTCTGGACCAAGTGCAAGGCATGCCCCGCATAGAGCGCATTGCAGTAATCCAGCCTTGAAGCAGGGCATGAGCTACTGTGGCCAGCCTTTCCTGCTGCTTCTCCCACAGTGTGTGTATGAATTGGTGCATTTCTTCATTTGGCAGCTGTTTCTCAAATGTTTTGGACTTTTGAAAATGACTTCCTCCTCAAAACACGTGCCATGCGCTGACTGTCAGAGGCCGAGGCACACGGGGACACACCTGCACTAGGCATGGGGATGTGAGCATGAGCAGCTGTGGACTGGGGTGAATGTGTGTCTTGTTTGTGTGCATGAAAGATTATAAAGTGCTGTGGCACTCATGCCCTGCATGCAGGCTTTGCACAGGCAACTGCTTTGCCACGGTGAGAACAGCATGCACAACGAGACGGGCTACTGGCCTGATCCAGCAGGCTCTTTTTATCTTCTTATGATTGGGTTTTTTTTAGCAGAAGCACCAGCTCCTCTCTTCTCAGACTGGTCCTGGTGAACAAAGTTACTCTGTTCAGATCTGGGCAGAAGGCGATTGACCTCAGCAAGCACAGGTGTCCTCTGGAAACCCAGTTCTGTGTCGTGTCTGAAATCGACCTTCACAGGTGAATTGGACGTGTCCTGGAATAGGGCACCAGAATCTCAGATGCAAGGCTCTCTTGAGAAGTAAAGCTTGGAATAAACGTCTTGCTGAGAATCCAAAGCTAGAGAGTCACTTCCAGGCACTTTAGACCAGGGGTAGGCAACCTCAGACCCGTGGGCTGGATGCGACCCAATCGCCTTCCCCATCCGGCCTGTGGACGGTCCAGGAATCAGCGTGTTTTTACATGAGTAGAATGTGTCCTTTTATTTAAAATGCATCTCTGGATTATTTATAGGGCATAGGAATTCGTTCATTATTTTTTTCCCCAAAATATAGTCCAGCCCACCACATGGTCTGAGGGACCCATGGCTGAAAAAGGTTGCTGACCCCTGCTTTAGACCATCCTTCTCCAACCTGCCACCCTCCAGATGTTTTGAACCACAACTCCTATCAGCCCCTGTGTAGTCCAAAATGCAAGAGAGCCTGATCTTATCAGGCCAGCCTCCTATTCTTACTCTGACCCTTAAGGGAAACCCACAAACAGGACCTGAGCACAAGAGCCTTCCTGCTGTTTCCAGCAACTGGTATTCAGAAGCATGACTGCCTCCAACAGTGGAGGGCGCCAGGTTAGGGAAGACTGCCTTAGCCTGTTTTGCCAGATGAAGCCTGTGGGTCTGCACTGTAAAACAGCACCAAGGAGCAGAAACTGGGGGTGGGGGATAGATGGGCAAAAGGAGACTCAAATTTGCACCTGCTATTCTATATGTTCCAGGTGTCAATCTGGGAACAATTCCTATAGCTGCCTGCTCAGCTTGCTGTCTAGGTGATGCTCAACTTCACGGTCACCCATTCCTGGCCTGTTTTTCCCCTTCTTAGCACTGTTTAAACTGGGCAGCTCCAAAACAAGAGGATGGGTTCTATTCAATGAGCTCAGAGTGGACCTATTGAAGTGAATAGCAACAACCCGTTCGTTTCAACGGGTCTGAAAGTTAGTTGAATGCCACCCATTGTCTCCAAATAGAGAACTGGCCTCTGCCAAGGTAGGCACCAGGACACCCTGGCCAATATGGAACTCACTCCCATGAGAGGCAGCGATGGCTGCAAAATGAGAAGGCTTTAAAAGAGGATAATAAAAAAAATCAGGGAGGAGAGCTATTGGCTATGCTCTTCATCCAAGGATGAAAGCAGTAATGCTTCTGAAGGCCACTTGCTGGAAACACCAGGAGTGGTCTTGTGTTCGAATCCTGATTCTAGGCTTCCTAACAGGGCATATGGTTGGCCACTGGGAGAACAGGGTGCTGGACTTGATGGCCCATAGGCCTGATCCAGCAGGCCTCTTCTTATGTCCTTATTTTCACCTGCTTTTCCTTGTTGCACGCAAGTGGAGAGAGTGAAGGGAAGCAGCCTCCCCGCCCCTCGCCATTCTCTAGCCCCTAAGCTAGCTTGCTCTGTGCCTCTTTATGGCAGCCTGCTGCCCTTGGCTATATTGGAGGATACAGTCGCCTTAGCCAGTGTGGAAGTAAGATGAAACTGCCTCTCAAGTCGGATTCTGTGCATGGAATGAGAGGGTAGCAAACTGTCTTGGGATGGCTTGGACAAAGAGATTTGGCTGGAGTGTGGCAGAAGAAGGAGATGCTGATTCTGATACAAGCAGAAAGCTTTGGGTTCGCTGGAGCTCAGGGTGGGCTTTGAGATATCCCTTTGCAAGGTGGAGCCTGTTCCGTTGCAGAGGAGAGGGACCTCAGTGTGCTCCTCTTTCACCTCCTCCATCCCCTGGCACTCAAGAGTGTGCAGGAGGCCAGCTGCTGCACTGTTCGGTCTGGGACCATGGCAGCGGCCTGCGATGTCCCTTTGGCTCCCTGCCTGGCTCAGTCACATGGAACAGCCATGACGCAACAGCCGTCTGTGCTGAGCCACTCGCTTTGGGGCTGAGCCGGCCAGCGTTGCTGTCTGGGACTCTTGGCTGCCTTGAAGCCAGGGCTTCTCCACTGCCCCCACCTCATCCCAGCCTAGTGGAAGTGATTGAAGTAGCAGCCTGGGAAGGCCTGGCTTTTTCTCTTTTCTTTTTTTTGTTCTATTTGCGGTGTGAGCAAAAAGGCAGCCTGAGCCCCCACATCCTCTCTCCCTTTTGTCGGGGCTGGCTGGCTTCCAGCCGACAGCTGCAGCCACTTGGCCCTCTGGCCTCTCGGAGACGCCCTTTCTCTCTTTCCGCTTCTCTTTCTCTCTGCCAAAACATGGCTTGCTTACTACCTGAATGGCCGTGTGTGTGTTTTTTAAATGTGTGAATTCCAACATTATTCCAAACCCATGAAAATCTAGGGATGATTTAGCGGGATGGTAAAGTCTTTTTTATTTGGGGGTTGTTAATTTCCTTTTGCGTTATGTTTATATCCCACCCTCCCTCCAAGGAACTCAAGGTGGCATACGCACTTCCTATTTTTTCTTAACAACAACCCTGCGAGGTAGGGCAGTCTCAAGGCCGCCCAGCGAACTTCATGACTGCGTGAATTTCCAATTCTAACACCGGAACTGCTAGAGCACACTTCTGTTGCTCAGTGGCAGAGACATAGGGAGGTGGCAAGTGGTGCAGGCATGTCTGGGGAATTGCTTCCTTTTGATATTAGAATCATGAGGACTACAGCCTTACTTTTTAGGAGGAAGGGCCATAGCTGCTGTGCATGCAGAAGGTCCCAGGTTCCACCCCCAATGGCATTTCCGGGTAGGGCTGGCAGAGTTCCCTGCCTGAAACCCCAGAGAGTGTTCTGCTAGTCGGTGTGGGCATTGCTGATCTAGATGAGCCAATTTTCTGACTCGGCGGAAGGCAGCTTTCCAGGTTCCTGTGATTCCGTTGAAGCGGCTTGCACCTTGCTTGGTGATGGCAGGCAGGCAGGCAGGCCAGCACCTCCTCTGCCCTAAGCCTCGCCAGTACAGACTGCGAGTGCCGCAGAGGTCAACAGAGCCCCGAGGCTGCCCTTCTGGAGGCCGTCCCATGGATGAGAGGCACGCTGGAACTTGTCCTGTCCAGGTGCACAACCTTCCTGGCTGCGTGCTGTCCCCCTGAGCCACTCCTCCTGAACTTTAGACACACAAACACATTGAAAGAGCACTCGTTCCTGACGGGGTTGGTTTTTGTTGTGGCGGCAGCGGCAGTCGCGGAGGATCCCACTGCTGACTCTGGAAAGCTTGGCTCCTGGAGAGCGGCGACGAGGAGGAGGAGGAGGGAGAGATGGCCCTTCCAGCGACAGGCAGTCCTGCCGCAGGCGAGGTATGGAAGCTGCTTTTTGGATGCCTTTCTAGGACCGCAGGATTGTGGAGTTTTGGAAGGGACCCAAAGGATCGTCTCATTCACCTCCCTGCAATGCAGGAATTGCAGCTAAAGGGCCCAGAAAGCACAACCTGCTCTTGTGCAGGAGGGCTTGGTGGCTGTCAGAGACATTTGGGTTTTCTGCTTGGGTACCAAGCCTCGCTGGTTGGCTCAGGTCCATCTGGGGTGTCAAAGGGGGTTTGTGTGGATGGGGGGGGTTGTCAGAACTGTTTGCCCCTGCATGAAGAAGGAGATGGTGCAGAGGAGTGCTTGATTCTGGATGCCTGCTGAATTCGTCTCCCCAAGGGGGAAAAGGCATGTGTTCAAAAACAGTGTTCCTGGGCAGGTGCAGAGTGTGTTTCCTTTGGGGAGAGGTGCTTCCTTGTCTACTTGGTGTGCTGCAGGATCGGGTGCCGGCTTGTCTTTGGCCAGAGTAGACCCTCCACTGCTGCTGCTTTGACCAAGAGGTGGTCCAGTGGCAGAGGACATGAAGTGACCTTAATGAAAGATAGTGTGGTGCAGTGGTTAGAGTTTTGAACTAGTTTGGGGGCTAGCCACTGCTGTTCGGCCTAACCTACCTTACAGGGTTGTTGTGGGGATTAAAGGAAGGGGAGGAGAAAACCATGGATGCCACCTTCAGCTCCTTGGAGAAAAAGGTGGGATACTAATGCAAGAAATAGAATCACAGAGTCATGGAATTGTAGGGTTGGAAGGGACACCAAAGGTCATCTAGTCCAACCCCCCTGATATGCAGGAAACTCAGCTTGAAGCATCCATGACAATGGCCATCCAACCTCTGCTTAAAAACCTCCAAGGAAGGAGAGTGCACAACCTCCCGAGGGAGTGTGTTCCACTTTTTAAATAAATATTAAACAGTAATTCACATGAACGTGTTATTTGCAATTTATCCCTTTCTCGGTGCAATTTGCAAAGGAGGGGGTGAGGCAGCCTCTGCTAAGTAAACTGGTCCTGAGTTGCTTTGGGCCTTATTGTGCTTAGTGCTCGAACCTTGAACCGGGCCCGGTAGCAAGGCATTGCACTCTGGCAACCCTCGCAAGCAGCTGCCTTCTGCACCAGCTGCAGCCTCCGGACTGAGCCCCACCCAACTAGGCTGCCACGTGCGTTGGCAGCAGAAAAACATGGCCGAGCGTCATTCTGGTGTTGCAACCGCCCGTTCCAGCCACAGGCCAAGTGGAAACATTGCTCTGCAGTGGGCAAGAGGGGTCAGCCTGTCGGAAAGGCCCACACCCTTCTTGTTCCCAGGGTGGAATGCCGCAGTTACTTGGGGGTGAGGGGGTAGCCTTCTGCACGAGCTCTGAGCTGGTCTTCTCTGCATCATTGTTTTGCTTATTCTCGCGGTAATGTGGACTTCGGGTAGGAGGTGTGTTGTCAGGTTCAGTCCTCCTCAAATAGCTTGGCTTTTGCCTGTCAGAGTTTGATGCTGGAGCAGTTTTGCCATTGGAGGGGGATGTCTTTCTGTATTGACCTTGCCAAGCCCCCCACCCCCCAGTGATGGACAGCACTGACCTGGGGGAGGAAAAACAATTGAATTGTAGAGTTGGAAGGGACCTCGAGGGTCATCTAATCCAAACCCCTGCAATGCAGGAATTGCAGTTAGGAGGAGAGTTTCCCCATTATTTAGTCACATGGTAGAGCCATGCCAACTTGGCCCCGCGACTGTGGGTGCCTGGAGCCATGGGTGCCATGCAGCATGCAAGGCTCTGGCACTGAAATTTGTGGGTGCTCATGCACCAAGGGCCCCAGGCAATTGGCGCCTATGTAGTGGAATCACTGTCACCTTTTTGTCCTGGTTTAAGTGAAATGATGAGCTTATATACCACACTATTCTCTGAGGGGCTTGAGATGGCATACATAGTTCTCTCCCCCCCCTCATTTAATTCCCGCAACAACCTTGTGAGGTTAGTTAGGCAGTGACTGGCCCAAAGTCACACCCAGTGAGCTTCATGGCCAAGTGGGAATTCTAATCTAATCACTAATCAATTAGTGGGACACTAATCACTACACCACGCTGCTTCTCAACAGATGTGGCACATATTACTTCTGGAAGGAACACACTGATGGCTATTGGCAGGCAGAAACAGCCAGTGTTCTTTGCTGCACCTGTAGCTAAAACGGCTACCTGGATGCCACAGTTTTACTAACCACTTGGCCAGTGACAGCACAGGAAAAAAGGCGTATGAGGAAAGATGCGACCGAGGTTTGCAAAATTCTGCACGGTGTGTTGGAAGTGGGGCAGCGGGAGAAGCTTCCCCCCCCACTCCTCTTTGGATGCCAGAGCTTGGGTCCATCCATTGCAACTGAATGGCAGGAGATATTCGAAAGGAGGTGCTCCCTCGCACCTGTGGAACTCATCACCACAAGATGCGGCAAGGGCTCCTGGTTTCGGTGGCTCCTAAAAGGCAGCTAAGCCAGTGCACGGAGAGAGGCCCATCAGCAGCCAAGAGAGCTAAATGGAACTTCCATGTGCAGAGAAAGTCTACCAGATTCTGGGGAGCAGCTGTAGGAGAGGCTTCGTTCCTTCAAGTCTTTCCGGCAGGCTTCACAGAACGCATCTTATTGGCGACTGGAGTGGATGTTTGCCTTCATCCGGCAGTCAGGCTCCTCTTTTGTCAAGAGAAAAGTCCCAGCTGAGCTGTTCTGCCATCTACTACACATAGGGAAGTGGCAGCTGATGCAGTGATATGTGCCCATGTGCCCAGGGATGCCAATCCAGGCATGCTGCCACCAGGAACTTCACTTCGCACCTGGATGGTGGCACCGGCCAACCTCGTTTCCCGGCATGGCTCTGGCGTGTCCCCTCTTCTACCTCTCTGTTAAGTGACCCCCTCTCCCTTGCCATCTCCCCCCACTGCCAGTCCAGGATTGCATCAAGGTTTGGCATGCCTGGGCATCGCCTGCTGTTTGGTCCTGACTAAGATGAGCCTCCTGAACTAATTTCAAGGAGGAGTAAACTTGCTGGAGAGGGAATACTCCATTGAAGGTGTCTTGCCCCAAACCTCACTGATGGCGGAGGGCACCAATGCAGAAGGGAGAGAGAGCAGTGCAGTGCAGTGGTTAGAGTGCTGGACTAGGGCCTGGGAGACGTGTGTTCAAATTCTCGCTCAGCCATGAAGCTCACTGGGTGTGACCTTGAGCCAGTCACCTGTATCTCAGCATTGTTTTGAGTATTAAATGAGATGGGGGAGAACTATGCACCACCTTGAGCTCCTTGGGGGGTGGGGTGGGGGAGAAATTCAATAAATAATACCCAGAGAAGCAAGCCAGTCTTGTCTGCTGAAAGCGGGCAGGGGGAGAATGAAACAAAACTCTGGATATGCTCAGAGGCACCTGGCTAAGGACAGCATAATCTGTTGGTTACAAAGGCTGTGTCATTGTAGTAGGCCATTTGCCTGCTGTGAGCTCCCCTCCCCCCAATGTCAAGCACAGGTAACCTCCCTGCCTTGCAGCAGAGCAGATTTCAACTGATGCAGCTCCCCCCCCCGCTTATAAAGACAAACTTGACTTGCTCACCTCCGCCTCCCCCTTCTCCCTACCTGTTGTAAGAATGACTGTCTGCGAAGTCATTCTACCTGTTGTAAGAATGACTGTGCTGCGTGCGACTTGCTCTGTGTCAAAACAGTGTGAGACACATTTGTTTACAATCCCATGCCCGGCCGTGGAGATTTCCCTTGACTCATCACCAGACAGAGTGCTTCCTGTGAGTTAGCCGGGATGTGCGGCTGGCTGGCGGGTGAATGGCTGAGGAGGTGGTTCCAGGCCTGCCTTGACTCAACCGGAGTCTTGCCTGGGCTGGCAAGATCCCAGAGGCACCCACTCCAGGATATATATATATATATATATATATATATATATATATATATATGATTTATGTCCCAGCTTTTTCTCCAACAACCCTGCATGGTAGGCTAGGCTGAGAGGCAGTGGACAGCTTACATTTTTATATATATAGATAATCACATTTTTATACAGGTAGGTAGCCGTGTGGGTCTGACGTAGTCGAAACAAAATTTAAAAAATTCCTTCCAGCAGCACCTTAAAGACCAACTAAGTTTTTATTTTGGTATGAGCTTGTATCTGAAGAAGTGTGCATGCACACGAAAGCTCATATCAAAACAAAAACTTAGTTGGTCTTTAAGGTGCTGCTGGAAGGATTTTTTTTTTTACATTTTTATATCTATAGATAACTATCTGGATGGCAGAACATCAGATTACTTGGCTCTCAGGATTTTTGACTGGAGACATTTTGAGTCTCACTTGCAGATACTGGGATGTTTTGCATGTAAAGCAGATGCTGTACCTTCCAAATCTGGGGCAACAGCTCCCCACTCTTCTGCCACATGTCAGCCCAAGACATTTTGCTGCCTGAAGATGCTCCACCTCTCATTCCATGCACAGAATCCGACTTGAGAGGCAGTTTAATCTTACTTTCACACTGGCTAAGGCGATGGCATCCTCCAGTATACCCGAGGGCAGCAGGCTAGCCTAAGAGGCACTGAGCAAGCTAGTTTAGGGGGCACAGAGAGAATACGGTAGGGGAAGGCCACTGACTCATGAGGTGGCTGCTTCCCTCTTTCTAATGATAGGGCTGGCCATGCCCTTCCCTTCGCTCTCTTCACTTGCGTGCAACAAGGAAAAGCAGCTGGAAGTAAGGACATAAAAAGAGGCCTGCTGGATCAGGCCAAAGGAGGCCATGTAATCCAGCATCCTGTTCTCAGCGTGGCTAACCAGATGCCCCGATGGGAAGCCCCAACGCAGGATTTGAACACAGGACTGCTCTCCTTCCCTGTGGTCTCTAGCACCTGGTATTCAGAAGCATTTGGACCTTCCAGGTGTTCCTATTTTCCAGGGACAGTCCTGGATTAACAGAAGCTGCCCTGGTTTGCGATTTGATCCGGGAATGTTCCGCTTTTCCTTCGGGTGTACCTATTCACATCGGAGAAATGGAGGGGATGTCTCTATTTTCATCGGGGAAACGTTGGGAGGGTAAATTATTAAACTTGCCCAGGAGGCAGTGATAACCACCAGTCTGGATGGCTTTAAAAGAGGAGAGGCGGAGAGGGCTATCGATAGCTATTGGCCCAGAGGCAGCAATGCTTCTGAATACCAGCTGATGAAAACCGCAGGGACTGGATTGGTTCTCAAATCCTGCAGGCATCTGGTTGGCCACTGTGAGAACAAGATGCTGGACTAGATAGGCCTCTGGCTTGATCCAGCAAGTCCCCTTTTTATGTTCTTTGATGCTCGTAAGGCAGCTTGCTATGTAGCTTGACATAGATGGAAAATGAGCGAGGTCCCAACCAAAGAAGGATGGCAACTTAAACTGATGGAATATGCGCACCTTGCGGACCTAACATATGGAATAAGAGAACAAGAAGAACATACGTTTAAAGAAGATTGGGAAATGTTTATTGAATATAGGGGGGGAAATGTGTACACTTGAAAACGTTGGCAGAATTAAGATAAATTCAACAGTGTAAATAAGCTTTGATGGCTGTGTTAATGGAATACTGAATGGTTTAGTTTATGTAAAATATGCAGGGATTTATGCTTTGTAAAATGAATCATGGAAAGAGAAGGGGGGAAGACGTTGATATTTTAAGGTTGTTTAAATGAATATTTTAAAATGTAAAACAGAAAATTTAATAAAAATTATACCAAGAACGAAAGAAAGAGAGAGAGGGGGGGAGGGGCCTTTTTTTGGAAACTTAATGCCCTGCTGGTTACTGCTGCTCCTGCTCACCTGGGGTGGGAGGGAGGGAGTGTCTCCTTCCCCGCCCCTCAATGCTGCCGGCTTAGGTTCCAGCTGGGAGCGTTTCCTGGCAGAGGCAGGCGATGAAAGGAGGGGAAAGCCAGACCCAGCCGCTGCAGAGGCAAGTACCAGCAAGCCGGACGGCTCCTGCGCTGGCAGCGGATTGCGGCCTGTCTGGGCCCAGCCTGGCAGGAGCGGCTTTCGAGCCCTTACTCACTGCAAGCCCCAGAGATGCCCCACCTGCTTAGTCAAGGCTTTGTCATGGCTGAGATGCCTCCTTTAAATCCTCCCGGAGCCATGAATCAGCCAGCCAGCCAGCCAGCTGGGGACAGGCTCTCTCTGTCCTGCCCCGGTCTGCAAGAAGTGGGGCCTTAGGGGTGAGTTTCTGGTGCTGGAGCGGCTGGCAGCCTCCTGCTGCCCTCCCTGCGGTTGCGTTTCCTCCGGGGAGGCTCCCCTGTCGCACCTGAGACTTCTAGGTCCAGCCAGGAGAGTGGCATTCGCTTTCAAGATGGCCGTTGAAAAAGCCAGCAGCTGCTGATCCCTCCCTCTTTCTCCTCCTCCTCCACTGTCTCCGGCCCTTTCTGTGCATTTGCCACCGATGTCCGGTTGCCAGCGGGTGCTGGGTCAAATGTGTTGCATCTCCCGTCTGAGCCACCTGCTGATTCCGCCTCCCCATATCTCAGGGGCTTCCTGCCCCACTCGATGCTGTTGCTTCAGCTGCTGGCTCTGTGGCCCTTCCCCTCCCTCTCAGCTTCGAGTGCAGAGAAGGAAAAGCCTTGCAGGAGACTGCGGACGTTTTCAGCAAGGCTCGGACTTGGGGGTTGCCACATGGCCTGCTGGCTTTTCAGCCAGGAGCTTGCCTGGTTGCCTTGGTTTGTTTATGAGGGGTCCCACTCTAGGAACAGTGCGATGGGAGGGTGGCCTGGCTGTTGCACCTGGTAAGAGAGACAAGCGTGGTGCTGCACCGGGTAGACCCCCGGCTGCCTGTTTGGGTTTATGGTGGGAAGTTTTTAAATGGCCGCAGTACAGTAACTCCTGCACTGGGAAAACCTTTTGCGGAAAACGTTATCAACAGGGCATCGGAATGATAATAATTGGGGCGATAAAGTTGAATCTTAAAGATGCAAATAGAGATCATTTGCATATGTCTAGTTACTTTCCGTACACTTCCTTTTGCTTGACCAAGACCCTGAGGTGGTTTTTTGCTGTCCCCCTTCCACTTCCCGGGCTGCCTTCTGGTAGGAAATTCTCCTCAGACCCTCTCTGACTTTTCATATTTTGTCTAAGGAATTGCCCGCCTGTTTTTGAAGGTATCTCTAAGGCTGGACCCCAAGGTTGTTGGTAAAAGATGGATACTGGTGGACTCGGGTCACTGAACGCTGATTTCTGCCTTTGCTTTGTACAACTGCGGAGTGGCTGAATTGTCTGGCCTGCACCACGATTGCAGTACATTTTGCCCGCTCGTGTCTGAGCATGGAAATCTGTATGGCTTCCAATGCAATAGCACTTCTCTCTTCGGATATCATAGAGTTGTAGAGTTGGAAGGGACTCTGGGGGTCATCTAGTCCAACCCCCTGCAAGGCAGGAATCTCAACTGGATCATAAATGACAGATGGTCATCCAACCTCTACGTAAAAACTTCCCACGAAGGAGAGTCCATCACCTCTCGTGGGAGCCTGTTTCTCTGTCGAACAGCTCTACTGTCAGAAAGCTCTTCCTTTCTTGTAACTTAAATCCATTGGGTTGGGTCCTATCCTCCACAGAAAGAAAAAAACAACAACCACAAGGAGAAATGTGGGCACTATTTACAGTCAGGGGGAAATCCAGGAGACCCCAGTTCAAATCCCTACCCAGCAATGAAGCTTTCTAGGTGACCTTGAGCCAGTCATTATTCTCCCAGTCTAACCTACCTCAGAGGGTTGTTGTAAAGATTAAATGTGGGTGCAGGGGGGGAGAATCACTCTTGGAGAGAAAGCAGGATAGAGACAAAATAGAAACACAGAATTGTAGAGTTGGAAGGGACCCTGAGGCTCATCTATTCCAAGCTCCTTGCAATCCAGGAATATGCACTGCCCCAAACAGGGATTGAACCTGCAACATTGGTGTTACCATCCCCATGCTCTAACCAACTGAGCTATCCAGGCTGACATGAATAGCATACTGCAAAACGTCTATGATTGCAGCTTGCCAGTACAAAGTTTGGCATGCACAGCATTTGGATGAAATCAGGTAGGAGCATAGGAAGGTGCCTTATATACCGAGTCAGGCCATTGGTCCATCTAGCTCAATATTGTCTTCACTGACTGGCAGCAGTGGCTCTCCAGGATTTTCAGGCATTTTCCTGGCTCTAGTTGAAGATGGTGTCGGGGATAGAACCTGGGACCTTATGCATGCAAAGCAGACACCCTACCGCTGACCTATGGCCTTTCCCATGAGGGCGGCTGGAATATGAACTCTGATGTGGTCCAAACTGTGTTGGGGCAGATGGAAGAGAGGCCCTGCAAGGTACTTTCCTTCCAGAAAAGATCTGGGAAGTTTGGCTGTGAGCAGAGACTGGCAGCGAAATGAAGTGTGGGCGAGCCTTTCTCATCCCTTAACTGTTCTTGGTGACAAGCCACAGGAAACTGGCTGGTTCCCAAATGCTGGAGTTGAAATGATTGTGCCCTGAAAGAGGGTTTCTTTCAAGCTCCCCTTTGTCGATTTTGAGGGTGAATATTCTGTGGGCTTTTGTCTGGTCAGAGTCCTTGTTTGTCGCACAGAGATTATGCAATGCTTCAGGCCAAACCTTCAAATATTTGCTGCATATCCTCTGTATTTCAATAAATCAAATGCTGCTTTCAACATTTGCCAGTGTAGGAAAGGTAGGCATGGCTTGGTGTTGAGTAATTCGACTGAATTGAAAGTTGACCTGCAGTGGCATATTTGTTATTTGACATGCAATGGTGTTCAGTAGTTTGCTGAAAGCTTATGAGGTTTCATATTTGAACTGCTAAGAAGGGCCAAAGCGCTCAGATTTTAGCCTGGGACACCGACATTTCCCCTTCAAAACAGGGATGAGAACAGAAATGTGAAGCATTTTTAAATATTGGTTTTAGGTTTCAGCAGAGGCAATTCCAGTAGACTGGGCTGCACTGCCCCCTCCTGGATCAATCTGTCATCTCCGGCTCCCTAAGGTGCCGGATTCAATTCCTGCCTGCTGTACTGTGGTTACAACTTCTGAGATAAGCTCATTTGGGACAGAGGAGGCTGTAGCCCAGACATACCCAAACTTCAGCCCTCCAGATGTTTTGGACTACAATTCCCATCATCCCTGACCACTGGTCCTGTTAGCTAGGGATCGTGGGAGTTGTAGGCCAAAACATCTGGAGGGCCGCAGTTTGGGGATGCCTGCTGTAGCCCGTCAGAGGCAGCAATGCTTCTGCATCCCCAGGAGGGGAGAGGGCTCTTTTGCTCAGATCCTGCCTGATGGCATCCCAGTGCGATAACAGGATGCTGCACTGATCCAGTAGGTCCTCTTTTTCTGTGCTTGTGCCATTGTTGTACGTGAGGTCACAGGGCATCAGGCAGCCCTCAGCCCATCTCGGATGTGTGCTTAAAAATAGCTCTCTGGGGTTGCTGAGCAGCCGCAGGCTTCCAGGGGGTCCCTCACAATTGGAGGAAACCTTGTAGCTGCTCTTGCATTGTTCTGCTGCAGACACTTGCTTCCGTCGTAGGCCAGGGCCACCGGCAGCCTCCTCTGTGAGCCCGGGGGTTGGGGTGGGGCGCACGTTACTTCAGGCACGAAGAACCCGGGTACCCCTCCTGTGACAGGGCGTGAAAGGCTGGCTTTTTCCGAACGGTGAGCTAATGAGGGAGCGAAAACAGCCTGGGGGTTTGCACAGAGGAGATCCATCCCGCAGTGGAATGGAAGAGAAGGCAGAACGGAGAGATGCACCGACAAGCTGGATTGCAAACAAATTTGCGAAAGAAAGAGAGCCGCAAAGGGAGCTGTTTCCCTGTAACGTGTACACCTGAACGATGTGGAAGGAGAATCCATCTGCAGTTGGAAAGTGGTGCAATGCCACACTCCCACCTCATTCATGCCTTTAAACCTTGAAATTAACGTGGGGTGGGGAGAAGTAAATGAATCAAAGAGAAACGAATTTGGGGTGATCCTGGTTGGAAATGAATTGGAGAAATCTGGAATGGCTGGGAAGGGGAATGAAGCTGGCTTGCTTCTGCTGATACATTTGCATCTACAGGCAAAAACCATCATTTTGCAAAAGGTTCTGCCTTTTTGCAGCGTCAATCAAGGGAGGGCCCAGGAAAGAGCGAGCAGGGAATCAGCTGTGGACTCACATCACTGCTGGCTGTTGGCCCTGCTGCCAGTCTGCCTGCAGGTGATGGATGTTGAAAATCCAAACCTTGCATCCTCTTGGTCCTGGAATTAGCCCCTGGCTTGACCCTGCTGCTTCTCTCTCCCCTCCCTCCCTCTCCTTCTGCCAGGTATGCCACCACACCGAGTGCCAGCAGCTGAACCAGAACAGCCCCCTCCACTTGTGTGAAGCGTGTGACGGACGCTTCCACGGTGCCATGCATTTTGATGGGCACATCCGCTTCGACCTGCCACCGCAAGGTGAGGGGGAAGGCCTAAGCCACGCGGCTGGGTCGAGGGCAGCTTGGCACGGCTTCCTTTTCACAGGCCTTGTCTGAAGTTCCTAGGCAGAGGTTGGATGGCCACCTGTCAGGGATTCTTTAGCAGTGATTCCTGCATTGCAGGGGATGACCTGGGGCGGAGGTACCTTCCAACTCTATGCAATTCTATGATCTCTTTCCAAATGGCTTAGCTGGTGTGCTCTTCAGTGGGCTGTTCCCCCCCCCCCCGGCAACACAGTGAGGGCTGGATCCTTCATGGGCTGTGTCTTCAGTGCTTTTCTCCCTTCCAGGTTCTATCCTGGCCCGGAACGTCTCCACACGATCGTGCCCACCACGCACCAGCCCCGCCTCAGATGTGGAGGAGGAAGATGAAGGGCTGATTGACGGGAAAGGGTGAGTGGAGGGGAGGGCTGGCTGGCCCAGGAGAGGCTCACACCAGGAGAACTCCCCTCACTTGGAAAGCTAGTGTCTCAGGGAGGAAGGGTCCAGTCTAGCCTTTTCCCTCCTGCACTGTTTTACACGCATACATGCCGCTAGCGGTTCATAAAAAGGGGGTGGGGATAGCAGGGTGATTTACAGTTATACAAAAAACGAAACAAAACCCCACACCATAAAAACCATACTTAAAAAGTTGAAATCAAAAATCAGCTAACTGTTGTGGAATTTGCTGGACGGAACAAAAACTTTCCCAGCAGGCGTTTAAAAGTTGAGACAGAAGGCGCTTGCAATTTGTGTTCATTTGGCTTTCTTTCTTAGTGTGGGGTGTCTGATGGGGAATTTGTGCCATTTAAAAATCTACTTTGAACAAAAAACAAAAAAACCCTGGTAGAGTCCACCAGGAGCAGTACTGCACCCCCCTGCTCAACACGTCGGTCAGCTTGATAGAAATTCTGCAAAGGCATTTATAAACCGTATGGGAGCTGGAGGGGCAGAACATTTCCTGCATCAGAGGGGAAAGTTGTGCCTGCCTTCCCTTGCTGTTGTGGGGCAATATGAGGGGGACCTTCTAACGCTTTTCTGTCTGCTGGCTGGTCTGTTTCAGGGACAGGAAGAGCTCGGCCTTGAAGCTGCCAAAGAAGAAGGCTCGGAGGAGGCACACCGACGTAAGGAGGCCACTTGCGCTCATTCCGTGACCACACCTTGCTGTCACTCCGAAACTCTGGGAATTGGGTCTGGCCTCATCCTGCGCAGGACCCTAGAAGTCACAGAGGCCTCTTTGGATGCCCTGCAGAGGGCAGGAGGGGTGGGAATGTCCCCTGGTGGTCCTCCTCCATGTGCTAAGAAATTGGGGTGGGATAGAGGCCTGGCGACTGTTTTGAATTCTGGCCGACATGCTCCTGCGTTTCTCCCGCAGGACCCTAGCAAGGAATGCTTCACCTTGAAGTTTGATCTGAACGTGGACATTGAGACAGAGATCGTGCCAGCCATGAAGAAGAAGTCCCTGGGGTAAGGAGGGCAGAGAGCAGCTTAGTCTGGGTTACAAGCTGGGCGGGGGCTTCACTCGTGTTTGGGAGCCCAGGAAAGCACAAGGTGGGACGCTGTGGGTCCGAGGCCTCATCTGGAAGCAGCTCCAGCACTCCTGAGCCCATCAGTTCAGTGCAGGACTCACACCTGCTCCCAGCACCTGATGTTCAGAGGGCAAAGGCCTGACTAGTTCTGCTGCTGAAATTCTCACTGCTCTGATTTGCAGCTCCTGCTTAGAAACGGGTGTGGGAAAACAAAGGTAGGTTAGGCTGAGAGTGAGTAACTGGCCCCAAGGTCACACCTATCTGAACAGGAAGGTCTTTGTAGCCTGTCAACAGAAGGATAACAAGGAGGGAGGGAGCCAGTCCGCCCTGTTTGAGGAGGGAATCCCACAATTTGGGAGCCACCACAAAAAAGGCACTTTCTCATCTCACTGCCAATTCCTAGTTCCAATACAATGATTAATTGGCAGCGCCACCTACTGGTTCTCTCTCTTTTCTTTTAAAACCCAGTGAAGTGCTGCTGCCGGTTTTTGAGAGGAAGGGAATCGACCTGTCTAAAGTGGATATTTACCTGGACCAGTCCAACACCCCCCTCTCGCTCAACTTCGAGGCATACCGGTTTGGAGGACATTACCTTCGTGTGAAAGGTAGGCTGCTGCGTGTCTCTCCTGAGGCTGGTGGGAGATGTCGTCCAACCCATCTGGAGGGTCAGCTCCAGGTTGGGAAAGCCTCTTTGGCAATAGGAGAGGGACCTCTCTGTCCGGAATTGCCCTCCAGACCTGCCCCATGGCCTTTTCTTCTGCATTGCAGCCAAACCTGGGGATGAACTCAAAGTGGAGCAGGCGGTGAAGGACTTCAAGTCGCTGAGTTTGCCCATCCTCCGTCCTGCGGGCACTGGCCCGTCCTTCCCCAGCACCCCCTCTCTCGACCGCCTGGAGCAGCTGTCGCTTCGAAGGGAGAGTTCCGACATCCTGGTGAGTAGGGGGAAAGGGATTGGGTGGGCAGGAGTAGGGACGCTGCTCTTGAGATCGAGGAAGCCTGTGGGTTTGCAACTTGCGTTATTTCTCTGATTGTGCTAATGTTTGTGCTAAGGCAAAAACCCGAGGAATACAAAACCAAGCCACATTTCTTGTTTGTTTGTTTGTTTGTCAGCAAAAATTTGTTTATCGGTAGTAATGCAGAGTCAAAAGGGCAAACAAGAAAGAACATCAATTGAAATCAACGAAACGTAGGAGTTATGCAAAGGATGTAAATGCCAAATAATCAAAAGCGGGGAACTCATTAATTTTTTTTAAAAAAAGATAGTTTAGCACATCAATGAAAGCCACACTAAACAATTGATTTCTTATGAAACTATACAAATATGCCTAGAGAGGGCCATAGCTAAGGGGTGGTGAGGGGCACAGGCTAGGGGGCACAATCTGGATGGTTCTGCCAGGGGCGCAAGACCCCCTAGCTACTGCTGTGTGCCTACCGTAGATGCAAATTTAGAAAAGAGCACTATCATTTAAGTAGAAATGCAATCCATTTCACTGTTGCAGGGAAGATTGTGACCCCGTGACCTCCTTTGCTGCCTGTTGCCCCAGGTACAGCAAAGACACCTGGCTGTACCCAGCAGGGAGTTCCCAATTGATTTCTGACAAATGTACATTTTGGTTTTATGATATTCTGGAAACTGACCCTGGGCAGGAGTAATGGTCTTGCACTGCCACCCTCCCAACAGGGCAGTAGGGGGCAGCAGTGAGGTTAGGCCTTTTCGGGTGCATTCCAGTAGCTAGTCTGGTGCTTTGGCTAATATCTGGTAAGCACCATTGTGGGGCTGGAGGCGCAACTCCATTCCCAAGGGCAAGGGGCTGCTCTTGGCCCTGGGATCATTCTCATCGATGGAGGGCAGTCTGCAAATCGAGATACCAAGTAAAGAAGTAGCAAGAGGTGCCTGGCTTGGCTACTGCTGCCTAGGAGGTTCTGTTTTCAGCCTTCCTGTGCTTCTTCTCGCTTCCTTTGGCAGTCTGACGCTGCTGAGATTTTTTTCTGCGGCACATGTGTGTTTGTGTTGACGGCACATCACAGCAGAGGGGCAGTCTGGCTTGTGTCAGGAGGGAATGAGTTGTTTGCCGTTCGTGCCCAGATGTGCCATGAGTGTGTCAGGGATGCCTGGGCAAGGAGGCAGATACGAGGCATGCCCGCCTCTCGTGCACATCTGAGCCTTTGTCTGTTTTTGCACGAGAGAGTCGTGTGTCATTCAGCGTGACAAATTGCCTTCCATGCCTCATACGGCGTTGGAGCAAGGCTCTAGGCGCGGCTCTGCTCTGTGGGAGGAGTGGGTGGATCTGTCAAAATGGATATATTTATAGTTACAGGTAGGTAGCCGTGTTGGTCTGCTGTAGTCGAAACAAAATAAAAAAATTCCTTCCAGTAGCACCTTAGAGACCAACTAAGTTTGTCATTGGTATGAGCTTTTCGCGTGCATCTGAAGAAGTGTGCATGCACACGAAAGCTCATACCAATTACAAACTTAGTTGATCTCTAAGGTGCTACTGGAAGGAATTTTTTTATTTGGATATATTTATGCAAGCCGTTTCCCCTAACGTAATGCATTTCTGTATGCTGCTTTTCAACACACCTGCTCCTGACACATAATATGTGTCGTTTGGAGTGCCATGAAATTTGGAGAAGTGCAAATTTCGAAGGGCGGCTGTGTTTTGCTTTTGAGTAGCGCTTCAGGAAGTCTCGATTGCGGAGGGTCGCCTTCAAATGTCAGCCGAGCTGAACTTCCCCGGTATGTTTCTGGGGTGCCTTAGTGTGCATGTGGAGGGATTTTGCTGATTCACCCCCTTGCTGTGGTTCCTGTATTCGTTAGGACCTAAGAAAAGCCTGCTGGATCAGGCCTATGATCCATCTTGTCTAGCACCCTGTTTTCACAGTGGCCAACCAGATGCCCCTGCCGGGAAGCCTGCAATCAGGATATGAGCTCAACAGCACTCTTCCTTTCCTGTGGCTTCCAGAAACTGGTATTCAGTAGCATTTCTGCCTCTGACTGCGAAGGCACAGCTTATCAATCATTGCTTGTTGCCATCAGTAGCCTCCACCCCCTTCCCACTTCCTCAATAGCCTTTCCTCTTATAATTTGGTTGTAATTACCCTCATTGTAACCTGTCTGCTTCGTGGCAGTCCAAACCACCCCATTCCCATCAATGGTCTTTCTTAGGTTCTCATCCAGCAATGTTGGGACTTGTCTCTGGGTGGAAATACTAAGGCTGGGGTTCCCTACATGGCTGCATCGTCCCATATCCACTTGTCTGTTGTTTGCTTGGCGTCTGAGAGAGGGGTCCTCCTTCACATCCCATCAGTGACAGAGGACAGTGGTGTAGTGTGGGTTGCCAGCGCCCAGCGCCGTGTGGAATATAGGGGAAATGGACAGAGTCCACATGTGCATTCAACTGCATCACCCAGGAGATCGCACCCACGGAGATAAGAAAAGAAGAGCCATTCTGTTATATGGAGAGGTCACTTCCTGGTTCACATGGAGAAGCTGTTTTCAATGGAGCCCAGTGATGGAAGCTCACAGCTGTATTGAGGCAGCACTGGGTGTTCAAATTTTGCACCTGTTAGGGCAAAATCTGGGTGCAAAGCAGCCGGACACCCAGCACGTCAGGCGAGGGCCTGCGGTGATTGCGGACAGCAAAGGAAGGAGGCCAGCCAGAGGTAGAAGCAAAAACACCAAGGTTTATTGCTGCGCAGCAGGTTCAATGCAGAGAATGAACCCCGAACAAAAGGTTACAACAACTTTTAAAAGTTCTCAACATTTCCCATAGAACACTGCAGAAAGTGTAATACATACATCATTGATACATCATGGACACGTCACGAAAGGGGAAGGTACAGAACACATTTCCATATGGGTAAACAAGTTTTATGGCCAAGGGGTTGACAGACGACCCCTTGATGGGTTACTCGATGGCCCAGGCATTGAAATCTCCAGGAAGATGAGTATTGGTGGATGTTCCAGATATGCACAGACAGGAGGTAACAAAGGAACCCTGGAGGGGAGGATATTCAGGGATTATACCTGATGGGTTTGTGTACAAGGTGGAGGGGACATTTTCCTGTGTACGTGACTCCGCGCTTTGGGGATTATGTCGGAGCCTGGGGTCTTGGAAAGGCCTTGGTGTCTGTATCAAAATATCGTTGGTTCCGAAGGAATCCATGTTTGCAGTGATTTTATATGATTTAATAAAGATTCTTGAGTTCCCCTATCTGGACTTGCTGTCTCGTTCATTGCCTGGGTAGCTTGGATACATTGTAGCAAGTTCTAATTGGATTACCAGCTTCCGAAGGTTCGAAGAACTGTCAGTGATTGTTCTCCTGTCATCGCCTTGTCAGAGGCTTACTCAAGCGTGCAGAGCTAGCTGAGCTAGGCTCTGCAGAGAGATTGCAATCATCTGATTGGCCAAGACGCAGCGGACAGGAGAAGGGGGTTTCATTCATAATTTTCGCTACACTCATAACTTGGTTTCATTCATGGGTTTGTGACAGTGTTACTATCATATAGAAAGGGTTATACAGGGGAGAGGGAGAAGCGGGAATGGAGAGAAGCCTTTATTTTGACAGGGCTCATTCCCATGGGTTGTGGGTTTACTTGTGGTGTGCCTGTGGGGATGTGGCCTAGCCTGGCGGGGTCATCTTGGGGTCCACTTTGGGGTCCAAACTAATCCTCGTTTGGTTGCCCCCCCCCCCGTAAAATTCCCTAACAGTCGCCCACTCGGAGATAGATTCGTGACGAGTTCTAAAAGAACCACGAATCTTTTCTCCGCACCCCCCTTGCATCCCCTCTGGCTATATTTCAGTGATTTGGTATTCACCTTCCCCAAGATGTCGCATTTGGACATATTCAGGGAAAAGACTGGTATTTGGTGAATAGGCTCTCAGTGGGAACAGTTGAGGGGGATTTTTCTCGGGAAGGCAGTGGAGTAGGGCACAACAAGGATTAGCACAATGTAAGGCACAGCAACACATAGACACACACAAAACACTAATAACTAATATTGAAATAATCACCTTAAGTATAGACCTTACCCATCCTAAGTTGGGGAGCCAGCCCCATAGGTCAAAGTCTGAGAGTCCCTCATGTTGAATCGCTTCAAGTTGTCCTGCCAGTTTGTGGATGTTGTTTAGGTGTCCGGTTATGTTTAGGGTTTGGTCTGTCACGAACGTGCAGCATTCAGAGCCAATCAGAGCACAGGTCCCACCCTCACTGGACAACAAGAAGTCCGTTGCAATTCTGTTCTGAATCGAGAGTTGGCGTACCTGTGACAGTTCTGTGGTGAGGGAGTCCGTGATTTGTTCTGCTTCCTGCATGAATTTCAGAAGTACATCAGTAAGTTTAAGGATGTCCACATGGTTGGAGCCCGCTCCATATGCAGGGAATAATGCCCTGCCCCATGTTTCACCGTTGGCTGCCACATCGGAGAGATCTGAGAGGGATTTCTGCCCTCTCCTGTTCCTTTGCCTTCCAGCTGGTAAGTTGTAAGTGACTCGGATTCCAGGCACGATGTATCCGATGAAACAGGAACCAGACATGTGGGGGCTCACCCAGCTGTATGCGCGATGCCCACATACCCAGAATAACCCTGAGAGGTAGGATTCCATCCTTCCGGAAGCGAAGGGCCGCAGGAGCAAGGGGTTCGGGTTGTATGTAGAGTTTTTAGAAGGGCGGCCAATCACCGCGACCCATGCCATTGAAAGATTGGGGTAAATGTGGGAACCTAGATGTGAGGAGATTGTCACCTGTCCAGAAGCATGGAGCTCGAGGTTGGTGGTGCAGGTGCTGGTACCTATGTGGGCCCCGCCACCGGCGAAAAGTCGGCAGAGGGGGCCCTTAGTTGGACCCGTGAGGTACAGGTACTGATGAGTCAGGTTCATAGCGGTAAGATTCCAGGATGTCATGTCCCCGGAGCGGAATTGTTCTAGGGTGACAGGCACTGGTACCAGGGGTAGCCCTTGCCGCATGTGGCTTGGAGCATGGGCGCAAATCCAACAGTCTTGTGGAGGGGCCTCCTTAGCTACCTGGCTAAGGAGTTGGAGGTAAGAGTTCTTGCCCCAGGAGGAGAGCAGATCAGGCTCCTCAAGAGTGGAGTATTCACCGAGCTGTCTAGGAGCCGTTCCGATAGGATGGAGGGGGTCGGAGGTGCTTAGGAGGGTCGTATTCTTGGCGATTCCCCCACATCGCTGCGGTCCATCGTGGTCCCACACTGGGGAATTGTTTGAAGATCCTACAGGGTGGTACCAGCCTTCAAGGTATTCCCCTCCTTTCCAACCCTTTGTGTAGCCCAAGTTCCATAGGCAACAGAAACGCCTTAAACAAACTCCCTGTAGCTGTGGTTTCTCCGGCTTCGGGGTCAAGAGGAGGCATTGGAACCCAAATATCAACCTTTCTGATGGATGGTGGTTGTCGGTGTAAACGGGTCGGGCACCTCCCTTTTCCATCTCGGTCCAATTAGGGTAGCGGAGGATGTCCCTTTGCCCGTAGAGGAAGTATGATCCGTTGGTACAGTGAAGTCGGTAGTACTGCTGTTCCATGGTGAGATTTGCAGATCCAATGCGCTGGTAGTTCCGGTCCCGTATGAAAAGTTCCCAGTATTGGGTCCCACTGAGCCTTGGGACCAAGGAGTGACGAAGGAGGGTTCGGGATTCCGGGAGGCAAAAGTTGAAGTCGCCCACTCGGTCCGGGTTCTGGTTGCCTCCAAGGTCTGCAGTATGGTAGTCAAGAAAGCGATAGTCCGTCTGCAGACCGGAGCACTGGTCTGATAAAGGCATGGTAGGTGGGGCAAAGAGGAGGAGGATGAATAAGTGAAGGGTAGGTTCCATGTCCAGTTCACGAGTGTTTGGCCTGCGTAGGGGTTGTTTAACAGAAGGAAAAATAAGTGGTTGTTGGGTGCCCGAGACGGGAGTTGTCAGACTAGTCAGAGGAGAACAAGCTGTCAAACTGTGGCGGAGAAGAACGAGCGGCTGAGAGCTGTCAAACAGGAGCTGTCAAAAACGTGGCGGAGAAAACAGGAGCTGTCAAAACGTGGCGGAGAAGAACGAGCGGTTGACAGCTGTCAAACAGGAGCTGTCAAAACGTGGCGGAGAAGAACGAGCGGTTGACAGCTGTCAAACAGGAGCTGTCAAAACGTGGCGGAGAAGAACGAGCGGTTGACAGCTGTCAAACCGGAGCTGTGCGTCGGCAGGAAGCAGGAACGAAGAGAAGCGAAGCGATGGCTGGAAGCAGGAACGAAGAGAAGCGAAGCGATGGCAGGAAGCAGGAACGAAGCGAAGCGAAGCGATGGCAGGAAGCAGGAACGAAGCGAAGCGAAGCGATGGCAGGAAGCAGGAACGAAGCGAAGCGAAGCGATGGCAGGAAGCAGGAACGAAGCGAAGCGAAGCGATGGCAGGAAACAGGAACGATGGCGTCGTCGAGGGGGTATCACTGGCGTTTCAGGCGCAGCTTGATTGCGGTGGGGTCTGGGACAATTTCCGAAGTCCAATTGTCCCACAAAGGCGTAGCGGCAAGGTCTTCCTCAGGTCCGGTCTGTAGAGCCCGATCTTGGCCCCGATCGTCAGGTCCGGTCTGTAGAGCCCGATCTTGGCCCCGATCGTCAGGTCCGGTCTGTAGAGCCCGATCTTGGCCCCGATCCGGGTCCGGAGTTGGGAGCAAGGGAGGCGGGTCAGGCTCGTTGTCCTCTAGGTCAGCAGCTGGGAGGGTTGGAGGTTTGTCAAAGGTACAGTCCTCCCCCTCCCCGCCCCCAGAGTCTGACGGTGGCTCGGCTTTCTTGCACCTGGTGTGGTGCACCCAGGAGCTCTTCTCCCCTATTTTTAAAGCGGTAGGTGAGGTGAGGAGAATTTGAAAGGGTCCCTCCCAGGAGGGTTGAAGTGTCTGCTTGTGGTAAACTTTCACTAAGATCCAATCCCCTGGATGGAAGGAATGGGCCGGAACATCTATAGGCAGATTCTGACCCTCTACAGCAGCGTAGGCATGGAGTCGCCGTAATTGCTTCTGGAGTTGGACGACATATGCCGTGAGTTCCGCTTCCCCGGTATCCAACTCAGCAAGCGGGAATTGTGTGGTATAGACTGGTGGCGGTCTCCCGAATAGGAGCTCGTATGGGGATAGTTTTAGAGCTCTTGTGGGAGCACATCTAATGTTATGTAGAACTAGAGGTAGTGCGTTCACCCATTTCAGCCCCGTTTCACTGCAGAGTTTTCCAAGTTGCAACTTGACTTCTTGGTTTATACGCTCTACTTGGCCAGAAGACTGAGGGTGGTAAGGGGTGTGTAGTTCCCACTTGATTCCGAGTGCCTGGGCAACATGTTGGGCCACCTCTGCAGTGAAATGGGTTCCTTGATCGCTGTCCAATTTACGGGGGATCCCATATCTAGGTATAATTTCGTGGATGAGAGTTCTAGCGACTACAGAGGCCGTCGCCCGTCGGGTAGGAAATCCCTCTACCCAATGGGAGAACTTGTCTACAATGATTAATGCGTGCTTGAATCCCTGGCATGGTGGTAGATCGATGAAGTCTAATTGCAGGGTCTCAAAGGGGACGAAAGCCCACGGTCTAGCTCCTGGGGGCCGTTTAGGTTCCCGTTTCGGGTTAAAGTTTTGGCAAGTGATACAATTCTTGGTAGCTGCTGCGGCCGCGGCTGCAGTCCCCGGCGCATAGCAGTACCTTTGTATGAAGTCCGTTATCTTTCCCTTTCCCCAGTGGGTCTGTTGGTGAAGTGTCCTTGCGAACTTAGGCGTCCAAGCCTTGGGTAGAACTATTCTACCATCCGGCAAAGTCCAAATCCCTTCGATTTCGGACGCACCGATAGAGATCCACTTTGCCAGTTCTTCATCAGTTATGGCCTGATAGATATCTTTCAGGTTTAAATCAGCTGGGAGTTGGATGCACTGAAAGTCCATTCCCTCTGAGGGAGGTTGGAGTGCAGCCATTTGGGCCGCTTTATCCGCCCGGCTATTCCCTTTGGAGATGGGATCCCTCCCTCTCGTGTGCGCTTTGCAGTGAACAACAGCTATTGCCTCGGGTAGGTGGATAGCATTCAGGAGCCTCTCTACCAGGGCAGCGTGCGATATTTGGGAACCCGCCGCTGTCAAGAAGCCCCTTTGGAGCCAGATTTGCCCCGTGGTGTGCACCAATCCGAAGCAATACTTGCTGTCTGTGTAGATGGTGGCCCGTTTGCCTTCACTAATTTCACAGGCCCTGATGAGGGCTACAAGTTCAGCCGCTTGGGCACTATACTGCGGACTTATTGGGTTGGCTTCTATTATTTCAAAATCCGTGACCACTGCATACCCCGACTTCCTTTCCCCGTCTACAATTTTGGAGCTGCCATCGGTATACAGAATTAAGTCCGGATTTGGCAGGGGAAGATGATCTAAATCTTCTCGGGGTTTCTCTGCCTGACGGACTATCTGGGCGCAATCATGGTGTGGGGTGCCATCATCTGGTAGTGGTAAGAGGGTGGCAGGATTGAGGGAGGTAACTCGTTTGATAGTTACATTCGAAGGGGTCAGAAGTAAGGCCTCATAGCGGTTTAGTCGCGAGTTTGAGAAGTGGTGCGAACCCTTCATTGTTAGGAGAATGGACACCGCGTGCGGAACATGTATGGTGATTTCATGTCCTAATACAGTTTCCTGAGCTTTCTCAAGGAGTGCGGCTGTTGCAGCTATAGCACGGAGACAGTTGACAGTTCCCTTAGCTGTGTTATCCAGCTGAAGACTGTAGTAGGCTACTGGTCTTTCCCTATCACGAAAGGGTTGTGTGAGGACCCCTGATGCAACTCCCATTTGTTCGTGGACATAGAGATTGAAAGGGATACGGTAGTCTGGGAGTCCCAAAGCGGGAGCTGAGCGGAGTTCCCGTTTTATTCGTTCAAAGGAGGCATAGGCTTCCTCATTCCATTGGAGTTTATCGGGGTGGTCCTGTCGGGTCATGGCTGTCAGGGGCTTGGTGAGTTCAGCGTAACCCGCTATCCATGATCGGCAAAATCCAGCCATCCCTAGGAACCCCCTGAGCTGTCTTTTCGTTTGAGGTAATGGGATCTTTGTGACTGCCTCAATCCTGTCAGTAGCTAGGCTTCTAGTGCCAACCCCCAGGATGTGGCCTAGGTATTTCACCTCTTGTTTGCAGAATTGCAATTTCTTAGGTGACACCTTGTGTCCCTTATGTGCCAATTCCATGAGCAGGTACTTGGTGTCCAATCTGCATGCTTCCTCACTAGTAGAACACAATAAAATATCATCTACGTATAAGAGATAGGTGGATCCCCCAGGAAGGTTCACATCCTGCAGATCTTGGTGGAGGACCGCAGAGAAGATTGCGGGTGATTCAACATATCCCTGGGGTAGCCGAGTCCAGGTTAGTTGACCCGGTCCCCATGTAAACGCAAATAAGAACTGACTTTCTGGGGCCACCGGGATGCTAAAAAAAGCTGAGCACAAATCCGCTGCACTATACCAGGTCGTGTCGGGCGGGATGGCGTTTAGGAGCGAGTTCGGGTTGCCTACGACGGGGTGGCGAGGGATCACGAACTGGTTCACCAAGCGGAGGTCCTGAACAAAGCGATAACGGACAGGTGCGCCTTCCCCTCCCGGTTTTTTGATTGGGAGTACCGGGGTGTTACAAGGGGAGGCGGTGTGCACCAGTATTCCTTGGTCTAGAAAGTCCTGTATCATTGGCGTGAGGCCGTCTATAGCCTCTTTAGGGAGCGGGTATTGCTTTGTGCAGGGGAAAGGTACGTCAGTGCGGTAGGTAATTCTGACAGGTGTAGCTGACTTTAGGAGTCCGACCGAGGTAGATTCGGTGCCCCAGAGCCAAGGGGGCATTTCTAGCTCGAGTTCAAGGGGTAAGTCCGGGAATTGGTGGCCCATTTTCGCCTCCTCCACGATGCCTTGGAAGGCTAGGAGGGACTCTTCAGGGAGGTGTAGATAAATCCCTTCCTTATTACACTGAATGGTAGCTCTCAACTTGCAGAGAAGGTCCCTGCCTAACATGTTCACCGGGCTGTTAGTCAAAAGGAAGGTATGTTCTGCCAGCAGGGGTCCCAACCTTACTTTAGCTGGCTCAGAAAGGGGACAGGTTCGGGGTATCCCATCTAATCCAAACACTTTGCGAGTTTCCCTTCCCGGTTTGAGGTGACTGTCCGACAAGGTAGAAAAGGTGGCTCCCGTGTCCAGCAGGCAATCATAGGATTGTCCGTCTATGTTAAGGGTACAGACTGGGTCCTCAGGTGATAAGGCGAGGACCGGGCAAAGTGCGGAGGCTTGAGTGGGATACCCGGCTGATTGTCAATAATTCTGCCCTCCGGGTAGCAAGGATTGGGTTGAAGGAGCTGGATTAGGCTGGTACGAGCTTCCATACTGTGGAGCCTGTGTCTGATACCCTGAGAGGGGCCGGGGGTTGGTGGCCTGAACGTTTTGTCGGTTCCCAGAATTAGGGGGGTACCGCTGTCCTGAGGCCATAGGTCCGGGTGCCGGTTGGTGTGGGAAGGTGCTGGTAGGGGGGTTTCCGTAGGGAACTTGTGACGGGTAGTAACCCGAGCCAGAGAGGTACGGACAGAACTTTTTGATGTGGCTTTCTTCCCCGCAATTGTAGCACCCCCCGGTGTTGGGTCCCCACGGCCTGGGAATTACTGGTGGTGCGCCTCCTCTACCTCTTCCCCGGGCCATGCCTCTTCCCCGGAACCCCCTAGGTTCCATGTTGAGGGCCAATACCTTCTCCTCCTCAGCTGACCCTTCTCGCTTGGTTTTCTCATCTCGTGAGTTGAAAATGGTCTTTGCAATGGACAGAATTTCGCCAATGGGCTTTCCATCATATCCTATCTGGAGGTTCAGGGCCTTCCTTATGTCTGGGGTGGCCTGGTCCTTGAAGAATCCTTTAACTATAATTTCATGCTCGGGACTTTCTGGGTTTATTCCACCCCATGTTTTTATCGCAGTTGTTAGTCTACTGAAATAGTCGGAGGGGTGTTCGTTTTGTCCTTGCTGGACCGCTTGGACCTTGGTCCAATTGACTACCCGTTTCCCGGCCGCCCGGATCCCTTCTAGGATTGCCCTGGTGAAAACCTCTAGACACCAGGTATGATCTGGATTGTTATAATTCCATGAGGGGTCATTTCGCAGCACGGTGGCTGTGAGAGGTGCGACGCCTCCGGGTCGGTTAGGTTGAAAGTCAGGGAGATTCAAGGCTTCACCTGCCTTGGCTAAGATGTCTGCCTTCTCAGCCTCGTTAAAGAGGGAGTTCAGGAGTACCTGAACATCTGCCCAGGTAGGGTTATATGAAGAGAAGATGGCGCTGACTTGCCGGTGGCATTTATCGGGGTCATCTCTCAGGGAAGGCATCAAATTAGACCAGGTAACAAGATCAGTGGTGGCGAATGGTCGGTGAGCGTACACCATCCTAGGTGGACCGTCAGGGGCGGAAGGAGGGATGGGTAACCCTCGTAGGGGCATCTGTGCGTCCCCTTGGCTGCTAGGACCGGCCCCATCATTTACTGACGTTAGCTTGGACTTTGCCTTTAACTCTTTCTTAGTCTTTTCCCTTTGCGCCAAGGTCGAAGCCCTGGCTGTTCTTCCTTGCCCTTCGCTGCCACTCATTCCATCATCAATTTCACCCTCACTGCTAGTATCTTCTGAGGTGGCCGTTGGGTAGTAAAAGGGCAAAAGGGACTGATCGAAGGAGTCACTGTCATCTGCTGGGTCCTCATAAGGAGGGGGTGGCGGCAGATTCCTTTGGGACCTAGGTCGGCGGGCTTTGGATTTCAAGACCGCTAGGTGTCTCGGATTTCCTCGTCCTGAGCAATCCGGGACCGTTCTCTCGGCGGCTTCAAAGAGACTTAAATATTGCAGCTGCTGGGGCTTTTCTTCCCTTAAGTGCTTCTTTAAAATCTTAATTCGATCCACGTTAAAGGATCCCTCCGGTGGCCAACGGAGTTCAGGTCTTGTAGTCGTAGTTAACTTTGGCCAGGAAGCCTGACAGAGGTCTTCCAATTTTCGCTTTGAAAGGGTTGCATGTCCTGGAAGTTGACTCCAGCGGGCTAGCACGAATTCAAGGGGAGAGTCGGGGTCCCGCTGGGATAGAGAAGGCGTCCTCGAAGCCTTCTTCCCAGAGGGAGTCCGCTCTGGCTTCGAAGCACAAGTGCCCATTTTAAAGGGTTTTCTGGTGAAAGAAAGGAGGACGGATAAAGGGTAAGGGCTGGGTCACTCTAACGTCTAGATTTTTAACAGGAAACAATCTATCCTATCAAGTTATACTTTTCCCAAAGCTCCTGCGGGTTTTTCCTTCCCACTCTGCCGTGTCCCCCTAGGCTTCCGCTAGGCTCTTCCCTCCTGGCAACCTCCTACCTATCTCTACAATCTGAAGAAAGAAGAGAGTCCTACTGAACGCCCGCGAGATGCGGTGCCAGATCGGGTGCTCTCCGGATAGAGTTTGCGATCCGGAATACCCCCCTTGCTTTCAGAAGCGAGTTCACGCACGACACGCGTGTTACGTGACTCGACTGGTGCGGCTGGGGTAGAGACAGTGCAGGAAGGCTCCAACCAGGTGGTTGGAGGGTGGAAAAAGAGCTCTGGCCCCTTGCTTTCGCTGGAGATCGTGCCCCAACGGTGCGGCTGGTCAGAGTCCCCCACTCTCACCTGGTCCCTTGCTTTCACTGGAGATCGCGCTCCAGCGGGGCGGCTGACCAGCTGAGGGGGGTTCGAGGAAACAGGGATAGAGCTCAGGACTCCCGTTCGAGTCGAGCGCGGCACTCGGTCCGAAGAGAAAGGCAGAAGGTAAGATAGGTAAGAGGGCAGAGAATTCAGTTGCCAGGAGATACCACCCGCTTCCCACCAGTGCACTGGATTTAACCTTATACTCACACACCTCCTCCTGAGAAGATCCCGGGATCGATGAGGTTGTCCGGCCGGTCCCTGGTTTTGCTCCCTGGCTGGGTCCTTCGGGGACCTGTAGATTACCGCCCGGTTGGTGGCTGGAGGTCCGGAAGATCCCCACAGGCAAAAGGTGCCTGATGCCGGCTTGAAGACCTCAGGGCCCCCGGTCAGCAACTCGGGAGAACCGCAAGTCCCTGTTCGGGCGCCAAATGTTAGGGCAAAATCTGGGTGCAAAGCAGCCGGACACCCAGCACGTCAGGCGAGGGCCTGCGGTGATTGCGGACAGCAAAGGAAGGAGGCCAGCCAGAGGTAGAAGCAAAAACACCAAGGTTTATTGCTGCGCAGCAGGTTCAATGCAGAGAATGAACCCCGAACAAAAGGTTACAACAACTTTTAAAAGTTCTCAACATTTCCCATAGAACACTGCAGAAAGTGTAATACATACATCATTGATACATCATGGACACGTCACGAAAGGGGAAGGTACAGAACACATTTCCATATGGGTAAACAAGTTTTATGGCCAAGGGGTTGACAGACGACCCCTTGATGGGTTACTCGATGGCCCAGGCATTGAAATCTCCAGGAAGATGAGTATTGGTGGATGTTCCAGATATGCACAGACAGGAGGTAACAAAGGAACCCTGGAGGGGAGGATATTCAGGGATTATACCTGATGGGTTTGTGTACAAGGTGGAGGGGACATTTTCCTGTGTACGTGACTCCGCGCTTTGGGGATTATGTCGGAGCCTGGGGTCTTGGAAAGGCCTTGGTGTCTGTATCAAAATATCGTTGGTTCCGAAGGAATCCATGTTTGCAGTGATTTTATATGATTTAATAAAGATTCTTGAGTTCCCCTATCTGGACTTGCTGTCTCGTTCATTGCCTGGGTAGCTTGGATACATTGTAGCAAGTTCTAATTGGATTACCAGCTTCCGAAGGTTCGAAGAACTGTCAGTGATTGTTCTCCTGTCATCGCCTTGTCAGAGGCTTACTCAAGCGTGCAGAGCTAGCTGAGCTAGGCTCTGCAGAGAGATTGCAATCATCTGATTGGCCAAGACGCAGCGGACAGGAGAAGGGGGTTTCATTCATAATTTTCGCTACACTCATAACTTGGTTTCATTCATGGGTTTGTGACAGTGTTACTATCATATAGAAAGGGTTATACAGGGGAGAGGGAGAAGCGGGAATGGAGAGAAGCCTTTATTTTGACAGGGCTCATTCCCATGGGTTGTGGGTTTACTTGTGGTGTGCCTGTGGGGATGTGGCCTAGCCTGGCGGGGTCATCTTGGGGTCCACTTTGGGGTCCAAACTAATCCTCGTTTGGTTGCCCCCCCCCCCCGTAAAATTCCCTAACAGCACCCCTAACAATTTTTGTGCCTGGGGCAACTGCCCCTGTGCCTCCCTCCACTCTACACCACTGGCAGAGGATGTGAGCTAGGGGAGGGGGCTTCTCTGGTCACTCAGCATCCCTCCTGGCTTGCTGTGGTGGCTGGTACCAGGGGCAGAGCAAGAGGGGTGTGGTAGGGGCGCTCTGGCCTGGGTGCCACCACTAAGGTGGGTGACAGATCCCAGGTGGTACTCACCATGGGGCCTGCAGTGCGCCCGACCCACACATCTCTCCTGGGAGTGACGTGGTGGCTTGGGCACACGCAGGCTCTGCTGCCGAAAAGATCTGCCTGCTGCCCCCCCCCTCAGCTGTAGGGCGGCAGAGGGGGAGGAGGCAGGCAGGCTCCTCGGAGCCCTGCAGGTGGCTGGCCCCGCCCCCGCCCCTGCTGACCCGCCCCCCTCTGCCCAGGCACCCAGTTGGCTTGCTCCACCACTGGCTGGTACCCTTTCCGACAAGCAGGGCAGAGGGCAGGGAGAGATCCACAGTATGTGCAGACATGTCTAATGCCAGGCAGAACTGCAGAAGAGCTTAGAGCAAGTGTTGGGTGTGTGCGCAGGGCATTTATTTGCTCCTCTCAACAGCAGGTAGCCAAGGCAAGCAACTGTGTGTGCTAATGAGTGCTAATGGGATCAGCGCCTTTGCTACGCAGGGAGCTCACCAGACTCCAGATTACCACGTCATGTGGCTGATCTTGATTAGATTGAAGGTAGCAGAGACACCTTGTGTCTCAAGCCCTGCGCCCAGGCGCCAACAGAGCCCCAGATGGGTGCAGCATTTGCTACCTGAACCCTAGGTTTGCTACCTGAAGCCTAGGTTTGCCCCATCCCGTATTAAATGGGGAGGTGGTGCACTCTGGTTTAAAACAAGCAAACAGACAAACAAACCAGGACAATTGTCCCTCAACAGGAAAGGACTGAAGATCCTTCTCTCACCACCCAAACCGCTTTGCTTCTAAGTCTATCCATAGGTTTTATTTATTTATTGGATTTATATCCCACATTTTTCTCCAAGGACACACATTGTTCAACCTTCCTTACTGAATCTCCACAATAGTCCTGTGAGGTTGGTTGGGCTGAGAGGCAATGAGTTGCCCAATATCACCTACTGAGCTTCCTGGCCGAGTGGGGATTTGAACCCTGGTCTCCCAGGTCCAAGTCTGGCATTCTAGGCACTACACCAAGTTGGCTGTCTATCCTTTCTGCTCTCTCTCTCCCCCCCCCTTACATCCTTCTACGCTGGAGCCACTCAAGCAGGCTCAGGAAAAGAAGAATAACAATTAAATACAGTTATATCCTGCCATAAAACCAGCTTAAAAATTAACAGTGAAAGGAAAACAGAGATGACAGATAGCCATTCTCAAACACTGACTCCCTGGCAGTCCTGGGAAAGGGAAGACTTGAGTGTGAACCATAGTTGGGGAAGAATTTGTGCCCCCTCCTCATTGCCCCCTTTTGTTGAAAAAAAATCAGCCCTCCCACGTTACATGAAACGGGGCAGGTGCACATCAAAATAAGCAGTTCTGTCCCAAACCCATCATGCCCTTCAACTGTCTGAAGGGTTGTCACATAGAAGATGGAGCAAGCTTGTTTTCTACTGCTCCAGAGGGGAGGAACTGAACCAATGGATTCAAATAGCAAGGAAAGAGATTCCGACTAAATGTTAGGGGAAACATTCTGAGGGTAAGAGCCATTTGAGAGTGCCACGGGTGACCTCAGGAAGTTCATTTGAAATCTTTAAAAGAGAGGTTTGCTGCCAAGGATCCTTTAGTTGCAATTCCTGCACCCCAAGGACCCTTAGGGATCCCTTCCAGCTCTGTGATCCCACCTCCTTTCTTGCCTGCTGCTCCAGCGTCCAGAAATAATATATGCCACTGCATTGGTGGGCCAGCCAGCCAGCTATATCCTACAAACTGTCAAGAGACTCAGCCATGACACCTCTATCTCCCCCCCTTTTCTGTTTTACCTTTCCAACTGACAGTCAATACTCTGCGACTTTCAAGGACTCTCAATCCTCATAGGGCTGCTTTTTTGGGGGTGGGGTGTATACCGCCTTAGGCTTTTTATTTATTTTTTGCTACTTCTGCAAACCTGGGAATTCTGAGGTAGACTGCCTCTGAACACAGAGGTTCCATCTAGCTATCATGTCTAGCAGCCATCGATCAGTCTTCTTAAAGCTGCGTTTTAGGGACACGAAAGGAGTCCTGCCGGATTGGAACAAAATGTCCCTCTAGTCCGAGGCCAGCTTCCCACAGCGGGCAGCCAAATATCTCTACAAAGTCCACAAGCAAGCCTCAGTCTCCTGTCTCGGCTTCAATGATACGGAAATCTGTTCCCGTTTCAAACATTTCCCTTACTTCAGCTCCTCCCCACTCCTGCTCCATAAGCAAATGCATGTTAGGGGAAGGGGTTCCAGTTAGGACCCACACCGTCCCTGATGCACTCCCTCTTTCCCCAAAGTTTCAGGGGGAGGCTGGGTGGTGCTGCTCAGGTTTTAGCAGAGCAGCTTGCGGCTGCTTCTTGCACTCTGAACCCCATCCAGCCACCCCGCCCTGCCAGCTGCCTGGCCTGCCTATTGGGCTGGCCCGGCCCCTATAGCTCCTTCCCTGATCTTTGGATTTCTGTGTGCGGCTGCGCCAAGCTGCCTGCCAGCCTGTCTCAGAGGTGAGCTTGAAAACCTCGCCCCCATCCAGCTTGTGGGTCGAGGGCAGCCTCTCAAGTAGGATGCGGTTTCTCTCCCTGACTTGGAAACCTTTGGAGCAGATCTACTGCCTGTTTTGGCCTCTGTGCTGGGATTGAAGAGCTGGAGCAGCCCTTGGAATTGATCTCAGGGGGAAAGGGCTCCTTTGGTCCCTGACCCCATCCTCTCTCGGCCTGACATGGTTCGGAGGCAGCAACGGCCTTGCAGCAGAGCCTTGTGGACATGCTGAGCCCCAGGTGGACCACATGGCATGTCCCCACCCATCTCAGCCCACCCAGGACCTCCCATCTGATCCGCTTTTTCCATTTCCCTAATGAGCCCCCTGGCAGAGAGCCGCAGAGAGACAGCCAGCCAGCCGTGGCCCCAGGATTTGTTGCCTCCAGGATCCAGATATATAATTCTCAGCTGGCTGATCCTCCACTCTGTCAAGAGGCGGTGAGGTCTGGAGGGGCCCCAGGCGCCAAGGAGGAAGAGGGCCCCAGCTTGCAAGCACACTCCCTGAAAAGACAGCGACGGGGTCCAGCAGAATCTGGGGATGGGCCTGGCACTGGAGAGAAACGGCGGCCGAGTGTGAGTTCTCTCGTCCTGGGCAGAAAGGAGGGATCTGAAAGGAACAGCTAGGAGTGAGAGAGGAGGAAGGGTGGTTCTGAAAGGAACAGGGCAGCTGATTCTTAAGTGGAGGATGTGGACAGAGAAAAGTTTTCTCTCCCTCTCTCAACATTAGAACTTGTGGGCGTTCGGGTGCAGCAGGATGTTGGGAGCAATTATTTGTACGGTGAACGCTTAAAACTATGGGAGGAGGCAGGAATGGCCACCAGCTAAGATGGCTTTAAAAGAGGATTGGACAAATACAGGGAGGAGAAGGCTGTCGAAGGCTATTAGCCATGATGGCTGTACTCTGCGTCCACAGTTGGAGGCAGGAATGCTTCTGATTGCCAGCTGCTGGAAGCAACAGGAGGGGAGAGGGTGCTCTTGTGCTCGGGTCCTGCTTGCAGGTTCCCCACAGGCACCTGGTTGGCTATTGCGAGAAGATGATGCTGGGCTCAATGAGCCTCCTTTGTCCTGTTCCTGCAGACTTTTCTTATGTTCTTAGTGGTGCTGGCAGCTCCTCTGATAGAATGGGCGGCTGTCAATTTCATATTTCCCATAGTTCATGAATCTTCTTCCTCCTCTTCATGTGCATGCACCTCAAAAATTGGATCCTCTCTGCCTATAAAAATAGGAGCTTTTGGATCTACAGGGTTGCTTTGAAATTGAAAGAGTTAGAAACCATGCCCTGGATTTGGGCTCCAGCTGGAGCCAGTCACTAGCCAGTCTACCTTGAACACTAGAAATTTAGTCAGTACCAGGAATCCTTGGTGGCAGGAAGATCTTTCCAAGCTGGCAGGAGTGCGGACCTTTGACCGCCAGTTTTGATTATTTCTTGCTATTCGGGGAAAGAAGGGGGAAAACCAGGTTGACTTTCCCGGCCTCCTCTTCTTTCCTTTGTTATATAATGGCCTTGGGCAGCAGCCAGTTTTGTGTTTCTGGGGTGGTGGAGGGAGCGAAGGAGATCCTTCCTCTTTCCTCTTATCCTGGGTGGACTAATTTGTTCTTCACACTTTCAGTTTCTTTAAGGGTAAACATGCAGAGCATTCAAACTTTGTACTGTGTGTGTGTGTGTGTGTCTATAAGTTTGTATGAAATGTGTATATTCTCTGCGCATAATACTTGTATGCACACTTCATTGTAATCCTTGCAACAACCCTGTAAGACTTTTCTTTTCTTTTCATTATTTTGTTTATCATTAAGGTTTATCTCCTTTCGGGATAAAGATTGACAACTTGATAATAAAACAATATGTGAAACTGTCAGCCCAAAACGACTTAGCCAAATTCATGGAGGAGAGGGCTATCAACTGCTACTATCCACAAGGGCTATGCTCTGCCTCCACAGTCAGAGACAGCCGTGCTTCTGAATTCAGGCCTCATCATGGGACTGAAACTGCCTTGGTCGCACTGGTCAATGATCTCCGGCGGGCTAGGGACAAAGGTGAGAGCTGTTTCCTAGTTCTGCTGGATCTCTCAGTGGCTTTCGACACCATCAACCACAACATCCTTCTGGACCGTCTAGAAGGGTTGGGAGCTGGGGGCACTGTCATACAGTGGTTCCGCTCCTTCCTCCTGGGCCGTGTTCAGAAAATGGTGGTGGGGGATGAGTGTTCAGACCCTGGGCTCTCACTTCTAGGGTGCCTCAGGGTTCTGTCCTCTCCCCCATGCTTTTTAACATTTACATGCAGCTGATGGGAGAGATCATCAGGGGGTTTGGGCTGGGTATTCATCATTATGCGGATGATACCCAGCTCTACCTCTCTTTTAAATCAGAACCAGTGAAGGCGGTGAAGGTCCTGTGTGAGTGCCTGGAGGCGGTTGGAGGATGGATGGCGGCTAACAGATTGAGGTTGAATCCTGACAAGACAGAAGTACTGTTTGTGGGGGACTCCCTGGTCCTGAATGGGGTAACTGTGCCCCTGAAGGACCAGGTGCGCAGCATGGGAGTCATTTTGGACTCACAGCTGTCCATGGAGGCGCAGGTCAATTCTGTGTCTAGGGCAGCTGTCTATCAGCTCCATCTGGTACACAGGCTAAGACCCTACCTGCCCGCAGACTGTCTCGTCAGAGTGGTGCATGCTCTAGTTATCTCTCGCTTGGACTACTGCAATGCGCTCTACGTGGGGCTACCTTTGAAGGTGACCTGGAAACTACAATTAATCCAGAATGCGGCAGCTAGACTGGTGACTGGGAGCGGCCACCGAGACCACATAACACCGGTCCTAAGAGACCTACATTGGCTCCCAGTATGTTTCCAAGCACAATTAAAAGTGTTGGTGCTGACCTTTAAAGCCCTAAATGGCCTTGGTCCAGTATACCTGAAGGAGAGTCTTCACCCCCATTGTACTGCCTGGACACTGAGGTCCAGCACCGAGGGCCTTCTGGCGGTTCCCTCATTGCGAGAAGCCAAGTTACAGGGAACCAGGCAGAGGGCCTTCTCGGTGGTGGCGCCCGCCCTGTGGAACGCCCTCCCATCAGATGTCAAAGAGAAAAACAACTACCAGACTTAGAAGACATCTGAAGGCAGCCCTGTTTGGGGAGGCTTTTAATGTTTAATAGATTATTGTATTTTAATATTCTGTTGGAAGCCACCCAGAGTGGCTGGGGAAACCTAGCCAGATGGCCTGGGTACTGTATAAGTAATAATAATAATAATAATAATAATAATAATAATAATAATAATAATATAATGCAAGTTGCTGGAGACTGCTAGAATAGCATGAGACTCTTAAACTCAGGATCATCGCTACAAGCCCCACATTGGGGGAAAGAAGGAGGATAATAATAATAATAATAATAATAATAATAATAATAATAATAATAATAATAATAATAGCCTGCCCATCTGGCTGGGTTTCCCCAGCCACTCTGGGTGGTTATTCCTGCACTGCAGGGGGTTGGACTAGATAACCCTCAGGGTCCCTTCCAACTCAAGCATTCTATGATTCTGTGAAGCCACAGAAGGAATCCAGCTCTTCTGCCTGCTTATGGAGTTCCCAGGAGAGGTATCTGGTTGGCTGTTGTCAGTACAGGATGCCTTTTGCCAGATCCAGCAAGCTCTCCTTATGTTCCTAAGCTGAGTTGCTTTTGTAAAAAGAAGCAAAAGTGACTAATAATAAACGTAACTAAGAATAATAATAGGGCAGCCATGCCCATTCATTTCAGTGGGTCCGCTCTAATTCACATTGGATTGAACCACCTGCCATGCATCTCTTGAATGTGCTCAAAGCATCCGGATCCCGTGTTTGCCTTTGCGTCCAAACTGCTCTGCTTCCGAGCACCGGAGGCAGCTTCACAGCGGAGGAGGGGGGGTCCCCATTTGGGGAAAACAGCCCTCCCACCCCCACAGGGCCTGGAACAAAGAGAGGAGAGGGGCTGTGGGGGGACCGGCTGGGAAAGGCCTCCAGCTTTTGAGGCGCATTGTCTCCCTGTCAGCTGCCGGGCTCAGCTGGCCCTGAGGGCAGGCACCCTGTCACCCGGGATGAGCTGCATCGAGCAGTAAGGTGACCTTGGGGATCCAGTTGTTTGTCCCAGCTGCTCCGTGGGCCCGGAGGAGGGGGAGTGTGCTGGAGCCTCTCTCCTCCTCCTCCTCCTCCTCCCCAGTGAGGCACTGGGGGGGGGCAACGGTGCCACCCCCTACAGGTCTGCAGAACTGCTGCTGCAAAGGCTGCAGCAGCTTGGAGATGAGCAGTGTTGGGTCTCTGCATGCTGGACGCCTTTCTGCTTTGAGCTGCAAGGCCCTGATCCTGGGAGTTGGTGCTGCACCCTTGGGGTAAGGCTTGGCATTCTCTCTCTCTCTCTCTCTCTCTCTCTCTCTCTCTCTCTCTCTCTCTCTCTCTCTCTCTCTTCCCACCGCAACCCTGGGGCAATGCTTCTCCCTGCACCCAAACTGGCCTGATCCATTTGCATATTTCAGGGGAGGAATGAGGATGGAGGCAGAGAGACCTTCCTAGAGGTGAGGCAGGAAACTGGGGGAGGAGGGCACCTGGTCTGGTGTGAAACCCCATGTTCATGGGGGTTCTTCCTGGGGAGTCTCAGCTGGTGCTCTTGTGGCTAAGTTCTTGGTGGCGAAGGGGAAGACCTTTACTGGAACCTTTTCCTCCGGTTTTTAATCTGGTTGTTTTGAGGTTTTGCTGCTTTAGTCTCTGCTGAGGGGCCTGCCTCAGCAGCTGCCTTCTCTGCTCTCGGCATTTTGCCGCTCTGTTGCTTTGATTGTCACACATCGATGTTTCTCCCGCCCGATGTCAGCCGCAGCCCAATAAATGTGACTAAATAAATGTGGCGCTCTTCAAGATGCCACGCGACTCAGTCTGCGGCCCTTGCCTCCGTTGGGGTTTGTTTCCTGTTGTTGTATTGGTTTTGTTGCAAAATCAATACAACACACTTTTTTTGTGTGTGTGTGGATGCCACAGGACTATGTTTAACGTTTCAAATTAAAGATCTGGCATTAGCATATGCGATGCTTACACGTTATCCAAAAAGATGGTACCTATCTGCATAACGTTTGGCGTACGCTAGTACAGTTGTTCCAAAAGTGGGTGGTACCACCCCTGGGGGGCACCTAGGGGCACCAAAAGGCAAGGGGGAAGCAGAGGGGGCACTGGAGGTGTAAATGACTATCAGGCTTTGAAAAGCGGGACTCGCTGGATCAAGTTCATCAGTCTTGTAGAATTAATTAAACTAAACAGTTTTAATTGGATTTTGAATAAACATGCAGTTGTTGCTGCTTTGCATTTTATTCTTATCTTCCTTCTGCAATGATTGCTTTGCATTATTCAGAATGCAAACTGCCATTCTGAAAAATGCTTCTTGTAGGGTAGATGTAAATGCATAGGTACGTATAGATGCAAATTTAGAAATGGTTACTGTGATTTAAATAGAAGAGCAATCCATCTCACTCTCAGAAGGAAGACAATGACCGTGTGCTCCAGTTATCCATGCCCTGGTGACATCCAGGCTGGGTTACTGTAATGCGCTCTGCGTGGGGCTGCCTTTGAAGACGACTCAGAAACATCAGCCGGAGCAGAGTGTGGCTGCCGGGCAACTGGTTGAGCCCAGCTGGTTGGAATCTAAGCGAGACTATTCCAATTGCACTGGACCCAATTTACAGTGCTGGTGATGACCTTTCATGACCTGACTGCGGGTTAGGGAACTGGGTTACTTGAACCTTTGCTTGCACATACAACCTGCCTGCAACTTTCGATCTTTTCCACAGATGATGCTTAGATAGCCATCTGAAAAGGCAGTTAGGTTGAAGGGCACAGGAAACAGGGCCTTCACAGTGGTGACCCACTTTTTGTGGAATTCAGTGCCATGAAGCATCAGGAAGGCTAGATCTTTAAAAATGGGAAACTTAATTCTAACTTTTTCAGTGGCTAATCATAAGCTGTGGAAACATGGTAGAGAATTCCTTCTGATCTGATCTGCCGGTTAATATTGCTTGATTTGTGCTGGTGGGGTGAATTATGAAATGGACGCTTTTAACGGGCTAGAAATTTTGCTTTGCTTGCTGCTGCTTCGGCAATTATTTTGTATCCGGTTTTGCGACAGATTCTCCTTGCGAAGGGCCCCCTAAAATACGTAAAAAGCAAACCAAATAACTGCCTTGGAGTGAAGTGATTGGAGGGTGGAGAGAAAGTGGGTTCGTTTGCAGCTCGGAAAGCAGCAAATCCACCTCCAGCTCTCCTGTAAAGAAAATGACTGCCTGGTTCCACCTGGAGGGAACATTTGCAGTGTCTCAAAAAGCCTGCGGGAGCTGGCCTCCTCACCAGAGATATTTTATCCTGTGCTATCCTCCAAGCCAAGAGGGCTGTGTGTGATGGAGAAGAGGAGAAATGTTCAGAACTGGCCGATCTCTGGAGGGGGGGGGAATAGGGAGAGGCGCCGAGGGAGCCCAGGAATGTCCCATCTCCAGGGTGCCCAGCAAGCTCCTCTCAGCGATGCAATTAATGCGAACGAAGGGAAAGGCGGGCGGCGAACAGAGTGTTGATTCAAGGCGAGCAGCCTTCTCCTCGCCTCCCTGCTCACCAGCCAGCTGGAGAGAGCCAGGCTCTTGGCCCTTCCTTGTCTGCCTTTGTGCTTTCGTTCCTTGGGATTCTTCCCAGGGCAGAGAGCAAGAGGCTTTGGCTATAAGGTGAGTCTGGCAGACACAAGGATCCTTTTCTGCTCTGGCGGCAGGGGGAAAGGTTTTGGGGTGGCAGCATGGCACGCCTGCAGATGGTTTGGCCCTTGCAGGATTTGTGGGTTTAAGTCCTATTCTCCTTTCTGCCCAGGGGAGAGCCAGAGTCTGGACCTTAGGACATTTTGGGGGGGGGATGGAGGGAGGAAACCACTTGCGTATTTGCGCAAAATTTGGGTCATTCGGTTCACAATCCCTGGAAAAGATAATACTTATTATTCGTGTTGGGCAGTAGTAATGTTTTTTTTTTAAAAAAAGATTTGGTTTTATTGAGGTTTTAAGCAGAGATTGGATGGTCATCTGTCAGGGATTCTGTAGCTGTGATCCCTGCATTACGCAGTGTTGGGCTGGGGGACCATTCCAACTGTACAATTCTATGATTTTGTGATTTATAATTACCAGGATCTTGTCCTTCTGGTTTTATGATATTCTCATCCGAAACTTGAAACGTCAGTAAGAATTCCAAATAGTAGCAAATTTCACAGCAGGCTTTTGAACATGACAGACCCTCCGAGTTTCCCTATTTTCCAGGGACAGTCCTGGATTTACAGAAGCTGTCCCTGATTTGACCCTGGAATGTCCCACTTTTCCTTAGGATGTCCCTATTTTCATCAGGGTATAAATAAAATAATAATAATAATTGCTGTTGCTGTTGGAGGGTATGGAGTTATGCAACCAAGGAGATAAGTAACTATACAACCTTTAGAAGACATCTGAAGGCAGCCCTGCAAGGGAAGTTTTTAAATGTTTAATGTTTTATTATGTTTTTATATATGTTGGAAGCTGCCCAGAGTGGCAGGGGTAACCCAGTCAAATGGGTGGGGTATAAATAATAAAATTATTATTGTTATTATTATTGCTGCTACTGCTGTTGCTATGGAATAGGATGTCCCTATTTTCATTGGAGAAATATTGGAGCGTATGTGGTTATAATTATTTGTATATAAAACATTTTTTTGCCGTGTAGTTGAAAATGAATCATTTTGGGGGGTTTTTTTGGACTGTCCCCTAGTTTACCTTAATTTTGAACTAGTTTTTTCAGCAGTAGATGTGGACAATGTTACACAGGAAAAGTGTATGTATGTATGTGTGTGTGTGTGTGTGTGTGTGTGTGTGTGTGTGTGTATATATATATATATATATATATATATATATATATATATATATACACACACACACATACTGTATATATGTTTCTTTAGATGCGGCAACCATGACTGGTGTATTTGTTCAAGCTCAGGGAGTTCAGCGTTCTGTCTTCCCTACAGCTTTTGCTGCTCTTCTGCCAGCTTAGATACAAACGCCAGGCTAGAATCTCTATGGGCCAAACAGGATCTCTATGGGCTGAAAGGCCAACTCAGATTACCGTCCTAGCAGCCAATCAGCTGCCTCCACTTCCCACATCCAAAGGAAGAAGAGATAGAATCTCAGAATTGTAGGGGGAACGCCGAGGCTCATCTACCCCAATCCCCGTGCACTGCAGAAATCTCAAACATCTTTAAAAGGAGATGTTAAATGAATAGAGATCTAGAGATGATCTCACCTGCTCCAGATCCTGGCCTGGGGGCGCTGTAGAGCACCTGTGGCTGGGTAGAGGGCATGCTGGGTGATTGCGGAGGTCCTTACCAGGCTTAGAATAGCATGGAGATTAGCCAAGAGGCTTTGAGATTTGTGCTCTTTTGCCCGGGTCACGAGAAGGCAGCTGGCCATTAGCTTGCGCACCAAGAACTGGGCAAGATGTTCCTCTGTACTCTCCTCCAGCTCTCTTTTCTCCTCAAGGTATGGGCGGCCGCTGTGCCCCTGTGGGTTTGGGGACAGGCTCCATCATCCCCAGGATCCTATCTGCCTCTCCTGATAACCAGAGGCTTTCCTTTCGGAGGCAGCGATGGTTCTGAACAGGGTCAATTTGATTTCAATCAAATCGATTTAAATCACAATTTAAATCACTAGTCAGGAAGACTTGATTTAAATTACTAGTCAGGAAGACTTGATTTAAATCATCATTATTATTATTTTACAGAAAGGCTCATTCTTGCTGGTATAATCTTAATATTTACAACCAGATAAAGGTTTCATTTTCGGAATAATAAATTTTCAGAGTAGTTTTTCAGTTATATCAAAAATTACTGATTTGGTTATGCTATTAGAAATACATTGACAGATAATTATGAAATTTTGTACTGTACTTGATTGGAAGGAGGAAAAAATAATCATTTCCTTAATAACCATTTAAACAATTTATTTAACTAAAACAAATAAAATTATAGCATATGTATCCATGTTTGTTAACTGATGTGGTTATTTTTTCTTTTAAAAAAACTTAGACTGAGTTTTAGCACACATGAAAAACTTAAAACAAATCATAGCCTTAAATAGAATGTAACTCAAATGTAACTTAATGTAACTTAAATAGAAAACTATGTTTAGATTTTTCCTCCAAAAGCATTTTATTTTAAAAATCCAATTTAAATAAAAAAACTGATTTAAATAAAAAAATCCAATTTAAATTTAAAAAATCCGATTTTTAAAATTTATTTTTTAAAAAATCATTGATTTTTTAATTATTTTAAAAACATCTTTATTTCTTCTTTTAAAAAAGAAAATCCATATAAATACAAAAAATAACAGAAACAGTACATAAGATAACAAAAATAAAAACTGAACGTAAAATACAAAACACACAAAATACAAACAAAGAGTTAGAATAAAAAGACAGTACAATAAAATAAAAAGAACTTCCAGATAATGAAATCGGTTCCCTATCACCAATCCTATACCCTTATGTTTCTTCCTTATTATACCAGTATTTCTTCACTATTTTTTGATATTCCTCGGATATGTTAATATATATATGTACAAGTTATTAGACAGATAATTAAAATCAAGGAAGATAGATGCTAATACTAATACACTAATATAAAAAATCATTGATTTTTATCCACCCTGCTTCTGAATACCTGTTGCGGGAAACGGAAGGAGGTGAGAATTTCTCAGGCCCTGCTTCTTTCTTTCCCTTGCGGTTGGCCAGTGCGAGAACAAGACTCTGGGCTCCCTTTGGCCTGTTCCGGCATGCTAATCTTATGTTCTCCAGCTCTCTCACCTCTCTCTCCTCTCCCTGTTTGTCCCTCGCAGGCCCCTGGAAGACAAAGGAAGAACATGAACGAGTTTTTGGGGGACGCCAACATCCCGAGCCACGATCCCCTGCAGCCCTCCAGCGCCTCCTTGCCCAGCAATGGCATCGACACGTGGAAGAACCGGGCTGCCAGCCGCTTCAGCGGGTTCTTTGGTTCCGGCAACAGCGCCAGCCCCTTCACGCGGGTACGTTGCCAGTGCCCAGCACTGCCGCCTGTGGGTTCCTGCAGGCCCTTTTCTTTTGCAGGTGTTTGCAGCTGGGAAGGGTGTCCTGGAGAGGTAGGGAGTCCCCCCCCCCTGCAAAATCAAGTGTTGTCAGATCACGAGGAAGGGTAGCCAGAGACCAAGGAGGAGACACATTCATAGAGGAGGCCATTTGTGATGAGTAGATGGAGCTTCCATGTCCAGAGGTAGTTTGCAGCAGCAGCGGTTGGTCCTTGTTGTCTTACTCTGCTTGTGGGCTTTTGGGGAAGGGCTGGAGCTCAGTGGGTAGAGCAATCTGCTTTGCATCTGGCATCTCCAGCTCGGCCTGAGACCCTGGAGAGCTACCGCCAGCCAGTGTCGACAATACTGAGCTAGATGGACCAATGTCCTGACTCAACAGAAGGCAGCTTCCTAGGTTCCTATCTGGTTTTCCACTATGGGAAGCAGAATGTCTGAGCACAGGCAGTTGTGGCTCATCTCTTTGGGCTGGTTCACCCTTGACCATCCCTCTGGTGCGTGAGGGCGGAGCATGTCGGGGTGGGTGTGGCCTCCTCAAGTCTTGCATGCACACATTTATAGGATGCGCGCACACACAAAAGCAGACAGTCACGCTCTCGCAAGCACACAACCCCCCTTTTCATTGGCTGATCCATGCAGATCAACTAAGGAGGGCAGTTCTTGCCCCCTCAGCGGTTCGTTAGGATGGCCCGCAAAGGTTGCTCTCTGAAAGACACAGCACAAAAGGAAAAGGGCTTGGGAGGGAGGAGGAAAGAAATAAACTCAAGGCCCATCCATACTTAACTTTTCACTTTCTACGGTAGGTGCAAGTCCATGTTTTCCTGCTCCGCACTTTCCCCCCACTCATGAAAACCCACTCTTTTGCGCTGAATTTGGAGAAAACAGCCATTTTTGTTTCCCTCAGATTGCTGTTTGCTCTGATTCAGCAGTGAAGAGTGGGTTTTTGAGGAGAAGGCAGCAGGGCAAAAATAAAAAGCTGTTGGGCACAGTTCCAGAAGGCCCAGGCCATTGCCTAGAAATGTGGAGCAAAGGTAATTGTGGATGAATCTTCAGGCGCTAGTTACCAAGTTCAGTAGGTCATGGAACTGGGTCTAAGTGCAAGGAAAGAGCTGTAGCTTCCTTGCCTTCCGGTGGCCTCAGTTACGGCAGTTGGAGGGAGGCCTGATATCTGTGATATCAGGGGGTCATGTGCCACTAAATACTCTTTTCTGGGAAGCATCGATGGGAGCAGGCTGGTTCCTTCATACCCTATTTTGGCAGGGGACAGAATAGCTCAGCATTAGATGAACAAGTCTTCAAGATTCTATCCTGGCATCACCAGACAGTTCTGGGAAAGACTATTGTCTGAATCCTTGGAGAACCACAGACAGTCATTGTAGACAATACTAAGCTAGATTATTATTATTATTAACAATTATTTAAATTTATTCAGTTATTTTACAAAAGGAACTCAAAATGACGCCGTAATAAACAAACCCATAGGTTTAAAACCAGTAGGCGAGAAAACTCTAGAAGGCAATCCTGTTTTTAATAGGCAGGATTGAAACATCCCAACCTTAACATCTCAAGGTTAATTAATGGCCAAAGGCCTGAAGAAGAACAGGTGGTTTGCCTGGTGCTTAATGATATTTTATTATTCTTTATTATTATAAATTAAATTTATATACAATTTTCATCTGAAGATCACAGAGCGGTTTACAGCATAAAAACACAAAATACACATGACTATAACAAAAACCAACAACCCCCGTCCACAAACATATTTAAAAGGCCATAGATTGCTTAATCAGCCAAAGGCCTGGTTATAGATTTACTACATAACACAGATGAGAGACAAATACACTAAACAGGCACCCGGTGAGTCTCCTTGGGGAGAACATTCCACACGCAGGGAGCCACCACTGAAAAGGCCTGTTCTTGTGTTGCCACTCTCCAGACCTTCTGTGAGGCGGCACACGGAGAAGGGCCTCAGGTGATGTTTGCAAGGCCTGGATCGGTTCATATGGAGAGCATGGACCAGTAGTAGCCTGTTTGGGGAGTAGAAGGCAGATTCCTATACTATTTTGGTCTGGTCTGAGAAGGCTTCTTTTAGGTCCTTGTCCATCCATGATGGGGGGGACCCAGGTGGCGCTGTGGTTAAACCACTGAGCCTAGGGCTTGCTGATCAGAAGGTCGGCGGTTCGAATCCCTGTGACGGGGTGAGCTCCCGTTGCTCGGTCCCAGCTCCTGCCAACCTAGCAGTTCGAAAGCATGTCAAAATGCAAGTAGATAAATAGGAACCGCTACAGCAGGAAGGTAAACGGCGTTTCCATGTGCTGCTCTGGTTTGCCAGAAGCGGCTTTGTCATGCTGGCCACATGACCTGGAAGCTATACGCCGGCTCCCTCGGCCAATAATGCGAGATGAGCGCGCAACCCCAGAGTCGGTCACGACTGGACCTAATGGTCAGGGGTCCCTTTACCATCCATGATACCTACCTCAGGGAACCAGCTGCCAAAGGACAGGAAGCTAGGAGAGGATGTTCCCTTCATTCATTCAGCAGGCCATTATGGGAAACAGGATTCGTACCCTCCTCCTTTCCCCCTCCCCACGTGGTCCCGCACAACACCCCTGTGAGGAAGGCTCGGTTGAGAGGCAGTGGCTGGCCCCAGGTGAGCTTCATGACTCAGCGGGGATTTGAACCTTGGTCTCTCCCAGGCACTACAACCAGGGCACCACCCCTGGCACCGCACAGCAGCACCCCCAGGCTTCCTTTTTCAGCCCTCCTTTCTGTGCCCCTCTAGGAGATGGACAAGATGGAGCAGCTGGAAAGCAGGCTCAACTCCTACAGCCACTTTGGCCTCCCCAAGTTCCCCCAGCAGCTCCGCTTCGATCAGGATTCCTGGGAAGAGGAGGAGGAGGATGACGATGCCGCCTTGTGCCTGGAGGACAGCTGGCAGGAGATCATTGAGGGCACAGAGGTGAGGTCTGATCAGCTGGCACTTCAGAATACACACAACTAAATTTGTGGAAATCTGCACGCCTGGATGAGGTGTAGGCTGGCTGCTGCTAGTTTAGGTGGCTTTTTATTTCTTTAAAGGGATTGGACAGATTCAGGTCTGCCCGTGGAACCTCCACTTTTAGGAACAGTATGCCTGTATGCTGGGGTCAACCAATAGGGCAGGGGTTTGCTTTCAATAATAATAATTTTATTATCCATACCCCACCATTCTGGGCGGCATATCTAAAAACATCAAGCATTAAAAACATCCTGATACAGGGCTGCCTTCAGATGTCTTCTAGAAGTTGTGTACAGTAGTTCTTTATCTCCTTGACATCTGAAGGGAGGGCATTCCACAGGTAGGGTGCCACTACCAAGAAGGCCCTCTGCCTGGTTCCCTGTAGCTTTGCTTCTCGCAGTGAGGGAACCGCCAGAAGGACCTCGGAGCTGGACCTCAGTGTCCGGGCTGAGCAATGGGGGTGGAGATGCTCCTTCAGGTATACAGGGCCGAGGCCGTTTAGGGCTTTAAAGGTCAGCGCCAACAATTTGAATTGTGCTCGGAAACATACTGGGAGCCCTGCTTGTGGGCTCCCCAGAAGCTTTGAGCCTGCCAATTCACTGCGCTACTGACTCTTTGGAGGAAGCAGGGCTGTCAGCTGATGGACGGTCCCTTTGAGCCTTTCTTGGCCTTGGTTTTCCTTTGGTGTCAGGTGATTGACAGGTGGCTGGGGCCCCAAGCACTCTTCAGATCGGTCCTCTGGGGGTGGGGAAACCCAGGATGTAGTTGGCTGGGTTCATTTCCCCACCCTTGGGAGGAATGGATTCAGAAGGGGGCTTGTCATATTCTTAGGGAAGTAATGGTAAAAAGAAGAACCTCCTAACCTTGCTTCTGCCTCTTAACCCTCCTAGGTTTTGACACGCCGGCAATGCCACCAGCAGGAAGCTATTTGGGAACTGCTGCACACAGAAGCCTCCTACATAAGGAAACTGAAGGTCATCACAGATGTAAGCGTTTTAGATGAAGGGATGTGTTTCATAATAATAATGATGATGATGATGATAATAATAATAATAATAATAACAACAACAATAATAATATTTATTTATTATTTATACCCTGCTCATCTGGCTGGGTTTGAGGACACAGAAGTCTTGAAGCATATTCATTCATAAAAAATATTTAAATACTGCTCTTCATTAATACACACACACACACACACACACACACACACACACACACCAGTGTGGTTTATAAAAAAAAAATACAGGCAGCCCCCTGTCGAAACATGTTCAGTATGTGTGTGACCATGTACAACCACATCGTGCCGAACCTGGAAGTTACCCGGAAACATCATAAAGATGCCACTGAAACGTCACTAAAAGGGCGGAATGGGGGGGATGGGGCAGAACGGGGAGTTTGCAGGCTTTTTCAGTGAGTTTCAATTATACACCATACGTGCGGTGTCTCAGAATGTAACCCCTGCATAAAACCATACAATGCAAACGATATATAAAAAAGTTTAAACCAGAAATGTAGTACCTTTATTCATGGAACAATGTGCTCTCAATTGCCTGCATAAATGCCTGATGGAATAGAAAAGTTTTCAGCAGGTGTTTAAAAGTTGAAAGACAAGGTGCCTGCTGAAACTCTAGTGGCAGGGAGTTCCACAGAACAGAACAGACACTGAAGACTCCGTTCCTTGCTTTTGTCAAATGAGCGGCACCTGCTCGGGGAACGACCGACGATGCTCCTGCCGAGGATCTTGGTGGCCCAGCTGAGATAGAAGGGTTCAGGTGGTCCCTGGGATACCCTGGGGCTGAAGCTGTTCAAGGCTTTGTCAATTAATGCAAGGACCTTGAACCAGGCTGCATAGTAGATGGGCAGGCAGGGCTGGTGCTTTAACTAAGGCGTCACATGTTCTCAGCCAGATGCCCCCATCAACAATCTGGCCACCACATTCTGCACCAGCTGGAGTTTTCAAACCAAGACCAAGAGCAGCCCCACAGAGAGTGCATTGCAGTCATCCAGCCTTGAGGTTGCCAATGCATGAAATACAGTGGTCATTCTATCCTTGCCCAGGAAGCCTCCCTTTCCCTTCGCTTAAAGCAGTGTCAGATCCAAACCCCTGGATCATGCCCAACATCATGTTTGCTGGCTCTCTAACCAAATGGCGACCCCCCACAACCGAGCCCCATGGCAATAGCTCATTTTTCTCTCTCTCTCTCTCTCTTTCCTCCTCAGCTGTTCCTGTGTTGCCTGTTGAACTTACAGGAATCGGGGCTGCTTTGTGAGGTAAGCATCCTCTCCCGTTGAACATGGCTGTTGCCCCAGAAACGTCAGGTGTCACCCTCCGGGGCCAAACCTCACTTTCCTGTGCCAGTAGTGGTCTGCCTCCTGTTCCCGGTGGCTTTGTAGCAGAACACCATCTCTGCAGCACCCTCCCCTGTGCCATCTCTGCAGCACCCTCCCCTGTGCCCCGCTGGTCTCTTATCTGCTCTGAGGAAGTGGCCCAGTTTTTCTCTCTCCCCCCCACCCCCATTTCTGACAAGAAACCGTCTTGCGATCTTTCACTGTTTGGAGAAATACCTTAACCACACGACGCTCTGGCAGGCTTGTGGCACACAGAAGCTATTTAAAGAGATGAAAGAGATATATGCCCAAGGCAACTCTTGCATCATTCAAATGCTTCTCTTGGGTCCCAGCGGTGCGTTGATCAGGTTTCCCCAACAAAAGCACACTCAACCTGTTTGATCAAGAAGGAATGCCGGATAAATTGTAGTTGCATCAGGCTGCAGAGCAGAGCTCCATCCTTTAGATGCCTTTAGGATTCCCCTATTCTGGAAGTTTTTCCATCCCAGCTATCACTTTAAGAACTGTCGCCTGAGTTTTCAACAGTTTGGGATGACTTTGATTGATTGATTGATTGCATTTCTATCAGGCCTTCTTTCCTCTAAGGCAGGCATGTCAAACTTGCGGCCCTCCAGATGTTTTGGCCTACAACTCCCATGATCCCTAGCTAGCAGGACCAGTGGTTGGGGAAGATGGGAATTGTAGTCCAAAACATCTGGAGGGCCGCAAGTTTGACATGCCTGCTCTTAAGGAGTTCAAAGTGGCATACATAGTTTCCCCCCCCCCTCATTTCTTCCCCACAACAACCCTGTGAGTTAGGTTAGGCTGATAGTCAGTGACAGGCCCCAGGTCATCCAATGCGGTTTGGGACACAGCAGGGTGAGGTGATTTGAACCCTGGTCTCTCCCGGGTCCTGCTCTAACTGCCACACCACCCTGCCACCTCTTGTGTTATGGAATAACAGAATCATAGAACCGTTGAGTTGGAGGGGTTACCCCAGGTGTCATCTAGTCCAACCCCCCCCACAATGCAGGAATCTCACCTAAAGCATCCATGGCAGATGGCCATCCAACCTTTGCTTAAAAACCTCCAAGGAAGGAGAGTTTTCCCGAGGGAGACCATTGTACTTCCGAACAGCTCTTACCGTCTGAAAGCTGAAATAATCTGGTGGTGGATCGGAAGGAGATTCGGGACAGATGAGAGGCACTGTAGACTTTCATGCCCTTTGCACTTTCTTTGTGGGACACCGCGTGTTGGAAGCTGCTGGAGTGGGTGGCTTTGAAAGGGTGTTGACCAAATTCATGGTCGAGTCTGGGTGCTGGGTGCATGTGTGCATCTCTCGATGGCTCCTGCCATGGTGCCTGCGTGGCATCTCTGTTCTGAGAGAACGGTGTGCACTGAATGACAGTAGCAAGTGATAGTCTGACCTGGGGGGGGGGGGCTCTTCTTGGAAGGTGACTCAAGTGCAGGGCCAGATTTAGGTTTGATGAGGCCCTAAGCTACTGAAGGTAATGGGGCCCTTTATATGTCCAGCTGTCCTTTGTCAACAAATTGCAGCTGTTTTTTGTGTTGAATATATGCTATATGGTAATTTATGGACCTAATAGGTATCTAAAGCCATTTGCACATGTTGCCATGCAACCGGTCCATGCAGAATGTAGGCACCCTATATATAGAAATGAGCAAACCAGTGATATTTTAGGGAGCAGGCTAGCAGGCGGGGCCCATTACTCACATCATAGGAGCCTACACAACACAAAACACTGTTGCTGTATGTAGGTCTTATTTTATTTGTTTTTTTCATCTTATATTTTGGAAATGTACATCCAGGTTTTTTTTTCTTTAGGTTTTTTGGGGGTCCCCAAGAGAGTGGGGCCCTAAGCTACAGCTTGTTTAGCTTATACGTAAATCCAGCACTGCTCGAGGGTGTAAGAAGGGTCTCAGAGTCTGCTTCCCCCCACTCTGCAGGTGGAAGCTGAGCGTCTTTTCAGCAACATCCAGGAAATCATCCAGTTGCACCGTGCTCTCTGGAGAAGCGTCATGGCCCCTGTTTTGGACAAGGCCAGGACCAGCCGGGCTCTGCTAGACCCCACAGACTTCTTCAAGGGCTTCAAGATGGTAGGTGTGCATGCAGTGAGTGTGCCAAATGTGGGTGCAGCCAGGAGAGGGTGGTGCGTTGTTCCTGAAAATGAGCAACAGCTGGAGACCATTCCATTGTCCCAGAACTGCAGCAGCAGAGTTGCGGGAAAGGCCTCCTACCCCAGCTCTGAAGCACGTTCTGTTTTATTATACCAACACGTTGTAATGAAGGTTGAAATCTGGCTGTTGAAGGTGCCACAAGCGAGGCAAGTCGCCCGGCAGGGGGCACTGAGAGGCCGAGAAAGAGGGCCGGGCAATCTGGTGTCAGCTTGGTTTTGATCCAATAGTTGGACCTGAACCAGAGCGAGCAGCTTTTCCAGGACCAAATGCAACCCAACAGACTCCTCGTAAAAAGTGGTCTCTGCTGAGCTGGTAGCTGCAGTACCATCTCTGGCCATCAACAGGGGTGGTGCTAGAGAGCAGAAGGGAGAAGGGAGTCTAGCTCCTAGAATCTGCCGTTTTGGACCACTGCACAGGGCCAGTTGGGTTGCTCAGGGGGCTCTTGCTCTCCTCTGCTGCTCCTGCCTCCCTGCACCCATGTCTTCAGTCTGATGCTTTTCTCTTGCAGTTTGGCTCCCACTTCAAGCCTTACATCCGCTACTGCATGGAGGAGGAAGGCTGCATGGAGTACATGAGGAACTTGTTGCGGGACAATGAACTATTTCGCATCTACGTCACGGTAAGGAGGCTGTTTCCAACCCACCCACCCCTCTCTTTGTGACCATCCTACAAATCCCACACCTGCCATTGTCCTCAAAGTTGAGTCCTACATTCAGAAAAGCTGAAGGCATCCATCACCAGCAAGTCAAATGCTGGCTAGGTAGACGTGCCAGCGCCCAATGCTCACCTCTCCTAGTCATGCGGGGCTGTTTAAGCCCCACACTTTAGCAGTGCTATGTGGTTAGCTCAGTTGGTTGGAGCATGGTGCTGATAGCTCCAAGGTTGTGGGTTTGATCCCTGTACAGGCCAGCTGTATCTTCCTGCACTGCTGGGAATTGGACAAAGTGACCCTGGTGGTCCCTGCCAATGATACAATTCTATAATTAATCCTCTCTGATTATTGCTTGGCTAAAAGAGGGGAACAATCTTAAAAGCAGCTTCAAAACGGCTCCGGAGGTTCTGTGGAAGCGGCGGGTTGGTGATGGCAGAGGTACTAGCCAATAGGTGCTTTTCCTTTTCCTCGATTGGTCCGAACCAGGCAGACAGTCTGCAGAGTGGACTGTTGCTGTTTTTACAGAGTTTTGTCTGGAGGCCGAGACAGAACTATTGAAAACACCAAGAATTGCCCATTCTTTAGAATATGAGTCTGTCTTTCACCTAGGGCTCCTTTTGGAAACTGTCCGTTCCTAGGCTGGTTGTGGCTTGCAGCATGGGCGTTTTTCCAGGGCTGGCTTGTGTTCCTGATGGGAGCTAAGACCCTGGCTAGTAGTGACGGACTGGCTAGTGGCCTGTTTCTTGGCTCCAGGAACTGACGCTTCCCTTCTTCCACTTGCAGTGGGCCGAGAAGCACAAACAGTGCAATCGGCTCAAGCTGAGCGACATGCTAGTGAAACCTCACCAGCGCCTCACCAAATACCCTCTGCTGCTGAAGTCGGTGCTTAAGAAGACGGAAGACCCCCACACCCGAGAGGCCATCATCACCATGGTAAAGTGTTGCCAGTGAGCTTTGGTACACCTGCTAGCGTAGGTGATGGTGTGTTGGGAGATGCAAGGAATTCAGCAAACGCTTGCACCCAAATCCATCTCAGGAAGGGCTGGGATTCCGTTGGGATGGGGAGAAACACACTTCAGTTTGCATTTGAAGGTGAACCTACCTAACGCTGGCAAAGTCTAGCCAAGATGGAACCTCCACCACCCGAAGCAGTCTACCTCTAAGGATTTGATTCAAGGGGAGGACTACAGCAAGAGAGGGCTGTTGCATTCACACCCTGGTTTGGGGGCTTCCTGGAGACATCTGGCCTGAGCCAGCCTCCCCAAACCGTGTGACTTCCCGATGTTGCTGGATACCCATCACCCTCCATCAGCGCTGAACCACTGGCTGCTGGGAGTTGTAGATCAGCACAGCTGGAAGGCAACCGATTTGGGGGAGCCAGGTGCCGCCCTCGCCTTATTGCTGCCTTCCCCTGGGTATAACCTCTGGCGGGCTTCCCTCCTCCCAGATCAACTCGGTGGAGCGCTTCATCAACCACATCAACTCGCGCATGCGCCAGAGGCAGGAGCAGCAGCGCCTGGCCAGCATCTTGAGCCACATCGATGCCTACGAGGTGGTGGAGGGAAGCAATGATGAAGTGGACAAGGTGGGTGGCGAGGCTGTGAGTGCGACGTGGGGGAGAAGGGTGGGCAAAGGGTGCCCGAGATGGCAGTCTGGGCTGGGTGGGTGGAGGGAAGAAGAAGAGTTTGAATTTGATATCCCGCTTTATCACTACCCGAAGGAGTCTCAAAGCGGCTAACATTCTCCTTTCCCTTCCTCCCCCACCACAAACACTCTGTGAGGTGAGTGGGGCTGAGAGACTTCAAAGAAGTGTGACTAGCCCAAGGTCACCCAGCAGCTGCATGTGGAGGAGCGGAGACGTGAACCCAGTTCCCCAGATTACGAGTCTACCGCTCTTAACCACTACACCACACTGGCACCTGAACTCTTTTGGCTTTAACCCCCTTTCCTCAGATCCTGAAGGAGTTCTTGCGCCTGGACCTGACAGCCCCCATCCCAGGGACCTCCGCCGAGGAGACGCGGCAGCTTCTGCTGGAGGGAAGCCTTAAAATGAAAGAAGGCAAAGACAGCAAGGTAAGCCCTGATGGGCAAGGGAAACGTTCTTCTTGATAGTACTATTGCAACTCAGACTAGGGGATCTCATGTGATTCAGTCCGGAACTTCCACCCGCAAAGCCAGAGGCTGAGACACTGCCTTTGCATGCAGAAAGCTAGGCAGAAAGGCATTTTCCCTGACATGCTAGCTTCACATGTGCAGAGAGGGGTGGAGAGGATTTTTTTTTGGGGGGGGGGGTTACGTTTCACTTGCAGACTGATGTTGTGCACAGCATCCCTCTTCCTCTCTAGAAAGGGTCCCCATTCCTGCCCCCTTCTCTCTCCCCCGCCCCTGCATGCTCCATACAGGATGCTCTGATCGTTTGGGGTCTTTTTCTTCTCCAGATGGATGTTTACTGCTTTCTCTTCACGGACCTCTTCCTCATCACCAAACCAGTGAAGAAGGCCGAACGCACAAAGGTCATCCGCCAGCCATTGCTGGTTGACAAGCTGGTGTGCCGTGCACTCAAGGATCCTGGTGAGGGGTGTTTGTGAGTTGGGTAATTTTTCACAGGCAACTGGTATATGTCTGCACTGTAGGATCAACCCCTTGAGCTGTGCCACAGCCATGGCCTCGATCCTGATCCCCCTGCAACTGCTTTTTTGTAAACAAAGCACTCATCCACTTGTTGTTGTTATTTGTATACTGCGTTATACCCACATAAAAACACATAATAATAATAATAATAAAGGTAAAGGGACCCCTGACCATTAGGTCCAGTCGTGACCGACTCTGGGGTTGCGCGCTCATCTCGCATTATTGGCCGAGGGAGCCGGCGTATAGCTTCCAGGTCATGTGGCCAGCATGACAAAGCTGCTTCTGGCAAACCAGAGCAGCACATGGAAACGCCGTTTACCTTCATTTTAAAAGGGCATTGGAATGTCAATCAGCCAAAGGCCTGGTTAAAGAGGAATGTTTTTGCCTGGCGTTTATAATGAACCTCCCTGCGGAGAGCATTTCACAAATGGAAGTTTAGTGTGGATTTTTGTGGTGCCATCCACGCTATGTTCTCCCTATCCAGCCGGCAGCCCAGTTTCTCGACAGTAAACTCGGATATTCCCAATCCAGGGAAAATCTGCGGGCATAAGTTGCCCTGTGATAAGGGCTGTGTGATCCTGGCCCTGCAGAATGTCGAAACCTGCTCCAAAGGAATCCAGATTTTTGTTTCTGCCATCGATGAAGATAAATCATAGAAAGGGAGGAGGGGATGGAATGCCTCTTAGTTTGCACAATCCCTTAGCAGTCCTAAGGAGCCTGATCTTGGGAGGCTGAACATCAGAAGAGCCTGCTGGATCAGGCCAATGGCCCATCTAGTCCAGCATCCTGTTCTCGCAGTGGCCAAACAGATGCCTGTGGGAAACCACCCAGCAGGATTCAAGCGCAGGATACCAGCAACTGGTATTCAGAAGCATTGCTTCTGGAATTTTTTTTTTACTTCTGTTTGCCTGTTCTGAGCCTCCCAACATTCGGCTTCCTTGGATATCCATGAGTTTTAGTGTTAGGAGAGGGGAACTGTGGAGAGTTAAGCATTGCCCCTCCTGCAGGAGGCGGCCGCCGACTTGGGTGGCTTCAGAATGGATTTGGTCAAATTCGTGGAGGATAAAGCTATATCAATGACTACCAGCCATGATGGCCATGTGCTGCTTCCATGGTCAGAGGCAGCAATGCTTCTGAACACCAGTTGCTGGAAACCACAGGAGGGGGACAGTCCTCCCTTGGGTCCTCTTTGTGGGCTCCCCATTGGGCCACCTGCTGCTGCGAGACCAGGATGCTGGACTAGGTGGGCCACTGGCCTGATCCAGTAGGCTCATCGACCTGTCCTGAATCTTCCACCATTCAGCTTCCGGAAGCCGAGCTTGTGCCGGCGGCAGCTTTCCCTTGTCACCTGCACACAGGAGTAACCACTAACCTAACTCCAGACTCCCTCCCTTGTCTTCTTCATCAGGTTCCTTCCTGCTGATCTACCTGAATGAGTTCCGGAGCGCGGTGGGAGCCTACACCTTCCAGACCAGTGGGCAGTCTCTGTGCCGGAGCTGGATCGAGGCTGTCTGCAATGCCCAGGTGGGTGCTGTGGGAACCAAGAGGATTTCCCCGAAAGGTGGAGGTTGTGGGCACTCTGTTGCCTCTGCAGACTTTGCTGGACTACAACTCCCATCATCCTTGACCACGCTGGATGTGTTTGATGGGAACAAGTCCAGCAATACTTGGAGGGATGCACATTCCCCATTCCTACCCAAGGAGGACCTCCTCCTCTCCTTCATTTGAGGTTTTTTAAGAGAGGTCAGATGGCCGCCTGCCAGGGATTCTTGAGCAGCGATTACTGCATTGCAGTGGGATGGACTGGATGATCATCGGGACCCATTCGAACTCTACCATACTGTGATTCTATGAATAGATTTCTTTTGCTGCAGATAAATTTCCTTATACCCCAGCTATAGTGATTGACTTAAATTGGTATTAACACATTTAAAGGTATCCCTGACTGTGAGGTCCAGTCATGGACGACTCTGGGTTTGTGGCGCTCATCTTGCTCTATAGGCTGAGGGAGCCAGCATTTGCCCGCAGACAGCTTCTGGGTCATGTGGCCAGCATGACAAAGCCGCTTCTGGCGAACCAGAGTAGCGCGCAGAAACGCCGTTTACCTTCCCGCTTGGAGCGGTACCTATTTATCTACTTGCACTCTGATGTGCTTTCGAACTGCTAGGGTGGCAGGAGCTGGGATCGAGCAACGGGAGCTCACCCTGTCGCGGGGATTCGAACCGCCGACCTTCCGATCGGCAAGCCCTAGGCTCTCTGGTTTAACCCACAGTGCCACCCGCATCCCTATTAATACATTTAGTAATTTCTAAATTTGCAAGTGAAGTTCTCTTTCCTTCTTCCTGTGTGAGGTTTTAATTTTCATCTATTGTTCCTTTATTTCTTTATCCGGTCCGGTATACCTGAAGGAGCGTCTCCACCCCCATCGTTCTGCCCGGACACTGAGGTCCAGCTCCGAGGGCCTTCTGGCGGTTCCCTCATTACGAGAAGCCAAGTTACAGGGAACCAGGCAGAGGGCCTTCTCGGTAGTGGCACCCACCCTGTGGAATGCCCTCCCACTAGAGGTCAAAGAGAACAATTACCAGACCTTTAGAAGGCATCTCAAGGCAGCCCTGTTTAGGGAAGCTTTTAATGTTTGATGGATTTCTGTATTTTAGAATTTCTGTTTTTTTTTTTGGAAGCCGCCCAGAGTGGCTGGGGGAACCCGGCCAGATGGGCGGGGTATAAATAATAAATTATTATTATTATATTATTATTATTATGTCCGTAATAATTATTCCTGGTCTCCTTTGTGCCGCCTTACCCATGGTTTGTTCAACAAACCACAAATTGTCTCACAGAGGAGCAAAGAAGCCATGGTTTGTTTTCTAGATGCTCTCTCTCTCTCTTCTTGCACCCTTTCAGTTTGGGGAGTGCCTGGCATGGGGTGGGTTCAAACCGAACACCAAGCCATTAAAGCAAGCCATGGTTTGCAAGCTAATGACAAACCATGTTTGTTATCACAGAATCATAGACTTGTAGACTTGGGAGGAACCCAAAGGCTCATCTAAGTCCAACCCCCAGCATTGCAGGAAAACAAGCCATGGTTAATCTTGCTGGGCTAATTTGGATGTTCAAACCAAACCATGGTTTGGTGCAGTCTGCAGTCTGCTGCAGTCTGCTTCTGGGGATGTTTCTCTGCAGCTTCTAGTCCAGCCGTTGGGAGTTCTCTGTTTTCTTGTGTCTCTGGAGTCACTGCGAAGTATTAAAAAGTGCTGATCGTTGGCCTATACTATAGCAACTTGCATAAAAACTGCATATGCTCATTCATATGCCTAGATGCATCTTGAGCAAATTGAGACGGCGAGTGCTTGGTGCAAACCGTGCTGTAATGACACCCCTCCGCTGTAGTATCTGCTGGGTCTTCCTACTTACCTGATCCCTCCTGTGCCTTCTTGCAGAACAAGTTGCAGCACCTCCGCCTGCAGGAGCACCAGCGCAGCCAGCATCAGCTGCAAAGCCTCGAGGAAGAAGAGGAGGAGGAAGAAGAAGAAGAGGAGGAGGAAGAGGAGGAAGAGGACGGAGAGAGTGGCACCTCGGGAGCCAGCTCCCCCACCATCCTCCGCAAGAGCACCAACAGCTTGGACTCACAGCAGTGGTATGCAGGGAGACAGGCAGGAGCAGAGGGGGCTTTGTTTTTGGTCTGAGGGCCACATGTCCTCCTGCACAGCTTTCCAGGGGCCACATGCCAGTGCCGAGTGTGGCCGGAAGGAAAAGTAATGCTTATTGTGTAAAGAAGGCCATTTTCCAGCCATGCACGAACAAGAGGCTTCCCCTCTACACCCACCCACACCACAGTTTAGATCTACCTGGATAGCTCAGCTGATTAGAGCATGGGGCTGCTAATGCCAAGGTTGCAGGTTTGATCCCCTTGTGGGACAGCTGCCTATTCCTGCATTGCAGGGGGATTGGACAAGATGATCCTCAGGGACCCTTTCATTGAGGTGTGTGAAGCAGGGTTCCTGAGAGGCATGGCCTGGGGAGCAGGGATATTCTTTAGGGAGAATCGTGAGCGCCATATACAGAGGGCCGCATGTGGCCCCTGAGCCACAGGCTCCGGTATTGACATAAGGCAGTGGTTTTCATGCAGTATGCTGTAGCACCCTGGGGTGCCTTGAATGATGGTCAGGGGTGCCACGGGCAATGCTGGCCTCTGTCCCACTTCCCTTCCTCCCCTTCCTCCGACGCCCTCTCGCGTCTCTGCTTTTGTAGCATTCAGTGCAGAAGAACTGAATGCTACAAAATCCATGTTAAGAACTGTGCCAAAAATATGTTTTTAAATATATATATATATATATATATATATATATATATATATATATATATTAAAAAAACTACTTGCTCACCTCTGGTGGAGGAGGGTCCATCTTATCCCCTCACACTTCTCCCCATACCTGGTGAACAGTTGAAGTGCACTTTCGGTCTCTTAATTCAGAAATGAAAGAGCCAGCCTCACCTGTCAGAAGTTTTGGAAACATTCCGATTACAAAATATCCTCATTCATGTGCCACAAACCTCCGATAGGGGCAGCAAGAACCTCGATTCTCCCTCAGTCCCCAAAATGCCTGGTGGAGTAAAAGTAGTCCAGGAATTAGATTTAGGGAATCATGTGTCCTCAAAGGAAAAGGGTGGTCCATCGCGGAGGGGTCACCATAGGAAGGCCCTTACCTTGTTTTTTCCGAACATTTAGTCAAATTGGCTCCCAGTATGTTTCCGAGCACAATTCAAAGTGTTGGTGCTGACCTTTAAAGCCCTAAATGGCCTCAGTCCAGTATACCTGAAGGAGCGTGTCCACCCCCATTGTTCTGCCCGGACACTGAGGACCAGTGCCGAGGGTCTTCTGGCGGTTCCCTTGTTGCGAGAAGCCAAGTTGCAGGGAACTAGGCAGAGGGCCTTCTCGGTAGTGGCACCCACCCTGTCGAACGCCCTCCCATCAGATGTCAAAGAGAACGCCCCCCTCATTCAGCCTGGACACTGAGGTCCAGGGCTGAGGGCCTTCTGGCGGTTCCCTCATAGCGAGAAGCCAAGTTACAGGGAACCAGGCAGAGGGCCTTCTCGGTAGTGGCACCCACCCTGTGGAACGCCCTCCCATCAGATGTCAAAGAGAAAAACAGCTACCAGAGTTTTAGAAGACACCTGAAGGCCGCCCTGTTTAGGGAGGCTTTTTAATGTTTAATCGATTATTTTATTTTATTTTTCTGTTGGAAGCCACCTAGAGTGGCTGGGGAAACCCAGCCAGATGGGCAGGGTATAAATAATAAATTATAATAATAATTATATATATATATATATATATATATATATATATATATATATATATATATATATATAAGTCTCCTCTCTTGAAATCAAGCCCAATTTGATCTTAAAAGCTAATGCAACCAGCATTATGATGTCTCCCTGCCTCTTCTTTGCAGCCTCTCTGATGGGTCCACTGAGACCATCTCCGTTGTGGTGGTAGATGCCAGCGAAGGCCCCCCTTCCCCCGACTTCGAGGTGGGTCCCTTCAGCTCCCAGTCCGACGAAGCATCCATCAGCACCACAGCTTCCTCCACAACACCCACCATGGAACTGGGCGAGGCCCTCCCTGCCAGCACCGCCAACCACTGCCTCAAACCGGAGTCCGGGTCGTGCCGCTCGGCCTCCATCGACAGCGCCTATGGCACCCTGTCGCCCACTTCCTTCCAGGAATTTGCAGATCAACAGCAGCGTCAGCAGCAACAGCAGCAGCGGCAACAGCAGGAGGAGACTGGTGGGTCTACAGAGCAGGAGGACGGCGCCCCCACCTCCTCACAACGGAACGGCTCGCCGAAACTGCGGCGGCAGGTGCCAGTCCAGCTGCTGCCTGCCAAGACCAAGGTGCTCAAGTCCAAATCGGAGGCAAACCTCTTGCAGATGCTGCCAGCGTCCCTGCAGCTGGCCCAGAGCAAGAGCCTCTCTGAACTCTGCCCGGCCATGTTCCTGCTGGGCTCCCCGCGGACTAATGGGCCCCAGGGCCACAGACTGGGCAAAGCAGGGCGGGGGGCCGGCGGGGGCGGCAGCAGCAGCAGCAACAGCAGCACCTCGGAGCTGTCTGAGGCCGAGGAGGGTTCGCCAGCCGGGCTCTGCGTTTCCCCCGAGTTGCCCGCCGCCTCTGCGGGGCTGCAAGCGCCTTGCTGGCTGGGCAGAGAGTGCCGGGGAGAGGAGCTGCCTGCCGCCCGCCGGACTCTGTCGGACCCGCAGGCGAGCCAGCACCGCAAGCTGACGCTGGCGCAGCTCTACCGGATCCGAACCACGCTGCTGCTCAACTCCACGCTCACTGCCTCGTGAGTGCTGCTGGGGAGACTGGGCAGGGCTGGGGGGAGTGGGGGGGAGAGAAGTGGAATTATATGCTACTGTGGTTAAACTACAGAACTCCCTTCCACAGGAGGCAGGGGTGGCCACCAATTTGGGTGGCTTTAAAAGAGGATTGAATAAATTCGTGGAGGGGAAGGCTGGCGATGGCTGCTAGCCATGAGGGCCCTCCAACATTTTCCAGCAGAAAGTCAGGACATGTGTCAGCTGGCTTGCTCGGGAGCATGACACCAAATGATGCGCATGTCGGCTGATCGCCTCCCCTGCTGCAGCCCCTACCTGGTAGCTGCTCTCTTCCCTCCTCACTCACTTCTTCCACCCATGCTGCATCTCATGCCCCCATAACGGGGCAACAGCTTTGGCGGTGGCAGAGAGGGGCCAGCAATAGCATTGTGCGAGTCCGTCGCCTCCCCTTGAGTGCGGAAATGCCTTCCCCATGCACAAGGGTTCAACTTCCTGAAGTGCAAGCCCTGGCCCATCATACTCCCGTGTTTGTCAGTAGCGCTGGAGCGGGGAGATGGGACATTCCTGAATGAAAGCAGAAGCCAGGGTTTCTTCTGCAATTCCGTGAAGTTCCCGGGAAAACAGGGACACTTGACGGTTATGTGCCCATTCTCTGGGGTCAGAGGCAGTGCTGCTTCTGAATACCAGTTGCTGGAAGCCGCAGGAGGGGAGAATGTTACTCTTGTGCTCAGGTCCTACTTAAGGGTTTCCCAATAAAGGCATCTGGTTGGCCCCTATGAGAACGGGAAGCTGGACTGAATGGGCCTGATCCAGCAAGGCTCCTCTTATGTAGAGGCTTCAGCTCTCTTCCTGATCCTCTCTCACCCACTTTGTTCCGCTACCTCCAGCTTCACACTCTCCTTTTGCAAGAACTTAGCTAACAGTAGAAACAGGGCTTGTTTTTCCAGTTGGAGCTCACTGGAGTTCAGCTCCGGCACCTCCCAGGCAGGCGCCATTGCCATTCTAAGAGAAGAAGGGAGAAGTTTGTGGCGAGCTCCAGCATCTCTTCCCCCCTCCCCCCCTAGAAAAATAGAACCGTCTAAATAACCTGTTTTGTCTGGTGGTCTGCTTGCTGCAGGGAAGTATGAAAACATCAGAAGAGAAGCGCAAACCACGATTGGGAGATGCCGTGCCCAGCACCGGGAGTTCCACATCATCCTTAAGTTATGCAGCGTCACCAGCCTTCGCCATCGGAACCCCTTGCACGCTCCTTGGGTGGTGGTGGTGCCCTGCTGACCCGGCAGGACACAGGCGCGAGGGCGAGGGGCTCCATCCTGCGAGCAGTCCATGCCACACGGGACGAGGCAGTTGCGTGTGTCGATGTGTGTCCGTGTCCGGGGTCCATGCATATGTAGCAACTGTTGGGTTTGAGTGTGCGAGAAGCAGCCTGGCGGTGGAGACAAGAGACAGCCACACCTGCTTGGTGGATGCACGGACCTCCCAGGACCACATTTCCTGCTTCCTTGCCCTCTCCTGCTTCACCCAGGTTCTGGGTGGGCGGAGTAAGAGGCAGACGGAGTGCACTCCCTTTGACAAGGACCTTTGGGGGGGCAGTGGGGAGGGGTCTTTCCCAAACAATGCACTTAGGACTGTTATCTCGTACCATGCCCAGATCCTTGGGCATTAACACTATTGTGGGATGCTTCCAACCTAATGCCCTCCCTCTGTCCCGCTAATTAACGGAGAAGTTCTCCCTGTGCAAAACTCCTTGAAAGAGCGAGAGTTTATGCCTGCTGTGCTGGTACAGCCCTGCTGTTAGATGGTGGTGGGGGGTATTGTCCCATTGCCCGTGTTGAAATAAGATTCGACTGCTAGCAGCCAACTGACTTTGTCTGGCCCTGGGGGGGTCAGATGAATCTCTGCCTCTCACTTTGCTTCTGCCCCCTGTGGGTGCCTTCCCTTGCCTCTTGGTCTGGACATGTGCAGAATGGCCAGATCAAGGAAGCAAATCCAGGTGCCGAAGGTGGCCAGTCTTCTGCTCTGTCTCCGTTGCTGCAGACAAGTCTTTGTTTCCATACTGTGGAGACCTCTGCAGCGAGGCCACAATCCCAGGTGTGCAGTTGTAGGGTGTGGGGAAGGGGGTATTCTGTGGGGATCTGTCCTAATGAGAAGGTCCTCCTGCCTTGACAACATGGCTTGTCTGATGGGTGAAGTGGCGTGCATGGCTGCTATCTCCTGCAAGGGCGCCCAGGATGCTTTTCCTGGTTAGGGCACGTAAATGGTTGGAGTCCTGCCAACCTGCTGGCAATAGCCCACATTGGTTCCGAGGCCCCATCATGTCCTGTGCCCGCTGCAACATTTGTCCTGGCTTTGCACCCGAGTGTCCTGATTCCACCCGAGGGGGGAGCTGCCCAGCAGGGGAACAAAGAGGGAAGCAGAATGTCGGGAAGGAGCAGAGAAGTGGGAGGTCTGGAGGATGTGCTGGGAAATCCAGGTTCTGGAGTAAGGGGGGGAATTGCTGGGAGAGGGCAAAGTGATGAGGAATGGCAGTGCAAAGTGGGCAGCAGGATGGGTGGCGGCCGAGTGGCCCACATAGACAGGTGGCAGAGCCAGAGGCAGGCCAGGAAGTTGGGAATACGAGAGAGTGGGGATGGAGCAGATGGTTCGGGGCCTGTAGAAGAAGAAGAAGAGTTTGGATTTGATATCCCGCTTTAACACTACCCGAAGGAGTCTCAAAGCGGCTAACATTCTCCTTTCCCTTCCTCCCCCACCACAAACACTCTGTGAAGTGAGTGGGGCTGAGAGACTTCAGAGAAGTGTGAGTAGCCCAAGGTCACCCAGCAGCTGCATGTGAAGGAGCGGAGATGCAAACCCGGTTCCCCAGATTACGAGTCTACTGCTCTTAACCACTACACCACACTGGCTCCCTTGCCATTCTCAAAAGATGGTCCTGCTTGCCATTCTCAAAAGAGGCTGTGCTGTCTCTGCAGGGATGTTGGCTTAAGGACTCTGGGCATAGGAGACCCCTAGGCAAATGATGAGGGCAGCAGACTGGGGTCCCACCACCCCTGCACTTTGCAACCCTGCTCTCCTTTATTGGGAAACGTGGAGGCGAAAGGACCCCTTCTCCCCCCCAAAGTGAATCCCCGCTGTGCTGAGCTCTCTTCCTTTGCCCTGGTGGCAAATTGGGGCACCTGCCCCGTCCTTCCCTTCCTTTCCTTTCACCTCCCTCTGGCAATAATAAGCTTGCAGACCTCCCAGTTTGATGGGGACGCTGCTTGCTTTGCTCTCTACGGGGAAAACCCAAAGCACAGATTGCCGTTCTCCTTTTCTGGGAGCGGGGGGGTGGGTGTCTGTCAAGAGATTCCTGCCTTTTATACCCGTAATAAGTTGGCATTGGGGGCTACATAAGTAGAGCAGAGACTGCAAGGGGGAACTTAGGGAGACCTTCCTCCCCCCAGTCCATTTCCCTGTGCATGATTTAGCCAGCTGGTGTATTGTTTTTTTTCTCTGCGTGTGTGTTTTCAAGTTGCCTATTTATTAAGCTTAACTCTTTCCCTAGCCTCCACCTCAACCTGCCCCCCAGCGAGGCATTCCCAAGGCCAGTTCCTTTTATACCACTTTACGTATGTATTGACGGTCGTGACCCCACCCCTCTGCCCTTGTATTTCCTGATATTGGGCAGATATGTTGGTTTCGGCCGTCCCTCTAATGCTAATGTCCCTCGCTCAGTGCCGTCAGTGTCACAGATAAACCATTAAACATAACCCAGATCTCTGACTTGGTGTTTTTCTGTTTTATGGTGTGTGTGTGTGTGCGCGCACGCGCAATGGAGGGTGGGGGTGGAGGAGAGAAATGCTCTGTGTGGAGTTGTTATTGGTACTGTTAATTATTAAATTTATATTCCGCCCTTCATGAAGAGCTGTTTGGCGGTGGGATGGACTCCCTCCTTGGGGAGGTTTTTAAGCAGAGGTTGGATGGCCACCTGTCATCGACGCTTTGAGATTCCTGCATTGCAGGGGGTTGGACTAGATGGCCCTTGGGGGTACCAACTCTATGATTGGACCTTCATGGGGCAGTTTACAACATGGAGCACATACTAAAAAAAAGACAATAACTTCAAACAAAGGCCTGTTTGAAGAAGAACGTTTTTGCCCTGCGCCTAAAGATGCGTAAGGAAGGTGCCAGGCGAGCCTCCCTGGGGAGCGTATTCCACAAATGAGGAGTCACTGCAGATAAGGCCCTGCTGTCGTGTTGCCACTCTCTATCCTCACATGCATACCCTCCAACATTTCTCTGAAGAAAATTCCAGAATGATAATGTTACTATTTATACCCCACACATCTTACTGGGTTGCCCCAGCCACTCTGGGCAGCTTTCAACATTGTAGAGCAGTCTCACGCTCTACTTTGGTGGCCAGACTTAAGCGGCCAGCTGCCTGTTTTTTTCTAAAGGTTGGGGGTTAAAGTAGCAGGAGGGGCAGGTGCCCATTTTTCTGTGCCTGACAAAACTGTGGATGAAGTCCTTTACACACACATGCACATTGATTCTGCTCTGTTTGAAATGCCGTGACAGAAACAGCACACTCCCTGCAACCCTACAGGCTGACTCAGCTGCTCGCCGAGTCACTATTTCCAGGCCAGATCGATAATGCACTAATTTGCATAACAGCGTCTTTCAAGGAAGCCCATTCGCGACAACCTCCTTTGCAGTTCGCAGAAGATACTCATAATGGAAATGAGAAGTGCTTTCCCTTTTATTTCCCCTTTGCTCTACACCGCAGAGCTCTTGAAGCACTGCCCTAAATTGGGCAATGAATCAGGGCCCCTATCCACAGGGCTCCAGCCTGGCAGCATTGGGGGAGGCCTCGAATCGAGTCCTGATGCTGCCCAGCTCCCGTTTTGCTGCCCCTCTCGCTCTGGTCTTGGATTTCCCGCGGGCTTCTGAACAGTTCCTCTGAACAGCCACGCTCTTAAACAGACATTTCCTTCCTCCCACGGTGGTTTTGCCTGAAGAGCTTCCTTGCGATGGCTCTGCCCTCATTTCCCACCTGTCGGCTGGGTGAAATGCTGAGGACACACTCTGCCCTCATCGCTTTCCCCAGGGCCTCCTTCTTGCCAGGCTGCATCCTGGGGATCTCCGGTGGCCCCTGACGGCAGTTCCTCTGGGGATCCCTGCAGATGATGGGCTCCTGATCCCGGACTTGAATGATGAGGTGGCAGCAACTCGCTGCTGCTGTGGTAAGTAGGCAAAGGCAGGGAGGGCACAATTTGCAGGGGGTCGACAAGGAAACTGGCAATATCCTAATGCAGCCCTACAAATCTACGGGGTCTGGCTGCCACTTGGAAATCTGAGTGCTGTTCTGGGGCCCCACGCCTGTGGAAGGAGATTGTGGAGCTGGGTTAAGGTTCAGAAACGCTGCCATGAAAATGTTCCAGGGGCTACATTGACTAATGCTGTAGCATGATTAGTCATAGAAGCATAGATTTGTGGAGTCGTCAAAGGGGTTCTTGCTAGCAGGGAGCTGCTGCGCTATGTGGAAAGGTTACAGCATTTGCGGCTTTCGAGTTTAGAGGAAAGGTAAGAGGCGATTTGATGGAAGCGAATGAATTACGCCTGGCATGGAGAAAACGGAGAGAGGAAAGTTTTTCTCCCTCTTTCACAACACGAGAACTTGTGGATATTGAAGCTGAATGCCGGAAGATTCGGGACGGAGAAAAGAAAGTCCTTCATTCAGCGCATAGTTAAACTGTGGAACTCGCTGCCTCATGAAGCAGTGATGGCCATCAACTTGGATGGAGTCAGCCGTGCTTCTGAATACCAGTTGCTGGAAGCTTTCAGGCTTCCCAAATAGGCATCTGGCTGGCCACTGGGAGAACAGGACACTGGGCCAGGCGAGCTATTTGCCTGATCCTCTTCTTAAGTTCTGGGATGGCCCTGTTGTTAGGCAGAACGAGGCAGCTGCCTCAGGCAGGACATGATGGAGAGTAGCCCGGAGGTGTTGGAGGATGAAGGTATAGAGAGGCTCATTTGCTAGGGTAAGTGGGTCACTGCTCCACCAACCTCAGTCAACCTGCATCTACCTGCCTTCTAGCATCCAGTCTGCACTGTGGCCCTGTCTGCCAGCTTCCTCAACCTCAGGGTTGCGCCCCCCCCCCGCCCCGTACAACTCAGCAGGAAGGAGGATAGGGACAAAACCAGAATGAGTTGGTTCTGTTTATCATGGGCTCTGGTGCCCCCTACTGTTGGGCTGCAAGCAAGTCAGTTTCTGCATGTGGAAGGGGGGGACTGCCATTTTATTCCCCCCCCCCAGCAAAGCGATGGCTCTCTTGCTAGTGACATGCCCCATGATTTTCATTAGTTTGGGTGGAGATGTCAGCACTGTGGAGGGGAAGGTTTATTAAATGATCTGCCAGGATCCCCTACAATTGTCAAGTGGTCCAAGAAATAATTGAAGATCTATTATTTAAAGGTGAGGATAAGAGGGAAAGCTTGTAATGGTTTGTGGTGTGTGTGTGTGCGCACGTGTGTGTGTGTGTGTGCGCGCGTGCGTAATGTAAAGATTGTTCCACCTTCAAGGCGATGTGACTTTTTCTGAGGGTGAGGAGCAAAGGATGCAAAACTTGGAGGACGTTTCCAATTGTGCTATGTGGGTTTTGGTTTTTTTAATACTGAGATGCTCATCTCCAAATTCACGGTCTGAGTTTTGGAACTTAAATTTGACAAGCAAAAACACAATGGATTGTATATAGAACTAGTCCTACTCAGAGTAATGATAACTGCTAAGGCTAGAAGAGTTGCTTGGAGCAGGTTACAGGTAAAAAGTGACATCAAAATTGCAGAGAGCAGTACCCACCACCAATACATTAACCAGCAGCAAGAGAATCAAACTCCTGCATTAAAAAAAGGAAACTTTTTCTCCATTGCCTTCAGGAGGACACAAATAAAGACTGCATGCCCTCTACTGGTCACAAGAGATTGTGATGGAGGCTTTTTAGACGGATACATTCTGAAATGTTTGATTGCCAGGTGTGGATTTGCTGATGTTGGCACAACGCAAGTGGGGAACGTTTGACGTCGTCACAATTCTCAGAGGAGAAGTTGGAGGAACAGATCTCAGGGTGGGGTGGGGATATTCATTTCACCTTTGCTCTCGCCCACAAAGATGCGCAATCTCTCCCGCTTTGTGTAGGAGGGCTTTACAAGAATAGGGCCGGTGGAACCACAACAAGAACTCTTCTGAGGTCATGGGGTTTTTAAGGATGGCAGACTTAAGAGAGAGGAAGGAGGTGGGGAAGGAGGAGGAGGTAGGCTGATGGACCTGATATTTCTATATACTACCAGCATCTCATCTGCTGCGTTTGTATGTGTTGGGATGCAAGGATCTGTAAATTTCAGGTACCCCAATTTCTCATCTCCCCCATCATTAATTCAGATCTTTGCATTTTGCGGCCATCTGTGGTGTGTTTCTTTTAATCCTCATGAAAACTCACCAATGTTTTATTGCTAATTTCTCCCAGCAAACTCTTCTTCTTCTTCTTCATTTCTACGCACCCTTTCCTCATATATTTATTTTCATAAACACTGGCTGGAGAGCCACATTGCAAAATTCAGATCAGTGCAGATTTCAAAAAGGAGAGTTGTGTCCCATCAGTTCATGTTTGATTTCACCCCCAGCAAATGCAAGCCTGATATATTTGGCTTTAAAGCCAAGTGGAATTGAATTTTCCCCTCCATCTCTAGTAGGGGATGGAATACATAAAGATCAAGGCAAAGACTGCACTGCACATTGTTGTTGTTGTTTAGTCATTTAGTCGTGTCTGACTCTTCGTGACCCCATGGACCAAAGCACGCCAGGCACTCCTGTCTTCCACTGCCTCCCGCAGTTTGGTCAAACTCATGTTCGTAGCTTCGAGAACACTGTCCAACCATCTCATCCTCTGTCGTCCCCTTCTCCTTGTGCCCTCAATCTTTCCCAACATGAGGGTCTTTTCCAGGGAGTCTTCTCTTCTCATGAGGTGGCCAAAGTATTGGAGCCTAAGCTTCACGATCTGTCCTTCCAGTGAGCACTCAGGGCTGATTTCCTTAAGAATGGATAGGTTTGATCTTCTTGCAGTCCATGGGAGTCTCCTCCAGCACCATAATTCAAAAGCATCAATTCTTCGGCGATCAGCCTTCTTTATGGTCCAGCTCTCACTTCCATATATCACTACTGGGAAAACCAAAGCTTTAACTATACAGACCTTTGTTGGCAAGGTGATGTCTCTGCTTTTTAAGATGCTGTCTAGGTTTGTCATTGCTTTTCTCCCAAGAAGCAGGCATCTCTTAATTTCAGGACTGCTGTCACCATCTGCAGTGATCATGGAACCCAAGAAAGTAAAATCTCTCAATCTGACATCATAACATTATGGCCCAAATCTTTGGCTCAATCAATTATAACCGATTTTGTTTGCTCATCTTTCAAATGCCACTCTAACAATAAATTGTACATTCTGGACAAATTCTTGCTGTTTGCCTCTATTAATTCTGTTTCTAATTTTGATTTCTCTGCTTGAAATCCATTTTTTTTATCTATTTTAAATGCTTCATTTATCTGTACATACTGAAACTGATCACTTAACTTATCCTTCAATTGTTCATATGGCTTTAACTTAAATTGATTTTCCACCTCAATCAAAATGTCTTTATACTTCAGCCTATTCTCATCCATATTTGTCCTTTTAAATAAATTACATCCAAAGTGTGCTTGGGGGGTCTGTGTTGCTCTGAGGCCTGCTATCAGCTGGGCTCGCTGTTGGGGCTGTTGTGGTGACAGGGCGAGTCATTGACCTCAAACGTCTCAAGGGGGTTCTGGTGAGGAGTCATTTGGATTGCGACCGGCAAGAGGTCGGTGGGCAGGCAGCCCTCGGCTGTCTCATCACAGACACATGGCCTTTTCCCCTTTCTCTTTTGCAAACTTTATCAGAGTATCCTGGCAAACACCCACACCGCCAGGATGATGCTGAACGGGGCCTTATCGGCGCTACGTGGTGGGGGTGAGTGGGAGGCTGCCTTTGCGGGCAACTCACGGTGTTTCCCCTGTCATATCAGATAAGGTCAACCCAAGGAGCTTTGAAAAATTACCAGCCCTTAGAAAACCATCACCAGAGCAGCAGCAGCAAGAGGAAGCACGATTCCGATCTCTTCTTCTGCCTGTGAGATGAGCGAGAGCAGATGCTCAAAAGGCCTCACGGGTGAAAATAAGGGGGCTTCCTTGCAAGAACCCCTGTTCTTGTACCAAAAAGCATTCCTCATCATCATACATTTCCCCTGTAGCAGCTCTGCCCTGCTTTATAAATACCAGCTGCTGAAAATTGTGTGTGTGTGTACATACACTTTTGAGCTTAGGTATACAGACCCTCCAAGTGTCCCTATTTTCCAGGGAAAGTCCCAGATTTACAGAAATCTGTAAATCTGATTTGATCCCGCAATGTCCAGCTTTTCTTAGGACATCCCTAATTTCATTGGAGAAATGTTGGAGGGTGTGGCGTTATGCAACCCCCAAACCAAGGAGATAAGTAACTATACAACCTTTAGTAGACATATGTATAGGGAAGGTTTTTTTAAATGTTTAATGTTTTGTCATATTTTTATATATGTTGGAAGCTGCCCAGAGTGGCTGGGGCAACCCAGTCAGATGGGGAGGGTATAAATACAGTAATAACATTTTTATTTACCACACCTATCAGCCAATCCCCCATTCCCACCACCCTTCTGAGTAATACCCCTCCCCACCCTCTCACTATATATAAGGGTCTGGTGACTTCTGTTTCAGTGTATCTGAAAAAGTGTGCATGCACACGAAAGCTCATACCAATAACATACTTAGTTGGTCTCTAAGGTGCTACTGGAAGGAATTCCCCCCCCAACATTTTTATCATTATAGAATAGGACGTCCCTATTTTCATTGGAGAAATGTTGAAGGGTATGGGTGTTTCTTGTGGGCTTCCCAACAGGGCACCTGATTGGCCACTGTGACACTCAAACCCCTCCTCTGCCACATCTTCATGCAAATCCAGGATTCTGATGAGGCACTACAAATCCTCCAATGGGGACAGGGTGATGACAGCCTTACATTTTTATGTATATAGGGAGATATTGCTGAAGGTTCTGCCCCAACAGTGGTGGACCTGGTTCCTGTGTGCTTCTGAACGCCATTTTCCAGAAGCCACAAAAGAGGAGGTTGCTCTTGTGTTTGGGTCCTGTCTGCAGGCATCCCACAAGCATCTGGTTGGCCAGCTGTAAGAACAGCATGCTGGACTAGATGGGACGCTGGTGTAATCCAGCAGGCTCGTCTGATGTTCTTACGCCCTCCATGGTGGTGGTCTTCAGCTCTCATTAGCCCCAATTAGCATGGCCTATAGCAGGCTTCCTCAACCTCGGCCCTCCAGATATTTTGAGACTACAATTCCCACCATCCCTGACAACTGGTCCTGCTGGCTAGGGATCATGGGAGTTGTAGGCCAAAAAACATCTGGAGGGCCGAGGTTGAGGAAGCCTGGCCTATAGCTAAGGAGGCTAATGGGAGCTGAGCACCTGGACGACAGAATCATAGAGTTGGAAGGGACCACAAAGGTCATCTTGTCCAACCCCCCTGCAATGCCCACCGTGGGGCTCGAACCCACAACCCTGAGATTAAGAGTCTTGTGCTCTACTGGCTGAGCTATTTATGGTGATTCCAGCATTCCTGCTCTACCCAGAATTCAACCCTGCAATTCCCAGAATACAACCCTACAATTCCCCAGTCAATCCCTCCTTGGAGGGAACTCTCGGCACTTTTAACACATGACAGTTCTCAGGATTCTTTGGGGGAAAGTCATGACTGTTTAATGTGGTATGATACTGCTTTATAGAGCAGATTTGGTCGTAGGTTCCAGGCAAAATAGACATCAGCGCCACCTGCTGGGCATAGCCTTCCTTCACATAATGCAGGTTTCAGTGACTGCTGTCACTGCTGCAAAATTTGGGATTTGTGGGTTGGGATTGCAGCCTACCTCGCTAGTTTGATTCCACGTGTCCGTATAAACTCTGGTCAATCTCATTTCCCTCACTGAGGCATCAGGGAAGGGACAGTTTAGCATGCTGTTGACATTTTGCTCTTTGTCTCCCGGGCTGAAGAAATTCCTGTGGACACACTGAACGTTTTACAGGCTCCCCTCTAATGCTACTTGCATAGGTTATTTGTGCAATGCAGCATTTTATTTCGTAAATGGATATTTTATATAGAATATTGTCACATGTGTGCCTCTGCTGGAATGTAACACTCCAGCTAATTTATGCTTTAAATGTTTGCGATCAACATGACTTTGGGGTTGTCAACTTGAAATCCTAGGACATTAACACGTAAATTCCATGTGTGTGTGGGGGGGGGGAAGAAACTGCAGTGACGAGTGATGGCATCCCTTTGTTCTTTAACATGCACAATACAAAGTGGGACATGGCTGAAAGCCTAACCCAGGGGTAGGCAACCTCAGGTCCGGGGGCCGGATGCGGCCCAGTCGCCTTCTCAATCCAGCCCATGGACGGTCCAGGAATCAGCGTGTTTTTACATAAGTAGAAAGAGTCCTTTTATTTAAAATGCATCTCTGGGCTATTTGTGGGGCATAGGAATTCGTTCACATATTTTTTCAAAATATAGTCCAGCCCACCACATGGTCTGAAGGACGGTGGACTGGCCCATGGCTGGAAAAGGTTGCTGACCCCTGGCCCTAACCCCACTTAATTTAGCCCCATTGAATTGAATGGGACTTGCCTCTGAGCAGATCTGGTTTGGAATGCAACCTGTAGCAGCCAAACCTGAAGTCTGTCACCCAAGGTCAACAGCAGCACTTCAGACAAAACACGTAAGAACCTAAGCCTGCAGGATCAGGCCATGGGCTCATCCAGTCCAGCATCCTGTTCTCACAGTGGCCAACCAGCTGCCTCTTTGGGAAGCTCACAAGCAGGACCCAAGCACAGGAGCCCTCTCCTTTCTTGCAGTTTCCAGCATTGGGTCTTCAGAAGTACCGCTGCCTCCGACGGTTAGTAGCCATGGATAGTCCTCTCCTCCATTGTCTAATCCTCTTTTAAAGCCATCTGGGTTGGTGGGCATCGCTGCCTCCCGTGGAAGGGAGTTCCATAGTTTAACTATGCATTGCGTGAAGAAGAAAAGACTGAGGTCCCTGTCAGGAGAGCAGCAATTTTACACCAATGAATATGTAAATATAAGACTATGTATAGTGGTACCTTGGTTCTCAAACGCCTTGGTACTCAAATAACTTGGAACCCAAACACTGCAAACCTGCAAGTAAGTGTTCCAGTTTGAGAACCCTTTTGGAAGCCGAACATGCTCCGTTTTGAGTGTTACGCTTCCGATTTGAGTGCCACACTTTCATTTTGAGTGGCACAGTTCCGTGTTGAGTGTCTGTTTTTGCTATTTATTTTGCGTTTTTGTGGCTTTTTTGTTTTGTTTTTGTGACTGTGTGGAACCCAGTTCAGCTACTCATTGATGGAGTGATTGATTGATTGATTGTGTGACTGCAGTACATTGTTTATTGCTTTCATTTTATGGATCAATGCTCTCGTTAGATAGTAAAATTCATGTTAAATTGCTGCTTTAGGGGTTGTTTGTAAAAGTCTGGAACAGATGAATTCATTTTGTATGACTTTCTATGGGAAAGCGTGCCTTGGTTTTGGAATGCTTTGGTTTTGGAGCAGACTTCTGGAATGGATTAAGTTTGAGAACCAAGGTACCACTGTATGGAGATTTTTAATATGTCAATATTAAAATATAGCAGCAGCAGCAGCAGCAGCAGCAGCAGCAGCAGCAGCAGCAGCAGCAGCAGCAGCAAAGTCCATTGTAGAGAACTAAGTAATTGCAGCAAGATTCTGTTCTGTGATGCAGCTGAATGGGCAGACAGGAGAAAATGTGCATGAAAATGTGCTCTTCAAAGGATTCCCCAGGCATCCCTTCCATAGCAGTCAGGCCTCCAGAGCTGCTGCACAGGCTCTTTCTCTCCATATTTCCTCTTTCAGGCCTTTCTGATGACTCTCTTGACCTCAGCCTGCAGCTCCAGAAATCTGGGTAATGAATCTGAGGGTGAGCTCATAAGGACGCTCCAGAAACAAGGGACCCCAAGGAACCGGTGGAGTTTGGAACAAGAGACGCTGATTCGCAACAGGCGGGAGAAGCCGCACCCCTCCATACCTCCACGAAGGTGCCCACATGGTAAGTGAGGGTAGCTGCAGTCCCTCTGCAGGGATGGAGCACTTTCAGTCTGGCTGGGGTTCCTCCTGAATCTTGTGGGCCTTGACAATGTGGGGCGGGTGAGAGCTGGTAAAAAAATCCTACAGGGCCTGGAGGTCCAGAAGGGGCCCCTGGCCCTAACTATTTTGCATATGTGTTGTTGTTTTTTGTAATTATTAACAAAATATGTATGTTTCATAGCTCAGTTCATAGAGCGCAAGACTCATGCTCTCAGGGTCATGAGTTCGAGTCCCATGTTGGGCCAAAGATCCCTGCATTGCAGGGGGTTGGACTAGATGGCCGGCGTGGTCCCTTCCAACTCTACGATTCTGTGTTCAACCCATACACAGTGCTGAATGATGGCTTGCAAGCGTATGTCATGAACAGAGTATTTCTGAGGCTTTCTTACTACAGAGGTTAGAGACCGTTGGATCAGGCCAATGGCCCATCTGGTCCAGCATCCTGTTGTCACAGTGGCCACCCAGACGCCCATTGTGGGAAACTGGCAAGTAGGACCCATGCAGAAGAGCCCTCTCCCCTCCTGTGGCTTCCAGCAACTGGTATTCAGAAGCATTGCTGCCTTCAACTCTGGAGGCAGAATGTAACAGTAGCTATCATTGTGGCTAGTAGCCATCCACCAGTAGCCTTCTCCTCCATGAGTTTTGTCCAATCCTCTTTTAAACCCACTCAAGTTGGTGGCTATCACGGCCTCCAGTGGTAGAGAGTTCCATAGTTTAACTTTGAAGTTTAACTTTGAAGAAGGACTTCATCTTTTATCTGTCCCGAATCTTCAAACATTGAGCTTCGGGGGACATCTCTTGAGTTTTAGCGTTATGAGAGAGGGAGAAAAAATTCCACCCACTTTCTCAATAATACCGTGTCTAATTTTATAAACTTCTATCATGCCGCCTCTTCCTCGCCTTTCCTCTAATCTAAAAAGTCCCAAACGCTGCAATCTTTCCTTGCAAGTTTTCAAAAAAGAAAGCTGGGCTTTCCAGGAAAGGCTTGACGGTTTGGCAATCTGCGACCTTCGGCTCCAAAAGTAATTTATATCTCACACGATGGATGATTCTCTTAAGGTATCCAAGTATCTTAAGGTATCTTAAGGCGCTTTCTGGAACATGGTTGTGGGTTGTTGTTTTTTAAATAGAAAATGTACAAAGGGGCGTGCTTATTTTGCAGAGAATATGTACTGGAAATCACAAGCATGCGAAAAACCTGCAGACAGATGCTGTTCTAGTTGTGCATTTTGTGATGGTAAGAATCCAGAGTGGGGTAGTTTGGGAGGGTTGGGCAGAGCTGGGGCAAGGCTGGGATGGAAGCCCCCCCCCCACATGGAAGAAACAGGGAGGAGAGGAAAAGGGTGCCGACTCCAGCATCCTCTACTCATGCTTCCTTCCTGGACAAAACCGCCCAAAGATGTTTGATTTAATGTACAGTAAAAGCAAACTGATTAATCCAGATGGGGACAACCAAGTCGTCGTGACGCCCTGCAGAGCCTTCCAGAACACAGAGTGCGGATGTAAATCGGGCTACTTTGATAAGCCGGATTATACTGGGCATGTGAATTGCCTGAAGTGCACGGACTGCTTGTCTATGAATCGGCAAATGCAGCAGAATTGTGAGTATCCCAAAGTGCTCAATATCTGCCTTTGGGTCACTATTTCCCAAGAGATTTATCTCAAGAGATAAATTAGGTACATGGTTTTTCTTTTCTGTTTTTCTGCCTCTCTTTTCTTGATAATTTTTATAGCATCAACCAGGTTACTAAAAAGAAACAGAAATGAATGAAATCAGAACTCATTTTGTGGGTGTGTGTGTATGTGTGGAAGTAAGTTGTCACAATTGCCATTGAAGAATACAGCTACATGATGCCTGCATTGCAGGAGGCTGGATTAAATGGCCCTTGGGGTCCCTTCCAACTCTACAATGATTCTACGCGAGATTTTGTCAAGGCTTTGTCAAGAAATTTAGGAGAAATGTGTGTCAAATGCTGAAGAATTAATAATAAAAATAATAATAATGGCAAGCCGATGCAGAAATGTGATGAACTCAACATAAGATTGGAGAAATGGGAAACTGAGAGAATCCAAAACTGATAGCTTTGTCCAGGCATCCCCAAACTTCGGCCCTCCAGATGTTTTGGACTACAATTCCCATCTTCCCCAACCACTGGTCCTGTTAGCTAGGGATCATGGGAGTTGTAGGCCAAAACATCTGGAGGGCCGCAGTTTGGGGTTGCCTGGCTTTGTCCATCCCTCCGAGAGAGAGGAGACTAGTTGAGCTGCATTCAAATGGCTGGCTGCATTGCAATCCTAAACTGGTCCTAAAACCTACAGTATTACCACGAGGTTCCTCTTTCCTGCAGGCTCCCGAAAGGTGAACACGGAGTGTGGAGGCTGCCTGCCTGGCTTCTGCGCATCTGGAGAAGAAAGCTGCCAGCCATGCCCAACGTGAGATCTCCTTGGTCGTTCTTGACTTCCTTCCTCCATGGGGAATTCTGAGGGAGGGGTGGATACTAGAAGTGAGGCCTGGTTTTCCCTTTGGCTGAAGGTCTCCCAAGAGGGTTGCCACGTTCTCGGCCATATTTTATTTAAAGACCCACACCAAAATAGGGCAAGGGATATTCTCTCTATTGTTCCTTGCTTATCAGAATCAGCCTCAGTTTCATGGTTCCCTTGCTAAAAAATTGTGAGTGTGAGATTTGCTAGCTGTGTTCAGCACCTTCCCCTGAGGATCTCTGAAAGTTAAATGTTTGAGCACAGAACAGACCCATTCTGGACTCTTCCAGGCAACTTTTTATCGAGCTTTCATCCTGACATGTTTTCCTGTATATGAAATCGGCTGCTTATCGAGTATTCACTCTGATTTGTTTGCATTGCATCAATGGATTGTGATCCTGCACTTTCCATTCCATTTCCCACCACTTTCCTTACTGCAAGAAGTCCAGGGTTGGTTTTTTTTAATAAAAAAATGAGGTTAGTTGCAGCTAACACCATCAACATCCCCCCCAGCCCCGCACCTCCACAGAAACCCCCACCCCAACACCAGTCCAGACAACCTCAACCACATTCCCCATCACCCAACAACTCACAACCCACACCCTCAGCACCCCCCTACTCCATACTAAGGAAAAACAACTCCTCCAACCTTCATAACACATCACATAATCAGGCTAAAATCTGATACCCAACCAGCACAAAGGTGGCAACCAGAGCATACCAACACCAACACCCACACCTCCACCCTAACATACCACCATCTCTCACCCAGGCATCGGAAGCTCACAATCCCGCCTCCTGCTTAGTTGACCCCAGGAAGCATTTCTGTAAGGACTGCCTTTGGATTTCAACAGACTACCTAGAAACTTATTTTATCTTTTCCCTCCAGAGCAAGATTGCAGTCTAACTCTGACGCCTCACCACCTCCGGTACCCACCACCCCAAGCAGGCAAGTCCCCACGCGATCACCTGCCCTTCACAAAGTGATCTCTCCGAATCGCTTTGTCATCACCCAATAAACAGGTTGCTGTGGTGAAGGCAGGGGTGCGCCAAAGAAGCCTCTTCCCACCCCTTCCTTTTCCAACTGTAACACAACAGCCCTGCAGTGCGGCCTGGGAGAATTGTCTGGGAGAATGGGCTGTCTTTGTGGCCTATTTTTACATAAAGGACTTAACTCTTTTTGTCTTTCAGCACGAGCCCCGGAACTGAAATCTGCAGCAAGGACTGTAAATTTGGTAGGTCTTTGTAATCTTGGGATATGTCACTCCTAGTGTTATGAGCTCAGTTTAGCGTTTATTGGAAGGGTGTGGGTAACCTCAGGGTCAGGGGCCAAATGCAGCACTCTGCCTGGCCCTTGGGAGTTTCCCCTGGTCGTGCCTCACAGTAGCCTGACTTTGCACTTTCCTGGAGTACTTTGGCTTGACTGCAATGCGACTATGGCTTGTAATTGTGCCTTTTGCTTGCCTGGATGATGGAGAAAGTGGTGTTTATGTGCATGGAAACCTGTTTCTTGTGCAACTGAAACATAGCCTATGATAGGGCAGCCATATTTCAAGAAGTGAAAATACAGACACAAATTGTTGACTTTTTTTTTTTTTAAATCCCCTCCAAAATGCAATTTTTGCAGTTATGTTGCTGAAAATCCAGGACAAACTGCCCCTTTTCAGACATTCCCCTTAGATATCACTTCTGCCATTGAGATTCCGGGAAAATCTGGACATATGGCAGCCCTAGGCCCTAGGATACTAAGGTATCCTTACTTTACTTTACTTTACTTGCCCCAGGTTCAGTCCTCAATGACATCTTCAGGTGGGACCGTAATAGCTCAAAAACAACTATCTTCTTCTTCTTCTTCTTCTTCTTCTTCTTCTTCCTCTTCTTCTTCTTCTTCTTCTTCTTCTTCTTCTTCTTCTTCTTCTTCTTCTTCTTCTTCTTCTTCTTCTTCTTCTTCTTCTTCTTCTTCTTCTTCTTCTTCTCTCCTCCTCCTCCTCCTCCTCCTCCTCCTCCTCCTCCTCCTCCTCCTCCTCCTCCTCCTCCTCCTCCTCCTCCATCTCTCAACAACTGTTGCATCCGGATTTTCACTTTCGGAAATATGGCAACCCTAGGTTAAATGGGACCTCCATGCCACTTTTGTTCAGGTTGAGCCAGTACAGTACAGTACAGAGGTTAGAGTGCTCAGCTAAGACCTGGGAGAGACCAGGGTTCAAATCCCCACTCAGCCATGAGTCACTGGGTGACTTTGGGTCTGCCACTGCTTCTCAGTCTAACCCACCTCACAGGGTTGTTGTGCGGGAGGGGGGGAATGGGACAAGGGAGGAAGAATCATGTATGCCACCTTGAGCTTGAATAATAGTGAGACTGGAGAAGCCAGTGTAAGTTGCAATTTCAGTTGCATTGGGGAAACGGCTTGAGGCATCCATTGTGTTGAGCTACTTCAATTGCTTCTGTTTGATTTTCTCATTGTGGATAGCTGGAAGTTTGTAATTTTGTGACAATAAACCTGCTTTTCAATGGGGGGGGGAGGGTTTGAATAATTTCGATTTTAACTCTATGTGCCCATGTGCTGCACTTGTACAATGTCTGGGGAGCTTGGCCAAGACGAGGTGTTTGATTCCTCACTTTTTGGTCTCCTCCTGCGTATCTTCTAAGCTATAGGTGTCTGCGGATGCTTGATGCTTCTGGCGGCGGCCGTCATTGTGTATTGTATAAGGAGATTTGCCCCCCGTGCTGCGGAGAGCTGCTCCACATCTCCATGCATCCAGACTGGCCAGTCTACCAAACTCCTTTGCAATGGTAATCCTAAGGTGGAAACAGGACCGGTTCTGCCATTTGGGTAGAGTGTTTAGGGGCTGTGGCTTCAGACCCTCCTCCAGTCCATTCACCTCTGTTGGGGATCAGAGCTGTATGCCCTACAAGCCAACCATTTGCCCTCTCAGCTGATTCACCGAAGTTCGGAAGCTCCAGGCTGTTGCTGAAGTAAGATTCAGTCAGTCAGCCTAAACAGCTTCTACACATGGAACACGGCAGGATGGGATCCTATCCTTTGCCTCAGGCAGAAAAATGTCTTGGGCTGGCTCTGAGTACCGTAGGAAAGTCCTCCCATGGGGTGGTCACATTCCACACACATGCAAAGTGCTTCAGACAGATTTCAATATAGAGATCAATCCATATAAGGCCAGCTGTTGCACTTATACCCATTTTGCAGATAAAGAACTGAGGCTGAAAGAGTAACAGCTCGCCTAAGCTGGCTAGGGAGTTCATGAAAAAAGTTCCCTGCAGAGAGGAATTGACTAATTGACTGTTAAACCACTTGGATAATTGTAGTTCTGTGACTGGGGGGGGGGGGGTTTCGTCTTACAGACTCCCAGCACTCTCCACAAATTACAGTTCCCAGGATTCTTCTTCTCTTTCCAGTCATTTAACGTATTTTTCCGTGTATAACACCCCCCGTGTATAAGACGCCCCCTATTTTTGGGGACTCAAAATTAAGAAAATGGGGGGAGATTGCCCCGTGTATGATGACTACCCCCCCCCTTAACATTATTTTTAAGTGGGGAAAAAACCCTAGTCTTATACACGGAAAAGTATGGTATATTAAATATTCCAGAACATTATGGTGTTTTTTTTAAAATGTATAGTTTCTTCTTGACTTCCTACCCCTCTTTCCTGATGTTTTGGTTTTTTACTCCATTTTATTAGCTGTTTTACAACACATGCGTTTTTACTATCTAAACTCCAGCACCGTTAATTCTTTCATTAATCCACCGCTTATATTTCAAATCCTGCCAGCGACTTCACATACGGGTGATACTTTTAATAGATAGTCCATCGGTGGTCTCCAATCCTCCTTGGACACTTCATCATTATGTCCTCTTAATCTGGCAGTTAATTTTGCCATTTCAGCACAGTCCATCATTTTCATAAGCCATTCTTCCTTCCTTGGTAATCCTTCCTCTTTCCACCTCTGTGCCTATAAAGTTCTAGCTCCTATTACACTTCCCATAATTCTTTTGAGGGATGCCATGACAATCTCAAATGCTTTAAATGTTCCGTGCAGATGGGCCCCTTTCCTAGCAACCTAACCACGAAAGGTGTAGCAGATATCATGTCCAGCTCATGCAGAAGCTCTCCAAGAATTTCGACGTGCCCATTGCTCTCAGAGACCAGTGTCTACGCCCCTTGAGACCTTCTGCTGCAGCTGGAAGATGCCCCCAGAGCCTGGTGGTTGGTAAAGCCAAGCCTTTGTTTTTGCAGGCACGGTGCAGATGCCCCCCCCGTTTCTCCACTCAGAGCCTCCTGCCGCATCCCTCACCGAGAAAGAGAGGCTGGTGAGCGGAGCGGCCCCGATCTGCGGTTTGCTGCGAGGCAGAAACATGTATGCCGTGATTGACGCCGTGCCAGTCCGGCGCTGGAAAGAGTTTGTGCGGGGTCTGGGCCTGCGCGACAGGGAGATCGAGCTGGTGGAGCAGGAGCACTCGCAATTCCGCGAGCAACAGTATGAGATGCTCAAGCGCTGGTGCCAGCAGCAGGGGCCCTCGACGGACGCCATCTTCGCCGTCCTGGAGAGCATGCAGCTGGGCGGCTGTGCCCAGGAACTGAGGGAGCAGCTGCATGCCAACAGCTAGCAGGGGAGGCCCTGAGTTGGGGTGGGGGCAAAGATCTAGGCTATGCCATTCCCCCCCACCCCATCTCAGACAGACTTGCGCTGGGGCAAAGGAAACAGAGAACTCCAACCTCATGGAAGGGGCACCGCAGTTACAGAACTTTGCAGTGGTATTGAAATCCTATTCCAGGTATTCTGGAACATGTGTAGTGCCTAAGACACTGAGCTGCGCCCCAAGGATACTGCAGTTCCAATCTCGCCACACAGCCATGGACATTGCAGGTGGCCTCTGAGATAGGGAGATAATACTTCATCTACCTTACATGCCGGTGGATGTAAAGTTTGCTGAGATTATGTATGTGAAATGCTTTGCACACACTAAAATGCTCTAAGGTACTATTAGTGATTCAGCAGGACGCCTTGCTACAAATTATGGCCAAGACTTGGCTGCCCACAGGAAGGATGAGACAACCAGAATACTTCTTTCCCACAGCCCCTTGTCCACCCGCCACTCACCCTCTGTATTTCTCAGCCCTTCTGCAAGTTTCCTCTCAGCCAAACCACCCTTCCGATTTCTTCAGTGTCCAGCAGGGTTGAGCATTCCGTGACTGAGCCTCCCCCCCCTCAGGAGCTGAAATGTTCAGAAACATTCTGTGACCTCACAAGAGGTCACCCAATGGCTGGCAAGAATGCCAGGAGCCTGTTTTTAAAAATGTATTTATGTGTTTTCATTACGTCAATTCTAATGCACTTTAACAATCAGGGGCTTGTAATTCTGAACCTGATTGAGCCCTGTGATGGTCCCAGGAGCTCCCAGTTTTCCCACCCCAGGAAGTCTGCAATTGGCTTTCGCTGTTTTTTAATTTGTTAAGTGGCCAAACACAGGGCAATCTCCAGGCGTCTTGCAATCTAGTTTAATCATGTTCCAAATCCCATCAAATGCCCGAGTGAAGAGGAGGGCTTAATCAGGTTGTAAGAAAATGTCAGGGTCAGCACCAGGCAGGGCTCACTTGGGAGAGAATTCTGCAGGCGGGGTGGGGTGAGGGGGTCACCACAGAAAAGGCCCCTTTCCTCACTGCCATGCTTTGAACCTCTCTCTGAGCCAGCCCACAGAGAAGGACCTCAGGTGATGCTCATAAGGATTGTCAAGAGAAGTGGTGGTCTACCTGCAGACTAAATAGTGTGTCTGTAGGGCAGAGGGAGATCAGCACAAGAACTTTAGTACAGTCTTCAGGGTGATGCCAGTGCCCATCTAGTCCAGCGTCCTGTACACACCAGATGCCCTGGTGGGAAACGCTCAAACACATATTTTGCATTGGGGGGGGGCTCAGGTGCCGTTCCTCCCATCTCTTGGGGTTTTGGGGAAGACCCTTGCTGGAGACCCTCCTGCCCATCAGCTAGGTGGACCCAAAGGTTTGGCTTCCTGTGTTTTTATGCATAGAAAGAAGAGAATAGACAGCTAGCTGTTGGAGATCCTCCAGCTTTCAAATTTCAGGTCTCGAGCAGCGAATTGGGATTTGAGGGCCGCCATCCAAATCCAGGATGCTGCAGTATTGCTATTTATGAAACATCCAGTTCTCTGCCATTTTTCTGGTGCTACATTTCCAAGGCCATTTTCAGAATTCCCCGCTAGTTGCAGCAACCGGGCACTGCAGGCGCGTGAAGCTGAGTTGTGAATATTGTCATTCAAATTTGAACTCGAGACTACCAGCTCTCGCACTCACTGCCATCGCCACTCCTTCGAAGCAAACACTGGAGTTGGGTGCTGGTTGAATGCTAAACTTCCTGGGCTTAGAGTTTTGTTTTGAACAATTGAGCAGTATATACATTTTGCCTAGGACTCCTTTCCTCTCCCCCTCTGTTCAGAAACCCTTTCCATCATGGCATCGTTATTTCAGTTTCAAGAAATAAAACAAAAAAGAAATGATACACTCTGCATTATTAAATATTACTTCTGTGTCCAGAATAACAGCTGCCTGTTTTGTCTGTGGTTAATATGCCCTTGATGGCTGATCCAGAGAAGGTTAGTTATCCCTAGGTCCCATTGAATTCAATGGAGGCAAAGTGAGTCACACAACAGGGGCATGGGGAGGAATTCTGGCTGGTTCATATATGCACACACATCTACCCAGTCCGGCCCCTCCTAATTGCCACCCTTCAACAACCAGGATGGCATAAAAATGTTCTTGCAGTTATATCAGTGAAAGCAGAAGGGAATCTGTGTAGAAGCAATTCCATCCCGAGGGGGAGGTCAAAAGCGAGAAAAAATGAAGGAAAGACCAGCTTGGAGAGGGACTTGCTTTTTAACAGCTGATAAGGTCAACATTCTGGGTCCGAAAGAATCCCCAACCTTCAGAGGCCTCGAAGGTGGGCAGGACCCAAACTCATATAGGAAAGAAGAGTTTGAAGAAAATCTACAGAGCGCTGCTGGAGCTGCTGTGATTTTAATGAAAATATGGCAGCTAAAGGAACCTCTTGCTTCAACTCGTCCAAATTATTGAGATGTACATTTCAAACTGTAACCCTTTTATTTAAAAATGCCCCTTTCCCTTTGCAAAATAAAATGTGCACTAGCAGAACCTTTTGTCTGCAAGGTTCTATTACGAAAAGGGCAGGGTGCTTGAGGAACGCTGCTCTGCGTGATACTTGAAGCCCTGGGACTTTCTACATATAGCTACCCGGCAGACAGAATACCTTGGCAGAGAAAGGGTGAAGGCAGGCATGAAACGAGGGCTGTGGCCCATCCATTCTGGAGAAGGGTGTCTGAGCACTGTTTTGCAAAAAGAAAAAACAAACACCAAAACAACAACACCTATCCTTTGCCAATAAAATAAGTACTCATGAAGACAATGGGAATTCCTTTCAAGTAAACATGCACAGGATACACAGAGCTTAAAAAAATTCTTCATCCAGTTTCTCCATCAAGGATCACCAGATTCAGCAACCTGTTTAACCTATGCAAATGCAGCAAGCTTGAGTAATCTCTCGTTTCCTCTTTTTTCAGTGGTTATTCTTTTTCTTCTGCAAGAGCGAGAGGTCAAAGAGCTTGACGGGATGCTGAAGCTCTAGGAACCTTGTTCAGCCATGCCCACGTTTGGAATAGAAATGAATCATAGAGTTGGAAGAGGGTCATCTAGTCCAGCCCTCTTAAGCCTTAGGGTTAGCCAAGACAGCAGCAAAGGACAAATCTGGAGAAATTATTTTATTGCACAGATGGACATTTGGACATTAAGCAGTTGATATCATACCAGCCAAGTGGGTGTGGAGGGTGTTGGAAGTTGCTAAGGTTGCCATGTGGCTAGATTTCATATTCAACTTAGCCTTAGGGTGAAGACAGACATAACACTCCGGACAGCCGGTTCTCCCCCTCCCCCAAGGTGTGGCATCAGCTTCGGCTTGACTTACACACAAGTGAATTTATGTACATTCTTCCCCACCTTTCAGCACGTCACCCACCTCCCCGCTTCAAATGCTTCTTAAAAAGGCATCATGAGCATTAATTCAATTCAGAAATACTAACAAGTTGCAAAACTTTTCTCAGGGTTGGTGAAGTCCCAGGTGCTAGCCAGTCAGTGCTCATCCCTGGTGCTTCCTGACACACTGAAAACTGGTACATGGGCGTTCTTGTCTTTCCTTTCTTTCTTTTCATTCCAGGACAGAAAACGGTACATCATATTTTAGGGTATAGTTTCACATCACTTCCAGCAAAACTTAAGAATGTTATGCCTGTCCTCACATTGGGGGGGGGGGGCTGGTCTGAAAACGGGCACAAAATGAATAAGAAGAATCGGGGGGACGAGTAATTGGAGAGAGATGGCATAGGTAAAGGAGGTGTGTGTGTGTGGTTTTGCTGAGAGGAGAGAGAAGCCCAGAAACAGGAAGTGGGGTAGGGGTGGGCAGGAACATCCCTCCTCCTCCTCCTCTGAAACAGCTCACAGGGTCTGAGATCTACAGGATGGAAGCATCTCCAAGCACAGCGGAACCAGGCAGGTGGGCAGATTGAAGGACGCCCGGGTCCTAGTGCTTCGCTATGTCTCCTTTTTTGAGGATGATCTGCCTTTGCCAAGGCGCCAATTTTGATTCATCATACCCAAGAGTCCTTAGCTTTTCTGACTGCTCTTTCTCCTTCTCTTCCTCTTCTCGCCGCAGCTTTTCTTCCTCTTTTCTGTTGGGAAGGAAAAGGGAGGGGAGGCTCAGCTGGTTACCAAAGGCTTGGGAGGCACAAAAGCTAAAATGCCTGTTCATTCAGCACATAGGTGAACTGCGGAACTCCCTCCCACAGAAGGCAGTGACGGCCACCAACCTGGATGGCTTTAAAAGAGGAGTGGGCAAGCTCATGGAAGAAGGCGACCAATGGCTGCTAGCCATGATGGCTATCCTCTGCTTCCATGGCCAGAGGGCAGCAATGCTTCTGAATGCCAGTTTCTGGTTATCAAGAGGCCCCAAAGTTAATGAATACAGAACAAGTGAGTAACTATGGCTTACTATCCTAATAATGGATGTTCGGTTGTTATTTTAGATAAAGTCGACATACCAAACTGTGGGAAGACTATTTTTGACACTGAGCGATAATAAGAACTGGAGAGCCCCTTTTGGAATTTTTATGTGGAAAGGAGAATGAATGAAACTTGGGATGTCTGGGTTTGAAGTTTGGGGAAACATCACCTAGCAGAACAAGGAACAGCTAGATATTATATTGGAATACAGCTGGATCCTTTGAATAACTTTTAATATACATAATTGAAAACTGAAGAACCACAAGCCCTCCTTATTTCTTTGTCACCTCTCTCTCTCTTTATTTTTTGTGATTTTTTTTATCCCCCCCTTTTTTCTTTTATCTCCCATGCTATTGCTTTTGTTTTATTTTTTGATGTTCTCTACTCTGGGTTAATGAGGGTATACACAGGGATGGTTAGCAGGTGAAAGGCCCTGTGTGAGAGGCAGGGAAGGGAAGATCTCCCAGGGTGGGAGACTGGGGGAAGAAAGGAAAGCACCCAAATGGGAGCTGGGCGGGTCTGACCCCCTCTGTGTGAGACAAGGGTTAAGGTCTACCTTTGGGAGAGGGCTTTGTATTTTATTTTATTTTATTCCCCCTTTCTCTTTTCTTTCTTCTTCTTCTTGTTGTTTTTGTTTATTTAGACTAGTTCGATTAGTTCATTTTTTATTATATTGTATGTGGAATAGTTTTTATATTTTTTAAAAAAATAAAAACAAAACAAATCCGAGCACTCTTTTTTGGCAATCCTTAAGCCGCCACCCTTCCGAACCGGTCACGAAAGTAATGACTCACCGCTTTTGCTCTCTGCAGAAGAAAAGGAAGAAGAAAAAGAAAATGCACCCGTTAGACCCCAAATTTATAAAAGCGTCTACTCAAAAACAAGCACGGATAAATCTCTTCATTTCTGGTTTGTTCCACTTTTAAGAGGAACCATATCACTGTTGTCATTAATATACCAGAGGCATGTACAGAATCCACCCGCTTCCAATGGCTGAGAACCTGCCTGCTGCCATATATTGTCTCCAACTTTCTCATTTTTTACCTATAGTATGGATAATAAATAAAAACAGATAGGGCCAGTGAGAAGCTGCAGGAGGGATTGGCCTTGCCTAGCTTGCTACCTTCCCCTCCTGCCGTCTTTCCCCGACTACCGTCTCCAAAAAGTGGCTAACCGTCCCATGCTGAAAACATGGCACAACCTAATTTAGCACCAATTTAACAACAGCCCGTATAGGATACAGTCTTTGATGCCCAATTTGCAACTCCAGCTAGGCTGCAGCCTCTATTGGTACTCCTGTTAAGCTGCTGCTTGCTCAGTGCTGCAGTTAGAGTGGTGGACTACTAGGAGCTGGGAGAGATCAGGGTTCGAATCCTCCCTCGGCCATGAAGCTCACTTGGGTGACCCGGTGTGTGTGTGTGTGTGTGTGTGTGTGTGTGTGTGTGTGTGTGTGTGCAGTCCCTGCCTCTCAGGGTAGCCGACCTCACAGGGTAGAGCTCCTTGGAGGAAATCAATTTACGAATCAATAAAGGATGCCCTTGCCGACAGCATCCCTTGAGCTGTGTTTCCTCCCCCTGGAGCCTGTGCTCACCTTTCCTCCTCCATCTTCTTGCGCAGGATATCCCTCCGCCAGGCGGGCATGGTGGCCAGTCGAGCTTCTTCCTCTCGCTCCTGCAAGGCAAAAGAAGTGGCTGAGGGTTTCCCTTCTGCTCAAGCCTGCGAGAAGGGCTGGAAGAAAGGGAAACGGAGGCCAGAGAGAGAGAGAGAGAGAGAGAGCGCAGAGAAGGCAGGTGTGTCCGTTCCAGAGCTCCAAGCTTGGCTGGAAGAGCTTTGTGGCCCCAGAAAGGAGGAAGGGGACATGGAAGCTGAATTTGTCCTGGAGCATTTGCAGGGGAAAGCAGGGATTGGTGGGGGCAGCAGGACATTAGAACCGCCTTTATGGCAACGGGCAAAACAGGTGAACTTCTTTGCCACCCATTCTCCAACGAATATCTGCTCTGGGTGCTGATATCTGGCACCCAACAGGGCGATAGACTTACTTAACTACAGCATGAAGACCCTCTGCCCTCAAAAATCTGCTACAGAAACCATGAAATGGGCTTGCGGGTCGGGGCAGAAAAAGCACCGAAGATCTATTCAATCTATTCGATCCTCTTTCACTTTTCTGTTGATTAGGAAGCTCTCTTGAGGCTGAAGAACAAATCTGGTGGTTAACCTCTCTACTAGGTAGGAGAGAAGAAAGATGAAAGCATAACATCGCTTGTCCCCCGCACTCAGAAAACCAGCTCAGGCTGGGAAAGGGAATTATATGCCTTGCTGCTGCCTTGGAGATGCTACTGAACGTCGCTTCACCTTAGGACAGAACTCTGCCAAGTTCCGCCAGAGATCTGGAACGTATTAGCTGTGCCTTGGACTTCTCTGCCCCGTTGCCAACGCTTCCTGCATTCTGAAACGTTTGTGGCTAAACTCAGGGCCACCGGAAAGGGGAATGGAATCTCAGAAAGGAAGTAGGTGGGGGAAAGTTCAAGAAGGATCTAAACAGGGAGTTTTGCCCATCTCTCCACACCGCAAAACCTCCTTGCTGCTGGAACTTTGTGCACAGACCTTATCTGCAAAGGTTTGCAAACCGAAGTAATTTCTCCAGGATAAGTTGGTCAGAGCAACTTCCCCTTATGGCCAGGAGCTGTTGTAGGTATGGCAGCCTTTCCAGGAAGATTTCACAGTGGGGAATCAGCCAGCTAGGTAACACTGCCTTTGCATGCTTTCCCACAGTGAGAGAACCACCAGAAAGCATTAGACGTCCCTGTAGAACAAACACCAATTTTTGCTCCAACAAATGGAAGGAATCAGGCTGAATTTGCTGTTAAGGATGTGGCCTGCTCTATGGTCAGCACAGTGCCTGGAACGTCCCTGCCCAGGTTCTTTGACTGCTTATCCATACCTCCACCTCCCAGTCTTGTAAACTCTCTGTTGTTGTTGTTTTGTTTTTAAAATTATTTGGAGACTTTGCACTTCGTTTGACTGGGGCAGGTGCAGGTGACTATGGAATCCTATGCTCTCTTAAAAAGTGCCTGATTTGTTTCCATTCTGTAGGTATGGCTAGCACTGGCTAGTCAATGAAGTAAATGTTCCTTCTGGATGGTGCCCCAAGGGGGCCCTTGGTCCTTCTTTTAAAAAGCTTTAAAAAAAATAAAAATAAAATCCTTCGTTTACAAGGCAGGCACCCCTCTAAGTCAAAATTTGCATCTGCACATATAAATCAGCATAGGCAAATGTTATGCAAATTTGTGTCACGGGTCAGGATGGGCAAATCTTGGTTTCTCTTAGTTTCTCATTTTTTCTAATCTGAAGTTCAGTCAGTTTGTGATTCCCCCCCCCCCTAACCGTCATGAAAACTCGTGAGCTTTTTAGTGCGAATTCCTCCTAATATACATTTTTTGTGTGTGTACAGCTTGGCCTAATATACACGATTTGGAGGAAAAAAATCATCCCTATATCATGCATTTTTTTAAAAAAAGTTCTTTTCTCTACCTAGCTATTCATTGTTAAACACCCTACCCTAGCATGTGCAATTTTGCACACATTACTTGGCTGGAGAAATGCATTGCAAAATTCGGAGAAGTGAGAATTCCAAAGGATGGCTGTGTTTCAGAAAGGGTGAATTAGGCTTTTACATACAACCCCCCCACCCCTACTCTTAGTTCTGGGCCTGTGCCCCAAGTCCTTTATGGACTGAGACTTGTTCCAAATGCCCTTTCCCTCTTAAAAAATCCCACCTAGTTTCTCAGCCTTTTTCGACAATATTCTGTGCTGGTGTAGTAGTGTTCAGCCCTCAATAACTAGGGGAAGGTGAGTGGGGATTGTCAAGAGGTCTAGGATGAATTGGCAAATGTAAATGTGTGTGTAAGTAGGAGGGAGTGATGTACCTTTCTAGAGAATCAGGGATCACATCCAAGCTTTTTTCCTCCCGACACTACAAGTTGTCGTTCCTTAGCTTCCTTAAAACAACATGATTCTCTGACTACAGCAGATCCTCTACAGTAGTACGGGGTGTTGGGTTTTTTTTTGCATGGGTGGGTGTGAAGAAAGAGTAAGAGACCAGTTAAGACGAGACTGGGGATCAGTTTTGACAGTGGGGTCAGGGATCATGGTAACAAGACCACAGCGAAAGAGCAGAAGATGGAGATGGATCAGGAATCCCACCAGGGCAAGCCGCTTAGGTGGAAGAGCCCAGCGAGCACGAGGGGGTTTAGCGCTCAGCCCCCACAGAGAGGTGGGACCTAAATTCCTGGGAGATTTACTGCTGAGAGGATAAAGGGGCTTATACGTGTGTAGGAACTGGAGGTCGTGCGAGGCTATGGCTGGACTCAGGTGCAGAGCCAAGATTGGCTGGTGAAGTTGCAAGTCCAGGGGGCAGCCGAGGCCAGTGTCGCTTGGAGGGGCTGGGGGGGGGGAGAGGCTACTCTTACAGAGCATTTCCAGGGAAGCGACAGAGGACATGCTCGGCACACTGCAGAGTCCAGCTTCCCTGGGAAAGGCTCCTGTCTGGAACCCTGGACAGAAGAAGAAGAGCTCTGCTGGATCCGGCCCATCCTAGTTCAGCATCCTTTTCTCACATCGGTAACTGTTCTGAAATGCAGGCCCAAAGGAAGGCTTGTGGTTGGGTGCAGGGCTACCAAAGAAGGATGTCAAAACCATCACAGACCCTCCAACATTTCACCAATGAAAATAGGGACATCCTATTCCATAATAAAATAATAATTATTATTATTTATACCCCAGCCACTCTGGGAGGCTTCCAACATATATAAAAACATTGTAAAACATTAAACATTTAAAAAGTTCCCTATACAGGGCTGCCTTCAGATGTCTTCTAAAGGTTGCATAGTTACTTATCTCATTAGCTTGGTGTGTGTGTGTGTGTGTGTGTGAGTGACATAACCCCATACCCTCCAACATTTCTCCAATGAAAATAGGGGCCATCCTAAGGAAAAGCGGGACATTCTGGGATCAAATCAGAAACCAGGACAGCTTTGTAAATCTAGGACTGTCCCTGGAAAATTGGAGGGTCTGCCAGCAAGGTCTCCTGGGCTTTACAGACCTGGGACGGTCAACCCATCTCCTTGCTGCAGGGTCCATCCTATGTCTCTTAATGCCGGGAGACCTGGCAAGCTGATTTGCTGTAAGTCTATGCCTTCCTTTAACAAACCACTAGAACTGACCACTATGGTGTTTGGGCCATCCTTCTTTAGTATCCCTGCACCCAACCACAAGCCCTCCTTTGGGCCTGCGGTTCAGAACACCAGCCAGGTACCTTCTCCCAATTCGGTGCCTGCTCCAGAAGCTGTTCTCTACTTCCCCTCATCCCAGACCGCAGCAGGGACTGATGGAAATTCAGAAATATATGTAGGGCCAATGCTCAGGGGAAGGCTGCCTGCAGAGGCCCTTTCAGCCAGAGGAGGCAATACAGAGCTTGACAAATCAACTTAGTAGAAGGCAGTTTTCTATGTTCCTATCCAAAAGGGAATTCTTTCCAGGCAATCCTCTCTGGGCTGGAGAACGGCAGATCAGTAGGAGTAGAAAACAGCAAGAGCCAGTGGACTCAACAGCCGTCCTCCTGCCTGGAGGAATGGGCAAACAGGTCAATTTCAGTTTCTCTCTAACTCCCCCCCCCCAATCTTAAGTTCAGTTCTTCACATTTCTACATCAGTTTGGGATTCGTTTTATTTTGAATGTCCTCATCGGCATTTGAGTGCAGGTTTCTCTTTATACATGTTTGCAAAGCAATTTTCTCTCATAAAATGCATTGAGATTGAATCCTGACAAAACAGAAATACTGTTTGTGGGGGACAGGAGGCGGGCAGGTGTGGAGGACTCCCTGGTCCTGAATGGGGTAACTGTGCCCCTGAAGGACCAGGTGCGCAGCCTGAGAGTCATTTTGGACTCACAGCTGTCCATGGAGGCGCAGGTCAATTCTGTGTCCAGGGCAGCTGTCTATCAGCTCCATCTGCTACACAGGCTGAGACCCTACCTGCCTGCAGACTGTCTCGCCAGAGTGGTGCATGCTCTAGTTATCTCTCGCTTGGACTACTGCAATGCGCTCTACGTGGGGCTACCTTTGAAGGTGACCTGGAAACTACAATTAATCCAGAATGCGGCAGCTAAACTGGTGACTGGGAGCGGCCGCCGAGACCACATAACACCGGTCTTGAAATACCTACATTGGCTCCCAGTACGTTTCTGAGCACAATTTAAAGTGTTGGTGCTGACCTTTAAAGCCCTAAACGGCCTCGGTCCAGTATACCTGAAGGAGTGTCTCCACCTCCATCGTTCTGCCCGGACACTGAGGACCAGCGCCGAGGGTCTTCTGGCAGTTCCCTCGTTGCGAGAAGCCAAGTTGCAGGGAACTAGACAGAGGGCCTTCTCGGTAGTGGCGCCTGCCCTGTGTAACACCCTCCCATCAGATGTCAAAGAGAAAAACAACTACCAGACGTTAGAAGACATCTGAAGGCAGCCCTGTTTAGGGAGACTTTTAATGTTTAATCAATTATTTTATTCTTTTGTTGGAAGCCGCCCAGAGTGGCTGGGGAAACTCAGCCAGATGGGCGGGGTATAAATAATAATAAATTATTATTATTATTATTATTATTATTATTATTATTATTATTATTATATTTTTGTGTGTAGCTTTCACTAATCTATTAATTTTTGTGCACACAACTCCCCCCCCCCAAGCATATGCATCTTTTTTTGTTCGCATGGCTGGGAAAACTGCACTGCGACTTTGTCCATATCTGGAAAAATGGGCACATTTCAGCAGGTGCATCATTTCAGGAAGGCAAATGCAAACTTCTCCCTCATCTCTATGTGGCCTTGGGATCGAATCCAGCCAGTGCTTCTTTCTGCATATTCAAGTGAGGCAAATTCACATTTTCTTAGCAATTATGGGTTTTTCTGCATGCAAAGCCATCTCTTCCCTCTGCAGCAGTATCTGTGCTGCAGATGCAAGAAGAGAGGTTTAGGCAAAACAAAACTCTTTGCCTGCTAAAAGCTAAGCATTCAGGGTTCTAGCCTTTGAATTGCTGGTTTTCTACATGCAGGGGTTCCCCTGCAAAACACGGACAGGAATCACTTATGTCTCAGGAGAGCCTTGTGTTACTAACTAGTTGCATTTCACAGCAGACAACCGGGGACAGGCAGAAGGTGGTTCAGTTAAGACCAAACTAGACTAGGACCAAAGAGATCTGGGATCAAATATATATGTCTGCTTTTCCCTTAGTGGATTATTTGGAGGCATGAAGAAACTATAGAATGGGTGTGGGGAGACCACCATCACATGACACTGGTAAAATAGATATTCAGGTGATCTGGATCTTGTCTCTGTTGCATTCCATCCAAGTAATTGCCTTATACTTTCTGCTCTCCTCTCATCACTGTACTGCATGGGTAAGGTCTTTCATCCACTCACATTTTGAAACTATTAGAATTCCATTCCTTGGTTTGCAAACGCCTTGGTATTCAAACAACTTGGAACCCAAAGACTGCAAACCCGGAAGTAAGTGTTCCGGTTTGCGGACTTTTTTTGGAAGCCAAAAATGCTCCGTTTTGAGTTTTACGCTTCTGATTTGAGCGCCACACTTCAGTTTTGAGTGTTACACTGAGGTCTGTCTGTTTTTGCTAGTTTATTTTGTGTTTTGTGGCTCTTTTTTGTTTGTTTTTATGGCTGTGTGGAACCCAGTTCAGCAACCGACTGCAGTGTGACTGCAGTACATTGTTTATTGCTTTCATTTTATGGATCAATGGCCTCGTTAGATAGAAAAATTCATGTTAAATTGCTGTTTTGGGGATTGTTTTTAAAAGTCTGGAATGGATTAATCCATTTTGCATTACTTTCTATGGGAATGTGCGCTTTGGTTTTGGAAAGCTTTGGTTTTGGAACGGACTTCTGGAACGAATTAAGTTTGAGAACCAAGGTACCACTGTACTTGAACAGTCTTCCTCCAGAGAGGTCCTAAGACCTGGGAGGGAACAGAGTTCAAATCCCCACTTGGCCATGATGAAGGGTGACTCTGGGCCAGTCACTGTCTCTCAGCCAAACCTACCTCACAGGGCTGTTGTGAGGATTTAAATGAGGGAGGGGATAACCATCTATGCCATCTTGAGCTCCTTGGAGACAAAGCTGGGATATGAATGCAATAAATAAATCTCAATGAAATAAACCCACCTGTCCCCCTAAATGCTTTGCACTGCAGTTCCAGCCAACACAGCTGTGCTAAAAACATCTGGAGAGTCCTAGGCTGCGGAAGGCTGAACTAAATGGATCTTTGGACCAATCCAGGAGAGCTGCTGTCATTGTTGTCATTGGCAGAAATCTGGATTCTGCACTTTTAACCCATTTATTAAAAATGTGGAGACACTGATTATGCTTACTATGAATTAATTTCAATTTCTTGTGAGGCCTGGTCTCATGTAGAGAGGCAGGGAATATTTAGATATGTTAAACAAACACGTGCAAAGATCCAGCACATGGTCTGAGAAAGTCTTCCGCCAAGATGAATGAATATGCTCAATTCCTTCCATGCAAGAGAGAACTTTATTTCTTAACTTCAGCATCAGAGAAAACAACACTGCCCCCCCCCACCCATGAACAACAGGCACACTAATCCTAAAATCTCTCCACACATGCCCCCCAACCCTCAACCCCCCTCTTTCCCCCCCATTGCACTAGCTGGAGCTAACGGAGACAAGCAGGAGGTGGGGGTGAAGGTGGAACATTTGCAGATCAACACACTGATCTAATCAGAAGATCCCACTTCTGCCACAAGTCAAAATCACACAGCTCAAAGTTCACGCAAGCAGAACGAGAGGTTGAGGCATCTGTTTGTGTTTCGATTGCCCAAACTTCCCCGAGTGATGATTTGGTTATTTGCAATGTGCTCTGAGACATACGGTAAATAAATTCCTGCGGGGAAAATGAGGACACCATCACACACTCAATGATTTTGTGTGTGTGTGTGTGTGGTTGGAAATTCTAGGACCCTGTTTCCAGGTGAATTCAAGGGCTGAGAGCGATCTGCTGCTACTGTACTACAAACCACAGACAGAGGCCAAATAGATGCGATGTTATTTGTTCACATGACTGTGGGTATTTTTACTTTTTATTTTAATAAAGAATGCAAATAGCTGCGGGAAGGTCCGATTTGGATTGGGACCGTGGTTGGAGGCAAAGGGTTAAAGGCCCCCTCCTGATCCGCATCACACACCTCCATGGAATGAATGCTACTTACTTTAAAACAAACCATCACACTATTGCTAACTGAATAATGAAAACATTGCAAACGGTACAGACTGCAATGTTTGAAGCGTGTCGAATGAAACATGCTACTCGGGAGTTGCTTTTTCCTTCTTCTCGTGGAGTGAGAGCAAGAGCCAGGCTCAGCCTAGGGCCCGATCTCTGCACCATGCATTTAAAGCGGTCTCACACCACTTTAAGCAGTCTTGGCTTCCGGCAAAGAATCCCGGGGACTGTAATTTGCAAAGGGTGCGGAGAGTCGTGAGAGCTACGACTCGCAGAGTGGCTGAACAATCAAACGCTCTCCTTAGGGAGCTCTGGGTGAACAGGGGTCTCCTAACATCTCTCAGCACCCTCAGCAAACTACAGTTCCCAAGATACTCATGGCTGTTTAAAGCGCTACTGCTTTAAATGTACAGTGCAGGTGGAAAATAGGTTGCTTTAGGGCAGGTAGTAGATTTGAGATCTAAAGGGAGGTCTCTGAGTGATTCGCAGGAGATCAGCAAGGACTCCGACTCCCAGATGCTTAATAATAGCAAATTTATACTAAATTAGGCTGCTGAGATGAAGAACGCTTTTTGGAGCGAGATGGAGAGAATCAGGGGTGTTGTGTGACCGGAAGACTGTGTGTTCCAGCACTGAAATCCATGCTCAGGGATATCCCGTTCCTTAATTCTAAGAGTATATTTGTACCTGGCTTTGCCTGATGGCTCTCATGGCTTGAGTAAAACTCAGAATAGATCACCAAAGCCTAAAATCTGTCCTTCCTTGGCTTACTGCAACTACTCAGTTTCCCAAAGGAGCAGCCTACCAAATCTCTTACGCTCAAAAGAATGAAAGATAACCATGCCCTAGTGAAGGCCTCAGCCTGAGACCCTGGGAAGCAACTGATGGTTGACAACAGGGCCGGCCCTGTCGTTGGGCAAAGCACAAGGCAGCTGCCTCGGTCGGCAGATGCTGAGGGGCAGTAGTTCTTCCTCCCCACTGGACACTCCTCCTGAGCCCTCGCATTGCGAATAGATCAAACTGCACATGTAATCGTTCACGTGGCCCCTCCATGAGAGGCCTGGAGGGCGGCAACATGGAGTCTTTTCTGCAGTGGCTCCCTGTTTGTGGAGTGCTTTCCCCAGGGAGGTTTGCCCGGCACCGACATTACATATCTTTAGGTGCCAGGCAAAAAAACATTTTTCTGTAACTAGACCTTTGGCTGATTATCACTCTAGAATCATAGAACTGTAGAGTTGGAAGCGACCACAAGGGACATCTGGTCCAACTCCCTGTAATCCAGGAATCTTGCCCGATGTGGGGCTCAGACTTACAACCCTGAAATTAAGAGTCTCATGCTCTACCACCTTTTTGCAAGAGGGGAGTTATTGATTTGTGTTTGCTTTGTTGTGTACTTTACGTTCTCATTTTTATTTCTATGTTGTGAACTGCCCTGTGATCTTTGGTTGATATGCGGCATATAAATTTAATTCATAATAATATTCTCATTCATAAATGCACCAAAGGGGAAAATAAACCATGAATAAAGGTGTAGATATCCTGTGAAACCAATTCTGCACAGGTTCAGGGGTACTGTGTACTGACCGTGACCATGTGTGTGACCCCACCGTTGCTAGTCCGCCTTGGGTACCAACATGTTGACGTTCCAGGCGGACCAAAGGTCTGGTGCATGAAAGGATTGTAGGGGCAGGTCAGCTAGACCAGCGAATGGTCCACAGGGGACATAATTTTGTTTGCCATGATGGCCAATCAGGTGTCTCTGGGAAGCTGAGAGCTCTAGGAATGTGACTAGAAGCACTATGGCTCAGTGGCAGAGCACCTTCAGGTTGCGAAACAGACCCCTCTCTGAAACTGGAGATGCTGCCAGTCAGTGTCAACAACACTGAGCTAGTTGGACAAAAGACCTGATTTGGTGTTTAACTAATGTGATCAGCAGAGGTTGGCAGACCTACCACCCTCTCTCTGTAAAAATTGGTCTGGTCCTTTCCCCAAGATTGGCCACCACCAACCTCACGGTGGTATAAATTACGTGATGGGTCAAGGAGACATTCTTTACGCCTGCCCTGAATAATGCAACTCAATGGGTTCTCAACGAATTGGAGATGTTCTCCCAATAGAAGTAAGGCGAAGTGCACCTCTGGCCCTACGCCTCTGTTCGCCAAGACCTTCGCTGAGGGCCCCCGTGTTCTCAGCCCCCTCCCCACTCCCACCACCGGCTTGAATAAAGTTGTTGCCTTTGAGAGCAGGCCCAAGATCACTTTCCACAAAGGTGGGTTGGGCCGCAGTGGCGCTGGTAGTCTGCACTGTGTTTGCCTGAGTTTGCATGGAAAAAACCGGGGCCGGATCTCTCTGCACATGCCCTCTCTCCACCCTCCCAGGAAGCACCCTCAGATATCAAACATTTCGGCCTCCTTCTCCTTCCAGAAAGAGAAGCTGCGGTCTATATAGCGGCAAATGTCTTCGTTGCTGAACTCCCCAAGCTCCGAAACGAGCTGGACCGAGTTCTTCCTGCTCTTGGGGTCGAGGGAGGCTGGGGTCAGTTCGTCTGTGGTCATGCTGGGCTCTTGGATGCTGCTGACCAATGTTTGGGACGACGCTTGGTGGGAGAGAATGGAGGGTGGGCGGGGCGACGACACCGCCGACCGCTCTGCGGAAGCCCCAGACGCCACCTGGTTAGGCTGCAAGTTGTCACCAAAGAACTCCTGCTTGAGGTCCTCGAAGCCATCCAGCCAGTCCCTCTTGCCGGCCTCTACCTCCTCCATCACCACCTTGTAGAAGTGGCGGATGAGCTCCCAGCTGTGGCTGCCCAGCCGGTCGAACATCTCGTAGCAGAGGAGGTGGCGGAACTTGCGCTCTGCACGGCTCATGCTCATCTCCAACAGCTGGAAGTAACCCAGCATGAAGAGGTCCAAAGTGAGGCTGTCATAGGCCACAGGCGTGCCGCTGATGTGGGGCAGGAAGTGCTCGGGCCAGTAGAGCATGTTGGTGCGGCTCAGGCGGCGGATCTGCCTGGTGGGCACCTGGCTGATGATGCTCCTCCAGTGGGCAATCAGCTTCCCGACCACTTGCCGCTGCTTCATGAAATACAGCAGCCGGTCGTCCTCGCTGGGCTTCCTCCCCAAGGGCACCAGGCCAGGGCATTCCATCTTCCGAGCTCCATCTGAGTTGGCGCTTGCAGCATCAGAGGCGGCCATCTTCCTCTTGGGCGTGGCCTGTCTGTCCGACTCCGTGAAGGTCCACTTCTTCCAGTGCTCCAGGAAGAGGTAGACGATCCTCTCCTTCCGCATGTCGATGTAATCCTGGACGCAGCTCAACTCTGTCTGGACCGGGAGGCTACGGGTCATGTGGTCGGGGCTGAACAGTGCCTCCCCGAAGGGGTCTCCCGCCACGCATGGGATGTCAGCCTGCTTCGGGAAAAGGACCCCCGCTTCGCCGTAAAGCAGAGGTGCATGAGAGAGAGGGATGGGCGGCTCCAGGCCCATGGTGGAGATCTCCTCTTCCCCGAGCCCACCAAATGGCTCGATGCCGGTGATGTAGTCTTCTTCCAAGATGGGCTCCCGGCCAAGAGTGAACTGAGCTGTCCCCACTGGCAAGGACCGCTTCCTCTTGTACACCCGGCTGGGCATGGCGTTGGGCACCTGTGCCTGCATGTGCAGTTCATAATTGGCCTTGAGGTTCTTCACCGACACCCCCCACTGCATGATCTCCTTCTCCACCTCCTCCCGGGTGCAGCTGAAGGACTGCGACCGAGTGATGTTGGAGAGGCCTTCTTTGAGAGGTGGTGCGGCCCCCACGGCAGCAATGCTGCCCGCCTGCTCCGGCCCTTGCGGGGTGACCATGTCCGCCAGGGTAATGGCCTTCCCACCCAGGGTGGCCAGGAGGAGTGCCATGCTCTTCAGGAGGGTGGAGATCTTGCTGCACCAGGCTGGGAGGTCTTCGGCCTGGCCTTGCATGCGCTTGGGGTTGACGGTGAAGTGCTCCTTCGCCAAGGCGGCTGAGACGGGCAGCAGCTGCTGCAGCTCCTGCTCCAGCTGCTCCAGCTGGGTCTCCACCTTCTGCACCTTGTGCATCACCTGGAGGTTCTCGATCTGCCTCTCCAGGTAGAGGATGTCCTCCTCGGTCATGAGCTCCCCGAAGGGCCCCAGGATAGCCTTGTGGGCATGGGAGTAGCGCCAGCCTTCCTGGTGGCTGGAGGGAAGCTACGGCAGGGCAGAAAAGAACAGAGGGCAAAGGGGCTCCCTCAGGACCGTCCTCTACATTTGCCCGGGTTTCGCACACGCCACAAGGCCTTACATGTCCCTTCGTGGTGTAATGGTGGCGCAACACGTTGGCGCTCCCAGGGAGTTGCGCAGGCCGGGGTGGGGAGGGTGGGGTGCAGCGGGGCAGGGGAAACTGGAAAGTGGTTTGGAGGGGGGAGGAGATAGAGACACTTACAGTTTCCAGCTCACGTGGCGGGCAGCGAGAGAACCACAAGGAACACAAGGGCGTGATCGACTCAACGGCAGAGGCCGCAGGTATGATGCTCACACATTACACCACTGAGTGATCATGTAAGGCATTTAACACTGCAGTATCATGCTTCGTTGTGAACGGAGTGTGTGCTGTCTGTTAGGGGGTCCTTTTTCAGGAAAAGCAGGTTGGTTGGTTGGTTAGACAGATGGACCAAATTGAAGACACGGCAGCAAAGGGTGGAGCTTGGTGGGCCACCATCAGATGCTGGGAACCCGAGCCTTGAGCTAAGGACCCTTGGCACCTACTGCAGGTTAAATGCACTTCAGAGTCAGCCACACCAAGGCAAAGGATGCAGGACCATGCCAACCACATGCCAGCTGCATGCCCCTCACCTCTCCGCCTCCCCCCAGCCGCAGCACACAGAAAACTCTCAGGTGACCAAACGAGGTGGGAAAGAAGAACCCCGAGCCCTGGAGGCTCAATGAACTTGATTTGCAAAAGGGGCCACGGAACCAGGCTGCTCATGTTGGAGACTGAAGGTCAAGGAAGGAAGATGGATCATACGACTCACAGAATTCCAGGGTTGGAAAGGACCCCAAGGGTCCTCTAGTCCAACTCCCTGCAATGCAGCTAAGGAGGGGTGGAGAGATGGATAGGATTGATAGGTAGATAGATTCAGGTGACCATGGGAACCATCTGCTAGGGGGGTTGATATAACTGTATCTCATCATACAACACTGGAGTCCGAACCCTGGTTATGGAGGGGTACAGCAACTAGTGCATTCACGGCTCATACTGGCCCGGCGGGGATGGGCAGGGAAATCAAACTGGTGCAGTAATTGTCCCTAGGCCCCTGCAGGTAGCACACGAATCTGCCCAGCTGGCTCCACAATGGAGGAGGGCATCTGCTCATCACACACACACACACCCCTTAGCTGGTGCAACAGATTGGATTGCAGCCTGCATTGCTTGTCTTTGACAGAGTGTCCAAGCCAGATGGATGGCGGTCCAGTGGGCCAAATCTGGCCACTGAAGCAAGTTATTCCGGTGAATGTAGTGATCATAATCAGAGTCCTTTCTGTTATCTAGAGCCAATGGTGGTGTAGGGGTTAGTGCGTTGGACTAGGACCTGGGAGAGACCAGGGTTCAAATCCCCACTCAACCACGAAGCTCGCTGGGTGACCGTGGGCCAGTCGCTGTCTCTCAGCCTAACCTACCTCACAGGGTTGCTGTGGGGATATAATAATAATAATAATAATAATAATAATAATAATAATAATAATAATATATTATTTATACCCCGCCCATCTGGCCGGGTTCCCCCAGCCACTCTGGGCGGCTTCCAACAAAATATTAAAATACAGAAATCCATCAAACATTAAAAGCTTCCCTAAACAGGGCTGCCTTGAGATGCCTTCTAAAGGTCTGGTAATTGTTGTTCTCTTTGACCTCTGGTGGGAGGGCATTCCACAGGGTGGGTGCCACTACCGAGAAGGCCCTCTGCCTGGTTCCCTGTAACTTGGCTTCTTGTAGCGAGGGAACCGCCAGAAGGCCCTCGGCGCTGGACCTCAGTGTCTGGGCAGAACGATGGGGGTGGAGATTTAATGAGGAAGGGGGAAACAATCTTTGTCACCTTGAGCTCCTTGGAGAAAATGCTGGGATATAAATACAACAAAGAAATCATAATAAAATAAAACCGCCCCCCCCAACATTTTAAATTGCAGTTCCAGCCAGCATAACTGTGTTAAAAATATTTAAAGAGCATTAGGTTGTGAAAGACTAAACCAGATTGATCTTTGGACCAACCCAGTAGAATTTTTGTTACGGTTGTTATTGGCAGAAACCCAGACTTCTTCACGTTCTTTGGAGGAAAGGTGGGATAAATAAATAGAAATGATAATAATAGTAGTAACAACAATTGCATTTTAATCCATTTCTAGTTTATCATTGATTTCATTTTCTGAACAGTTTAGATAGCTGTTCTTCTGTGCTTTGCCTTATTCTTCCTGTAAAGCCCTTTTGAGATTTCCCCCTCACAATCAAGCGATGCACAAACCTTGTGAAATAAAACAAATTTAGAAAACCCAAATGGTTATGAATAGTAAACGACAATACCGTATTGGAAGGGCTACAGGCAAGCCTCTCCTTGTCCTAAAGTAATGTTAGGGCATCTTCCTAAGTAATTTTCAAGGGTTCCTGCCAGCTAGCAGAGGCAATACAGAGCTTGGTGGATCAAAATGATCTGACCCAGGAGAAGGCAGTCCCCAGGAGTGGGTGGGGGTGGTTCCTCCCAGGAAACCCACTGGGCTGGAGAACAGTAGATCGGGAAGGGGAGGAGAATCCAGAAAGAGCTAGTGGACTGAGCAGCCTTCCTCAGCCTGGTGTCCATGCTGTTGAGACTCTCATCAAGCCCCGGGCAGTCTAGCCCAATGGTCAGGGGCGAGTTCAGCAGCACTTGAAGGGGGTGTTGAGGCCATGGGGCCAAGGGTTGATGCTTTCCTCAGAGGGAGCCTCACAGCAAACACAGGTGACAAGACCAGGGCACGCAGCACCACACCATGCTGACCAGCCCCCCCCCCACGCTTCCTACCTTGCGCCTCTGCTCTTCCTCTTCCTGGATCTTCACCTGCAGCTTGCGGACCATCACCTGGCGCTTCCACTCCGGGATGGGTCTCCCCTGCTCATCGTGGGTGGGGATCAGGGCCTCAATGTCCACCTGGCCAGCCGCGGCTGACGAGGAGGGTGACAGCGAGGAGCCGTTGACCACCGGCTCCGGGGAGGCCGCCGGTCTGGGCGCGGGAGGCGCATCCGGGGTGGACGGAGGGGTCGGTGTCCTGGTAGGGGAAGGGGAAGATGCAGGCGCCTCGACCTGGAGTTGGGTGGGGTGAAAAGGAGCCGAGAGTTAGGGACAGGGAAGGACCTCGATCCAGTTTGCACTTACTTATTTCATAAAACGGATACACCGCTTGTGTGCAAAACAGCGGTCTACCAAAAAAAGATAAAGCAGGAACATTATCACTAAGAAAAATGGGCAACGGCCCTGTTTTGAAACCCGTAAGTGACAAAGCCTGTTTGCTGTTGCTAACCACCTCCTTGAATGGCTCACCGGACCAATTTCAAGTAGGGCCAGATCCATGGGAGGTTCCCCTGTCCTTAGGGCCTCTGCGATCCAACACCCATACACTTGGGCAGTAGACAGATTCTTTATGACACTGTCACTCAGCAAAGTGAGAGTTTGGTGAAGGATCAATGCCAAGTTCTGTAGCTGCATTCCGTAGCATCTTGTTCTGTAGCATCTTGCCAATGCTACCCGTCCCCTCGCTGTTAGACAAGGTCTTCCCATCAAGGGCTGTGATCAAGCGTCAAAGGGGTAACTCCTTGGTGTGGAGGGTGCAAACCAACCAGATCATCTGACGACCCAGCTTGACCCATGGTACCACCCTCCCGGCCAGTGGTTCTGCCCCATTCCCCAGAAAGCTCTTCTTGATGTTTTGTCAGGATCTCCTTTAGTGTAATTTGGATCCATCGGTTTGGCCTCCCAGCCAAGTCTTAACTTTTGTTGAATCATCTCCAATGGCCTGCAGGCCCTTCTTCATGAAACCTACAAGATGATTAGCAATAACTTCAATTGGTTTTTCTCCCTTAAACCTTTCTCCGGAGCGAAGTGGTAGTTATTCTCTTCCACCCAGTTCACTGCACACAGAATAATGCTGTTCTGTGATGATGCTAGGGAACTACTTATCTGAGTGATCTGCCTCCTCCTCCTCCTCGTTTATATACTGCCCTATCCTCGCAGGTCTCAGGGCAGGCCACAGAATAAAATCAGAACATAAAACATATGCATATATATGCATAACAGACAAGTAAACAAGCGGAAGTGGCAAAATGAGATATATATCTCATTTATATATAGACTGCAGGCACTTGGCAATCATTATTAATCATTTCCATGCCATTTTACACACATTTACACACACACAATAATAATAATAATAATAATAATAATAATAATAATAATAATAATAATAATAGGACGAATCAATATTTTTATGTAGTTATTTACCAAGCAAAACCAAATTATGTCAATTTAACCAAAATATCTTTTGAATTCCCAAGTCATGTTACAACTACTTTGCCCATCCGCATTTTTGGAATTTGGAAGTTGAAAAATTCAGCACGCCCGAATATATGTGGCACGAAGTGCCCATGTGCCTCCAATATTTGTATATAAGAAATAAAAGCATGCCATACTTGGGGGGCGGGGCTCACACCTGCAGCCATTTGAGCTCTTCTCTTTAGATACTCACTGTTTGGGGACATTTTGGCAGGCTTGAGGTATTGCCTCAAGATGGATTTTGGAATATGCTTTCTGGCCGGAGTGGCTGGGGAAACTCAGCCAGATGGGCAGGGTATAAATAATAAATTGTTGTTGTTGTTGTTGTTACTGCTGGGAACTCCGGAACTGTTTGCAAGAGTGCAGCCGTGTGGGGCAGAGTTCCCCCCAGCTGGAGTGAGGAATCCCCCCCCAAAAAACCAGCCTTGTTTTCACATTAGTAAAAACTTAAGGACCCCACTGATAAGCCCCCATCTGCTGCTCGCCCCCACAGCCTCTTCACTTCTTAAACAAGGAAGACGATGCTGTTGAACTGAGCTCCAGAAGACTCCTCTCTCTCTCTCTCTCTCTCTCTCTCTCTCTCTCTCTCTCTCTCTCTCTCTCTCTCTCACACACACACACACACACACACACACACACACACACACAATCAGCTTCCCTGCTTCTAATTACAAAGAGTTAATCCTGCTCCAAAAGCCTCTTTGGGGCCTCTGCCCTCCCCCCACTCCCACTTCTAAGGAGGATAAGGAGGAAAGTGGTTGGCAAACAGGCAGGCAACCCAGTCCATCACCTACGTTGGTGGCTGTCTGGCCAGAGCCCGAGAAGATGGTGGTGAAGCCCTTGCTCTGGGGTGTAGGTTTCAGGCTCTTCCCAGCTTTGATTTCTGCCAGCAGCTCTGCGTTGTCACCGGTCGGGGACATCATGTTGAACGACTTGGTGCCTGAAACAGAGAATGAAGGGGAGGGCATGTCAATTTCAGCCCCTCTCACTTTCTCGTTTCTTAAATTCAGTTTGTCCAATTTCCGCATCAGTTTTTTAAAAAATAGGGATCACGGGATTGTGGAGTTGGAAGGGGAACCCAAGGATCATCTAGTCTGACCCCATGCAATGCAGGAATTTCAGCTAAAGAATCCCTGACAGGTGGCCACCCCACCTCTTCTTGAAAAAACTGCATTGAAGGAGAGTCCTCGACCTTCCACTCACTGTCCATCAGCTCTCTTTGACAGAACATTCTTCCTAATGTTAACTTGGAATCTCTTTTCTTGTCATTTGAATCAGCTCCTACCCTCTGGAGCAGCAGAAAGCCAGCTGGCTCCATCTTCTATGTGACACTCCTTCAGGCATTTGAAGGTGACTGAAAGCTTCTTCGGGAAAATTCTTAGGCATTTCTGTGTGCGTCCCTGCTCATTTTGGGATGCTATAAAATCCGATATACACATCCTCCCCCACCCCCACACAAGCAGCATTGCCAAATATAGAAGAACAAGCCTTGCTGAAGCAGAACCAGCATGGCTTCTGCAACCTTGGCAGCCCTGTCCCATAAACACATTTGAGTTCTTTGAGGATGTCCACAAGTGTATAGGCAGAGGTGATCCGGCTGAGATAGCATACTTGGATTTCTTATGTTATTAAATATAATGCCACTTTTTGTGCATTGCTTTTACCCATACCTGCTTTTTTGATAGCACTTCCCCTGAACGGGTGTTTTTTGTCACATGCATATTCTATTTTATTTTTTTGCTGGAGAACTACATTGCCGGTTTTGAAGGATAAGTTTGTGTACTGGCTTGGAAAGTTCGAATTAGGTAAATTTGTATCAAACTGTGCACCACAGGAATTTCTCCTCCATGGCTGGATCTAGTCACATCAAAAACCGTTTCAGAAAAAAAAAAGCATTGTAAAGCTCAAAGTGGGAAATTACATTGGCGAAAGACCGAACTCCACAGCGCCATCTGGTGTCACGGTGTTATATTGCACATGAAACACCTTTTCTTTACTAATGTAGCTGAGTCCCATCTCTACTTTAACAGGTGATAGGGAAGACTGAAACTGGGGTACCGCACACAAAGAGCAAAACCTCATCTCTGCCGCAAAACTTCTGGAAGGCAAGTGACTCTGCTGTGTCCAGCAGGCTCATCAAATCAGATAATTAATAGGATGGCCTAATTCTAGATGAGGCAGAGAGGAAGGTTTTATGTCCTGAGCAGTGACTCACACAGAGACACATCAGCAGCCCTCAGTTGCAGGTGAGAGGTTTTTAAGCCTACTTTTACATTTATTTTGCATGACACGCCAATGTTCTCTATACAGAATTTTGGAGTTCCTGTTCTAGCAGGAGATGAGCAAACGTTTGGAAGAGCAAACATGGTATTCTACGCTCTCAACTCACAGATAACAGCAAATGAGGCTTTGGTCATGCCAAGAAGTCCAAAATCACCCTGGTTGCTTCCCCACTCATTCTAGCAGCACCCTCTTTCAGGATATTCCCAAATTTTGTTTTGAATAGAGCCTGTTTTGTAAAAACTTGAGGGATCTCCCAGACCTAGATAAAAGAGCGCTTAAGGACTCGTGGGCAACTTTGCTGCAATGCCCTGTAGCTCTTTCCTTCTTCTGGAAACTAGCTAAGAGATTATCCACATTGTTCAAAACCCATCCTGAGACTCTGTTACTTAAGAAAGTAGGGTACATGGAAGACATGGCTTACATGAAACCCAGGCCACTTCTAAGCGGTGGTTGATCGTGACCTTGCTGCTGTTCATGCATTTGCAAGGTTTCTGTGCAGCATCTACGCCACAATGCCACCACACAATATTTCCCCATTTAATCCGGATTTACTCTTTCCGAGGAAAATCCGATCAGTAAAACAAACCAATAAACCCCAGAAAGATTTGATCCAGATTAAACGTGGGGGTAGAAAATACAGGGTGGCATTTTGATGAGGACGCTGTCATGCGGATTCTTCCCCTCCAAACCTGTCTGCAATAAACTGCCCACATCTCCTCCTCTCTGACTTGCTAGTTTTCCATGTGGATGGATTTGTAAAAAACAACAACAGGGGAGCATTCATCCTAGGAATGATAGGTCCTTTTAATTTCGGTTTCTCATTCTTCCAACTCAGCTCATATTTCCACAGCAATTTGCATTAAAACAACAATAACAATACCCCACAAACAATTATCAGCATTTTGCTGCGGATTTCTTCTAACAAAACCCTTTTTTTGTATGCAGCTTTGGCTAGCATACACATCATTGCAAGCCATTTCCCCAGATATGTTGCATTCTTGTATGTATGTTATTTTCCCTAACACGTGCATTTTTGCATGTATCACCTGGTCAGATAAATGCATCGCAAAATTCGGTGGAGTGGAAATTTCAGTTCGCATTTGGGTTGAGGGAAGGAGGGAGTTTCTCCTGCAGACAGAAACAAAATCTAACCTCTCCTCCACCTCTTCATGCATACAATTTCCCTGCCTGCAGTCTCTGGCAAGGTTTTGAAGATAATGGGGAGGAGGGCATTTTATCCAGAAAAAGTACATGGCCAGAAAAAAGATCCCCATCCTATTCCACCCCCACATTGCTGCTACTACTACTACTACTTATATAAAACACCTGGAGATCTGTGACCTGTTGCCTCACCTAACTGCAACCTCACCAGAGAGACATTTTTCACATTATCTCTATAAGAAAGAGGATCAATGGTTGGAGCTGGAAGATCAAACAGTTCTGCCAATCAAGAGCTCTCTGGGTAATTGCTCAAGCCCATGCCTCCCCCTCCCCCAATTAGGCTGCCTCAGAGTTAATCATGATCCACAGCAAGTGAGTCTAGCATTTCCAGTCACTGGCAGGAGAATCTGGCGTCTTCATTTGTGTTACATCGCTCACCAGACAGACCTCCACTGCTTCCACCGGGCTTCTTAAGGAGCTCTACCAAGTCACGTTCTGCAAATGATCCCTCCTTACCCCCCTCAAAAAAACCCCCCAAACCCCTGGTGACAAGAGGACCACACCTACGCTCTGTGTATTTGAAGGAACCACCTTGGAACACAAAAAATATGCAATGCGGGGGCGGTGATGTCCTTAAGAGCCCCGGTGAGCCTGGGACGCACATGGTAATCCCATCTCGGTGGAAGCTGGAAACATTAAAAGCAACGGCAAGCTAATCACTACACCATGTTCAAAGCCAGCGGGGAAAAGTTGAGTGGGCAGAAGTGTCCCACGACATCACCGCAAAAAGCCAGCTTTGCTGTTGTTCGGGGAAGAACCAAAACATGCCGACACCTCCAACCAGATCCACGGCATCCCAAACTGAGACGATTCACATGGAAAAGGAAGCCCACAGACTGAAGCGTGCAGGATGCAAATGGGGTACCCAGGCGGATAGACTCGTGCAGTTGGAAAGGGTCCAAGGGTCATCTAGTCCAACCCCCCTTCAAGTGTAGGAACCACAGCTAAGGAATCCCTGACAAATGGCTACCCAACCTCTGCTTGAAAACCTCCAACCGCCTTCCGAGGGAGTCCCTTCCACTGTCCAACAGCTCTCACCATCAGGGAGTTCTTCCTAACGTTTAGGCAGAATATCCTCTTGATTGGGTCCTCCCAGCAGACCACGCACCCCTCCTCTGAAGCCCGCAATGGCGCCTCACCTTTTCCTGACGCGACCCATCCAGCGCCCAGGTGCAAGGAATCAGACAGGTAGCGGTTAAGAAGGGATAAAGGAGGCCAGGGGAAGGCCAGGGCTGCGTTAGCCAGGTGCCAGCCCCTCCCATCTTCCCAGGGGGACCCGGAATAGCGCTGATCTGGGCTAATGAAAATCCCATTTCGGGAGCTATTTAGTCTCCCTTTGGTTACATCGCCTCCCCACCTGGCTTGCAGTATGCATAGTTCTGATTCTGGAGCACAAGACTAGATGCTTGCTCCAGCCGTCGCCTGACCTCACACACCTGGCACCAACCACAGAGGAGCAGGAAAATAAACCACTAACATTGCACCGGGTGTTCTGACCCACTTGGGGAGGGGGCATTCGCCAAAGCTGGTCTACTGCAAGGAGGATACTTGCCCTGTTTGGTGTCTGTCAGCATAGCACGCAGGGCGCAGCCCCAGCGCTCCTGAGCAGACGGCGCGGCAAGACAAGACCCAGGCTCCTCGCGCCACCATCTGTCTTCCTGCGCCATGCAGCTCCGCTGCTCCTAATTCCCTAGCAGGCCATGGTGCCACCAGAAAGGGGCGGAAGAAAAGGCTCCGGCGTCAGCCTCCCTCCTCCGGGCAGGAGGAATGAATGGACGGGGTCTCGGGAGCGCCTTTCCCCTCGGGGAGCAAAGACAAAAAGGCTGCTGGCATTAATGGCCCGCTTTGAGAAAACGACATGCTATTAAGAGCCGGCTTGAGACCCCAAATCCTCCTGGATTCAGGGCTAATAAGCGCCATGTGTTGAGCGGCTGCCAAATTGGAAGCGCTAATAAGCCCCCGGGGGCCCCTGATAGATGTCCACGTGGCTCGGCTAATGCGGAGCATATGAGCACAAACAAAAGGAGCCCTGTGTGCCTCCTCGAGCAGAGGGGCGGCGGGCACAGGACAATCGGGGTTGGGGAGGGGTGAACTAGTGAGAGAGACTGCAGAGGGGACAATGCATTCCCAGGAGAATGAGCACTGCTCTGATCCACAGCGAGCTTCTGCCCTCGGCTCTGATGGAAACTTAGCCCCTGAGTTTTGGGGCTGAGGTCTGGGGACTCGCAGCCCAAGGGCCCCCAGGAAGTGGCAGCAGATGAGGGCAGCAGGTGAAAAGGCCTAGTATTGTGCAAATAATGGGGAACACTGTGGCTGACGCTGGTTGCCACAGCACCCTGTCCTCCTCCTTATCTTTGAACACACTTTATAGCCAGGGGACATGTATATATAGTTGGCTATCCAATGTCTCTTTAAAAATCTCTAAGGGAGGGCAGGGTGTGTCTATTTCAGTCCCTCTCTTCTCCCCCCCCCCTCATTTCTAATGTTCAGGTTCATCCCATTTCCACATAAGCTTTTTTAAAAAAATATGGACCGCAGGATTGTGGAGTTGGAAGGGAAACCCAAGGATCATCTAGTCCAACCACATGCAATGAAGGAATCACGGCTAAAGCACCCCTGGCAGGTGGTCATCCAACCTCTGCTTAAAAACCTCCAACAAAGGAGAATCCAGCGGCTTCCAAGGGAGTCCGTTCCACGGTCAAGCAGCTCTGACCACCAGAAAGTTCTTCCTAATATTTAGTTGCCATATTATCCTTGCTTGTCATTCAAAGCCATGTTCTGGGTCTTCCCCTCTGGAGCAGCAGACAACAAGCTTGCTCCACCTTCCCTGTGACAGCCCACCAGATATTTGAAGATAGCTATTACATCAATAGTGATTTATCATATCCTTGCATCATGGAAAGCCACCGTGACTTTTTCCCTGCACCAGGATTTTGCAAGGAGGCACACGGTTGGAAATTTCCTAAAACATTTTTAAACAGAGTGAAGCTGTGCAGATTCTGGGAGGCACACTGAGGCAAAACAAAAACTGCAGTTGCTAAGTTGCTTTCGGGAGGCAAATTAATTGGGCTTGGCCATTTCTGCAGAGGAAGAAAATGAGCAATTGTTTCTGAGGCGCGATCTGTTACTCCGAGGACTGCGCTTCTGTGTGAAGCCTCTGGGGATCAGCAGTGTTTGCCGAGAGACTTGTATGATGTGCATAGCATGGTTTGAAATGCAAACCAGCTTCCTCCCTGTTTCATAGCTGTTCTGGGTGCTGAGCAAAGCATTCTGGGAACAGTGGTTGTAGGCTCTCATAGCAACAATTCCCAGTACCCTTCCTGCCCACACTTGGGCTTTGGAGGAAAGGCCACAGTTTGGTAGTAGAGCATCTCTACCTGAATGATTGAAGCAACGAGGCAGAGAGAAGGCAACCATTTGCCTTGAGGAGGTTGCCTGTTGTGTCTCTGCGCGAGTCAGGGAAGCAGAAGCATATGAGTTTCCTAGAAGCATTTGGCAGGCTGCTGTAAGGAACGGCTCAGCCTGATGGAGCAAAATAGTCTTTTAGAAACAAGCTTCCGTGTGTGTTTCCCAGTCAGAGATTCGGTGTGTACGTCCGTAAGCTGAGGCTCTAACGCCCTTATTGCCATTTGCATCCCACAATCCGGACGCATTGCCAGACTCAATTTGTACTAAATAATGTAGGCTTGGCATGGGGTGTGGTGACAGGTAAGCACCCAACACAAAAGCCTGAGGATTAAGCCTCCATCAATATTTCAAGGAGCTAAAGCCTTTGCTAAGGGAGGCAACTGCAGATGTATTTAAAAGCAGAGAGTGGGAGGGAGAACCTTTCTGAACTACAAGACAGCGCTTGAGTTTTGCATTAGTTCAGCCCTCAAGACTTGCCCCAAGGAATCCTGGGAATTGTAGTTTTGCAAGAGTGCGAACAATCTAGTTCAACAGCCAGTTCTTTCCCCTCCCCCTCTTGGAAGAAGTGAATAGCTCCTTCCATTTAAGTTTACAACTGGCCATTTCCAAGGGAAAGCAACCACTTTCCCAGGGGCCCATACTTTCCCAAGACATTCTAGTTTTTCTAAAAAAGAGTTTGCTCCCAAAATGTCCAAATATAAGACACTGAGCCTGAGTTCTTCATCAGCATAACACGGGATTCCCAAAACCCTGTCAAAGAGTATGCCTCGAGACTTGCAAGGAGGACAGAGGGAAAAGGGTGCCTCTGAGCAAGTTTAGAGTGCTACCCACACACCGAAGTCCATGAAAATTATTAAAATAATGCACCTATACAAGTTACTATCCTTCCTTCCTACAGTATACCTGCACCAGCCATGCTCTGATTACCCTCTTTTGGGGGGGGGGATCCCTGTCTGTCTGTCTTCCTTAGAGTCTCCCCTGACCTAAAAGGGTGTTTAGAGAATTATTGTGAGAATGTAACTGATATAAATGCTCAAAATTATGATAATGACTGTTTCTTCACCATCTGGGACACTTCCTTATACATGTGTATAAGATGTCTTATGGACATCTAACTACTCAAATATTAACCGCTTGTAGTCAGAGTGCGAGATCCACCCTCCAATAAGCTGGGAAGCCTCCAGCCAGGGCTGGCTCTAAGGCAAGGCTGGGTGGCGCAGGGCCACCAGGGGGGCGCCGTGCGGCTGTGCCCGCTGCAGCAGCGCTTGCGCCCGCCAGACAGCCGTGGTGGGAAACGGGGTGGGGCTCCGGAGCGTTCTTCGCATCACGGCGCCCGGGCGCCCGATATGTTTAAGACGGCCCTGCCTCCAGCCTGCCCAAAATATGTCCGGCAAGGGGCACAATTCTGCAGAAGCGCAGAAAAACAACAACCCCTTAGCATTCAAATTCATATTTTTTTGCCAAGTTTCTAGTCCCTTGGGTTGTGGAGCTGTACAGTTACAGATGCTTCAAGTTACAGGCACTTCAAGATACAGACTCTGCTAACCCAGAAATAGTACCTCGGGTTAAAAACTTTGCTTCAGGATGAGAACAGAAATCGTGCTGCAGTGGCAGCGGGGCGCCCCATTAGCTAAAGTGGTACCTCAGGTTAAGAACGGACCTCCAGAACAAATTAAGTTCTTAACCCGAGGTACCACTGTACTCGGACGTATGTGGCGAACTTCGGAAACCTCAGAATCCAGAGGCAAGCAGCTGAATAAGATTCCTTGGGGTCGCAGATACAGAATCAGGGCCCTGAGAGCCTCTTAGCCACACCCCATGGCAGGAAAACAATCGTCTTATTTTATGTAAAATTAGACAAATCATATGCACATTTCGTAGGCTCAGTATGGGTCCCCAGAATTTTTTCAACTGTAGTCTGGCATGCACACAGCAAGTGCGACTAGTCCTCAAGAAATCTCAACCCCACACAAATTAGGGCTCTGAAGCAAGGAAGCTACACAACACAAGCATACTAAATAGGTACAGTCAGAGATATGGCAAAATGGCTCACTGGACTTACTCTTCATGGCTTCCAAGTGGAGAAATCCTTCCTGGGAAAGGCACCCATTGCTCACTGCACAGGCTGGTGCAAAGCTCTGGGGTGGGGTGGGGGTGGGGGGTGGGGACGGCCAACACAGCAGGTCCTTGGGGGTGGGAGTCAGAAATCTGTCACCCGGGCCAAGTGAGAGCAAAAGGCAGGGCTAAGTCGGAGGGGTGGAGTTTGGATAAAGGTAAGTCAAGATAACTGCTTCCTTCTGCCTCCCCCTACCCCCAAAATAACAATCTACCTGCAGCCCCCAAAGGAGATATATATTTGCCTCAACACCCTCTGTTTTCAGACAGTTCCAGGTCTTCTTGGAATTCTAGGCAAGAACACGAAACATCCAAGTCACGCTGACATTTTTAAAGCTGCAATTTGCTTCCATTTGACAGTTCGGTGTAGAATCTGGTGGACTTTGAGATTGCAGGGAGAGGACAGGGAAAGTGGGGAAGCTGTAAAATACGCACTAGCCTGTGACCCAGTCACCGTGAAGCAGAAGCAGTAGAACTCTGAGCTCTGGGTGTTCCCAAGCCTGTTTGGACCCATAAAAACATTGGGGGGTTGTTGTTGTTGTTGTTGTTGTTGTTGTATGGTCAAACAGGGCTTTTGACTTGCTGGACTTTGTTCTTGTTGATCAACTACTCTGATTTACGCTTATATCTCCTGCATCCCAATTTGGCTTTAAATTATTATTATTTTAAATAATTTATTCTTGTGGCTGTTACGTGGATCTTTTGTTTCCCGTACTGTCCAACCAGGTGTTTCTGGGAAGCTCAGAAACAGGGCAATACCCACTTTTGCTCCATGGCAACTTTGGTTCAGAGGCAAACGTGGAAGCTTCACAGAACCGTCACAGCCAACAGTGGCTGATACGCCTGTCGGCCGGGAAGAGCCGCTGCCTGACTTACTTCCGGTGGAGGAAGATGATCGCCGCTGGCTGGTGGATGCAGGGTGGTTCTCTGTTGGCAATGGAGGGGGTGGCGGTGGGGGGCAGACGCCCTCGGGGAGGGGTGGGGGAGGAGGAGGGGGAGGCATCTCCCCGGAAGGCTTGTTCTCCGCTGGGCTCCCGTTTTGCACGTTGTCGTTGGACAGAAGGGAAGCCTGAGAAGGAAAGCGACAACAATAGCAGCAACAGCAGCAGCAGCAACAGAAGTATGAGAAGGGGGAATGAGAGACAGATAAAACCAGTGCCCTCACCAAGAAGTGCTGCAACTACTAGCTAAAACAACTCTGCTCTGCCTCCAGAACACCAGTTTCTGGAAGCCACAGGAGGGGAAAGGGCTGTTGTGCTCTGGGCCTGCCATAGTGGGCACCTGGTTGGCCACTGTGAGAACAGGGTGCTGGAGTGGATGGGCCATTGGCCTGACCTTCTTAGGTTTTAGGACTCAACCCCCACTCAGAGGATGGCCCTCCTGGAGGGGAGGATCAAAGCCTGGATTTCAACAGAGAGAAGCCAGCACCTACTGGCTAGTATGTGTGTCCTCACCAACACACCTTTCTCTACTTCCACAGAAGTGGGGCAGACAAGCTGGTACAGAGATATGCAGCTTAAGTCCCACCTTGACCCACCTGCAGCCAAGATGCAGGTGGATACATCATCTGAGAGCAGTGGCGGTGACTTCCCCGCAAATGCAGGCATCTTCTTCCAGAGAGGGGCAGTGAGGTGGGGTAGAAAGCAGAAAACAGCCACTGTGATCAAAAGGGAGGCAGGTGTCTGCCAGAGGCAGCTGGGGAGGAGGGCAGCTGGTCTTTTGCTCTGCCTGCTTACTGTTTCCTGCTCAACCTCACCAGCTGCTGCGCCATGAAAGGGGGAGAGGCTGATTTTGCATGTTTGCAGCCTATCAGGGAGAAGCCAGCACCTACTGGCTAGCATGTGTGACTTCACCAACACACCTTGGTCTTGAAGCAATCGCGGGGAACAGTTTTGCAACTATGCTAGAAAATATCTGTGAATTTGGGGGAGCTGGTTGTATATGCCTGTAAGTGTGTAAAAAAAATGTTATTAAAAGTGGATGAACTATCTGAAGCAACAGAGGAGGGGTCAGGCAGATTGGACCTAGTGTTTGAATCATGGTTTGTCACATAAACCTACTGTGATCAGACGGACAGCATGGTGTAGTGGTTAGTGTGTCGGACCAGGTCCTGGGAGAGACCAGGGTTCAAATCCTCATTTGGACATGAAGTTCACTGGAAGTGACCTTGGGGGCCTTAAACTGACTCTTAGCCTCACCTACATCACAGGGTTGTTGTGGGGATTAAACAAGGAGAGAGAGAGGACCATGTATGCTACTTTGAGCTCCTTGGAGAGAAAGGTGGGCTATAAATGCAGTCAACATATAAACCATTTTTGAGAAGGCTGTGTCTGTTTTCAGTCTGGGGCAACCCACTTTCTCTACCTCTGACTGTTGTCGGAAGGCCTATGCTCTGGAAAGAGCCTTCACACACTCTCCCCCTGTCCCCAAACAGCAATTGGCCATTACTTAGAATGGCTAGAGAGGAACAGCAGCTGGCCAGAAGGAAGCAGTGTTCCCTAGTGGCTCACCTCCTCGCTGTGTGCCATCCTGCAGTTGTTCCCAGTTTGCTCTCCCACGCAACCACCGCTGCCCAGGTGCTTGTAGTAATCCCCGGTGCTGGGCTGCTTGTTGAAGTTCCTTGATTTCCTGCTAGAGTCGACACGTCGCAGTTCTGGGCTGCTCTCAAGCGAGGTGAGCTGGAAAACCAAGATGCCGGATCTCTTTTATTACAGCAAAAAGCACGAGGACAGAGCCCCTCAGATCTCCATGTTGCAGAGAAGGCGCCCGCACCACTCAAAGCCCAGAGTCTCATTTGAAAGGATCTGAAGAGCTAGGCTCATTAGACCCATTTTATAGAGCCCCAAACTAGTTGGCACACTCAGTTCCCAAGATCCATTGAGGGAACCATGAGACATAAATTAGCTGAAACACCCTGGCCAGTTGCGTTGCCCTGGATTGCTTTGGCTTCTGTCTACACAACACGGATAGCCTGCTACTATCTAGGACCATTGGCATGTAGGGTTGCCTGACCACGAGATGTGACCTGAAGTCTCCAGGTTTGCCTGGCCCACTCTTGGTGACAGATGGGGGCTTGAATCTCCAGCTGGATATCTCTATCTATCTATCTATCTATCTATCTATCTATCTATCTATCTAATCTGGAAGACCTGCAACTTGCAGGCTTCATCCTAGCACGAGCCAGCTGCAAATTAGAGCATATAGTCTCTGGCCCTCTCCCAATTAACCTCCGTCTCCAGGGCTCTGTGGTGGAAGGGAGTACAGAGAAAGAAAAAGACCGGGGTTGGACTCAAGAGGAGGAGAGGACTATGAGTATGTGTGTGCCTACCTGTCAATCACCTGGTGTCACCATGACAAATAGCTGATTCAGTTTCAAAAGGGGTGGGGAGGAACTTGTGAGTGTGTTCCATGAGCACTCCCAATTTTCCCTTTCTTCCTTTGCAGGTGCAGTGTGACATCACGCCTATCTCTTTGATTAAAAACTATTGCCTTTGTTTCCCCCCCTTTTCTCCTCCCCCCTCCCAATCACTTTTCCTTTATGTCATGTCTTTCAGGTACTAAGCTTGAGGGTAGGTAGGGACTGCTTAAATCTAACAGCTGCCTATTACCATAGCAAGAATTACTCCCCCCCCGCCGCCTTTTTTAAAGCAGTGATAAAACTGACAAGGCTGTCGTCATCTCTGCAGCAAATAAAAACAAAAAAACCTGGTGAAATGGATAAGCTGTGTCAGTTTTACTGAGCAGAAGAGAACCTCTGCCACTTTCACTATGGTTTTCACCCTTCTCTTCTTCTTCTTCTAAATCAGGGGTTCCCAAACTAAGGCCCGGGGGCCAGATGTGGCCCAATTGCCTTTTCAATCCGGCCCGCAGATGGTCTGGGAATCAGCATGTTTTTACATGAGCAGAATGTGTCCTTTTATTTAAAATGCATCTCTGGGTTGTTTGTGGGGCCAGCCTGGTGTTCTTACATGATTAGAATGTGTGCTTTTATTTAAAATGCATCTCTGAGTTATTTGTGGGGCATAGGAATTAGTTCATTTCCCCCCCAAAATATAGTCCGGCCCCCCACAAGGTCTGAGGGACAGTGGACCGGCCCCCTGCTGAAAAAGGTTGGTGACCCCTGTTCTAAATGATTGGCAGTGAGGAACAGGCCTTCACTTCTCCTGCTGCGATGATAAATTCATTTGCCACTCCAGTAGAGCACTAGCACACCGAATCCCTGGCAGGTGGCCATCCAAACTCTGTTTAAAAAACCCTAATGAAGGCCACCCCCTTTAGAGGGAGTCTGTTCCACTGTCAAACAGCTTTTACCATCTGAAAGCATTTCCTAATATTTAGTCAGACTCTCCCTTCTTGTAATTTTAATCCCTTGGTTTGGGTCCTACCCAGAGGAGAAGCAGAAAACAAGCTTGCTCCGTCATACCAATTTTTTTTGGGGGGGGGGCTTCCTCCCAAGAAGCCTGGGAACTGTCCTTTGTTAAGGGTGCTGGGAATTGTTACAATTCCCGAAGCTACAATTCCCGGAGAGTGACTTAACAATCATACACCCTTGTGCAAATTAATTGAAACAAAGCATGTTTTCTATTTTACTCGTAATCCTGTACTCAAAACAAACACGAAAAGTCGGTTGATCATTATGGTGTCGGATGCCTACAGCCAATAGAAGGAATGATAGCGCTCGCCACAATATATTGAGGTTCTACGAAAGAGAGTTATTCCAGAGCTGGAAAAGAGGTATCCTGATGGTACTGGGATATTGCAGCAGGACCTAGCCCCCTGTCACACATCGAAAGTGGTGAAGAAATTCATGACAGAGCAGCAAATACAGGTCCTTGATTAGCCAGGGAATTCCCCGGACGTAAATCCCATTGAGAATTTGTGGGGCTATATGCAAAAATCACCTCCGTGTTGTAGACTGTACGACCATGGAGAAGCTCATTCAGGTGCTGATTCAAGTGTGGTACAGGGATCCGAAAATCAACAGTGATTGTTTGAAACTAGTAGACTCCATGCCAAACCGTGTTCAAATGCTGCTTAAAAATAGCGGAGGTCATATCCGTTACTAACGTACGCATATGTGAGTTTTGTACATATATATGTGAGTTTTGTACAATAAACTACTAAATTCATTGTTTGTTTCAATTAATTTGCACAAGGGTGTAGAACCATAGAACTGCGGAGTTGGAAGGTACCCCCAAGAGTCATCTAGTCCAGCCCCCTTGCAATGCAGGCATCACGACTAAAGAATCTCTGACTGATGGGCCATCCAACCTCTGCTTTAAAAACCTCCCAAGAAGGAGAGTCCACCACCTTGGGAGGAAGAGATGAGCTATTCAGAAGCACTCAGGAGATATCTCTTGTGACTTTTCTGGATGGCAAAAGTGTGGGCAGTGGAGTTTTGGGGACCAGGGTGTGTGGGGAATGCCCAGCTGCACCACATTTCTTGATCTGATGGTTCCCGGTTACCAAAACTTATTGGGGTGCCCCCTGCACGTAAAGTAAGAAAACAAGACAGGCAGGTCACAGAAACCTTCCTCTCTCGCCCTTTGCCCGGTGTATTTATTTATTTATTGAAGTATTTAGATACACCACCCTCTCGTCAAATATCAGGCTGATGTACAGTGATATAGAACAATGCTCCCAAAGCCAGAGTCACTCTCCTTTTGGTATAGCCTCTCTACCGCTAGAAATTGTATAGCCAGCAGAAACACAGCAGCTGAAGTTCTCCCCAGAGCATCAACGCAGTCCTAGGAAGCATCTCTTTTGATGAATTTCTGCTTGCAACATGGGAGTTTAAAGGCGCAGAGGTCTTATTAAAAAAGCAAACTCGTCAGAATGAGCTCCACTAGATCGGTCCAAAGATCTAGCTAGTCTTGCCTTCCCCAGTCTGGTGCTCTCCAGATGTTTTGGGACTACAGCTCGCTCCAGCCCCAACCAGTGTGACCACATGACAACAGCTACTAACCCAAATGGGTCAGCCTTCACAGTCAGAGGCAGCAAGGCTTCTGAATATCAGTTGCTGGAAACCACAGGAGGGGAAAATGCTTGAGACTTGCTTGTGGGCTTCTGTGAGAACAGAATGCTGTACCGAATTGGCCCCCCTTTGGCCTGATCCAGCAGGCTAGTGCCAAACATCGGGGGTGGGGTGGGGGGCTGATCTAGTTCATCCAGATCAGTGTTTCCCAAACTTGGGCCTCCAGCTGTTTTTAGACTACAATTCCCATCATCCTTGACTACTGGTCCTGCAAGCTAGGAATCATGGGGGGTTGTAGTCCAGTAACAGCTGGGGACCAAAGTTTGGGAAACACTGATCCAGGTGCTTCTACAAAGTGCAAAATCAGGGCAGGATGACAACAGCCTTATTGGTTTGTTTCAGTTCTTTAAAATGTCTACCTCCTTCCCTTCGTCGCCACTGTTTCAGGGTTGGGTACAATAAAAGTTCACTTGAAACGCAATAGCGACACAATCAACAGAGCGGCTGAAATTCAGTAAATGTGATCAACAGCAGAGGGAAGACTTATATCTGTCCGAGCTGGCAATTAATAACCTGCAAATGGCTGATCATCCCTCGCATTCAGAGACACAAACGCCTTCGGAAACTTGATTCAAGAGAGTTTATATCCCACCAGCATACAAGTCTCAAGGAAAGCCCTTAAAGGGCAATATAAACAAACCACAAAGCAAAACGCCCCATCTAAAATCAGCACAGGACACATGAAAATGCCCGACTTGCCAGAAGAGGCATCTTGTTGGTCACTATGAAAACAGGCGGCAGGCCAGATGGGCTCCCTTTGATCCAGCTGTGGGCCTCTTCTGACATTCTTAATTTGAAGGAGGATATCCATACAAAAGTGCACAATAGATTGCAATTGAAAAGCTGCATTCTTAGCTATCACCCTGACTAGCTGCCAATACGCATTTGTTTTATTTTTTTCAGGTGCATCTTCCTGTTGTTAGCCATCCATTTATCTACTCCTTTATATTGGGATGGGGAGTGTTTGTATTCAGCACCATCCCTGGCCATTGGCCATGCCGGCCAGGCCTGAAGGGGCTTGGAATCCAACAGTATCTGGAAGTCCATAGATAAGAACATAAGTAGAGCCTGCTGGGTCAGGCCAGTGGCTCATCTAGTCCAACATCCTGTCTTCACAGGATGCCTCAATGGGAAACCGCAAGCAAGACCAAGGAACAAGAGCCCTCTCCTCCCCCCAATGCTTTCCAGCAACTGGCATTCAAAAGCATTGTTGTCTCCGATCGTGGAGGCCAAACATAGCCATTGCAGCTAGCAGCCATCAATAGCCTTATCACCTATGAATTTGCCCAATCCCCTTTTTTAAAGGTCTCCAAGTTCCCCATGTCCCAGATTTAAACAAATGCAAGAGCAGCCCTGCTGGATCGGGCGAGAGGTCCAGCTGGTCCAGCAGCCTGTTTTCTGCAGAGGCTGACTAGATGCCTCTAGGAAGCCCACAAGCAGCAGGGCACAAGCACAAATGGTGTGCGAGAGAACACCCTCGGAAATGGTCTGTTTGATAGCTGCCCATTATCCCCCATTGTGCCCAGATTCCGCATTTGCAGGGGGGTTGGACAAGATGACCCCCAGGGTCCCTTCTAATTCTACTATTCTAAGATTCGTTTGCCCCTCCCAGCAAGAGACTGCCTCTGACATATTCAGTGGCAGGGCCACGAGGGGCAAGACATTAGAAAGGAGAAGTAGTGGCCACCCTCCCCCTCTGGAGCCAAGGGCAAACTCCACTCGTCGTTATCATGGGGCAAAGCTTTGACTTCCCCGTCAACTTTGGAGTTTGCTCCCTCTGCGCAACACAGAGCCCTTTTGCTTTCCTGCCAATATCGGACGCCGCTCTTTCTTGACCCCGCTTCTTTTATTACAGGCTTAGGGCAGCCTGCATGGTTCCTCTCCCTCCCGCCCCCTTATTATCCTCCCCATGACAAAGCTCAGCAGCTTGCATTTCAGGAACAAACGGAAAAGAGGGAAGTGGATGAATTTCCCTCTTTTGCACAACCAGCCAGGCACTAGAGAGCCTTCCCCGGTTCCGTATCTGGGCAACCCTGCTCAGAGCAGAACCGAGGGAAGGGACTTGTGAATAATCCTCTCCAAAGAAGACCAGCAGCCTGCCAACAGCCCTATCCTGCCTTTCTTGTCCTAAAGATTTCTGAACTCCCCCAAGCCCTGAAGATTAATTGAACCAGCTCTCTGAGCCTTGTTCTAAGCCTGCATAGGCATTACCAGCTTGAAAGGCAGAGCTGTTGCTCTCCCCTGGCCCCATTGTCAGAAAACACATAATCAAAACAAAGTATATCGGAAGAAACAACAGGATGGATATGGGTCGGGGCTAATGCCATGTACCGGTGCAGAGCATAGTTAAACTATGGAACTCACTGCCACAGGAGGCAGTGATGGCCGCCAGCTTTAAAAGAGGATTGGAGAAATGGCTCGTAGCAGTCAAAGGCAGTAATGTTTCTGAATAGCAGTTGGTGGAAGTCGCAGGAGGCGAGAGAGCTCCTGTGCGTGGGTCCTGCTTGCTGGTTTCCCAGGGGCATCTGGCTGGCCACTGTGAGAACAGGAGGCTGGACTGGATGCTCTTATATTCAGTGTATTTATTACTTTCCAAACCAGAGCTTGGGAACACACGGGACACAGCGTAAACAGGAGGCCATGTACGGCCTTAAATGCACCAACAAACTGACTTGGGGTAAAGGCAGCTTCCTATGTCTGCATGACCTTGGGCCAGTCACTGCCTCTCTTGGTCTCACCTACTTCAAAGGGTTGTTGTGGGGATTGACCGAGGAGCAGGAGAACTTGTGGGCCTTGGAGGAAAAGGAAGGATATAAAGGGGCAATCAATCCATAACTAAAACAAATAATGTGAGCTTAGAACCTGTTGTTTCCCTTGTCTCTTAAAGCGCCCGATTTTGTGGCGAGCACAGAAGGCATAGATGATACCAACTCTGGCTTCTTGGCTATCATTTACTCCAGCAAACAGGAGTGTGCGTGTGCATGTGTGTGTGTGCGCACACACACACGCACACACACACACACACAGCCTTAAAGAGGCAGGAATCAGCCTCTCATTAGCTGCAGCTGGTTAATCTTTAACTGGGGTCCATTCAGGAGAGAGGACACAGGAGACGGTTTGCTTGCACTCACTACTTGAGGCTTCTTGCTGCTCAGCCTAAGAGGAGCAGCGTAAACGTGTGGCAGAAGAGGCGGGGGCAGGAATGACCCCATGGAAAAGGGAACCGTGTTCAAGAGCTGGGGGAAAGGACTTAGGAACACGGGAAGCTACCTTAGAAATGATTCAATCCCCTGGTCCCATCAAGCTTAATATTGCCAACACAGACTTGGGAGCAACTCTTCAGGGTTTTTGGTATATGTCGACCACGGACAAACTTTTTCCTCTCAGTGCCTCTTCTCTAATCCTAAAGCTGCCTCGCTTTCACCCATCTGCATCTGAGCTCCTTTCCCCATCAGATTTAAAGCTGCCTGTAGCCTCACCTGTAGCCTTTTCCTTATTTCTTCTTCTGCCTCTGCTCCTGACTCTTACCATCCTGCTGGTACCGGTACCTAATAATTTGGGCAGCCAAAATGATCAAGGATGGATAGAGCAACTCCCCTATTTGGAAAGGTTGCAGCGTTTGTATTGAGAAACGGCGAGTAAGTGGCAACATGATGGAAGTGGGATAGTTTAGTTGGTAAGAGCATGAGACTCTTAATCTCAGGGTCATGGGTTTGAGCCCCACGTTGGGCAAAAAGATTCCTGCATTGCAGGGGGTTGGACTAGATGACCCTAGTTGTCCCTTCCACATGGGGCATCTGGTTGGCCACTGTGGGAACAGATGCTAGGCTAGTTGGGCCATTGACCTGGTCCAGCAAGGCTCTGCTGATATTTTTAACGCAGCCACCTTGGTAAGCAGGTCTGGGTCTGCTCAGCACCTGGATGGCAGGCTGTCCAGGGAACCTCAAGTGACACGCCTTGAATTCTGCCATGGAAGAAAGGCAGGATGTGATGATGATAACAAATGGAATTTGGGGCTTTCCCAAGATATTTGGCCACCTGAGGTGGCGCAGCAAATGGCATCACACACAGTCACAGGGCACAGTACCCCTGAGCATGCACAGAATTGGCTTCAAAGGCTCAGATAGGTAGTGGGGGCAAACATAATCTGTATACTGCATGCGCCCTTCCTCCTTGGGCCAAAGATAGATGGCAGGACGTGAGCTGGAAATTTGCTCGAAGGCACAGTACAACCCTTAGGATTACGCTGGCTTTGTTGTCCTCTTCCCTTTTTGCTGCATTGATCCATGAGGAATCACTTGTGCAGCCTGATCTGTTCATGTTGGGGAGACTCGGGAGGAGGGGCTGGGTGTGTTTGTGTGGCTGCCTCACTATGCCTCACAACAGGGCCAGCTCTGATAGAATCCACTACCCTGGGGTTGCTGGGTTACTCCACTCCAAGCCTCCTTGTTACAAATAATAGGTTCTTTTCAGATCCGTTTTTAGTTGGTCCTTGCTGCTATTTCGTTTTCTCACATTGTGGAATCCGAAGCCGCATACCTTTTTCCCAGGTGGATGTTATGCCTTGAACTCCCAAACACCTCTGTGATACCATCTCCCTTCTCTCTGTCTCTCTATGAACACCCAAAAACATTCCTTTCCATCAACAACTACCAGTCACAATAGTTATACCATGGACCCTCCACATTCAGAGGAAGTCTACCACTGAATATTAATTGCAGGAGGGCAACAGCAGGAGGAGGTAATTCCATTCAAAGCTTTCCTGGAGGCCCCTGACTGGTCACTTCAAGGAGCAGGGATGCTCCACCTGGAGTCCCTTGCAATGTGTTTTGTTTTAGTGTGTTTTTCTTTGTGTCAATGTGTTTTTCTTTGTTAAAATGCTGACAGCCTGCCTTTGGGTGGAGTAGTCCCTGCCAAAAGCCTAGCAGTATACAATAAAATTAAAAAGGATAGTAAAATTCAAACAGTCTTAAAGCACAGAGCCAAGACACAAACACACACACCCCTCCAAGATAACCACAACATTACTGGCAATTGAAGAGCCAACAAGCCATGCTACCAGCTAGAATTAAGCCTCAAATAGCTGCTCAAAGAGCCCGGCTTTGTTACCCACCAGAAAAATGGGCAGTGAAGGAGCCAAATGGGCCTACCAAGAGAGGGCATTCCAAAGTGTAGACTCTCCTTCAACTGGAACTAGCCATTCCATCAGGCTGCAGAGAAGAAGGCGAGAAGGGAAGCAGGGCCAGTCCATTGGCTGTGGATTCCAACAGACACTCAGCATTTGGTACCCATGATCATGCTCGCCCTTCATTGGACTGTTTTTGGTGTTCCCACCTCCCTGACATTTGTTTCGTACTTCTGCAAGGGGATGCCCTAAGAAAGTTAATGCCTCTCTCTCTCGAAACGCAGAGGGTTCCGTTTGGCCACATAAAGAAAGGGGCAGGTTGGAGGAATTCAATTCACTTTGCATTTCAAGACAAAAATCTACCAAATTCAGCGCTTCCTGAAACAACACACAAACCGAAATACAGCAATGATTCGAAATCTGCACTTATCTGAATTTTGCGAAGCAGTTCTCCAAACCAAAAAGTGTTTTAAAAAAATGTGTGTCTTGTGCATAAATTGGATATATTGGTCGAAATAATGTGCAAAAAAAGTATTACATTTTAGGGGGGAAATTGCTTGCAAACACACCTCCATTAGTGAAATCTGCCTACAAAAATGACTTTACTAGGAGAAATTCACACTAAAATGCTGGTGAATTTTCATGAGGATTGAAGGGGGGGGGAAATGCTAATTGCTGCAAAAATTTGGAAAATGAAATCTAAGGTTGGAAATGTCAGAAGCTGAGAGAACTTAGCTTCAGTGGCACATTTTGAATATTTGAGAACAACTGTTTCACTTCCAATCCAGTCCACAGGTTTTCTTATGTTACTGTGTGATATCCAAGTTGGTGCAAAATGCACTGAAGAAACGAGAGTTGTCCTAAATAGCTCTCATGGCACTAATTTTACCAATGAAGTTTTGGGGGAGGAGAACAATCACCCTGGCCCGGGAAATTTACCCCAAAGGGTAAATTACTCTCTAACCATTGTAATGGAAGTCAAAGTTGTTAAACAACATACTAAATGTGAAAGTGTCCACCCTCACTCTAAACTTTCCCTGTTCCAAGTAAGAATTGAAGATTTCATTGGGTTTTATATAGTAACTTTACATTTTGGTAGTCCAAGAAGAAAGGGGAGTTGGAACTTGTTGTAAAACATTGCAGATTGTAGACCATGTCCTGCCTGAATACCATTGATTGATTGTTTTATGAAAAGTACCTTTAATAAAGCTGGATATTGATAGGATACTTTATCTCTTAAGCTCCCCTGTGTCCCCTTCTTCTGCAACCCCCTCAAAAGACACACAGCCCAGTCAATGCTCTTGAAAAGCAGATTTGCCAACGGAAGAACCTTATTGCCGAAATCAACTTCTTTGCAGTTTCCTAGCAAATCTCCCATAAAATTGCAACTGGTGAATTTCACTCCTATTTCCCTTTTCTCTTTATGGTTACACCCCCTTGTGTCATTTACAACCCATCCTCCCCCCTCCCCCAAAAATAATCATTGGGGGGGGAGTTTTTCTTCCTGCTACCCAGGGGCAGAGGAAGGGGGGTGCGGGCCACCCTGGGTGCCATCACTGAGGGTTTTTTGTTTTACAAAATGACAAAAATATGAGTTTTAAAAAATAATTTTTTAAAAAAATTGGGCTTATGAAACTTTTTAGATCAGAAAACAAATGTAACGAAACATGGCTGGCACTGGGCGCCATACCACGGGGGCCGGAACTTACCGCGGGGCCCGAGCCATGCGTCTCTCCTGGGAGTGACATGGTGGCTTGAGTGCCTGCAGGCTCCGCGCTGCCTGAAACAGCAGCATGGGGCTTGCATCTGCCCACCGCCTCTCCCTCAGCTGCCCTACAGCTGAGTCACACCAGGCACCCGCGCTGTGAGCTACATCGCCGCTGCTACCCCCCTACACTGCCCAGGTATCCTTGCATGATCCGTCAACAAGCAAAATCAGCTGCAAATGTGCATCCCAGTGAAGACAGAAGCTCCATACCTGTCCCACATTGCTTACAGAGCAAACACTGGAACACAAAGAGCTGCCTTTAACTGAGTCACACTCTTCATCTATCTGGCTCAGTCATGTCTGCACTGACTGGCAGCAGCTCTGCAGGGTTTCAAGTAAGGGACATTTCCAGCTCAGCCTGGAATGCTTCTGCATGCCAAGCAGGTGCTCTACCACTGAGCTACAGTAGCCCTTCTCTTAAGACACAATAACATTGGAAGCTGCCTTATAAGGAGCGAGACCATCGGTACACCTAGCTTAGTATTGCCCGCACTGACTGGCAGCAATAGCTTGCCAGGGTTTCAAGTAAGGGCTATTCCCAGCCCAGTAGGGAGAAACCATTGGGGGCTGAACCTGGAACAGGGAGGGGCTGTATCACCAAGTATCAATGCACAACCAATGTCCCCCAAGGTCTCTTAAAATAGAAATGAGCATCCCAGCCTCCACCCCCCCCCACTCCCTGACAAGATATCTTCTCTGCCTGCATGCATATGCCAGTTTATTCCATTTTCACTATGTTTCCCTAACCGTTAATTTCCACACTGTCTCTGAGCTTTCACACAATGTACAATCCACTTCCGGAACTGTAGTGAAACACTCTGAAAAGCTTAGCACTCATTTCCATACCATTTGCAAACAGATTGTTTCTGGAAGCAAATAACACGGGGATGAACGCCGTAAACTTTCACTATATTCCCCTATAGTTCCAGAAGCGGCTTTTTATCACAGAATTGTAGAGTTGGAAGCGACTAGTCCAACCTCTTGCAATGCAGAGATCTTTTCCCCAAATCAGGGCTCGAATGTCGTGAGAAAGCTCAACTATAATGTGGAACTCTGCTGTTAGGGGGAAGTCACGAAATCGGAATAAACCGCCACCAAGTGGACGCAATCTCTGGGTGTGTGCGGCGCTGGGAGCTGTGCTTGGGTGCTGGTCATCAACCCTTCCAATGGCACAGAGTCCTTAGCTCTGTGAGAATCTGTTGATATTTCGAGCACCAGAATCTGGAACGAGACATTTGCTGTTTCGGCTGAGCAGTTGGCCCATTTATACCTAACAAGCACAGAAACCGATATACCTGACTCGGATATATTTGTGATTGGAGACAGAAAACATTATCCGCCCAGGCCGCTGTAATAAAGCCTGACAGGGAAGCATAAGCTCCAATGGGGAAGCTGAGAAAGTGGAGGTCTCCTTTCGACCAGGGCACTAATTGGGGCTGGTTTAGGCTTTAAGGCAAATTGGGTTTCCTCCCACAGAAAAATATGAGAATACATCAAAAGGACAGGGAAGATGTTTATGAAATTACCAAGGCCTCTGAGGGCAGGGAATGAATACTACAATAATGAGCTGGGAATTGAAGAAAAACACACATCCGGCATTTTCAATTTCTGCATTTATTTTGTTTTCTCATCATAGAATTGTAGAGTTTGAAGGGACCCCCCAGGGCCATCTAGTCTCAACCAGCCCCTGCACCACCCTGGTTGAGAGTTCACATGGTCTGCTGCTCTCCGAATCGCCAAGCTTCACTGACAGAATGTGGTCAGTAGATACAAACAGACAGCAACCTGTCTCTGCTGGGTTGAGAAATTCTTTTTTAAGTAAAGATGTTGCCCATTTCTTTAAGAGCCTCCCCTCCACCCCATTGGTGTGTCTGTCCCCAACACTCCAAGCATCCCCCAAGCGATTACTGCATCAGCCCTTCCAACAGCCCTGCAGTGTAGGGTAGTAGTATCTTTCCCCCCTCCTATCAGCAGGACAGAGGACATACAAGCTTGCCTGACTGCCCTGTTGAAGTGAGAGTTTGAACCGAGGGCTTCAAAGGTACGCTAGCTTTTGACTCGTTTCATTGCCTGTCGCTCCTGGTTCTAATCTTCTCCCCAAAGTTCTAGGCGGAGAACAATTTCAGCCCAGCTCAACGCAACGCAAGAAAACAGGGAGCTGCCTGCCTTGTACCAAGTGAAACCAAATTCTCCCAGATTCACTGGCTGGGATCTGCTCTCCAGGTTTCCAGGCTGGGAGCCTTTCTCGGGTCTCCCTTGAAATCCTGCCAGGAACTGAACCTGGGACCTGCCGCATGCAAAACCGATGCTCTGTCACTGGCCCCTGGGCAGCCACTTCCATTCCTGGACAGCAAAAAATAGAGGATGGTCACACCGTGTTCTGTGCCCGGGGAATAGGAGAATCTGCAGCAAATTGCCAAGAGCTGTGGGGAAAGCTTCCTTAGCTCTGGTACCAAGCTACCCCAGATAAAAATACCCCCCCCCCCGGTTGCCCACCTCTCCGCTGTCTCAATTTAATGAAGCAATACAGATATATACATCTATGTCTTTTTAATTTTTCTCTTACCTGAGCAGAGAAGCACTAAGTCCCACCAAACCTGCCCAGCTGCCTGAAACATCGGTGTCACCTGACACCTGCCCTCTGCACACCTGTGATACTGAAGCTGGCCTCTCTGGTTACAGAAGCCTTCTAATGAATTAGCTACACCTATCAGCTCACCCACCAGTGACATCACCCGGGCGCAGCAGCCAATCGCCACCCGGCAGGATCTCTTGCTCCTCTCTTCACGGAGCCGTAAGTAAAGATCAACCTGGGAGCCCGGCAACTCTAGAGATGAAGTGGGAGGTGGCAACAGGTTCCTGGGCTGAAGGATCCCATGCCCCCCCCCACCTCCATTCCCAAATTGCCAATTCGTTAAAGATCAGTAGGGAAATTGGCCCTGCTTGGGAAATGTGCACCCTTCAACATTTCTCTGATGAACATAGGGATGTCCTGTGTATATGTATATTTATATATTTATACTGCACCCATCTGACTGGGTTGCCCCACGCTAGGTGGCTTCCAACATATATAAAAACAAAAGAAAACATTAAACTTTTTTTTTTAAAAAAACCTCCCTATACAGAGCTGCCTTCAGATATCTTCTAAAGCTTGTATAGCAGGGGTGCCCAAACTTTTTCCGAAGAGGGCCAGATTTGATGAAGTGAACATGCGTGAGGGCCAACCAAAGTTGTTGAGCTTTTTTAGGATTGAAGTTGTTGAGCTGTTTTTGTTTTTGTTGTTGTTTTTACAATTTTACCCCAAAGTTGTTGAGCTTATTGGAGCCTGTTCTATATATTTTTGGTATTTGTGTGTTATACCATCTATACAACATTTCAGAGCTTTTAAAAGGATTTTATCCCAGGATATATACTGCCACAGGGGCCGGATAAAATCGACCAGCGAGCCGGATTAGGCCCCCAAAAACGGACAAAACTATGCCTGTTGTATAGTTACTTATCTCCTTGGCTCAGGAGTCACATAACACCATACCCTCTAACATTTCTCTGATGAAAATAGGAACGTCCTAAGGAAAACCGGGACATTCCAGGATTAAATCAGAAACAGCTTCTGTAAATTTGGGACTGTCCCTGGAAAATACGGACACTTGGAGGGTCTGGAAATGTCCCTGCCCTGTGGTGAGATTGGGGGCAAAGCCATTTTATTATTACCCTTCAAAAGTCACGCTTCTCTGAATTTTGTGCTCCTGTTCCCTAGCCAAACAAAATGCCCCGAAATGGATGTGCTAGGGGAAAGTGTACATCCAAAATGCTAACACTGGTGAAAATATCGAACAAAAACACAGTATATCAAGGGAAACAGCTTTCAAAGATTTGCATGTAATTATTATTCTTATTGTTACAATTTATTACCTGCCCTTCATCCTAAGGTCCCAGGGTGGGTTACAACAATTGAAGCACAACATTATACAATGTTTAAAAAACAAAACAAACAAAAAACAGTTTAAAACAATTTAAAATTACAAAAACAGGAGACGGGTCTGAAAAAGCCAGGATAAACATTCTCCAAGCTGTATAACGAAAGTGCCATTTGCACTTCTGTGAGGAGGGAATTACACAATTTAGGGGCTGCCAAAGAGAAGGCCCCTCTCTTGAGCCACCACGCATCCCAAGACCCTGGGGGCAGAGGAACTACCAAGGGGGTGCCCCTGCTAATCTCAACACCTTAGGGGGTCATCAGGAATGGAGGTGACTTTCAGGTATTTGAGGCCTGAGTCATTTAGGGCTTGAAACACTAATGGGCGCACCCTGAACTGGGCCCTAACTGGCAACCAGTGCTGCTGTTTTAAAACATAGGTTATATGCAGGGCTTTTTTCTTTACCAGCCACGACTCAACAGAACTCAGTTCTCAGCATTTGCCATTCTAAGAGAATGAGGGAGGTGTCCGTGGCGAGTTCTGGCACCTCTTTTTCTAGAAAAATAGCACAGGCTATGTGATTTCTAAGGGGAGGCCTGGCTAGCAATTTGGCCACTGCATTTTGGCCCAAGTGACGTTTCTGTCTTCAAAGGAATCGCTCAGCTACCACCCCATTACCTATATTAAAATACAGTGGTACCTCGGTTTAAGTACACAATTGGTTCCAGAAGTCTGTACTTAACCTGAAGCGAACTTTCCCATTGAAATTAATGGAAAGTGCATTAATACGTTCCAGACAATCCACGGAGTACTTAAACTGAAGCGTACTTAACCTGAAGCGAACTTTCCCATTGAAAGTAACGGAAAGTGGATTAATCCGTTCCAGATGGGTCCGCAGAGTACTTAAACTGAAAGTACTCAAACCGAGGCATACTTAAACCGAGGTATGACTGTATTCCCTAACTGCCCTTCACCAGAAGATTCCAGGGGGGTGTAGGAAAGCGTGAGAAGATTCATGCAACACAGAAACCAGAGTCATGGCACATACAGGAGAACCACCATTTTCAAGAGAAGCCCAGCAGATCTGGAACTCTACTTGATCTGAGAAAGTTGATGGGTCTTTAGTTGGACTTCGCTATTTCAACTCATTGCATGTGCCTATTTTAAAGTCTCGCTTTAATTTTTCTCCATTGTAACTGTTCCCTCTGCTTTACATACATTCTGCAATAAAATAATAACAAAAAAGCTTCGCAAAAAATATTAAACAGAACACCAATGTTAAAAAAAAAGATAGCCTAAAACCAAAGATAAAATAAACGAGAGGAACAGAAAAAAGCAGTTCAGCCTAAAAACCCCAGATAAAACACCTGCATTATAAGAAAGGTTGTAAACTGGTGCCAAAAAGATTGAGATGCCAGCATCAGTTGGGTTTCCTTGGAGACGGCATTCCAAAATTGGGGACTCCCTGCAGAAAAGGGTTCGTTTTTGCTTTAAACAGCTAGATGATTAAACCAACGAAAGGATTTTAGAATCATAGAATTGTAGAGTTTAGTTGCAATGTAGGAATCTCAACTAAAGCATCCCTGACAGATGGCCGTGCAATCTCTGCTTTAAGAACTCCAATGAAGGAGAGTCCACCACCTTCCGAGGGAGTCCGTTCCACCATCAAACACCTCTGACCATCAGAAACATGAGCATGACTTTTGGTGAATACGAGCCTTAACTGCTTCACCAAATTCTGGCCCAGCTAAATTACCAGCCAGTAGTGGATGCTTTGTGTGTGTGTGTGTGTGTGTGTGCGCGTTGCTGTGGCTCAGTCTGTTAAATGGAGACTCAGAGTCCCCCTTCAGACTCCCCTCACCTTCAGAGCCCCCTGTTTTATGTGTGTTCTGTTTACGCAGGCGCATCCCTGTGACTCCCCCCACCCTGTGCCGATCCATGACATATCCCACCCCCTCCTCCCCCACCCCGGCTTATCCCTGTGATTCCCCCACCCCTGTCCCAACCCATGACCTATCAGGCCCCCTCTTCCCCCCACCCCCGGTTCATCCCTATGACTGGTCCCACTGTGTCCTGACCTATCCCATCCCCTCCTCCCCCCACCCAGGCGAGTCAGTACCTCCATTTGGCCTAGTCTGTAAAGGCTTCGGCCTAGTATGTAAACAGGAGCCGAGGTGCTGTTGAGAGGGAAGGTTTTATAGGTGCAGTACCAGTGTAGCCGCCGCTAGAGGGCGATGGTTTGCAACCTGGTTTTTTCCCCCAGAATGCAATTTTGTCTGAGTGGTATGTTTTGAAACACAGAGTTTTGGGTTTTTTACCAGGCACAGGTGTGACATCTGTCTTTGAAAACAGTACGGGGTTACTCTCATATTCGCATGCAGCATTGTGTCAAAATTTGAAGGCAATCGGTCAAGCGGTTTTGGTGAAACGTGGATACTAACGGACACGGCCAGTTTACTTACACACACACACACACTGCTTAATAACAATCTCTTAAGAGTTTTACATAAAAACACAGCATTCAATAAAAATGAGACCAGAATTACATTGTGAGTGGATCTCAGTAATAAAACTCAGCTGTGTACAAAACAGAGAATTAATAACAAGAGTCAATGGCTACTAAGCCACGATGGCTCAGCAATGTCACCAAGATCAGAGGCAGAAAAACTTCTGAACATCAGTTGCTGGAAGCCACAGGAGCAGTGAGTACTCTTGTGCTCAGGTCCTGCTTGTAGGTTTCCAATGATGCACATCTGGTTGGCCACTGTGAGAACAGGATGCTGGACCGGATGGGACACTGGCCTGATCCAGGAGGACTCCTGATGTTCTTATGTTGGTCCAGGAAAGCCTGAGGTATTTATAAGTCATGACTGTCCCTAGGAATCTAGAAGGACAATCCGCAGGGTGGCTGCTATCACCGAGATGGCCATGTCTGTGCCATCCCAAGGCAACAATCTGCTTGTTGTGGAATGATGGCCAGAGGTCTCCTCAGAAGAACTTAAAAACTGGTTATGCCTGGACTGAGAGACGCAGTCTACTAGGTATCCAGGAATCACAGAATTGTAGAGTTGGATGGTACTCCCAAGGGTCATCCAGTCCAACCTGCTGAAATGCTGATCTGAAGGTGCTTAGGGTTTTAAAAACGTCAATGTTGAAACATTGCTATTTGGTTGCAAATAGGCTTTGAGGTGGGCACCTTCATGCACACAGGCAGCCCCCAACTCTAGCCAGCCAAAGGGATGGATTGAGTTATCTGAGAGAGACGTCTCTCTGGACAGAGAGCAGCCAGGATTTTACTACGGTGATGAGATACACCCTGGAAGTGAAACCCTCTCCAGGGCATGAGTCAGGAAGCAGCTTTGGGGCTGCCCCTTCTACGTGCGAGTCGGTTGTAAACGGAGTGTGCAAACGCGCACATCTTCCGTGCACCTGGAAACGTGGCAAAGGAGGGTGTCGGGGGAACTGGACACCGGCCGCTGTGTCCAGGGAGGTAACCTCATCCGGAGGTGCAATCTGCTAATGAGAAGTTATGCAGGGGGGGAAGCGAGCAAGTTCACACCTTTCCTCTGCTTCTGCAGGACCCAGCGGAGCCCAGATGATGCAAATGTGCTTTGCATAAGTACAACCAGCTGGAAGAAGCAGGACTACACCTGTGAGGGAGAGGAGGTGCTTTGCTTATGTCTGGGCCGGAACTTGTCCAAAGGCCAGGAGCCTACCCTGGCAGGTTGTTAGGCAACAAGGCCTCAGAGCATGTGTGAAAAGCACCCTTTCTGCCCCCTGGGCTACTGGCATCCCAGATCACAAGACTGGCATTATATGTAAGGCTGCGGGTCAAAAAACCAATGAGGAGCTAAAACTGTTACTCTTGCCTGGCCTGCTGCCCTCACTAAGCCCCAGAGCAAGTCCTTCTGCCCACCACCTTGAAAAACATGCTTATTGTTATTTATTTAAAGCCTGTCTACCCTACTCTTTAGTCTGCCAAAATCAGAACAGTGGTACCTCAGTTTTTGAACGTAATCCGCTCCGCAAGACCGTTCGAGTTACGAGGCATGTTCGAAAATGGAAGTATTTATCCAGAAGCCTTTTTGTTAGGCATTTCAGGCCAAGATTTAGCAAAAGAGAAGAAAAAACTTTTCATGCAGGCTACAGCTGCTGCTAGGATATTGCTAGCACAAAGATGGAAAAGTCTTGAAATACCAACTAAAGAAGAATGGCAAGGAAACCGGATGGAATACGCTGAAATGGCAAAATTAATGGAAAGACTTTGAGACAAAGACAATAAAGACTTTAAGAGACTGGGAAACATTTATGTTATATTGACAGAATCAATGTAAAGAAATGGACTCACTTGCAGGGTTTGAATAAACACTTGCAATTAAAAAAACAAATGTAGAAATAGAAACGGGATGTTAACATGATAAGAGAATAATTATTTTAAAGAATAAGAAATAACCAATAAGCAGGGAGAGATAATGTGCCAAAAAAACAGAAAAGGATGTTGAGGGACGTCACGGGGGGGGGGGAGGAATAATGTACGGTATTTTGTTTTTGAAATACAGTGGGACCTCAACTTACGAGCTCCTTGACATCCGACGTTTTTGACATATGAGCAGGAAAAGTGGCCGCGCTCTTACGTTTCTTCCAACATCCGAACGGAAAACCCGTTCGCGGCTAGATGCGGTTTCCTCGACTTACGAGTTTTTCCGTTTCCAATGCATTCCTATGGGAAACCGCTTTTCCTATGGGAAACTCGACATATGAAGTTTTCGACCTACGAGTGTGCATTCGGAACGGAAAATAAAAAAATTCCTTCAGTAGCACCTTAAACTAAGTTTTTATTTTGGTATGAGCTTTCATGTGCATGCACACTTCTTCAGATACACTTGATACAGCATTCGGAACGGATTAAATTTGTACATCGAGGTCCCACTGTAATGGTCGTGATGATGATAAAATTGTAAAAGGTCAATAAAATTATCTTTAAAAAAGAAACAAAATGGAAGCATTTACTTCCAGGTTTACGGTGTTCAAGTTCTGAAATGTTCCATCAACGGAAGCGTTCAAAAACCGAAGTACCACTGTAGCAGGGAGCATTACTTTAATACGTGCCTTCTTTAATACCTTGCACTTTTAATACCTTGCACTTTTGATTTGGTTTCATATTTGCATGCTGGTTTCCCAGGAAGGTTGAGCTCCTAGTTGATCACACAAAGAAAACAAAGAATTGGAAAAATAGCAGTACTGTCCATCTTGGTAACCAAAAAAGGGGGGGAGCAGTATTCAATTAAGTTTTACTCAGAGGCGATCCACTGAAATTAAGAAACACAATAAATATACACATTTATTTCAGTGAGTAAAACTTAGTGGAATGCCACCTAAACCATGCAAGAAATTAACACAGGTCGATGTCAACCCATGGGCCTCGGGGACTTTGTAGTCCTACCACTGCTTCTGCATTCTGCAGTGCAAAACCGGATCCCAAAGAGGAGTCAAACTGGAGTCACAACCCCAATACAAACAAGGGGGTACTTCCAGACTGTTGCCATTTTCCGGTGGGGGTCTCATCACATATCAGCAAAATTAGGTTGGGGTAATATAGTTGCCTGGGAGGTTTCGCACAACAAGCCCACTTCCCCCAAAGATCAGACTACTTCTTCTTCTTCTTCTTCTTCTTCTTCTTCTTCTTCTTCTTCTTCTTCTTCTTCTTCTTCTTCTTCTTCTTCTTCTTCTTCTTCTTCTTCTTTACAAAAAGAAAAGTTATGGGATAGTGTGGGAAAGACTCAACACAAGGCCATCTAACCTCCTGGCCAATATATAAGGATGGCTGCTCAATAAACAGGTCATCTGGGAAAAAGCTCAATGGCTCCCCTAAGGGAAATTCAGCTTCCCTTGTTGCGAGATTTGACTTCTCTGCTCCACATTTGTCCTCCTCCATCTCCCCTCTTTTCTGCTTAGGAGGTTTCCTCTTCCCGCTAAGCCACAATGAAAGGAGAGGTATTCAATAGTTAATGCACCTCCAGCTGCTGGGTTAATTCAGGCATTGTTTGTGGAGTGATTCGGCCAGGATTCTGTTGAATCCCCCTTGAAGACTGGAGCGGAGGCAGCTTTCTCTCTTTTCCCCCCAGGAAGACTGAAGACAGCTTGATCACAGCCTGCGACGGGTCCTTTCAGCCTGAAGGCATGCCTGGCCAAACTCTCTCTCTCTCTATGTATGTGTATATGTATGTGTATATATACAGGGGGGTACCTCTGGATGCGAACGGGATCTGTTCCGGAGCCCCATACGCATCCAGAGCAATACAGAACCTGAAGCGCTGAATCTGTGCATGCTAGCTGCACGATTCGGCACTTCTGCGCATGTGTGTGACATCATTCGGCGCGTCTGCACATGCGTGAATTGCCGAACCCAGAAGTAACCTGTTCCGGCACTTCTGGGTTTGGCGAGTTCGTAACCTGTGATGTACACAACCCGCAGCGAACGTAACTAGAGGTATGACTCTCTCTGTGTGTGTGTACTAATCTCAAAACCAAAAGCAATGCAAACCCGAGCAGCATATACTGACAAAACAGCAACAATCGTATACTCACAAGGCAGCACAAAATATATCAACCATCCGAACGGATATAACTCAAGACCATTACGAAACCCAAATGCATTGATGGCTACTAGGTTGGAGGCAATAAATGTATATGAATACCAGTTGTTGGAAGCCACAGAGAGGGTGGGTGACATTGTGCTCAGGTCCTGCTTGCGGGCTTCCCAATTGGGGCATCTGGGTGGCCACTGTGAGGACAGGATGCTGGACTAGATGGGCCCCTGGCCTGATCCAGCAGGCTCTTCTGGTGTTCTGATGCATTTTGACCTTGGTCTTCATCAGGGGTCTCTGTACTAACGTACCTAAAAGCTGTTTGGCACAACGTCAAATATAATGGTACAAATAACAAGCCAATTGTTATGCATACATCTGGGGCCATGCCCGGAGTCCAGGGGTGGTTCATTAGTGGGAAAAAATAAGATTCTTCCTCCGTTTGGGAAGGGCAGCTTCCATTGAGAGGCAACTTGCCTGGATCACATATTAATTGACTTGTGTGGGGCACTCAAAGGCTAGATAAGCATTACGTCAGGGGTAGGCAACTTAAGGCCCGTGGGCTGGATGCAGCCCAATCACCTTCTCAATCTGGCCCACAGATGGTCTGGGAATAAGCATGTTTGTACATGAGTAGAATGTGTGCTTTTATTTAAAATGCATCTCTGGGTTATTTGTGGGGCATAGGAATTAGTTTATTTTTTCCCCTTCAAAATATAGTCCAGCCCACCATATGGTTTGAGGAACGGTGGACAGACTCACGGTTGAAAAAGGTTGCTGACCCCTGCATTACGTGGTTAATAGCCCCAATTGGTAGTGTTATTTCCATTTGTATATATTACAATTGGTTTAATGTTTTACATTTGCTTCTCTGCCAAACTGCTCTTATGCCGCAGAGCACAGAGGAAGATGCATTTGGTCAAAATCCCTTTGGGTTTCTGTTCTAATCTGGAGTTACATCTGTTCAGATTATCAGGATTTTGTCAGAGTACATTGACTGCATTTGAATTATTTTGCTTTCGATATTAGCAGATACACACTTGTTTGTTTTTACCTGTTACGGGAGTCCATAGAATTCTATTTAGTTTTCCATATGTCTTCATGCTACTTTGTAACTATTTCTATCCCAATTGGTTTTTTTAAAATCACACCTTCAGTTTGTTCGGATTTATTTCCCTTTTTATTTTGGTACTGCTAGGTTTTCGTACTGTGTCAGAAAACCCAATAAAAAGTGTTTCACCAGATGGGGACAGCCTATTGCTTGCTCTGGCTATTCATATGCTACTTTAAAAAAACAAAAAACTTTTTCTGCATTACAGCATATTTCTTGTACAACGCTTAGAGCTGACTGCAGTTCCAGCGGTATATAAATTGTTTAAATAAAGAAAATAAGTAAAAGAGGCACGCACACTCTGGGAAGCAAACCTCTTCCCAAACCATTTTCATTTTAAAATCAAATCAAACGATTTGGGGAATTTTGCAGCGGTATCAATGACAGGGGCTTCAAACTGCATGCCACAGGGTCTTAAGCAGTCTCATGAAAAGCGCTTTGTTCCTGCTCAGTTCCCAACTCGCAAGCAAGCAAATTGTTATCAAGGCACAGGTGGCTGTGCAAGAAAAGCATTTTGCAGTATGGTAGGCGGTAGGATAGCTGTGCATGCTTTAGCTGAGATTCCTGCATTGCAGGGGGTTGGACTAGATGACCCTTGGGATCCCTTCCAACTCTAAGAGTCTATGATTCTATGGATCTTGGAACACACAATCCACCCTCAAAGCAGCTTCACTGTAAAATTTGTCCCTGGCTAAGGTTTTATAGTCCGTATTTATTTATTTATTTTATACTTTTCATCAAATTTTTCTGCCCTGTTTTCCCCTCTGAAAGGGAGAGGCTCAAAAGCAGTTAGCAAGTAAATGCATTTATTTTATTTATGGCACTTATATCCCACCTCCCCCCCCCCCAAGGAGCTTATGGTGGCACACATGGTTCCTCATTTTAACCCCCCCCCCACAACAACCCTGTGAGGTAGGTTGGGCCGAGAGGCAGCATCTGGTCCAAGGTCACCCACTGAACTTCACGATGGTTGAGTGGGGGGATTCGAACCCTGGTCTCCCAGCTTCTACTCTGACGCTCTAACCCCTACACTGCATACATGCAAACCTGCCCTGCCTCCCGCTGCCGTTTGATTCAACTGGGCTGCAGCGACCCAAGTAAATGTTTGCTCATGGCGTCATTAGGGTATGCAGCACTTAACAATGGCAGGGGGGGAAATCACTTGGGTCACCTCAGCCAATCAGATTAAATCTTCAGCACCTGGTCCTGCTGGTTGCGTAAACCAGCCCTAAGACGCCAACACTCCCCCCCCCCCCACCATGCAATATGCTAAAAGAGGGGAATGAGCTGCTGCCAAAGCGGATGATTTAAGGAATTTTTGCCTAAGCCCGATGCTGCGGGTTTAAGGCCTTTGTGCCGCTAGCTGTGCAGGGGGAAGAGGGGTCACATTGCAGAGAAACTGGAGACTTGTGTATTTATTTCCCAGCAAAGGTATCTGTGCCACACAATCCAGCCGCCAACAATAGACCCTCGGCCTTGGATGCACTTCCTCAAGCAGGGCCTGACACTGTATCTTCACCCTACACATGTGTACACACACACACACACACACACACACACACACACACACCCCTGCATGTCAGAGGCAGAGGATGGATCTGGCCCTGTCTTCCTAAGGATTTGGTTAGGACCCCCCCCCCCCCAGTGCTTGGCGAAGGCGAGAGTCGAATGCTTTGCATGCAGAAGATCATTGGCTCAACTCCCAACATCTCCAGGTAGAAATGGGAAGAGACACCCGAGTCTGAAAACCTGGAGAGCCGCTGCCCATCAGTGTAGGTACTCTGGAACTAGATTCCAAGAACACAGCAAACAGCCTTCTACCGAATCAGACCATTGGCCCACTTAGCTCAACATTGTCTCCATTAACTGGCAGCAGCTCTCCAGGGTCTCAGGCCTAGAATCTTCCCCAGCCCGACCTGGCCGTGTTGGGAATTGAACCTGGTGCATTCTTCCTGCAAGGCAGGCACTCTACCACCAAGCGACAATGGCCCTTGCCAAAGGCTCCGGCTCAGGATTGGTTCCCTAGGTTTCCAAGTGTGGGGAGTAGCCTGAGAGAACAGTCGATTGCAGAGCAGGAAGGGACTCCGAGGGTCATCTAGTCCAAACAACTGCAATCCAGGGATTACAGCTAAAGAATCCCTGGCAGATGGACAACCAATATCTGCTTTAAACCTCCAGGTCTACCATTTTCTGAGACCCCTGACTGTTCGCAGACAACTCTGGGTTTGCGGTGCTCATCTCGCTTTACTGGCCGAGGGAGCCGGCGTACAGCTTCCGGGTCATGTGGCCAGCGTGACTAAGCCGCTTCTGGCGAACCAGAGCAGTGCACGGAAACGCCATTTACCTTCCTGCCGGAGCGGTACCTATTTATCTACTTGACTTTGACATGCTTTTGAACTGCTAGGTTGGCAGGAGCAGCGGCCGAGCAACGGGAGCTCACCCTGTTGCAGGGATTCGAACTGCTGACCTTCTGATCGGCAAGCCCTAGGCTCTGTGGTTTAACCAACAGCACCACTGACAAAAGCACACCTTGAATCTTGTAGCTACGCAATGAGGCCGCAAGAAAGCAAATGTCTGTTTTCAAACCGGGGGCCTGTTTCCTTTTGCACCCGTGTTTCTGCAGGCATCAGAGAAACACACAGCCCCTCTTGCTGTGTTTCAGCAGCTACTTACCCAGGGAGAGGGCCTTCTTGGCAATGGCGCCCTCCCTGCGGAGTACATTTCCGAGCACAATTCAAAGTGTTGGTGCTGACCTTTAAAGCCCTAAATGGCTTCGGCCCAGTATACCTGAAGGAGCGTCTCCACCCCCATCATTCAGCCCGGACACTGAGGTCCAGCGCTGAGGGTCTTCTGGCAGTTCCCTCATTGTGAGAAGTGAGGTTACAGGGAACCAGGCAGAGGGCCTTCTTGGTAGTGGCACCCGCCCTGTGGAACACTCTCCCAGCAGATGTCAAAGAGATAAACAACTATTTGACTTTTAGAAGACATGGAGGCTGTCCTGTTTAGGGAACTTTTAAAATATTTGATGAATTGTTGTATTTTAATATTTTGCTGGAAGCTACCCAGAGTGGCTGGGGAAACCCAGCCACATGGGAGGGTATAAAAAATAAGTTGTTGTTGTTGTTGTTGTTGTTGTTGTTGTTGTTGTTGTTGTTGTTGTTGTTGTTGTTAAGGTTTGACATCTTGCTATGTTTTTATATGTGCTGGAGGCTGTCCAGAGTGGCTGGGGAAAGCCAGCTGGAAGGGTGGTGTATTAATAATAAAATTATTATTAATAATATTAATATTTCAGGGGTGCCCACAGCCCACCACCAAAACAAACACAACAAATGCTTGAGGACTTTATATGGTCTGCGTTTTAAAGTGAGCTGACCAGATTTGCAGCTCCATGACCAGCACATGGCTTGAAATACAGGCTGCCCTTCACTTTTTGCACTGCTCCAAATTTTGCAGGATAGTTCTTGGTTCAAAAACACACTGAAATGCATAGGTTAGGTTAACACACACACACACAAATCCACATTTTAAGGTAAAATATTAAAGCACGTTTTCATGCTTTCCTTAAAAAAAAAAATACAGTGGTACCTCGGGTTACAAACACCTTGGTTTACAAACACTTCAGGTTACAGACTCCGCTAACCTTGAAGTAGTACCTCGGGTTAAGAACTTTACCTCAGGATCGCGTGCCGGCGGCATGGCGGCAGTGGGAGGCCCCATTAGGTAAAGTGGTACACCTCAGGTTAAGAATGGTTTCAAGTTAAGAACGGACCTCCGGAACGAATTAAGTTTGTAACCAGAGGTACCACTGTATAAGCAGATTGGTGTGGAAAAAGAATGAGTTGGGTTCGTGAATAAATAAATGAAGCGGACAAAGGCCTGAGACAGATCTGTCCAACCTTTAACACAGGCACCCCCAAACTCCGGTCCTCCAGATGTTTTGGCCTACAACTCCCATGATCCCCAGCTAACAGGACCAGTGGTCAGGGATGATGGGAATTGTAGTGCAAAACATCTGGAGGGCCGAAGTTTTGGGATGCCTGCTTTAACACATGCCAGCATTAAAGAATTTGTGTGATTGTGAAAAAAAGGATTTCTGTAAATTTCAATTCATTTAGTCCTTTTGCATATATATTTTTAAACCAAGATGCTGGATCCCCCTGTCCTTATTACCTAGATTGTGGGAGTTAGTGAAAAACTTTACCAGTATCAGAAAGCCTGTATACTGCACGGGGAAAGTGTAGAATGTGGGGCAAAGAAAATGTGGTTTTCTTTGAACTTTAGGTTCCATTTTAAGTAGCAAGTTTTGAGCCCTCTCACAATAAAAATCTGCTTGTTGAAATCTTAGCAGGCAGAGAAGAGGAAGAATCAGATATTCCAGTGATCTGGGAGCCATTGCTGGCTTCCCTTCCCATAACCAGCAGCAGCACCACGGAATAAATTGTGCAAAGCAGCAGGATACATGACGCAAAACCAGAGGAAAATATTAACATGTGCGGAAATTATGTAGGTCTCAGAGTGCAGCTTTACTTGTCACAGTGTTCAAATTGCACATAGTTTTAGCAGGCTGGGCTCGCTCAACCCTTGCGGGGGTATCTGATTTGGGATATGTGCATTACACCTGCCAACTATTTGGCAGCCAGAGGTCCTCACATGGCAACATCCACCAGCTGTGTCCCCGTTTGGGGGGAAGTGCCTCAGTTACACATGCATGGCTCTCATCTAGCCTAGACTGCTGCAACGCTTTCTACATGGGGTCACCCTTGGAGAGGGAAACAGACCCACTGAAATTCATGGACATGATTAACTTAGGTCCCTTCATTCCACTGGGTCTGCTCTAAATCTCAGTTGTCAACAACTTTCTTAATTGACCAGGCTTGGCATGAATATCTGGGGATCCAGCATTCTACAGTGCAGAGTGTTCTGCTTATTGTGCCTTCCAGACATAGCCGCTGATCTCAGAGACTCCATGCGCCAAGGGACACCCATCATGGCTCAATTCTTCCCCTATCCCTGCATTCAGTCACTTGCCACTCAGGAGCCAGCCTTCCAAATCCTTCAGCAGCCAGCAAGAGACCTCAAGGGGCTCAATGAACCATTTATTTCCCTTTATTTTATTTTTTAAAGCCTTCCCCTGTCCCTCAGTCTGCCAGAAAGTGACCTGGTTGTGGGTCTAAAAGTCACAGCAGCAGCCAGGCCCCTTGCAAGCTGCTGAGTCTGCAAACCGAACTGCATTCCTGAGCCCCAAACCAGGGCTAAGGGGGAATGAAAGGGCCGGTGCAATTAACCAAATTACAAATGGAGCCATCAATTTTTCCTAACTGCAGCCTGTTGTGGTGAGTCAGCCAGGAGGAGTGGGGCCAACAAGCCAGCTATTGTTCCTGACAGCCCCTCTGTCGCTTCACATCATAGACAGGCAAGAAGCGGGGACCAAGACCGCTTGCACTCCACCACAATCCCAAGACAAGAGAGAGGAATGGGAAAGGACAGGATTGTGTCAGGCAGGCGTGGGGTGTTCTATCTGCAGATAGAAGGTCGAAGCTGCCCTGTGAGGGTAGGACTTGAACCAATAGGCTTTAAGTTACAAGAAGAGAGATTAGGACTAAACATCAGGAAGAACTTTCTGGCAGTAACAGCTGTTCAACAGTGGGAGGTGGGAGGTTGTGGACTCTCCTTCCTTGGAGGTTTTTAAGCAGATGTTGGATGGCCACCTGTCATGGATGCTTTAGCTGAGATTCCTGCATTGCAGGGGGTTGGACTAGATGGCCCTCGAGGTCCCTTCCAACTCTACAATCCTATGATTCCTATGAGCTTTGGAAAGTTTATTTAATTATTACGTATACTTTCACCCCACCCACAATCTCTATCATCGTTTTATTACCTACCCTTCACCCTGAGGTGGGTCACAACTACTTAAAATATCGTGACTATTCAAATATCCGAAGGGCTGTCATGTGGAAGGTGGAGCCAGCTAGTTTTCTGCGGCTCCAGAGGTGAAGACCCAAACCAACAGATTCAAATGGCAAGAAAGGAGATTCCGAGTAGACATTGGGAAGAAGTTTCTGACAGTGAGAGCTGCCCAGAAGAACAGACTCCCTCAGAAGGTGGTGGGTTATCCTTCATGGGAGGTTTTCAAAAGAATCCCATCTGTCAAGGATTCTTTAGCTGTGATTCCTGCATTGCAAGGGGTTGGAAGAGATGACCCTTGGCACCCCTACCAACTCTACAATTATATGATTCTATAATCCATGAATATTCAGAATTAAAAACAGTTGAAACATATTCCATTCATAAGAATGGAATATGTCACACACAGGTCAGGGTGCATATTCAGCATTTGCCAGAAGCTGTGTAGTGAAGGGGCCAGGAACACCAATGTGTGTGTGTGGAGTTCCACACTTTAGGGGCTGCCACAGAGAAGACCCTCTGCTGGGCCACTGCCACCACCCCTTGAACATCTGAGGGAGGTGGAACCACCAAGAGGAACCTCTCTGTTTGCCTTAACACCTGGGAAAGACTGTAGGGAATGAGGTGGTCTTTCAGGTATGATTTCAGAGGATGTTACAAATCAGTTAAAATACAAACACCTAAAACAAAAAAGCCCAAGTCAGACGGAGCAGATAAAACGTACCTAAAACCAACTGGAGATCAGCCTTAAGATCATCTTGAGGAACAGACCTTACAACAAGAGACACTAATGCTGGCAACCCAGAAGAAAAGCACAGGCAAACGGATACAGTAGGCCTTAACCTGGTGCCATGCTGCCAGCAGAGTCAGTTCCAGGAATTCATTCCAGGAGAGCAATGCTTCTGAACACCAGTAGCTGGAAACCACAGGAGGGAGTGTTTTTGTGCTTGGATCCTGCTTGCTGGTTACCTGAAAGCATCTGGCTGCCCACTGTGAGAACAGGATACAGTGGTACCTCAGGTTACAGACGCTTCAGGTTACAGACTCCGCTAACCCAGAAATAGTACCTCGGGTTAAGAACTTTGCTTCAGGGTGAGAACAGAAATCAAGCGGCGGCTGCGCGGCAGCAGTGGGAGGCCCCATTAGCTAAAGTGGTACCTCAGGTTAAGAACAGTTTCAGGTTAAGAATGGACCTCCAGAACGAATTAAGTTATTAACCTGAGGTACCACTGTACTAGAGTGGAAGGGCCATTGGCCTGAACCAGCAGGATTGTTCTTATGTTCAAAGCTGTGGGGCCACCACAGAGAAGGCCCCGTCTCATGTCACACACCCACACACCCCTGATGCATCTCCCTCAATTGGACTTGGAAGGAAGGGATACTTAGAAAGCAAAGCATTGACTCAGCATGGGAGACACAGCAAGGACCAATGGGAAACTCTTTCCGGTGGCAACGAGCCAAGAAAGCAAAGTCTGTGTGAAGGGAGGAAGGAACAGAGGAAGACATTTGCCCAGTAACCCTAGGGAAAGCTCAGCATTGAGAAGAGTCTCAACCCTCCATACTTGGAGCTAGAGCAGGCATCCCCAAACTTCGGCCTTCCAGATGTTTTGGACTACAATTCCCATCTTCCCCGACCACTGGTCCTGTTAGCTAGGGGTCATGGGAGTTGTAGGCCAAAACATCTTGAGGGCCTCAGTTTGGGGATGCCTGAGCTAGAGGCTCACAAAGATCTTTCCGATCAAAGGATGAAGTTTTGAGGGTTCTGAGAGCACCCACAAGTTGGGGAGATTTCAGAGCAAGGAGGCCACTGTGCCAAGGTGCAGAGTCATACCACAACCTGAGACTGTGTCCATTTCTGGGGTCACGAGGTTCTCAGGGGAGGCAGTCAATGTCCCAGTTAAGCAGAGAGCATTCAGCACCTTAGAGAGCTCCAGGAGCCCTGCTGAGGTGCCTATAGGACAGGGGTCCCCAAACTTTTTCAGCCGGGGGCCGGTCCACCGCCCCCAGACCCTGTGCTGGGCCGGACTATATATTTTTTTTGGCGCAAGGACCCCTGCTGCGCCCCACCCCACCCCATGTTTCTCTCAGGGTGGGCAGCAGAGAGAGAGAGTCCGGAGGGACAGAGACTCCATTTTCCAGAGTTGTTAAGAGGCGGCTCAGCCCCCCACGGGCACACCTCTCCCTCGGGTGTGGGGTCAAGGAGGGAGATGCTGCCTTCACTGAGCGAAGACTGGGGGTGTGGGGTCAGGGAGGGAGATGCTGCCACATTCATTCAAAGCAGTCCAAAGTGACACCATTAATTCTTTATAATACAGTATTGCTCTAAAAACAGATGGCAAAAAACTCTAACTGTACTGGTCTTTGGCGTCTGGAGAGGGGAAGGGGGAACTTTGTATCTGAAAGTTTTAAACTGAATTTCATCATCATAAAAAACATTGGAAGAGACAAATGGCTTTAGCCACGTTTCATGGGCAGCCCTACCTGATTCCCGTTGAACTTACTGCAAAGTAACTGAGCTCTTAGCCTGGCAGTGAGAGAGGGGGGAGACCCAGCTGCCTTAAGAGATGAATGAGATAAACACCGGGATGAAAAAACACACAAAAAGCGGGAGATTGATATTTTGGGGTCCTAGGGCAGATTAGGCAGGTCTCCTTTGTCAGTTGCTGCCCAGGGCTGCGGAGCCAGGAGGAGAAAAGTCAGTGGAGCTGCCTTTTGGACTCGGCTCTGGGGCTGAGGAGCTGACTGAAGCAGCCGAGCGAGCGGAAGCAGCCAAGCGGAGGCAGGAGGGGCGAGCCAGGAGCTCCGTTCAGAGCCTCTTAAAGGCGCAGCGCCGCTTTTTCCCACCGCCTTCCTGGGCACCCCCTGGGCTCCTCTGCCTGCTCTTGCAAGCCCGAAAAGGCTCCTGTCCTGCTGCTGCCTCTCGCAAGCGCAGGCACAGGAGCCGCAGTTGGGGGAGGCAGCAAAGGGGTGGGGAGGAACGAGCAGCCCGGCTCCTGCCCAGCTTCGCTGCTTTAAAGCGAGCTGCGGAGGAGGGAAGGTTTCTCCTCCGGGCTGAGAAGCTGCGCTGCGTCTCTCTTCTTCTTCGAGGACTCCGCACCGCGTCTCCTTTTTCTTTCCCCAGCCCTGGGTTCCGCTCAGTCAAGCTTCGCCATCAGCGCACACACCGCGGGACCAGCAAGAGCTGTGCGCGCGCTGGTGGGTGAAGCTCGACTGAGCGGAACCCAGCACGGGGGAAAGGAGAAGGAGGTGCGGCGCGGAGTCCTCGGAGAAGGAGAGAGACGCTGCGCCACTAGGAGGAGGAGCAGCCACAGGCGGCGCCCAGGAGGAGCCCGTGCCATGCTTCCCTTCCTTGGCGCTGCTGCTGCGCTCAGGACAGGCGCAGGCTCCTGGCGGCGAAGAAGAGGCGACGCAGGGGGGTAAAATGGCTCTCGCTGGGAAATTTTTTAAAAAGTGCATAATGACCATGCCGATCCCCAGACCTTTCGCGGGCCGGATTGGGAGGCCAATTGGGCCGCATCCGGCCCCCGGGCCGTAGTTTGGGGATGCCTGCTATAGGAGATGTTGTTTCTGTAGGGAGCTGGAGTCAACTCAAGTATTACTTAGGCCAGCCAGTCCCATCCCTGGAGTCCCAGACGGTTAAGATTAGCAAAAACATCCCATGGAGGAAAAGCAGAGCAGCGCTCATCATCCAACCAGCAGAGCAGACAGAAATCCCTTTGCAAAGTGGGGAGAAGAGAACAGTGGAATGCTGGCCAAGCCATGGGCCTGCTGCAACGACCAACATTTTCCCCTAAGGAAGAGTCAGCCAGATCGTCTGGGAACTAAGGTGGGGAAGGGTCTCTGCCTAGTACATGCAGGTCTGATGGGAAATGCGGCAAGGCCTCCCCTGACGTCCCAAGTGCTAAGGCGTTCAGAAACAGAAAGTCCTTTACGGATCCTGGTCCTGAGCTGGTTTGCGATGCTTTAAATGTAGTGGTCCGTCCTACGAACTGGGCTCACAGACTGGTAAAATTGGTACAGCATCACAGGCAGAAAGTGTGCCTTATATTTGAGAAATACGGTATATACAAAAACATAATAAAGCACTGCAAAACAGTAGTTGCAAAACCTTATTGGGCCAACATAAACTCATCCCCATTGCCCCTTGCCCTAATATATTAAAAAAGCATCATTCAGAATCATCGTTTGCAGAACCCAATGTAACAGTGCAATAACATTTAAAAACAGTAACCATTTATTTAAGATCCAATTAAAACTATGTAGTTTAATTAAGTCAACAACACTGATGAACTTGATCTGGTGATACCAGCTTCCCAAAGTCATTTACACCTTCTGTGCCCCCCTTGCCTGTTAGTGCCCCCCTAAGTAATCCCACCGCCAGCTTTGGGACCCACTGCTCTATAGACACCTACAGCAGCCTTCGTCAACCTGGTGCCCTCCAGCTGTGGTTCAAAATATCTGGAGGGTCCCAGGTTTATAGCAGGGTGACTGAGGTGGCTTCCTATGTTTGAAAACCATGACCCCGGAGGAATCCTATGCACCCTTTATGTCGCTGCTGGGCTTCCCACCTACTCAAGGTGAGTTTGGGATCTCCTCCACAGCACCAAGAAACTGCAAGAGAAAGCCAAGACAGCTTCCGGCACAAAGTTTAGCATTTCTCAAAAGGGTCCTGCGGCATCCTGGGCCTTACCTCCCTCTTGAGGGCTTCGCTCTCCACATGGCGGAGATTGTTCTTCGCCTGCACATAGATCTCGGCCGTGTGCTGAACCTCTGGGGGGTTTGGCGCCGGGTAGCCAGGAGGAGGAGGGAGCACCTTGGTGTCGGGGGGCGGGGGAGGCGCCGGGAAGTTTGGAGGTGGGGGTGGGGAGGCCTCACCCCCCTTCTTGCTGTGCCCGGGGGCAAGGTCAGGGTTCAGCATGTCCATGTAGGTTTGCATATCTGTGATTGTCGTACCGGGAACTCCTGGAACAAGGAGTCGGAGGAGAGAGAAAGAGAGAGAGAGAGAGAGAGAGAGAGAGAGAGAGAGAGAGAGAGAGAGCACAGACTGAAATATTCTTTGAAATTTGCAAAAAACAGCCTTTGAAAATACCCTTTGACATTTGCAGTCCTTTGAAATATCCTCGGAAATTTGCACTTCTCCACATTTTGTAGCAGAGGTCTCCAAAAATGGGTGCACAACATATGGGAGCACAAGACGAGCCCTGTTGGGTCCACCTAACTCCAGCATCCCTGCAGTTTTCTACAGTGTCCAAACAGAAATATCCAGGAAGCCTACAAAGCCTGAAGGCAAGAACCCTCCCCAGCAGGTGCAATTAGTGCAAGATTGCTTAGGCTCACCCTGAGCCTGTGGGGCTTTAAAAGGGAGGACCAACTAACTCTTCGCAATGTCCTTATTTGAAATTATTTTCAAAAGAAACCATAGCTGTTTTTGGAAATGCGGGCATTGCTTGCAGCTGTGAGCTGGTAACGTTCTCTAGTAGGCTGGCAATGAAGCACTAATCTGTGCCACAAGGTGGCACTCTTCCCTTGGCCCTGGTGTGTATGTGTGGCCAAGATGATAAAAAGGTCTGGGGAAACTGAGCCTTATGAGGACAGGCTGAGGGAGTTGGGGATGTTTCACCTAGAGAAGAGAAGACTAAATATCTAAAGAGCCGTCACACGGAAGATGGAGAAAGCTTGTTTTCTGCTGCTGCTCCACAGGGAAGAATCAGAATCGGTGGATTCAAATGACAGGAAAGGAGATTCCAACTAAACCTTTGGAATAACTTTCTGACTGTAAGAGGCATTCAACAGTGGAACAGACTCCCTTCGAAGGAGGCGGATTCCCCTCCATGGGAGGTTTTTAAACAAAAGTTGAACGGCCGTCTGCCAGGGATTCTTTAGCTGTGATCCCTGTATTGCAGGAGTGGGTTTGGATGACCCTTGGAGTCCCACCCAACTCTACGATTCTACGATTCATTGGAGGTTTTTAAGTGGAGGTTGGGTTTTCCCCCCACCTTTTGTCATAAGATTTTGTTGAAGCTTTTTCGTGGTGAAATAAGATCAAAGAAAACTAATCTAAAATTTAAAAACAGAGAAAGAAGAGCAGAGGTTGGATGCTCATCTGTCAGATAAGATCTAGTTGAGATTCCTACATTGGAATAGATGATCCTCCAGGTCCCTTTTCTGTAGTGGCTCCCCGTTTGTAGAATGCTCTCCCCAGGGAAGTTTGACTGGCGCCTTCATTACTGTATATATATTTTAGGCACCAGGCAAATACGTTCCTCTTCAACCAGGCCTTTGGTGGATTAATATTCTACAACCTTTTAAATATGTCTGTGAGACACGGAGGTTATTGCTTCGTGATTTCGGTTTGATCGTTTACTTGTGTTTCATCTTTCATTTTATTCTGCGAGCTCTTTAGATGAAAGGCGGTGTGCAAGTTTGATGAATAAAAAACAAATAGATCAAACTCTGCAATTAGATGGTGCTATGAATTAACTCCCCCCACCCCTGGCACCACCTCCCACTTCTTCCCAAGAGCAACTTTGCAACAGATGGCAAGTGGGGAAGGGCAAACAGACCCCAACACATACACCCACACCCATGTGTGTAAGGGATACTTACTGCAGCCTTGACTGTTCCTTTTCTCCCCGGTGCTAGACTGGCTGGAGTTGCAGGAGTCGTAATTGGAGAGGGTGCTGCTGGGGGACCCGAGGTCAAAGTGGGCCTGCGGGGCAGACATGGTGGTGTTGGGCGACGACATCCCAGAGTCTGGCTGCTTGAACTCCAGGTCCGTTGAAGGATCCCGCGAAAGGACCCTGTGCTCCACGCTCTGCAAGCCACAGGCCAGAAGTGTCAGTTAAAAGGTGAATAGGAAGCTCAGAGAAAGGGGCCACTCCGCACCAGGCCATGCTCAGGTGGCCCCCTCCTCGAAAATGGGTCCGCCTGGCTGATTGGGTGGTTGCCCTTCTATCCCCATCTTCTGTCCTGCAAGGAAGTCTAGGGGGGGTGCGTTGTTCTCCCCATCCTCATTTGTTCCTTGCAACAACCCTGCAGGGTAGGTTAGTCTGAGAGGCAGTGACTGGCCCAAGGTTGCTCTGTGAGCTTTGTGGCCGAGTTGAGGTTTTGAACCCTGGTCTCTCCCAGGTTCTACTCTATTGCTCTAACCACTAGTCTACCCTCCCTGTGTCTGCGTGCAAAGCAGGGGGCTCTGCCCCTGATTTCAGGGTCCTCCCTGGCCCAGACAGGGGACAGGCCAACTCTTGCCAAATTGGAGAGGCCTTCCCTGGCAAATCATGGGTAAGAATCCCAAGAAAAAACGATTTTTATACAGCAACACAAAGTTGAAATTTCCCCAATTTACTTATTCATCTTATTGCGTTTATATCCCACCTTCTCTCAAGGTGGTGTACACAGTTCTTCTCCTCATTTTTATTCTCGCAACAACCCTGTGAGGTCGGTCTTCTTCATGGCTGAGTGGGGATTTGAACCCTGGTCTGCCCAGTTCCTAGCCTGACCCTCTAACCACTACACCACACTGACTCACTTGCAACAGTCCCTGACAGTGAAAAGGCAGGCATCACCACAAAGATGGTGATGATAAAAATAAGAAGCCAAGACCAAAAGCCTTGAGAGCTGACGCCGAGGCAAATTTTGGAGAACAGAAGGATGGCTTCAGCTGGGGATTAGGGGGTTAAAGCCAACATGGAAAAGTGGCTTTCGAAAGTGGGAGGGGGGAGAGGGAGGTGGCATCAAGTGGGGATTCCTGGAGGGTGTTTCAAGAGGCCCCTTGATTTAGGCAGGCCGGCTCCCCTACCCCACTCACAGGTTTTCCTCCAGGCTATAATTCTGCATCACATCTTTTCCAGATGCGACGCTCCAGGCTAACACTTGCCCTGGAGACTCCTTGACACATCCCACAACAGGCACACACACACACACACACCAGGACCCCCCCCTTGCTTACGTTGCCCATGATCCCGGGAAAGCCCCTGGTCCCCTTGCTCGGCTCTTGTGCGGCCCAACCCAGAGGTCCGACCTTCTTGGCACGAAGGAAAGCATAACACAACAGCGCTGGATGAGTCCCCAGGGGGGCTGCTGAGTGACAGCAGCCCTTCTGTGAGCCCTGCTTGGCATCATTAGCCTGGCTGCCCTGGGTAACACACCAGCTGCCAACCTCCCATTGGCCTCCTCCGCCAGCTCGAGAAATATTTTTGTCCTCCCAATGGGGAGGCAGGGGAGTTGTGAGAGTGCAGCTGTAGGAAGGGAGAGCCTGTGGGGAGGGAGGGATGTTCCATGCACCAGAAGACACCCCCATGCAACACACACACACACACAAAATGGCCCAGAAAGGCAGAACGATGATCTGGTGTAAACTTGGCTGGCAGAGTCCGTATCAGAGGAGTGCAAGTTTTGCCCCCCCCTAAAATATTTGAGGGTGCTGCCCCTCTCCAAGTTGACGGGCATTGTCATTCAAATGGTATGCGTGTACAGCGTCATGTGATCAACTAAATGGGGCAACGCTATTGAATATTTTATTCAAGTTGGCAACATGCAGTAGTGGTTAGAGAATGGGTAGGCAAACTAAGGCCCAGGGGCCGGATCTGGCCCAATCACCTTCTAAATCTGGCCCATGGACGGTCCGTGAATCAGCATGTTTTTACATGAGTAGAATGTGTCCTTTTATTTAAAATGCATCTCTGGGTTATTTGTGGGGCATAGGAATTCATCCATTCCCCCCCCCAATATAGTCTGGCCCTCCACAAGGTCTGAGGGACAGTTGACTGTCCCCCTGCTGAAAAAGTTTGCTGACCCCTGGGTCAGCAGTTGGAAGACCAGGGTTCAAATCCCCACTCAGTCATGAAGCTTACTGGGTGACCTTGGACTAAATAGACTACCCCACCTCGCAGGGTTGTTATGAAGATAAAACACAAGCCACTTCAAAAAGAAAAAAGAACTCTGTGCAATGCCTTGAGCTCCTTGGAAGAAAGGTAGGATATAAATGTAAAAAAAAAAATGAAATAAAGAAATTAACGGGTGAAACAGCAATCCCTGTTTAAACATGTCGTTGTTCCATGTTCATCCCTTGCCATGCCAAGAGAGCCCATTCACACAGCCAGCTGCAACTCGTGAAAAGAAATATGGAATCAAGTGTTGCCTAAACTGGCCCTAAAAACAGCTCCACATCTGCGCTGAATACACCAGGGTCTGGTGACACATCTACCCATCAGGAACTTTTGAAAACCTTCAGCATCCGAAGAAAAAACCCATTCCCCCATAGCCACACACACACACACACAATCTGACTAATAGAGTTCAACAGGTGGCATCCTTCTTTTTTAAACTATTATTCCCCTCCAAAGTCAGCTACATCCCAGAGTTAACTGTCCCTTTCCCCGGCTCCTTCCACACTAAATCCCTTTAGCGTTGCTTGGGTGCTGTTTTACGGAAATAAGGAGCAAAGCTGAAACGTGGGTTCCACACTTAACATAATCCAGCAGTATCCTTCCCTCTGGTGAAGATTCTTCCATGATGATTGCACAGGAAGAGCTTAGAAACCTTAGGTCCCATGCAATGTTAAGTGGTAGCTTCCTCCTTGCAACTTAGACCCTATTTATTGCCTCCTGTTCAGTGTGATGGGGGGATTTTTAATGCTCTGTGATCCAGCAATGTCCTTCCGTCTAGCAAAGGTCCTTCCATGATGACTTGACTACACAGTAAGTACTTGGCACCTCAGGTCCCCTACAGTGTTAATTCAGAGCTTCTTTCTTCCAGCTTGGACCCCTTTTTACTGCCTCCCATTGTGTGTGATTGGGGAGTTACGGACAGAGAGCCAGTTAACTGTTCCTTGAATAATCTCTCTCAATGGCCCTTATCATCACTGCCTCTTCCTTTTCTCTCTGGTCTCACTCTTCCCCATCAAAGCAAGCCAGCCGCCCGCATGACATGATGCTCACCATGTTCTCCACCGTGCGCAGGTACTTGGCGCAATGCAGGTGCCCGTTGTAGTCTGCAAGGTCGGCCGCCGTGTAGCCGTCCTGGTCGCGGATGCCCAAGTTTACGCCGTTCACAACGAGGATTTGACAGCACTGAGAGGAGAAGAGAAAGGCAGTCAGCCCACAGGAGGAAGGACCACATCAAGGCTCGAAAGGAACAAGGCTGCCTTATTCTCAAGCTATGGCACGCCTGAGAATCATTTGTTCTAGCCCAGTGCTACCTCCTTTTGCAGCAAACCTCCAAAACTGGATGCCTGTTCCCTTTTATGCATTGTAGGGAGTTGGACTAGATGACTCTTGGGGTCCCTTCAATTTTACCTGGAGATACAGGGAGACTTGCATATCCCTACCCAGCATTCTGGGGCCCAGTCAAGCACCCATATATCTCCAGCTCACTGCCCCGGCCTCACAGAGTCCTGTTTCTATAAAGGACAACTCTATTCTTCTTGCTTTGGTGTCTGCAACGAAATGTTGCAGCGTGTCTTCCTCACCTCTAAGCAGGTGCACTCATCCTCAGGAACGGCTGCAAGCTGAGCGGTAGGGCACCTGCTTTGCATGCAGAAGGTCCCAGGTTCAATCCCCAGCTGCATCTCCAGATAGGGCTTAGAGAGGCTACTGCCTGGAGCTCTGGAGAGAGCTCTGCTGCCAGTCAGTGTGGACAATACTGAACCAGGTGAACCTCCCTATAGTCCACCTGTTTAGGGTTCCAGCCACTTAGCCACGTTGCCTCTTGTATAAGCTGTATTTAGACCTAGCAAGTCTATGTGTCTTGGGGTGGTTTGCCCTCTTAAGGCAAAGAAGAACCTCTTACACCAATAGCTCAGTTGGTTAGAGCGTGGTGCTGATATTGCCAAGGTTGCAGGTTCAATCTCTGTTTGGGACAGTTGCATATTCCTGCATTGCAGGGGGTTGGACTAGATGATCCTCAGGGTCCCATCCAACACTACAATTCTATGATTCTAAGAGGTTTTGTCGTTTTATATTTTTAAAAACCCTGTACTTCTGCAAACCTCATGAACGCGGCCCCCCACCCCAGCATGTTGATATCTCCCTCTAGTTTCTCCATAGCCTTGCTTGGGCTTGATCAGTACTCATCAGCTGTTTTTGCCATTAAAGCTTTTTTTAAAGAAAAGTGCCATAATTATGCATTTCACATACATTATTCAGAAATCTTTCCAACAACTCTGCAAGGTAGGCCAGACTTAGCCTTGTTTCACGGACATGGTTTCTGCACGTCAAGGCAGGGAGATAGCGAGCAGCTAACAATGTTTCGTGAGTTTATAGCTGTACGAGGGACTTCTGGCTGAACTGAGGCCCCACTCAGAGCATCCAATTTGAAGCATTATGCTGCTAATTTAAGCAGTCATTTCTTCACCCAAAAAATCCTGAGAGCTTTGGTTTGGTAAGGGCTGAGAGCTGTTAGGAGAGCCCCATACCCCCCTTCAGCGACCTACAATTCCCAGAGCGCTTTAACGATCAATCTCTTTTGACAGGGAACTCTGGGAACTGTAGCGCAAGGAGGGAAACAGGAGACGCCTCCTAACAACTCTCAGAACCCATAATAAACTACAGCTCCCAGGATTCTTTGGGGTTGTTGCAAGAGGTATTATAAATGTTTCAAATGCATACTGCAAATGTGGCCTGAGAAGCAACCCCGGATAAATTCCATGCACTTATGGGATAGGACAGACCCTATTCTCTGCCCCTACAGTCCACACAGCAACTGCACAGCAGCTCTTCCTATTTCTCTTCCTGGCCATCAAATTGCTTTGCGTCCCGTCCCGTCCCTCCCTACAAGACACTTGCGAGGCCGACCGGTTGTGGACTCACCTCCAGCTCCCCATTTTCAGCCGCGTCGTGCAAGGGGGTCCCGCCCCAGTGATCCGTGGTGATCTCCCCTCCGTGCAAAAGCAGCCAGCTGAGAACTTTGGCGTGGCCTCGGCTGGCAGCGAAGTGCATGGCGGTAGCACCGTCGTCGTCTTGCTCGGAGAGGCTGATATCCGTGAAGCTCATCTGAGGAATGAGAGATAAATGGCAGGATATATATTATATAAATATGGTAAAGTGTCTTATAGGTCTCTCCCCCCCCCCCCGCCTTGCTTGCTTTTTTCACTATTCTTTTTCTGTAGACTAGTTTCATTCTTATTATATTTTATGTTGAACATTTTCCCCCAATTTTTTTTTTAACGGAATCGGGGGGGGGAGAGATGGCAGGATAAAAAGCCCCCCCCCCTGAAATAAAACAGGCTTAGAAGCTCCATTGCAGCAAGCGCCACGGGAGAGGATTGAGATACAAACGCAAACAAATGCAATTTGCTTTTAGGTGACCACTTGAATGTTGCTTGGGCAGCCTTACTGGGCCCCGAGTTCTGATCCCCCTCACACCCAGCCTTCGCTGCAGCCCCGAGCAGCCCTCACCAGCCAGACGATGACGGTGTTGTGGCCCATCTGGGCGGCGGCGTGGAGAGGGGTCATCCCGTCGTTGGCGCGTAGGTGAGGGTCCGCTCCGCAGTCCTTGACCAAGTACTGGATGATTTCCAGGTGGCCCTCCTGGCAAGCTAAATAGAGAGGTGTGGCACCATTCTTGGTTTGGGCACTGACCGAACTGCAGGGGCGAGAAGACGGAAAGGAAGAGTGGGTGGGAGGGAAGGTTGGGTACTCAGGCAGCAGCCCTTTCCAAAGTCTCTCTGGATGGGCTCTCTGTGCCCTTTCTCATAGGAGTGCAGAGTTGGAAGGCACCCCAGGTGTCATCTAGACCAACCCCATTTCTGTTTCATGAGCAACTTGTAGGCAGGACTATGTTCCTCTCTCCCTCCCTCCCTCCCTCTCTCAACTTGCTATCGTAATACAGTCGTACCTTGGATCCCAAACACCTTACAAGTCTAACGTTTTGGCTCCCAAACGCTGCAAACCTGGAAGTGAGTGTTCCGGTTTGCTAACGTTCTTTGGAACCCGAACATCCGACGCGGCTTCTGCAGCTTCCGATTGGCTGCAGGAGCTTCCTGCAGGCAATCGGAAGCCGCGTCTTGGTTTCCGAACGTTTTGGAAGTCGGACAGACTTCCGGAACGGATTCCATTTGACTTCCGAGGTACCACTGTAGGTTTGAGATGGACTGAATCGATTTTGGGGGGGTCCTCTCCAAACCTGTGATTTTTTCCCGTCAAGGGAAAAGGGCAGGATGTAAATAAGAATAAGAGTAAGAATCTTATGAATAGAAAAGGAGACTACTGAAATGATCAAACCAGTTTCTTTGTTAGGTATATAGCCCTAGCCATGTCTGCTTGGTCATGTAAAGATAAAGGGACCCCTGACCATTAGGTCCAGTCATGACTGACTCTGGGGTTGCGGCGCTCATCTTGCATTATTGGCCAAGGGAGCCGGCGTATAGCTTCCAGGTCACGTGGCCAGCATGACAAAGCCGCTTCTGGAAACTAGAGCAGCGCACAGAAACACCATTTACCTTCCCGCTGGAACGGTACCTATTTATCTACTTGCACTTTGACGTGCTTTCGAACTGCTAGGTTGGCAGAAACTGGGACTGAGCAACGGGAGCTCACCCCATCGCAGGGATTCAAACCGCCGACCTTCTGATCGGCAAGCCTTAGGCTCAGTGGTTTAACCTACAGTGCCCCTATATCCCGCTTGGTCATGTACGCTTGGGCTAAAGTGTTGCCTTGGAAATTAAACAGCTGGAAGGTGATTGGGAGAGCGTGTGTCTCTCGTCCAGCTTCCCTAGGTCTCTCTTGTTCTCTCTCACACAGAGAGACCTATAAGATAGCCCTTTGGACCAGGTGACTTGAAAGAGCTACTTCATTCCTATTGGCCTGTTTGAGCATTATGATTAGCAGGCTAAGCCCCATTGGTAGCCTGAGTCTGCTTAGTGGCAACCACACAAGGGTCCCTGTAACAAATTATTTCTGTTCCAGCAGTGCTGCCAGGAGATACCTGGAAATTGAGCCAGGGAGCTTTTCAATGCAGGGCAGATGCTCCAAGACTAAGCCATAGACCACCTCTCTCTGCTCAGTGCTGCCACTTCTTTACCCCATGCTGCATGCAGAGAGGAGCTCTCCATTGGTGCTCTCTCTCTCTCTCTCTCTCTCTCTCTCTCTCTCTCTCTCTCTCTCTCTCTCTCTCTCTCTCTCTCTCTCTCTCTCTCGCTCCCCCCCCCCCTGCTCCAGGCAGGGCCATCCCATCCTTCTGGGTCATTAAGTTAATCAGCCTGCTTAGGCTAAGCTCCTTCCACCGGCTGTTTTTGGATGCTGCAGTTTCGTATCATGTCTAAATAAGCAGATTAGGCGAGTAGTAAACACAGGAGGGAAAGGCTAACAACACAGAGATGAAAATGGGAGGGTGGGGAAAGAGAGGATAGCAACCCACTTTGAAGCAGAAGCTCTAGAACTTGTGGGCACCCAAGGAAGCTGAATGCTGGAAGACTCAGGGTGGATAAAAACAAGTCCTCCTTCACCCAGTGCAACGTTAAACGGTGGAACTCCCTTCCACAGGAGGCAGTGATGGCCACTGACTTGGATGGCTTAAAAGAGAATTAGACAAATTCATGGAGGAGAGGGCTAGCCAAGATGGCTATGCTCTGCCTCCATTGTCAGAGGCAGCAATGCTTATAAATACCAGTTTTGGGAAACCACGGGAGGAGAGAGGGCTCTTGTGTTTAAGTCCTGCTTACTGTTTTCCCGCAGCCAAAGGATAAGAGGCAAGCTGAGCCAGGATCGTGATCCAGCAGGGCTCTTTTTATGTTCTTCATTTTTATGGGCTGGATGAATTCTATATAGCAAATCCAGATAGAGGCAGCAACAGAAGCAGATTCCGGGCTGATCATCACACACCTCATTCCCATGAGACAGGGTCTTTTTGTTGTTTGAGGCAGAGCAACAAATGACTCTCCCCAAGAGTCTGAATTCCCCCAAACATGCACAGGATTTGCTTTAAAAGAGCATTTTGTTTCAGATCAGTAGGTAGACCAAACAAATTTGACTATACTGCCCAGAGGGTGGCAACACAAAAACATTCCACATCTGTGGAATGCTCTCCTGAAGGAGATTCGCCTGGCGCCTTCATTATACACCAGGCATGTCCAACAGGTAGATCGTGATCTACCGGTAGATCACTGGACGTCTGTGGTAGATCACCGGTAGATCAGTGGCTCCCCCACAGAAGCTAAAAAACGTTGGCTTCCCTAAAAAAAAAGCTCAACATCTTTGCCCTGCACCCCTAAAATGACCTGAACCACCCAAAACAGGGCTTTCCTTCCTAAAAAAAGAGCTCAATGTCGCTTTCCTCTTCCCTAAAGGTTCAATAACTTTTACGTGAACCCCCCAAAACAAGGCTTTCCTTCCTAAAAAAAACTCAACAACTTTGACCTGAACCCCCCAAAAGGGGGTAGATCACTGCCAGTTTTTAACTCTGAGTAGATCGTAGTCTCTTGGAAGTTGGCCACCCCTGTTATACACCATTAGGCGCCAGGCAAAAACGTTCCTCTTTAACCAGGCCTTGGGCTGATTGACATCCAATGCCCTCTTAAAATGTTTTGTGGAACATTATTGAGTTGTCTTTGTTTTTATTATATATTTTGTGGCTTTTTAATTGTGGTTTTATGTTGTGACCTGCCCTGAGATCTATGGAAATAGTGTGGTATAATAATGACAATGATGACGACGACAACAACAACAGAGTAAATAGGTGCATCTACATCATCCTCTGAAAGCTGTGCAATGAGGGTGCCAGGCACACTGCTTTGGGGAGGGAGTTCCACAGGTTAGGGGCCACCACAGAGAAGACCCTCTATTCCCAGGCCACCCCCACCCCTGAGCCTCTGAGGACAGAGGAACTAGCAAGAGGGCTCCCTTTGCCGAACTCAGCACCCAAGAGGGTCTTTAAGGAAGAAAGTGGTCTTTCAGGTCTTTGGGGCCTGAGTCATTTAGGGCTGAAGGCTACTGCACCTCCTAAGTACCAGCTTCAGTGTAGTTTTGTCCCATGAGGTGGGGGCATAGGAACTCAGATTCATGAAGGGAGGTTGAATTATATAATAAAAATTAAAATACATATTTGGCTGTGACTTCCCTCCCCCCCCCAACTGATGGTTTTCATACTTGTTCTCTAATCCTGCCATTGATTATATTTATTATTATTAAATCAATTCTTTTTATGCATAGATTATAAATTACTCCTAATAGTAAATAATACTTTTATCCTTACAAAACTTCTTGCAACCGTACTAACACTGTCAGTTGTTGACAGTTGTCTTTCAAATACAACATGAATTTATTCCAGTCTTTCAGAAACGTCTGGTCCTGCTGGTTCCTAATTTTTCCAGTCAATTTTGCCAATTTGGCATGGTACAATAATTTCATCTGCCACTCTTCTTTCTATGGTAATTCTTCCTGCTTCCATCTTTGGGCTAAAAATTTTCTCGCTGCTGTGGTTGCATATAAAAACAATGTTTTGTCCAGCTTTTGTATTTCTCTTCCTACGATACCTAAAAGAAAGGCTTCTGGTTTCTTTGTAAATGTATAGTTTTTTAAAGTTCATTATATATCATTTCCCAGAACACCTTAGCTGGAAGCAGCCATTCCAACACTAGAAAACACAAAAACAGCTGCTTTCAGAAAAAAGAGGGAATGGGGTTGAATTCTTGGCATGGGCAATTGGTTGGACTCCTCAGAGCTGGGAGCCAGAGCTACTTTGCTAGTCAATTGCCTCTTCTTCCCTTCATTGTCTGTTGCATTATGGAATGGGAGTCGTAGCAGAGTGGCAGAGCACCTGCTTTGCATGCAGAAGGTCCCATGTTCAAGGTCCCATGTTCATATCCAGGTAGGAATAGGAATATTCCCTGTCTGGTAAACTGGGCAGCTGCTGCCAATCAGTGTAGGCAATGCTGAGCCAAATGGGCCAATGCCCCGACCTGGCATAAGGCAGTGGAACAGAATTTGCAGAATAAGTGGACTGCCAGCTCAGCAGTGAAAATGCTCATTCAGGAGTCTAGCAGTGATGTGCCAGTGATTTCATATAACATTTGCTTCTCTAGGAAGCTCTTGTCATGCATTTATTCTGGGCAATGCAAGCTATCTTCACCCTGCATTTCCCCAATGAGATCAACCACCCTGTATCTTCCAAGCTGGATCCCAAGCTTTGGCTGGGTTCAGATTTGCCCAAAAGATTTGCAAATGCCTGGGCTGCGGCATCACGAAGACCGTTTTATTACGCTCCCAATAAACACCTGTTTAATATTTTAGAGAGGAGATGCAATAAATACTCGGCTCTGCTATCAAAATAGATGCCGGGGCTTTCAATAATTCATTGCTGTAACTCTGAGAAGGGCGGTGGCAGAGCGGGCTCTCAGGAGGCAGGGAAGCGGAGGGCTGGCCCAGGGTGGCCCGGTGCCCTACTTCGCAGAGGGCAGTCCTCTAGGTTGAAGGCACCTTCCTCCGAGCCTCGTTGAAAGAGAACGGGTTGCAAACAACTCAAGTTTTACTCTGAGTAGACCCACTGAAACTCATGGGCGGAAGAAAGGCCACCCTGTCAGACCAGAATCTCCAGACTAGTCCCACTGTGTTTGATGGGATTGCTGTTGGGTGATGGGGAGAGAGCCAAGAGATCTCTCTGGAGAAACCTGGCCACTCTGACCCTCTTTGGGGCATGTTGGGATGCACTCTGCTGCTGCGGCGGTCAATGGAAGTCACTGTAAACAGAACCAAGCTGGCGTATGGGTAGCAGGCTGTGTCCCCAAAATGGGTCCAGCTCTTTGTGTTTGGCTAACAGCTGCAAAGGATGTTGTTTCATGAGCAGGTGTGAGCCACGGTTCAAAAGAAAAGGCCCTGTGCTATGCTTCCAGATGTTTATTCAGCCATAGGAGAGGTGCAGCAGGTGGGCCTTTTGTTCCCAAATGTGTGTGTGTGTGTGTGTGTGTGTGTCTGTCTGTCTGTCTGTCTGTCTGTTCATCCAAACCAGCTTCTTTCGGGTCTCAGCTGTCCTAAACTATTTTTGCTTACTTGAAAAACCTCAGTAAAAAAAAAAGGGAAAAAAGATTCACAGAACTGCAGAGTTGGAAGGTACCCCAAGGGTAATCCATCCTAACCCCCCGCATTGCAGGAATCACAGCTAAATAACCACCGGCAGGTCGCCACCCAACCCAATGAAGGAAAGCCCACTGCCATCAGAGGGAGTCTGGTCCAGCTGTCAAACAGCTCGCTGTCAGGAAGTTCTTCCTGATGCTAAGTCATCAGAATCTTCCTTCCTGTCATTTGAATACATGCATACATCCTGCAAGGGGCCGGGGACTAGGGCCACCCCAAAAGCATCCATTCAGCTGCACCCAGAAAATAAGTTGGGGCGGAGATAAAACCTAAGGCTGGTGGCTTTCTGGTATCTTACAGGCTCAGAACACCATGATGAATCTTTGAATCGGGGGTATCCACTGCCTGCAGACCACGTTTGGCCACCCAAAAGGTTTTTGATGACCCCCAAGAACCCAAATAATTTGGTGGTAGCTTTTGATGTTTCTACTATGAGCCAAAGGTCCGTATAGTTAAAGCTATGGTTTTCCCAGTAGTAATGTGTGGAAGTGAGAGCTGGACCATCAAGAAGGCTGATCATCGAAGAATTGATGCTTTTGAATTATGGTGCTGGAGGAGACTCTTGAGAGCCCCATGGACTGCAAGAAGATCAAACCTATCCATTCTGAAGGAAATTAGCCCTGAGTGCTCACTGGAAGGACAGATCGTGAAGCTGAGGCTCCAATACTTTGGCCACCTCAAGAGAAGAGAAGAATCCTTGGGAAAGACCCTGATGTTGGGAAAGATTGAGGGCACTAGGAGAAGGGGATGACAGAGGACGAGATGGTTGGACAGTGTTTTCGAAGCTACGAACATGAGTTTGACCAAACTGCGGGAGGCAGTGCAAGACAGGAGTGCCTGGCGTGCTATGGTCCATGGGGTCACGAAGAGTCGGACACGACTAAACGACTAAACAACAACTATGAGCCAATGTGGGTGGCCCTCTAGCCCCACCCAAAAGGGTGGCCACTTCCTATATAGGCCCAGTTTTTAAGAAACCCCCACATTTTTAGCTGTTATGGCTGAGGTGATGCCTTTGGGCCAAGATCTCCTGAACCTGGAGTCTGGAGTTAATGTCCTTTTACTTGGCTTCCAGCCGCATGGTGGAACTGTGGCAAATTTATTTCCCCGGCGCAAGCACTCAGCCCTGAAATATGTGAAGAATCCCTCAGGTTTCATTATTCTGGCCTGTGGCCAGTACACATGAACCAAACAGATCATGGCTAGATCAGATTTTATTCATGAACGTATGAAGCTCCCTTATACAAGTGAGAGCACAGTCCCATCTAAACCAAGACAACAGTCTGAGCTTATCATCTTACTCAGAATAACATGGCTTCATAGGTTTACTTTGACTAGCAGTGATTCTTCAGGGCAGCCTTGTGCCCCCACCAGATGTTTGAAGATTCAGGACAGATAAAAGAAAGGACATCATCACCCCACAGCACATAGTTAAACCATGGAACTCTCTCCTGCAGGAGGCCACCAACTTGGATGGCTTTTTAAAAAGGACAAGGCGAATTCATGTAGGAGAGGGCAGTAGTGCTTCTGAATACCAGTTTCTGGAAGCCACAGGAGGGGAGATTGCTCTTGTGCTTGTGGGTTTCCCACAGACATCTGGTCAGCCACTGTGAGACCATGATGCTGGACTAGATTGTCCCTTGGCCATTGGGATTAATGGAAACTGTAGTGCAAAACATCTGGAGGGTACCAGGCTGGGGGAGGCTGCTCAGGTAGAAAGCATCTTGATTTCTGAGAGCCTTTAACTCAGTCGTGGGAAACATGTGGGCTTCCAGATGTTGCTGGCTGGACTCCCAACTCCCATCAGCCTCAGCCAGACAGCATGGCCAGGCATGATGGGAAATGTGGCCACCAACATTCTAGAGGACCAGAGGTTCCCCATCCTTACTTGAACTGGAGACAGGACCTTGGCCTTTCTCCATGAACTACCACAGAAAACTACGCAGGCCCTCCTGACACATGAAATGGCCTTGGTTCGCCATCACACTATTGGAGCACCTGGCCCAGGCTTTCCCCTTTGATTGACAGCGGCTCTCCAAGTTTTCCAGTAAAGGTCGTTCCCTTTATGGAGACACCTGGGACTATGTCCACACACAGCATGTGCTATCTCAGTGAGCTAAGGCTGCTCCCCCTGGTGGGCAGAAAGCAGAGCTTTGATGCTTTTTCTCACGAGTAGCATAGCAACATAAATCATGCAACTTACAAAAGGAATAGAATCATAGAGCTGGAAGGAACTCCATGGATCATCTAATCCAACCCCCTGCAATGCAGAAATATGCATCTATATGGGGATCAAACCCGTGACCTTGGAGTTATCAGCACCATGCTCTAACCAACTGAGCTCACCAGCAAAGGCAATAATAATTTACACAGGGGCTCCCAATATGCTACCAGGCCAATTTCAATGTGCTGGTGACAACTTAGAAGGACGAGAGATTCAAAAGAACTGTCGCCCCCTAGATTGGTCTTTTTATATCATCGCGGGAGGCCTTACTGGGTGTTCCATCAACAGGTGATATCTATTATATGGCAGCATACAGAAAGGCCTGCTTTGATGGCTCCACTTGGATGTGGAATGTCCTCCCTTCTGTTGGTTGGCTGGCATAGCCTCACTTTGCTTTTCGAAGCCAGCTGAAAATATTGTTGTTGACGCAGGCATTTCTAGGAGACTGTTAAGTGTCTAGAGATCAGGCACCAGGATGGCTCTCCAAATTTTCTTGCACCACAACTCCCATGAGCCCTACCCAGGAAGGCCTATAGTCCAGCAACACCCGGAATACTACAAGTTCCCCATTCCAGCACCAAGGTATAGCTTTCAGAGGCTACCGCTGTACCAATCTTATTTGTACGATGGTTTCCCTTAAAACTTTGCCAGAGCTGTCCCCTGCAATGAACAGTGGGCTAGAAATTTTGTGCAATAAATAAATAAAAATGAAGCAGGTTTTGCAGGCTCCCAAGCGAAGTTCCTTTGCTAAGCGAAGCCGGAGAATGAAGCTGTTATCTTTTGCACCGTGAACGGACTATAAATTCTTCCCCTAAACGCAACCCCTAGAGAGGCAGAACAGGGATCGGGGACAGGTTGGGAGGGAGGGAGGGAGAATTAACCCCCTGCACGTCTACATTTTAATATTTTTAATCTATTTAATTAACAGTAATAGGGCTGAGGCCTCTTAGCTGCTAATCAGGGTGACGGACCCTCATCCTAAACCCATCACGGTCAATTTCAGTCTCATCTACCATCCGGCAAATTAATCTGCCCTTCCAGGTCTCAGTCATATGCTGCAGAGCCAGCAAGTGCTTTAGGTCCCCTGGTAATGCTGTGCTGGTGGGTTAAGGGCTTTGCCATCTGGCTTCCACAAGCCACAGGGGAGAAATAATGTTGAGATAGCAGATGCTTGGAGTGGGGGGTTGTGTGTGCGAGGGAGAGGGGCAGCGTAACATTCCTTTGCTCTGCAAAAGCCCATCCCATCTGGGCTAAATTCCAGAAGGGCCAGCAGCTGCTTATGTCATGGCGACATACGCCGGGGAAGGATTCTCCAGCATCTTGAAAGCTAACACCTTTAGAGCAGCATCCTCTTTGGGTGGGGTCCCATCATCAAATGCAGGAGAGATAACAGCTCCTGAAAATTGGCAACCTGGCTGTCAGCTGGTCCAGCTGTCACCTGGTCTACACCCCTTCCCTCCACAGGGACTGCAGCGCCAACAGCCTCAGGTCAGAAGAGGCAACTCAACACATACATGATTCAAAATGCATCCCTGACTGAGCCATTCCTTTCCATGCCTTTTAACTCAAGGAACAAAAAAATCAAGCCTCTGAGTTGTGATTAAGGTAAAAGTCTGCTCAAGACTAGGGCTGGGCGATAGCTGGTTTTCAACAACATGATATCTCACCAACTACTGTAAACATTGTGATATACCGATATATCACAATGTCTGAAATAAGGATGGAACTATGGAGAGGTGAACAGTGGGGGCTGGACGGTATCTGGTTTTCAGCATCGCGATATACTGATACTGTATATCATGATGTCTGAAGTAAGCATGAGTTACGTAGAAATATTGCCTAGCTTCACAGTTTCTCCCGCATTGTGATTTTTGCATAGCACACAAACACACACACGTGTCATGATTCGCAATATATTGCCAGGTCAAAATTTTTGAAACTGATATCATTATATGGACTTCAAACCAGTTCTGGATAATATTTTGCCCAGCTATGCAAAAATCGCATAGCTATGCTATGCAAAAACCACAATGTGGGGAAAACCATGAAGCCAGCCAATGCCTTTACATAGCTCTACCCTTATTTCAGACATTGTGATATATCGGTATATCACAATGTTTAGCTGGTGATATACAGTGGTACCTCAGGTTATGAACTTAATTCATTCTGGAGGTCCGTTCTTAACCTGAAACTGTTCTTAAACTGAGGTACCACTTTAGCTAATGGGGCCTCCCACTGCTGCCGCACTGCCGCAGTGCGATTTCTGTTCTCATCCTGAAGCAAAGTTCTTAACCCGAGGTACTATTTCTGGGTTAGCGGAGTCTGTAACCTGAAGTGTCTGTAACCCGAGGTACCACTGTATTGTGGTGTTGAAAACCAGATATTGCCCAGCCCTAATGCACACAGTGTTAGAAACTCAGAGATATAAGCTAGGTGCCAAATGGCTCTTTAAACCAAAGTTACAGTCGCCAAAATGTAATGTCTCGTTGCCATTTTGGGGCAAGACAGCTCTAAAGTCTTATTTTTGCCAAACGATGGGTTGACTGTGATTGATTCTCAGTTAAACATCTGGCTAGTTCGGATGACAACCTTGAGCTAGGTTAAGAGCTTTGAGAACTTAAAGTAGAAAAGTCACCAGATCCACCTATATACAGTATACAGTCCACCTATATATTGGCCTATTCCAACCTCCCAGAAGGTGCTGGTGGCTCTGCTGTTTGATTCCCTCCTGCTCAACCTGTACGGATTATTCTGAAAACGCTGCAGATCCCAGGAATGGTCTCTTTCAAAGGGAACCAACTCTGACACTCATAAGGAAGGGTTAGTGGGTGCAGCAACCCTGGGAATGGCAGCTTGCCTCTTGTTATGAAGTTTGGCAGGTGGCAGGAATGCGGAGAATGCAGCTGTTTTGTGAACTAAACTTTGTTGCTCTTTTCAAAGACCACAGAGTTATCCCACAGGCTTGGAGAGCTCCTGTTTCTCAGAGGGTGCATGAGCAAAGCAGGTGGGGTCCAAGGTCAGGGAAGCTCCAGGAGCAGGCTCTGCTGCTACCAATGCTGCAAAGGTTCTTTCTCAAACAGCACATCCTCCAATGGAAAAGAAAAGGTGGGAAACTTTGATGCAGAGAAAGAAGCAGAGAGGCAGCGCTTCTTCCTCTCCTAACACCAGAAATCGCACAACACTGATGAGCATCAGAACATAAGAAGGCATGCTCAGAGACGGAAGGAAGAAACAACCCCGACCGGAGAAGAACGGCAAACCAAGTTGATGGACTATGCTGAATTGGCAAAATTAACTGGGAAGCTCAGAAATCAAGAAGACAAGAACTTTAAAAAAGAATGGGAAAAGTTTGTGATTTACTTACGAGACCGCTGCAAGCAAGTTAAAACATTGGCAGGATTTTCACCACATTTGTAAAGTAATAGAAACTATGGACAATTTAGTAGGATAAAAATTCCCAGTGGCTGGGAATCACAGTGTAACACCCAGCGCTGCAGGAATCTCAAGTAAAGCATTGGGTATTCTTTGGGGCTAAAATCCTCCTTAAGGGTTTCCCACTGGGGCATCTGGTTGGCCCCCAAGAGAACAGGAAGCTGGACTAGATGGGTCCCCTTTGGCCTGATCCAGGAGACTCTTCTTATGTTCTCAAGGACCTGCCTGCATTTCTGAGCACTCTTCACCAGAAGCAGGACAAGCCCACGTCCCTTAAAGCTGTAGCTGCTCTGATAAGCTCGATCACCATAATTCACAAGTGTCCAGGCAGACCAAAGCTGCGCCAAGATTTACAGCTGGGCATTGATTGCAGGCAGCCCCATAAATCAGCACTCTGGAGAGACCTGCGCCATTGTGCCAGGTCCCAGATAGCTTCACGGCAAAGGTCGTAAAGGCATTGCAGGCATAGCAAGCGATAAAAGCCAGCCCCCACCCCCACCCCCAAATCCAAAGCACACAATGGGCTGCAGCCTCCTCCTTCTTCCCACTCCCTGGAAGGTTTCATTAGTTCCGGTAAGGAATGCTTCTGCAAAGAACAATCCGCAAGCCATTTTGGGAGGCTCAGCAGATCTGTGGAACTCTGAGCCACTTGACCAATGCACGGATCCATGGCAATGCTGAACAAATGGGCAAGAAGAGGAGACTCTGGTAGCAACTGGTGGTTGTGGGTGTTCTGGTGATCCTGGGTGTAAGAACAAGGGCAGAAGAGTGGTTTCACCTGTGTAATGGTGGGGCAGGGGTGCAAAAAGTCTGTAGGAAGGGGCGCAAGTTTTCCGCCCACCTGCCTGGATTCCCCCCCCCCATTAGGAGAGGGATTAGCTGCTTGCTGGTTACCCGGGCAACTGCAGCAAACAACCCGATGGAAACCGGCCCTCCTCTCCCCTCATTGATCGCCACCAGCCAAGCTGATTAAGAATTAACAAGGCAAAGCCTACAGATTGAAGGGCTGGCACTGATCAGGTTTAAAAGCCCCGGCCGCTGATTAGGGACAAGATTAAACAGACGCAAAGCAAAGAGAGCCCTCCCCCCCCTTAAACATGCTTCAGCCCCAGGAGCGGCAAAGACCACAGCCTCACTATGAATATAGGGCCAGTTATAGTTGCTGCCGATGACACTCCAATTATTTTAGTCATTAGGATGAGATACACCTATATCTGGCTGCCTACCTCATGGAGCATCAAAGGGTTATCTGACCATATCTGCACAACCCACTAGAGTTACTCCCTTGACTGCATCACCCCATTTTTCATTGCACTCTCACACAAGCTTTTGAGCAGAGTTTGCTGTGGTGCCAGTTCCAAGGTTCTAGTCCCTGGTGTTACTGCTCTGCACATCTTTACTCCCTCTCGTGGGCCAATTCCACATCAGCCTTTTTTTCCCTGATAAAGAGATGGCGGGGGCAGCTGTAGCAATTTTGCATGAGATTCCCCACCCCCACCCCCGGAAAATGCACCTGCGCATATGACGATATTTCGGTACTCAAAAAGCACTCTCTGTCTCTGGATACATTGAAGAGAAGATGCACTGCAACCTGAAAAGAGCAATCCCAATAAATATTCAATATAGGACACGGGGGGATGGGATGGAAAACCACACTTGAGCCATGCATTTATAATATATTCCATACTTTTGATAGCTAGGTCGTAAGGTTCCTTGGTTGGGTTCTTGAATAAAATGGCAAGCATTCTTCAATTCAGTCTCTCCCCCTCACATTTCTGTGTATAAAAGCATTTTTAGCACGGAGAAACCTTATTTTGGGGGTGGCATATAAATGCTGTTTATTTTTATTTGTTGTTGTTGTTTAGTCGTTTAGTCGTGTCCAACTCTTCGTGACCCCATGGACCATAGCACGCCAGGCACTCCTGTCTTGCACTGCCTCCCGCAGTTTGGTCAAACTCATGTTCGTAGCTTCGAGAACACTGTTCAACCATCTTGTCCTCTGACGTCCCCTTCTCCTAGTGCCCTCAATCTTTCCCAACATCAGGGTCTTTTCCAAGGATTCTTCTCTTCTCATGAGGTGGCCAAAGTATTGGAGCCTCAGCTTCACGATCTGTCCTTCCAGGGAGCACTCAGGGCTGATTTCCTTAAGAATGGATAGGTTTGATCTTCTTGCAGTCCATGGGACTCTCAAGAGTCTCCTCCAGCACCACAATTCAAAAGCATCAATTCTTCGGCGATCAGCCTTCTTTATGGTCCAGCTCTCACTTCCATACATCACTACTGGGAAAACCATAGCTTTAACTATACGGACCTTTGTCGGCAAGGTGATGTCTCTGCTTTTTAAGATGCTGTCTAGGTTTGTCATTGCTTTTCTCCCAAGAAGCAGGCGTCTTTTAATTTCGTGACTGCTGTCACCATCTGCAGTGATCAAGGAGCCCAAGAAAGTAAAATCTCTCACTGCCTCCATTTCTTCCCCTTCTATTTGCCAGGAGGTGATGGGACCAGTGGCCATGATCTTGGTTTTTTTTTATGTTGAGCTTCAGACCATATTTTGCGCTCTCCTCTTTCACCCTCATTAAAAGGTTCTTTAATTCCTCCTCGCTTTCTGCCATCAAGGTTGTGTCATCTGCATATCTGAGGTTGTTGATATTTCTTCCGGCAATCTTAATTCCGGCTAGGGATTCATCTAGTCCAGCCTTTCACATGATGAATTCTGCATATACGTTATTTATTTGCAAATAATTTAAATTCCCCAGTGGATATCAGATGCAGCTCTTTTTAGTTATGTGATGCTTCTTCAAACTCAATGTAGTGAGGATTTCCCCCCTCCTTTTTGCCAGTTTCACCACTATTCTAATTTCTTTTAGTTGATGTGCAGGTGTGCCTAGGAAGGGGGTGGGTGCTGAGGTGGGACCAGAATGTCCACAATTGCACTGCGGACAATTCACCCCTGAAAGGACAGCACTGAATCTGTGATGTGAGCTCTTGAAAACCACAAATCATAACTTGGCAGGTGCTGGGGAATCGCAATGTCTGGATCGTCCAGAATAAGCGAGTGAGCAGAGAAGGAATCGGTATCAGAGAAAATAACTAGTGTAGGAACATCCAGCATGAGACACTGCCTTATAATTGATTCAGCCCACTAGTCCATCTGGTTCAGTATTGCCTACACGGACTGGCAGTAGCTCCCCAGAATTTCAGGCAAGATTCTCTCCTAGTGCTATGTGGAGGTGACAGGCATCATATCTAGAACTTAATGCATGGAAAGCAGGTATTTTGCTGATGAGCTGCAGCCACTCCCCTTTCTGGAGCGGTGAAATACAATAAACAGGAATGCATAAAATTATGCTTCTTATAGATTGACATATCTAGTCACACCCACGCAGAAAACTGCAACTTTCATAAATAAGCAGACAGGCAAAACAATTAATAGAAATGATGCAGAGCAGGACTGAAGCATCCTATGCTACTCCTACTCAGAGTAAACCCATTGAAGTTAATGGACATGATTAACTTGGATCCAATGGGCCTCCAAGTAGAACTTAGCTGGATGCAACTCTAACTATTGAAACCATTGGGGCAGGTTATTATTATTATTGATTAAATTTTACTAATTGCTTCATCTTCCCCAGGGCGACCCAAAGTGACTTACAACCAACCAACCAACCAACCAACCAAAAATAAAAATAAAATGAATCCACATAGATACATTAAAATAAATACTTTTAAAAAATCCTGCCCACTTCTAAAAGGCCACAGACAACCTCATTTGGCCTTTAACTGTCTCAGTCTGGCAATCGGAGAGTTTAATAGCAGCAGCAGGCTCTGTTCTTTGGAAATTCCAAAATCACAGCACCAGCATCACCAAAAGGGCTCTCTCTCCTTTCTACATAGACTGCAAACTTCCACAAGGGAAAGCCGTGCGGAGAAGGGCCTCATCCAAAAACCTTGCAATACGGGCACGTGGTGTGGGAATTCCTGTATTTGTGAAAATGGGCTTCATAGAATTTACTCACAAGTACAATGTCAGTGTGGTGTAATGGTTAGAGGGTTCGTCTATGACCTGGGAGACCAGGGTTCAGATCCCCACTCTGTCATGAAGCTCATTGCAGTGACCTTGGACCAGTCACTGTATCTGAGCCGAACCTACCTCACAGGGTTGTTGTGAGGATGGAATGGGGAGGAGGAGAACCATCTAGAGCCTTCTCGGTAGTGGCGCTCACCCTGTGGAATGCCCTCCCACCAGAGGTCAAAGAGAATAACAATTACCAGACCTTTAGAAGGCATCTTAAGGCAGCCCTGTTTAGGGAAGCTTTTAATGTTTGATGGATTTCTGTATTTTAATGTTTTGTTGGAAGCCGCCCAGAGTGGCTGGGGGAACCCAGCCAGATGGGCGGGGTATAAATTAATAGTAATAATAATAATAATTATTATTATTATTATTATTATTATCTACACCACCTTGAGTTCCTTAGAAGAAAAGGAGATCTTTAAATGTAATCATCACCCTAAAATAAACAGAGCTTTAGAAATGATGCGTTTCAAAAGGCGCAGAGGGAGGAGAGAAGGGCCACAGCTCAATGTTGGTGCATTTGTAGAAGGTCCCGGGTTCAAATCCCTGACTGACACTTCTACATAGGACTGGGAAACGCTGGAGAGCTGCTGCCAGCCAGTGTAGGCCATATTGAGCTATATGCACTTAAAACGGCAAAGGCTCCTGTGAGCTGCATTAAACTACTCAGCTCGGCTTTTCTTGGTAGCTGGTGGGAAAACACAGGTTCACTTTTTCAGGGGATGATTTGCCCCTTATCCAAATATCATCCTTATCTGCAGAAAGAACAAGAAAACCCTCAGATAGAACCAATCATTTGCTTCCTGCAACAATCCACTTAGCCACCTTCCTTAACCTTTGTGAGTGCACAAAGGGGGGAGGGAGGGAAAGAGTCCTGTTTGGGCAGAATAAAGCCCTACCTCTTAGCCAACACGCAAGGTGACAAGTCCCTCCCCAAATGAGCCCCTGGCCATGTTGCTCACAGCCCCTGGAGATCCAGTTGCAGAGACCTGTAACAGAGACCAGCGTCACACTGTCTCCGGGAGGTGCAGCGAACAGAGAGTCCTCACCCGGCAGTGAATAATTCATGCCCTTTCTTAACTAAGGAAGACAGGTGATCCCAGTAAAAAGCCAGCATGAAAGACAAGGACATTAAAACAAGGAAGGTCTACCAGGGGTAATCCACAGCTAATCGAAAACCTATTTAAAGCCGGGAGCTCCTCTGGTGGGGTTCCCAAGCAGGCAAGAGGGCTCAAGAGGAAATCGAGATTCTGAGCCAAGCTTAGCGCTGGATAAATGATGCACACTGCATCGTTTATTTTTGGGAGGGGAGATTTCCCTGCTTCCACCCCACTGTTTTTCTTGAGTTGACTCATCCACACTTCTGATTCTCCCCTTCTTAGAAAGTGTGGGTCTGAGTGGCATGTTCCGTACTTTTGAGCCACAGGTCCGAGTGGCTTCCCATTTGCCCCACCTGCCTTCCCCAGGAAAACCTGCTCTTTAGCGCTGAATCAGAGCAAACATCCATCTGCAGAAAGCATGGCTGACATTTGTTCCAATTCAGGGGTAAAGAATCGGTTTTCTCTGCGGGAAAGCAGCAAATCCTTCGTCCAGCATCCCACTTCACCTTCTTTCAGATTAACCTGGAAAGTTAATTCATTTCATGACTGGTATCTCCATGGTTTCTGAAGTATTTGTTTCTTGAATTCCCCTGCCGCTGCCCCAATGTGGATGAGCGATCATGGATGATGGACAGATCAAGATCCTTTCTTTCTTTCTTTCTTTCTTTCTTTCTTTCTTTCTTTCTTTCTTTCTTTCTTTCTTTCTTTCTTTCTTTCTCTTTTTTGCAGTCCTGTTTTTATAGTGCAAATGACTGCAATAATTGGTAAGGTGAGCATGAAGGAGAGGGCAGGGAAGCTGTAGCAAACTGAGCCTACAAGAAGTTTAATGGAGTCCAGAAATCAAAATGACATTGGTGACATAGGTAATTTGGGTCCCAAATATCCAGAGAAATGGGGAGAGGAAATTCATAAACATCTTATTTTTGCTTTTGCATCTTTTCCTGCCATTCTGTTAACCAGGAGAGGCATGAATCAAAACTACTTTCAGTTTTAAATAAATAGTCACCCATATACATAGCTCTGATGTGGGGGGGGGGAGCCTTTATGGAGATTCCATTTTGTGTTGCATTTATTATTCCTTACGGAAATGTTTGTTCATTTGCATTCTCTTCACTGGCCTTCACCTGCCCTCTGTGATGTCATCACACGACTACATCTGATTGGCCATGGAGTTTTATGATATCAGAAAGCAACAAATGGCAGGGAGCAGGAATCCCTGACCAAAGGAGAATTAAAAACAAATGCATACGTCAGGAAAAGCAACGCTACAAAATAATCCAAAATGTTTCACTTAACTTCACTGACACATAAACAAATAGCAACCTATTTAAAAAAAACCAAACTGAAATATCTAAATATGCTTTACACAGTCTGGTTTCGAGACAGAGGATGTGCTAAGAAATACTGGCATCTTCAATGTTTTAATTTGGCTTTAAAACGCTCCATTCAGTGTTTATATCCACAGGTTTGGGTAGTAACCCATTTACTTTGAAATATCAGCCCGGTGACCATAGCTGCCAAGTATCCCGTATCCGCCGGGAAAACCCCTTTTTTCTCACCGTTTCCCGGCGGTCTCCCGTTTGGCAGAAAATCCTGGCATTGTCCCTTAAATTCGATTCTTCCCGGCGGCCATTTTTCTGGTGCCGCTTTGCCCTTCTATGGGCACCAGAAAATGGTGGCGCCAGCGCCGGAAGTCGCTTCCGCGCATGACCGGAAGTTGCGTGACGCGACTTCCGGTGGTGCTTCGCCCTTCTATGGGCATCAGAAAATGGCGGCGCCGGCAGTCGCTTTTACGTGTTTTCGGTCATGCGCGGAAGCGACTTCCAGCGCTGGCGCCGCCATTTTCTGGTGCCCATAGAAGGGCGAAGCGCCACCGGAAGTTGCGTCACGCAACTTCCGGTCGTGCGCGAGCTGCCGATCCCGGATCTTTACGATCCGGACTTGGCAGCTATGCCGGTAACTCATCTGAGAAAGAACCGGTGGTGCCAAATCCTGTTGGGAAAAGTTATCTATGGAATGCAAATACTTCCCAGAAAATAAAAAGTCCACAACCTGGCAACTGCAGTAATTCCTGTGTCCTGTCCCAATTCTATTTAAATATGTGGCCTTTCAAGAGGTAAAATTTAGCACCTCTTGCACAGAGGCCCCATTTCAGCTTGGAAATGAGGTTCGCTTGCCATTTGCCAAATTCCAGCCCTCCAGCTCCAAGCTGTGACCAAGCATGTGTTCCCAGGCCACCTGCCTGCTTTATCATAATCCACTTAAGTTTACTTGTATTTACCTGTATGGATCATAAGCTGTGGAGGAGGGCGAGGAGGTCTGGTGCAAATTCCCTTTGATAGGTAGGTATCAGCTTGTAACAGCAGCCTTGACAAGGTGCATAGCTAAACTATGGAACTCACTCCTGCAGGAGGCAGTGACGGCCACCAACCCAGATGGCTTTAAAAGAGGATTCAACAAATTTGTGGAGGTAAAGGCTGTATCAGTGGCTACTGGTCATGATGGCTACGCTCTGCCTCCAAAGTCAGAGGCAGAAATGCTTCTAGCTACCAGTTTCTGGGAACTACAGGAGGGGAGAAGACTCTTGTGCTCAAATCTTGCTTGCAAGGTTTCCCACTGGGGCATCTGGTTGGCCACTGTGAGAACAGGATGCTGAGCTAAATGGGACACTGGCCTGATCCAGAAGATTTTTATGCTCTTCATCAGGGGTAGGCAACCTAAGGCCCGGGGGGCTGGGTGCGGCCCAATCACCTTCTCAATCCGGCCCGCGGACGGTCCGGGAATCAGCGTGTTTTTACATGAGTAGAATGTGTCCTTTTATTTAAAATGCATCTCTGGGTTATTTGTGGGGCCTGCCTGGTGTATACTTTACCCTTGCTGGACCTAGGTGATCCCGGTATGCCACAATTCCATAATATGGCAGAAAAGAATGTGGACCACGGTAGTGGGATAGTTCAGCTATTTTCTTTCCTTTTTTGGATCTCAACTTTCATTTAATAATTTAAAAAAGAAGAAGATCCAGTTCCCAGCTGATGACCGGGAAGACGCACTGTGGCAATGGCTGCTGAAATCCTTCAAAAAAGAGGCTAAATAAAACCCTGCAAATAAAATCTCCTGCAGTCATGTGTCTGTGCCTTGAAAAAGTTCTTGCTTCTCCATGCAAGTAGCAAAATTATTATCCCTATATAAACTTATATCCCACCCTTCCCCTCAAAGGAACCCAGCGTATTAAACACACCAGTAATAAAACAATACCAAAAAAATCAAAATCAAAGAGGCATAGAATTGTAGAAGGGAACTCCAAAGGTCATCCAGTCCAACCCCTAGCAAGGCAGGAATCACAGCTCAAGGATCCCTGACAGGAGGCCATTTAACACCATGCGAGGGAGTCCATTCCACTGTCTTATGGTCAGAAGGTTCCTCCTAATGTTTAGTTGGAATCTCCTTTCAAAAACAATCCCACCTTTTGAAACAACAAAACACAGTTCCATGACAGATGCAGACTCAGAACTGTGGAGGTTATGCAAAGAAAGAAGCTGTGAACACCTGTTGGGTTTGTATAGTTGGCAGAGCAGGAGACTCTTAATCTCAGGGTCGTGGGTTCGAGCCCCACATGGGGCAAAATGATTCCTGCATTGCAGGGGGCAGACTAGATGACCCTCAGGGTCCTTCCAGCTCTGTGATTCTGTGATTACGATCTAACGCCAGTTACATATTAGGCAAGTACATTGATTGGGTTTACATTGTTTCCAGTCTCCACTTCAATTCGACCAAGTTCCATTTCCTATGGTGTAGCAATGAAACAGCCTGGCCACAGAATTTTAACTTAACAAACAAGGGGGTTGCATACAAAACACTGAGCTGATTTTTTGTTTTGTTTCTCTTTTTTTTTTTGAAATAATAATAATGATAATGATATTAATGTTAGCCCTACCCAGAGTAGACCTATTGAAATTAACGGGCATGGCTAACATGGCTCCATTGATTTCAATGGGTCTACAACTGAATTGGATACAACCTCAACTTCTGGATGCTAATCCCTTCAGCGCTCCTTCCAATAGGGCCTCAACATTTCAGCCCTCCCCACTGCAGGGGCAGGCCATTTAAAATTATTTACCCAGGGTGTAAAAATAAACACATCTCCGAATTATAGTAATAATAAATATAATAATATCTGCCTCTGTTGAGAATCTTAACATCCTAATGACTAATATCAATAATATGAGCACCCACCAGACCGTTGCTGAATGAACCAGGCAATCGAAAAATTACAAGTTGCGCGCGCAATACAACACAATGTGTATCACACCGCAACTTTGCTGTGTTCGCACGGGGTTCGCTTACGAAAAGCTACAAGTGTGACTGCACATAACAAGAGGAGGCTGGAACGTCACATACTGTCAAAACACTGGAGTGAATGTTTGTATAGAGTTGCAAATATTAAGAAATGCACAAATTCACAAGCTGCTATTCAGAACTCTCCCTATATTTTGTTAAGAACTGCATCAAAGAGACGCAAGATGCTCAGGCCCCAGGAATATGTACCTACTTCCTGGTACACATTTTGCCCGAGGTGTTTGCAAAACAGCTTCCTTGGCACGAGACCCAAAGCATGGGCAGGTTTTTAATTACCACGCCAGGTTCCTTCTCTCCATCCAGGTTATTTATAGGTCTATCACACTCGCTCATCATGGAAAATGAGATTAAACGGCCCGTAATCTGCAAAGCACGGATCCAGCCGACCTGCTTCAATGTCGGGCAGTGATTTTGCCATCAACTCCTTGCTTCAACAGTATTTCTGAACCGGCACCTCAACACCACATTGCTGGCACTGAGCTCGGCGCTGTGGCAGACCTGCAGAGATCTTGGGGATCTCAGCAGCCAGCCCCAAAGGGGGTATGGTTCAATTTGGGGGCAGAGAAGGCTAAGGATTTGACCCCAGTCAGGTGACTGTTTAATCTAGGGACAGGTTTGTGGACCTACAGAACACAGAAGCACATATCTAGCAGGAAATCTGCAGCTTGTGTGAGGACGACACTAGGACCCAGCTGGATCTTAAGATATCAGTGGATCTTTAATTATTTTTTAATTATGCCTAACAGTGCAAACCCCGTAAGGCAAGGGCCGGGGGATGCTTTACAAGGGGGAATCCCTTTGTTGTTGGGAGGAGAAGAGGGACATTCAGTGCATTGATCTCCTTGCTGGAAAGATGTGATCTAAACCAGGCATCCCCAAACTGCAGCCCTCCAGATGTTTTGGCCTACAACTCCCATGATCCCTAGCTAACAGGACCAGTGGTCAGGGAAGATGGGAATTGTAGTCCAAAACATCTGGAGGCCTGAAGTTTGGGGATGCCTGATCTAAACAGCCAGTGTGGTGTAGCGGTTTAGGTGCTGGACTAGGACCTGGAGAGACCAGGGTTCGAATCCCTAGGCAGTCATGAAACCCACTAGGTGGCCTTGGGCCAGTCCATCTCTCTCAGCCTAACCTACCTCACAGGGTTGTTGGGTGGGTAAAATGGAGATAAGAAGAATGAAAATGAGAACAACTTGTTATTTGTACCCCACCCATCTGACTGGGTTGCCCCAGCCACTCTGGGCGGCTTCCAACATATACAAAAGCATAATAAGACATTAAACCTTAAAAAGCTTCCCTATACAGGGCTCCCTTCAGGTGCCTTCTAAACGTTGTATAGTTGTTACTCATCTCCTTGACATCTGATAGGAGGGTGATCCACAGGGTGGGTGCCACTACCAAAAAGGCCCTCTACCTGACTATGTATGCTGCCATGAACTTCTTTCAGAAAGTGGGATGATGATGATGATGGTGTAAACTGGCGCAAACATGAATATTCCATCTAGCAGGTATTTTTCAGGATCCTGTGGTGCTGTTACGACGCCTGAAACCTGCACTCTGTGCATGTTCTACGCACTTGCTTCCCACCAGCACAAGTTGTAAATGCAGAGAGGATGAGTCTGCTAGTGGCTATTTGCCACAATACCTAAATCACAGAACCTCCAGCTATAGGGGGAGTCTATCTCTGAATACAAACTGCAAGGCCCAGGCAACAGGGGATAGTCATTATGTGAACATAACAGATTTGCTGATTTACAAGGTACCACCATGAGACGCAACTCCATAAAACTCACCATAAAACATTGCTTTCAACCAGTTTTACTGTGTCATGGGTACAAGAAACCACAATATTTATTTTTATTTTTAAAGGAAACTCTCCCCACCCTGGTGGCTGAATACCGTCCTCTGGGAAATTATGCTCTAACATTCAGCAGAATCAAGCAAAGATTTTCCAATGCAGTATTCCATGCCAGAAGCGAAAAGAAGAACGATGAATCCTCACCTGCCCCTGCAAAAAAAAAAAACTACCCTTCCCCACATGGGCAGATTTCTCCTAGAGATTTTCCTTGGCAAACTGGAGAGGTAGCACGTCCAAATTTGTCAAAAAAATAAATATCCACCTGCAGGTGGAAGTGGTATGGTCCAAGAAAGCTCTATCCCTTCTTGGTTATTTAGGGTGTTTGAGACCCTCGCTAAATATCTGATTGTTGAGGAACACTCCCCCTCCATTAAAATTAGAGGAATGCTTCACTCTTTAAGTAGCAGGTTCCAGTTTTCAGGGTGACCTCAGTTAAGTGTCCTCTGTGGGACCCTCTTCTGCATTGCCTCCTCCAGAAAGTCAGAGTATTGGACTAGGGCCTGGGAGAGACAAGGGTTCAAATCCCCACTCAGCCATGAAGCTCACTGCATGTGACTTTTGGGCCAGTCATTACATCTCTCAGCCTAACCTACCTCACAGGGTTGTTGTGGGGAATTAAATGAGAAAGGGGTGAACCATGTGTGTGACCTTGTGCTCCTTGGCAAAAAAAAAGGTGGGACAGAAAAGCAATAAGCACAAAAATAATAATAGAATAATACAGGCTTATCTGGCAACTCACAGCCGTAAAAAAAACAAAACTCCCATTAGCCCCTGCCCCTGATGGAGCATTGTGGGAGATTTAAAATGTTAGCACACAGCATGAGGTCCTGGCAGGTGCCCCCAAGGCATCTATCTAGTGGTGACACCAGACCCAACACTTACAGAAGTTTCACTTATGGAGCATGAAAGATTTGCATGTGGTCAGAGAAGTTACAGATCAGAGCATGCCTCTTGACTAAAGGAAGCCAACACAGAGCAGAGAGAAACTCACAGAGATTCAAGGAGCAGCAGCCTCTGAGACAGGCAATCCTGCTGCATCCGAAGCGATTGCTCAATTGCCCCCCATGCAGAGAGGCAACAGAAAAAAAGGAGCAGAGACTCACTCAGAGATGCATTGATCCTCCTCCTCTGTGGATGGACACTTTGGGCTTACAGGACCTCTGAATGTTGTAACGTATTTCCCACGGTGCCTGTTTTGGAGGATTACTGGCTTAATCAATTGGACTCCTCACATGACTTTGGGCTAGGGGCCAAATGTCGACTTCCAGACCTCAGGACTCTCCTTAGGCCAGGGGTTGCCAACCTGCGGCCACAACAGACTCTGAGCTTTCATTGGGGATGGGGGGGTGAGGTGGGAAGTAAAACTCTAGGTCTCTTAGAAAAAAAGGTTGTGCAGCAAAATTGTGCTGGTATCCTTCTAAGTGATATCCACATGGTTTTGGCCATTGAGCAAAGTCAGAGCTGTGATTGGTAAGTTTAGACATCAGGCAACAGGAATCCTAAACAACTGCTGTTCCCCCCTCCCCTTTAGTGTGTTATTCCCTTACCCCACATGGTAGCCGTGTTGTGATTGATGCCCTCAGCACTGCCTCCAAATTTAAAAGGTGTCCACTGGTCCAAAAAGGCCGGCGAACCCTGTCCTATGCCATGCCCCATCTTCCCTGAACACAGCCCCCACCAGCCCTACTTTACCCCCCTCCTGAAGCAGCTTTGCCTGCCCAGAATGTGCTCTTGAACTGTGATCATGTTTCTTGTCTGCCGGGATAAAGGGGTGGGTTTGAGGAGGACCTGGCTTGAATAGAGCCTAGCGCAGGCATTGGCAACCTCCAGCCCATGGGCCGGATACGGCCCACGGGCCACCCATGAACTGAGCCACCCGCTCAGCAAGCACCCCCCCCCCCGCGCGCGCTGCAGTAAACCGGCGCAACGTGGCACGGGGACTCGCCGAGTGGCGCTGGAAATCGCGTCTACACAGCCACAAAAGCGATTTCTGGCTGCGCAGAAGCGATTTCTGGTGCTGCGCTGCCCATTTCCAAAATGTCCGCAGCACCAGAAATCGCTTCTGCGCAGCCGCGGACATGCGCAGAAGCCATTTCCGGTGTTCCGGACATGGGCAGCGCGGCACTGGAAATCGCTTCTGCGCCTGTGCGGCCCATGTCCGGCCCAGGGACGATAGTCTGTGGGAATCCTCAGGCCCACAGGCTGAAAAGGTTGCCTAGCATGTACAGGCAAGGGTCACACTCAATGCTCTGCCCACTTTAGCACCCATTCCTGCCCACCATTAACATGTGACCCACAGGAAGTTTGCTCTGAGGGAATGCGGCCAAACCCCACCCCCCAACCACCCCCAAATGTGACCACATACACCCAGCGGCAAAAATATGTCTTCCTATATACAATGAAGGCAAGGCTGTCATCACGCAGCCCCTGTTGGAGGATCTGTAGCGCTGCATCACAATCCTGGATTTGCATGGGTTTAAGAGACCAAAGGAGAAGGCAGGTTGCACCGCTCCAGTGAGAATGGGGGACACTGACGGGGGGGGGGGAGAGGTGGTTTAAACAACAGCAGAAGTCTGAGTAAAGCAGGGATGGAAGGAACTGAAAAGGGGATGGTGATTTTAGCAGGGGTTAAGTAAAGGACATAAATATAGTTGGGGTGATAAAGCATCCCTGATCCCACTTTGAGAGCCATTGTTATCACGATTGTCGCCGTCATATTGTCGTGGAAGAGCTGCAAGATGTTCACAAATTTATCCGGGCAGCTGATTTTCAGAAGGACAGTATGATTTAGTGTCAAAGGCCTTAGTTGGGTCAATAAACGCCATATACAGGAGTTGGTTGTGCTCCCTGCATTTTTCTTGAAGCTGTCAAGCAGTGAATATCATATCCACCTCCCCCCTAGAACAGACATCTCCAAACTCCAGATATTTTGGGACTACAACTCCCATCATCCCTAGCTAGCAGGACCAGTGGTCAGGGATGCTGGGTGTTGTAGTCCCAAAACATCTGGAGGGCCGAGTTTGGGAGTGCCTGCCCTAGAAGGTTGAAAACCATTTTGGGATTCAGGAAGGGTATTCTCGGATATAGTTAGGAGACAGTTTGCTAAGATCCTTTCAAGAATTTTGTCAGCTGCAGCGAAGAGAGAGATGCCTCGATAGTTTCTGCAATCCGTTCTATCACCTTTTTTTTTAAAGGGACTGATAATTGTGGCATCCCTAAAGTCTGCTGGGATCTCCTCTCCCCCCCAATGAGCTTGTGAAGTTGTTGCAAAGGTTCAATTCTGCCCACATTGAAGACTTCGGCAGGTATCCCATTAGGTCCACTGGCTTTGTTGTTGTTCATTTGGTTAATGGCTGTGCACATCACTGTGCATGAACACACCCAACAAACCTTGACGGTGATAGACCATTGGAGGGTTTTTAAATTTGTGATTCCTGCATTTGCCGGGGGTTGGACTACATGACCCTTGGGACCCCCCCCCAAGTTCACAACTGAAAGATTCTGTGTTTCTGCTTGGAAATACACAGAAGAGTCACACCATCCACATGGCTCCCCATTCTTTCCTCTGCATTTACTGCACATGGAAGGGTTCCCCATCCTCCACCCCAGTTCTTCACATTTGGCTAACCATCCTTCCCTTTGCAGGCGGCTTAATCCATTTACATAACCTCCGGCAGAGACAAAGGCTGCTGTGTTATCGCCCCTTTGCAAAAGCACCATGTGCAAATCCTCGGCTGCACCACGGCTGCACAAGGGAGCAATATTTCCATCAAGATCTAAACCTGGCTTTGTTGGTACCCTGTCAAAAGAGCAAGCACATTTTACTTCCTGCCATGATAAAGCTGTCATCGGAGGAGAAAGGCAAGCAGGGCTTAACAAACAGGAACAAATCTTCACAGCAGTCAAGACGGACAAGCAGCCTCCTCCCCGGCTGTTTGCTGAAACCGGGTTTCGCTGTTATCGTAGGACAAGGCGTGGGGTGGGGGTGGGGGTCAGATCTCACTGAAACACCGGCAAGCCAATAAGTGTAGTTACAGGCTGTTACCTACATTTACCACAAAAAGGGCCATTTCACGGGGCCTAAAAGGAGGATGAATTTCTTTAGACCTGCAGCTCAGGGGTGGGGAACTGCCAGCCCACAAGTAAAATCTGACCTGGCACAGGTCCCAATTTGGCCCATGAGGCTATTTTCTTCAAACCGTGCCCATCTGCTCCACACAAGATGCCGTATACATACAGGGCAGGCAGAGACAATGTTAGAAACTCAAATAAATAAGCTAGGCACCAGCTAGCTCCTTAAAACCAAGGTTACAGTCGCCAAAACGGAATGTCTAGTTGTCATTTTTGGGAAAGACAGCTCTAAAGTCTTACTGTATTTTCCAAAGAAGGACTGACTGTGATAGATTATCAGTTAGACATCTGGCTAGTTCAGATGACAGCCTTGAGCTTGGTTAAGAGCTCTGAGAACTTAGAGAAGAAAAGTCACTTTATTCAGGGGTAGTCTGCATATATATATTGGCCTATTCCTGCAGGGTGTGGCATGAGTGTGTGAAAACAGTCTGTATCCAGTGATCCCCAGGCATGCGACTCCAGATTGTGGAGATGTCAGGCGCCATCGTGGCTCCCAGGCATCTTCACTTGGTCGCAAGTGGCTGATAGCCAGGTGCAAAATGCGCCTACAGCCTGGCTAATTTTGAACACTGGGCAGAGATGTAGCTGGCTTGGTTGTGCAACTGAATTTCCTGTGGGGAACTAGATTGCACAACTGATCCTTGCAGAAAGCATGCCGGAAGTCACCACTTGTCAGCTGACGGGTGGTGATTTCCATCTTGTTGGATTGGCTGTGCAAGATTTCAGCTGATGGGAAGTAACTTCAAGCATGCCGATCTGCAGCACTCCAAAGCAAAGCCCTGCAAGGTGCTTTGAAGTCCCCTGGTGTCATTGTAATGTCTGGTGATTTGCAGGCTTCGCCCACCTATCAAATTTAGCCCATGAGGGTTAAGGGAGATAAGGACCTGGACCCACAGCCAAATTCACCTTAGAGACATATTTTTGCAAAGCAATATTGCTGCATGCAACACATTTCTGTATGCTACCTCCACCAATTAATGCATCTTTATGCATACTTCAACCTAGATGTGGGTCAGTAACAGCACCAGGAGCCTGTCTTGTGGACCAGCCTGAAAAGAAATGGCTCGATGAGCCACTCGGAGGAAGTAGACTTGATGCTCAGACCTGCTCCCAAGGCTGGGAACTTGAACTTGCCCTTCTGCTATGCCATCATTCTGCCAGGGTCCCTCCCTGCCTTGTGAAGCTCTACCCAGAGGCAGCAGGCTTGCTCCAAACCTGGGTCCTTAAAAAACTCCAAATAGCTCCCCGTGGCCTTGCTTGCTTTGGGGACCAAACCAGATAAAGAAATAGAAAACTAGGTCTGCAGGTTAATAGGATAGGATGTTTCTTTCTGCATTCTCCTTATTTTATTTGCAAGAAGTTGTTTTTTTACAATGAGATTTCATCTCCCCTGCCCGCCCGCCTGCCCCACCCAAAACAACCACACAACCACACTCATTACACACCCCTGCAGTTCAAAATGGTGCAGCCCATTCTATCACCAAGATCTGCAGCAAATGGAGGCCAGCCTAAACCAATGAGGAATGTGGGGGAGGGTTGTCATTTCTGTGAGAACCAGCTGCCCCTAGCCAGACAAAACTGTTTCATTGCTGAAGACCTCATGCAGAGAATACAGACCAGCCTCTCAAACACAAAGAGGCAGCAGCACAATTTCGGCCGCTGAGACAGTTTGGGTCATTTTGTGCAGCCTGCAGTTTTTCATACTGCAGACTTGGGGTGGGTCTTGCCATTTCAAATTCTGGCCACAACAAGGGTCGCTAGCTCTCTCTAGCATGCACACTCCTAGTGACGTCTCCTTCTGTAGTTCAGAACCCAAAACCATGTCGCTTTCCAAATTAAAACATGCAGTTTGGACATCACAACCAAAGGAGAATTCATCACACAGCAGATTGTCAGCCTTAAACTGCTAGTGGGAGCGAGCCAAAGAATGCCGCAGTCCCACCAATGGGCCAAAAGAAACCTAAGCAACTCACTAGTCCCTATTGAGGAACAAACTTGCTCTTGATCTCTTACCTGGGGCAATGCCCAATGAGGAGTCGCAAGGAAGGGAAGTCTCCTTTGGCTGCTGCATAGTGAACAGGTAAAGCACCCGTGTCTGTGGCTGCCAGCGGGTCGCTGCTCCCGAAGCGCAAAAGCCAGTCGATCACTTCGTGGTGCCCAAAGCGGGCAGCCAGATGCAAGACGGTGGCACCAGAGTTGTCTGTGTCCTGCAAGTCGGGGAAACACAACCAACAGGGTCAAGCATCACCTCCATTGAATGCACAGGATTTTCAAGCTTTGGAGCACTGTGTGAGTGTTGGAAACCTGGGACACATTACCCAGGACGGCAAGGATTTAAAGCAGGAGCGGAAAGACCCAAAGGGACCCAAAAGATTATCTGATCCAATCCCCTGCAATGAAGGAAGCACAACTGAACATCTTGCAAATGACAGGGCCGGCCCCTGACATTTTTGCTGCCTGAGGCAGAGGAAAGATGCCTCTTCCCCTCACCAATACCATGCACAGAAACTAAGTGGATGACAATCCTGGTCATGGAACACTGCAGACCTTCCAAGTGTCCCTATTTTCCAGGGACACTCCTGAATTTCCAGAAGCTGCCCTGGTTTCTGATTTGATTCTGGAATGTCCCGCTTTCCCTTAGGACATCCCTATTTTCATCAGAGAAGTGTGGCAGGGTATGGAGTTAGGTCAGCAGTTTGAATCTGCGCAAAAGGGTGAGCGTCTGTCGCTTTGTCCCAGCTCCTGCCAACCTAGCAGTTCTAAAGCACACTAGCGCAAGTAGATAAATAGGTACCACTACAGCGGGAAGGTAAATGGCATTTCCGTGCCCTTTGGTTTCCATCATGGTGTCCAGTTGTGCTAGAAGCGGTTTAGTCATGCTGGCCACATGACCCAAAAAGCTGTCTGTGGACAAATGCCGGCTCCCTCAGCCTCAAAGCAGAGATGAGTACCACACCCCATAGTCAAATTCGACTGGATTAACAAAGGGGTCCTGATGGAGTTATGTCACATACACATCCCGAACCAAGAATATAAGTAACTATACACCCTTCTAAAGACATCTGAAGGTATCCAGTACAGTATTACATATTTATTTATACCCTGCCTTTTTCCCTGATGGGACTCAAGGCGGCTGTGCTAGATGTTGTATGGTTTTACAGGTGTGCTGTGGACCACCCAAATGAAGCTTGTAGACCACAGTTTGGGCACCCCTGGATCAACCAGTGGAGGAATCCCTAAAAGGGGGGGATTTCAACCCCATAGGAATACATGAGCAACAAGGCCAATCCTTTCTGGGTTATCACAGTTCCCTGCCTGGACTAGAACACCTTACACTTCAGTTCCATTCAAAAATTGCACCAAACCATGGAAACAAAAGACAAACTGTGGTACTGTAAATAGGATGCTTTCGCATTAACAACCACAGTCTGTGGTCACCTGGCAAATTGGCATCAGAAACTAGGGTCTGATGTGGCTTTTCAAACCACGGTTTGTGACAACTACCGTTTGGCATATGTCTGAATTGACAATCCACAGAGGCACTTTTCTGTTGGAGGGTGGGGTGGGAGAGATGGAAAACAAAACCAGCTCCAAAGCCTGGTTTGCCCATTGTACATTTGGAAGCCCAAACCAACTTTCTGGGTTCTAAATTACATTCTGTGCAAACCATGGTTAGGTGTGTTGCCTGAACTGAGCAAACCATGGCAGAGGCTCCCTCCAAAGAATGGCTCTGTATCCTTCCTGCTTTAACTCTGGTCTACTCTTCTCTAACCAATGCACATGCATAACCTTTCAGTCCAAAAATCACATAATTTCAAAATGATCAGGAGTAGGCTTGTGAGATCCACTTTGGTGGTTTTTTTTTTTTTACTAGAAACCAGTTCCACCAACCACATGCAAAAGACATTCACTGAAGAGTTCTGAGCCCAGCCATTTGTTTGGAGCACCAGAAATGAACAGAGCTCACAATTCTCCCATGCAAAAATCCACGCCAAGCTTCCTTCATATCTAGGAAAGGCCATATCTGGGAAAGAGCATCTGCCTTGCATATAGAAGGACTCGCCTCCCCAGCATCTCAAAGTAGGGCTGGGGGAGAGCCTTGCCTGAAACCCTGGAGAGCTGCTGCCCATCAGCGAGAAGGACCAATCTGTCAAAGTTCACATAAAACAGCTTTCTATGTTGGGGTGGAGCTATTGTTTTGTGCCCAAGCGTATGCAGAAGGTCCCAGTTTTGGCTCCCAGCATTCACGGAGGAGGAGGAGGAGGAGGAGGAGGAGGAGGAGGAGGAGGAGGAGGAGAAGGAGGAGGAGGAGGAGGAGGAGGAGGAGGAGGAGGAGGAGGAGGAGGAGTTTGGATTTGATATCCCGCTTTATCACTACCCGAAGGAGTCTCAAAGCGGCTAACAATCTCCTTTCCCCTCCTCCCCCACAACAGACACCCTGTGAGGTGGGTGGGGCTGAGAGACTTCAGAGAAGTGTGACTAGCCCAAGGTCACCCAGCAGCTGCATGTGGAGGAGCGGAGACACGAACCCGGTTCCCCAGATTACAAGTCTACCGCTCTTAACCACTACACCACACTTTCCACAAGTGGAAAGACCTTCCACTTGGAATCCTGAGGAGCCTTCACTTTTGTTTCTGGCCCTCCCCAGCCCTGGCATGAGAAAAGATTGCCCACCCTTTGCTTTAATGGGTGAAGATGCCTTCATGAATTGAACCCAGAACCTCCTGCATCCGAAGCAGGTGTTCTAGGCTTCAGCTGTTCTCCTGATGCCCCAGCCTACTCACGCCGACGTTGGAATAACTTATCAACCTTCATTGGAAAGATGTACAAGACAAAAAACCACAGTCCTCCTTGGTGAAAACCATTTCCATTTCTTGCAAACTTTAGACATTTCTAACCTGCTTCTATATTTTAACTTGGGCATGTTTTTAAGGTAGGGTTGCAAACAGGGCCGGATTTAGGGTTGATGAGGCCCTAAGCTACTGAAGGTAATGGGACCCGTTATATGTCCAGCTGTCCTTTGTCAACAACAAATTGTCACTGTTTTTTGTGTTGAATATATGCTACATGGTAATTAAGGGACCTAATAGGTATCTAAAGCCATTTGCACATAACAAAAAATGTGATATTTTAGGGAGCAGGCTAGCAGGGGGGCCCATTACTTACATCATAGGAGCCTACACAACACAAAACACTGTTGCTGTATGTAGGTTTTATTTTATTTGCTTTTTTATCTTATATTTTGGAAATGTACATCCAGTGGGTTTTATTCTTTATTTGGGGGGGGGCAAGAGAGTGGGGCCCTAAGCTATTCTTCTTCTTTGGCGATCACTCGTAGCCAAGTAAGATTGTTTTCCATAAACACAGTTTTAACAATGGGTCCATAAGTGACTGTGGAGGCCAATTCTGGATCCACACGTCCTTCCACAGTGGGGACATTGGTTTCCAGGCAGGAGCTTGTTTAGCTTATACGTAAATCCAGCACTGGTCACAAATCTTTCTTGATTTTACAGTTTTGTAAATGCTCTGAGGAGGACTTGTAAAACAAGTGGTGTGTAAATTTTTACGGAAGAAATAAATAACAAATGCACTTAGCATTTTAATGCAAATCAAGCAGTGCAATCGAAACATGCCAATTGCCTACCATACAGTAAATATCATTTTACAGCATGGCTGGATTTTAGCATGTACTGTACTCGGAGATGTAAGGAGCAGTCTTAAGAGTCTTTCCTAGTACTACATGGAGATGCCTTCAGGGGTTAAGGGTGGGACCTTCTGCATGCACAGCATCTATAGCTCCATCCCTGAGCTATAGATGCTCCAGCTGAACAATAAAAATTGCCTTATACCAAACCAGAATATTGACCCACGTAGCTCAGTGCTGTGTATGGCCTGGTGCCTGCCAGATACTTTGACCTACAATTACCATAAGCCCAAGCCAGCGGTACCTGGGCTGGGGCTGATAGGGGTTGCAGTGCAAAACATCTAGAAGGCACCAGACTGCAAAGGCTACTGCTGTACACTGACTGGCAGCAGCTCCCAGGGTTTCAGGCAGGGCTCTATCCCAGCCCTACCTGGAGATGCAGAAGAATTGGACCTGGGACCTTCTACATGCAAAGCGAGTGCTCTACTGCTGAGAAGCTGCCCCTTCCCCAGGTCTTGCAGAAATACTCTGGCAGGGAGCCAGACTGCATTTCCCTGTCAATCAAGCATTCAGAGGTCAACACAGGTTTCCTTCAGTATCTAGGGTGACTTCTACTAGTCTACTTTTAAAGAAATTCTTCCACGTGGGCGGGGATAGTCTCTCCCCACAGTGCTTCTAACCATATGCAACAGGGCATTGTGAATGTCTTGCCTAAACAACATCCCCACACACCAAGTGGCTGAATTTTGCGTCCTCGTCTCCTCCCAAAGAGGGGGGAGGGAACCTAAACATTTTGCTCTGGCTAACAAGAGCTTAGCCCTGCAAAGTATTTAAGACTCTCTTACTTAGAAACTCTGCTGGCCCTGAACACCTGCCTTCACATAAAGGGAGCTTCCCAGTCAAGCACAGAATAAGCAGAAGACAGGGATGCAGACTTCACACATGCTCAGAGGAACTCCTGCCCTCCTTTACAAGCACCACTCCTGTAATCAACACTTGCTTTTGCTGTAACTACTGTATTTGGTTATGGAGCAGCCAAGAAACTGTTCCCTGTTCTTTCCTTTTCGGTACTGACTTCTGAATTATGTATTTGTTGTTCCAATTCTAAATACGAAGGCATGATCAACTTTGGGGGAGGAAAGGACACCTGTGTGCTATCTTTGCAAATGAATCTGCACAGAAGAAGTGCTGGGGCTTAAAGGTAGGCTGCAAAAATGCTGCCTCCAACCAGCAGGTCCCTCTTCTTCCTAGAGTGGACAGTGCTTATGGTGGGGGAACAGAGCTCTCCTGGACCAGGCCAATGGCCCATCTAGTCCTGCATTCTCTTCTCACAGTGGCCAACCAGATGCCTGTAGGAAACCTGCAAGCAGGAATCAAGCACAATAGTCCTCTCCCTTCTTGTGGCTTCCAGCAAGTGATATTTCGAAACATTTCTGCCTTTGACCACAGAGGCAAAGTACAGCCATCATCTTGCTTAGTAGCCACCGACAGCCCTCTCCTCCACGAATTTGCCTCATCCTCTTTTAAAGGCAGTCAAGATTGATGGCCATCACCAACCTTTTGTGGATGAAAGTTCCATAGGAAATCTAAGAGGACAAAAATGGAATTCAGAGGCAACACACACATACACATAACCCTCCAATTTTGGCCAAATTGTTCACCCACCAACTTTCTAAAAACCCTAGCTATGGGTATCAACAAGAAAAAAATAGATTGCTGCGCGCCCCCGCAAGAAAATAATCCTGTACTGGGTTGAGGGAAACGAACTCTGCGCGCAATCAGAGGCATTCCCATCTTGACCCTTTCTGTTCCCAGCTCTGCTGGCCTTTCCTAAATACATTAAGTAAATATGAATTCCAAACAGGTGTCCTTTAAAAGATAACGCCCCTGAAGGTCTACGTCAACGAAGCCGCTTGGAACACTGTCCCCCTCGGTGCGCCCAAGGCGCAAAACCCTTCAAGGCGCGCAAGGGCGTCCCCTCGCTCCACCGGCGCTCACCTGGACTCGGCAGCCTCCCTGGGTGAGCAGCCACTGGAGGCAGGCCAGGTTGCCGGTGGCGGCGGCATCGTGGCCCGGCGTGGCCCCATTGCGAGCCCGCCCGTTGCCGGCCAGCGCCACTTCCTCCACCAGGTAGCGCAGGCAGTTCAGCTTCCCGGCTCGAGCGGCGTGGTGAGCAGGAGAGGCGCCCAGCGCGTCGCGGAGCTGCGCGGGCGGCAGCAGCTGCCCGTCGGCCTGCAGCGCCTTGAGTGTGTCTACATCCCCCTGGCGGGCGGCCTGCAGCGCCCGCTCCAGGGCCATAGCCTGCGCCTCCGACGGCAGCCTGGCTGGCCGGCTGGCCCTTAACACCTGGAGGGAGCCATACGGGGGCCGCCCGCCTCGCCCCGACGGCCTCCCGAGAGTCTCCGGCGTCTCTCGGCGGTCCGCTCCGTCGGGTGCCTTGCAAAGGAAAGGTGGGCGGCCCGCGAGGTGCTGTGAGGGTTCTTCTCTACTTTTCCGTCCCCTCTAACTTCGCCTGAGCATCCGGACGCGAGGAGCCATCGCGCCCCGTCGAGGTTTGCTAGAAGTCTCGCCCGCGGTCCTTTCCTCGGCTGCGGAGCTCTGCGCGACAGAAGGGCCGGCCTCCCGCCCCGGCTGCCGGCTCCAGCTCCTCCCTCCCTCCCTCCAGCACCAGCAAGAGCCTCCGGGGCGCCCTCCTGCCCCGCCCCAAGCGGGCCGGCTCCTCCCCTTCGCCGGCAGCGCTGAGCCTGGAGGCGGGAAAGGGTTAAACGCGAGATTTAAAAGGGAGCGGCGTCGCCTTTCTCTCTTGCTGCTGATCCCCGCACAGGCGCTGCAAAGCTATAATAGCCCCCCGGGCTTTGGACTCTGAGAATGATCTCTGAGCATGTGCAGTGTGGTTTTCATAACACCTCCCCTATCCGGAATGATGGAGCTCTTCACCATCTACTTTGAAAAAAAACATCACGGTCGTCGATTAATCAGGGGGGCTGATCTGAAGCATTCAGATCAGTGTTTCCCAAACTTGGGTCTCCAGCTGTTTTGGGACTATAACTCCCATCATCCCTGACCATTGGTCCTGCTAGCCAGGGATGGTGGCAGTTGTAGTCCCAAAACAACTGAAGATTCAAGTTTGGGAAACCCTGATCATCTATGGACAAGTTAAAAAGCATAGGTCCCAGTACCAATTCTTGGGGGACACCCAATTTTTACTTCTCTCCATTTGGAGAACTGTCCATTTATTCCTGCTTTGCTTCGCTTAACCGATTCCTGATCTACAATACAGCCTCTCTTCTTTTTCTTTGACTGCTAAAGCTTACTCAGGAGTCTTTGGGGAGGCACCTTGCGGAAAGCATTCAGAAAGTCCAAGGCTTTGGCCACTTGAGCACACTCTAGACTGGCTTTTTGTTGTTACGTTGTCTTCATCCTGCTTGGTTTCAGAATCGGTCCTAACATTAGGCAAAATGAAGCAGCTGCCTCAGGTGGCAGATGTTGAAGGGCAGCAGCACCAGCTCCACTCCTCCCATCACTTGGTCCTTCTTCCTGAGCCTTCTCAGCCAGATTGCACAATCCTTTACGGGGAGTGGGCAGCAAGAAGGGAAATCAACCACAACAGAAACCCTACACTACACATTGTGCTTTAGGTTCCCAAACCTCTCCACCTCATTCAGAGCAGTCGAAAATTGTTGAGGGTGTTGATGGTATTTTCTGCCTGTTGTGTGAATTGTAATGCACCATGCTGGGTGTTGTGCCATTTCCCCATTCGATGCAATAAAATTAAGGCTGTCAACCAATAAAATACAATGTGAGGCATAAGAAAGCAATGGAAACACAATTCAGTTGGGAATATTTAATGCAATGGTTGTGCCGTCTTCCACCTGCAGCCACAAATTCATGGATGCACCACGGACCACCTGAATGAAGCTCGTGAACCACAGTTTGAGGGTGCCAACCTTAGAGCTTTGACCCTATGAGTAGAGGAGGCAGGTGGCACACAGTGTCAATTATGGGTTGTACCCAACATTAGAGGATGCCCATAAAAATGGCTATCTTGAGTCTGCTCTGAGTAGGACTTCGCTGGATGAACAGAAAGAAAATGTTCCTGCCCATGCTCAGGGGTGCTGTGCACTTTGTCTGTGGGGGTAGGCCCCGTCTGCCATTCGAAGGGGCTTTTTCATTTCTGTTCTTCAACCTCTCGCTAAAGTTAGCCTCGCAACTCGCCACATTTATTTATTTATTTATTTATAATTAAGCTTGCCTAAAACGTATCGCTAGACGCTACAAAACACAGAAAGATAAAATCAACAAAAGTATCCATCAAAACATTGTTTTAAACGTCAGCAAATACTGGTTGCCTAAAAAAAAGGATAAAATTCTTGTTGCAAAGGCTTTCAAAAGACACCTGAAAGAAGGGAGGGGCAGTTCTGCCAAAACCTCTACCTGCAAGGAGCTCCACGGGGCATGTGCAACCAATCAGTATTTGCTGATGTTTTAAACACTGTTTTTTATGGATTATTTTGTTGATTTTATCTTTCTGTGTTTCTTGTAAGGACAGCCTGTTTCCTTATGCACCGCCTTGATCGTTGAGCTCCTCAGATGGGTCGCAATCAAGGAATCAGATGGTCCTCCTTAAGAAACACCTGCGAGAAACATCTTATTTTGTACTAAACGCCACTATCAGAAGATGCTCTTGGGTCCCTCCCTCCCTCAGACGTACGTCCAAGTACTCCCAGTGGCATCTCCAGCAGGCATCTCCTTGGCCGGACTCATGCTGAGGGTCTTAAGAAGCATCCCTTCGTAGTACGATGTGACAGCTGCGGCCATGGCTGCCAGGCCACCTGCTACAGCCATCCACAGGGAATAGCCATACTCAAAGCTGGGGAATCCAGGGATGCTCAGGGACACCTAGAAGGCAAATGGGAAAGAGCTGGTTGGTCAAGGATTTGGCATGGAGGGGGATCCCAGGTATTGCCATTGTGGGATGCTGTGGGGCATATTGTGTGGGAATGCTGTGAATAGTAAAGGTAAAGGGACCCCCGACCATTAGGTCCAGTCGTGACCGACTCTGGGGTTGCGGCGCTCATCTCTCTTTATTGGCCGAGGGAGCTGGCATACAGCTTCCAGGTCATGTGGAAAGCCGCTTCTGACGAACCAGAGCAGCGCATGGAAACACCATTTACCTACCCGCAGGAGCGGTACCTATTTATCTACTTGCACTTTGATGTGCTTTCAAACTGCTAGGTTGGCAGGAGCTGGGACCGAGCAACGGGAGCTCACCCCGTTGCGGGGATTCGAACTGCCGACCTTCTGATCAGCAAGCCCTAGGCTCTGTGGTTTAACCCACAGCGCCACCCCTGTCCCTCATTGTGGATAGTAGGGGAGGATATATTGATTAAATATGATCCTTCCTCACTCATGCTAGTGAGTCAGTAGCAGAGTACATTCCCCAGTATATAGCAGGAAGCTAGTTGGTACGTAGATTCGTCTGAATCTCTTTATGTAAACAGTCCAATCTGGCTTTGTCCAGATCGTGTTTGTTACTGGTAAATCCCCTTTGTTCCCTCTTAAAAAGAATAAAGACACAACAGTCTTCTTTTAAAAGTAATGAATAGAAGTTTACTCACATTCAGTTCACCGTAGGTTCCCTGAAGGCAAGCTTTAGCTTGTACGGTAGTTACAGAAGAGAGGTTTATCCCATATGGGGATTGAGCCCATTGGCTGAGAGCCAGCACACAGCAAAAGCAGCAAAAGAAAATGGTCAAGAGAGAAAGATGGCTGTGTGACCAGCCCTTTTATGGGGTCTCACAGGCTCACTGGACACCTGGACACACGCAGGGGGAGGATGCTCCAGACAGGTGTGACAGGAAGTCCTCCTGGCTGCGGTAACATCCCCCTGTGTGTCCACTTTTGGCAAACAGGAAGTGTTGTACAGGAGTGCTTATGTTACATCCCACACATTGTCAGTTGGGACTGCCGTGTTGGAAACTGCAACTAGGCAGATTTTATCGACGGCACTGATTACGAGAGCCGGTGTGATGTTGTGGTTAGAGTGTTGGGCTAGGACCCAGGAGAGACCAGGGTTCGAATCTCCACTCAGACAAGATGATGCCCACTCGGTGACCTTAGGGGACTAACCTACCTCACAGTGAGGGAGAAAGAAGGAGGCTGAAGAAGAGGCCTATGGCATGTGTGGAGGAGGAGGAATATTCAGTTGCAGTGGGGGGGGGCGGTTGGAGAAAGAAGAGACAATGAGCAGCAAGTGCAGGAGGCAGTGAGTGGTGCTCTCCTAGCAAACCTGGATGTATCTGTCCAAGCTGCTGCCTGAGGCAACTGCTTTAGCATGTCTCATGGGTGGGCCAGCCCTGGACAGGAGCCTTGCAAATGCTCTTCAGCACTATTTGAAAGCAAGATGTGACCAAAGCCCATGGGAATCTCACTGAAACGTTCTTGTCCTTTAGGTAATTTTGAAATGCAATTTATTTTCTCATTAAGGGATGGGACACTGTTTAAAAAAGAGGGAGGGCATTTTGGCACAATGGTGCCCTAGGCTAGCCCTCTGCCTTCAGGCATTTCCCCATTGTCCGTGTTGGAGTAAGAGTCAGTTGCCAGCGCTATTTCTCTGTGTGATGTACAATACAACCACCACAAGGAGGGTAGGTAAAAAAGGACACAGAGCCATAGCAGACAGGGGAAATACCTCATACTGGTGCTGGAAGTAGACATACAGGCAATATCGGATCACGCCAATGCAGGACAAAAAGCCTAAAAGGAAAGGGAGAGAGGTGTGAGCTCTTATGATGATGATGGTGATGATGATAATAATAATAATAATAATAATTTAATATTTATACCCCGCCCATCTGGCCGGGTTCCCCCAGCCACTCTGGGCGGCTTCCAACAAAATCCATCAAACATTAAAAGCTTTCCTAAACAGGGCTGCCTTGAGATGCCTTCTAAAGGTCTGGTAATTGTTATTCTCTTTGACCTCTGGTGGGAGGGCATTCCACAGGGTGGGTGCCACTACCGAGAAGGCCCTCTGCCTGGTTCCCTGTAACTTGGCTTCTCGTAGCGAGGGAACTGCCAGAAGGCCCTCGGCGCTGGACCTCAGTGTCCGGGCAGAACGATGGGGGAGGAGACGCTCCTTCAGGTATACTGGACCGAGGCCATTTAGGGCTTTAAAGGTCAGCACCAACACTTTTAATTGTGCTCGGAAATGTACTGGGAGCCAATGTAGGTCTTTCAGGACCGGTGTTATGTGGTCTCGGTGGCCAGTCACCAGTCTAGCTGCCGCATTCTGAATTAATTGCAGTTTCCGGGTCACCTTCAAAGGTAGCCCCACATAGAGTGCATTGCAGTAGTCCAAGCGGGAGATAACCAGAGCATGCACTACTCTGGTGAGACAGTCCGTGGTCAGGTAGGGTCTGATAAACAGCTGCCCTGGACACAGAATTGACCTGCGCCTCCATGGACAGCTGTGAGTCCAAAATGACTCCCAGGCTGCGCACCTGGTCCTTCAGGGGCACAGTTACCCCATTCAGGACCAGGGAGTCCTCCACGCCTGCCCGCCTCCTATCCCCCACAAACAGTACTTCTGTCTTGTCAGGATTCAACCTCAATCTTATGAAAAGGAGTGCAGAACTTATTTACTTTCTCTCCCCCCCCCCACATGGGCGTAGCCAGGATTTTTTTTGGGGGGGGAGAACCTCAGTTAGCTATGTATTTTTATTATTTTTTATTGATTTAGGGGGGTTAGCTGTCCCTCCCAGTCCCCCCCCTTTGGCTATGCCCATGCCCCCCCTACCTCCTCCCCTGCAAGTCTTTAGCTTGGGAATTCCCAAATTGGGTGCCAGACATGGGCGTAGCCAGGATTCATGTTGCGGGGGGAGCAGGACACCCACCTGCCTTCATCCTCTGTCTAGCATGTTTAGAATGAATTGTCTCTACAACAGTTGTTTTAAATTATTTTCTTTTGACCCTAAGTGCTCAGAAAAAAATCTGTCGAAGTCTTTCTACAATTTCTACTTTTAGTTAATTGTTTTTATTTAATTTGATTTGGAAGGGAAATTGCCCCCTCCCCAGCTATACCCATGGTGCCAGACCCACTGGTATGCTGCAAGGAATACATGTACAGAAATCCAGTAATTTAACACTCTTGTGAATCATGGAATTATAGAAATGTAGAATCACAGCTAAAGAATCCATGGCAGATGGCCATCTGACCTCTGTTTAAAAAACCCCAAGGAAGCCCACCACCTTCCCAAACAGTCAGAAAGTTCTTCCCAAAGTGCCTGTCCAAAGAAGAGGCTGCCCGTTGATTCTCTGCTCGAGTCACTGCTCTGGGCTGACCTCCTTCCAACCCAGAAAAGAGAACCATGAAACGTGAGCTGCTCTGAAGCTGTAAAAATCCTACTCTTACATACACAGGGCTGTGTAAGCAAGTATGTTTGTGTGTTTTGGCTGATACTGGAAGCTGGAGACATAGAGGCATGTCTTGCTCTGTGCTGGACCCATGAGTTGTGGCGTGGGGCTTCCCTGGAACCCTAATGTGGAAGCAAGACCTGCTAGAGTGTCCAAGCCACAAGCTCCTCTATCCTTTGCTCATATGTTTAAATAAAACTCTAAAGACGCCACAGTCTCCATTGTCCTTCATTCTAAGGAAACCAAACCCTGGGTGAATGCTGGAATCTCTCGCCACTCAGAGAGTGGGGTCACATACAGCAATATCCCATGGGTCTAGGCATGCTGGATTCTCTCGCTACTCAGAGAGTGGGGTCACATACAGCAATATCCCATGCTTCCCCACTTTTTCTTGCAATAAGGAATTTCGCAGCCTGGTCTAAGGTATGTATCATGGGAAGGCTCAAGGGGAGTGACTAAGGCAGAGGACCTGTGGCTCATCAGATTCTGCCGACTGAGGCAGGTGCCTCTCTTTGCCCAATGGCAGGGCACATTAATGACATTGCAACCAAAAAGAGGCACGAGCCAGCTTGCATGGGTTTTACCTGTCCCTCGGCACTGTGGGGAATTGCTTTTGTCTCATGGAGAGGGCTCTTGTGTTGGAAGCCTCTGGTCTTTGGCGGCGGACATACCTGCAAAGAGATAGCATCCCGTGGAGAGACAAAGGCAGCGCCACTTGGCCGTGGCCTCTTGGAAGCAGCGGAAATATCGACATCCTGAGAGGAGGCAGAGAAAGGCTGCAGCCCCTGCGATGGCGGATGTGATGAGCGAGGCTCTTGCAATGATAATAGCCCCTGCAAGAGGATACATAGGTTAAGCCCCAGCGACCAGGAACACACCAGCTTGGTTTTGAGTGGGGACAAGATCGTTATGGAACTGTTAAATATGGAACTGCAGGGTCTGCTTTGTATTGGGGGGGGGAGGCCAGGGGTTCTTTGTCCCAGTATCCTGTCTCTGACCGTGAGGCAGCAAATCATACAGGAGTCTTCCTCCAACCTGGTGCTTCCACATGTTTTGGACTACAAAAAGCAGAAAGAAACATATAGTCCAAAACATGTGGAAGCACCAGGTTGGAGATGATATATAATGAAATTGGGGGAGGGGGTTGCTTAAAATAACTTTGGTTAAGAAACCAGAAGCATTTTTTATTAGGAATTACAGGTACCAACATACCAAAGGAGCAGAAAATACTTTTTACGTATGGAACAACAGCTGCCCAGATGTTATTAGCCCAGAGCTGGAAATAATAATAATAATAATAATAATAATAATAATAATAATAATAATAATAATAATAATTTATTATTCATACCCCGCCCATCTGGCTGGGTTTCTCCAGCCACTCTGGGCGGCTTCCAACAGAAAAATAAAACACAGTGATCTATTAAACATTAAAAGCCTCCCTAAACAGGGCTGCCTTCTAAAAGTCTGGTAGTTGTTTTTCTCTTTGACATCTGATGGGAGGGCATTCCACAGGGCGGGTGCCACTACCGAGAAGGCCCTCTGTCTAGAAGACAAAGTCCCTACCAGAGAAGAATGGCAAACCAAGCTGATGGACTAAGATGGCAAAGCTGACTGCAAAACTTTGAAACCAAGAGGATAAAACCTTTATAAAAGAATGGGAAAAATTTATAAGTTACTTAGGAGACCATTGTAAGCAAATGGAAACAAGAGCAGGATTTTGATTCACTTGCAGTGTAAAAATTACTATGGACAATATGGTTTGATATAAAAAATGGAGAATGGATGAATATGCAGTTGTAGATATTTAAAATGAGACCCCATGGAGGGGGTGTGGGGAAATCTTGAGATTCAGAGAATCTCTTTATATTGATATGTTTTTACTAGTGTGTATATATTTGTACTTTGTATTTGTAAAACCAATAAAAATGATTTTAAAAAGAAAAAAGACATCAGCCCTGGTGAGTCATCATTGAAAGCACCTGCCTTAGAGCAAACACAATGCAGTTCTGGACTAGAGCTTCATCCTCTTAATTACTCTCAACACCCCATGGCTAAAATGTGGAGTGATCTTACGGACAAAGCCTTCTCAAATCTGACCAGGAGCTCCTTTTTCTAGCATTTTGCCTCCAACGGCAGACAACCTATGGATGCTCCGGACCAGAGTATAAAGGCACAGTCACCTGAAAGTCAAAGGTAGACTGTCCTGAATGTGGAGGCTCCATTCCAAACTAGCATGGTTCCAGGTAGATTTTTTTTTAAAAAAAAGCCATATAAGCTAATGGCCATCCCCAGAGCCTGTGCTAATAAAGCCCCAAATTCTTAATATTTAGAAAAATAAATAAAACACACAAATATTCTGTTGACCTTCCAATCACCCTGTGGCAGTGAGTTCCACAGACTGTTCACAATGCTGATTTGTAGTGACTGGCAGCCCCTTTGTCCCATAGAGAAATGATGCCAGTAAACTGAAAACCCAAAAAGCAGGAGAAGAACTGAAAAAACCAGGAATTCTGTTTGTGGGTGTGAAATAATGGATTTCTAGAGCCCCAGAGATCTCCTGGGGCCGTGGCAAGTTATGAATGAAGAAGAGGAAGTGAAAGGGAGGTACCGTATCAGTTTACCAACCAACAGCATCCTGTGGTCAGAAGCCAGCCACTTGGCACAGACCAGTAATTATCTTTTTTTCACACAGCCTTGGTTGCCCCCTGTGGGAAAGTCATAGTACTGCATGTGCACAGCCAAGAAAAACCAATTTAGTGATTCTGCAGCAGCAGAACCAGTTTGCTGCACTCAGTGCAGACATCCCAGCGTTTGGACAATGCCTCCCATTCGCTTCCCTGCCCAACCATGTCAAGGTCCATTGCCTGCCACTGCTGCTGTGCCAACCAGGGAGCTGTCTTTAAAAGGGGGTTGTCCTTGACAGCAGCTTGGTCAGGCTCGAGGGTCGGATTTGGGACATGAAATTTACCGGGATGAGGGTTCAGGTAAGAGCTGAAGACGTCGCAGGTCCAGATTTTGACAAACTTGTCCCAAACGCACTCTCCCCATAGGCCTCGGCAACGCATGCTGAGGACCACAGAACCTTTGCTGTTCACCTGGAAGAGATGGGAGGAAGGGGAGGCAGGGGCAAAGGACCTTCAGTTCAGTTACTGGTCCTCAATAGATGGACCACTCAGGGCTAAAACACTTAAGACACCAGTTCAGTTGAAGAGGTGCACAGGGCCGTCTCAAGCATGTCGGGCGCCCACCGTGGTGCAGAGATCGCTCAGGCGCCCCCGCCCTAGTAGGCAGGCGCAGCGCACAGCACAGCTTCCACACGGCTTTGCCGCGCGGCACCCACCTGCCTGCCCAGCCCCCTGGCGCCTCACGCCACCCAGCCTTCCCCTAGAGCCGGCCCTGGCGATGCAGCAGCTAAGATAGGGCAATCTGTTGGCAGCTAAATCATAGCAGAGGCTGTGCATGCACCATGCATCTTAAGCATTTGCTTCCCACAAAGAATTCTGGGAACTGTGGTTTACAGTTCTTAACAAACTACAGTTCCCAGGCTTATTTCTTTTGAGAGGAAGATACATGTGCTTTAAATGTATGCTGCCAATGCCACGGCCTCAGTAATAGGTACTAGTAGATGGATAACATCTGGAGGGATGAGTTGTGATTTTAATAAAGTAACTATGATAATATTGGCTCATCTGTACATCATTCTGGGAATTTTATGAGGAAGTTCTCAAGGTTTTATGAGCTTTTTTTAAAAAAAACAAACAAACTCGTACCACTTACTTACAAAGCACAGCAATGACAAAATTCCTCCACCACCACCCTTCCAATTACATGCCCTCATAAATTGCCCAAAGACTTTTATAAATGAGCATATGAAAATCTGATGCAAATCTGGGCCATGGGCCTGTGCCTCAATTTCAAATGCTTTAAAATACCTAGCAGCACCCCTGGAAGCAACTAACCCCTTTAAGATTCCCACCAACTCTGCTTAAACCCTTAGAAACTAACACATACCCCAACTCTCTGATCCCTAAGGGAACGAAAAGCCCAATTATGCACAAGGCAATGAAATCGTAGACCTACATTAACCCCTAGCCCTTCCCATTCCCTTCTATTCCCCTCCAGTATTCTATAGACGAAATTAGGGACCAGCAGTTGTCCCTCCCCATTCTAGAAACCCCTTGGAGAGGAAGCTGAACCCTGAAGCATGGCCACAAGCAGAGTTTTAACAAGACATCTGTAAAAGGCAAGAATCAGGGGCAGTGATTTCCCTCTCTGAGCCCTCATCCCGAGAAAAGGGACAAAGAAATATGGCAAACAGGGACATTTGGAGCACATGTCTTATTCCTGGCACCCAACCAACCAACCAATCAGGAGCCCCCTCCCAGACCCTTTCTGAAGAGTGGCAAGGTCTTCTTACCTGCCAGCAGTCTGTGCACATGGCGCCCACGGTGCAGACAAAGGAAAAGGCCCCCAAGAAAATGGAGAGCAGGCTCGTGGTCAGCCCCATGGAAGAGACTTTGTGGAAGGAGTAAAGGGCCCTGCAGCCAGCCCCACTGGGCTCCAGAGCTCTGTCCTTCTGCCCTAAGGGGTTCTTCCACCTAGTCCAGATGAGGGAACACTAGGCATTGGAAAGCACACAAAACCTGGATGCTTGGAGACCTCCTCATTGGGCCTGGCTTAGGGGCCGAACATGCAGCGCCGGTGCCTTTTAATGAAATGGGAGGCTTTGGCTATGGAGATTAATGGGGAACAGAGAAGCTTAAATGTCAGGCGGAACGGAAAAGGCAGCCAGCCAGCTCTGGGACCAGTTGGCAGGGCCAAATTTAGATGAAGAGAGGCCCTATGCTACCCCGCTTGTGAGGCCCCTCCCCACCCCCCACCCTCACAACTAGAAGAAAATGGAAGAGTGTTATAAACAAAATTGAGAGAAGCCAAGGATGATGACGGGTATTTAAAATTCTACAATTCACAATTTCTCCTCTAAAGGACATAAGATATTATTGTTAAATACCATGGTGATTTTAAAAAATGCGTAAAATTAACATTGAAAAACTTCTTGCAATAACTGAACTTTGTAAATCTTTTGTGGCCTGGGCAGGCCTGGAACTACCGGTAGTTCCCATGTCTTGTTCCTCTCTAAGGAATCAAGTTCAGCCTTCATGGCATTTAACCATGACTCGGCATCCTCTGAGGTTAAACTTTGGACCTCTTGGAAGCTTGAAGGTTCCCAAACCCTCTCTGAGTTACTAACAACAGCTGTATCTGTTGAGATTTCCAATCCACCTTAAAGGCAGGCGTGAGACTGGTGTGTGTCACATGTCTGTCATACACACCAGTACTGTATGCTGGTGTATAGCTTTTACTTTTGCATTTGGCACGAAGAAGATCAGACATGTTCCTGGGCAGGCCGCAGGCCTGGGCAGGTGTGAGGGTGCTCAGGGTGCTTTCTCACGAGTAACGATTCACGGCTGCCTTGAGTAATTTTTACAAGGCTTTATTTACAACTACAGTATGTACAAACGGAGCGAAAAAGTCCATGACTGTTCAGTCCGAGTCAGAATCCGGAAGTGGCACTCGCTGGGACCGCCTCCAGCAAAGTAGCCTTGGCGCCCTAAGTCTCCTCCTCTGCTCTCAGAGCTTTTCTCCCCTGCGTTCCTGCGGAGAGGGGGCAGGGATATTACCCTTCCCTCCTGAACTGCTCAACTGCTGAGCAGGTCCTTTGGCCACAGACACCTCCCCTTCCACAGCACTCTGGTCTGACCCTCCAGACCTTCCCTCTTGGCGCCCTGAGCTGTCAGCGTCCCCAACCTCCTGCACTGCCTCTCCTGGCTCAACACCACCTTCTGAGCGATGCTCTGAACCGCCAGCAACCCTGATTCGGCCAGCCTCCCTAAGCCCTGGCACTACCTTGTCAGACTCCCTGCTGACCCCTGGCGGACCCCTGACCTGGGAGAATTTTCAACAGTTTCACCCCATTTTTGAGTGAATTGGATAACGTCAGATTTTTAGTGAAATTGTGATCGTACGGAAAAACATTTTTTTAAAAAAAATCACTAACCCGCACAGTCGCAATTTCAGCAAAAATCTGACATTATCCAATTCACTCAAAAATGGTGCCAAACTGTAGCAAATCCAGCACTCTCCCCTCCTGTGGCTTCCAGCAACTGGTATTCAGAAGCATGGCTGTGGGGGGGGGGGGGGCAGAGCATAGCCATCGTGACTAGTAGCCATTGATTTTCTTCCTGAAATTCTCCAATCCTCTTTTTAAGCCATCTAAACTGTCAGGGCCCCTTACTGCCACCAGTGGGAGTGAGTTCCATAGTTTAACCATGTGGTGCGTGAAGAAGTACTTTCTTTTATCTGTCCTAAATCTTCCACTATTCAGCTTTATTGGATGTCCAAGGGTTCTTGTGTTATGAGAGAGAGAGAGGGAAACAAACTTGTCTCAATCCACTTTCCCCCTTGCCATGCATAGTTGTATATTTCTCTTGTCATGTCTCCACTGACTCACCTTTTCTCTAAACTAAAAAGCCCCAAATGCTACCAATCAGGGCTGTCTCGAGCAGGTCAGGCGCCCTGGCGCTGAGGCGCGGAGATCGCTCCGGTGCCCCCGCCCTCGCAGTGTGCAGCATGGCTTCCGCACGGCTTTGCCGCGCAGCGCCCCGCCTGCCAGCCTGGAGCCCTGGAGCCCCGCACCACCAGGACTATACCTAGAGCCGGCCCTGCTGCCAATGTGTAACATATCATTCATGCAACAGTAGTCAAATAGGGGTGGGTTTATATTTGTCCTTCCACGCACCGTTCTTTATGGGTGAGGCGGAAATTCTACAAAAACCCATCATCAGGGAGGCCAGCAGCACATATATGCAAAAGTGTGGCTTGACCACAATACTGGTAAGGACCAGTTTAGGAGGAGCCTCATGTTGACTGTTAAAGTAAGAAAAAGCTCCAGATAAGGAAGGTTGTTGTTGTTTAGTCATTCAGTCGTGTCCGACTCTTCGTGACCCCATGGACCAGAGCACGCCAGGCACTCCTGTCTTCCACTGCCTCCCGCAGGAAGGCACAAGGAGGGTTATGCATATACCAGTGGGGGGGGGAGAGGAATTAGGTTGGGTAAGTTTTTCCAAATACTGTGGTTGAATGAGGGGTGGTGAGGCGATGGGGTGGCAGAAGATGGCTGCTAAGATAGTGAAAGAGCCAAGTTGAGATTTATCTTGCTTATATAGTGTGCGTCCTAATGGAGATCTCGCGCAGGCTCTATGAACTATCCTGTAACACATTACTGAATAAAGTCTGACCAGTTGGAAACTTGTTGTGAGTATCTGGCCCATCTGGCAGCAGGCCTTTCCCCTCAGAACTCTTGGTTTGATCCATATATGCAAATGTCTGCAGGTTTATTCCAGGAGCTCATCAGGTAAAGCTTGATCTGCAACATTTTCTGTCACTGCCCTAATTGTTTGGTGATGCAAGCATTTCCTTTCAATGAGCTTTCATTGCTCTTGTGGCCAGAAGGGGGAGCTGAATACCATCATTTAAACCAGTGGAAAAGGCTCATGCCTGCAGAACAGTTCCTTGCTCCCAGGATCCTGTGGCCTGAGTTTGGCTAGGTGGTGCTTTGCAGGATTCAGTGACTGATTTGCCCCTCTGAAAGGCTAACAGCTAGGCTTCTCCCAAATATACTACTTTCTCTTGCCTCCTGCTCTACCAGTCCCAATGGGCACTGACCATGCCTGTTCTTGTTGTACTTTTCCACCCCAGCTGGTTGTTAGAAGAGCTGGTAACTAAGGGCTTGTACACAAATTTGCTTGTTCCCTTCTCCAGCCCAATACGTTTTCCTTTTGTGTCTTGATACCTGCAGGAAGGAGCTGTAAGCTGTTTCAGAAGCAGGATTTTTTAAAACACACACATACACACACTTAAATAAACAACAATCTCCCACAAGCTGGCCGTGTATTCCTCTCTGCCACTGGAGAGAAAACACAGAGTGCATATTCTCCAGCATGGAAGAGCTACGAAAGACGTCAGCTAGAGCTTAGGAAAGCTGGGCACCAGCACCCATTTTATATGTTCTCAGGATAAGCCCAGTACTTCTGAGCATGTGTAGATTTCACTTCCTCTGGATGCCTTCAGCTATCGGGATTGTCCCCTTGCCACATGACTTTACCTGAACATTGAGGCTACTAGGGGAGATTCTTATACACCTTCCTCTGAGCCTCCTTGTTAGCCTGGATTATGGATCTCACTTAAGAATGCCCTTCAAGGTTGTTCTGAAGCACCCCTAAAAAGATCCAGGTTTTGCTATGACAGCCTGCTGCACCTCAGAAGGAAGTTTTTATTGTGGCCTAGAGGCATCTCAAGAGAGACTCAATTATAGGAAGGCAGGTTTGCAGGTTCCAAGCCAGCTGAATTGCAAGACACACACACAGAGAACAACTGGCAAGTTTGGCCTTGGAGTTCAAAATGAAGCAGGGCAAAGGCTAATAGAGTTCTGTCAAGAGAACAAGCTGGTCATCACAAACACTCTCTTCCAACAACACAAGAGACGACTCTACACATGGATATCACCAAATGGACAACATCGAAATCAGATTGATTATATTCTCTGCAGCCAAAGATGGAGAAGCTCTATACAGTCAGCAAAAACAAGACCTGGAGCTGACTGTAACTCAGATCATCAGCTTCTTATAGCAAAATTCCAGCTTAAACTGAAGAAAGTAGGAAAAACCACTGGGCCAGTAAGATACAATCTGAATCAAATCCCTTATGAATACACAGTGGAAGTGAGGAACAGGTTTAAGGATTTAGATTTGGTGGACAGAGTGCCTGAAGAACTATGGATGGAGGCTCGTAACATTATACAGGAGGCAGCAATGAAAACCATCCCAAGGAAAAGGAAATGCAAGAAAGCAAAATGGCTGTCCAACGAGGCCTTACAAACAGCGGAGGAGAGGAGGCAAGCAAAATGCAAGGGAGATAGGGAAAGATACAGGAAACTGAATGCAGATTTCCAAAAAACAGCAAGGAGAGACAAGAGGGTCTTCTTAAATGAGCAATGCAAAGAAATAGAGGAAAACAATAGAATGGGAAAACCAGAGATCTGTTCAAGAAAATTGGAAATATGAAAGGAACATTTCGTACAAAGATTACCATAATCAAGGACAAAAGTGGTAAGGACCTAACAGAAGCAGAAGACATCAAGAAGAGGTGGCAAGAATACACAGAGGAATTATACCAGAAAGATATGGAGGTCTCGTACACCTCAGGTAGTGTGGTTGCTGGCCTTGAGCCAGACATCTTGGAGAGTGAAGTCAAATGGGCCTTAGAAAGCATTGCTAATAACAAGGCCAGTGGAAGTGATGATATTCCAGCTGAACTGTTTAAAATTTTAAAAGATGATGCTGTTAAGGTGCTACACCCAATATGCCAGCAAGTTTGGAAAACTCAGCAATGGCCAGAGGATTGGAGAAGATCAGTCTACATCCCGATTCCAAAGAAGGGCAGTGCCAAAGAATGCTCCAACTACCGCACAATTGCGCTCATTTCACACGCTAGCAAGGTTATGCTTAAAATTCTACAAGGCAGGCTTAGGCAGTATGTGGACCGAGAACTCCCAGAAGTGCAAGCTGGATTTCGAAGGGGCAGAGGAACCAGAGACCAAATAGCAAACATGCGCTGGATTATGGAGAAAGCTAGAGAGTTCCAGAAAAACGTCTACTTCTGCTTCATTGACTATGCAAAAGCCTTTGACTGTGTCGACCACAGCAAACTATGGCAAGTTCTTAAAGAAATGGGAGTGCCTGATCACCTCATCTGTCTCCTGAGAAATCTCTATGTGGGACAAGAAGCTACAGTTAGAACTGGATATGGAACAACTGATTGGTTCAAAATTGGGAAAGGAGTACGACAAGGTTGTATATTGTCTCCCTGCTTATTTAACTTATATGCAGAATTCATCATGCGAAAGGCTGGACTAGATGAATCCCAAGCCGGAATTAAGATTGCTGGAAGAAATATCAACAACCTCAGATATGCAGATGACAGAACCTTGATGGCAGAAAGCGAGGAGGAATTAAAGAACCTTTTAATGAGGGTGAAAGAGGAGAGCGCAAAATATGGTCTGAAGCTCAACATCAAAAAAACCAAGATCATGGCCACTGGTCCCATCACCTCCTGGCAAATAGAAGGGAAAGAAATGGAGGCAGTGAGAGATTTTACTTTCTTGGGCTCCTTGATCACTGCAGATGGTGACAGCAGTCACGAAATTAAAAGACGCCTGCTTCTTGGGAGAAAAGCAATGACAAACCTAGACAGCATCTTAAAAAGCAGAGACATCACCTTGCCGACAAAGGTCCGTATAGTTAAAGCTATGGTTTTCCCAGTAGTGATGTATGGAAGTGAGAGTTGGACCATAAAGAAGGCTGATCGCCGAAGAATTGATGCTTTTGAATTATGGTGCTGGAGGAGACTCTTGAGAGTCCCATGGACTGCAAGAAGATCAAACCTATCCATTCTTAAGGAAATCAGCCCTGAGTGCTCCCTGGAAGGACAGATCGCGAAGCTGAGGCTCCAATACTTTGGCCACCTCATGAGAAGAGAAGAATCCTTGGAAAAGACCCTGATGTTGGGAAAGATTGAGGGCACTAGGAGAAGGGGACGACAGAGGACAAGATGGTTGGACAGTGTTCTCGAAGCTACGAACATGAGTTTGACCAAACTGCGGGAGGCAGTGCGAGACAGGAGTGCCTGGCGTGCTATGGTCCATGGGGTCACGAAGAGTCGGACACGACTAAACGACTAAACAACAACAACAACAACAACAACACACAGAGAGACACACACACACACACACACACACACACACACACAGCGCTAATGGATGATCTCTTTCCTTTGTCAATCTCTGCCATCCCTTCCTTATCATTCCCGCATCAAACTCCTGGAGATTTTTCAATAGCCCTAAGGCTCTGGCGAGCAAAGCCCCAAAGAAATGCTAATCTCTTTTTCCCATCTTATCTCACAGCAGAACAAGTTTTTTTTTCAGAAGCCATTTCCCCCAACACTTTTTAAAGAAATTTCCTTCCAGTAGCACCTTAGATTAAGATAAACTCTTCCAGATTGATGCCATTTAAGAACTGATAACACCCACCCACTGTCTAGTCTTTGTTTCTTTCTCTTTTTTATATAAATTTAAACTTTATTAAGATTAAAACATAAAATACATCAAAATTAAATCATAATAAACATATAACACAATAATAATGATATATACAATATTTCAAATCATATAACACAAATAACACATCAATCTCTCCACTCTGTTACTTCCCCTTGTCTGCACCTTGGTTACCATAATTTCTTCTTAACTACTGCTTCTCTTTACATTCTATGCTTTCTTTTCCTTTTACCTTCTATATACCTTATCTTCAGTGTCGATCTCTAGAAGTGAATCCAAGATTTTATTGTGGGGCATTGTAATTTCATATAATTTCCATTTCCCCCCCAATTTCATTCAAAAAATTTTTTGTTACCTCCCCTTATAGCATTTGTCATTCTAGCTAAATCTATAAATCCAAATAGTTTTCCCCACCATTCATTTATTTCTAGTACATCATGCTTTTTCCAATATGATGCTATTAACAGTCTTGCCGCACCTGTGGCGTACCAGATTATTTTTTGCACTTGTTTTTCAACTTCTTTATCTGCCATTCCCAATAAAAAAAATTCGGGGCATTTCTTAATATAGGATTTTATTGTTTTTTTAATTTCTTCAATAACCAAATTCCAAAAGGGTTTAATTTTATCACAATGCCACCACATGTGTAAGAATGTTCCTATTTCCTTCTGACACCTCCAGCATTGATTACTTTTAGTTTTGTACATTTTCTTGATCTTTACCGGTGTCATGTACCATCTATGAAACATTTTGACCATGTTCTCTTTAATATTTTCCGCTGCTGTAAATTCCCAGGCAACTTCCCACAACTCTTCCCATTGTTCAACTTGTATTGTTTTCCCCAAGTCAACAGCCCAATTTATCATGGTTTCCTTAAGTTAACTCATCCTTTACCTCCCACTCCAATAAAACATTGTACATTTTCGAAATAACTTTGTTGTTATTTTTAAGTAGATTTTCTTCTCGCAGTGAAGGTTTTTCCATAAATCCTTTCTGCATTTTATCTTTATTAAATTTGCTATGTATTTGGTGGTATTGTATCCACCCCGTTAATAGATGTTTTACTTCCTCATATTCTTTCATCTTTAACTTTCCTCCTCTTTCTACTAGCAAGTCTTTATACTTTGCCCACTTTCCTTCTGAATTCCTTTTTTTCACTGCTAGAATTTCAGCTGGTGACAGCCATCTGGGGGTCTTTGGTTCTAGTAGATCTTTGTAGTTTTCCCAAATTTTAATTAACGATCTCTTAATAACATGGTTATTAAATTCCTTGTTCACTTTCACCTTATCCTCCCCCAGATAGGCATGCCATCCAAACTTATTCTGAAATCCTTCTAGATCTAATAATTTATGATCTTCAAATATAATCCACTCCTTTAACCACAGGAATCCCACCACATCATGATATAAATTCATGTCTGGTACCGCCAGTCCTCCCCTTTTTTTGGTCAATCATTATCTTATATTTAATTCTTGCGGGTTTATTATTCCAAATGAATGTTAAGATGTCCTTTTTCCATTGTTTGAATATTTCTCTTTTAGTACCTAGGACTGGAAGGATTTTTTATTGTACAATTTGTCACCATATTCCATCACTTTTATTATCTTTTTTAAAAACAACCAAGACACCCTGTCAAATGCTTTTTCTGCATCCAATAACATAAGTATTGTTTTTTTGTCTATTTTCAAACTTAAATACTCCAAAATGTTGATCACATTTCTCATATTATTATGCATGTATCTGCTGGGGAGAAAACCCGCTTGGTCTTTTTTAAAATCAAATCTTTCAATACCTTTTTCATTCTACTCGCAAAGATCCAGGTTTTGCTATGACAGCCTGCTGCACCTCAGAAGGAAGCTTTTATTGTGGCCTAGAGGCATCTCAAGAGAGACTCCATTATAGGAGTCCAGGTTTGCAGGTTCCAAGCCAGCCGAATTGCAACACATACAAACACACACACACACACAGCGCTAATGGATGATCTCTTTCCTTTTGTCAATCTCTGCCATCCCTTCCTTATCATTCCCGCTTCAGACTCCTTCTGGAGATTTTTCAATAGCCCTAAGGCTCTGGCCAGCAGAGCCCCAAATATATGCAATATCCACCCTCACCCCTCCCCTCAGGTGGGCGAGGTTTGCGACACCGCGCGGGGCTTACCTGGCTGGTGACACCCACCTGGGCGAGTTGGCCTATGTCCTGCCACCTGGCCAGCCAGGACAAAGGACACCTGGCCGGAGGGGGGCGGAGTAAGGCCAAAGAAAAGAGGCTGGAGCACCTTGGAGAAGCCTCTTTGTGCATACCAGTTTCCAGTTCACCAGTATCCAGAACCCCTCCCAATCAGAAGGCGGTAAGAGAAATGCCCCTGGTTGCATCCAACAAAATTGAGAAGGAGCTGCGTCTGGGCAGAATAGCTGGCCCTTTTCCTGCCCCCCCCGTTTAAGAAGTTTATAGTTTCCCCGCTTGGCATAGTGCCCAAGAAAATCCCGGGCGAGTTCCGCCTGATTCACAATCTGTCTTATCCTAAGGGTAGGTCTGTAAACGCTGCCATACCACGGGAACACTGCTCGGTGAGATATGCCTCCCTAGATGTGGCTATTAAAATGATTAGGGAACTGGGCCCGGGGGCCTTATTAGCAAAATGTGACATTGAGTCAGCCTTTCGGCTGCTCCCAGTCCACCCCGAGGATTTTTGGCTCTTGGGATTTAAATTCAATAACAGTTGGTACTTTGATAAGGCCATGCCTATGGGTTGTTCCGTGGCCTGTGCAGCCTTCGAGGCTTTCAGCACATTCATTGAGTGGGCCATGAAGACAACATCTGGTTCTCCTTACGTGTGTCATTACTTAGATGACTTCTTGATAATGGGGGGCCCCGATACCCCCTCCTGCGCTCTAGCCTTAGCTAGTTTCATGCGCCTGGCGGGTGACTTTGGTATTCCATTGGCCGCCGATAAGACGGAGGGTCCTTCTACGGTTCTCACCTACTTGGGCATTGAACTCGACACTCAGCTGCAGTCATCACGTCTCCCCCAGTCAAAACTTGATTCCTTGAAAGTGCTACTGGAATCAATGTTGCGGGCCAAGAAGACCACCCTTCGCCAGGTCCAATCACTAATGGGCCATCTCAATTTTGCTTGTAGGGTGGTTGCACCAGGTCGGGCCTTTTGTGCTCGCCTAGCACGCCTAACAGCCGGGGGGGTTGCCCCCCACCATCACATAAGGGTGACACGTCAGATAAAGGAAGATATAAAGATTTGGCTCGCATTCCTACGGGATTATAATGGGGTTTCTTTCTGGCAAGAAATTGTCGACCCAGGCGTTGAACTCCAGGTCCATTCGGATGCCTCCGGCCGCCATGGGTTTGCTGTATTCTTCAGGGGCCGTTGGTACGCACACCCGTGGCCGCCCGCCTGGCATACTGCAGGCATCACTCGCGATCTAACCTTTCTTGAGTTCTTCCCTATTCTAGTTGCCATACGCCTCTGGGGTTCCTGTTTCGAAAATTCCAGGGTATGTTTCTGGTCTGACAATCAAGCGGTGGTAAGAATTATATCCAGGCTGTCCCCTAAGTCCGCCCGGGTTATCAGGGTGATGCGCTTATTTGTTCTGGAGTGTCTGAAGTACAATATTTCCTTCACAGCCCGCTTCATACCTGGTCTCAATAACAATATTGCTGACGCATTATCTCGTTTCCAGATGGAGCGTTTCCGCCAGCTAGCACCGGACGCAGCCCAGACTCCGGACACTTTTCCAGACGAGCTGTGGGAGATTGGAAGCGAGAAATGAACCAGGGAGTATTGTCAGCCTTAGCCCCCTCCACTAGGCGTTCCTATTCCAGGGCCTGGGACGCCTTTGGGCGTTTTCGTGGCTCCAAGACACAGCACGCAACGGAAGGGGAAGTTCTTCAATTCCTAGTTCTCCTGAAGCACAGGGGCCTGGCCATAAAAACTCTGCTGCTTTACAGGGCAGCTATATCCTTCTTTTGCAAATTCTTTCGTTGGCCGGATCCATGCGACACATTTCACGTCAAAAAGTTGTTGGCGGGCTGGCGTCGCATCATCCCTCCGCGCCGGGATGGCAGGAAGCCCATTACTATTGACATCCTGAATCTAATTTGGAAAAAATTACCGGAGGTTTGCTGGTCAAATTTTGAGACACGTCTCTTTCGAGCAGCATTCTCTCTGGCCTTCTTTGGGGCGATGCGTATCGGAGAGTGTCTGGCAGCTGGGGCAACTCAAGCAGGCTTGAGTGATTCCGATGTCAAGTTCTCCGGGGACACTGTCAACGTCAAAATTAGGTCTTCCAAAACAGATCAGCTGCAGAGGGGCGTCACACTGATGCTTGCCACAACAGGGAGAGAGGGCGCCTGCCCCTATAGGGACTCACGCAGTTTTTTCAGGGTCCGGCCAAAATGCAGGGGGCCTTTCTTTATACATGCTAACCTTTATCGCGGTTTCAATTTACAGCAGTCCTGCGAAAAGTCCTAGCAGCATGTGGAGCAGATCCCCAAGGGTACTCTGGGCATTCCTTTCACATCGGGGCCGCCACCTCAGCAGCAATTCAGGGTTGGGACCCGGCCCGCATCAAGGCATTAGGGCGTTGGCGCTCAGCAGCATACAAGAGTTACATTCGCCCTGGCTCCTCTTCCTTGACGTTTGCTATTTAATTTTCTTGCAGGTTTGCCCGTCACGAAGATCTGGGTGGTAGGGCACAGCTTTGTGCATTGGGCAGCGGAGCATGCCCAGCTAAAAAAAGGGGGTCTTCACCTCGACATTCACCCCAAGGTACGCGTTTATTGGATGGGCCACCGGGGCATGCGGTGGTCTGACTTGATGCCCACATTTAGTAAGGCTGCAGCGATGTATGGCCCCCCGGGAGTTCTGGTGGTACACCTGGGGGAAAATGATTTGGTCGAGCAGAAAGGCATTGCCCTTACCCTTGCGGCAAGGGCTGATATTGAGAGGCTGCACACCTTGTACCCCTCAATGGCAATAGGCTGGTCCAATCTAATCCCCCGCCTATGTTGGAGAGGGGCTTCCAATCCTTCTCGCATTAACTATGCAGCCCAAAAAATCAACAGAGCGATGCGCAACACCATGCGAAAAATTGGGGGGTTCTCTATCCCACACCCCGCCATTAGGGTGGATGTGATCGACATTTTCAGGGCCGATGGGGTGCATCTGACACCACGGGGGAATGACCTCTGGCTAAATGACTTGCAGCGGGCCCTCTTGGACCGGATAGGCCTTAGGCTCTGATGTCAGGGTATGGGTCATGGCCACTCGGTTGTGGGACTTGGCGGTGAGGCCCTTAAGGGCCTCGGGTGGCGGTTTTAGGCCTTGGCAAGGTTTCCTTTATCTATCTCCATGCGGCGGCGTTGCAGGGGCCCATCTAAAAAGGGGCAAAAATTCGGGAGTCCCTGGCCCTGGAGCAGCGGCTCGTAGGTCAAACTCCCGGACGGGGTTAGAGGAGGGCATGCTGTGTAAGTTTGCGCTTTACAGTCCCCTCTTTCTGCCTCGTCAACCTGCATATCCTCAGCCAGAGGGGCTGAGAGGGTTACCTGCCAAGGCCTGGGCCAAGTTTCCCACTTCTTGAATTCAATAAAGTTGTGGCCAATTTTAATCCATACTCTTGACTCCTGCCTCTTTACTGGGGAAGAGGGTAGGCACCACAGACAGGATTTAGCGCGTGTGTACGCAAATCTCTTTTTCCCATCTTATCTCACAGCAGAACAAGTTTTTTTCCAGAAGCCTTTCCCCCCAACACTTTTAAAAGAAAATTCCTTCCAGTAGCACCTTAGATTAAGATAAACTCTTCCAGATTGGTGCCATTTAAGAACTGTTAACACCCACCCACTGTCTAGTCTTTGTTTCTGTGTTAATTTTCAAGCCCAAGTTACAGGTAGGTAGCCGTGCTGGTCTGACGTGGTAGAAACAAAATTTAAAAATTCCTTCCAGCAGCACCTTAGAGACCAACTAAGTTTGTCATTGGTATGAGCTTTCGTGTGCATGCACACTTCTTCAGATACACTGAAACAGAAGTCACCAGATGCTTATATATGTTTAATTTTTTGGTTTCAAGCCCAAGTTAGAGATAAGTGGCAGCGTTCTTCACCTTGCTAGACCTCATCTGCCTTTGCCAGGCATGTTTTCAGAATAACTCTTGCATAACTCTGTTATGTTTTCAGAATAACTCTGAAGAAGTGTGCATGCACAGAAAGCTCACACCAATGACAAACTTTGTTGGTCTCTAAGGTGCTACTGGAAGGATTTTTATTTTTATTTTGTGCCATTTATTGTAATTGTTTTAATGTTTTTAGTAAAAATGTGCTGATGCCCTTTCAATATAATAAAATGTACTTCATCCATGTGACCTGTGTTAACTCTTTAGGTATCAAACTCTAGAGTGCATTGGATCTCAGCATCAAGCAATCCCTAGAATTCAGTGCCAGAGCTGCATGTGAGAATGGCAGGCTTGCATGTAAACACCAGGCTTCTTAACAAAGGGGCCTGCCCCCTTCGGCAACATTTTCCCCAGGCTGATGGTGTGCAGGACATCTGGGAACATTATATGCGACAATACTAAATGATTTGGCTCTACAGAACCACCCAAGATTCCTAAGATTGGAAGGTCTGCGGTGGATTTTGGTCTGTGGTGTTTGTATACTGGCTCAGACTTTCTGCAGTTTTTCCCCCCTTTGCCCAATGATTTGGGATGGTTCAGGGAACAGGGAGCCAGACCTGGCCTGCTGCAGGACTCTTTAATTCTGAGTTACAGAGGAGCTGAACAAATGTTGTCCTAGTTCCTAAGTAGAGCCTGCTGGCCCTTCAAGTCCAGCATCCTGTTCTCACAGTGACCAAGCTGATCCCTGAAAGAGAAGCCCACAAGCAGGACTCAGGCACAAGAGCTCTCTCCCCTCCTGTGGCTTCCAGCAACTGGTATTCAGAATCATTGCTCCCTCCAGCTGTGGAGGCTGAACATATCCATCATGGCTAGTAGCCATTGATAAACATCTCCTTCTTCTGCACAAGGTGGGAGTGTGGTATTCCAAGTAAGGGGCAGAAATATGGTGTGCTAGAAGCTACAAACATTACTAAATTGCAGAAGTTGGCAGGCTGGTGTGGGGCTGTATTCAAGGGGGTCCCTGATCAGTCACGCTGCTCCAGCTACCAAGATGCAGACACAAATCTATTTTTTTTATCTTGCTATAAGAAAAAAACTGCTCCTTTTCCCTTGTGGGTTACCCAAGAGCCCATATAGAGTCCTTATGTAGGTTCTCTATTGGTAGGAGGAAAATAACAGAGGCCAACCAAAGAATATTGAGAAGCAAAGAAGCTAGTACGGCTGATCCTTATTAAACTGTTGCAACAGGGTGCTCACACACCCCACGCAGGAGGGAGGAGGAACCCAGAACATTGGTGTACAAGCTCTTATATAGACTTTTGAAATTGCCACCCTATAGCTCAAGACCACCCCCAAAACATCATACACACATCACTGAATGGGTAGTCTGCAGCAGAAAACCTGTCTGCCAGGATACCTGGGCATCCTGGCTATTCTTTTGTCATGGTCATGAAGGTACCCCTGACCGTTAGGTCTAGTCACAAACAACTCTGGGGTTGTGGCGCTTATCTCACTCTATAGGCCAAGGGAGCTGGCGTTTGTCCGCAGACCAGCATGACTAAGCCGCTTCTGGCAAACCAGAGCAGCACACAGAAACACCGTTTACCTTCCTGCCGGAGTGGTACCTATGTACTTGCACTTTGACGTGCTTTCGAACTGCTACCGTAGGTGGGCAGGAGCTGGGACTGAACAACGGGAGCTCACCCCGTTGCAGGGATTTGTGAGCAAAGAGACAATGGGGAGGTTTTCCCATGTCCTTCCTCCTTGCAGAGAAATATTTGAGGTCAATTTGGGAGAGTCAAAATAGCTTCAGGATTGTTCTCCTGTTCTATTTCAGACATGTGGTTTATATACTTATGTACTGTATGTGTTTGCCTTGTACATTTATGAACATTTATTATATATAAAAGACCTCAGAATTCCTATAACAATCTGAAGAAGACTGTGATCTGCTACATTGCTGCCATTACTTACTTATCAGGCACACACACACAGCTCCTCTCTCTTGTTGAGGAGGCCGTTGGGCAAGCAGACGGGGCAAGCGGCACGTGCCACTTAAAGGCATCGCATGGTTTCATGTCATATTAACCAGAGGCCTGCTGTCAAGGCTGGGAGAGTGGCACGGGCCTCTATTGTAACCACACAAAGATTAAACCGATAATGGTTCTCCAGGGGGAGATGAACAGCTGTCCCTGAACAAGCATTAATGAGCGCTTAGCTTGCAGGAAGGGGGGGAGAAGATCCAGATTTTAGCTCGTTCTTCCATTCACTAAAACGAGACCTGCCAGGCGGTCCAACTCCAAAGGGAAGCCTGGGTTCTGCAAAATGAAAAAAGAAACCGTTATCCTTCTGATTTGCTGCTATATTATGACGCACAGTTAAACAGACGGGTGGGGATTCTCGTTGCCCCAAAACAAAGCCATTTTCCCTTTTAGAAAATTCAAAAAACAGCCTGATGCTATCTACGCCTGCTAATATTATGTCCAATTGTTATCTCAGACAGTTCTAGAAGCTTGCATGGGACTTAGTCAAGACCCCGTTGTTTGGCAGTTTGAACTCTGCTTCGTCTACAGGTTTTGGCACCCAAAACGTTGGATTTTGGTATGCAGTGTGGCTTGTGAATTTGGCTAGAGAGTAGAAGTTACCAAAGAGATGTTGGTAGTAGAAGGAAAATATATAGTTGTGTATTATAAGAAGTACTGTGTATCCAACTTGGATAGAAAAGGCTTCGAGTTCTAAGCTAGCTAACAAAATCATGCTTGCTCATTTGTTCTCAGAGGATAAATCGAAGGTGACCTTTCATCTTGAGGTCTGAGAGAGAAGTGTGAAGAGGAAGTTGTAAACAGGATGTAACCTAAGATGTATCAGTCTAAACATCAAAGAGATTGTGGGGTCAGCACAGAGGTCAAAGGTACAGGGATAGACTCCCTTGCTCCAACTGTTTTAACCACACATGAACTCTTTTCTGAAAGCTGAGTTGCACCAAAACTTCCAACACAGAGGGGAAGTGGGATTCAGGAATTGCCATGCAAAAATGACCCAGAAGCCTTTGCAATATCACAGAGCAGAGGCAGGGAACCTCAGGCCTGGGGAATGAATGTGGCCCTCCAGGGGTCTCTACATAGCCTTCATGATGACTCTGCCTAGGGCATGCCCCACAACCAGGCTATGCCTTTCAACAGCCCTACTGAGGGTCCTCTTTCTCTGCCTGGAATGTGTCCTGGGGCTTGAACTGAGATAATGCCTCTCACATGGAACTGTAGAGTTGGAAGGGACACCAAGAGTCATCTAGTCCACCCCCTGTTTCTCTCCTTCAACAGCCATTTGACCAGCAGCAGTAGCTGGTAGGTGCATTTCATTCCAGGCTGAGGCGAACTCCACTTGATACCGGTAGTTTCTGCATAACAAACCTCTGTTAAAGGCACAAGCACAGTTACTCTGGAGTTTTTCCGTGGTCATTCGGCAACCAGGAAAATTCTGGGCTGTGAGGATAACCTCCTAGCTAAAATGACCTTTCTACTCTCACTCGGTGGTGACCTACCAGTTCCAGGTTCAGACCCTTCCGGTTAGGGGAAAAAAATTCTGAAAAATCTGGAGAGCAACTGCCAGATTCCGTGTAAGGCAGCTTCTGGGGAGTCCTGTATTCAGTCCCCGGAGTCTCCAGGAAGAGACCCCTGTCTGCAACTCTGGAAAGCTGCTGCCAACCAGTGTAGACCAATGGTCTGACTTGTCACAATGCAGCTTTCCGTGTTTCGAAGGCAGTAACCAATAGAAAAAACCTAACACCCAAACTGAAGAAACGTGTGTCCCTCCCATTCCGCTGAAGCCCCTCAGGCCGGCTGGCTTCCTGCAGAGTCGGCTCGCGTCCTCCACGCGCCCTCGACGGGGAGCCCAGGCAGCTCAGCCGTAAGCATCAGAAGCCGCCTGGCTCCTGCCGACCCCCGGACTTGCAAGAATTGCGGGGGAGGGGGGGAATCCACAGCCCCTCTCCGTGGCTCCTGGGGTTGTGTTTTTTCCCCTCCGCCTGCCGACGGAATAGAGCTGGGATGGGAAAGGGCCTCGCGTCGGAAGTTGCCTGGGAGAAAGGGCACTTGAGCCAAATGATATGTCTCCTCTCCGCCTTGGCCTTTGTGAGCGCCCCCCGTGCGCCTCTTCAGCAGCGTCCGTGATACCCGCGTGGTGTCTGGATGTGAGAAGGATTGCTGGTTTAGGGTGTCAGGTGTGTGTCTGGGGTGTGAGAGAATGAATCCCCCCCCCAAAGGCAGGAATTTGCAAACTTCAGTTGTTTGTTGCGTTTATAGCCCACGTGTTTCTTCAAGGACCGTACATGGTTCTCGCCGCTCCTCATTTAATCCCCACAATAGTAAAGAGGCCAAAGGTCTGACACAGAGTACGGCAGATGCCTATTTTAATCCAGAATCATGAGGACTACCATCTTATTTATTGTATGTATTGCCCTTTGCTTCTCCCCTCTTGCTCCAAGGAGCTCGAGGTGGCACCCATGGTTCTCCCCGCCTTTTCATTTAAGCCTCACACAACAACCGTGTAAAGCAGTTGAGGCCTCGAGGTAGCGTGTCTGGTCCCCAAGGCCGCTCCGTGAGACCTTTATGTCTCTCTCAGGTCCGACACTCTAACCACTGCACCACACTGCCTCCCACACCCTCCCAAGTTTTCTTAGTGGAATGAGGAACTGGGAACTGCTTAGACTACTTAGCGAGATGACCTGGCTCGGTGTAAGGCAGTTTTCGATGTTCATTAGAAACGCCCATAGCTCAGGAGCAGAGCACACGCTTTGCGTGGGGGAAACAAAAAAGGCCTCAGGCTCCAACAGCATTTTCTAGGATAGAGCCAGTGAGCCGCTGCCGGTCAGTGCGGACAATATGGAGCTAGATGGATCCTTGGTCTGCCCGTCTGTTTCTAAGAGATAGGTTGCAGCTGAACGGGAACAGTCCTGTTGAATCTAGAAAGGCTTTGTGTGGGGGGGGGGATAAATCACCCCCACCTGAATAATCAGCAGCCTGTTACTGAAGCCCCCTCAGCTTGAGAAGCGAATGAAATGAGGGGATAATCTCTGCACCCTCCTGCTGCAACGGTTCGGAAGGAGGGTTGCAATGGGGAGCTCTGGGCTGTTCTCTTGAGGGGCGGGTCCTAAATGTAACCGCGGACAAAGAGCTTGGATCCAAACACGGGAGGGGGGGCATGGTCCGCTCGGGTCCCAGATGGGTCGGGGACGCGACGAGTATTTTTGAATGGCCCAATCGCATCCAGCAACCGCCCGGGTGGGGCAAGGGAGAGACGCCACCCCCCCCACAGCTCTCTAACCCCCTCGCGAGTGGGGACGTGGAGCGTGAGGGAGGCTTGGCGCGAGCTGGGTCTAGAGTTCAGCACCTCGGAGAGCGCTCACATCCCCCCCCCCGAGCACCAAAAATATATATCAGATCTCTCACGCACCACACCCTCCCCCACTCTTCCTTGGCCGGGCGCAGCGTGCGGCTTTAGGCTTTGGGGCTGGCCTGCTTGGGGTGAAAAAATGCCGTTGTATGTGGGGGTGGGGGAAATCCGAGCAATGCATGAAATGAGACGGAGGGAGGTGGTGGGGGGTTAATAGGAGGACCCATTGCTTAGGGCCGGGGACTTTTGAAAGGGATGATCCAGCCTCATGGAGGAGAAGAGCTCCATCAACGGTTTCCGCCCCGCCACCAGGTGCAGACGCAGTCTACTGCGGAACAACACCGGCTGCTGGGGACAAGCAACAAGCAAGAGTTATGAGCTTGTAGAGGGACTGTCATCTGCCTGACCACTGTAGAAATGGGATGCTGACCCAGATGAGCCCTTCTCGGTCCGGCCCAGCAGCCGTTCCCCTCTGCTGAAAGACACGGAGTCTCCCCCGTGCCCCCCCCCCCCCAGGATGGAGACAGGCCTTTAACCAGAAATCTGATTTCGTGCCAGGGCGAAGAACATCAGAATAGACCTGCTGGAGCGGGTCAATTGCCCATCTAGTCCAACACCCTCGCGGCTAGTAGCCATAGCTATATCCATGAATATTGGCCCAATCCTCTTTTGAAAAGCCATCCAAGCTGGTGGCCGCAGCTGCCTCCTGCGGGAGTTTAGTTCTGAGCTTCGGAGGACCGACTTCCTTTAATCTGTCCTGCTCTTTCGCTTTCTCTAAGCCTAACCTACATCACAGGGTTGTCGTGAGGATGAAATCGGGGAGAAGAGAACCATACACACAGCTGGCGACAGACTGAATAAAAATGCTATGAATTCATAAATGACACAAAAGGAAGCCCCTGTCGCTCTCACCCATTCACTGTGTAAAAAGTACGTTCCGCATCTTAGCCTGTGGCAGGATCATTTATCATTTATTTTATGGCATTCCTATCCTACATTTCCCCCCAGACAAGTAGGTTAGGCTGAGAGGCAGTGACTGGCTCAAGGTCACCCAGTGAGCTTCATGGCTGAGTAGGGATTTGAACTCAGGTCTATCTCCCAGGTCCGGCTCTCCTTCCCTTATTTCCAAGGCAATGTAAATAAAACTGGTCGTGGGGTTGTGAAGGCGTTCTGCCCTTGGCAAACGGAATCTGGATTATTTTCTCGAGCCAGAGAGCGGAAATTCCCACGCATTCTGGCAGGCACCTGGGTCTGGACTCCGGAGCGCGGGCTGGGTCTTAGCCTCCGGGGAAGCCGCCTGGCGCGTGCCCCTTCCCAGCGCCTCCTGCCCAGAAGAAGAAACCTGGGAATTTGGGAGTTAGGGTTCATCTATGTATAAAGATTTGAGGATAAGAAAGCAGTCTATAAATGATCCAAATAAGTCATTACAGAATAAAAACGAATCGGAGTAGCTAGAATTTTCTTCACCTTTCTTATTTCGTTGGCGGAGCATGATGCAACACTTAGCATGTTAGGTGAGTCCTGAGTTCAAATCATGCAGATCACAAAGATCAGATTCTCAGCCTAACCCACCCGTCGGGATAAACTGCCCCGAGCCTCCATCAACGCGGAGGGCGCTTTACAGATGCCCTGCCCCGAGAAGCTTCCAGTCTGAAATGAGACAACACCTATGTGGGTAAACGGGGGCGGGGGCGGGCACCATAAGGAGTTATAGTTCCTTTCGGGTGGGCTAGGGACGGAGGGATTACTCTGATGGCTTCAAGGTGGGCTTAATACTCACATTACAGGAAAGCGGAGTGGGTTGCTCTCAGCAGAATAGATGTCCGCGGCTCCACTGCAAGATCACCTCAGAGGTCTGCAGAGAAAGCTTTGCTCCCTCAATGCCATGCTGGATCTTGGTGTGCCTGTCCTCTTCTCTCCCCCTACAGCACTCATCTTCATTGGATGTCCCCGAGATCTAGCCTTATGAGAGAGGGAGACTTTTTTTGTCTATTCACTCTCTCCGTGCCACATGCCCCGGTTTGAACCAGTTCAGACCGGTTCGGACTGGTCAGGAGCGGTTCAAACTGGTCTGAACCAGTTCAAACCAGTCTGAACCAGTTCAAACCGGTCTGAACGTTTTGAAATCGATTGGACCGGTTGAGACCGGTTTGAACCGGTTCCAACCAGGTTGAACCAGTTCACACTGGTTTGAACCGCTTCAGACCGGTTAGAACCGGTTCCAACCAGTCTGAAGCGGTTCAGCCCAGTGTGAACTAGCTCAAAGTGGTTGGAACCGGTCCAAACCATTCTGAACTGGTTCAAACCACACTGGTATGAACCGGTCCTAACCGGTTGGAACTGGTTCAGACTGGTTTGAACCGGTTAAGACTGGTTAGAACCAGTTCAGACTGCTTCAGACTGGTTTGAACTGGTCCTGACCTGATCAAACTGGTTTGAACCAGTCCTAACCTAACCGGTTGGAACTGGTCCTGAAGGGTTTGAACCCATTCAGACCGGTTTGAACCGGTCCTGGCTGGTTGGAATCGGTCTGAACCCATTTGAACCTGTTCAAGCCAGTTTGAACTGGTTCTGACCTGTTAGGACTGGTTCAAACTGGTCTGAACCCGGTCCTGATTGGTCTGATCCTGAAACTGGTTTGAGCCGGTTTCGACCGGTTTGAACCCATTCTGACCGGTTGGAACCGGTCCTGACCGGTTTGAGCAGGTTCAGACTGGTTGGAACTGGTATGGACCGGTTGGAACCGGTATGGACCGGTTGGAACCGCTTCAGACCGGTTCATACAAGTTGGAATCGGTCCTGACTGGTTGGACCGGTTCAGACCGGTTTGAACCAGTTCACACTGGATTGAACCGGTCCTAACCGGTCTGAACCTGTTCAGACTGGTTTGAACCCATTGAATTGGTCTGAAATGGTTTGAACCAGTTCTAAAAGGTCTTAACTGATTTAAACCAGTCTGAACCGCTTCATACCAGTTAGAACTGGTTCCGACCAGTAAGGACCGGTTCAAACTGGTATGAAATGGTTCCAACTGGTTGGAACTGCTTCAAACCGATCTTAACCGGTTCAGACCGGTTGGACCAGTTCAGACAGGTTTGAACTGGTTCAAACCAGTTTAAACTGGTTCAAATCGGTCTGAACCGGTCCAACCGGTCTGAACTGGTTAGAACCCGTTCAGACCGGTGGGAAATGGTTTGGACCGGTTTGGACCGGTCCTGATCAGTTGGAACCGGTTGAAACCCGTGTGAACAGGTTCAAACCGGTTGGAACCAGTTCAAAGTGGTCTGAACCAGTTCAACCGGTCTGAACCAGTTCAAACCAGTCTGATCTGTTTCAAACCGGTGTGAACCAGTTCCAACCTGTTAGGACCGGTTCAAACCAGTGTGAACTGTTTCAAACCGGTTGTAACCAGATCAAACTGGTCTGAACTAGTTCAGACTGGCTTGAACCGGTTCTGACCAGTCTGATCCGGCTCAAACTGGTTTTAACCGGTGCAAACCGGTTTGAACCGCAGGTTTGAGCCGGTTCATACCAGTCTGAACTGGTTGCGGTTCAGACCGGTTAGAACCAGTTCAGATCGGTTAGAAACTGTTCAGACTGGTGGGAACTGGTTCGGACCGGTTGGAACCCGCTCACACCGCTCCAGACCGGTTTGAACCGGTCCTGACCGGTTGGAACCGGTTCAGATCGGTTAGAACCAGTTTAGATCGGTTAGAACCCATTCAGACCGGTGGAAACCGGTCATGACCGGTGGGAACCAGTTCAGACCGGTTCGAACTGGTCATGACCGGTGGGAACTGGTCATGGCCGGTTTGAACCGGTTCAGACCGGTTTGAACCGGTTCAGACCGGTTTGAACCGGTTCAAACAGGTTGGAGCCAGATCAGACTGGACAAGACCAGTTCACACTGGTTTGAATGGGTCCAAATGGGTCCAAACCAGTTCACACTGGTTTGAACCAGTCCTTACTGGTTGGAACTGGTTCAGACTGTTTAGAACCCGTTCAGACTGGTTGGAACCGATTTGGACCGGTTGGAACTGGTTTAGACTTGTTGGAACATGTTCAGACCAGTTCAGACCAGTTTAAACCGGTCCTGGCCAGTTTGTACCGGTTCCGACCAGTGGGAATCGGTTCTGACCGGTTGGAACTGGTTCACACCGGTTGGAACCGGTGGGGAAGGATTGCGGTGGTCAAAATGAACGTTCTTCCCAGAATGTTATCTTTATTTCATAATATCCCGGTAGTAAGAGGAGTTGGACAATTTAAAGAATGGGAAAGAATATTATCAAGATTTGTATGGTCAGGGAAGAAACCGAGGATCAAATTTAAAATTTTGGTGGATAAAAAAGAAAGAGGCGAATTCCCAATGCCCAAACTGAAGTTATATTATGAAGCAGCATGGCTTTCCTGGCTTAAAGATTGGATTTTTTTGGAGAATACTGACATTCTTAATCTGGAGGGATATCAAAATAGATTTGGGTGGCATTCATAATTGTGGCAGCAAAATGTGAAAGTACACAAAGGTTTCCTAAATCATTTATTTAGAAGATCAATTTATGAAGTGTGGGAGCGAAATGAGTGCCTTCTAAAAAAGAAAACGCCATGGTGGATTTCACTTGTGAATATGCTGTCAATACAAAAACTTAATATGGAAGGGAACAGGGTCACCTATGAAGAAATTATTGTAAAAACAAAAGATGGTTAAAGTTAAAACCATATGATCAAATTCAAGAGTGATTTACAGGATGGTTACAATACCATCAAGTAAATGATTTGTTTAATAAAGATAAAAGAAATTTGGGATTTGAAGAAAAGAAGTCAAAATTTCAAATCGAATTGCTAGGAAGTGGACGTAAAGTCATACCTGCCAAGTTCCTCTCTGAAAAATAAGGGACCGGACCGAAAGTACCATACCGGAAGTAGCGCGGCGGCCATTTTGGAACTGGGCGGAGCATGCTCAGAAGTGACTTTTGATGCTGCTGTGCCCAGTTCGTAGATGGCCACCGCACCAGAAGTCGCGCTGCAGTCATTTTGGAACTGGGCAGAGCAGCATCAAAAGTCGCTTCTGAGCATGCTCCGTCCAGTTCCAAAATGGCCGTCGGCGTCGCACCAGAATAAACCGGGGGGGGGAATCCGTTTTTTTCGGCTGGGGACAGCTGGAAAAACAGGGGTTTCCTGGGGGAAACGGGAGACTTGGCAGCTATGTGTAAAGTGCTGTTAAAAATGTATAATTTGTTATTAGATTGGTACACTATGGATGAGGTGGTGAAAGAAGCAATGATTAAATGGGCAATTGATTTTGGGAACAATATCGAATTTGATGATTGGACAAAATTATGGAATGACAATTTAAAATTTACAGCATGTACAGTTTTAAAAGAAAATGTAATGAAGATGATATATCGTTGTTATTTGACACCTGTAAGGTTAGCAACAATGTATGGAATGAAAAACAAGGCATGCTGGAAATGGAAAATATCAGATGGCAAATTCTACTACATGTGGTGGACGTGTGACAAGATAAAAACATTCTGGGAATTAATCTATAATGAACTAAAAAAGATATTCAGGTATACTTTCCCTAAAAAACCAGAAGCCTTCTTGTTGGGGCTGATGGGCAAAGAGATTTTAAAATCAGATCATAGATTGTTCATGTACGTCACTGCGGCGGCAAGAATCTTGATAGCCCAAAAGTGGAAATCGCATTAAATACCTTCGATAATGGAGTGGCAAATGAAATTACTAGAGTACATATGGAAATGGCCAAACTGACCTGCAGAATACATGACCAGGACGATGTGAGATTTCGAAAAGAGTGGAGTAAATATGTACAATATGTAAAAGAAAATTATATATAGGTATGAAACATTAGCGGGATTGAGATAAATCCTACCTTTGATGTTGTGAAAAATTTAGAAAATACTGGAGTGAATAAGAAAAAAAATTACCTGCTGGGGGGGGTGGGGGGGTGGTGGGAAGTCAGAGCTTGGCAAAGCCATTTGTTGTATAGATGTTAATTATACTTTGTATTAAGTTGGAAAGTGGAAAAAAAGAAAACAATAAAAATTTACTGTTAAAAAAAAGATACCTGCAGGAAGGAGCTGTAAGCTGTTCCAGAAGCAGGATTTTTTTAAACACACACACACACACACACACACACACTTAAATAAATAACAGTCTCCCACAAGCTGGCCGTGTATTCCTCTCTGCCACTGGAGAGAAAACACAGAGTGCATATTCTCCAGCATGGAAGAGCTACGAAAGACGTCAGCTAGAGCTTAGTAAAGCTGGGCACCAGCACCCATTTTATATGTTCTCAGGATAAGCCCAGTACTTCTGAGCATGTGTAGATTTCACTTCCTCTGGATGCCTTCAGCTATCGGGATTGTCCCCTTGCCACATGACTTTACCTGAACATTGAGGCTACTAGGGAAGACTCTTATACACCTTCCTCTGAACCTCCTTGTCAGCCTGGATTATGGATCTCACTTAAGAATGCCCTTCAAGGTTGTTCCGAAGCACCCCTAAAAAGATCCAGGTTTTGCTATGACAGCCTGCTGCACCTCAGAATGAAGCATTTATTGTGGCCTAGAGGCATCTCAAGAGAGACTCCGTTATAGGAAGCCAGGTTTGCAGGTTCCAAGCCAGCTGAATTGCAACACACACACACACACACACACACACACAAACAAACAAACAAACAAACACACACACCACTAATGGGTGATCTCTTTCCATTGTCAATCTCTGCCATCCCTTCCTTATCATTCCCGCATCAGACTCCTGGAGATTTTTCAATAGCCCTAAGGCTCTGGGCCAGCAGAGCCCCAAAGAAATGCTAATCTCTTTTCCCCATCTTATCTCACAGCAGAACAAGTTTTTTTTTTCAGAAGCCATTTCCCCCAACACTTTTTAAAGAAATTTCCTTCCAGTAGCACCATAGATTAAGATAAACTCTTCCAGATTGGTGCCATTTAAGAACTGATAACACCCACCCACTATCTAGTCTTTGTTTCGATGTTAAACCACAGAGCCTAGGGCTTGCTGATCAGAATGTCAGCGGTTCGAATCCCTGTGATGGGGTTAGCTCCCATTGCTCGGTCCCAGCTCCTGCCAACCTAGCAGTTCGAAAGCACGTCAAAATGCAAGTAGATAAATAGGAACCGCTACAGCGGGAAGGTAAACGGCGTTTCCGTGTGCTGCTCTGGTTCGCCAGAAGTGGCTTTCTCATGCTGGCCATATGACCTGGAAGCTATACGCCAGCTCCCTCAGCCAATAATGCGAGATGAGCGCGCAACCCCAGAGTCGGTCACGACTGTACCTAATGGTCAGGGGTCCCGTTGTTGTTGTTGTTTAGTCGTTTAGTCGTGTCCGACTCTTCGTGACCCCATGGACCATAGCACGCAAGGCACTCCTGTCTTGCACTGCCTCCCGCAGTGTGATCAAACTCATGTTCGTAGCTTCGAGAACACTGTCCAAGCATCTCATCCTCTGTCATCCCCTTCTCCTAGTACCCTCAATCTTTCCCAACATCAGGGTCTTTTCCAGGGAGTCTTCTCTTCTCATGAGGTGGCCAAAGTATTGGAGCCTCAGCTTCACAATCTGTCCTTCCAGTGAGCACTCAGGGCTGATTTCCTTCAGAATGGATAGGTTTGATCTTCTTGCAGTCCATGGGACTCTCAAGAGTCTCCTCCAGCACCATAATTCAAAAGCATGAATTCTTTAGCGATCAGCCTTCTTTATGGTCCAGCTCTCACTTCCATACATCACTACTGGGAAAACCATAGCTTTAACTATACGGACCTTTGTAGGCAAGGTGATGTCTCTGCTTTTTAAGATGTTGTCTAGGTTTGTCATTGCTTTTCTCCCAAGAAGCAGGCATCTTTTAATTTCATGACTGCTGTCATCATCTGCAGTGATCAAGGAACCCAAGAAAGTAAATCTCTCACTGCCTCCATTTCTTCCCCTTCTATTTGCCAGGAGGTGATGGGACCAGTGGCCATGATCTTGGTTTTTTTTTATGTTGAGCTTCAGACCATATTTTGTGCTCTCCTCTTTCACCCTCATTGAAAGGTTATTTAATTCCTCCTCACTTTCTGCCATCAAGGTTGTGTCATCTGCATATCTAAGGTTGTTGATATTTCTTCCGGCAATCTTAATTCCGTCTTGGGATTCACCTAGTCCAGCCTTTCGCATGATGAATTCTGCATATAAGTTGAATAAGCAGGGAGACAATATACAACCTTGTCGTACTCCTTTCCCAATTTTGAACCAATCAGTTGTTCCATATCCAGTTCTAACTGTAGCTTCTTGTCCCACATAGAGATTTATCAGGAGATAGATGAGGTGTTCAGGCACTCCCATTTCTTTAAGAACTTGCCATAATTTGCTGTGGTCAACACAGTCAAAGGCTTTTGCATAGTCAATGAAGCAGAAGTAGACGTTTTTCTGGAACTCTCTAGCTTTCTCCATAATCCAGCGCATGTTTGCTATTTGGTCTCTGGTTCCTCTGCCCCTTTGAAATCCAGCTTGCACTTCTGGGAGTTCTTGGTCCACATACTGCCTAAGCCTACCTTGTAGAATTTTAAGCATAACCTTGCTAGCGTGTGAAATGAGCGCAATTGTGCGGTAGTTGGAGCATTCTTTGGCACTGCCCTTCTTTGGAATTGGGATGTAGACTGATCTTCTCTAATCCTCTGGCCATTGCTGAGTTTTCCAAACTTGCTGGCATATTGGGTGTAGCACCTTAACAGCATCATCTTTTAAAATTTTAAATAGTTCAGCTGGAATATTATCACTTCCACTGGCCTTGTTATTAGCAGTGCTTTCTAAGGCCCATTTGACTTCACTCTCCAAGATGTCTGGCTCAAGGTCAGCAACCACACTACCTGGGGTGTACGAGACCTCCATATCTTTCTGGTATAATTCCTCTGTGTATTCTTGCCACCTCTTCTTGATGTTTTCTGCTTCTGTTAGGTCCTTACCACTTTTGTCCTTGATTATGGTAATCTTTGTACAAAATGTTCCTTTCATATCTCCAATTTTCTTGAACAGATCTCTGGTTTTCCCCATTCTATTGTTTCCCTCTATTTCTTTGCATTGCTCATTTAAGAAGACCCTCTTGTCTCTTCTTGCTGTATTTTGGAAATCTGCATTCAGTTTCCTGTATCTTTCCCTATCTCCCTTGCATTTTGCTTGCCTCCTCTCCTCCGCTATTTGTAAGGCCTCGTTGGACAGCCATTTTGCTTTCTTGCATTTCCTTTTCCTTGGGATGGTTTTCGTTGCTGCCTCCTGTATAATGTTACGAGCCTCCATCCATAGTTCTTCAGGCATTCTGTCCACCAAATCTAAATCCTTAAACCTGTTCCTCACTTCCACTGTGTATTCATAAGGGATTTGATTTAGATTGTATCTTACTGGCCCAGTGGTTTTTCCTACTTTCTTCAGTTTAAGCTGGAATTTTGCTATAAGAAGCTGATGATCTGAGTTACAGTCAGCTCCAGGTCTTGTTTTTGCTGACTGTATAGAGCTTCTCCATCTTTGGCTGCAGAGAATATAATCAATCTGATTTCGATGCTGCCCATTTGGTGATATCCATGGGTAGAGTCATCTCTTGTGTTGTTGGAAAAGAGTGTTTGTGATGACCAGCTTGTTCTCTTGACAGAACTCTATTAGCCTTTGCCCTGCTTCATTTTGAACTCCAAGGCCAAACTTGCCAGTTGTTCCTTTTATCTCTTGATTCCCTACTTTAGCATTCCAATCCCCTGTAATGAGAAGAACATCCTTCTTTGGTGTCATTTCTAGAAGGTGTTGTAAGTCTTCATAGAATCGGTCAATTTCACTTTCTTCAGCACCGGTAGTTGGGCTCATCTCTGATAAGGAGGGTGAAACTGAGTATAGAGATGAGGTGGAGCAGCTGACAGAGTGGTGCAGAGTCAACAACTTGCTCATAAATACAAAGAAAACTAAGGAGCTTGTGGTGGACTTTAGGAGACAGAAGAACGAGGTCCAGCCACTTTTGATTGACGGAATTTGTGTGGAGAGGGTAACAACGTTTAGATTTCTAGGCATTGAGTTACAGGAGGATCTGTCCTGGAGTGTTAATACAAGGGGGTTTGTGAAGAAGGCGCAGCAGAGACTGTATTTTTTGAGAATTTTAAGGAAAAACCATCTTCCACAAAAGCTGCTGCTTGCCTTCTATCACTGTGCCATACAGAGCGTGCTCATGTACGGTTTATGTGTGTGGTACGGAAGCTGTACTTCCCAGGACAGAGCAGGGCTGTGTAGAATTATTAAAACAGCAGAGAGCATTATTGGCTGCTCACTCACCACCTTAGAACAAATTTACACCACCAGGTGCCATAGAAAAGCACTAGATATATCAAGAGATTCAACGCACCCTGGTCACCATTTCTTTCAGCTCCTGCTATCGGGACGGAGATATAGAACAATGCAGGCAAGAACGAGCCGTCTCAGGAACAGCTTCTTCTCTAGAGCGATTTTGGCCTTAAATGGAAAGCCTGGACTTTGAAGTCATCTTATTTTACTTGTTATTTTGTATTATATTTACTGTTTTTAATTAGGTTTTTGTAATTTTGGATTATGCGGAATGCTTTATCGGAGTGGATGTAGCAACCGAGTAATTTCGTTGTTCCCGCAAGGGGACAATGACAATAAAGATATCTTATCTTATCTTATCTTATCTTATCAACTTGGATTACTGTGATGTTAAAAGGTCTGCCTTGGATTCGTATTGAGATCATTCTGTCATTTTTGAGATTGCATCCCATTACAGCTTTTGCCACTCTTTTGTTGACTATGAGGGCCACTCCATTTCTTCTACGGGATTCTTGCCCACACTAGTAGATATGATAGTCATCCGAACTGAATTCGCCCATTCCCTTCCATTTTAGTTCACTGATGCCCAAGATGTCAATATTTATTCTTGCCATCTCATTTTTGACCACATCCAGCTTACCATTATCCATGGTTCTTACATTCCAGGTTCCTATGCAATATTTTTCTTTACAGCATCGGACTTTCCTTTCGTTTCCAGGCATATCCGCAACTGAGTGACCTTTCGGCTTTGGCCCAGCCGCTTCATCAGCTCTGAATCTACTTGTACTTGTCCTCCGCTCTTCTTCAGTAGCATGTTGGACGCCTTCCGACCTGAGGGGCTCATCTTCCAGCGTCATAACTTTTATACGCCTGTTGTCTTTGTCCATGGAGTTTTCTTGGCAGGGTTACTGGAGTGGCTTGCCAGTTCCTTCTCCAGGTGGATCACGTTTAGTCAAAACTCTCCACTATGACCTGTCCATCTTGGGTGGCCCTGCAAAGCATAGCTCATAGCTTCTCTGAGTTATTCAAGCCCCTTCACCACGACAAGGCATTGATCCATGAAGGGGTCCCTCTACCTTTACCTTTTACCTAACACCCACCCACTGTCTAGTCTTTGTTTCTATGTTAATTTTCAAGCCCAAGTTACAGGTAGGTAGCTGTGTTGGTCTGACGTAGTCGAAACAAAATAAAAAAAAAATCCTTCCAGTAGCACCTTAGAGACCAACTAAGTTTGTCATTGGTATGAGCTTTCATGTGCACGCACACTTCTTCAGATACACTTTTCCCTTGTGGGTTACCCAAGCGCCCATATAGAGTCCTTATGTAGGTTCTCTATTGGTAGGAGGAAAATAACAGAGGCCAACCAGAGAATATTGAGAAGCAAAGAACCTAATACGGCTGATCCTTATTAAACTGTTGCGACAGGGTGCTCACACACCCCACGCAGAAGGGAGGAGGAACCCAGAACATTGGTGTACAAGCTCTTATATAGACTTTTGAAATTGCCACCATATAGCTCAAGACCACCCCCAAAACATCATACACACATCACTGAATGGGTAGTCTACAGCAGAAAACCTGTCTGCCAGGATACCTGGGCATCCTGGCTATGCTTTTGTCATGGTAAATACTCAGTTCCTGAATCCAGGTCAGAAAGGTAAAGGTACCCCTGACCGTTAGGTCCGGTTACAGACGACTCTGGGGTTGCGGCACTCATCTCGCTCTATAGGCCGAGGGAGCCGGCGTTTGTCCGCTGACCAGCATGACTGAGCCGCTTCTGGCAAACCAGAGCAGCGCACAGAAACACCGTTTACCTTCCCGCCAGAGCGGTACCTATTTACTTGCACTTTGACGTGCTTTTGAACTGCTACCGTAGGTGGGCAGGAGGAGCTGCGACCGAACAACGGGAGCTCACTCTGTTGCAGGGATTTGTGAGCAAAGAGACAATGGGGAGGTTTTCCCATGTCCTTCCTCCTTGCAGAGAAATATTTGAGGTCAATTTGGGAGAGTCAAAATGGCTTCAGGATTGTTCTCCTGTACTATTTCAGACACATGGTTTATATACTTATGTACTGTATGTGTTTGCCTTGTACATTTATGAACATTTATTATATATATATGGTATATATAAGACCTCAGAATTCCTATAACAATCTGAAGAAGACTGTGATCTGCTACACTGCTACCGTTACTTACTCATCTGGCACACACACACAGCTCCTCTCTCTTGTTGAGGAGGCCGTTGGGCAAGCAGACGGGGCAAGCGGCACGTGCCACTTAAAGGCATCGCATGGTTTCATGTCATATTAACCAGAGGCCTGCTGTCAAGGCTGGGAGAGTGGCACGGGCCTCTATTGTAACCACACAAAGATTAAACCGATAATGGTTCTCCAGGGGGAGATGAACAGCTGTCCCTGAACAAGCATTAATGAGCGCTTAGCTTGCAGGAAGGGGGGGGGGAGAAGATCCAGATTTTAGCTCGTTCTTCCATTCACTAAAACGAGACCTGCCAGGCGGTCCAACTCCAAAGGGAAGCCTGGGTTCTGCAAAATGAAAAAAGAAACCGTTATCCTTCTGATTTGCTGCTATATTATGACGCACAGTTAAACAGACGGGTGGGGATTCTCGTTGCCCCTAAACAAAGCCATTTTCCCTTTTAGAAAATTCAAAAAACAGCCTGATGCTATCTACGCCTGCTAATATTATGTCCAATTGTTATCTCAGACAGTTCTACAAGCTTGCATGGGACTTAGTCAAGACCCCGTTGTTTGGCAGTTTGAACTCTGCTTCATCTACAGGTTTTGGCACCCTAAAATGTTGGATTTTGGTATGCAGTGTGGCTTGTGAATTTGGCTAGAGAGTAGAAGTTACCAAAGAGATGTTGGTAGTAGTAGAAAAATATATAGTTGTGTATTATAAGAAGTACTGTGTACCCAAGTTGGATAGAAAAGGCTTCGAGTTCTTAGCTAGCTAACAAAATTATGCTTGCTCATTTGTTCTCAGAGGATAAATCGAAGGTGAGGTCTGGAGGTCTGAGAGAGAAGTGTAAAGAGGAAGTTGTAAACAGGATGCAACTTAAGATTTATCAGTCTAAACATCAAAGAGATTGTGGGGTCAGCACAGAGGTCAAAGGTACAGGGATAGACTCGCTTGCTCCAACTGTTTTAACCACAAGTGAACCCTTTTCTGAAAGCTGAGTTGCACCAAAACTTCCAACACAGAGGGAAATGGGATTCAGGAATTGCCATGCAAAAATGACCCGGAAGCCTTTGCAATATCACAGAGCAGAGGCAGGGAGCCTCAGGCTTGGGGAATGAATGTGGCCCTCCAGGGGTCTCTACATAGCCTTCATGATGACTCTGCCTAGGGCATGCCCCACAACCAGGCTATGCCTTTCAACAGCCCTACTGAGGGTCCTCTTTCTCTGCCTGGAATGTGTCCTGGGGCTTGAACTGAGATAATGCCTCTCACATGGAACTGTAGAGTCGGAAGGTACCCCAAGAGTCATCTAGCCCACCCCCTGTTTCTCTCCTTCAACAGCCATTTGACCAGCAGCAGTAGCTCGTAGGTGCATTATATTCCAGGCTGAGGCAAACTCCACTTGATAGTTTCTGCATAACAAACCTTTGTTAAAGGCACAAGCACAGTTACTCTGGAGTTTTTCCGTTGTCATTTGGCAACCAGGAGAATTCTGGGCTGTGGGGATAACCTCTTGGCTCAAATGACCTTTCTACTCTCACTCTTCCAACCTGGTCCAGCTCCAAAAATTGCCCTCTGCTCTCAGCACTCTTTTCATGGCTCTGCTTACAATCTGATTAAAATTCCAGTGTGAAAATCCTTGGAACACAAAGATTTTGAACACTGGTGACCTTAGCAACCAGTTCCAGTTTCAGACCCTTCCAGGTAGGAAGAGACCGCTGCCTGCAACTCTGGAAAGCTGCTGCCAACCAGTGTAGACCAAGACCAATGGTCTGACTTGTCACAATGCAGCTTTCTGTGTTTCGAGTGAAGACAGTAACCAGTAGAAAAAACCCAACACCCAAACTGAAGAAACGTGTGTCCCTCTCATTCCGCTGAAGCCCCTCAGGCCGGCTGGCTTCCTGCAGAGTCGGCACGCGTCCTCCACGCGCCCTCGACCGGGAGCCCAGGCGGCTCAGCCATACGCATCAGAAGCCGCCTGGCGCCTGCCGACCCCCGGACTTGCAAGAATGGCGGGGGATGGGGAGCGCCACAGCCTCTCTCCGTGGCTCCCGGGGTTGTGTTTTTTTTCCTCCGCCTGCCAACGGAATAGAGCTGGGATGGGAAAGGGCCTCCCGTCGGAAGTTGCCGGGGAGAAAGGGCACTTGAGCCAAATGATACGTCTCCTCTCTGCCTTGGCCTTTGTGAGCGCCCCCCCCGTGCGCCTCTTCCCGCGTGGTGTCTGGATGTGAGAAGGATTGCTGGTTTAGGGTGTCAGGTGTGTGTCTGGGGTGTGAGAGAATGAATCCCCCCCAAAGGCAGGAATATGCAAACTTCAGTTGTTTGTTTGTTTGTTGCGTTTATAGCCCAGGTGTTTCTTCAAGGACCGTACATGGTTCTCGCCGCTCCTCATTTAATGCCCCCCCCCACCCTCCCAAGTTTTCTTAGTGGAATGAGGAACTGGGAACTGCCCGTTTTGTTCGTAAGAGAAGGTGGGGCTGGTAGCTCGGTGGTAGATATTCTGCTTTGCATGTAGTAAACCCCGGGCTCAATCCGCAGCATCTCCAGACAGAGACCCCTAGCGAGGTGACCTGGCTCGGTGTAAGGCAGTTTTCTATGTTCAATAGAAACGCCCATAGCTCAGGAGCAGAGCACACGCTTTGCGTGGGGGAAACAAAAAAGGCCTCAGGCTCCAACAGCATCTTCTAGGGATAGAGCCCGTGCTTGAAACCCCGTGAGCCGCTGCCGGTCAGTGCGGACAATATGGAGCTAGATGGATCCTTGGTCTGCCCGTCTGTTTCTAAGAGATAGGTTGCAGCTGAACGGGAACACTCCTGTTGAATCTAGAAAGGCTTTGTGTGGGGGGGATAACTCACCCCCACCTGAATCATCAGCAGCCTGTTACTGAAGCCCCCTCAGCTTGAGAAGCGGATGAAATGAGGGGATAATCTCTGCCCCCTCCTGCTGCAACGGTTCGGAAGGAGGGTTGCAATGGGGGGCTCTGGGCTGTTCTCTTGAGGGGCGGGTCCTAAATGTAACCGGGGACAAAGAGCTTGGATCCAAACACGGGAGAGGGGGCATGGTCCGCTCGGATCCCAGATGGGTCGGGGACGCGACGAGTCTGTTTGAATGGCCCAATCTGTTTGAATGGATCCAAATACGGGGGGCAGGGGGGGGGACATGGTCCGCTCGGATCCCAGATGGGTCGGGGACGCGATTTTTGAATGGCCCAATCGCATCCAGCAACTGCCCTGGTGGGGCAAGGGGGAGACGCCAACCCCAGCCCCACAGCTCTCTAATCCACTCCCGAGGGGGGACGTGGGGCGTGAGGGAGGCTTGGCGCGAGCTGGGTCTAGAGTTCAGCACCTCGGAGAGCGCTCACATCACCACCCCCTGAGCACAAAATATATATACCGTAAGATCTCTCACGCACCACACCCTCCCCCACTCTTCCTGGGGCGGGCGAAGCGCGCGGCTTTAGGCTTTGGGGCTGGCCTGCTTGGGGTGAAAAAATGCCGTTGTATGTGGGGGTGGGGAAAATCCGAGCAATGCATGAAATGAGACGGAGGGAGGTGGTGGGGGGTTAATAGGAGGACCCATTGCTTAGGGCCGGGGACTTTTGAAAGGGATGATCCAGCCTCATGGAGGAGAAGAGCTCCATCAACGGTTTCCGCCCCGCCACCAGGTGCAGGCGCAGTCTACAGCGGAACAACACCGGCTGCTGGGGACAAGCAACAAGCGAGAGTTATGAGCTTGTAGAGGGACTGTCATCTGCCTGACCACTGTAGAAATGGGATGCCGACCCAGATGAGCCCTTCTCGGTCCGGCCCAGCAGCGGTTCCCCTCTGCTGAAAGACACGGAGTCTCCCCCCCCCCCAAGGATGGAGACAGGCTTTTAACCAGAAATCTGATTTCGTGCCAGGGCGAAGAACATCAGAATAGACCTGCTGGAGCGGGTCAATTGCCCATCTAGTCCAACACCCTCGCGGCTAGTAGCCATAGCTATATCCATGAATATTGGCCCAATCCTCTTTTGAAAAGCCATCCAAGCTGGTGGCCGCAGCTGCCTCCTGCGGGAGTTTAGTTCTGAGCTTCGGAGGACCGACTTCCTTCCATCTGTCCTGCTCTTTCGCTTTCTCTAAGCTTAACCTACATCACAGGGTTGTCGTGAGGATGAAATCGGGGATGGGGAGAAGAGAACCATACACACAGCTGGCGACAGACTGAATAAAAATGCGATGAATACATAAATGACACAAAAGGAAGCCCCTGTCGCTCTCACCCACTCACTTTCTCTTGTGTAAAAAGTACGTTCCGCTTCTTAGCCTGGGGCAGGATCATTTATCATTTATTTTATGGCATTCCTATCCTACATTTCCCCCCCAGACAAGTAGGTTAGGCTGAGAGGCAGTGACTGGCCCAAGGTCACCCAGTGAGCTTCATGGCTGAGTAGGGATTTGAACTCAGGTCTCTCCCAGGTCCCAGTAGTCCAGCACTCTGAGCAGTACACAACACTGTCTCCCTCCCAACTCCGGCCTTTTAAAATAGGCTCGCCTTCCCTTATTTCCAAGGCAACGTATTTCCAGCTTTTGCAACATTCGCTCAAATTCTGAGATTTTTTTAAAAACCACTTTTTGTGAGGAAAGCACTGGTCAATGCAGCTCAGCCCATATCGCCCAGCATTTTCCGAAAATAAAACGGGTTGTGGGGTTGTGAAGGCGTTCTGCCCTTGGCAAACGGAATCCGGATTATTTTCTCTAGCCAGAGAGCGGAAATTCCCACGCCTCCTGGCAGGCGCCTAGGTCCGGAGCGCGGGCTGGGTCTTAGCCTCCGGGGAAGCCGCCCGGCGCGTGCCGCTTCCCAGCGCCTCCTGCCCAGGACATGCTCTCCCTCCCTCCCGCCTTCCCTTTCCCCCCGGATTTGGACGCGTGCAAAGGGATTCCTCCACCCGGCGGCGCCTCCCGCTCGGCTTTGTTGTATTGCAGAGCAAAAAGGCTGCTCTCCCAGGCATAGAAGCTCCCGGGGCACACGGACATTTGCACGGACGTCCGCAGAATATCCTTTTTTGCGGGGTGGGGTGGGGTCAACACAAAGTAAAATACTGAAAAGGAAGTGCAGGCTGGTTTCTCAACCCCCAAAAGTTGAGAAGAGCAGAAGACTAGTGGCTCTTATCTGTCACCAGCTAGATACTTGCTTTTTTAAAAATAATAATAAGAATAAGAAACTTGGGAATTTGGGAGTTAGGGTTCATCTACCGTATGTATAGAGATTTGTGGATAAGAAAGCCGTCTATAAATGATCCAAATAAGTCATTACAGAATTAAAAACGAATGGGAGTAGCTAGGATTTTCTTCGCTTTTCCCATTTCGTTGGCGGAGCATGATGCAATGCTTAGCATGTTAGGTGAGTCCTGAGTTCAAATCATGCAGATCACAAAGATCAGATTCTCAGCCTAACCCACCCCTCGAGATAAAACTGCCCCGAGCCTCCATCAACGCGGAGGGTGCTTTAGGGATGCCCTGCCCCGAGAAGGTTCCAGTCTGAAATGAGACGACACCTATGAGGGTAAACGGGTGAGGGGGAGGACGGAGGGATTACTCAAATGGCTTCAAGGTGGGCTTTGAAAAAGAGACCCTTGTCCCAGATGGGTTAATACTCACATTACAGGAAAGCGGAGTGGGTTGCTCTCAGCAGCCTCGATGTCCGCGGCTCCACTGCAAGATCACCTCAGAGGTCTGCAGAGAAAGCCTTGCTCCCTCGATGCCACGCTGGGTCTTGGTGTGCCTGTCCTCTTCTCTCCCCCTCCCCACACCAAAATCTACCCTAGTACAGAGAAGGATGTTTTTTGGACTCTATAAGGACACAGGAGAGCCTGCTGGATCAGGCCAATGGCCCATCTAGTCCGTCATCCTGTTCAGATGCCCCAAAGGGAAATCCGCAAACAGGATTCGAGCACAAGAGCGCTCTCCCCTCTTGTGGCTTCCCGAAACTGGTACTCAGAAACATTACTGCCTCTGGCCATCAAAGCAGAGCAGAGCTGTCACGGTTTGCAGCCATCGTTAGCGCTCTCCTCCGTGAATTTCTCCAGTCCTCTTTTAAAGCCATCCAAGTTGGTGGCCTTCACTGCCTCCTGTGGGAGGGAGTTCCATAGTTCAACTCTGGGCTGCTCAAAGAAGTGCTTTTATTTATCTGTCCTACAGCACTCATCTTCATTGGATGTCCCCGAGATCTAGCGTTATGAGAGAGGGAGACCATTTTTTTGTGTCTACTCACTCTCTCAGTGCCATGCGCCCTTCATAAATTTCTCTGACTCCCTTCAGCACCACCAGTCGTCAGGGCTGATGGGAGCGGCAGACGTCGAGCAAAATCTGGAGGGTCGTCCTCCCCATCCCTGACTTAGGCTATCCTTTCTCCTCCAATTTCCTTCTCTTTCTGCCAAGGCACCCCATTAATGACTCCTTCTTGAAAGTGCCTTTGGCTGAGGCCAGAGGTGGAAAAAGCCAGCTGCCTGCCACCCTCCAAAGAATCAGATCCTCGACGGGGAGGGAAAAGAGAGCCCCCTCCCCTCTTTTGCAGTTAAAAACGCATAGCCCTCCTGCTCCCAGTTAAACAAAGAACCGAACCTCCCCACCCCCACCCCCAATGCACACCAATAAACCAATCAAAGGGATAGGGGTGTTTGGAGGGGGGAACCTGTATGTGGGAGGTGGGGTGATGGGACATTGTTAGAGTTAAGCCCCCATGCATCCCCCCCCACACACTTGGCTTGGGAAGCAGCTAGGGGTCTCAGGGGCAGATAATCGCCCACGCACCCCCCAAGCCCTATGGATTTGGAGGAAAACAAAGGGGGCGCATATCCTAATTCTTTACATGGGGGGCGGGGAGTCTAAGTAACGTCGGAAATAAATAGGAGATCTGAAGTCAAGCGGATAATGGGGGGTGGGGCTCAGATAGAGGGGGGTCCGATTCAATCACCCCCCCCCCCCATGGATCAAGGACGCTTCGAGAGTTTTAAAAGCTTAATCCCATGAGGGGAGGGCACGCAGCCCCACCTCCTCCTGTAGGTGAAAAGGGGTAGTGGTGTTGGTGGGGGCGCCGTTGCAGCGGTTGCCAGTTCAGCACTCTGGAGAGCGGCCAGATGCGAGACAGGCGCGTGTCTGGAGCGGAAGAGGCAGCCCATTAACGCCCAAACACCGCGGAGAGCCAGCGAGACTGGAAGTTTCTGGATTTCCAAATTTAAACAGATGTCCTGAGACCCGTTGGCTTGGGGTGGGGGTGGGGGTGGAATGCCAAGCATGAAGAGCACCCCACACCCACCCCAAGCCGAGTGATACCAACGTAAATCTCCTTTGTCATATGGTTTCCTGTTGTCCATAACCACATAAAGCCATATCCTCACAGGGTGGGGGCAGTGGTCCTATGTCCTCGAGAACAAGACCTATTGTACTTAGCCTGACATCTGGGTAAAGATGAACAGGATTAGGCTACACTTTCAATCAGCACCAGTGGAGCAAGTTCGTTGTGACTAACATAACTCTGGTGGGGTTACTTTTGAGATTGCACAACCATAACCCTATGTACACTTGCCTGAGAGTAGGACCCATTGTACTCAGTGAGGCTTGCTATCGAGTAAAGATGCACAGGATCAGGCACACTTCCCAATGACACCAGTGAAAAAGGTTCTTTGTGACTAACGTAACTCCTGTTGCTTTCACTGGGCTGCAGTTGTGGCTAACTTTTGTTGCAAGGTAATTCCTTTTTAATAAAATAAAATAAAATAAAATAAAATAAAATAAAATAATGGAATATACATTGCAGCAACAAAGAAAAGTGCAAAACCAAATTATATCTGGTGAAAGGTGGAGGAAAAAACAAACAAATAATTAAGAAATGGTGGGCCACAGGCTCAAGTGAGGGTCAGATGCATAGCTGCCAAGTTTTCCCTTTTCTCGCGAGGAAGCCTATTCAGCATAAGGGAAAATCCCTTAAAAAAAGGGATAACTTGGCAGCTATGGTCAGATGCCTTGTCAATCCCAGGTATATAACAGGCAGACCGTCCTGGCCAGGCCAATAATAGATTTGTGGGTTGTTGTTTTTTAAAAAAATTAAAACAGCTCTTTTGTACAGAAATGCTTTCACACAAAAGAGAAGTATTATAAACAAAAGGTTTCCCTTGCAGGTACTAGGCTACTGTTCCATCTAGGCCAGTGTTGTGTTGTAATTGTTGTAATCTGCCCTGGGACCTTAGGATGAAGGGCTGATTATTAATTAGGTGAATGGTATGATTCTATGATTCTTAGCTTATTGTTCTTTGGTCAAGCAGACTGAGCACACACTCATACTAAAACACACATCACTAAGCAAAGGTAAGCAGTAGAAAAAGCACATACAGAAAACTTTTTTTGTTAATAATAACAAAGAAACCCTGTAAAAACAGAGCAAAACATTATTTTAACCCATGTGATCTTCAGATGCTTCTCCACAGCCTGTTTAACAAATTTTGTGGTTCTATAGTTGTGCAATAATAATCAGTACGGACCTTAGAACATATTATGAAGCATCCTGCCTGGTTTGGCTTAAAGAATGGATAACCTTGAGGGACACAGAATTCATAGCTGCCAAGTTTTCCCTTTTCTCGCGAGGAAGCCTATTCAGCATAAGGGAAAATCCCTTTAAAAAAGGGATAACTTGGCAGCTATGACACAGATTTGTTAGACCTTGAAGGATTCAATAATTTTTACGGGTGGCACTCAAGCCTGTGGTATAACAAAGTAAAAGTCCACAAGAAAATAATAATAGTTGTTGTTACTGTTATTGTGATTATCATTATTATTATTATTAGATCCATAGTTAATAATATCAATATCTACACTGCCTGGCAGTGGCTTTCCAGGAATTCAGGTCTGAATAGCTCTCAGCTGTATGACTGGCCACGATAAAACTCTCCAAGCTACCCCGTGAGAGGTCTGAACTGAGCACAGATGCTCAGCTGCAGAGGTGCTTCCCCGAGGAGCTCTCCCAAATGGCCAGGAGGCATCTGGCGGGATTTTGAGTGCAAAAGGGAGTGGCAGATTAAGCGGCTTCCCCGGAGCAGATGGGCTGGGGCGTCCCCCGGCAACGCCGTGGCCCAAGGCGGAGCGACGGGGCGGGGCAGGCCGGCTGCAATAAAAGCGGCTCTGGCGGGCGGGGAGTGCTGAGTCTGCCTCCTCCTAGCTCCGCAGTCGCTCGCTGCGCTCTCTCTCTCGGCGTCCGCTCCTACAGCCACCTAGCTCCATGCCGCCGCTCAGCTCCGACGCGCCGTCGAGGACTTACGGCCCCAAGATGGGCCCCCCGAAGAGAACTGGGGAGGCCACCCAGCTGAGAAAGGTGAGGGCCTCAAAGGCAGTCCCCGCTCCCCAGCCCAGCCTCCTTCCCCGGGGAGGGATATCCCCTTCTCCTCCTCCTCCTCCTTCCCCATGTGCTCCCGTCCCGTCGGACTGACTGGCTTCTCCTCCCGCAGAGCCTCAAGCCGCTGATGGAGAAGCGCCGCCGAGCGCGCATCAACGACAGCCTTAACCAGCTCAAGACCCTCATCCTGCCTCTCATCGGGAAAGACGTAAGTGGCGCTCAGTCCTGCCTCTCCCTGCAGTGCGGGAAGAACACACACACACACACACACACACACACACACACACACACACACACACACAGAGAGAGAGAGAGAGAGAGAGCCTCTGAACCTCTGCAGAGCGCATTTTGTAGCCCGCCCTTCCAGTCGCGTCCCCGTCTTTCCCCACTTCCGCAACTTCTGCCAGGACCATAGCTGCCAAGTTATCCCCCTTTTTAAGGGATTTTCCCTTATGCTGAATAGGCTTCCTCGCGAGAAAAGGGAAAACTTGGCAGCTATGGCCAGGACTAGAAAGCTTCTATAATAAGAGCTTTGCTGGATTGGACCAAAGAGGGCAGGAGTTGCCAACAGGTGCCCTCTAGAAGGTCTCCTGCTTTTTTTGGACTACAACTCCCATCATCCCTAGCTAGCAGGTCAAGGCTGATGAGAACTGTAGTCAAAAAACAGCTGCAGACCCAATTTTGCGAAGCCTTGCCTAGATGCCGTTAGACTTAGGCTGCCATCCTTCATGACCCAGTGGGCATGCCAGGGATCTTCAGGGAGGGAGCTGAAAATAAAACTGCCAATATCCTCATGAAAATCAGTGGTGCAACTGCTTTTCTGCAATGTTCTGCCCCCTTTAGATCACCCCTCCTCAGAAAAAAGGTATTGTGGAGTTGGAGAAGGTTTGGAAAGGGGCAACCAAAATGATCAAGGGGATGGAGCAATTCCCTTATGTGGAAAGGTTGCAGGTTTGGGGACTTCATAGTTTAAGGAACAGGCGAGTGAGAGGCAACAGAATAGAAGTTTTTAGCTTTGTTTTCAATCTGTTTTAGTGTTTAGACTTCTGTATGTTTTAAAGCACAGTTGTAAATTTCTCTTGATTTTGTTTTAACTTTTTGTAAACTGTTTTGAGGGTTTTTGGTTTGTTTGTTTTTACAATATGCAAGGTAGAAATTGTATTACATAGATATAAAATTCTGCATGGCATAGAGTAAGTGGGTAGAGATAAGATTTCTCTCTTGTAACTCAAACTCCTAGACATTCAATGAAGCTGAGTGCTGCAAGATTCAGGACAGATGAAAGCAAGTCCTTCTTCCACACAGCACAAAGTTAAACTATGGAACTCAGTCCCACTGGAGGCAGTGAGGGCCAACGACTTTAGCAGAGGATTAGACAGATTCATGGAGGAGGAGGAATGCTATCCATAGCTACTAGCCTGAAATGCTAGTTTCACTGCTGGGAGTCAGTAATGCTTCTGAACACCAGTTGCTGGCAGTGGAAACTGCAGGAGGGGGGGGAGAGCTCAAATCCTGCTATAGGTTTCTTAGAGGCATCAGGTTGGCCCATGTGAGAATAGGATGCTGGACTAGAGGGGCCTGATCCAGCAAGCTCTTACCGTGTTCTAGCCATTGCCCATCCTGAGTTCAACAGCATTTAGAACGCTCCATATTCCACACTGGTGGGCTAGCCAGAGCTCTCACCTGGATTCAGAGGCATATTCCCTCAATAAGTGGAGACCACATTTATTTCCACATGTGGCTATCCTTGTATTTAGTTTTTGGGGGGGGGCTGGAAACCTGCAAAACACACACACACACACACACACACACACACACACACACACACACACACACACCATGTTATTGGACTCCCATCAGCTTTAGCCAGCTCAGCCAGTAGTCAGGGATGAAAGGAGTTTGGCATCTAGCAACCTTTGGGGGGTGGAGCACAGGTTCCCATTCTGGTATTTAAGGATTGCACAGAAAAGTACTTCTGTCTGAACCTGCAATCTTTTCATTCTCTCTGTGGCTCCATCCCACCTAATGTCTACCTGTTCCCTCTGCCCCTAGCCTCCATTAGATGGGTGCCCACTCTTTCCTGTCCACATCCAAAGCCCTCTTCTTTGCCCTTTTCTTATCTCTTCACTACTTGGTATCTCTGTGTCCCTTTGCAACATCCTCTGTGCCTTTTCTTGCTTTTGAGACTCCTGACTCAACCCTCTCTTTCCCCTTCCTTTCCAGAGCTCTCGCTATTCCAAACTGGAGAAGGCCGATATCTTAGAGATGACTGTCCAGTTCCTCAGGGAGCTTCCAACCCCTTGCACTTCCATCTCTGGTGAGTGACGTGACATTCACACATGCTGTGAGATATGGCATCACTTGATTTCTTACAACTGAATTACCCAACACAGGGGAGCTGACCGATGAATGTGGGAATAGATCCCAGGTTTTTTTTTTTTAAGTGTTAGAAGAGGCAAGAGATCTAGGAGCCCAGTGCAAGAAACTGGTGCTTAGCATGCCTGGGCCAGTCCCTCACAACACCCCTGTGTGTAAACACTTGAGCAAGGACTGAGCTTGTCTGTACCAGTGAAGGGTGGTTGGCAGAGAAGAGGGGTTGAATGGATCTCCCACACCATACAATTAAAACACACTGATGCCAATTTGAAGAGTCATGGCTTCCCCTAAAGACTCCTGGGAGCTGCAGTTTCTTAAAGGCACTAAGAGCAACAATTCCTAGAATTGCCTTTGAAGAGGAATTGAATGTTAGACCACTCTGAGAGTGGCAGCTATGTGAGGAGGAATAGCAACTCTTAGCACCCTGAACAAACTACAGCTCATAGAATCAAAGAACTGTAAAGTTGGAAGGGCCCCTAAGGGTCATCTAGCCCAATCCCCTGTTGCTGACCTCCGAGTGGGTGCTGTAAGTTCAAGAAAGAATAATGCATGTTGTATTACTTTCTGTGGCTGGCACTGGTACCCAGCTCACAGACACAGAATTGTAGAGCTGGAAGGGACCCTGAGGGCCATTTATAGTCCAACCCCTTGCAAGGCAGGAATGGCAACTAAGGAATCCCTGACAGATGGCATGACAGATTTCTCTCTTTCCCCACCACAGGCTCTGCAGACAGTTTCTGTGATGGCTACCACACCTGCCTGTCCCGCCTTGCCACCCTCCTTCCTAAATACAACCTCCTGAACCGCGAGGCCTGCAGCAACCTCCTTGGGCATCTCCAGCAGGCTTGTGTGCAGCAGGGCTGGCTTCGGGACTGTTCCAGCCCAGCAGACTTGTCCAAAGCGCCAGGCTTGGAGAGTCCCCCGTGCCCACCTAGAAGGGCCCAGGAAGCCCCTTCGCCACAAACAGCACTCTGGAGACCTTGGTAGAGCTACAAAACTTCTCGACTTAAAACTGAGAGCCCTGCGTGCTCCTGTTTTCTCTGTACGGCAGCAGTTTCCAGAAGGGGAGCGGCTGGAGCAGAGCCCTGCGCTGTGAAAGGATTGCCGATGTGCTAAGGAGAGAGATCCGCCCGCAGAAAAGGCTGCTTGCTGTGTCTCAGAATGATGTGCTGCTCTAGCTTTCCAGCCAGCCTCAGCTGGGCATAAATAACACTTGCCTGGTAATTTGGGTGAGATTGGATCGTCCCAAGTCGCTCCTGACCCAGTTGAATGATCTGCTCTCAGATGAAGCTGCCTGCTGTGCCTCTGCATGGCTGCTCCCTGTGTTCTGTTTAGGGAAGGATCACTCAGTGATAGAGCATGTGCTCTGCATGCAGAAGGTTCTAGCTGCTGCCAGTCTTTATAGATGATCCTGAGCTAGGTCCAACTGTGGTTGGATCACACTGGTTGGAACACTTGGCATATGTTCCTATTAGACAATATGGGACCACCTCCTTCCAGTCGGGAGGAGCACCCATGACATGGACTCATGCAGAGACACGTCAGAGGGACTCCTGAGGGCAGATGATTTCTTACTCTGAACAAACTCTGAATGTGTGTGCATGCAACAGAGCAATGGTCTTCCTTTTCGTTCAGAGTCAGGTATCAGTTGCCTGATAACTATAGTTCTCTTTCTGAGGACCATCAAGGGTCTGAGGATACTTCCTGCTCCCTCCCTCCCTCCCTCCCTCCCTCCCTCCCTCCCTCCCTCCCTCCCTCTCTCTCTCTCTTTCCAGACATTCTCCTTTCTCCCTCACATAGCCACAATAGGAGGGGGGGATGGAAGGCCAGTAAACCCCCGCGGGTTGTTAAACTGTCTTTTTCTTTCCCCTGGTCTGTGCCTTGCACAAATCTGGCATGGCTTGAGCCAAGGGCCAGACAGCACTTTAAACCTGTATATAATGATGGATTTGATACACAATTAAAAATAAAGAAAGATTCATGTTTGTTTGTTTTTTAAATGCATGTATTGTTCTATCATAAGAATGTAAGGAGAGCCTGCTGGATCAGGCCAGTGGCCCATCTAGTCCAGTATCCTGTTTTTGAAGTGGCCAACAAGGTGCCTGTGGGGAAGGTAGCAAGCAAGATCTCCCCTCCTGCTGTTTCCAGCAACTGGTATTCAGAAACATGGCTGCCTCTGACTCTGGAGGCAGAGCATAGGCAAGTAGCCATTGATATATCCATCCATGAATTTTCGCAATCCACTTTCTCCATGCCACACATAATTTGATAAACGTCTATCATGTCATCTCTCTAGACTAAAAACTCCCAACACTGCAAGGTTTCCTCATATCAATTTGTCAAACGTAGATTCATAATTGTGGGATACATTCATTCATTGACTGCATTTATATCCCACTTTTTTCTCCAAAGAACTCTAGATGACATTCATGGTTCACCCCCCCCACTCATTATTTAATCCTAACAACAACCCTGGAAGGTAGGTTAGCCCAGGATCACCCATTGAACTTCCTGGCTGAGTGAGGATTTGAACCCAGGTCCTAGTCCAACACTCTAACCAAGTGGATCTCAGACTTTCCCCCCTTGGCCACACTTTCAGAATAAAAATTTGCTTGAGCCACACCAAAAATGTTTATTGATGAGAAATATATTGTGGGGGGCAACTCCTAGCAGTGCTTGGTTTATAACACAGAACAGAACTACTTTATAATATGATCATGGGACATCCAGAAAGTATAAAACAATGCAGCTACATAAAAACATTAATCATTCCCAAAATATAATTATAAATGAACCTCTTACATATGTACCTTAAGTAATAATGTATGTATACCAACTCAATGAGGTGTGAACTTGCTTGTGCCAAGCAATCTCATTTATATTGGGTCTAATTTGAGACAAACTCATCAACGTAAAGAAGCCTTTCCCTTTTCTGATCTTCCATATTTGTCAGAGTTGGAAATCCCTGTTCACAACAATATATTGTGGAGAACTGGAGAATAACAGCCATTGTTCTGCCTCTCGTTTTGAGAATACATCTAGCCCTATTTTGCAAATAAAAAATATTGTATTTAAACTATGCTACGCTACACTGACATGGTTAGGCGTTTCTTTGATTGTCCTTGAATCTTCCTGCCACACTCGCCGTCCTCTCCTGACACACCAGTGTGGCACGCTACACCCTTCAAGAACCACTGCTGTAACCACTACACCAAACTGGCTCTATCTACAACAGGGATAAACTTTGAATGGGGATAAACTTTCAAACCATTGCTGGACAGGTTGCTTAAACACCTGGCTACACCATCTCCCCCTGTATCTGCAAGGGAAGGTTTTTCCCAGAAAGACCAGTCCCTCCTAGTACATTGGATCCACTCCAAAATGGGGAAGGACTGGTGGTAGAGGGGGAGAGAGAATGTGCCCACCCCGCTTTGTGATCAATGTCAGTTTCTGCACTTGGCAGCCACCCCCCTCAACCCAGAGCTTTGCTCTGGTTGCCCAAACATGTCCCAGACACGGCGCCGGTTATCGCCTGGGTTCCTCTGCTCCTGGGGTTTTGCCTGGTCTTGTCCCCAACCTGCAAGCCTGAGGTGCTGTGAAGTGTGTTGCCAGCCACATCTCTACAGTATTTGAGGGTGTGACAGAGGAGACTTGCAAGGGGCTCATTCCCTAGCACCCAATTTCCCAAGCAAGAGACCTGCAATGGCTTCCTCAGTGAGAGTGTCCCTTTGCCCTTATTACAGTCCACCACCTCCTGGGAGAAGTGGCGCTACAGCTTTGTGCCATTTCATTCGAGACATTAAAACAACACAGATTCTTGGAACATAATAACAGACTGCTGGATCAGGCCAGTGGTCCATCTTACTCCAGTATCCTTTTATCCCTGTGGCCATCCAGGTGTCCTGCTGGGAAACCAGCAAGGAGGACTCAAGCACAAGAGCATTCTGCTCACCTGCAGTTCCCTGGCAACTGGTATTCAGAAGCATTTAAATCGCAAGATATTGAAAAAGTGGCAGGCCAAAGGACAGGAGGAAAGCAGTTGTCGTTTTAGAGGAAGGAATGAGCTGAAATAATGGGCTGTGGCGCTGTGCGGCAGTGCAAGGACAGGGAGTTGGGGTAGATGAGTCTTTTGCATCTCTTCCAGTGCTACAATTCTAGGAAAAGTTCTGCATGCAGAAGGCCTCAGGTTCAATCCTCAGCAGAATCTCCGGGTAGGGCTGGGAATATCACGAAAACCTGGAGACCTGCTGCACACAGACCTTGAGACATCTTGGTAGATTCTGTCTCAAGAGCACACAAATTCCTTATCCTGCTGGCACCTCAAAAGTGCTGGATCAGCAGGCAAGTCATGAGATGCGGAAGCAGCTGCCTGGTGACTGACAAGTCTCTGCCCTCGTGGGAGCTCCCTCTCATCAAGACCGCTGTGCCCTGGGGATTGGCCAAAACCAACCACCACCAAAACTCCAGCAGAGGCAGAGAAATGGCAGTCAATTTCCAAGCTGTGAAACAGCAGCCCAAGAACAATGACACTGTGAGGTAGGACCAATTCATGAGGGACAGATCTATTGGCTACTATTAGTATTATTAATTTACCTGCCCTTCCTCCTAAGGTCCTTGGGTGGGTTACAGCATCAAGACACAATATTAAAAACAGTTTTAAACAACCTGCAGCCACAGAAATCAGGTCCTAAAAATATACATCTCAAGTGTCAAAGGCAAGGGTAAAGAGTTGTGTCTGCAACATTTGCTGGAAACTTGTAGTGTAAAGTGCCAGGCAGCTCCGCCACCCCCAGGTACAGTATAATTACTACCAGCCTCAGTTTGCACTGCTGTGATGGCTGGGGCTGATGGGAGTCGTACTCCAAAATGTCTGGAGGGTGCCAGGCTCAGGAACGCTGTTCAAATGTATCTCCACTGCACGAGGGCTAGAAACTTGATTGTTAAGAAATGGAGAAATTAACACAGATGGCCGACGGCATGTAGGGAAGGAACTGAGTCAGACAAATTTCAGAATACATGGTATACCTTCATTACAGATATCCACAAAGAAGCTTCTTCTAGCCATCCTTGGTCAGCTGTGACTAAGTATTCTGGGCTGATATCTACAATGAAAATGCACATCAGTTAAAGAATTCCATATACAACTTTAAACCTGATAGTATTCTACATAATGATATTCTCTTTCCATTCTTATTGTGACAGTTATCCTTTTTTTTAAAAAAAATAACCAACACACACACACACACACACACACACACACACACACACACACACACACACACCTGGTATAGCAAAAGTGAGAAACTTATAGCTCACCAAATCTTGCTAGATACCAACTACCATTTTTGCTGACCACTCAGCTTGCTGATGGCAGCTGAAGACTGACATCCTCTACAGGACCACTTTGGGATTTCCAGTCAAAATGCAAGATTGCCAGACAGGCATATGAGGGGCTGACACTCATGGAGTTTCTGAATCACTATAGAAGGGACTGTATGAGTTCACTTCTTTAATGTTTTGGTGGGAACTACTAACAAAGGAGATAATCTTATGTACTTTCTTCCTGAACTCCCTCTCTTCTTTCAAACCAGTGATGTGAGCAGATGCACATGCCTGGGTTCTGCTTAGGGCCCAGACTCCATGTTGCAAACTAGTTTTATATTTTGAAACTAAGAAGTATCTTTTACCTTCATACTACTTTGATGTATTTGCTGCCTGCATTGAAATGTAAGTAAACCTTTTGTTTATCTTACTAAAATCTGCAGCTCATTCTTAGCAACGGGGACAAAGAGGTCAGCAGACCACAAATAAACAGGGATAAACAGTGTAATTGCCCGACTCCTCGCTTCCAGTAAGCTGCAAAAGCACATAGGTGTTTTTACTCTGTTAAAGGGGCTTCACAGCCTGGTTACTCTTATATTTCTCTTCCCCCCCCCACAGGATAGGAGCTTTAAATTTTAATTTACAGATTCAATCCTGAATTCACCTCCATCAACCACAAGTTCTTTACTCCTGCACCAGATTCTAGAGATGCAGGTTAATGATAAGCCACAAATGGCTTACCATCCGATTGCAGAACATTAACAATGCAATCTTATGCATACCTACTGAGAAGCAAGTCCAGTGGAGTTCAGTGGGATTTAAACCACCTCCCTGAGAGTAAGCCCCACTGAACTCCATGGGATTTACTTCTCAGGGGATATGTATAGAACTATGCTGTAAAAGTCAAGTTTAGCAGGACCTACCAATGCCCAAAGGTGAAAAGTAAAGTTGAAACACCAGTGCAGATCTTATCTTTCTGCTGGGGTGACCCAGTGCTTAGCTCATGAAGTGGAGCAGGGAGCACTTGGTTCAATTGCTTAATTACCAGTTGCTCACATCTTCTAACTTCTACCCTTTCCTGAAAACCTGGGGCTATTGCAAAACTATTTTCCAACCACAGAGAGGGAAGGAACACAAGAACTCATGGATATCCAGTGAAGCTGAATGCTCAAACACTCAGAGAAATAAAAATTCTTCTTCCTGCAGTACATAGTTAAACCACGGAACTCCCTGTTAAACTACAGAACTCCCTCCCACAGGAGGCAGTGATGGCCACCGACTTGGGTGGCTTTTAATGAGGATTAGACAAATTCATGGAGGAGAGAGCTATCAATGACTACTAATCCTGATGGCCATTTTCTACCTCCCCAGATAGGAGCAGTAATGCTTCTGAATGCTGGTTGTCAGAAACCACAGGAGGGTGAAATGCTCTTGTGCTGGGGTCCAGCTTGCAAGCTTCCTACAAGCATCTGGTTAATGTAGCTACTGTGGAAACAGGATGCTGGCTAGATGGACCATTGACCAGATCTAACACTTGCCTTATCTTCCTATGTAAGCAGGAAGGGATGAGTCCTTTGGAAGATGCTCTGCAGAAATACTCATGGTGTGGAGAAAGTGATGGTTTCCTCTCTTTCTTGGAATGCTAGAACTTGGGGTCACTGAATGAAGTTGACTAGCAGGAGGTATTCAGAACAGACAGTAAAAAGTTTGGTCTTCATTCATCATGTGATGCACTGGTGGGATTCACTACCAGACTGGACAGATACATGGAGATGAGGTCTCCATTAGGGAACATCTACTGTATAGCCTTTCAGATGTTCTTGGATGGACTCCAAACCCACTTAGCCAATAGTGAGGGTAAATAGCACCACTATAATTTTGCCAAGTGCAAGACAGGATTATAGAGCTGGTGAACCTTTAAAAGCTGTATAGACTCCAAAAGCCAGTGTAGCGTAGTGGTTAGAGTGTCAGACTAGGACCTGGGAGACCAGGGTTCAAATACCCACTCAGCCATGAAGCCCACTGGGTGACCTTCGCTAGTCACTCACCATAACCTCCAACATCTCTCCAATGAAAATAGGAATGTTCTATTCCATATCCCCCAACATTTCTCCGATGAAAATAGGAATGTTCTATTCCATATCTCCCAACATTTCTCTGATGAAAATAGGGACATCCTAATGAAAAGCGGGATGTTCCGGGATCAAATCAGAAACCGGGATGGCTTCTGTAAATCCGGGACTGTCTCTGGAAAATAGGGACACTTGGCAGGTCTGATGCCCTCTCAGCCTAACCTACTTCATAGAATAGTTGGGAGGATGAACGGGGAGGAGGAGAGCTACACTACTTTGAGCTCCGTGGAGGAAAGATGGGATATAGAACCACAGAACTGTAGAGTTGGAAGGGACCCCAAGGGTCATCTAGGCCAACTCCCTGCAATACAAGAATTACAGCTGAAGGCTCCCTGGCAGATGGCCACCCAACCTCTGCTTAGAAACCTCCAAGGAAGGAAAGGTTTTAAAGCAGGGGTTGGATGGCCATCTCTCCTATAAATGTTATGAGGACGCCATCTCCAACTCCTCGAAAGATTCCATCAGCGGTGTCTCTGAAAATTTTTACGCATCACTTGGGAAGACAGGCGAACTAATATCTGTGTACTGGAAGAAGCAAAGATCACCAGTGTTGAAGCAATGATTCTTCAACATCAACTTCGTTGGACTGGTCATGTTTTGCGGATGCCTGATGATCGTCTTCCAAAGCAACTACTCTATTCCGAACTTAAAAATGGAAAGCGTAATGCTGGTGGTCAACAATAGAGGTTTAAAGACTGTCTCAAGGCAAATCTAAAAAAATGTAGTATAAACACTGACAACTGGGAAACACTGGCCTGCGAGCGCTCCAGTTGGAGAACAGCCTTTACCAAAGGTGTCATGGGCTTTAAAGACACTCGATCTCAGGGTGCAAGGGAGAAGCGTGCCAAGAGGAAGGCACACTTGGCAAATCCACACCGTGATCAACTCCCGCCCGGAAACCAATGTCCCCACTGTGGAAGGATGTGCGGATCCAGAATTGGCTTCCACAGTCACTTACAGACCCATTGTTAAAACCGTGTTTATGGAAGACAATCTTACTCGAATACGAGTGATCGCCAAAGAAGAAGAAGAAAATGTAATGAATGAGTAAATCAAATAAACTCCCATCAGCCCCTGCAGCAGACATGGCCAGGATGTTGGGAGGTTCAGGATGTTGGGAGCTGGGCTACACAGCAACAACTGGCGGGCACCTGCTTGAGGAAGGCCATCCCTGAGGATGCATGCAGCTGCCTCCCTGAGTGCTTTCCTTGATGGGAGAGATTTGCTGGAGGTGTCTGCGGCGCTCAGGCAGAGCTGCCCGGGCATGTTCTGGGGAGACAGGCCACTCAGCCAGCCACCCACAGGGCTCGCAGGGAGCGCGTGTGACTCAGCAGTTTCGCTCGGCAGTTCCAAGGAACCAGGCGAGGCCTCCAGGCCCCCAAGGGATCGGCATCCGACTGGCAAGCCCTGGACTGATTTGAGCACCGTGGGAAAGCAGGAAAGCCTTGCCCCTGCTCGACCCACGTGGCTGGCTGTGCATGCCTGTTTGCCTTGCAGCCCCGGGCAGCCACTGCGCTCTGGGCTGCTTGGGCCAAGGTGTGCCAGAGAAAGCAGCACACTTTAGCCAATCCAGAAGAGATTTGATATTCGGTTGGGAAAGTATCTAAGACCATTAGGAAAGCCAAATTTCACATTGCACTGTGGAGAGGGAGTCCTATGTGTCTGTTACGTATAAGATAAAATCCAGTCAAGCAGCGCAGAATTTCTCAGGGGTCCTCCAAGCCTTTGGCAACATGCACTTTAGGAGTTTTTTTTTTCAGCTGATGCTAAACTCCACATATTTTTACACCAAAGTGGAAGTCACAAGTTCTGTAAAGTTTTGGATTTTGGAGCAACTGAACTTCTGGCAGCCGCCAGTGTCCATGTCTAGAGTTCCTGAGCACTGAAACCCTTCCGCTGATTATCCCACAAATTTAGTAAACAAAGCTGTGGTGAAGCAGGAATGTGATGTTTGGGTGTTTTGGTCATTCTTGACAAACCACTATCCATAATTTGAAAAACAAAACAAAAAACTGTGAGCACACAGTGGAAAACGGTGCCTCTTTTCCCACAGCCCCTCCAACAGTTCTGAGAAGATTGTGATGTCATATAGGCAATTGTGTGGTGCCATCTTTGAAAGATTTTCATAGAACACTCTCTCACTTCTATTGAGAGTGGTCTATATGGTTTAGAATGATGACCACAGCACATACCATTTTAAATCCTTTATTTGTGTGTGCAGGTCCTTCTCCCGTTTAGGTCTAAGGCCCAGCTCCTCATGAGCCAGTTCATGTCGAAGGGTCTCGGCCAACAATCCAGCCAGAGGGCACGATCCAGATCTCCTGCCCTTTCTACTTTTTATTTATTTAATATTTGTAACTTTGCTGACGTGGCAGCTTTCCCTCTGAAAGTTATTGTGGGGGCACACCCACTCCCAGTTCCTTATTTGTTTTTGTCACATGGGGCCATTGCATATGTGCCTGAGCACTCTGCAAACACAACAGCTTTGTTACAGAGTGTGTGTACGTTATGCATCTCAAAGGAGACAGTCCCCTCCTCCATCGCTTGTTCCAAGGTTTAGGAACATATGATATCAATTCTTTTTAAGAATGAAAGAAGAACCTACTGGATCAGCCCAATGACCCATCTAGTCCAACACCCTAAATGCCTCAAAAGGGAAGCCCACAAGCAGGATCTGAGTGCAAGAGCACTCTCCCGACCAGCGATTCCTAGTAACTGGCGTTCAAAAACATTTATTGCGTATGACTGTGGAGTCGTCATGACTAGTAGCAATGGATAGCCTTCTCCTCCTCCATGAACTTGTCTAATACTCTTTTAAAGCCACCCAGTTTGGTGGTCATCCCTGCTTCCAGTGGGAGGGAGTTCCACAGTTTAACTATTATGTACTGCATGAAGAAGTCCTTTCTTTTATCTTCCCTGAATCTTGCAACATTCATCTTCATTCATGGGCATAGTCAGGGGGGTGGGGCGGGGGGGGATACCTTCCCCCCAGATCAAGTGAAACAATAGAGATACTTAACTAACTGACCAATCAGATTGGTTCTGCCCCCAAAGTCCTGACCCCCTAACAAATACGGTACCCTGACTATGTTCGTGTGTGCCACGAGCTCCCTCTGAGAGAGGGAGGAAAAGGTTTCTCTCTCCACTTTTCAGAGCTTTCCGAATGAGCTGTGTGTCTAAGTTCCATACAAACAAGGAACTGGGAACGAGTAAATCGACTGCGCCTTTGTCTCCGCCATGACCTTTCCCCACATCCTCGGTCTTGTCACCTGATGTGCCCGAGGGTAGGAAGGATGTGCCAACCCATGGAAACCTCCACCCATAATAACTGGCATCAGTCGGAGGTGGATCTACCTGGAGGCAGCAGGTCTGACCCCTGGAGCCCGAGAACAGCCTCCTAGGCCTGCAGGCACAGGCAGGCAGTCTCCTAGTTTCGCTCCGGCTGCTGCCTGGAAGCATCGCTATGAATCACCAGGAAGGAGCTGGTGGATGGAGGAGTTTTCTGTAGGAGCTCAAACCGCAACAAGCTAGAGCACATGTCAGCATCTCTCCCCCCCCCCCCGCCTCCCTCCCTCCCTCCCTCCCGGCACTCAAGAGCTATGCAATCATGCTTCCGAAGAGAAGACGTGGGAAAATTGCAAGGAGCGCCAGGTTTGAGCTGCCTTGGAGCAACAGGTTCCCAGGCCTGGGGAGAGAACAGAGACTATGGTGGTGGCAAGAAAGTCTGGCATGGCTTTTGCTCTCAAGACTCAAGCCAAGATGATAAGCCGCTGCTGTCTGTGGGGTCACAGCGGGACTACGCTCTGGTGCAAAGGCAACGTCAGATGCCAAAGGGGATAGCTGCATTCTTAAGCCTTTAAGAGGTGCACAGAAGAGGGATTTTAGGAGTTCATCCATGACTATTGGCTGTGTTGGCTGAGATTGATAGGAGTCCAACAATATTTGGAGGATGACAGATTACCCAGCCTGACTTGAAGGGTCCTGCTTCTTTTCATGATGCACAAAAGTGTTTCAATTCATAAAATGGCCTTTCTGGCCTGTTCTCTGCTATTTTGGCTTTGATATTCTACCCAGGCCAGAAGCCACCCTTCCCTCTGCCATGCAACCTATAGATGCAAGGAGAGTCTGCTTGCATCAGGCTCACCTAGTCCAGGATCCTACCCTGGATGTAGCAATGGGAAACCCTCAAGCAGCACCTGAGCCCCAAAACACTCCCCCTCCTGTGTTTTCCAGCAACTGGCTTTCATTCAGAAGAATTCCAGATCCCCATTCTCTTAGGTCTGCTTTCTTTCCTAGGTCTCCTTGACTCAAACTCCTTCCCTGGGCAATGGATTGCTGTTGCTCCCTTTAAGAACTCCTTCCCCCAATATATTTTGTCTGTGCAATTAAGCACCTCCTCCGCAGAGTGTTCAGCATCCTGCCTTGGTTTCTGGACCCCATCTGCCTGCTCAGACTAACCTCACCTAGATGTATAAACTATGCGGCGGAATTTGGTTCCCAATTTCCAGTTCCTTATTTGCTTTGTTTTCAAGGCTACTACTCTCAAGCACACTGCCAGCCCCATGGGAAAATTATTTAGGGCATTTTAATCCCATGCTTCAATTAGAAAAGGTTTCCAGGGTACCTTACAAAAATCAGTAATAAGACAATCCTTGCCCTGAGGCTTTCAACCTCAAATACCCAACACACACACACAAAAAGGGAGGAGGAGGAGGAGGGAGTAGAAGGAGTCAAAAAGCAAACCAATGCACAAATTCTCAGTGACAAAGTTATTTCAGGGCCACAGATCGAAATCTCGCCCAATAATTTTATCTTCCTTAGGTGTCTCTGATAGGACGGTATCCAGCTGAGAGTAAAAAATTTTCTTTAATGCATTCAATGAAGACATGAACGTAGTCAGTATATTTGTCAGGGGGTCAGGACTTTGTATGTTTTCAAAAGCAAATCCCATGTGAAGGTAACAAAATGATTGTGTGAATGCAAACAAAAAGAAGAAAGAAAGGATATGTTTTAGGCTGAAATGGATTGTAATGGATTGCTTTGAAGTCATTTCAACACCAGGTTGAGGGGGAAAATTCTGTCCTGTCCTGTATTTTGCAAAAGCAAAGGTGGCAACCCTAGTTGTATCTTGTAGTGTGGTTTCGCTTTTCATGCTGTCATAGTATCTCATGAAATAAAGATTGGGTTATTTGTGGGGCATAGGAATTTGTTCATTTTTTCCCTTCAAAATATAGTCTGGCCCCCCACATGGTTTGAGGGATGGTGGACTGGTCCATGGCTGAAAAAGGTTGCTGACCCCTGCAATAAACTGAAGCTCAATTCAGACAAGACGAAGGCACTGTTAGTGGGCCATTCACTAGACCTGATGGATGGGAGGTTGCCTGCTCTTGATGGGGTTACACTCAGTGGCGGAGGAAGCCACTCGGGCACCCAGAGCAGCAAACATGACATGCACCTGGGGGCGGGGCGTCACTACATAGCGCGCATGTGCGGCGTTGCTATGTATGATGCATGCGCCATATGTAGCAACGCCGCACATGTGTGCTACGTAGCAGTTTGCTGGCGCCACCACTCCAGCGCCGTACGGACAGTGCCGGGATCCTCCACATGTGGCTGCCGCGGCGTGATAACTGCTTGTGCCGCTGCAGTGGGGCGCCGCCTTGTCACCCCTGGAGACGTGGCACCGGGAGCGCCCCCCTTGTGACGCCACTGGTTACACTCCCTCTGAATAAGTGGGTATGTAGGTATTTCTGGAGCCATAATAATAATAATAATAATTTATTTATACCCCACCCATCTGGCTGGGTTTCCCCAGCCACTCTGGATGGCTTCCAACAGAAAAATAAAATACAGTAATCTATTAAACATTAAAAGCCTCCTTGAACAGGGCTGCCTTCAGATGTCTTCTAAAAGTCTGGTAGCTGTTTTTCTCTTTGACATCTGATGGGAGGGCGTTCCACAGGGCGGGTGCCACTACCGAGAAGGCCCTCTGCCTGGTTCCCTGCAACTTGGCTTCTCGCAACGAGGGAACTGCCAGAAGGCCCTCGGTGCTGGACCTCAGTGTCTGGGCATAACGATGGGGGTGGAGACACTGCTTCAGGTATACTGGACCGAGGCCATTTAGGGCTTTAAAGGTCAGCACCAACACTTTGAATTGTGCTTGGAAACGTACTTTCTCCACCACTTTCTCTTGAGGCTCAAGTGGCCTCAGTGGCATGAAGTGACTTCCATCAGTTTCAGCTGGTGGCCCAGCTAAGCCCTATCAGAACAGAGACAGCCTAATTTCTATTGCCTGTGCTCTGATAACCTTTAGGTTATATTACTGCAATGCATGATACGTGGGGCTGCCTTTGAAGGCGGTTTGGAAATCGTAGCCGGCACAGAATTCAGCTGCCAAGTTGTTCCCTAGGGCATGTCAATCTTAGCCCATACATAGCACTAGTCTTGCCTGACTTCTTTGGCTGCCAATAAGTTTCCAGGCCCAATTCAATGTGGTTTTGACCCCTATACTCTTAGGACCTTGATACGGTACCTCAAGGACCAGCTCTCCCCAACCCAAATCCTGCAATTGTCATCTGAAGTCTTCCTTTGGAGGTCCAAGGAGTGGCAGCATTCGTACAGGGACTTTTTAGTGGTGGCTCCCTACTCCTGAAATGCTCTCCCTTGGGAGGCTCATCTGGCACCATCATTACATAGCTTTAGGTGCTACGGAGAAAAAATTTTCTCCCATGCCTTTGGCTTTTAATTAATGACTCAAATAAATACAATATAAATAATTGAGAAACATGAATAATTCGTAATCTTATAAATTATGGTTTATAACCGAACACTCAATATAGCGTTTGAAAAGACAATAAATAATAAAAACACAAAATAATTGTAATGGTGATGATGCCATATGTTATATTAAGCACAGGGCATTAGCCGCCTAATAACGCCCGAGTTTCTTTCATGGGGCACTCTACCCCTGCGTACCTCTATGGCGCCTCCGTCGCTTGGCAACGCTTCTCCTCGCGTGTTCCGTTCGGAGCCGGAAGAAGCTACCGTCGACTTCCCTAGAGACCGCGACCTCTCCCACTTCCCCCTCCTTTCGCTCTTTTGTTGCCGTCACGTGGGTCAGGGAGGTGGTCGTTCGGCGGTTTGAAATGAGGAGAGAGCCTGGCCAATGAGGAGGGAGTGGGGGGCGGGCGGGCGGTGGGCAGGGAAGAGGTGCCGGAGCGGAGAGCCAATGGCGGTGTGGGAAGGCGTGGCCTACTTCGGGAGGCACCGCCCCTTCGTTGCCTTCCCTCTGTCCGCCTGTCAGTCATTGAGTCGGCCGGCCGGTTTTTCTTGCTGCGGTTCCCGTTGTCTCTCCCGCCATCCTTGCTTCCCTCATGCAGCTCGCCAGGGGCCCCGCCAGCGGGGAAGCCGCCGTCGCCTCGCTAATCTCCGGCCCGGCCGCCATCCAGATCAGCAGGTACCGCCGCCAAGAGCCATTGGGCTCGTCCTGTCAGGAAAACGCCGCCTCCCCCCCCGGGGGGGGCCGGGCTTTGCTGTGGAAGGTGTAGAGAGAATAAAAGGGCGGGTGGGGGAGAGGGCGCCTCTGGGCATGTGCAGAGGGCCTGGGGAAAGGAGGGCTCAATACCACCATTAGACCCCCCCCCACCATTTCTGCCAGATGACACACCATAGATACCTTCTAGTGAGATGCGATATTGGACTGCACCCATCTAAGCCTTAGAGTAGAAGTTTATGAGCCTAAACTGAGCAGGGGGTGCTTAGTACATCTGTTTCTAAACTTCACACACCCCCACCCTTTTTAGTCAATTGACACCACAAATAGGCTTAGTGATATGTTATTTTGGGTCGTATCCAGCTAAGCGTTACTCAGAGTAGAACCGTGGATGTTTATGGGCCTCAATTGGCCCTGTCCCCATTAATTTCAGTGAGCGCACCCCGAGTTGGGCTTATTTTGGATTTGCCCCGTTAAAATGATGTAATACCCTAAAATACCAAAGGAGCTGAAATAGAGCAACACCTCTGCTTGAAAGAGAAGAAATCAGCAGGACCAAAATCAACAGGAACAAGTTGCTTAAGGCCAAGAGCAGGTTCGGGGTTGTGTCCGATGCTAATCCTACTTGGAGCAGACTCATTGACGTTAATGGACATGACTAACTTAGAGTCATTAAATTCAATGGATCTATGCAAAGTGGAACTTTGTTGGCTGCAACCCTCAGTATCACTTCAGCCAGTGAGGCCTTGCAGAGCAGATATGTTGGCGACCAGCTTGAAGAGCATTAAAGGAGAAGGCTATCCATGATGACTAGACATGATTGTTGGGTTTTACCTCCACTGTCTGAAGCAACGTGACTAAATAGCAGCTGCTGGGAATCACAAACTGGGAAAGTATTGCTGTGCAGTCAAGTACTGTTTGTGGGCTTCCTGCTGGCGCAATAGAGTGGCCACTCTGCGAATAGAATATAAGAAGAGCCCGCTGGATCAGGCCAGAGGTGGCCACTTAGTCCACTGTCCTGTTCTCACAGTGGCCAACCAGATGGCTGTGGGAAACTCACAAGCAGGACCCAAGCACAAGAGCACTCTCCCCTCCTTTGGTTTCTAGCAACTGGTATTCAGAAACATTGCTCTGCCTAGACAATCTGGTGATCTGATCCAGTAGGCTCTTCTTAGGTTCTTGTGAGTCTACTACATATGGTGGCTAGATTAAATCATCTGGGCTTGAAGGCAGTGTAGCTCTGAATGCCAACTGCTGGGGATTGTGTGGGGAGGCTGCTGTTAGACTCAAGCTTGTGGGCTTCCCTTTCGAGCATCTGGTTGGCCACTGTGAGACCAGAATACTGGACTCAATGGGCTCTGTTTGGCCTAACCCACATTTCCAACTTATTCTTATGTTTTTATTTCCACCTGACATTACAGCACTACAAGGAAGTTTGGGGAGTCTCTCTGGGAAGGGCACTCCATGGCAGTGGTACTATGCCAGTCAAAGTTCTGCTGCTTTGAGAGTGAACCCACTTAGATTGCTGTTGATATATGTAGTGAGGGGAAGTGGCATTCATATGCTCAAAGGTTGTCTTGTCTTCAAGATGTGGCTGTTCAGAGGGTACGTCCTTATTCATCCACCTTCTCTTGCTATCTATCAGTGTTGGAAGAGGAAAGGATTCATGGAGATCAAATTGAAGTAAATGGAGCAGAAGACTGGTGGCGGGATATAGGGGTTAAGTTGTTGGCATGGTAAAGTCAGTTGTCACTATGAGTGCTGACAATCCCAGATTATTTTTGTGAACATTCAGAAATAGAAAAATATTTTGCCATTACATATATTTAGCATTAGTATGCAATGAATGCTAACGCTTTGCATGGGACTTCCAAGATGCTAGCATATGCCACATTTCAGAATTCACTCTAAAGTGCCAACATTAAAAAATCAGTTCAAAAAGGTTACTATTGTGTAAATTAGGTAAACATCTGAGCCTGATGGGGATTGGCAGGAGAAGAACAGAAAGACAGTGTGGTGTAGTAGTTAGAGTATTGGACTACTAGGACCTGGGAGACCAGGGTTCAGATCCCCACTGAGCCATGATGAAGCTCACTGTAACCTTGGGCCAGTCATATCCTCTCAGCATAACCAGTTGTTGGAAACCACAGGAGGAGAGAATGCCCTTGTGCTTGGGTCCTGCTTGCGGGTTTCCTACATGCGTATGGTTGACCACTGTGAGGAAAGGATGCTGGACTAGATGGACCACTGGCCTGATCTAGCAGGCTTTTTGTAAACTCTAAAGTAGGCATCCCCAAATTTCGGCCCTCCAGATGTTTTGGACTACAATTCCCATCTTCCCTGACCACTTGGTCCTGTTAGCTAGGGATCATGGGAGTTGTAGGCCAAAACATCTGGAGGGCTGCAGTTTGGGGATGCCTGCTCTAAAGAGCCCATGTCTCAGTGCAAGGAGTCTGGCTTGATGTAATGTAGCTTTTGTTCTCCAAATGTGCTGGATGGGAGTTAAGCTAAGACCAAGGTATTGTTTGTGGAGTCTAGGGGAGAGATCTGTTGCCCAATTTATTTCTGGGATTGTTCACACACCAACAGATCAGATGTTTAGGAGCTGCTGTTAGATCCAGCCCTCAGTGGTGGATGCTCAGGTAACTTGTATGGCTTGCAGCCCCTTCTTATTTATTTCAGCTGGTGTGTCAACTGCAGGGAAGGAACTTATCCACAGTCATCCACCTTTTGATAACCTGCAGATCACATTACCGTAATCCACTACCTCTGAAGGCTATCTGGAAGCTTCAGTTGGTTCATAATGCAACAGCAAGGCTGTTGCCTAGTGCTGGTACTGAGACTCACATCTCCTTCGAGAATTGCGCAGTGGATGCTCAAACCGTTTATAGGTCAAATTCAAAAGTGTTGGTTTTATCCTAAAAATCTTTAAATTAAAGAGGCTCCGGGAAGTGGAGGCTTGGTGGACCACCTGCCTAATTACTGGCTCACCATCAGGTGTAGTGGGGGCCAAAAGGACGTGTGTGCGGGGGGAGCTTATGGAGGTTCCTCTCTACAACTCCCTCACCTTATTCGGTTGCCAGGGCCTTTGCTGATGGTTTTCAGCTTACCGGGAAAGATTTTGCTCTTCTTATTTGCTTTTAATGGTTGTGTGTTTTAATGCTGTTTCTGTATTCCCTGTTTTATTTGTGTTAACTTGCGGTTCGGTACCTTTGCTGGAGAATCTTTCATTGAGTGGGGAGGGTTGTTATAGACAATCTAATTAAACAGATAATATAATTATTATTTTATTTGTCTTCCACCCCCACCATCCCCCTGAGCCTCACTTCATATTGGCCACATTCACACCATACGTTTAAAGCACTATGATGCCACTTTAAATAGTTATGCCCCCCCCCAAAAAAAGTTCTGGGAGCTGTAGTTCATTAAGGGTGATGAAAGTTGTTAGGAGCCCCTATTCTCCTCAAAGACCTATGGTTCTCAGTGTGGTTTCACAATCACTCCCTCTTCTCAGGGAACTCACGGAACTATATCTCTCGGAGGGGAATAGGTGTCAGGAAAGGGAGCTCACTATAGGGGAGCTCACTATAGGGTCCTCCTACCGTAACAATTCTCAACATCTTAAAAAAATTCAGGTCTCAGAACTCTTTGGGGGAAGCTATGACTTATTAAAGTGGTATCATAGTGCATGGTGTGAATATAGCCTGGGCATTGCTGCTTGAACAGTGCTTATTGTTGTCACTTAGATGGTAAATATTTTACTCAGTATTTTATGACCTGGAGGCATAAATTGTGTTTGCTCTGGGTGGGGGCTAACCTGTTTCTTCAGGGTTGGGTTAAAGAAACACACACGTTCCTGAGTGTTAATCTACAAATTGATGCTGTGCAGGTTTGTGATGTACTGTAATTTAGTTTCTCTCTACTACCATCCTGAGCTCTCCTGAAAATGGAGAAAGTCAGGCCTGCTGAATTTTCAGTGTGACCGTCAGCTTTTATTGAGCTGCTGTGCCATTAGCAAGATGTGGCGGCTGCAAAGTTACATTTCTCCTACTGGATTCAAACTATGGTCAATTTTTTTGGGGGGGGGGCACTTTATGTATCCTCTCAATGTAATATTTGTGCTCTGATCAATGGAACCTACGGGAAATCACTTAAATGGATCCAGTTTTCGCCTTCCCTTGGTGTCATATTAGCAGTAGGCATATGAGAATAATTACGCTAACCAGGCTGCTGCCACCTGTGAGGTTTTCTAATCTCCTTACTCTCTGGGGTGGAGTTTACACCAAAGGCACTTAAGAGATCTAGGAGAGAAGTTTGCTGCTCTCTCTATATCTTCTCTTCTCAGTTGTGCTGACTTGCTGGGTTTTCACTCAGCTTTGTACATTTGTAGACTAAGTTTAAAATAAGTGCATTGGGAATTGCATTCATAAACACCTCCCTTGGGCTGTTGGCGTTTTAATTTACAGTGGTACCTCAGGTTACAGATGCTTCAGGTTACAGATGCTTCAGGTTACAGACTCTGCTAACCCAGAAATAGTACCTCGGATTAAGAGCTTTGCTTCAGGATGAGAACAGAAATCGCGTGGTGGCAGCGGGAGGCCTCATTAGCTAAAGTGGTACCTCGGGTTAAGAACAGTTTCAGGTTAAGAATGGACATCCAGAACAAACTAAGTTCTTAACCCGAGATACCACTGTATATAGCCTCTGGAAGCTTTATTTCTTTTATTTCTTTATTTTTACTATGGTTTTTTGGTTTTAAATGTACCATTTCCTGACCAAGCCCAGTCCTCTCTACCTCTGGTAAAGGTAAAGGTACCCCTGACCATTAGGTCCAGTTGCGGACAACTCTGGTGTTGTGGCGCTCATCTCACTCTATAGGCCGAGGGAGCCGGCGTTTGTCTGCAGACAGCTTCTGGGTCATGTGTCCAGCATAACTAAGCTGCTTCTGGCAAACCAGAGCAGTGCCGTTTACCTTCCCGCCGGAGTGGTACCTATTTATCTACTTGCACTTTGACGTGCTTTCGAACTGCTAGGTGGGCAGGAGCTGGGACTGAATAATGGGAGCTCACCCCGTTGCGGGGATTCGAACCGCTGACCTTCTGATCGGCAAGTCCTAGGTTCTGTGGTTTAGACCACAGCGCCACCCACGTCCCAAGGGTATCCCTTTACAAATCACTATATTTGCAGTTAAATTCAGCTGTTGGTTTGATGGTAAAATCTGCTTTGACACTGTGGTATTCCAATAAACAGAAACAGAGTGGACAGCTGGGTTTGCACAATCTGGCTTTAAATCCTGACTTTCTCAAGGGCATTGCAGTTACATAGCTTTGTCAAAGCCACTGGCCCAGTTCATAGCCTGACCACTGCAGTACATGTGTTGGTTACCTTGAGGTTGAAATACTGCAATGCATTCTCTGTGGGGCTGCAGAAGTGGCCAGATTGCTGATGGGGGCATCTGGCTGAGAACATGGGACACCATTGTTGAAGCATCAGGCCTGCCTGCCCATCTACTACAGAGCCAGGTTCAAGATCCTTGTTTTAATTGACAAAGCCCTGAACATACTAGGTCCAGGGTACCTCGGGGAGTGCCTGAACCCTTATATCATCTGCAGGAGCATTCTTGGTTGTTCCCCGAGTTGGCAAGGCTTATTTGACAAAAACAAGTAACATTGGTGTCATTGGCCCAGTCTTGTGGCACACTCTGCCCATAGAGATTCAGCAGGCACCTTTAGTTTTAATCTATAAATGTCTTCTGAAAAAATGAGAAAGTGTGAATGCAACGAAGACATATAGAACAGGTATGCATATCAGAGAGAGAGCCAAGATTAGCTGCAGATCCTTGATGACTATAAAGAAAATTCACATTTGCTCCTATGTAATGTGTGGACACTCAGTTATCCATCAGTAAAATGCAAATGATTGTGCCTTTAAAAAATCAAGGTGCTGTGGTCTTTTGACTTTTTGTCTTATCTCTGCACTGGATAGTCCTAAATGCTTGTTGCTTAGGGCACTTCCCAACAATTCTTGTTGTTTTGTCGTGTCTGACTCTTTGTGACCCCATGGACCAGAGCACGCCAGGCACTCCTGTCTTCCACTGCCTCCTGCAGTTTGATCAGACTCATGTTGGTGGCTTCGAGAACACTGTCCAACCATCTCATCCTCTGTCGTCCCCTTCTCCTTGTGCTTTCAATCTTTCCCAACACCAGGATCTTTTCCAGGGAGTCTTCTCTTCTCATTGGAGCCTCAGCTTCAGGATCTGTTCTTCCAGTGAGCACTCAGGGCTGATTTCCTTCAGAATGGATATGCAGTGGTACCTCGCTAGACGAATGCCTCGCGCAGTGAAAAAATCGGAAGACAAAAACGTTTTGCGATTTTTTTTTGCAGGCTCGCAAGAAGACCTTTTCTAGGGCTGTGCCATAGCAAACTTTGCAAGACGAAGCAGGGCAGGGGCACCGCAAGGAGGACCCGCAGGGACATGGCAATTGGCGCCGCCGCACCGAAACGGCAGCTGGCTGCCGAGCAGCAGCAGAACCCCGAGGGAGTGGAGCTCCTTCTTGGCTGGGTGCACGGGAGAGCTGCGCGTGAATGGGAGAAGCCAACCAGACAGCCTGCCTGCGCGCAAACGGGGTGTCTGTCTGGTTGGGCGCGAGGGTCCGGCTGCTGGGGAAGGAGGGAGGGAGCCTCTCGCTGGCCCTCCTCCTGCTTCCCCCTCCCCAGAGCCTTAAAAACCTCCGGAGCAGCCGTGGCGGGTGAGTCGGCGCCTATTTTGTGCTTTTTTTGCCCATAGGAATGCATTAATTAAATTTCAATGCATTCCTATGGGAAACCGCGCTTCGCAAGATGAAATTATCGCAACATGAAACGACTCGTGTTTGATCTTCTTGCAGTCCATGGGACTCTCAAGAGTCTCCTCCAACAATACGTAATGCAATTTAACATTTGCTAACAATAGAAGTTTAGTTTCAGCTGAACACAGGACGCAGAGTGAAAACATCTTAAAGCTGACACAGATTAAATGCCTAGGGCGGGGACGATATGTTTATTCTAATAAAGAGCCAGTGTGGTGTAGTGGTTAGTATGCTGGACTAGGACATGGGAGACCAGGGTTGAAATCCCCACTCAGCCATGAAGCTCGCTGGGTGACCTTGGCCAGTCACTGCCTCTCAGCCTAACCTACCTCATAGGGTTGCTGTGGGAATTAAATTAGGAGGGAGAGAACCATGTAAGCCACCTTGACTGGTGAGTTGATCAAATTCCTTTTTGACTGTTCAAAAACAGATTGGGTGAGTGCAGAAATAGTATTACTCTGCATCCTTCAGTAGGACAAAAAATTGTTGGCTTGGATTTCTTTTTTGTAAAGCAGGGTCTGACCAAGTTGGTTGCGCCGAAGATGTATGTGGGGAAACTGCCTTCATAAAGGTTCAGGTGTGGAATAAGTAGCCAAAAACGAAAACAAACAAACAGGTTGACTCTTCTAATCCTGTGAGCTGTTGTAATTTGTTCTGGAGTCTGCAGAGAAGGTCACCCTGGACAAAGTCCCTCTTGCAGTGTTGTCTGGCAGAAGGTGAGCAGGCTCTGCCCTCTACAGGACATTTTTGGGAAATGTTCAAGAGGTGGAGGCAGGTTGCTGCTTCTTTTTTAAAGGAAGCTGCCTTATGCAGCATGACCATGTCTTGCGTGGGGGTTATGTTTTGGCAATGGAACGTATACAAGAAATGTGTTGACCTGAACTGCCCCTGCACAGCCATCCTTACCTTCCAAGCAAGACTGACTTGCTTACCAGCTGTGGGATGCTCTCATGAGATCTCACAGGACTGCTCAAGTTCCTGCAAGATTTTGTGAGCTCTGTAAGCAAGTCTGAGAGCTTATCAGCTCTTTCTGCACCAGGAAAGCCCTGCTCTAAGGGAGGTTTTAAGTTCTCTACCTTGTCCTTGTGTGCAGTTAAATGGTAGAATTTCAACTGCGCAAGTTTGCAATTTTGCAAGTCAATTGCATGCACGAATGGATCGTCAAACCTTTGGCTCTGCCACTAAACTGCTACAACCGCTTCCCATTTATTTGTTTGCCACAGGGTGCTTGGATTGGTTTTCTGAGCCACTTTTCCATAAAATGTTCTGTCTTCTAGGCAAGTGAGGATTAGTTAATTGTCAAGCTAGGCTGTCTATTTGTTTGTTTCACATTTTTATTTTGGATATGGCCTTTTCAAACAGAAAAAAGTACTGGTTGTGGTGGAACTCATTCAAGTGAATGAGATCTCGGTCTTCCTCTGCTTTTGCATCTTTACTGTCTTGCTGAATGCTAGGAGCAGATTTCTATATGGTTGGATGTCAGGGTTCTAAAAAGCACAATGCTTGTATTATATTGACAGCTGTTTACGTAGCTTCATGGATTCTTCTCTTCCACTTCTTGCTTTCCCTCCTGTTTCCCAATGGTGGCTTGAAACTCTTTAAAATAGCATTTTAAAAGCAGGATTTATTCCTCATCTCAGATTCTGGATCCTTTCAGGTTTGGGGATGGGTGGATTGGCAAAACCCTTCCTTCTCTGGAACCTCCCAGACAGAGAGGCTTTGTGGGGAGGCTTTTTTTATTGGGACAAGGGGAAATGGGAAATTTTCCTATATTGCAGGCCAAGGTGGCTCCTGGCAGCCTGATCATGCACACATCAATCTGGAAATTAAGCCGTCCATTTAGTTCAGTGCCACTTGCGCCTTCATCAGTGTGCCTAGGATTGTGGCCTGAGAGAGAATGTTTAGACTTTCATTTAACAGTTTAATGAGCCTGCTTAACTTGAATGTCTCCTTCTCAGACACCTCCCTCCTGCGCCTCCCACATTTCATGACCTAATGCTGATGGTGAACCCAGCAATGAGGTGAAACCCGTGTCCTAGGTGATGACTGATTCATGTGGGTATTTGAAGCCACATAATGAACCCAATAACAACTAATTAATGGTACCAAGCGTCCTTCATTAGATAGATACTTCATTCCTCTGATTTTGTTTGTTCACGGCTCAGCAGTTCTCCCTATTTCTACATTTTTCACTCCACCTCCCCTACTGTAACTTATCACTGGCCAGCCTACATTTCCCCTTAATTCCACCTTCTTCCATATTTTTGGACCCCTTTCTCCATTGTCCCACATTCCGTAACGCTCCTTATAGGAATAGGCACTGTACTTATTACCTGCTACCTACCGTAGCAGCATTCCACTTTTCTCTTCAACCTACATTTTAGTATGTCTTCTTTGGCTCACAGAAGGAGTTGAACTTTACGTCACCATTTTAGAATGCAAGAGCCCTGTAGCGGAATCAGGCAAAAGACCCATCTAGCCCAGCATCCTGTTCTCACAGAGGCCAAACAGATGCCTCATTGAGAAGCTCTCTTTCCACGTGAGATTCCCAGCGGCTAGTGCAGGCTTCCTCAAACTCAGCTCTCCAGATGTTTTGAGACTACAGTTCCCATCATCCCTGACCACTGGTCCTGCTAGCTAGAGATCATGGGAGTTGTAGGCCAAAAACATCTGGGGGGGGCGGGTTTGAGGAAGCCTGGGCTAGTGTTCAGAGGCATACTGCTTCTGGATTGGAGAGAGAACATAGCAGTATTAGAAACTCAGATATATACTGTAATCTAATCACGAAATGGCACATTAAACCCAGGTTACAGTCACCACAATGAAATGTCTAGGCACCATTCCCCCTCAGTGGAATAATAATAATAATAATAATAATAATAATTTTCATTTCTATACTGCTTTACAGTAGCGGTTTACATCACATTAAAACATCACATAAAACAATCCAGAAACTAATTCAAGCTTCCAGGAAAATATTTCAGATGTTTCTGTAAGTGACATTTTGCTTTTCCCAGTCACCAACCTGGCATCCAGAGATCTCCATGTTGTCACAATTGACCCGCGTTAGTCAAAAAAACAAAACACACGCCAGGCACATGGCAATTTATGACACTGGAACTTAGCCATAGTGGCTAGTAGCCATTGATAGCCTTATCCTCCATGAAGTAAATTCCATTGTATGCTGTGTGAAGATGCACTTTCTTTTGTCTGTCCTGAATCTTCCAACATTCAGCTTCGATGGATGGCCCTGAGTTGTAGTATTGTGAGAGAGGGAGAAAAACGTTTCCCTTATTCACATTTTCCACACGTTTTGTAATTTTATGCACCTCCATCATGTTCTCCTCTTTCTTGGCTTTTATCCAAACTGGAAAGCTCCAAGTGCTGCGACCTTTGATCCATCCTTGTGATCATTCTGGTTGCCCTTTTCCAAACCTTTCCCAGCTCTGCAGCATCCTTTTTGAGGCGAGGTGATTCCACCTCCCATTTTTGTCATTCTGTTGTAAGTTACTTGAAAACCTGCTTTAGCAACTGAAGCAATAGGCTAAGTCATCAATGAGAGAGCTGCTGAATGGATCTGATAATAGTACTTTAATTGGTAGTTGGTTTCCAAATAAAGGGAGGTACATTATCCTTCCTCTTGCTAAATAGTTTGCTGTCAAAGATTTATTTCTCCAGAGCTTCTGGTTAGATGTTAGAGCAGTTCCCTGAACCAGGGAGACCAGCCATATGAATTGTCAACCATCTCCTGTTTCCTAGGGGGAGATCAAGTCTCTTTGATGGTTGTGTTTAGAGTCTGTTGTTGTCTGGATTCAGAGGAATTCTTTTTTCATGTATGTTCTTCTGTCAATAGAAGAAGACCAGTTTGTTCTCTAAATTGATGGCTTGTGGCACTGACGGTGTTTGTGTAGGGCATTTCCAAATTTCCAGACAACTATATAAAGAGCAATATAGTTGTGTGTGCAAAAGGAACCGAGACATCACCTGGGCACCACTTCCTGTACCTGAGCGGTCACAACTTTTAGAGCAGCCATGCTGAAGATGTGGCAGGGGGTGGGAGCAAAGCTCTTCCAGCTGAATGCGAATCTCAGGAGGTAAGTGATCAGGTGTGGGTATCCTGCAATTTAAGCTGCCCCAGTATGGGAGTGAGGCTGGGTGCTGTCTTGGGTAGTGGGTTGGCCTTGGGCTGGCCAGTTAGAACTTGCATCTTAGATACACATTCATCAGGTGGCCTTTAGGGAAATATTCACATCTTTTTTGGAATCTGGTATCTAGCCTTGGGAGACCAAGGAACTGAATGGCACTGCCTGCCCTCAGCTTTGTGGGTTGGTGGGTTATAGATCTTGTAGTGTCAGATTTACATATGTAAAATGGAAGAGCCCATCCCACCATGGGGGAGTCTTATATGCAAGTCAGAGGTAGAGATTCCCCTTCTCTCAAAGTCTGAGGCTGGGGAAGTATTCTAGCCTCAAGCTGCCACAAAGAAAAGAGAACTGTAGTTTTTTTAAAGGATGTTGGGAACCGCGGCTCTGTGATGGGTAAACTCTAGTTCCCAGGATTATTTGTGGAAATGATGTCCAGAAAAAAGATGCTGTCAATTGATTGGTCAAATGTTTTTGAATAATAACACAGCTGTATTTGAATCATTACAATTATTAGAACAAGAAAGGCAAAATTTAATCAGTACTTAAGCTAAGTAGGCTTCATTGTTTTACAACTTTTGAAAAAGTAGACCTATTGAAATTAATGGACATGACTAACTTAGATCTATTAATTTATGTGGAACTACTCCTTGTAAAGCTTAGTTGAATACAGTTTGGCAGGATACATTTTTTAATTAAAAAATATTGAACAATGTTGTACACCCAGAGAAACAATAATAATGAAATAATGTGAGTTCAGCGTAAGGAGCGCTTGATAATAAAGTCAAAAGAAAAAAATCAGGAGTGAATGAAATGGACACAAATAAAATTATAAATGGGGTATAAAACACAACTTATACTGTACAATGATGAGGAAAAAAGTCTTGCCTGTTTATAGATATGGTCAAATAAAATCGTATTCTGAAGGAGTTTGCCACCTGTGTGACTGCATTGTCATATATAAATTTAATAAAATAAAGAAATATTGATTAAAAATAACCCGCAAGCAGAGGTGAAATCAGAAGAATCAGTGTCTCCCCTAGCCACAGGAAGATTAAATCTCAATATCTCTGAAATAGTGATGAACACAACCTTCTTGAAAAAGCTATCTAGGGTGCAGCAGGAAGCATCTTCCCAGCCCTGAGTGATGACTTATCAAGCTGCTACCAGAAGATATACAGTTTACTGTTTACATATAGGATATGCATTACCTTTATCAAAAATAGGGAAAATACATGGTTTAGGGTCCAGGATCACATTTTTACCTAAAAGTGTACTGAATAATACTTGTTTACAAAATTTATGAAGAAGTCCATCACATGTGCCAGACAGTAAAATCCCATCTCCCCACAGCCCTGCTAGCACAAGGAATGTGAGCCAAACATACTAGGGTAAAATCCTACTGATGGAAGACTTTTTAAAAATCCCCTGACCCCGCCCCCAGTGCTGGTAGAGATGATCTAAAAGGGTGGGTAGACCAGACCTTCATCCATTGAGATACCTCAAATTGTTCCTTAAGATCTGGCTCCCATAACAACTTTACATAGGGTGAAAATTGTAATACAGTGGAACCTCGGTTTATGAACACCTTGGTTTACGAATTTTCGGTTTACGAACGCCGCAGACCCATCTGGAACGGATTAATTCACTTTCCATTACTTTCAATGGGAAAGTTTGCTTCAGTTTATGAACGCTTCAGTTTATAAACAGACTTCCGGAACCAATTACACCCATGCTTCGGGTTAAGTACGCTTCAGATTGAGTACTCTGCGGACCCGTCTGGAACAGATTAATCCACTTTCCATTACTTTCAATGGGAAAGTTCGCTTCAGTTTAGGAACGCTTCAGTTTATGAACAGACTTCCGGAACCAATTGTGTTCATAAACCGAGGTACCACTAGTAAAAGTAGGGTGTGATACCATTCCCCCTTGGATGGCCTGCATAAGAAGGAGCTCAAAAGGTGTGTTGTTTTATGAATTGTCCAGTCTGTTGAACCCTTAACCTGTTCAAGCCACTTTCCCAATTGCAAGAGGCATTTTTATGGCATGGGTACCTTTGACCTAGAGAGCAAGTTCTCCAATAAGAAGGGAAGAACTGCACCACTTCTTGATGGCCCTCTTTCAGGCCTCCTCCCTTGCTCCCACTCCTTTTTCATTTGATGGCTGATGGCATGCCAGTTTGGATCATGAAGGGAGGAAAACTCTCTGTCCTTCATTTCTCAGTCTTCCCAGTGGGAGAGCAATCAGCCCCCCACAAACATCTCCTCCTTTTCTTCTTTCTGCTGTACCTGCTCCTAATCATAGAATCTCAAAATTGTAGAGCTGGTGCAGCAATGGTTTCTATTTTAAAGAATATTTTAGTCTCCACTTCCTCGCCAAGCAATCTGAAGAATGTAGATACTTTAGAATTTAAGGTGAGGGAAGTTCAAGCTTTTACTTACTTGTGGGTGGGAAGTTCTCTTTGTCCTCTTGCTAAAAGTATGCGGACAATTTGTCCCTGCAGAGGACCAAAGTAGGACTTCTGCTAGCTTGATGAAGGCAAAGGTCTGCTTACCTCCCTGCGGCATTTTTCCATGGGTTCATCTCTCAGCACTGTTGCAGTGTTTTAGAAAAACCACCTCTACAGCAGCCTTTTCAAAGCTGGTGCCCTCCGGATGTTTTAGACTACAAACACTTTTCTGGGCGGGGCTGGTGGGAGTTGAAGTCCAAAACATCTGGAGGGGGATACCAACTTGAGTTAAGGCTGCTGTACATGAACACTGTCAGTCATGTACTGACGTCCTTACCTTAGGACTAGTCGCTGGGCTTCTTCCTTCCCCTTTTGTATGAGACCACAGGGTGTCTAGGGTGACTCATTCTGCAACTATGTTGGGGACCAAGGCAGGAAATCCTCTGAAGGGGAGGCAGGGTGTGTGTGTGATAATGCCATGAAAATACCAGTTCAGAGTGCTTTCTATCAGAGATGAGGACTCTCTCTGTCTCCTCCTCGTGATGCAAGGTCGACTTATCTGGTATGACAACCTTCATACTTTTTTGGGTAGATGCTGTGTGGTTGAAATCTGTGGATTGACCCTCTTTTGTGATCAGTTGCTTCTCTGGGTCCCAGTCAGGCAGGCACAGTGCCAGACAGTAGATATAGGAGAAAGTGGAGCAGTTAGTTGGCTTGCAAGAGTGGCTGGGACTTCAAAAGGAGGAATATGAATCAAGGATTATGCAATGATTGAAAAGGATTTGACTTGAAACCTGTATGTACAAGAAGACAGGTAGTTGGAAAGGGTGAATTGGGGGCTCTAAATACAATTAGGCTGCAATTGCAGCAGGTGGAATGGGGAGGGGGAATGGCTTTGGGAGCAAATACTTTTGCAAGGGTTTTCCTCTCCCATGGTTGGGGCTGAGGGAGGAGGAAGAGCTACAGAATAGAAGGTGACTGGCCAGACGACAGAGGTGGGAAAATATTTCATATTCCTAGGAGTTGTTGACACCTTTTCAAGCTCCTTGGCAACCTGTTACCTGGATTTTTTCCTGGTTCAGAGACTTTTTCCTGGGAAGAAAATGGTGTGCTTCATCTTGGCTCATTTTGAACATCACTTTAGTGATCTTCCAGACTGTGTGGCTGATTTGCTTGTACATTTCCAGTTTGGCCTGACCATTATTTTCCATGATGTCTGAATCAGAAGAATTATGTTTAGCATGAGCAATTAATTTGCTTCCAAACTATGGCTTGGTAACTGACTTCACATCATGGTTTTGTGGCAAAAATGGTTTACATTTCAATCATGAGATTTAATTTTACAGTTTGCAGCAGCCCCCACCCTTGGCCATTGAGAATATTAGACTGCTATCCTTGAAAGCAGACAGTTGTTAAAAGTGTCCTGCCCCCAAATGCCTTGCTCCATAATTCAGCCCAACATCAGACATGAGAGAGGTTCTGACCTGAGGAGAGACCCAAGGGCCATCATGATAGGCTGCCCTGTAAGAGATGGATTCTGCCCTACAGTTCCCTACAGCCGCTGCTGTATCTTTTGTTCCTGGTTCAGAACCTGTCCTTATCTCATATTTCAAGATGCAGCTTCAACCATTCAGTTTTCTGTTACTTCTTCCTGTTACTCTTGAGAATTTCAGTAATTCAAGGACTACCAGAGCACCTCTGGGGAAACATACCTATGCCTTCTCTTTTTCCATAGCTCAACTGGTGACCCAAATTGGGGAGCAGCAGCTGCTTGGTCCAGTTCTTCCCTGACCTAATCCCTTCCCGCTCCTAAATCTGGCAGGAAGTTAATCCACAATTAGATATTATAATATTATAGGGTGTCACTCTTGAGGGTGGTCAGTAGTCCAGGTTAGAAATGAGAGGAAGATTGTGTTCGAAACTGGAGTACTAAGTACTGGCAATGACTCCTGCAGCTTGCTGATCCCTGCAGCAGATGCCCTCTGCTGGTCTTTGCACCTGTGAACCTGTCTACACACTTGGGTTACATGTGGAGGTTGACTCTGTTTTGTCCTCCATTGGAATAACAGCCTATTCCTACCTCTTTTTCTTAATGGTGACACAGATCAATCATTAATAACATTATATTCTTCACGACTGTGAGCAGGGCAGTGGGGTGGGGTAAGTGAAGACAAGCTGCAACAATTAATTATAATGTTTTTCACTGCTCCTGCTCAAGCTGCACAGACAAAACATTTTGGTTCCTGAAATTCATTCTGATTGTGCAGATAAAATATAACTGATAGTATTGTACAGGATGTGGTATTAGTGTGTGAAAACAGTCAAGCTCCAATGATACCCAGGCATGCACACCAGATGGTGGAGATGTCAGGCGCCATTCTGGTGCCCAAGCTTCTTCACTTGCTTGCAAGTGGCTGATAGCCAGGTGCAAAATGCCCCTGTCCCCTGGCTAATTTCGAACACTGCAATCCAATATCATCTGTAAGGTGCCATGTTGTTGACACATGTTCTGTCTCTTCAGCCTGAGCTAGAGCTGACTGTCTCTTTATCTGCCTCTTTATCCTCTTTTCTCTCTGTAGGATTATGCGTCCTGATGATGCCAACATTGCTGGGAACGTCCATGGAGGGACCATATTAAAAATGATTGAGGAGGCAGGTGCCATAATCAGCACTCGGCACTGCAACTCTCAGTCTGGGGTAAGTACATGTTCAAACAGTGCACATGTTCAAAGAGTGAAGCTGTTTGCTGCCATGATATGCGGAGGAGGCTCTTCTCAGCAATGCCTTCAGTGTTAGTAGCAGGCAATTGTGGGATGGGGCAAAGCTGCAGGAGCAAAGCCTTGTTGCCTCCCTGCCCCTCTGTTGTAGATTCAAGTGCCTGCTCTGCGTGTTGAGGTTTATAATGCTCCTGTCTTCTTTTGTTTTATTTTTCAAACTGTCATATAACAGTTTCCAACTTAATAACGAAGGAAGAGTAAAAAAGATAAATAAATGTGAAGATACATGACATGGGAATACAAATTCCAACTTTAGCAAAAAAAAAAATGGAATAGAGAAGATCACAAGAGACATTTGTCCGCTACCTAACCCAGTGGTTTTCAACAGATGTGCCATGGCACCCTGCGGCACCTTGAATGATGATCATGAGTGCCGCAGGTGGGGGAAGTGCTGTGCAACCATTGCTATGCATCAGGTGAAAGAAAGCAGGCATAAGAAAAAGTCTGGACCCTGCGCTCCTACGCAGGATTAGGTCCCATGTCACCTGTACGGATTTATTTCCGAGCTAAGCAAGCCTGGGGCAGGGCTGCCAAACATTTTGGCCTTGTTCAAACAGGAGGGACTCAGGAACGAGGCAGCAGGCTTGGAACGTCCCAGAGGAAATGTGGGCTTCATCTTTCACCGTAGATGCTCTCCCGCCCCCAAACTTTTGGATCCACGCTGGCTGGGCATGCGTGCTGGTGCTGCTTACACACCTGCTGCCAGAGCCCAGTGAAGGTGCGGGGCGGGGGAGGGTCAACAAAAGCAGTGTCCACGCCCATTATGCCCCTTCTTCTTCACCTTTAGTAGGGGAGGGGTGTGGTTGTGAGATAAAGCTGAAGGGGAAAGACATCTGCCTCCCCCGCCCATCAACTGACCAAACCTGGGCCCTAATCCATAATAAAAGGTCTGGTCTTTATTTATGTAAGGGCAGAAACAACAAATCCAGGTTCTGAAATAGACACTGACCTCCTGCTGCCATGACTGGAGAAAAGCCCAAGGGTGGGGTGTGTGCTTTTCCTCTCTTTCCAAATCTGTCTGTTAAAACTGCTTGGATGACCAGAATTTGTGGATAGTCACCCTATTTTATCAATTTATTCCTTTTTTTAAAACAAAAACCAAACCCCAAATGTTATCTATGACTGGCCAGTAGGTGGCAGTGATAGATAATTAGAGGGGAATAAAGAGTGGGGGACTCCACCAAAGTTGGAGATGGGATGCCATTCTACCAAAGAGCACACAGTTGAAAGCATTCTGTGATGCTAATGGTCCCAGACCTCTGACTCCCTCGCCCCTTGCAAAGTGGGTAGCAGGTCTGTAGACTTCAGGAGCAGCCTCATGTTTTTTCCACCCATCTTCCATTTCGGGCTCTTTTCCTCCTTTGCTCCCAGTGGTGTGTGTTGTTTTCCTCCTACCCTACCTGCCTGTGATGTTTTGCTCACTCACTTTGCTTTGCCTGCCCCTCTCAGGAGCGATGCATTGCCGCCCTGGCCCGCGTGGAGCGCACAGACTTCCTTTCCCCCATGTGCATCGGAGATGTAGCTCACGTCAGCGCTGTGATCACCTACACATCCAAGCACTCTGTCGAAGTCCAAGTGCATGTGGAGTCAGAAAACATTCTCACAGGTAAGCAAAATCCCAGCGCCTTTTAGGGTCCCCTGCTGAACAAGGGCTAAACCATGTGATGGCGCTTAACTTCTTCGCTTTCTTAAATCTTTCATTTCCCAAGATTTTTCTTGAGGGGATAGGGCAACTGGTGTGTCTATCATTCTTTTTAATGAAAGAAATTTCTCTCAAAGTGCATGTTTAACCATGCACAGCTGGCAGTTATACTTCACCCTCAAAACTGGATTTGAACATAAAGAATTAATTTCTTACCTGTTAGCTGCAGCAGGAATGTGAAAAAGTGGAGATAACCTCCTATCCCATTCGTTAAAAAGTGGCATGATAAAGTACAGGGATTCATTGGGGTGGCTAAGTTAACTAATTACCCGAGAAGTAAGGAAGGCAAATGAAGCCCATGTTATTTTCGGAATTGATGGATGCATTTTGTTTTGCAGTAGGAGGAGGTTGGTCTCGATGGGTTCACAATATTTTGATATATCCAGGGCTGAAGCTTTTTATTCTGATTTGTGAAGCAATTATGATGATTGAATAACAACACAGAATAAAGCAATCCACCAGGATACAAGAGACAGAATGCACTGACTTTGATACATTAAGTTGTATATGAGATGAAGAACTTCCATTTGTCTGTATAGACCAGTGTTTCCCAACCTTTTCCCAACCGTGGCCCCCTTCCGACCTTGTTTCCTTCCTGTGGCTCCCCCGTGGGCTTAGCCAAGGGAGGGCAGGGGGGCAGCTACACCCCCTAAGTAAAAATCAAAACAAATCTGAGGTTCCCCTCCCCTATCAAAAGCCTGCCCCTTAACAAAAATCCTGGCTATGCCCATGCCCTGCCCCCATCCTACTTGTAGAAAGGTAGCTATTTTAATGTTTTGTTTGTAATTAGAACATGTTTTATTTATAATTTTTATAATTTATACAAAATACAATTACATAAAATGATAGGAATGAAATATTGTTGAAGCAGAAAAACATAGAGCTGGAAAAATCATGGAGCTGGAAGGGACTCCAAGGGTCATCTTTCTAGTAAAAGGTAAAGGACCCCTGGACGGTTAAGTCCAGTCAAAAGCAACTATGGGGTTGCGACGCTCATCTCAGCTTTCCAGGTCATGTGGCCAGCTTGACTAAACTGCTTCTGGCGCAATGGAACACTGTGATGGAAAAACAGAATGCACGGAAACACCGTTTACCTTCCTGCTGCAGCAGTACCTATTTATCTACTTGCACTGGTGTGCTTTCGAACTGCTAGGTTGACAGGAGCTGAGACAGAGCAACAGGAGCTCACCATCTTTCTAGTGCAACCCCCCTGCAATGTAGGAAACTTAGCTAAAGCATCCATAACAGATAACCATTCAACCTCTGCTTAGAAAGCTTCAAGGAAGGAGAGCCCAGAACCTCCTGAGGAAGATCCATCTTCCATGTATTATAAAAAATAAACAACACTTATTTGACCCCAGTTATTTGACACAGACGGGGAAAACCTACAGATAAGAGTCCAAAAGGCACACAGGGAGTTCTATATATATGGGAGAATTTTAAAAAGCAAGTGGTCCTCACTGACCTGTTGCAAAAATATCTTGTCATCTGGAGGAGCCCTGGCTGCCTAGATAAAACATTATAGCCCCCCACACCTTTACCTGGGAGTAAATCCCCCTGAAATCAGTGTGGCTTTCTTCTGTGTAGACACTTATTTACTAGATGCAAGTCAGCAGCACCAGACAACCCCGCTCAGCTAGGCACTGGGGTGGTTTTCCTAAATGATTCGTCAAGCGGATAGCCAGCCAATCAGGATTTTTTATTTTTTTTAAAAAGCTCCCCCCCTTTCACTTCTCACTTTCCTCTGTGATCTCCCAGCCTTGTGTTGTGGTCCCTCATTTATGCAGTTTTCACCTGTGGCCCCCTTGGAATATCCTTGAGGGGGGGGCAGGGGGCCATATGGCCCCTGGTTGGGAAACACTGGTTTAGACTATATTACAATATACTGTGGTTGTATCCTACTAATTTGTATTTGGAATAGACCCTTCTGTCATCTTGCCAAATTTTCTACCCCCCCCCCCAAATAATATCTCAAAGCCGATCTCATGCAAAGTGAAAAAAAATATTCAGTGTTGGGCTAGGACCTGGGAGACCAGGGTTCAAATCCCCTCACTCAGCCTTGAAACTTGGTAGGTGCTCTTGGGCAAATCACTGCCTCTCAGCCTAAACTCCCTCCGGGGTTGTTGTGGCTATTAAATGAAGAGGGAAGAACCATTTGTACTACCTTGAGCTCTTTGGAGGAAAAAAGAAGCAATGTAATGCTCATCCTGCCTCTTGCTTGACGCCTCGCTCCTTGGCTCACAAATCCAACTTCTTTGGAAGTGGCTGCTTCCCAGCTGCTGCATTCCAAAACTTTCCTTCCCTCCAGGCCTGGCCGAAGTGACATTGCCGGCGGATGTGCAGTCGAACGCATACTTCATTGCTCACGAGATGGAAACTCTCTGCAGCAAATCTGCAAATTTCCGGCTTTCTTGGCCCTATAAATCTATTTATTTATTCGATTTCTCGCCCACCCTTCACTACAAGCACAATAATACAAGAAAAGTTTTTAAAACGTGAAAAAAAGTTCCTAAATGTTAAAGGAGGTTTTAAACTAAATGCATATTTTAAACCCTTCTCATGGTTTATTCCTGCTTTATTGAACCGAGGATCCCACCCCCACCCCCCATGATTCTCACATACAGTAGGTGTTTTATGCTTATATCATCATGGCATGACCTTTGGCTACTTACAGTAAGACTCGACTCGACATTGCAGCACAAATGTTTGAAGAAACGTGTGCCAGGATTCAAAAGTCTGGGGTCTACTTAGGAAACAGCAATGACCAAAATGGCCCTCAGCATTTCAGCTCCTTCCCCAGATACCCAGTCTGGCACGAGATTCCCCATGTGTGGCATTACAAAAGATAGCTCTCTTGGCAACCCTCTTCTCATCTCATCTCCTCTCATCCCCTCCTCCCAATATTTGGCCCTGCCTCAAGCTTCTCTTGGAACATCTTCCTGCCAAGAGAATATGGTTTTGACCAACTGGGATGTTGAGACTTTGTCAGTGCAAACGCTGGGTTTTGTAAAAACAAAGCAGGTGCAGAGAAACCAGATGTCTATCCCCATGCTCTTGGCCGGCGTGTGGGAAGATGAAAATGTGTTTCCATGGTTACCGTGCCTTGAAAGAGAATATGCAGATCAAACAGGGAGCCAAAAGTTCATCCCACTCAGTGATAGACACCACTGATCAACTGTGGGCCACTGCGAGGAGTGGCACCAAGCGAGTCCCTGCCTGTGACTTCCTTTCTATAATCTCCCCAAATCCTTGAGGCTGCTTCTGAAGATTAATCTGCATATATCACTGGATGGAGGAGAACTAGGGAGAACCTTCTCTTCCCACAGACGATCACAGTTCAGAGGCCCTGCATGACTGTGGCCAATTGGGCAGCTTTGATGGGAAAGGCCTTTAATAAAATTGGACTCGTGGAATGAAACGCTTGGGCTGCCTTTCATCTCCTCCAAATTGCAATTAAGATTTAAACCAACCCTTTCACTGGTTCTACTGCACAAGGAGATTTTTTTGCAGTGAGGTTTGTGGAAAAACCCACTATCCAGAGGAACAAGGGAGCCGTCAGGCCTGGGAGTGTGCTGACTTTGATACTGCCCAGAACAGGGACAGAGTTACCGGTAGGAGGTTGCTTGCACCAACGTCTTCCCCAGGATCAGTTTAGCAAACAGCAGGTCCCAGCATTCTTGGGGAAAGCCATGACAGTTTCAAGTGGCATCAAAATGCTTTGAATGTACGGTGCGAATGGGGCCGCAATGGTTGCATGAGATGCCTCATTGCAGTGCACTGCACCTTGAAAATGGATAGGTGGGTCAAAGTGGCACTTGAATTCCAAACGTGTGTTTATGTGACCCTAGTCAGTGCTCTTGTTTTATAGGAAAGATTGTCAAATTGGGGCTCATCCAAGGAGTGGAAAATGAGCAGCTCTCTAGATACTGGTGGACATCAGCGAGCATGGTCAATGCTCAGGGATTATGGAGTCCTGTAAAAGCTGGAGAGTGGCATGTTCCCTGCCCCTATTTTTTGAAGGGTTAGGGAGGTTGTGCCAAGGATCCTTTTGTTTGTCCTTTGTTTCCCCATTTCAAGTTGCCAGTTAGCGACAGCCGGCGGTGTCTGAAGTGCCCCGGTCCCCTTGCTGGTTCCCAGCAGGCATGGCCCATCCAGTTCAACCAGGCAAAACTGCCAGTGCTGCTCATTTGCCTTATCCCCAATGTCTGGATGCTAATTTCTGTTAGATGCAATTAGGAGGGAACAGCTCTGGTACAGGCGGACTGCAGCCGCAGAAGCTTCTGAAAGCAGCAGCCTTGGGAATTGCTGCTCTTTTGATCAGCCCCAGGAAAATGTGCAGATAGCCATCCTGTGTTGTTTGGGGAGGAGTGTGGGAGCCTTGGGTGGGGTGGGAGGCATAGGGTTGCTGCTGTGGAATCCAGCCTGTCAGGTTGTTTTGTTGTTGTTGGGTTTAAGCAGTAAATCTTATTCCCAAGAGGAGGTTGTCACATCACAGTGAAAAGCTGTGCACAGAGCCGAAGTATTGCAAATTAGCCCTACTTTCTGCACAAATTCTGTTTTCCTTTTGTAACAGGGAGGGGGAGATGCTGCAGTGAAACACCACTTCCAGAGTACTGGGAGCATTGCCCCTCTGATCTTCGGATGAAAAGAGGCGTGACTTTTTTTCAAGCAGTCGGGCCAGTTTTGAAAGCAATGTACTTGTTTGTACCAGATCAAAATCTGAGTGGACTTTCCCCCCTACAAATTTAGGCCCATAGCCAGAAATCGGGGGTGTGGGGTGTGGCAGGAACTGAGCAGCCATAACATATAGCTCCATAGGGTCAAACTTAGGTAATGCCCCTTTTTTTGGAAGCGTACTGCTGATGCACTTTTCTGAGAGGGTCAGCTCCCCTCCTTTTAGAGCGTAAGACAAGCCTGCTGGATTAGGCCAGTGGGCCAACTGCCCCAGCATCCTCTTCTCACAGCCAATCAGATGCCCTAACCAGAAACCCTCAAGCAGGACCTGAGCACAACAGCACTCTCCCTCCTGCAGTTTTCAGTAACTGGTATTCTGGAAGCATGACTGCCTCTGTTAGTGTAGATAGAGCATAGCCATAATGGCTAGTGGCCTTCTCTTCCTTCTCCTCCATTAGTTTGTCCAATCCACTTCTAAAACCACCCATGTTGGTGACCATCACTGCCTCCACCTGATCCAGTGCACCAATTGCAAAAAGCCTTATAGGTGTAGCACCAAAGAGGCTAACATATGTTATGACATAAGTGGGGGCATGGGGTCAGGAATGTAGGTAGTGCTGTCAAATAACACTGAAATGCAGAAAATAATTGTTGGGAGAACTCAATTATGAACGTATGTCAGATATGTACAGTGATACCTTACAACAGCAATAGCCGATGCAATGGAATCATACTCACATTGCAAGTTAATTAACAATGGCACTGATCAGACATGGGACAAAGATAGTTGCCAGAGTTTGAGTGCCATGACAGAAAAGGTCCCCTTGCCAGTAGTTACACTGGATAAAGGCCTCCTGGGCTGATATCACTTGCTTTGTTTTGTTTTCTCATTTCTTCAGGCCAGATGCTTTGATGACTCAGTTATTATTCCATATTTTGCAGTTTTCTGTGGTCTGTTCATTTACAGATATTTTTCCCTCCCTAAAAAGGTGCCAAGCGGGTGACCAACAAGGCAACTCTGTGGTATGTGCCCCTCTCTCTCAACAACGTGAACAAAGTATTGGAAGTGCCTCCTATTCAGGTAAGGGGATGTTCCAAGGGTGATAGTAGAGCTCTATATGAGTCAGGCCTTAGTCCAGATTCTGCAAACAAAATAAACAATGCCCATTTCCATGTTTACATCCACTTGCTTAATCCATAGCTGCCAAGTTATCCCTTTTTTTAAAAAGGGATTTTCCCTTATGCTGAATAGGCTTCCTCGCGAGAAAAGGGAAAACTTGGCAGCTATGGCTTAATCATGTACTGTATTGTACTGTATAATCTGGTTTTGTTGTCTTGATTCACACTGTAGCTGAGGCTCTCCTAGAAAGATGTCCTCTTCTCCCCCCAGACTTCCTTTCAATAAACTTTTTCTAACTCCCTTCTTTGCTCCAACGTATTGTGACATACCAGATTTAACACTTGGTCCATGTTGCTCCTGTCCACTCCCATTACCTTAGAGGGAATTCCTCTCTTGCCATGCCTTCAAAGGGGCAGTGTGTGCCCTCTTAAACAGCTGTATAGAAAAACTCTCCGGCAACTTCCTTTCTCCACTGGTGGCCCAAGGGGACATTTTCTTGCCTCCAGTGGCACTTCATAGCAACATGAAGCAGTGGTGGTGATGTAGCCAGTGGGGCAGCAGTCCTTGTCCCTTCCCCTCTGACTTGGGATGACCAGGTGGCCCTTCTGTTTCTTCTCAGTTTGCAGAGAAGGCGCAGGAGGAGGAAGGGAGAAGGCGCTACGAAGAGCAGAAGCTGGAACGTTTGGAAACAAAGGAGAGGAACGGGGACGTCATCATGCCAGTGATCAACCCAGGTAAGACGGGCAGTCTGAGTTAACGCCGGCTCCAAAGGACATGGTGAGGCTTAGCAGAATCCTTTGCATCTTTACATGCAACTAACTTCGGGGCAGGTATTTTTGTGAGTGAGCAACTGCAACCCCTCCCCAAACTACTAACTGATTTCTAAAATGTTATACCTTTCCATGAATCATGCCCATGATGCACCATTAATTGACATATCCTTATCAACTACCTGTACATGTCACACCTGCTCCCTGGTCCTTCCTCCAAACAGGAACATTTTAGGCCTTTTCTCCCCCATATCCCTCTGACTGGCTCCTAGGTTCAGCCTGAAGGTTGCCCACACCCAGTGGCAGGGGCGGGGGGTGGGGCGGCGGTCTGCCTGGGTGCCATCTCTAAGGGGGGTGACAAGAAGGCACTCCGTGGGGGGCTTGCCCCACCGCCCCCGGGCGTGGTGGCACGAGCCGCCGCCATCGCACTGCCGCAGCCGCGTGCAGCAGATCCTCCGTTTGTGGTTGCAGTGGCAGAGGAGAGATCCCATCTGTGTCTGTACGGCGCTCAAGCGGCTCCTACGGATCCCTCGGCTGCAGCCACGAGCAGAGGATCCCGCCGCTGTCTGTACGGTGCTCGAGCAGCTCCCTTGGCAAGCTGCCCCGCGGCGCATGCGCAGTGCTGCTACGTACGGCGCATGCGTGTGCGCAGTACATACAGCGTCGCGCAAGCGCAGTACATAGCAGCACCACACATGGGCCGCGGGGCACTTTGCCCCGCCCCCTCGACACCCAGCACCCAGGTGCTGGTTAGCCTTCCTTCGCCCCTGCCCACACCTGAAACATGGGTGGCATCTTTGCTACAGAGGTGGGATATCTGGGATTGTAGTTCAGTGGGTGCTTCCTGAGAGTCAGTTGATTGTGATTTGACAACTTCTTAGCTAGTCACTATGAAAGCTGGATCCGTGTTGCATTTCCTGCTGCAGAGCCTTTCTGATGACGGTGCCAGTTTGTGTGTGAACCTGGATGGGACCTGGCTCAGTCTCTCAATTTGGCTCACAGAAGCTCGCAGGGACCCAGGCTGAGAATCCCAGGTTGGAGGTCTAGAACTTCCATGCATTGGGACTTTCCCCAGAGGCATGTGCTCCTCTTTACCTACCCCACCATAAAAGACAGACTTCCTTCCTCCTGCTCCAATGAAAGCCCAAAGCCTGTCTTTTGGGGAGTGAAGAGCCCCAACCGGTGCAATGAGCCTGGAGCAAGAGCTGTCCTCCAGGGATGCTTTCGTCTTCCTTCCACCACGAAAACAGTTGGGTTCAAAGCCGGCTATTTTAGTGCTCAGACTGTCTGCACTCGGGTATTTATAGATGACCATGCAGCGGTGTGCATGCAGCCCAGGAACGTGTCATTCCCCCTCTCCCCATCAACTGGAGGAGACTGTTCAGTGGATTTCTTCCCAGACCCGTGAGTGGCAACAGTCATGCCTTCTCTAAAGCTGAGGCTGCTGCCAGAGCATGTGATCGAGTGAACTTGCAGAGGTAGGAGCTCCGAAGAGGTGACCTGCAGGACTATTTTCGTCTCTGTGAACAGAGCCCTCCCCCCTTCCACACTAGCTTAATTTTAGGTGTCTTTTAGTGCAGGAAGAGCACAGGGGATTTGTGCTGCAGTTGCCTAGCAACCCACCACAAAGGGCTGGGGGGGGGGGAGAGAGAGAGAGCTCCGATCTCTTTTGTCATGTCCAGGAGGCTTTTAAGACGAAAATTTCTACAGAATGGCAGCAGGCTTCCTTTGTTTGGAAGCTTTAGGATGGGGCACAGCTGTCTGTTTCCACAGTGAATAGACTGTATGTTCTACTTAAAGGTCGTTGTCTGCGTTAAGGACATTTGAAGCTTGATGTGCCCCAGACTAAAGGTGTGTTGGGAACTCCCTGCCAAGTGAGGTATCTTTGGACTTGTGCTGGGAGAGAGCCTCATGCAGACACAGCAGAGAGGAATGCAGGTTCTGCCCCTGCAGGTGGGTGGCAGACTGGCACCTCTGGCTATAAACACCAGCAGTGCAAGGCTATCACCCTGCTGCACTTTAGGGTCCAGCTCAAGTCCTGCCTCCATCCATGGATGACAGAGATCCTGGGTTGTTATTATTCATTAAACCTATTAGTAGGTTTGTTTGTTTTTTACAACAGTAACAAAGTGACTGAACAACAGTAACAAATGCATTAAAACCAGCACAAAACAAGACAGAGAGAAATCTAAAACTCATTCAAGTTTAAACAGAAGGTACCTGCTGAATCTCTATTGGCAGAGCATTGCACAATACTGTGCCGATGACACTAAGACTGTATTTCTTGTTATCGAGTGAGCCTCACCAACTCGGGGAATGGCCAACGATGCTCCTGCAGATGATATCAGAGCTTGGATATAAAGGTTCAGGCAGCTCCCCAATCCCAGATCCACTACTATCTGTGTTTAGACCAGGCTTTGTAACTGAATCACTCTTAGTCACGCTGATATATTGTGAGAGGGACAGGGGGAATGCAACTGTGTTACTTCTGCTCAATCTCTCAGGGGCTTTTGCTGCCCTTGGTTGTGAAATCAGCCTGGACCAGCTCAGTGCGATGGGTATTGGAGGCACCGTATTATGATGCTTCTGTTTGTATCTTCAGGGCTGCTGCACTTGTGTACAAGGGCTGAACAGGCTTTAATAGAAGGTAGCTTTGAGGATGGCTGGACATTGATAGAACCTACATGGTGGGAGGGTGGGGAGCATATGGAAATTGTGCAGAGCTAGTACGGGCGAGGTTTGGAATGGCAGGGGCTTGAAATGATTATTGCTGGGTCTGTGTAATAATTCAAAGTGTTGATATTGTCTTATAAAGCATTAAGCAGCTCTGGATCCCAATACCTCAAGAACTGCCTCTGCCATAGGAACCAACATGGCCCGTGCGATTGTCACCTGAGGCCCTTCTTCATGTGCCCATTGCCAACCCTCCATGGGAGGTTCAGAGGATGGCAACATGAGAGCAGGCCTTTTCGGTGGTGGCTCCCCATTTGTGGAATGCTGTTTCTGGGGAGGCGTGCCTGGTGTCATCATTATATATCTTTAGGTGCCAGGCAAAAGCCTTCATCTATATTTGGCCTTTTAATGAATTTTTAAAATGAATTTTAAAAATTGATTTTAATGTGTTTGTGTGGGTTTTTGTTTGTTTGTAAGTCTCTGAGCTGCCTTGGGCAAGAAAAATCAACTCACCAATTCAATAAATGAATGAATGAATGAGGAATAAATAATGGATTAAAACTCCCATGTGCTATTTTTGTGTGTGTGTGTGTTTGTGGGCACTCTGGGATCATTTTCAGAGGTTTTGGAATCCCATCCTCCTGGAGGAGACCCCATGCAAGGCAGCATCTGAACTCGACAGTAGCCTTCTGGTGAACTGCTGCCACAGACGCTGCTTCTTTCTCTCAGTTTATTTGCCTGGTGGGCAAGGAAGGGCTAGCAAGCAGCAACATACCCCCATATGCAGTGATTCACTCACCAAGCATTTTGTATTCAAATGCCATTGGCTACATGATGTCCAAAAAGAATGAAGTCATTGTGACTTTTTAATTCCCATATGAAATCTGTACTCCTTTTCTGAAAATGTAACCCAGATTCCCTTTAGGTTCAGACACTTAATGTTAGATTGTTTACTGAGCAGGTCATTCTCTGAAGTCTGTCTTGTGGTGGGATGGGGGTTGCTGTGTTTGCTCTTCTCTTCATCTCCTGGCATGCTACTTAATCTGGGTGATCAGGTTAATCTCTGGGAGAGTGAAAGTCTTGGCATGGTTGATTGGTGTGAGATATTGCCTGAAGGTTGGGGGTGAGGCTACATGACCTTCATATCCCATTGCGCCTTGTAATCCTGCAGTGAATGCTCGCAGCTTACCTTTCTATCTCTCTTGCTCTCCTTGCTTCACAGATAGACAAAGAAAAGGTAAGATTGTTCTGACTAATTAACACTGTTAAGATAGGGAGGCTTCTAAGTGTTGGCTCTCTTATTCTTGGCTGTAAGATTTGTCAAAGGAAATAACTCTCTGCTTGGCACTATGGGGGCAGATCCTCTTATTGTTTTAAAGTTCATTACAATTGCTTAAAGCAAATTATATACCGATATATTCTTTTTTAAAAAATCTTGCCACACAGACCTCTCTGAGGCGAATTGGCTTGAATGGATTTGGTTTAGAGGAGGCATATAATTTAAAAAAAGTTAAGGTTTGCTTGATTTCTTAAACTTTTTAGCATTGAAGGACTGGGCAGGTACTGTGCTAGCCAAGGTGGATCAGATCCGTCCCCCCCTAGGCAGTTGCTGCAAGAGGGGAAAGGATCTGACAGCCAGAGCTCAGCTGAAGGGAGTCCCTTTCCTCTGCTAGTTGGAGAAGAGCAATGGTGCTAAATATTCTGGATGAGAAATGTTTGTTCCTTTGCTTAAAAGCTATATAGCTGGATGAGTAGATGATTTTTAAAAATCCATAAGGTTTCACTGGTCGCAAATAGTGGCTATACATTTGATTTCACCTGTCAGCCGTGTTGGTAAATACACATATTTCAAAACTGCTGCCTCTTCAGGTGGGCTTTCGTAGTCTGTTCTGACCCCTTTAAGGCAGGGGGTCAAACATTGCTGCTTCAAGGCGTCTTCCATTGATATGTGGTGTACACTGGGCATCACACTGCGACCTGTTTCCCAGCATTTCCTTGGAACTGAATTGCAGGGGAAGATTGATCAGAGAGACGCAAGCTGTTTTTCAGGGAAGCTCCTCTGCCATTATTATTCTTACTGCGGATCCTGACACAGTTGCAAAAACTGGTAGCACAACATTCCCCAAGTCTGAATGCACCCTTAATCTGATCCAGCAGATCTCTTCCTCTGTCCTTACGCTTCTGTGAACTCTAAAACATTCTTTCTGTGGGGCTGAATTAATTTGGTCTTCTCATGGTCTGTGCTCTTCCTTCCCGTTACAGAGCCATATACCGTTGGCTACAGCCAGTCCAGCTTGATCCACCTGGTGGGACCATCTGACTGCACCATGCATGGATTTGTGCACGGAGGTAAGTTCCCAGTCTGTGTCCAGCATGGCTTTGATGTGCTCTTTTGGTGCCACACTGTGGCTCTGCCAGACGTCCCGTCATTTCCTAGAAAGTCCTGGGTGAACCCTTTGAGGAGGTGCCTGTTGATGCTGGTTTCATTCATTTACTTATATACTGCTTCCTGTTTCAGCAGAAATCTCTAAGCAGTTCCTTGGCATCAACTGCCATGTAACCTTTTCCTTAACTGCACCCAGGCCTATCCATCAAGTTCTGCCTACTCTTCCACACACCCCTTTGTTCTGTTGGACTTCCATTGGAGGCTTTCTAGACAGGAGTTGTATGTTTGTAATGCATGAGGGCCGCAGAGGTCTCCTACACCTGTTTTGGAACTAGTTAGGGGCTTGGGAGGCTTGAATCAGGAACCTCAGGATTCACGGCTAGGGTCTTCTCTGGTAAGCTGGCTAGAACCATACGAATTCAGGCGTCTAGACACACAATTTCAGGTTGTGTAAACATTGGTGCCTGCAATTGCCAGTCTGTGTTACAAAGCCTCTGGGTGAGAGGATGGAATGGTATGTCTTGCTTGCTGTGCTTCAGGTATCTCCTTTTTCAGTTACCAGCTCAGGCAACTGACTTCAGGGATCCTGAATGGGAGAGGGTTCCCCCCCCAATTGGCGGAGGAAGAGGAGTGTGGGGGGAGCGCAGCACAATCCCGGTGGGGTGTCATCGCGGCTACCCTCCTACCCACGCTGGGTGCCACGCCCCTACAGGCAACACGCCACACCCCTGTGGGTGGCGCGCCACGCCCCGGGACACTTGCCAGCCCTGTCCCCACCTGTTCTCCGCCCCCCCCGGAGCCGGAGCATGAAGTTCTGCCACTGCCTCCCCCCCAAGCCCCCAAGTCTGGATTTAGGTTGCTGTCCAGTCCCAAGGAGCCAAAGGAAGATCTCTTTAATAACATTGTATGTCTTGTTTCTTCTCGATGTAGAGTTCTAGTGGCTTCGGTTTTTGGCCTTCTTCCAGTTGCATTGACTGGATGGATCCATTACATTAAGCTGACCGTTCAGTCAAAAACAAAACAAAAAAACCCCAACCATTCTAGGAAATGTGTTGAGAGACTGAATTGCTTCAAATTTCCCAGCAAAATGCAACATCTGTCGGTTTATGCAAAACGCCTCAGTTGGCACAGGCTCGCTTTTCTAGCTGCAGCTCAGCATCTTACTGGTGGCTACATCAGCTCTGCGCAGTTTATTCTACGTGTGCTGACAAATCCTCAACCAACCTCCCCCAACCTGGCATCCTCCAGATGTTTTGAACTACAGTTCCTATCAGCCGTGTGTGTGTGTGTGTGTGTGTGTGTGTGTGTGTGTGTGTGTGTGTGTAGAAAGGAGGAAAAAACAGTGCAGCTCAAAGAGAATGGAATGATGTCTTTTTCTCCTTTACTTCTAAAGAGATCAATGGAGGGGTGGATGGCAAAATGGTTTGCTCTTAATAGAGGTTGTAAAACCATAACTGCTGGTATTTTTGATGCTTTGCAACAGCTGCCTCTTTCCTAAAATGCTGCACCTGCAACTTGACTGTTTAGCAAAATTGATTTTCTCTTGAATAAAATGTTGGCAGGCGTGTGCGGGTCTGTTTTGCAGGAACAGTTTTAAGCATATTATGGTAAGGTTGGTTTTTGGCCAAATTAGGCCTAGTTGGAACTTTCTCCTTTAAAAAATTCAAAATTGCCTTGTGCCATTTTCTGTGAAAAACATGGAATTGCTCAAGGCTAGGAAGAGTTTGGGGAATAGAAGGGTGAAATATTGTGGAGCTGTCCCTCCCCCCTGGGCCTGCATGCTGTTCTATTAGCAGGGCTGGGACAAAATAAAAATAAAAAGACCTAACCATGTTGGTCTGTGAGCTATCAGATAGATCTAATAATCCAGATTTGCAGCACTTTAGAGGGCAGATGAGAATATAATGCTGGTTTCAGGCACTGGATAAAAAGATCATCCCCCCCTCCCCTGCCGTCAGCTTCTCTGAAACTGATGCTTCAGTAGTCGTTCTCACTGGGATGCAGTCTGGCTAGCAGTGCACTCTGCATATCTGCTCAGGAGTAAATCCTATTGAGTTCAAGTAGGTACAGTATAGGATTGCAGGCTTCACGCTGCACAGTTCATTGGCTTCCAGCCAGCCATTGTGTGACTTGTGCCTTTCCCAGGCATCCAGATGGAGCAGTTGGGAAGAAAGTAATAATGGGAGCTTTGTCAAGCTCACTGCTTGGTGTTTGGAGTGTTGTTTGCAGTGCCTGTCATTTCAGCGTAGCAGCTTTGGACGTGCAAGATCAAACTTTGAGTATCAGCAGAAATCGCAGCATAATTGGCAGCCAGGAGGGCCTGACTGGCAAAAGACAACAGATGTAGCACAGAGCGTAGCCCTGCCTTGGTGTTCTATTTTTAAAAGGCAATGGAAGTCACGAGATCTAGGAAAGAGCCCACCAAAGCCCCAGGGTGAGAACCTTGTCCTAAAATCCACCGTTGACTCTTAATAGATTCTCGCAAGCAACCGAGGGGGCTGTCTCTGTTAGGGTGGGCTTGGTGTTCATAATAAAGCACCAGGATCCATCCTCAGCCCGAGGAAAGGCCTCAGCCTGTGTCACAGAAGAGCTGTGTCTGAGATTTCTCTGCTGATCAGACTGGTTTCAGTCAACCTTGGTGACCTCCAAATATTTTTGGACTGCTGCTGCACTCATCAGCTCCAACCGCCAAGGGGGCTGTATAGAAATAAGTCAGTAGGGCAGGATCAGTTATGTGTGCAGGTCCGGTCTCCTCATCTGAAAATATATATACAGTATTGTAGATCTGCAGATGGTACAGACACAGGCAGCCGAAGTGATCCTCACAAGATCAGACCCAAGTCTTTGTGACTTCTTAGTTTAGAAGGGGGGGTGACTGGGGGGGGACATGGGGAGATTATATGATATATGGCTGTAGAATTACGCATGATGAGGAACAAGTGTGTTTCATAATACTGGCATTTGGGTGGTGATCCAATGAGGAAGATTGGGGGTAGCTTCAGGTCTGGCCGAAGAAAGCACTTCTCCACACAGCACATGGTGGGTTTTTATTTATTTCCCCCCACCAGTTGTGGTGGTTCTCACTGGCTTTTTGGGTGGGGGAGGGTTAAATTTGTGGATGTAGATGTTTGACACCAGTTAATTCATCGTTTGACAGATTGTGAGCCACTTTGGGCACAGCCTTGTGGAAAAGCAGCTTGCGAATGAATGCTGTCTGAATAAAGCCTCTATGGTCAGAGGTAGTGTACTTCTGTTTCCAGTTGCTTGGAAGAGGGCTGTTTTGCTTGAGTTCCACAGAGGCATTTCATTGTAGAAACCAGGATGGAGGACTAGAGGGTGCCTTTGCTTGGATCCAGCTATGGGGCTCTTCATATGTTCTGACAAAGCTGCAGGAGGAAGACAAAATGGGCAGGTGCTGGCATGGGCTGCAGAAGCAATATGTGGACTGTGCTCTGTTGTTCAGAGGCTGCAGTGCAGGCAGTGCAGGTAGGAAGAGGCTGTGATAGGCTGAACTGTGTCTGGCTTGGGGTCTTCCAGCTGCCCAAGATCCCGCATGTCAGAGGAGGGCTAGCCAAAGTGCTCCCTACAGGTGGTGCTGGACTACAGCTCCCATCATTCCTGACTATTTGCCATTCTGGCTGGGAGGGCACTAGGCTGGCAAAAGGCTGAAGCAGAGTAACCTAGATAGATGTGATGGTAATGCCATTCGTTGGGAGTTTTCTTTTAATCAAAATTTAAATCTCCTGCTTGAATGCAGATGAGGTGGTGCTTCTAGTGGTGCCAGCAAAGAGAAGTGGTTGCTATAGAAACTCTTCATTATGAAGACTCTCATTGGTAATCTAGACCTGTGTAATTAAAACACACTTTGGAGAAGGAGGGGGCTCTCAACTTTAAAATCAGGTCTTGCAAATTAAGTGGAAGCCTTTTGACGGGAGGATTGTGCCGGAGATGGAACTGACTTGCTAAAAAACCCTGTCTCTTGCCTCTAAAAAGAAAGAAAACTATATGTGTGACTTAGAGTAGAATCCTGGTAACACCTTCTCCCATCAAGCTGGCTCAGGAGTAGAATGGCTGATGGATGCTAAGCCCTGGTGACCTCACTGCCCATTCTGTACTTGGGAACCAAAAAGTGGCTGTGAAGACATTTGACACAGAGAACGAGCAATCATGATGCAGGGTTGTCTTTTGTCTTGAGCATATATGAATTCAAGTATCTAAAAAGCACCTTCCCTCTTCCCCAAGGCATTGACTCCCAGTGACCTAATAAACTTTAGAAAAAGACTCTCTGTCCTCCCCACTCTTTCCACCTGTTTACAAACACACACAGAGAGACTTTTTATCCACAAAAGACTCTAGTACGTGTGGTTAGGAAATTCTGACCAAGTGATGCTTCTGAATACCAGATGCTGGTTGCCATCACTGTCTCCTATTTTATGTGCTGCATGAAGAAGTCCTTTCTTTTATCTGGCCTGAATCGCCTGGGCTGGGGTGCAGCATATATGATGGGTGGGCCCTGGCCTCGAAAGCAGGGTTTTTTGCACATACTTTGGAATCACTGCTTGTTGTTTGCAGCCACAAGGCACTAAACCTCTTGATGTGGATGGGCGTGTGCTGCTTTCCACTCTCCCTTTTGCTCTTCTTCCACAGCCCTTCCGCCTCCCCCCCCCCACTTAACTCAGCTTAAAATGCACTGATTACAGCTGCTTCCATTCTTCCAGGTTGCTCCCCCAGCATGGCACCCTGGGTGCATTGCAGCACTGATCCACACTGCACGTGCTCCTCTCCTTTTTTTTGCCTCTCACAGTACACCACAGGCTCTCCCCCAGCAGGGGGTAATGGCTTAACTGCTCGCCCTGGCAGTGTTCATCTTATTGTTTTCCCCACAAGGGGTGGTGTGTGTGTGTGCTGTTACTAGCCAAGGCCTTGCTGCCCTCGTGATGCATGCAGGGCCAGCCAGTCCCCAGGGTGGCTTGATTAATTGGCCATCACCGCCTGGTTGGGGGCAGCGGCAGGGCAGGGGAGATGGATGCTTTGTTTCAAGGCCTCCTCTGCAAATCAGGGTTAATGCGATTTCATCTGTCTCTGGCAGGCTAACACTAATAGGGCAGCAAGCAGGCAAGAGGAGAGCTGTGCTCGGGAGACATTGCTTTCCAAGCGACTCAGGAGCAAATCATTCCCTTACATTTTTACCCAGCTTCTTGCAAGCGCAGGCCCAACTCTCGGGTTGGCAAAAGATCTGTTCTAATAAGGGGTCAAGGAGTGGCTCTTCTCTCTGAGTTGAGCTTGGTCGTCCTTCATGGGGTCATGGGCTTCATTTTGCAGCATCTTCAGTTTAAAGGTTGTGAGGTAGCAGAGCTGGGTTCCTGCTGGAGACTTTGGGGAACCAGTCAGAATGAACCAGAATACTGCTTCCATCAGCTGTGCAGTGACAGCTGAGATGGCTGGGGCTGGTGGGAGTTGTCACCCAAAATGGCTTGGTGGGGGCACCAGGTTGGTGAATACTGCCTGGAATAGGCAATGTTAGGCTAGGTGGACTAATGGCCTGGCACAGTATTTGCCAGCTTGCTATGCCTGAAGAGTATCTCAGTCCCAAGAAAGTAGCAGCTGGTTAACCTGTTTAACCTCATGATGCATCTCTTGGGGATGCTGCAGATTAAATCCTGTGGTCCCATCCAGGCAGTGCATGCTCTCTACTACTGAGCTGTAACTCCCTGCCAATTTTTGGACTTTTATCCCACTTCAGGCACCGTGGCTATGTTCTCCATTCTTTGGCATGGAGAAACAAGAGTTGAATTAACTTGGAAAGTGGGCAATATCTGTTGTTTTCCATCCCCATCCTTGCTAGGTACATTTTAGCAGAGAATCGCTTAGTGGTATATTGGTGTGCTGTAGTGTGTGCTGCAACTTTCCCTACTCTATTGGTATATACTTCTCTGTTTCAAAGCAGAAACAAAAAAACTCTGGGCTACTGTCCTATGTGTGTGCCCATGCCCATTTGCATCTTGTATTTAAAAAGAAAACATCCCCAAACCTGGAGTGAGTTGCCTGTCAAATAGACACCCTGTAATTTGGCTGCCATCTATGAAATGACAAATCTCCTCTTCTCCCACCAAACATAAAATTACTGAGAAATGCCTGTGTAATTATTCTTGTTCTCTTTAGGTGATAGCTTGAATGAAGTGGCTGTAAATGTTGGGGAAACGTGGATGCTGATAGAAAGGAAGGGCAAGGTTAAAAACCTTAACATATCCTGCTAAATGAACTTCTTTATAAAATGGGTGAAGGTCTCTGGACAGTTTTGGGTCTGTGGGATGGAAACAGTTTTATGTGATGTTCATTGCTATCCACAGGCAATAAATCTCTGCTCCATTGTTGAAGGGTAAATCCTAAGACACATTTTTGAGAAACTGAAAAATGTGTGGCCTGTACGCTCCATGTTGCAGGTCAAAGCTTGCTATGCACCCCTTGCCTTATTTTTAAATTTTATTTCATCAACTCTGTCCCATGTGGAGTCCCCCTCCCCATCCTAGGTCATAAGAAGAGCCCACCAGATCAGGTCAGTAACCCATCTAATCCAGCATCCTGTTCTCATAGTGGCCAACCAGATGCCTCTGGGAATCCAACTCTCCTCTTCTGCAGTTTACAGCAATTGGTATTCAGAAGCATTGCTTCCTCCAATTGTGGAGGCAGCAATGCTTCTGAATACCAATAGCCATCAACAGCCATGAATTTGTCTAATCCTCCTTTAAAGCCAGGTTTGAGTCCTACTCAAAGCTAGTCTGATAAAAAAATAAATAAATGGTAAAAGCCTAAAGCAGCAGAATGGAGGAAGATGGAACAAAAGTTAATCTACTCCAAAATTATGGTGAAGCAAATGAGCTTATAATATACCAAACATTAATAAAGCTGGAAGCTTGGAAGCTGATCAGAAACCAGCGGAGATCTAATAATATTGAAGTCGGTGTTCCAAAGGGGACAACCCTACCCGTTGCAGACAAAATTGGCCATTTTGTGCCTGCTGACATTACCAAAGGCAGCCTCACACGGTGTAGCTTTGATGTGATCCAAGTGTGACAGTGTGAAGACCTGCTTTTTATAAGAAAGAGCATTGCTGTTGCACAAGCTGAAATTCTGCAAAAGCTTGTCATGCCACAACTACTGACCTGATGTATCAAGGAGCAGAGCTTGGGTCCAGGAGAACTGTAAGCTGCTCGTGGGTGGGTGGGGGCACTCTTGCCCTGTAGGACCACCTGTGTCCCTATAAATCAGGATTTACCAAACTTTTTTCTTATTTGGTTTAAGTCTCAGTTTGTTAGCCCACATCCAATTCATACCACTGTGACACTGGTTCCAGACGTCCTCTCTGAGGTCACATGGAAAGGGGGGGGGGAGAGAGAGAGATTGGCACTGTACCAACTGTGCCGCCCCCCGCCGCCGCCGCCGCCGCCAAACATAGCTAAATGCTGGCACAGTTTCATAACAATGAGTGCAAAGATAAGATCATGGTTTGCATTTGAGAATACAGTTCTGATTTTTAAAGCTCTCAGGTGTTATCCCTGGCTGTGTTTTGAGACAGACATAAGCATGGCCCATGTAGTCCAGCCTCTTGTTCTCGCAGTGGCCAAACAGAAGCAGGACCTGAACATGAGAACGCTCTCCCCTCCTTTGGCTTTGAGAAACTGGTGTTCAGAAGCATTATTGCCTCCGGCCATGGAGGCAGAACATAGCCATCCTGACTTAGTAGCCAATGTGGCAGTGAATTCCATAGTTTAACTACTGTATTTGAAGAAGGACTTTCTTTTATCTTCCCCGAATCCTCCAATGTTCAGCTTCCTGGGGTGTCCGCAAGACCCGCCCTGCCGATGATGAGCTTTGCTTAGGACAGATCCCCACATTAAGGAAGAGAGGCAAATGCCACTTAAACGGCTTCCCTATAGTGCATGATTCCCCCATAACATATAGGATCACTTGTCCCTCTCTCCGTGCTGCTACATCAGTGCACTGCACATTTCCATCTTTGCTTCTAGGGAAGCAGCATGATGGGGGAAGTGACGGTCCATGTTTTAGGAAGACAGTACGCTCTTCCTCCTGTTGCTGTTGCTTTAACAGCAGTGCAAGGAAGGAAGTCACGGTTCTAGTGAGCGTGCACTTGCTAGGGTATTTTTAGTAACTATTAGCTTCCCTGTCAGTCGGAGCCACATTGCCTTGCTTCAGGCTGGGGGGGGGGGGCTGCATCTCTATGGAATACGCTGAAAGCAAGTAGTAAAAGAAATGGTGTTGCATCTCTCTCTGACTTCCCAACCTGTATGCTGTTTATTTCACAGGCCATGATGCTAGGCAGAGAGAGAGAGAGAGAGAGAGAGAGAGAGAGAGAGAGAGAGACTTGCAAGCCATTTCCCCATGTCAATCTGATTCTGTTGTCCCATTCTAAAAAGCCTGATGTCTACCCACACGGACCAAATGAAGTGGTATGCAGGCAGTCTTTCAGAAAACCAGCATCAGACCAAATGCAATAGATCGGATCAGGAGATTATTTTAATTGATTACAAGGAGCACAAGGCAGCACATATGGTTCTCCCTTTCCCCCATTTTATCCTTACAACAACCCTGTGAGGTAGGTCAGGCAGAGTGAGGCAGAGTGACTGCCCCAAGGCCACCCATTGAGCTTCATGGCTGAGTGCGGTTTTGAACCCCGGTCTCCCAGGTCCTAGTCCAACATTTTTAACTGCTGCGGCTACTGCTGGCTCTCATACAGAAGGAGGCTTTGCTGTCTACAGCTCCCTGTGTCTCCCAGTGGGACACATGCAGGGAGCCTGGGGCCTGCAGTGGGATGGAGAAATGAGGAGGCTTTAGTGGCCCTGTCTCACTCAGTCCTAGTTTGACCCTTTTAACACTATCCCATGCTGGTTTACCCAGCCATCATCTCCTGTGGAGGTGCTCAGGAGCATGGTTGGATGCAGTCCCAGATATACCGTATTTTTCCATGTATAAGACTAGGTTTTTTCCCTTAAAATAATGTCGAATTTTTGGGGGCGTCTTATACATGGGTAGTAAAAAATACACATTTTTTTTTCTTGAATTGTAGTCCCCCAATTCAATTATACATGGATGGAAAAATACGGTGGTTGTCTATTCCTCTGTTGTTTCCAGCTAATGATAAAGAGAGCAGGATGCTTGGAGCATCCCTCTGTTCAAAATGCACTACCCAGAGTGGCTTGCCTGTCACCTAATTTATTATACTTCCAGGACCGAGAGAACCTGGGCAGTCTTCTTTTTTAATCTCTCTCTTTCAAATATAGGTACGCCTGGAATTTTAAAGGCCTGTAAATCTTCAGTGCTGCTGTGAACTTTGCGTTGTGGTTACATTTTCGATTTTGTGCTGCATTAGATTTTCATAGTGTCCTTTTTGTGTACAGCTACTTTTAATTTGTCCCAGAAAACTCTCATTGTGTTGCATATATGTATAAAAAGAACCGTAAGTAAATAATTTATTCCCCACTCTTCAAGATTCGGGGATCAAAGCAGTAGTACCAAAATTTCAAGCAATTCATCTCCCCGTTTGGTTTTGAAAATGTAGTATAAGCACTGATAACTGGGAAACACTGGCCTGCAAGTGCTCCAATTGGAGAACAGGCTTTACTTTGTCTTCATGGAAGACAATCTTACTCAGCTACGAGTGAGAGAAGCTACTTCACAACCTCCCCTCCCAAAGGCCTTTATGCCACTTAAAATTCTTGTCAGAATAGATGTTGACTTGTGCATAAGTCACCGCGGCCCTCCTCTTTCCCCCTCCCCCTCCCCTCCTTTCTTACCTGCTGTGATGAATGCTCCACTTGCCTGTAACACTTGCTGTGCTTTGCCTTAAATTGCTTTGCCTGTTTTTTTTCTGTAGAAGAATGGCTTGGCCTCTTCTTTTATGTTCCTTAAACCTTGTGGGGAAGTGGAAATTGAAGCCTGGAGGAAGAATGCAGGCTTCCTTTTGATCAGAGACCGTTCCAAAGGAGAGTCTGGAGGATAGGAATTCTGTTTCCCCGCAGACCTTAAATTTTCAGTGCATTTTATTGTCCTTCCAAAATCAGCTACATTTTCTCTGAAGATCTTTGGGCCTTGTTAAGCTGCAGTATGTATTGTGCACTTACTTGAAATGTTTGTGTCCTGCCGTTCCAAAAATGGCTGTTGGGCCCAACAAAGAAAAAGGAATTTGAAAATACAGTCTAAATGCTTAAAACATTATTACTTCAAAGAAGAAACAGCAATAAAAGAGCAGAGGTAAACTCAAGAGTTCACTAAGATCACTAGCAACCAAATACCTTCCTTAAAATAGGTCTTCATCCTACAATGGATGACCCTCCAGGAAGGGGCGAGGCAGATCTCTTTGGGATGGGTATTCTAGATTCTGGCTGTGCCCAACCCCCAAAGGCCTCTCTGGTCAATCAGGATTTTGGAACTCTTAAGAGTTGATATTAAGAGAATGTGGTCCTTTAAGGTCTAGCTAGCTGTGGATCTCTGTCTTTAGCTCTCATCCACTTTCTAGAATGCAGATAACAAGCTTCCACAGAAAGGCTTGATAGCACTCACTGGCTGCTGCTCCTCGACAGGAAATTGCTAAAAACTGGAAACAAGCCTCAAACTTGTCTCTCTGTCTGCTTTGTTCGACCGAGCCTGGAGAGCTTTCTTGGCAGAAAAGCTCACAAATGAAAGAAGGCTGCACAAAGGCCTAATTAAACAAGATTTATTCATCAGAATTTGGTTCACATTTGTAGTACTGTATCTGCTGTGAAACGCACCAATCTGTATACTCCCATCTGGTTCACGGATAAAAGTTTGGAGGATCTGCTCTTTGACAAAACACTAACTAATGGCCTGCCGGGCTGAGCCTGCCATGTCATCATGGAATATTTCAATGTTTATGTCATGGTATGACTCCTGGAACGTTGTTATATTCTTTGTTCTTTGGCTTTTCCTGTTTTGTTTTGTTTTAAACAAACATACAAATACAGTACTTTTTTGGGGAAAAGATCCAGCTGCTGGAGGGAAGTTGGGGTGTTTCCTCAGTGGTGTTATTGAGTGCTGAAAACCTTAGCTCGTCATGTGTAGCTAATTCCTAAGATAAGAATTCAAGGCTGCTGGGAAGACATAACCTCTGCTTTTTGAAGCCCTACCAGGGCTGTGTCCATACAGCAGTTGATTCCATTTCCCTGATTTCCCCCAAACTGTTGATTTATGCATTGTATTTGAGCCTTCACGTGGTGTAAAAGCCACTTCTGGAAAACTGATGGAACATAGTGCATGTTTAGCGCTCATTTCCCTGTTGTTTGATTCCAGGAGAGATCTGTTTGCAACCCCCTTAAGCTGGCAAATTGTGGGAGCAAAGTGACAAAATTTGGGGCAGTATACCGGCATACAACTCTTCCTGCTATTTTTGTGGGTGTGGGGATCATGGGGGAACAAAAACATGCCTGTGCGGAAAGCAGGGAGAGATTAGTGACATTTTCTAATGACATTTGTTTTTATGCCACCTGTGCCCACTGGCATGAATAAAATGTAGCACAGCATGCCAGTATAGTGGTCAAATAGCCAGAGTTCCATAACCTGCAATGTGAAGGGAATGTTTAGAAGGGAACTGAAGGAAATTATAATCAGGAAAAGTAAGGCAATATTACCATGTCTGAATGCATCCTTGCTCATGCCTCTAAGCCCAGATATGAAGGAAGCCCCATTCTGGCTTCAGAGGCACGTCATATGCTTCTGAGCCTGCCCCCCCCCCATCCTGAAGAGTCAGAAACATGTATGCTTTAAAATAACGTGAAAAATGATACACTCAACCTGCTGAATTCTGTGGGCTGTACCAGTTTCTGCACTTCCATAGAGAAGTTGCAGGATTCATTTTCTGCAGCCTGGAAGAATGGCCACCAGGATAGAACAGAGTAATTTCTGCATGCTCCCAAACAGCAGCTTTCCAGTCCTTAAAGAGGAAAAATCTGAAAGGCTTTTTGCAGGTTCTGCTGAAGACTTAGGAGCCGGGGGGGGGATGTGGGGAGCCCAGTGGCTGAGGGTGGGTAAGGGCGATTGGGTAGTTTATTGCCCAGAGTGGCTGGGGCAACCCGGTCAGATGGGGCAGGCTTCCTCCTCTTGTGGCTGCCTCAGTTAATAACTGGTCATTCTCTTTCCTGCAGGTGTTACTATGAAGCTGATGGATGAGGTAGCTGGGATCGTTGCTGCTCGCCATTGCAAGACCAACATAGTCACTGCATCTGTGGACGCCATCAATTTCCATGAAAAGATTAAAAAAGGTAAATTGATGGGGATGGACATAAGCATTTCATTTTTTCCATTGCATTTACACTTTCATGGCCCAAGACACTGGCCTTACTCCCAAGTCGGACGGAGGGTCCAAAGACTTGAGGAAGGAGAGGACCAGATGCCTGAACTGCTGCAGGAGACAGCAAATTGGCTACCCTGCTAGAGATCTCCGCAGGGAAGGAGGAACATAAGGAGGTGCCTTATGCTGAGTTGGACATTGGTGGATCCAGCTCAGTGTTGTATGCACTAACCAGCAATGTATCTCCAGGGGTTTAGGCATGGAGCCCTATCATGAGGTACTGGAGATGGCGAACTGGGCTTTTTGAATGCAAAGCTGATGTTCTACTATGGACAATTCATCCTTCCCCAGTGAAGAGTCCTTGCAGGCAGTGAGGTCTCCTCTGCTCCTGAGAAATAGTTTCACCTCCCAGATTCCCTTGTATCCCTGTAGACCACTGTGACCAGCTAGGGTGTCAGGAGGCATCCCACGCCTGAGGGACTGCATGCTTTCTCCTAGGGGGCAGGACTTCACACGCCCCTTTCTCTGCACTGCCCATGTCAGCCTTGAGTTGGCTCCAGGCAAGCCATACTCCAAGCTCCCTGCTGGTCAGCCAGTCACATCTGGCCTGAAGGTGCTGCCAGCCCACAGGGAGCTCTCTGTGGTCCTGACAACTTGCTGCCCAGCCTGCACTTTTTGCCTATGCCCGGCCTAGAACATCCCTAGCGGAGCACTGCTTCTTCCGCTGGGTTTTTGTTCCAAATACGCTTGCCGTGCAAAGACAAAGGGAAACTGGGTGGAAGGGAGATCTAAATTCTGCTCTGCAGAATCCCACATGATTATTATTATTATTTTATGTATTATATTTATTCATATCCCACCTTTTTCCCAGACCAGGATGCAAGGCAGCTTACGTGTATTTAGATATAGTACAAAAAGCTAAAAGCATATGAAAGATAATCTTTGAAACAACAATTAAACTGCAATAGAATTAAAATAATATGAATATATATTTGAAAATACAGAATGTACATTGCATTGAAATGCAGCAAAGGAAGGTGATCCCAGCATGGATCTTTGAAAGCTGCCACATCTTGTCTCCTAGCAGGGAGGGAGAAATGCCTGGTTTTCCAGCAAGGGCATGGAGTGTCAGTGGCCTTCCAAGCAGGGCTGCATTTCCCACCATACTGAACCAATACTGAAATCTCTGTTATGTGTATAGAGAGAACTTAGAGGTCAGTATATATTTCCCCCCCATCTCTCTGCTGAATCAGGCAGAGAGCCATCCAGTCCAGCTTTTGTTCCTAAGAGGGGTGAGCCTCAGGCAGGATGAGAGCATGATACTGTAGCTTTTTCCTTCTACCTAAATACTAGGTGCTCCAGGCAATGACATGCTGTCACTGAACCATGCAGGGGTGCAGCAGGCAGCCTCCCTTGTGGGCACATCCAGCTGGGTCACAGGAGCCCTCAGCTGTTTCTTTTGATCCACAGTGTGCCCCAGCAAACCGTGTGGGTAGTGTTGAGACCCTTTGAGGAAAACACAAGAAAACATTAGTAGAGTGTGGGAAGGAGCCCCCACTCTTGACTCAGTGATGTTTACCTTTGAGTTGAGAAGCAAGCCCTTCCCTTCTGACTGTCAGTGGCCGTGTTGACTTTTGAGCATGTTCTGTTTCTGAAAGCTTGACTGGATTAAATTAGCTCTCAAAATCTTTATGGGATAGAATGTGGGTCAGAGGTGATTACCCCTGCGTGGAGAGAAACAGCCTCCTGAAAGGCTGACTTTTTCAACTCAGTGTTGGGTCTCTGACTGCAGTGGAAAAATCCCACGAATTTCAGCAGGAGTTCATAGAGTTCCAATTCACCATTGTTCTCTTTGAGCTACCAGCTTTTTCCTGGCAACATTGAGGCTAATCTGAGATCTGTAATGAACACCCCTGACCTACCGCAATAAAACTTTTTTTAAAACAACAACAACAACACACACATATGCACATAACCTTCTCTACATTAAAGCTGGGAGAGAATTTAGTTTGCTCCAAATTTTAAAACTGGCATATCTTAATTCACACTTCCCAAACCTAATATACAGATCAGATTGTAATGATCCTGTAGAGTTTGCTAGACGGATCTCTCCTCAAAAAAACATATCAAAATGCATATGAAAAAGGTGTGTGTTAGGATAAAATACCTTTCAAAGCTTGAAATAAAATACTTCATCGCAATATGTATCTAAATACATATTAAATTTTTTGTGTGTGGATTTCTGTTTTTGTTTTGTTTTTTAGAAAATTGCAGATTAATGTGGAAACAGGGCAGGACAGAATTAGGATTAAGCAATGACAAAATTGACAATTGGCATAGTGATCTGTCCATTCCTGCTTTCTGAAATAGGAAGTGATTAAAATGACCCAGCCTGACTTGCCAGTTTGTGGGGTGCCTTGTTGTCGGTAGGGCTTTTCAGCCTTGCAGGTATTAATCAAGTGCTAGGAAGCCAAACCCTTCCTAAATGGAGATGAGCTTCTTGCCTAGCCAGGCTGCGTGCTCTTCTTTCTCAGGGGTGAACTTGGAAAAAGCAAGCTGCCTTTGCTCCCACCCACACGAGCACAGTAAAGAATAATTGCCGCTTGTCTGTCCCTTTCCCAAGGCAAATTCATACCAGAAGTGACAGCTCACCAGCTGCAAGTCACTGGGGTGGACGCCTTTCACAGCTGACTTTAAAATTACATGAACCCTGGGACTTGCCTCTTTCTCTGTCAATGTTTTTTTTAAAAAAAAAAACAACACACAAACGAAATTTATTATCCAAACCGGGCAATTGGCATGGAAGCAACCAGCTGGGCAGGGAGGCAGTATGATTTCACTCCCATCTTCATGTTTTACATCTGTGTTATTTACCTACCACACAATGCAGTTGAGAATGGAGGCATGCAGGATATGTTCCTTTCTTGACATTTTTATTTTAGTGCTTAATCCTCTAGAGATTTTGTTTGTTTGTAGGCGATGTTTATGCTACTATGCTGGAATCAGATAGGCCCCTGTCAAGTCGTAGTTCAAAAGCAAAACAAAAACCAGGAAAAGTATTTCTTTTTGTTTTTGTTGGGGGGACATGTTTGTGTGACAAGGTATTAAGGTTTGCTGTTTACAGTAAAGTTGGCCAGTTATGCAGGGTTTGGAAGTCAATGTTAATTTCAATGTTGATAGATTGCTGATTCATTTGTCCCCTTTTTCATATGGTTGCTGGAGATATGAATTGAAAAAAGCAACACATGGGGACTAAAACCTCAATTAAACCTTAGCTGCTGCTTCAATATAAAGGAGTTGTTTTGTTTAGATGAGCATTTCACTACTTTGAAAACATTTAGATCTTCTCTTCCCCCCTCGCTGACACCTTGATCCAGCAGTGTTGCATTTCCCCCGCTTACATTAATTGGGGTCTAACTGGCCACAATAACCTTCAAAATAGCAAGTTATCTGTTCTAATTTTTGCACTCAGGGGAAAATTGCTGAGCGTTCTAGAATGCGGAATCAGGAGATGACCAACAGTGCTGATCCTGCCTCAGTTGCTAGCACAAAGCCATCCATAGCACACCGAAAACACTGAGTGGTTGCAGAGCAGTTTGGTACATTTATGTGTTAACAAATAAATCTGCCGCCGCCACTGCAAAATTGTTGGGGGTCTTGTGCGGGGGTGGTACAAACCATTTGGGTAGGCCATGGGTTAGCTGCCACTCCCCTACAGAGAATGCAGAGATGTGTGATCTCAGGCCCCAAAGTGGCCCCCAGAATTCTCTTATCAGCCCCTTGGAACTCTCCCCAGGCCACACCCCTCATTGGTCCTGCTCTGCACTCTCCTGACATGCTTTTGCCTGGCTGGAACATGTCCTTGAACTGTGCTAATGCCTCCTGCTTCCGTGGATGGAGGGGTGTGTGTGTTCATGTTCAGACTTCCATGTGACTGGAATGTAGCCTAATGGAGGAAGGTTAAGAGCCACATTGTTTCATCTGGCTTTGCCCAGCAGGGTATTGGATAACTTTGTTTACAGAAAACTCCATGAGAAACACATACACCTGGTGCAACAAACTCTGGCATGACACATTCTGTGACTGAGCCTCCAGCTGTGTTTAATTCCAAATGCGCTCCTTTTGGAGCAGAAGAAGACAATAACATTGCAAGACGGCTTCCACACCTCCCGGGTGTCTTTGCTCCTGCCTTTACCTGTCTCTGGGGTATTTGCTACATAAGAAAGGAAATCATGAACCTGTTAAAATGTTGCCCAAATAGATCTTATGAAGAAGTATTAGACATGCACTGGAGATGAGCTGTCCTTGTGGAGAAATACCAGCAGTTCCCAAATGTTATCAGGCTTGGTGTTAACCAAATAACATCTAATATGTGTGCAGAGAATGCTGTGCTGAGTGTGCCATCTTGTTACAGAGCTGAGAAAGGTTCAGATAAGGGCAACGAGAATTGTCAAGGGATTGTAGCACCTCCTCTATGAGGAAGCGGTTAAGCATTTGATTCTTTTAGTTTGTGGGAGAAGGTTGACATGATGGAGGTGCATAAAATTATGCAATGAGAAGTTGTCTCATAATAAGAATTCAGGATCATATTGTGAAATAAGAACATAAGAAGGGCGTGCTGGATCAAACCAACGGCCAATCTAGCCTAGCATCCTGTTCTCACACTGGCCAACTAGTTGCCCCCAATGGAAACCTGCAAGCGGGATCTGACCACAAGAGCACTCTACCACTGTGTGGCTTTCGCTGTAGAAGCAGAACATAGCCATCATGTCTAGTAGCCATTGATATCCTCCATGAATTTGTCCAACCCTATTTTAAAGGAGATTTGGGCTGTAGATTCAGGACAGACAAAAACAAACTGACTGCCCATTCACACAGTGCAGAAATTTGTACTTCACTGCCATGGGGTGTGCTCATGGGCGTCTTTAAAGAAGGATTAGACCAGGCATCCCCAAACTGCGGCCGTCCAGATGTTTTGGCTTACAACTCCCATGATCCCTAGCTAACAGGACCAGTGGTCGGGGAAGATGGGAATTGTAGTCCGAAACATCTGGAGGGCCAAAGTTTGGAGATGCCTGGATTAGACAAATTAATGGAGGAGGATGTATTATCTGTGATTATTTGCTGCCTGATACTGAATGGCGCCTCCATGTTTTAGAGACAGGGTGCTGCTGAATGGCAGGTCAGCAGTGAAACTAAGGGATGGTGTCCTCAATGCTGCCTAGCGGACTTCAGTGATTTCAGACCTGGCTCCTTCCTTGAATCCAGACATACATCTGGGGGCTCACTTCTTATTTCACTCCCCCACAGTATTTCTGTGGTGCTGGTGTTGTGACCGATCTTAGACCAGGCTGCAACCCAGCTGTGGGTCCCAGGCCCATGAGTTGCTGTGGGACAGCCTGGGGCTCACCAGATGTTTTGGGCTACCACTCCCATCAGCCTTAGCCAGCATAGCTGTATGATGCTGGGGGTGACAGGAGCATGACCCTGCTGACCGAGGCTAATGGGAGTTGTGGTTCCAAACATCTGGAGGGCCCCAGGCTGACTTGGGCCACCCCTCTCAACAGCTGGAATTCTGTATCTGAGGGGGAGGGGGTATCTGGCATTAGCTGTGTTTTTCCTTTTCCAACCAGATGTGTGTCTGGGGAGGGGGAGGACACACACACACACTGTTCTGGAGATCAGTCTTGTTTGCTTTCCATGCTAAGGGATCCGTTTCCTTTCCTTCACATCACAAAGGAGGCTTGAAATTACAGATAATAGCATCTCTTAACAGATGGAACCTGCTGTTTCTCTTTTAAATGTCAAAACTGATTAGGTGCTCTTATTCAATCGCAGAGATGTGGAAAAACCATCCGACTTTACTGTTCCTCATCCATCCCCACCCCCCTGTGTGTGTGTTTTAAGATAGTCATGTGTTCTGGATTGGCTCTTTCCCTCTCTACTCTCTCTCTTCCCCCCCCCCCCCACACACTCTAACGCTTAAAGTTGCAGAGTAGGCTGTTCCATGCATGAATAAAACAGCAGATTCAGGCTGTTAACCTAAAAAAAAGGGAGGGAGTGCATGGGAGCACAAATCTACAACCCAAGTTTCAGTAATTCAAAAACACGCCTGACATTTGCAGCCCGTCAGGCAAATGCACAGAGGGTGGTGGGGTGTGACAGAAGAACAGGTGCTGAAATGAGCAGCCCAGAGTATTCCTAGATGTGGGCCGGGTCTTTGTGTTTCTTGACTTTCGTGGTGGAAGGAAGTGGGCACCAGCCTACAAATTTGACTTAATATGATTTAATAAAATGCCTCCAGCCAGGATTGGTGTGATGTGCTCAAGGCTGAAATGTGCACCCAGCTGTGTGGTGCACACATGCCTTGGGCTGCATTTAGCTTAGGTATACTCTGAGTAAACCACTTGAAATTAATGGGCTGAGAAGGTCCAACACTGAATACAGCACGTCATGAACCTATTCTGAAAGGTTTTGCCACTGCATGCCTTTTTCCTCCAACGCTGTTCATTTTACAAGACACCCTCTTGTTGTCTCTTCCTGGGGTGGTAAAGAGCGACTGCTTGAGAGAAGTTCCTGTGCCCAAAAGAATCCCCCTGTCAGCTACACACTCTCAGTGGGTTATATAACGTGGGTGTCTCTGGAGGAGCATGTTAGATTGACTCCTGGGGTAACACGCCAGTGCTGTTGCAATGAGTCTTAAAATCAGGAATGGTGTGAACCCAGGAAGCGTCTGTGGGTTCAGGCCAAAGGGGGCTCATGTAGTCTCGCATCCTGTTCTCACAGTGGCCAACCAGATGCCTGCCAGCGGCAGGACTTGAGCACAAGAGTCCTCTCCCCTCCTGTCCTTTCCAGCAATGTATTCAGAAGCATTGCTGTTTCCAACCGTGGAGGGAGAGAATAGCGATCATGGTTAGTTACCATTGATAGCCTTATCCTCCACGAATGTCTCCAGTCCTCTTTTCAAATCATCCAAATTGGTGGCCATCACTGCCTCCTGTGGGAGCGAGTTCCATAGTTTAACTAGGATTTGTATGGTGAAGTTATTTCTTTTATCTGTCCTGAATCTTCCAATATTCAGCTTCACTAGTGGATGTCCACTCATGTTGTGAGATAAGGAGGAAAAATTTCTTTCTATCCCTTCTCTGTGCCATAAACTCTCCCCACTCCTCCTCCTGTAATGCCAGAACCCAGGATCATCCAGGGAAATTGTCTGGCAGCACACAAATCATAGTTTAATTTGCAGAATTCACTTTATTCTGGTGTATAAAGTCCTATACAGCTTGGGACCCAAGATACCTGAAAAATTGTCTTGCCTCTTATATACCGAATTGATCACTATGCTCTGCATATGAGGGCATCCTGCAGATGCTATCTTATCAGAAGCTCTGTTCTGCATAGTGCGGGATTCTAGCATTTAGTGTTGTTGCATGTACCCTTTGGAACTCCCCTCTACTTGAATATTAGACAGGCATCATTTCTGCACCTACCAAAAACCTTCCTCATTCAGCAAGCCTTTTAAGCTGAGATCTTTTCCACTCTGCAGCTGTATCTGAATACCGTTTTTTATCACTTGTTCATTGCCCTGGGCTCCTTTGAGAGGAAGGGTGGGAAATACATTAAAAATAAAAATATAGCCCAGACCCAGACCTCCATAGCCTTCATCAATGTGGTGGCCTTATGCGTCTTCAGAGTATGGAGCCTCCATGTTTAGAGGCAGTCAACCTCTGGGTTCTGGTTGCCAAGCAACAGCAGCAAGAGCAGGATGTTGCTTTCAAGCTCCCTTGTGATCTTTGCAGAGGTATCTGATAGATTACTGTGGGAAGCAGGGTGTCGGGGGTAGATGGGTCTGCCTTAGTGGGCCATGAGTCATCCCTGTATTTGAAAACCTCACTTGAGTGATTGCTTGACATCTATTTGCAAAGTCTAAGCCAGCTTTGGATAATCTGTAGGGCACTTAGATGAACAAATTAAAGCACAGAATGTATAGTTGTGCTGGAAAATGGTACCTTTCTGTTAATTTGCCCCCCACCCCGGCTGCTGCCATGGAATAAATGCAAACTAAAAGTTCACAGTTAATGCATTTTTCCCCTTCATGGATCAATGCCTTGTCGTGGCGAAGGGGCTTGAATAACTCAGAGAAGCTATGAGCTATGCCATGCAGGGCCACCCAAGATGGACAGGTCATAGTGGAGAGTTTTGACTAAACGTGATCCACCTGGAGAAGGAACTGGCAAGCCACTCCAGTATCCCTGCCAAGAAAACTCCATGGACAAAGGCAACAGGCATATAAAAGTTATGACGCTGGAAGATGAGCCCCTCAGGTCGGAAGGCGTCCAACATGCTACTGAGGAAGAGCGGAGGACAACTACAAGTAGATTCAGAGCTGATGAAGCGGCTGGGCCAAAGCCGAAAGGACGCTCAGTTGCGGATATGCCTGGAAGCGAAAGGAAAGTCCAATGCTGTAAAGAAAAATATTGCATAGGAACCTGGAATGTAAGAAGCATGAATGGAGGTAAGCTGGATGTGGTCAAAAATGAGATGACAAGAATAAATATCGACATCCTGGGCATCAGTGAACTAAAATGGAAGGGAATGGGCGAATTCAGTTCGGGTGACTATCATATCTACTACTGTGGGCAAGAATCCTGTAGTAGAAATGGAGTGGCCCTCATAGTCAACAAAAGAGTGGCAAAAGCTGTAATGGGATGCAATCTCAAAAATGACAGAATGATCTCGATACGAATCCAAGGCAGACCTTTTAACATCACAGTAATCCAAGTTTATGCACCAACTACCGGTGCTGAAGAAAGTGAAATTGACCAATTCTATGAAGACCTACAACACCTTCTAGAAATGACACCAAAGAAGGATGTTCTTCTCATTACAGGGGATTGGAATGCTAAAGTAGGGAATCAAGAGATAAAAGGAACAACTGGCAAGTTTGGCCTTGGAGTTCAAAATGAAGCAGGGCAAAGGCTAATAGAGTTCTGTCAAGAGAACAAGCTGGTCATCACAAACACTCTCTTCCAACAACACAAGAGACGACTCTACACATGGATATCACCAAATGGGCAGCATCGAAATCAGATTGATTATATTCTCTGCAGCCAAAGATGGAGAAGCTCTATACAGTCAGCAAAAACAAGACCTGGAGCTGACTGTAACTCAGATCATCAGCTTCTTATAGCAAAATTCCAGCTTAAACTGAAGAAAGTAGGAAAAACCACTGGGCCAGTAAGATACAATCTGAATCAAATCCCTTATGAATACACAGTGGAAGTGAGGAACAGGTTTAAGGATTTAGATTTGGTGGACAGAGTGCCTGAAGAACTATGGATGGAGGCTTGTAACATTATACAGGAGGCAGCAACGAAAACCATCCCAAGGAAAAGGAAATGCAAGAAAGCAAAATGGCTGTCCAACGAGGCCTTACAAATAGCGGAGGAGAGGAGGCAAGCAAAATGCAAGGGAGATAGGGAAAGATACAGGAAACTGAATGCAGATTTCCAAAATACAGCAAGGAGAGACAAGAGGGTCTTCTTAAATGAGCAATGCAAAGAAATAGAGGAAAAGAATAGAATGGGGAAAACCAGAGATCTGTTCAAGAAAATTGGAGATATGAAAGGAACATTTCGTACAAAGATTACCATAATAAAGGACAAAAGTGGTAAGGACCTAACAGAAGCAGAAGACATCAAGAAGAGGTGGCAGGAATACACAGAGGAATTATACCAGAAAGATATGGAGGTCTCGTACACCCCAGGTAGTGTGGTTGCTGACCTTGAGCCAGACATCTTGGAGAGTGAAGTCAAATGGGCCTTAGAAAGCACTGCTAATAACAAGGCCAGTGGAAGTGATGATATCCCAGCTGAACTATTTAAAATTTTAAAAGATGATGCTGTTAAGATGCTACACCCAATATGCCAGCAAGTTTGGAAAACTCAGCAATGGCCAGAGGATTGGAGAAGATCAGTCTACATCCCAATTCCAAAGAAGGGCAGTGCCAAAGAATGCTCCAACTACCGTACAATTGCGCTCATTTCACACGCTAGCAAGGTTATGCTTAAAATTCTACAAGGCAGGCTTAGGCAGTATGTGGACCGAGAACTCCCAGAAGTGCAAGCTGGATTTCGAAAGGGCAGAGGAACCAGAGACCAAATAGCAAACATGCGCTGGATTATGGAGAAAGCTAGAGAGTTCCAGAAAAACGTCTACTTCTGCTTCATTGACTATGCAAAAGCCTTTGACTGTGTCGACCACAGCAAACTTTGGCAAGTTCTTAAAGAAATGGGAGTGCCTGATCACCTCATCTGTCTCCTGAGAAATCTCTATGTGGGACAAGAAGCTACAGTTAGAACTGGATATGGAACAACTGATTGGTTCAAAATTGGGAAAGGAGTACGACAAGGTTGTATATTGTCTCCCTGCTTATTTAACTTATATGCAGAATTCATCATGCGAAAGGCTGGACTAGATGAATCCCAAGCCGGAATTAAGATTGCCGGAAGAAATATCAACAACCTCAGATATGCAGATGACACAACCTTGATGGCAGAAAGCGAGGAGGAATTAAAGAACCTTTTAATGAGGGTGAAAGAGGAGAGTGCAAAATATGGTCTGAAGCTCAACATCAAAAAAACCAAGATCATGGCCACTGGTCCCATCACCTCCTGGCAAATAGAAGGGGAAGAAATGGAGGCAGTGAGAGATTTTACTTTCTTGGGCTCCTTGATCACTGCAGATGGTGACAGCAGTCACGAAATTAAAAGACGCCTGCTTCTTGGGAGAAAAGCAATGACAAACCTAGACAGCATCTTAAAAAGCAGAGACATCACCTTGCCGACAAAGGTCCGTATAGTTAAAGCTATGGTTTTCCCAGTAGTGATGTATGGAAGTGAGAGCTGGACCATAAAGAAGGCTGATCGCTGAAGAATTGATGCTTTTGAATTATGGTGCTGGAGGAGACTCTTGAGAGTCCCATGGACTGCAAGAAGATCAAACCTATCCATTCTTAAGGAAATCAGCCCTGATTGCTCCCTGGAAGGACAGATCGTGAAGCTGAGGCTCCAATACTTTGGCCACCTCATGAGAAGAGAAGAATCCTTGGAAAAGACCCTGATGTTGGGAAAGATTGAGGGCACTAGGAGAAGGGGACGACAGAGGACAAGATGGTTGGACAGTGTTCTCGAAGCTACGAACATGAGTTTGACCAAACTACGGGAGGCAGTGCAAGACAGGAGTGCCTGGCGTGCTATGGTCCATGGGGTCACGAAGAGTCGGACACGACTAAACAACTAAACAACAACAAATGCATTTTTGGCTTCATTTAATTGGTGAAAATGGGTTTATCCCACATTTCCATTTTGCTTGTTTATGTTTTGTTTTTAATGATCAAGGTGACTTATGACACACTTAATATGTGCATCTGAACAAAATAATAGAAGCAAATATTACAGAACAAGAGATTTGTCATGGCAGATACAGTAAATATAAAATCAGGAGGGGTGTGTGTTGGTCCCTAAGATGCTCCAAAAATCTACAGCCAAATGGGACCAAGCTAAATGGGTGAAAATTATGCCACACTTTCAGTAGATATGGGTTTTTGTAACAACAACAACAACAACAACAACAACAACAACAACAACAACAACAACTGTTAAAATTTAATTACTTTTTAATAATTCTCTTTTATGTGTGTTTTTAGATTTTTGCATTTTACCTGTGTTGTTTCAGTCCATGTGAGCCACCTTGAAACGTGGTCTGGGGGGAAAGGCAGGCTCTCTCTCTCTCTCTCTCTCTCTCTCTCTCCACTCTAAAGTTCTCCAAAACTCTTGATCAGGCAAAGCAGCAGCAGCAAAGAGAGAGAGGGTGGGTCTGAAATAGGCTGAATGTTGTAGCCATCAGGTCAGCTTGTAGAGGCTTGGGTTCCCAGGGGGAGACTGCAGGCTGAATCATTCCCCCCACTGCTCCCGTGTACTGTATCCCCAGTACTGTGGGGGATACAAAAGCAATGGATGTTTCCCATTGTGTGTGTGTAAGGGACCATGGTTTACTGGTACATCTGGAACAAGCAAACCACAGTCAAGGCAGTTCTGTGGCCTCTCTGCTTAGAAGATGACGGGTAGGTCTTGTCAGCATGTTTGTGATGTGTTAAGCAGGGTAGGACACTAACCCATGATCATCACTGGGCTGCTGCCACAGCCGAGCTGTGAATTGAACACAGATTCCCCCATATCATACGGTAGAACTGTAGAATTGGGACCCTAGGGTCATCTATCCCCTATCCCTGCAATGCAGGAATCACAGCTAAAGAATCCCTAGCACACAGCTATCCAACCTCTGCTTTAAAAGTTTTAAATGTGCTTCCATGTGAAAGCCCTACAAATATTTGAAGCGGGCTATCGTATCACCTCTCGAAATGAGCTTTGTATCCACTGAACTTTAGCTAACTTTTAAGCGCCCACATGCAGTTTGCAGATTATAATGCTACTTCTGACGTCTTGCTCCATCACCCTCATGTTAATAATTGCTTGGGACTGGCCCATGGATTTGACATCACAATGACATGAAACACATTTGGCATCTCTGACAAGGATCAGTTTTGCAATCTTGCCTGGTTGTGCGGCTCCTGCAGTGTGACAGGCCCTGCCATTTCCCGGTGATGCCCATGAAAAGATGCCCAGAGCTGCTTCTCAGGAATTTGCTGACTCGCTGCCAGCGCTTTCCTTGCCCCAGCACTGGACAAGATCTTTGTCTTTGGAAAAAAAAGAAGTTATAAATAAATAGAAAGCTACCCAAGCTGGAGTTGCCCTCTTACAGCTTGTGTTATTTTATAGTGTTTATAGTGCCTGTAGCTTCTAAGTCAAGCTCTGTTCTACTGGTTTTTATCTAGTACAAATGATGACATCAAACTGGAAATTGAAAAACAAACCTGCTTTAATTGGTAAAAGTTCATCTTGTCATCAGGATCCAAACAACTTGCAGAACTTTTTTGGTGCGGGGGGGGGGGGGTGCAGTAAAAAGTACAGCTTTTTTCCACCCTAGATAGCTGCAGACAGTACTCTTAACAGCTTCGAGCTGCCAAACTCCACTTGGCACCTAGCACCCTTCCCTGCTCCCCCAGCTGGCTCATTGCTGGACCTCTTGCACATACCTAAAGTGCTGCTGTGCATGGCACTGACATGACTTCCAAAGTTACTGGTTTTACCCTTGGTAAAAGACTTGCTTTGAACAGACAAATCCTGGTGTGGAGGAGGATTTGCTGCTAGCCACAATGGCTATTCTCTTCCTCCATAGTCAGAGGCGGCAATGCACCTGAATGCTGGTTGATGGAAGCCAAAGAAGGGAAGAGGACTCTTCCATTCAGATGCTGCTTGTGAGTTTCCTAATCGGGCATCTGGTCGGCCACTGTGAAAACAGGATGCTGGACTAGATGGACCCCCTTTGGCGTGATCCAGCAGACTCTTCCGATGTCCTTATAGGACCTAAACATTCAAGAAGCATGGAATTCCTCCTTGGGACCTTGCTATGTAAAGGGGAGCTGCTTGACCTCCATGAACCCACATGAGGTGCCATAAGAGAGACTCCCTGAGCTCATCTTGTGTGATTCCCTGCATCAAAAGTGCTGCTTGGCATTCTGGCCCCTCACCTGCCCTTTCTGCCTTCTGTTGGAGAACCTGGTCGATTTATTGATTTCATAAAATTTATATACTGCGTTGTTAGTAGCGAATAAAAAGAGTGGTTTACAAAAAGAATAAAACAGCTAGATTATTAATAAAGGCAATAACATCTTTTTTAAAAAAATAAAAACTAGCAACAAACTAAAAAGACATCTGCATTCTAAATATCTGGGTAGGCTTGTCTAAACCAAAAAACATTTAGCAGGCACCAAGAAGAGTACAGTGAAACCGCCTGCATGGTGTCAATAGGCTAGGAGTTCCAAAGTACAGGTGCTGCTATGCCAAAAAGATTGATTTCTTACAAAAGCGGAACAGGTGATGCTCCTAAAAATGCCAGTTCTGCAGATTGAAGTGGTCGAGTGAGCATATATAGGGTAAGACCAGGCATCCCCAAACTGCGGCCCTCCAGATGTTTTGGCCTACAACTCCCATGATCCCTAGCTAACAGGACCAGTGGTTGGGGAAGATGGGAATTGTAGTCCAAAACATCTGGAGGGCCAAAGTTTGGGGATGCCTGGGTAAGACAATCTTGCAGGTGTAGACTGGTCCCACGTTATTCAGGGCTTAGTATCCCAATAAAGGTAAAGGGGCCCCTGACCATCAGGCCCAGTCGTGTCCGACTCTGGGGTTGCAGCGCTCATCTCGCTCTATAGGCCGAGGGAGCCGGTGTTTGTCCGCAGACAGCTTCTGGGTCATGTGGCCAGCATGACAAAGCTGCTTCTGGCAAACCAGAGCAGCGCACGGAAACGCCATTTATCTTCCCGCCAGAGCGGTCCCTATTTATCTACTTGCACTTTGATGTGCTTTCGAACTGCTAGGTGGGCAGGAGCTGGGACCGAGCAACGGGAGCTCACCCCGTTGCAGGGATTCGAACCGCCGACCTTCTGATCAGCAAGCTCTAGACTCTGTGGTTTAACCCACAGCGCCACCTGTGTCTTAGTATCCCAACCTTAAACTTGGCCCGGAAGCAAATCTGCAAACGGTGCAGATCTCTGAGCAGAGGTGTGGACAAATCTTTATTTCTGTCAGCAATTGTGCGACAGCATTCTGCACGAACTGCAGCTTCTGGATCTGATGCAAGGGAAGCCCCACATAGAGTCCACTGCAGTAACCCAGTCTTGAAGGTAACCCAGGCATGAACTACTGTGGGCCAAGCTTGATGAACTCCTCTGTGTCTTGCAGGCAGCGTGATCACAATTTCTGGGCGCATGACCTTCACGAGCAATAAGTCCATGGAGATCGAGGTCTTTGTGGATGCTGACCCCTTTGTGGACGAGTCTCAGGAGCGGTATCGGGCTGTCAGTGCATTCTTCACCTATGTGTCCCTAAGCAATGAGGGGAGGCCGCTCCCTGTCCCACAGCTGGTGGTAAGCCTTATGTGTCCCCCCTCCCATCTTTTGGTCCTGCAGAACTTGGCTAGGAGCCCTTCTCTCTCCCCACCCCCCATTTTGGCACATGTTCCTAGATGACTTCAGAGATGTTAAGCATCCTGGGAGACTCTGCACTCGGCTGTTGGTGAGAAGCATTTGAAAGCAAACACAGAACCCTCCTGCTTAGCCGTTTCCAGCTGCATTTCAATGTATTGTTTAAACAAAACACGCAGCATTGTGAACGCCCTCCAGGGTTGTGTTTTCCCTCTCTGCTTCCAGGGTGGAGAGGTCACATGGATTCAAGTTTCTCGTTTGTCAGAGATGATGTGTCTTACGCAGTTGAGCTCTTTATGCAATGTCCCTGGGGCTTTTTTGTGTTCCGTCCAGCAAAATCTTGTTCTCTTAATTCAGCATGGGGGGAAAAAAGAGTGAAGAAGCTGCTTAAATTAGGCTGAAGACACATTTTGTTTTGTTTTTTCAGAGAGCTAAAAGTGGTTTGAAAGAGAGATCTACTGCTCATGATGTGTGTATGGATGGGGGGGGTCCATCTTGGTTTTGCCCTTGACCAAATGGGCTTGACAGGTTTTTGTGGGGGTTTTTTGTTTGTTTTTGTTTTAAAGCAACCTGCCAAACCTATTTGGCTAGAGAAAGCAGCTGAACAAAAAAGATGTGTGTGTGTGTGTGTGTGTGTGTGAGAGAGAGAGAGAGAGAGAGAAATCCCCCCTCAAACGATTTTCACATCTCTAAAATTATTTCTCCAGTCCTTTACCATAACTGCATGTTGGTACCTAAGCAAGTGTAGCTTCCCACACCTACTTCTGCCAACCTAATACAATTATGAGGGCAGAAGGGGCATTTCTAGGGAAGGAGGCGTGCATAATCTCTCCTGGGCCCATCAATTCTTCCCAACGGTTGCCGCAGCTCCACCTCTTGACTGCTTTCCCCTCCACTGAGTTTACATCTCTTTCCAGTCAGAGCCTGGCCTAGACAGGGAGGGGGTCATTTTTTTAAAAAGTGGGCTGGCGGAGCATTTGTGGGTGAGAATCGGCTGAGAAAGGGTTAAACATCCTACCCGCTTCTCCACTGGACCACCACCATTTATCCCACTCATACACATGCCTCCTTGCGGAACATACAGGGCTGGCAACCCTGTATATTTTTCTCTGTCCACCCTTAGTGTCTCCAAAGAGTACCCTTAAAACCCATGATGAGAAAACACCTAGCTGTTTCTACAGTGTTTGTCCCATTATTGTCTCTTGAAATATTTTTTAATTATAAGCATTAAGGTAGGATTGATGCATAATTTGGAGCCAAACGGCCTCCAGCTTCTATCGATGTTTGAACATCACCTCTTCCTCTCCCCCCCCCCCAAAAAAAGTCTTCCTGGCTTACTTTTCCTACCAACTATTGTCAGTCCTGCTTCCTTTTATTGCCTATTTTTAGCTGTCTTCACTCAGCCGCTCTTTTGCTGAGAGAGAAACAGCTGAGTGAGAGAGTTGTTCCTCGATTAATATGTTACGCCTTGTTGATTTCCTACGGCACTCAACTCCCCCCCCCTCCAGTGTTTCAAAGCATTTAGTCGATTCGGCTTCGTTTTGCTATCAGAGTAGAGTTTATATAATTTGTTCTTAACATTAAACAAAACACACAGATACAGCACCCCACTTAAATTTCTTGGTGCTAGTAAATGGGGGGGGCATTCCCCCCCGAATGTGCTTCTTTATTTCTGGAGCTTGTTATTGCCTTCATGGAATTTAAAGTCAGCTCAGCTCCACTTCATGTAACTTTCCATTCTTGTAAGGCTGTTGGCGGGGCCAAGGCTTTGATTTATTTCTTGTGTATTTCATAGAATCGCAGCACTGGAAGGAACCACAAGGGTCGTTTAGCCCAACCCCCTGCAATGCAGGAATCACAGCTAAAGTATCCCTGACAGGTGGCCATCCAACCTCTGTTTAAAATCCTCCAATGAAGGAGAGACCACCTCCTTCCAAGGGAGTCCTTTCCACTGTCAAACAGCTCTTGCCATCAGAGAGTTCTTCCTAATGTTTAGTTGGACTCTCTTGTAATTTGGATCCATTGATTTGGGTCCTACCCTCTAGAGCAGCAGAAAACAGGCCTGCTCCATCTTCCATGTGGCATCCCTTCAGGTATTTGAAGATGGCTATAATATCACCTCTCAGTCTCCACTTCTCCAGGCTAAACATACCTAGCTCCCTCAACTGTTCCTCATCAGGCTTGCTTTCTAGACCCCTGATCATCTTGGTTGGCCTCTCTGCACAACTTCCAGCTTGTCAATATCCCTCTGCAACTGTGGTGCTCAGAAGTGGACACAGGGCTCTAGGTGGGGTATGATCAGGGCAGAGTAGAGCACCAGGCTTTTTTTGATGTATCCTAAAATTTATATATTTATTTGCCATGTTCCAAACCACAGCTTACATCAACAAAAGGAATAACATCTTAAAACGGCCACAACAATTGCATAGCAAGGCAGCTGAAAGTATGTTATCAGCCAGCTGGGAAAGCAATTACCCTGTTTCTCCGAAAATAAGACGTAGCCATAAAATAAGCCGTAGCAGGATTTTTAAGCCTTCAAGGAATATAAGCCATACCCCGAAAATAAGACATAGTAATAGGCACGGCAGCAGTGCCGGCCGCAGCAGCAGGAGGAGGAAAAAAATAAGACATCCCCTGAAAATAAGCTTTAGTGTTTGTTTGTTTGTTTTTGAGGAAAAATAAATATAAGACGGTGTCTTATTTTCAGAGAAACACGGTATTCTCCGTAGGAACCCTAATGGGAGCATTAACACCCCAACATATCTTGCTTCTTCCCCATTAGGGTTCTAGGGGAGCCCCAAGTCACATATTTTGGTCCCTCCAGCACAGAGAAGGCCTGCCTCCTGTCTCTCCAGCTTCTAGCATCAGCCAAACTGAAACACACAACTCCCTGGCTAGCATTGTGTTGTGTTTCCCTAAAGTAACTATTTATTTGTTTATTTATTTACTTATTTATTTAAAAAGTTTACATACTGCTTAAGTACAAACATCTCTGGGCGGTGTACAAAAATCATGACACAGAAAAGGTTAAAAATCAGGTTAAAACTATAAAATCAGACCTCAGTTAAAATGCCTGCTGGAATAAAGTCTTCAGTGAGTCCCAGAAGTTCAGAAGCAAAGGGTGCCTGAGTGACATGGCTAAAACTTTAAGTTATATCCCTGACACCTGCAATAGACCAGCTGGGAAGTTCTCTCTCTCTCTCTCTCTCTGGCCTTGGACAGCTGCTGCCAGAGTGGACAAAGCGGGAGCTGGATGGATGCAATGGAACCTGACTCGGAGGAAGGTGGCTTCACTGTATGTTAATGTTTTCCAGGGTTCTGTTCTGCCTCTGCTCTAAGCCGCTGTATTCCCTCGAGCCAGAATTAAATTTCTGGCAAACAGGCTCTCCACCCCATGCTGAGCAATGCGGAGATGCTAATCTTCTTGGATTGCAGTGTTCCGATTTCCTTGAGCTGATGTGTTTGTCTTTGAGGCTGGTCCGTTGTGCAGTTTCCAGGCGAAGGTCTCTCATCCCAGGCTCCCCGCTGCTGTGGCATCCAGGGGGCACATTGAGGGCCGCCTCGCATTGCCAAACCAAACGGGGCTCCTCCTGCTTGCCGCTCAGTGCTTCTGCAAAGCAGAACTGCCTCAGGCTGCAGAGAATCATAGAATTTTAGAGCTGGAAGGAACCCCAAGGGTCATCTGGCCCAAACTCCCCTAAGCACGGGTAGTTTCCTAAGACTATTTCCCATCACCACCACTTCTAACCAGAGGTTCAGCTGCCCTAACACCTAGTTAATGAGAATCCAGATCTTCCATTGATCTGCTGTGCCCACATACTGCTGGTGGGCCTGATTGAGGGCAGCGAGCCCTGAGAGGCAAATTAAATGTTGAGTCCTAGAATGTAGGTGTCCAAAGGATGACTTCACGGCCTGTGTAGCCAATTCCTTGTCCCTTGGGGCAGGGTTCCAAAGCTACCTTTGGCTAAGAGACTGAGCCCCCTAGTTCAACTCTTGCCTTGCCCATGAGCTCCCTAGAACGCCATGCAAAAGCCCCTCTGGTGTGGATTTCTGCACCCAGCTATTGGCAACTCAGATGCCTCTGGAAAGACCAGGAAGCAGGAAATGAAGGCAACAGCTGTCTCTCCCGCCCTCCGCAGCATCGGATATTCTGTGGCCTCTGAACCCAACAGCCATTTATCGATCTCCCTCTCTAGATTTGTCTGATTCCCTTTAATATTTTAGACTGTTTTGATGTCTAAATTAGCAGCTGTCACCCCGTCTCATGAATAATATTGGCCTATCTTGCTAGGAAATTGTTAGGCAAACTGTGAGGTTATGAAATTTAGCACATCGTCAGTTTCAGTATTAATATGAGTGCCTGTCTGCTGTCTCCACCCACATTCCGCCTTGAGACTGACACAGTGGAGGCTCCCTCCCTTGATCCAACATCAGCCCAACCACCCAGGCCATTCCATTCTCTAGCCCAGGGGTGGGCAAAGTTGTACCCTCCAGATGTTGGAGCTGCCAGAATGTGGGTCTGGCCTAATCCACACTCACAAAGTTGGTTGGCCTGTTAAGAATTTGCCGGTCAGCTATTCCGCAGGCGTGGTTTGAAATCTAAGCTGAACAAACACATCTCTAAACTTGGGAGGGGGGAGGCAAAGTTGGACCTGGGACCTCATGCACCCAACCAGCTCAGCTGCGGAGCCATGCTTCCAGCCCCTAATCCCAAGAGGAAATCTTGAAGGATTCAATGACTGCTTGAAATAGGGAGAGGACAGGCCCAGGTTTGCTAGCTAACTTTGGGTCAGCCCCACTCCTGTCCCCCAGGGTTGTTTGGCTTCAATAGGTATAATCTCAGCAGGAGGCAGTAGTGTTAAATAAAGGAAGGATCCTCTTCCGAATTCCAGGCCTGAGCTTTGAGGCCTGGCACTGATTAACCACAAATTGTGCTGGAGGAATGCTGGCTTGAGTTTACTTCTGCAGGGGATGGTTGGGTGTGTCGGAATTTTAGCTGCAGTTGCTTATGGGGGGTAGTTCCTTTCCTGCCATTTTTCGTCTTAAAATACCGCATGCTCTCTCTAGGTCAGCTCTGGGTCTTCTGGGGGTGGGGAGAGAAACGGCCTCCAGGCAGTTGCAATGCAAGGGGCTGTGGTGACTTTTTTAGTTTGGTCTCCTGTGGTGGGGTGGGGCTTGGCAGGCATGGGGCAAAGCTGGCAGGAATTCTTGAAGCTGTGTGGCCGTTTTGCATTTTAACTGGGTAAATTTCAGCAGGGGGCAGAGGGAGGCGTGCTGCTGCTGAACTGTGCTGTATGAGGCTGGGTTACCAGGAAATCCCAGGTTCAAATGTCACTTGCTGGGTGACCACCCACCCACCTGTAATATTCCGAAACGGGGCTTACCTTCTGATGCTGGGAAGAGTTAATGCAGGCCAAGGTTCATATTAGACACAGTTGCATGGAACTTACTCCAACCTTTGTTGATGGAAAGCAGTCCCAAGAAGCTGCAAATTCCAGGAGGGGGCTGCTGGACCTTTTCCTGCCCCTCCAAGCTCTTGTCACCCGCGCCCCTCCCCCACTTTGCAGGTGCCTATAGCAGTGTTGTTTGTTGAGCCAATTGTGAGCACAGTGACCATAGTACTATTAAATTAAATATCCATGTAAATGGCCAAGTACCAAGACAATCCAGCACAGTCACGTTTGATTTCAAAGAAGTCCTCAGAACGAGGAGATTGGTAGAAAGGAGTGTGTAATGCAAATCAGGAAAGGTACCACAAGCGCAAGCGCAGTGCGGTTAATGGGCAGAGTCAAAGGATCTATTAGAGGCAAGGAGGCTTCCTTCAAAAAGCAGAAGTCTTGTCCAAATGGAGAGAACTTTGGCAAAAGAAGTGCAAGCAGACAGCAAGGGATGCTAAAAAGGGAATTGGGGGCATGTTGCTAAAAGCATTATGTTTAATAACAGCAACAGGAAGTTCTTTAAATACAGTAGTAGCAGGAGACTGTCATCTGTGGAGGTGCTTCAACAGGAGGCTGGGCTGAATGGGCCACTGGGATGTCCCAGCAGGCTCTTCTCATGTTCTTACATCAAGTTGGGGAATTGCTCTTAGGGGAAAGGGGTTAAGCAGCACCACCACCACCAGGGCCCTGCTCTGTATCGCTGCAGGCTTCCATGACAAACGATCCCATCAGCCAGAGCCATGCTGGCTGGGGTGGATGGCAGTTAAGATAACAGTACAGAGTTCAGCTGGAGAGTCTGTAGTGCTGGCTGAATTAACTGTTAAATGTTAGCATTCTAAAACAGTGTGGTCAAGGTCCCCAAAGTGAGTGATTCCTGCAGGTTGGCATGGTTTCCATAATGGGGGAAGGAAATCCTCGGAGAGTCACAGTGTTCCTCACCACCAGGATGGGAGACCCCTCAGAGTGAAAGGGGCAGAGGAGGAAGAGCAATCGGGGTGAAAGGTGGGCAAGTTTGGGAAGGAGGCTTGGGAAAGCCTGGCAGTTGGATCTTACCGAGAGCCAGCGTGGTGTAGTGGTTAGTGTGTCGGCCTAGGACCCAGGAGAGACCAGGGTTCAAATCTGCCGCTCGGCCATGAAGCTCGCTGGGTGACCTTGGGCCAGTTACCACCTCTCAGCCTACCTCACAGGGTTGCCGTGAGGATTAGATGAGCAGGGGGAGAACCACGTGGCACCACCTTGAGCTCCATGGAGGAAAAGGTGGAATATAAATGCAATAAATAAAATAAAATCCCATCTGTTCCAGCTCTGGCTTTGCTGTGGTGGCCAACCAGATACATCTTGGAAGCTCCTGAGTGAAATATATATGTTTTGGGGTGTGGGGGGCAAGGGACTTATCCAGCAATGCAGGGCCAAATATCTTTCCTTCCAGCTGGAAGATATGTGTAACTACTTGGCAGCAGATAAACACAGAGGACTTACTTGGAAGGGAGTGATTCATTACTGCCACCACTCTTCCTGGGGGAATCGTCCTGCCAGGCTGGTGCATAATAACCACTGTGATCCAGAAACATCCCCTGGCTGCCTCCGACTAAACCACCAAGGAGCCTGCCAGCCACCTGGAGTGTGCCTTTTTACAAATGATTAAGTACCTGGGTTCAGCCACAAGTCCTCTGCGTGTAAAACACGTCCCTGCATATGGGATTGCCGCATCAGTTGGCAGGTGTGCCAGGAATGTCCTTGTCTCTGATGTACAATGGAGAATTGGAAAACCAAGGGCTTGCAGAAGCCAAGGCCAGAGCTTGATCCTTTGTCCCTCTTTGGCCCCACCCCTTCAGTCGCCACAGATTCTGTGCAGGCTGAAATATTCCATTGGGGGGAGAGTGTACAAATCAAGCAGATTCTTGTTTTATTGATTTGGAGCACTTGGACCCCCACTCTTCAGCCAAAAAGGCTCCCGGATTGGCTTACATACAGTCAGTTAAAACAAGACAGGCCCTCCCCACTCAGGCTTACAATTTTCAAAAAACACAAGGGAAAATGGACAGGGAGGGAAGCAGGAGGATCACACTTGAGGACAAATTCAGTTCTTTGTATAATGCCCAGCTGGCACAAACCAGATCATAGACCTGTGGAGTTGGAAGGGACCCAAGGAATCTTCTGGTCCAACCCCCTGCAATGCAGGAACCATAGCAAATATGATTGCAGATTAGCATTTTCCTTCTGTCTTGTGTCTACAGTGGTGGACTTGCTGCTGGTCTGAGAGGCAGTGTGATTCAGTGACTAGTGTGTGATGTTTAGGCATGTGAAATGAAGTGGGGTTTGTGGAAGGTAGGGATGTTGTGGAATCTCATCAGAATGGGAAATAGTACCGGAAATTATGTGGATTCAAACAGGAACAGAGTTCAGGCAGGCAAATGTGATTGTGTACTCACTGTTGTCACTTTTTTGCCACTCCCCCCTCCCCAAAATGGCACAAATGATGTGGAATCACGTAGCAATATCACAAATTAAAAAGGTAAAAGGGCCCCTGACCATCAGGTCCAGTCGTGTCCAACTCTGGGGTTGTGGTGCTCATCTCGCTCTATAGGCCGAGGGAGCCGGCGTTTGTCCGCAGACAGCTTCCGGGTCATGTAGCCAGCATGACAAAGCTGCTTCTGGCGAACCAGAGCAGCGCACGGAAACGCGGTTTACCTTCCCGCCGGAGCGGTCCCTATTTATCTACTTGCACTTTGATGTGCTTTCAAACTGCTAGGTGGGCAGGAGCTGGGACCGAGCAACGGGAGCTCACCCCGTTACAGGGATTCAAACCGCCAACCTTCAGCAAGCCCTAGACTCTGTGGTTTAACCCACAGCGCCACCTGCAACTAATCACAAATTAATTGCATGTAAATTTGGCCACAGCAAACAAGCAAAAGAAAAAAAAAGTGTTTGTGTGGAATTCAAGCTGCATCATCATCATTGTCATGAATTTATATGTATGCCGCTTTTCCATGGTGCGACCGTGTTCAAATCAGTTCACAACAACTTGCAGAATAAAATTAACAACATTTCAAGATAATGCATGAACAGCTGCAAAACAGAATACAATTTAAATGAAAAATCATGCTAGTATCAATATGGCAAGCAAACATTTCATGTTAATAAACACCAAAACAAAATAAAATACAATACATCCAAGTAGCAGCAAAAACAATCCTGCCGCCACCCCAGCAGAGGATTGGGGGAAGGCAGGGGCAATAGCTTGCCCCTGGTGGTAGCAAAACAGAAACGACACTCCTTTGCATCCCTCACTGTGGGTGCGTGACCCCCCCCCAAGCCATGGTGAACAGGGGTTTGAGACGGAAAGGAGCAGAGCCTGGAGGCCCCAGGGAGCAACCCCAAGTGAGCAGCTCTGTTGGGATCCAGAAACAAAGGTTGGGAGATGAAATGATCAGATCCCTAGGAACAGCAGGTGCTGATCTGATCTGATCATTTCTGATCTGATCATTTCATCTCCCAACCCTTGTTTCTGGATCCCAAGGGTTGGATCCCAATAGGTAGATCTCTGTCTACCTATCTCAGTATAGTCACTCTAGACCAGGCATCCCCAAACTTCGGCCCTCCAGATGTTTTGGACTACAATTCCCAACTTCCCTGACCACTGGTCCTATTAGCTAGGGATCATGGGAGTTGTAGGCCAAAACATCTAGAGGGCCGCAGTTTGGGGGTGCCTGCTCTGACGGGCAGCAATGGCTCTTGTGGGGTTTCAGGTAGAGAAACCCCAACCTGGTGCTGCTGCTGGGGATTGAATCTGGGACTTCCTGTGCAAAGCAGGTGCTTTACCACTGAGCCACCATCCCTTACTTCTAGCATCTTTCTTTGCTGCTGAAACTACAAGGAGAACCAAAGAGGCACAGGAGACCTACAAGGGGGCTGAAGGGAATGAGAGAGCTCTAAGGATCTGGAGGGCATCCCTTGCTAAACACCTACCTGGAAATGTGCCCTTAACAAGTTCATTTTGAAATGTGGATCCCAGGGTACCCCTTGGTTTCCTGCAGCTGTGGATGAGGACTGATAGATGTTTCCTGTCTGTGCTGATGTCTCTAGGGAAGATCGTCCCCTTAACCTAGCCAGCCAGTGTTAGGATGAGTGGTTGTAAGAATACAATGAGAACCGCTTTTGTCGAAGATTTGAAACACTGAAATAAGTGGCTGGGAAAACCTTGCCTGTCCCTCATATAATAATAAATCATTATTTATACCCTGCCCATCTGGCTGGGTTTCCCCAGCCACTCTGGGTGGCTTCCAACCAAATATTAAAAACAATACAGCATCAAACATTAAAAACTCCATAAACAGGGCTGCCTTCAGTTGTCTTTTAAAAGTAAAACAGTTGCTTATTGCCTTGACATCTGCTGGGAAGGCCCTCGGCGCTAGACCTCAGTGTCCGGGCTGGACGATGGGGGTGGAGACGCTCCTTCAGGTATACAGTGTGTTGGGTTCCAGGGCCAGCTTAATCCAGCCTCGACCGTGCCCACACCTGTTCTGTCTTTGTTCGGCAGGTAGAAACAGAAGACGAGAAGAGGCGTTTTGAGGAGGGGAAAGGCCGCTACCTCCAGACCAAAGCCAAGCGCCAGGCAAAGACCCAGCCGCTCACTCAGCAATGACCAATCTCAGCTGGAGCCCCTTCTGGGAGGAGAGAGCCACCATCAGCACATCCACTCAAAAAATTTCACTTTGGGCATTTCAACAGCAGAACCTGACCGGTAGCACATAGAGCCCCCATGGCACCCCAGAGAAAACCACCATTCTGTCATATCTGTACTTGTCGTAGCTAGTCCAACCGGCACATTAGGAGCCACGCTAGGCAGCCAGGGATGCCCTTGGAAAGGTGGGGTGAGGGGCTTTGGGACAAGGGAGTGGGGGTGGTAATCCTGCTGGGGGGGTTATGGGGCTTCATTATTTTGAAGGCTACTCCACCTAGGAGGGCTGCTGTATGTAACAAGGGTTTTTTGGCGGGGAAGGGGGGGTTTGCCTTGAAAAATCCTGGCCAGCTTCCCCTAGCCTAATGCCTTCCAGATGTCTTGGGCTTCCAAGACTGATGGGACTTGTAGTCCAAAGCATCTGGAGGACACCGGGATTGTGCGGCAGGCTACCCTTGTTACATGCAGACGAACTGAACACCTGGCTGGGACAACACAAGCACTACGTTGTTGCACTTACAGGGGGGGGCTGCTCTCCCCACCCCCCAAAAAGGCATTAGCTTTCTCTCCGAAGAATGATGGGGCCATTAGCACAGTTTTTCCCCCAGGGCCTTGCATCTTTGTTATGCTCTTGTTTCACACCCTTCCCTTCCTCTCAGCAAACACCAAAAGCTGCTTCATGACAGTCACAAGCCTAAAAAACAACTCTGTTCTCTGTATTGTTATCTGGCAGTCTCTCTTCGTCCTGTTCCATTCCTCTTGACTATACATATGTATATGTATATGTATATGTATATGTATATGTATGCATAATTTATTTAATGACTATTGTGAATAAAGACTCTATGCCTTTATTTCAGTGATGGGTTTCTGTTAAATTGCTTTGGGCAGGTAGAATATGCAGGCGGCTCTCAACTTACACAGGCGGCTACATTCCGGGGATAGTGTGCAAAACCAAAATTCTGTACAGTGGTGCCTCGCTAGACGAATTTAATTGAAAAGGGTGAGTTTGGGGGTTCTGATACCGTAGTGCTGTTCCGTTTCAGCTGTTGTGACTGGCGTGGATTTGTACAAGGTTTATGTCGCCAACATTGAGTTTTGCGCTTATGGAAGCAGTGAGCCAGCAGGGGTGGGCAATACCCATCCAAGAAGCATTTTTTTCTTAGCAGCTCAGATATCTTCAGAGTGGGCTTCCTCCAAGGTGAGGGCTGCAGTGGGCCTGGAATCTCACCTCTTCCCAACCACACTGCCTTCTCAAGACATGAGCTAAAGGGGCATCACGAAGGATAGGGGGCTTTCCTCATTTTACACCCAGTTCTGCTGGCCAAGGGTCTCGATGAAGCCTCACTGCTGTGGCCTGGGAAAGCACTATGCATATGCTCAGAGGCACACTAGCTCGCCCACGCACCTCGCACCCAAACAAGGAGGCCCAAGCAGAGCAGAGCGGTGCACTCTGCGTATGCTCAGAGGCGCTCACGTACCTCGCCTGCTCCTGAGACTCGAGTTCATCTGAGCAATGCACAGTGGGGCCGTGCGCCTCCTCCTCGCCCGTGGGATGATTCATGGAGGCTGCAGAGTGAGCCTCCTGCGCCTCCCGGTGCGCAATCGCCATCTTCGGCCGGGACTACCGGTGGGAGCTTAGACAGACCGGCTCGGAAGTGCGGCCCCTCCCCGGCTAAAAGAGAACGGAGAAGGGAGGGGAAAGAAGCCATCCCTGGGGTGGAGACACAAACGCAGCCCCCCTCCCCGCGTGTCCAAAGCGCCTTGGCCAGAAGGCCCCCTCTCCACCCCGAGCAACTCCCCACCCGGCCCGATCCTGGACGAGCGCGGAGCAGAGGGGCGGCGAGAGGAGTCTAAGCATGCGCTTGCATGCCCCACCCCCGCCCAGCCCGGGCAGGCGGCGGCGGCGAAGAGCGCGAGCGGCAGGCGACGGCAGAAGGAGCGGCAGCAGCGAAGCGCCCGCTTGCAGACCGGAGCTCTCGCAGGTAAGGCGCCCCGCGTGGAGCGAATCCCCGAGGGCGCGTCACGCTGGCGCGCCAAGATGCTAGGGGGATATGGATTCCGGTGGAGGGGGGGGGAGTTCCTTCAAACCCCCCCACCACCTCGTGGTGTAGGGACGACACCCCCATCCTCCCTGCGGGGACACTCCCTTCCTCCCCCCCCTCGCCTTCCCCGTGGCGCGTAAGGCAGCGCGCTCTTTGGGGGCCGCGGAGGGTGGGGTCTCTCCCCTTTGCAGCCGAAGACGGTGAGGGGGAGCGACCTCCTTTTCAGCCCAGCCATCTAAGCTGCAAGGAATGCGACTCCCCCCTCCCTTTTCCCCTCCTCTCTCAAACCACCGCAAGTTTCTTTCTTCTCCGTCTAGATTTTACAAGGGGTGGGGTGGCGAGGATGAGCAGGCGCGCAAAGGACTAGTCTTTACTGCTAGTTCTCAAGACGAAGCGTTTCTCTTTTGGTTCACCCCTGGGAGGCAGGGCTAGGTGGGCCTTTGGCACGATCCAGCTGCTTCCGGGCTGGTCTTTAGGGTCTTCCCTACACCCCCCCGCCCCCCGTGGACCAGGCCTGCCACAGAGTCCATGCTCTTCTCACTTGCAGTACTCAATGTAAGAAGATGATTACTGTATTATTATTATTATTATTATTATTATTATTATTATTATTATTATTATTATTATTATGGCTTTTGTTTGTTTGCAAACGGGTCGATTTGGGATTCTGTAATCCTATTGCATTTTGTTGTAACTCTCCCGTCTTTGATTGAGGCTGCAAAATTGGCATCGTCTACCCCATTTCCCTCCAGCTCTTTCTCACAACCAGCCAGTTCCTCAGCTGACACTGGCTTGGGAAAGGAAGGGTGTGTGGGCCAAAGTAAATCCAGGGAGGGGGCAACTGTGGGGGAGGGAGGGTTACTTACTTGCCCTGATCCTTTGTTAAGACATTTTGCAAAGATGTCTCTGTTAGCATTGCGAGGAATTTCTGGAATTTGCTGGGGGCACCTACTATCAATGTCTGAAAAGTCCCTGAAGCAGCCATAAACTCTTGTAGTTGCATCCTCCAAGAGGATGTTTTGTGTTCACCCAGCGAATGAGGGCTGTGTTACTTGATTGATGAATCAGTTAGTTTAATTAAGAGGGTTCCCAAACTGTGATCCCATATTTAAGAAGAAGCAGCGGCTGTTCTTAGGACCTGGTGGTTCATTCAGAAGATGAGTGGGAAGGGCCAGTATTGACAGGGGGAAGAGTTGCCACTTGAGAGGAGTGGAGAGGATTAGCAGCAAAGTCAATGGGAGGCTAGAATTACGACATTTAATCTTGATTCAATTAATAATCATACATCATCAAGTGCAGCTCATTACAATTGCTACAACAGGCATAAAAACCATTAAGGCCATCAGCAATTTTCAAGTGGACTGTGAGTGGCGGGGGGGGGGAGTTTGGGCACCACTTGTCTAATAGATTGCAAGGTTCTGATTAATTTTATAAAAAAGCACCAGATGCTCATGCGTAATTTTGTAATTCAAGCACTTAGAGACTTTAGATGGTAGATGCCACCTTAGCAATGTAAGAGGAAACCCCCCCCCCAGCTTGGTTTGGCCAGAAGCCCATTTAGTCTAGCATCCTGTTCTCACAGTAGTCAATCAAATGCCCTACCGGCATGTCCACAAACTGGACATGAGTGCAACAGTTGCTCTCCCTGCTTACAATACCCAGCCTCTGTTATTCAGAGATGTACTGCCTCCTGGATAACTCAGTTGGTTAGAGGGTGGTGTTGATAATACCAAGATTGCAGGTTTGATCCCCAAATGGGACGGCTGCATCTCCCTGCATTGCAGGGGTTGGACTTGGACGATCCTCGGGGTCCCTTCCCAATCTACCATCCTGTGACAGCAGAGGCAAGCATAGCCATTGCGGCCAGTAGCAATGAATTTGTCGAATCCTCTTCTAAAGCCATCCAAGTTGGTGGCCATCTCTGCACCTTGTTAGAGCGGATTTCTTAAGAGCATAAGACAAACCTTGATGATGAACGGCCCATCTTGTGCAGCATATTCTTGTGCAGTGGCCAACCAGAAGCCTTGCAGTCAGGACCTGAGCTCAGCAGCACTCTGCCTCATTCGTGCTTCTGGGCAACTGGTGCTCAGAGATGGACTGCTTCTGAACATGAAGCTTCCATATGGCCACCATGGAGGATGGGAACAGATGAAGAAGCCCCATAGTCAGGCCAATGGCACGTCTAGTTCAGTGTTGTCTACACTGACTGGCAGGAGCCGTGCAGGTTCTACCAGCCCTCCCTGGAGATTGAACCAGGGATATTCTGCATGCAAAGCAGATACTCTGCAACTGACCTTGGTGCTTTGTCTAATAGCCATCAACAGACCCCTCTGTAATGGAAGAGTAGAACTGGTTTCTTCCTCGCCTTCTCTCTTGGAGAGAAAGAAATGCTTCTTCTAAGAGGATGCCAGGCAGGTGTCAGCTAAGAAAAAACAACGAAAGTTTGCATTTTGTGTGAGAAGCCTTGTTCTTACTCGTAGACAGAATGGTCCATGGGTTAAAGCACATACAATTCACTGGCTAGGCTTTCTTCTGGATGTTGAAGTCCATGAAATTTCAGGTGTTCTCTGCCGTGCATAGGATGCATTAATTGGTTTAATTTCCTTCATATACCATCCTGACCCTAAAGTCCAGTGCACAGTACTAAAAACGCAATTGATCAGTAGAACACCTAAAAATTGCATTTTTCCTTTAAAAAACAATTCAACAAGGCTACATAGTGAAAGAAATGTTGAATCCCAGATCAATAAAAGTGTGGGGGACAGCTACACTTCCCAGTGGAAGGAATCTCACATATGTATAATATTTAATAATAATAATAATAATAATAATAATAATAATTTAATTAGGTATCCTGCCCATCTGACTAGGCTGCCTCAGCCACTCTGGGTATGGGTATGTTGGGAGACGGACGGCTGAAATATCTTTAAAATTCGACACTCTGTGATGGAAGTGCATTTGCACCGGGTGTGTTGTTTAGGGAGGCTGCAGCGAAGAAGAAGAAGGGTCTCCACACCCCTTCCAGGTTTCCTACTGATAACCACTGAGTCACGACTGCCAAATCAAATTAAACGGGCCTGGATCCAAAAGCACACATCCAATTGCTTCAGGAAAAAAGGGCAACACTCTCCCATGTCTTGATAGCCTACATAAAAAGCAGCTTGCATCTTTCTTGGTCACGCTCTAGTGTGACCAAGTAAATGGTCTCCGGGATGGTTGCTGTTTAGAGAGGAGCCCCCTTTTAAGATTCTAGGCTGCCTGGTGAGCATGAATTTGGAAATGCACTCACTCCAGAGGCGACATGTGTGGCTGTAAGAAGTGGGTGTCTCCACTGAGTGTGTTCAGCTCCTCCCCCAGGGATGCACCCCTTAATTTTCTTCCCGTGGCACCTTGGGAGGACAGTAAGGTGCTGTGCTCAGGGACAACACAGTGACTTTTCCAGCTGCCAATAAAGACTCCGCAGGCAGTCCTGCCCCACAGGGTTCTAGCATTGCGCAAACCCGCCCTCACTCACCCCGGCAGGCACTTTGGTTCTGAATGAAAAGGAAAAAATAGGCACAGGGATTGCTCTCTTCCAACCCAAACAGCCATTTAATCCCTCAAAAAGAAGGCGGTTGAAGTTGACTTGCTGACACCCACACACACACCCGAGGACCCTGGTTTGCTTTGGCATGCGCTGTTTGGGCTTTGTTTGCGATTCTCCCACAGCAGAGGATACCCCCACACCTTTTAAAGGAACTGCGTATAAATTTCCTGCCACGAATTGCTTTGAAGGGCTTGCACTAGATGAACCTTGGGGTCCTTTCCAACACTACAGTTCTATGAATATGGCCTCCTTGCTACTCACTTCCTGCCAGCGGTTCATCTCGGAGTGCCTGGGGCAGGTGGGGCAGTGCATCTAACCTGGCATCATCAACCAGGAGGGGTGAGCAGGTCTCCCTCCCCAAATCTTCTGGAATCTTGACTTCCCTTCCCAGGAAGGGTGAACCTTCTGCATGCAAAGCAGATGTTCTGCCACCGAGCTAAAGTCTCCCCCCTAAAAATAAAGTAAGGTCCTCATCCTCAAGGTTTTGAATGAAGTGCTGAATTAAATAGGATCACCGGTCTATCCAGCTCAGTTCAGACTCTGCAGTGTTTCAGGCAGAGAGTCTCTCCCAGCCCTGTCTTGAGATGCCATTGAGGACTTAACCCAGGACCTTCTGCATTCAAGACAGATGCTTTACTAATGAGCTATGGCCCTTCCCCAAAAGCACTCCCCCTGTCTAGTTTTGAGCACTGATTTGTGCACCTATATTACTACTACTCACCTGCCAACCTAGCAGTTCGAAAGCATGTCAAAATGCAAGTAGATAAATAGGAACCGCTACAGCGGGAAGGTAAACGGCGTTTCCGTGCGCTGCTCTGGTTTGCCAGAAACGGCTTTGTCATGCTGGCCACATGACCTGGAAGCTATACGCCGGCTCCCTCGGCCAATAATGCGAGATGAGCGCGCAACCCCAGAGTCGGTCACGACTGGACCTAATGGTCAGGGGTCCCTTTACCTTTACCTTTATTACTACTACTACTACTACTACAGTCTTATTCTGAAAAAAGAGGCCTCAAGCCAGGTAGAAACTAATCTAGATTATCTGTTTTGGCACAGGTTTTGCCACTGAAGCATCTTGTCCGAAAATGCAGTACCGGGAACTTGCGGAAAATTAATTAGTTAAGCTCAAGCAGTGCTAGTGAGGGCTTTCTTTGTGTGTGTGTGTGTGGAGATCCCACTGCTGTTTCTTTCAAGCTTCGCTGGTGTTCCTCCCTCTCTTACGGAGGCATTTATCATCACCCTCGCTGCCCACTCAGCCAGCCCTGCCTCCGGCTGCCCTGTGAGCATCCAAGAGGCAGTGATTTATCAGCGCTGTGTCTTGCAAATTGGTTGCAGCAGGCCACTGTGCCATCTCTCCCCACCACCACACCGCCGCACCCCCCCCCCCGCAGCAATCTTCCCCAAGGGCCCAGATGTAAAAAAGGCCTTTTACAACTTGGAAGAGCTCTGCTGGATTTGGTGGGGTTCGTTTGTCATTTTCCCTCCAGTGCTGCCCTAACCCTTCTTCTTTAACCTTAGAGCTGAGAAAATGCTCTGTGGCTCTCAAAAACTCGCCCTTTGTTTCGTGATTGATTTGTCTGCTTTACTTGCGGCTGCTAATAGAAGGAAATTGAAGCTGTCTCCACCTGGGTTTTTCCCTGGTGAGATTATAGAATTGTAGGGTTGGAAGGGACCCCAAAGGACCATCTAGTCCAGCCCCCTGCAATGCAGGAATCGCAGCTGAAGAATCCCTGACAAATGGCCACCCAACCTCTGTTTACAAGCCTCCAAGGAAAGAGACGCCACCACCTCCTGTCCCACTTTCTGGCAGCTCTTACTGTCAGAAAGTTCTTCCTAATGTAAATTGGACAGTGAGATCATGGCCAGGCTAAAATATTTTGCTGCCTGAGGCGGAGCAGCAGGTGTCACTATACACCCATACATGGTGCACAGTATCCCTGAGCATGCGCAGGGTTGACTTTCAGGGCTCATTTCTTTTCAGATCTGTAGGTAGATCAAACATAATATCTATGCTACTATTCCCCCCCAAAAACTCTTGTTCCCATTGGACCACAGATGAGGCAGGAGCTGAATGTTTGCTCTAAAGGGCAGCATATCCTTCAGGTTTATATATCCTTTATCTCCCCTTCCCTCTATTATTAATATTAGTAGTAGTAGTAGAAGTAGCAGCAGCAGCAGCATTAGTATTATTTTGCTTTGCTTGCAGAGCAGCTGGGTGCCTTACAAACCACTGCCTCTATGTGCTCCGGAGACCTTTTTTAAAAAAAAAAAAAAGTTTAAATAATATGTACATAATTGACCATTCTTGCCACTAGATTGTGTGTGTGGATTGGGCTCTTTGCCCACCCCCCAGAAATGCATGTTGGCACCCTATAATTCAGAGTCGGCCCTGACAGCACCGCTTCACTCCCCCACCCCTCTGAAAGTCAGCCTCTGTTTGCATCTACAGTGGTACCTCGGGTTACAGAGGCTTCAGGTTACAGGCGCTTCAGGTTACAGACTCTGCTGACCCAGAAATAGTACTTCGGATTAAGAACTTTGCTTCAGGATGGGAACAGAAATCACACAGCGGCAGCGGGAGGCCTCATTAGCTAAAGTGGTGCTTCAGGTTAAGAACAGTTTCAGGTTACAAACGGACCTCCAGAACAAATTAAGTTCTTAACCCGAGGTACCACTGTATCTGTGGTACCGCTGGATATGTACTCGATCTGTTCCAGGGTGCTGTTCTCACCCCAAAAAGTATGTATCCGTAGTGGTGCTTCCGCGCATGCGTGAAGCACTGATAGAGCGCTTCTGTGCATGCATGAAGCAAGCAGGAATGCTTCTGCGCATGCGCGTGCTGCAGAACCCAGAAGTAAACACTTCCGGGTCCGCCGCATTCTTAAGCTGAAAATACGCAACCCGCAGCAAACATAACCAGAGGTATGGATGTGTGTGTGTGTGTGCTCATATATATGTATATGTGTGTGCTCATATATATGTATATGTATATGTATATGTATATGTATATGTATATGTATATGTATATGTATATGTATATGTATATGTATATGTATATGTATATGTGTGTGCTCATATATATGTATATGTATATGTATATGTGTGTGCTCATATATATGTATATGTGTGCTCATATATATGTGTGTATGCTCATATATATAAGGTAAAGGTAAATGGACCCCTGACCATTAGGTCCAGTCGTGACCGACTCTGGGGTTGCGCGCTCATCTCGCATTATTGGCCAAGCTCATATATATATATGAGCATATTTCCTGCCCTTTGGCTTGGTGGGGGTGAGGGGAGCCAGCACCAATGCCATCCATCCCCCCTCCCCCATGCATTGCAGGGGGTGGACTAGATGAGCCTTGGGGTCCCCTCTAAACTCTACAATTGTATGATTCTAAAAGACGTCCCTGTCCAAAGCAGCCACTATCCTGGGCTCTGGAAAGCTGCCTGTCTGCAATTCCCAGGGCTTGTTAAGTCAGGATGGACCCAGAATAGATCACTTATTGACGAGGAGTAAATGCTTTATTTGATTTCTGCTAAAGAGTTGTTTGTGAGGGTAGCAATGGCTCCCTTGATTCGAGTGGATGTGCAACTGGCACAACCGATCTGGTGCAGAAATGGGTGTGTGTGCGTGTGCTGCTGGTTGCTCTTTTGGCACTGCACTCATGTGGCTCCAAGTTTGGTATTTCATAGGTCTCTTGAGGTGGGCAATAATCAGGGAGAATTCTGCCAAAAGGCTCTGTGACTCTGAAGAGTGACGGCATTTGAAATAGTTGCCAGAGCAGAATTCTGCCCAAGACTCCGTTTCCACAGGGAAGGAGAACATAGGGAGAAAAGAAGAGCCTTCTGGAGGCAGGGCAGAGCCATCATGGCTAGTAGAGCCTTATCCTCCAATAATATGTCTAAATCTCTTTTGAAGCCACCTACATCTTAGAGCCCAGGTGGGTTTGTATGGAAGAATATGGTCCTACAGATAGCCTTGACCTAAGTCAAAAAGGGCTTTATAACCAGCACTGTTGAATTGTGCCCCGAAACAGTGGTTTCTTCAAGCACTTCAAAATACAGTCAATTCACGTACTTTTTATATTTTGAATTTGAATTTCTATATGGCTAGCCCCCTTGTGGATTTCTTTTTAGATCAGGTAGGAGGGAAATAAATGTTCTGACATGTGAGTGAATGAATGAATGAATGCCAGTGGGTGTGGTGCTTTCTACAGGTCCCTGCCCCCAAGGTCTTTACAGTCTGGAATTCAACACACAGTCGGCAAAAGAGGAAGAAGAGGGAAGCAGAGGCACAAGCAAACTGGGCAAGAGGGTGCATTATTTTGATCGCAGGTGCTTGGGTTACTTGCAGTGGGGAATCAAGGACAGCTTCTGCAAGTTGAAAGGCTGCCAAGAAGCCGCTGTGTTGCTGGGCCAAGAAATTTCAGACCTGCTCCTCAGCTCTTCCTAAGCAGGTCTCTCCATTTTGGATCCTACACCCTGTCTACTAAAACCCACAGAAGTACTGCTACCCTCAGAAGTGGACCTCACTCTTAAATTTCTGTACCATCCTTCATCTGAGCACCACAGGGCAGCTTACAATATAAAAACACGAAAACACATAACATAGTAACAAATAAACACAATAGCCTCACACAGTTTAAAAGGCCATCAATTGTTTAATTAGTCAAAGGCTTGGGAGAAGAGGAATTTTTTCACTTGGTGCCTAATGATATGAAACGAAGGTGACAAGCAAGTCTCCCCTTGGGAGAACATTCCACAAGTGGGGAGCCACTGCAGAAAAGGCCCACTCTCATGTTGCCACAATCCAGGCCTCTCATGGAGGAGGCAGATGAACAAGGTTCTCATGATGATCACAGAGTCCAGGTTGGTTTCTAGGGCAGGCATAGGCAAACTTGGCCCTCCAGATGTTTTGAGGCTACAATTCCCATCACCCCTGACCACTGGTCCTGTTAGCTAGGGAGGATGGGAATTGTAGTCGCCAAACATCTGGAGGGCCGAGTTTGCCTATGCCCACCCTAGAGGAAGAGGTGGTCCTTCAGATATTGCGGTCCTGAGCCATTTAAGGATTTACAGCCAAGTTGCTTCTGTGCTGACTGTCCCCCTGTAGAACAGCCTTTCACAAGCCTGTGGCCCTTCAGATATTTGTGAACTATAACTCCCATCAGCCACAGCCAGCATAGCCCAGTGGTCAGGGATGGTGGTAGTGGTAGTCCAAAATGTCTGGGAAGCACAAGATTGGAGAAGGCTGCTCTAGAAGGAGGAAGCTACTCCAGATGCTAAGCCTTTAGATGCCAGATGCAGCTCTCAAGAGGGTGGAATGTCCTGAAGAACTCTCCAGGCTGGTCTGTAAAAGCTTAGCTGGTGCACCAGGCTGGTGCTGAGGCAACTTGTCTCCTGTATGGTTGCTGGCTGTGGTCCTGAAAGTGTGGTGAAAATATGTGGGCCGATATCTGCTGTGCTGTCCATGGTGCTGAACCTGCCCCAGTCCAGATTAGCACCAGCCTGGTCTTGTTCCCTCTCACCTGAGCCATTGCCTCGCTGGGGTGATGGAATCCCCAATGAATAATAGGATCAGAGCAGACCTGGGAAAGACCCTGGGGAGCTGGTGTTAGCTTGAGAGGGCAGTACTGCACTTTTTAATTCTGGTTGCCTCATCTCAAAAAGGAAATTGGGAGAATTGGAAAAAGGTTCAGAAAAGGGCCATCAAATCCCAAATTTGTGGGCATCCAATGAAGCTGGATGTTGGAAGATTACGGACAGATAGAAGAAATGACTTCTTCATATAGTGCATAGTTCACTGTGGAACTCTCTCCCACAGGATTAGCCAAATCCATGGCTCCTAGCCATTATGGCTCGGCTCTGCCTCCACAGTTGGAAGCAGCAATGCTTTCAAATACCAGTTGCCGGAAACCGCAGGAGGGGAGAGCGCTCTTGCGCTCAGATCCTGCTTCCTGGTTTCCCTTTGGGGCATCTGGTTGGCCAGGATGCTGGGCTAGATGGACCAGGGGCCTGATCCTCCAGGCTCTTCTTATAGGCTAACAGCCTCACTTTGTGCAGAGGAGCTGCCTCTGCTGTGTATGCTTTCCCTAGTAGTGCAGAGCTGCAGTAATGCTACAACTTATTACCTTGTGAACACAGAGCCTCCCAGGAGATTTCAAATGTTGGCACTTTGCCAGCAGCAGGGGCCGACCCCCCCCCCCGCCCCTCGGTCCCTGGAGAGGCCCAATACCATTAGCGGGAATCACTCCTGTGAACCGAAAGAGCCCACCTCCCCTTTCCTGCCCCAGCCAAAACGCTCTGCAAACCTCTCGCCTGGCCTCTCTTGCTCTAATTATTATTTTTTGTAATTGCCAATTCCCCAGTCACAAAAGGCAGCCCCGTACAGTGCCAGCCAGGGTATGAATTATATTTCTGGAGAAGGCGAAAGATCCATTATTCACCAAAGAGGCATAATAATTCCCCGGGTGCTCGCTTGAATGCCGTGCACTTAATCACCCAGGCAAGCTATTTGGGGGCTCGATGAGGCTTTGCCCCCACATGGTGCCTGCGATTCCATTTCAATTACACTAGGTGTGCAGACGTGTTTTGAACACAGAACACAGCGGCGAGGCCAAGGTGCCCAAGAGATGCCTGAGGTTGCTTGCCTGCTTTTTTTTTTAGCTTGCTCTTGAGCAACAGCTGGGTTCTATGCTTCGGGGTTGTGCTTTGGAGGGGAAGGGGAGAGAACCACAAACGTACAGCTGTGCAACCTGTAAGGGACAGTTCCCGAACAAGCTGTTAAAATGAAGGGGGGGCAGAAACGCCACACAATTGAAATTCTGCCAGAGCTTAGAAAAAAATAATAATCGATAAATTCCATTTCCAGTGCTAGACCTTATGTTCAGAACATGTGAACTCTTAATGAGCCCCAGAGGATGTGCAGAGTGCCTATTGCTCACAGCAGTCCTAAGCAGTCCTCGCCAACATACTGAATTGCAGGGCAAGGTGTCCTGCTCCAGGAGTCCCAGAGTCCCAGCAGAAAGGATTTTTAGAGCAGAGAAGGAACAGGCTGTTCAGGGCAGAAGTAGCCAATGGGATGTTGTTGACTCTCAGCGGTCCCAGCATGACCAGTGGTCAGGGATGGTGGGAGTTGGGAGTCCAGCATCGTATGGGAGGAGCAACATACTGCTTACTCCTGCTTGAGGCCTTCTGGTTATAGAATCATAGAATTGTAGAGTTGGAAGGGACCCAAGTGTCATCTAGTCCAACCCCTTGCAATGGAGCAATCACAGCTAACCAGCCCCCTGAAATCATAGCTTCTTATGTTTGCCAGTCCTTAAGAGGACTCGCTAGGAGTGCTGCTTTTGCAGAGGCAGAAACACTGCCATTTCTTGATAATGATGATGTAGTCAACATTCATGATGATTGACCTGTATATTTAGGACCTGGTTGAACATGGTGTTGGTGGGCAAATCTCTCCAAGCTTTGTCCAAAATATTTCTGTTCAAAGCAACCTGGACTTGGGGAGGCAGAATCCTTACGTTGGCATCTTGCATATCCATTTCCCAACTTTCTGTTACTGACCACGGTGATGATGCAAACAATAAAAATTGCTGGGAATCGCAGGAGGTTGATACCATCACCCCTCAGCATCCTTTCATGCTGTGCAGAACCCGTCAACTCCCTGATTTTCCAGGGAACTTGAGACAATAGAACAGCTGGATGACAGCCGGAATGAGGATGGAAAGGAACATGTGGTGAAATGATCGAAGTGATGGAATAGCTCCCCTATGATGAGAAGTTGCAGCATCCAACCAAGCTGAATGGCCCATCTTGTCCAGCATCCTGTTCTCAAAGTGGTCAACCCCATGCCCCAGTGGGAAACCCTCAAGCATGACCCAAGAGCTCTCGCCCGCCCTGTGGCCCCCAGCAGCTGGTGTTCAGGTGTTCAGAAGCATCGCTGCTTCCAGCTGTGGAGGCAGAGAATAGCTGTCATGACTAGTGGCCCTCAATTGCCCTCTCCTCCATGAATTTGCCCGGTCCTCTTTAAAGCCATCTAGGTTGGTGGCCATCACAGCCTCCTGTGGGAGTGAGTTCCACAGTTCCTGTGCCTGCATGAAGAGGTTCTTTCCTTTATCTCTCCTGAATCTTCCAACATTCAGCTGCTTTAAGGTTCAAAAGGATTTTAGCTGTTCGGTTTATCAGCTAATCATTGCCATCTAGAGTAGCTTTTCTGGCTGGGGCTGATTTATTTATTGCATTTAAAGCCCACCTTTTTCTCCAAGGAGCTTGTGGTGTCATACACGGCGCTCCCCCTCTTCAATTCATTCCCACCACCACTCTGCGAGGTAGGCTAGGCTGAGAGGCTGTGACTGTCCCAAGGTCACCCACTGGGCTTCGTGGCCATGTGAAGAAAAGAGTGGGATATAAATGCAATTAATGATATTGGTGATGATGGGAGTGGTGGATTGGGGCAAGGGAGAGTTGTCTTTTCCAGGTAGAGTTGATAGAGTCATAGAATCGGCCGTCGAGTCCAACCCCCTGCAATGAAGGAATCTTTTGCCCGACGTGGGGCTCAAACCCGCAACTCTTGGGGTTAAGAGTCTCGTGCTCTACTAACTGAGCTATACAGACAGTTCGCTTGCAAGGTGTCTATTTAAAGCCTGTGGTTCATAGTCTCTCTCTTTAAACCCCGCCGGGTCTTCGCACCGCCAGCACCACCCACTCTGCAGGGACAGCATAAATAAATACATGGGGTGCCTGCCATTGTAAGTCTTGGCTGCTACTTAAAGGAAGTGTTGCCGGGGCGGGGGGGGGGTGGCGGCGGCTGCATTTTGCACCTGAACTGTATGTAGCCCAAGAAAACTACCCGGGCTATATTTATCTCCTTGGTGTTGGATGGGTTGCCATGGCAGTCAACGAAGAGAGGTGTCAATGGGGGGGGGTGTTAGCAAAGGAAGCCTGCTGAATTTCTCCACAGAGATACCCATGCACACACACACCCCACTGCAAGTCTTAGTTATTTTTAGCTAGCTTCTCTCACATCCGGCAGGTAGCCGAATCCTTCCTCTCCCTCATCCTGCTCATCTCTGAGACGGGATGCTCTCCAAAAGTGGGTGTTCCACTGCTAGACTAGATAGTGATGCTGTCCCAAGCATTGCTGCAAGGAAGGGAAATGGATGCCATAAGGAGATAAAAAGAGTGTGCTGGATCAGGCCACTGGTCCATCTAGTGCAGCATCACCAGGTACATATTCTGGGGAAACCCGAGCACAAGAGCACTCTGCCTTCCAGCAACAGGTGTCCAACTGTGGAGGCAGAGCATAGCCATCACATCTAGGGGCTGCCGATAGCCGTCTCCTCCGTGAATATGTCCGATCCTCTTTTAAAGCCATCCAAGTCAGAGGCTGTCGCTGACTCCTGCGGGAGAGAGTTCAGAACCATGAGGACTAGCACCCTACTTTATTTTTAGGGGAGTGGCCATAGCTCAGCAGTAGAGCGTCTGCTTTGCATATTGAATACTCAATCCTTGGCATCCGGCATCATCTCCATGTAGGGTTGGGAGATACTCCCTGCTTTGAACCCCAGTCTGTGTTGACAGTGCTGAGCGAGATGGAGCAGTGGTCTGACGCAGTCTTAAGGCCAGTTCCTAGGAACCCTTTTGAGTTCTGCTGGTGCAGAAATGAGAGCGTTTGAGCCTTGGGACAGTTGCTCAAACAATGAGAGTTTTGCAAGAAAAGGAATGCAGTCAAGGGTTGGGCTCACCGTGTTCAGGGTCAGCTGTGAGGCAGGAGAACTGATAATGGAGTTTGTCCTGAGGGCCAGCATGGTGGATTCCTCCAGGAACAGCGTATGCCTTTTGACCCAGCAGGGTGAGCAGCTGACTGTCTGCAGCAAACGGCCAAGCGCTCCCAGGAGGAAACAGCACCACTCCCTTTTCGCCCCCAGCCTTGCTCCTTGGGAATCGTGCAGAGAAAAAAATGTAAAATAAATAGCAAAAGACATATTTCATTAAGTCTTGCTTAGAGCTGCAGGAAGCTTTGCAGATTAAATATTAAATCTCACCCTGACAGATAATGTCACATCCTGAAGGTCGAAGGAGAATTTTTGCTTTTTCAAAGCAAAAGATGGAAAAGAAGTGGGAAAATGTAAATGTTAGCAAAACAAAAAAACCAGCCTCTTAATTTGGTGTGCATATACTGTGAGGAGGTGGTGATAATCTGCCTTAGAGCCAGTTCTTGACAACCTTTCCCGCTCTCTACTGCTCTGCTCTCAGCATTCTGTCACACTCTAGTGTGACCAAGAAAAGGGTGGAGCTAGGCAGATGAAAGGGGGTGATTGCTGTGTAGAGTGGGGATGGCTGAGTTCTCCATGGGTGGGAACTCAGGCCTGGGGTGGGGGTCGTGAAAGCCGATGTGGTGTAGTGGTTAGAGCATCAGGTTAGGACCTGAGAGAGATCCGGGTTCAAAGCTCAAGTCAACCATGAAGCTCACTGGGTGGCCTTGGGCCAGTCGCTGCCTCTCTCAGCCTCACGTACCTCGCAGGGCTGTTGTGAGGATTAAATGGGGAGGGGGAGAACCATGTGCACCATCCTATAAAGCAGGCTTATATAGGAAAGCTGAAAGCAAGGCCCAAGTGCAAGAGCAACATTCTCCCCTCCCATGGCTTCCAGCAACTGGCATTCAGAAGCATGGCTTCCTCCAGACAGGGAGGCAGAGCATAGCCATTGTGGCTAGTAGCCATTGGCAGCTTTATCCTCCATGAACTTGTCTTATAAAGCCATCCAAGTTGGTGGCCAGGTTGGGACAACTGTTCTGACTCAGCTCTTTAAGAGAGCCCTGCAGGATCAGGCCAGTGGCCCATCTAGTCCAGCATCCTGTTCTCACAATGGCAACCCAGATGCCCCCAATGGGAAACCATCAAGCGGGACAGGAGTGCAACAGCACTCTGCCCACCTGCGATTCCCAGTAACTGCTGTCCAAGCTTTGCTTACTCAGTACGTGTCTTGAAGGGTTAGAATCATAGAGTCAAGGAAATGTAGAGCTGGAGGGGACCCCGAGAGTCATCTAGTCCAACCCCCCGCAACGCTGTTTTACGGGAATGTTCCAGGCTGTTCTCTCACCTGTAGTCTGAACGGTTCAGCCACGTTATTCAGATGCCTCCCTGCAGTGGTCATGGACCCTAACAGGAGTCCAAAATGATGGGCGTTTTGTCTGTTTGGGAGGTGCTTGGGAGCTGATTTGGTGCTCTTCTGAGCATTCCTCCTTGACCACCTTTATTGAAGATCCTCTGGAGCAGAAGTATTTCCTTCCTTCCTTCCTTCCTTCCTTCCTTCCTTCCTTCCTTCCTTCCTTCCTTCCTTCCTTCCTTCCTTCCTTCTTTTCCTCCTCCTCTGCAGCCAGACAGAATAATAAGTAGACCATTTGAAGGGCCAAGCCAAGATTGGGGATTTGGAAGCGGATCAGGACCAGGTTGCCAAAGCTCAATGGAGGCAGCATCGAGGGTGGAGATTTCAGCAAAATGCTGAAATGCAAAAAGCTGGAATGCTAAGAGAGCAAGCTGTAAAGTGAGCTCAGGAGGAGGGGAGCCCCCAGCAGCCAGCACCCCTTAGTAAACAAGCTTTCCTCATTTCGGCTGCTTCAAAGGTCTTTTTGCTAGCAATGCGTTTGACTTCAGAAGCATGTATTCGAGGACCGTCAGCTGATGAATTGGGCCTTGCACTATGTGCTGGGGGAGTGGGCAGCTATGTGCAAGTGGGTTGACTCAGTGGATTGTGTATTTGGATGCTCCTTGGGGGCCAGGGCCGGGGCAGAGGAGGCTGTCAGGTTGAGCCGGTGCACTTCAGAATTTAGCACTCCACCACTGACTTACACTTACCTAAGCCCCAGGAAGCGAGAACTGGCTCTGGGGCAGAGCATCTTGCTTGGCAAGGCCAAGATCCCTGGTTCGGTTCCCAGCAACTCCCAATAAAAAAGGAGAATAGAGGCTACTGGTGTGGGGGGACTAATGGCTTGGCTCAATATAAGGGCAGCACACTCGATTTCCAGCCACCATGACTCCAAGCATTGTCTAACATGGGGGCAGTGGGCTTTGCATCGTGCCTCAAAAACGTGGGTGCCCACAGTTCAGTAAATCGGAGGTTGCTCCCCAGTTGGGAACATTATATCTGTCTGGTGCTGTTGCTGCTGCTTTATGCTAATCTCAAGAGCCCCCTCTGGGGGTTAAAAGGGGTTTAACATAAGAACATAAAATGAGCCTCCTGGATCAGGCCAATGGCCCATCTAGTCCAGCATCCTGTTCTCACAGCGGCCACACAAATTGACCCCATGGGAAACCCGCAAACAGGACCCGAGCACAAGAGCCCTCTCTCCTCCTGCGGTTTTCCAGCAATTTATATTCAGAGGCATAGATGCCTCCAGCTATGGAGGCAAAGCAATAGCCCTCCTGGCTAGTAGGTAGCTATTGGGAGCCTTCTGCTCCATGAATCTGCCTAATCCTCTTTTGAAGCCATCCTGAGTTGGTGGCCATCACTGCCGTCTGTGGAAGTGAGTTCCACAGTTTAACTATGCATCTGAATACTGGGAACTGCAGGGGGGGGGGGAAAGGGTTGTCTGGCCTGGGACCACTGCAAGAACAAGATGGTGGACTAGATGGGCTTAATCCAGCTGGTTCTTCCTATGTTTTGTTCCTCCTCTGTTTGAGCCTTGCAATCCAGCAGGATATAAATTTCACGCAAACCTTTTGCATGCGGCGATATTCTCTTTGTTTCCTGAGCTCTCTCTTGTTTCTCTTCCAGAACCATGAGCCAGAGGACCACCCCGGGCGCTGCTTCCCCATTGGTCCTTGGGTGGGATCCCCCCACTTCCCTGATGCACCCTTGATGGCCCCGGCCCACTTGTAGGATGCATCTCTTCCCCTCCTTCTTCCTGGTACGTCATCCTCACCTGGCCTCGCCAGATGGCCACTCCTCCCTCCGCCATGGATGATGAGCAGACCTTGAACAGGAATGCCGTGGCTTGGCTGGTTTGCTCGGGGCTCTCTGTCCTGGCCAACGGCTGGGGGATCCTCAGTGTGAGCGCCAAGCAGAAGAAATGGAAGCCCCTGGAGTTCCTCATCTGCACGCTGGCCGGGACACACATCCTTAACATTGCCATTCCCATCACCATGTACTCGGTCGTCCAGCTCCGCCGCCAAAACTCTGACTATCAGTGGAGCGAGGGCCTCTGCAAAGTCTTCGTCTCCACCTTCTACACCTTGACGCTGGTCACCTGCTTCTCGGTCACCTCCCTCTCCTACCACCGGATGTGGATGGTCCGCTGGCCAGTGAACTACAGGCAAGTCCTGTCTCTGGATGAGTCCCGCGGTGGTCGCAGAATCATAGAATTGTATAGTGGAGATGAAACCCCCGGCAGTGTAGGAATTACAGCTAGAGAAGGGCTTTCACCATGGAAGGTGCAGCAAGCTTGTCTTCTGCTGCTCCAGAGAGGAGGGCCCAAACCAATGGATTCAAATGACAAGGAAGGAGGTTCTGACTATAAACACTTGGAAGAGCTTTCTGACGGCAAGAGCTGTTCAGCAGTGGAACAGATTACCTTGGAAGGTGGTGGACTCATCTCCACTGGAGGTTTTTAAACATCTGCCGCAAAAATTGTTTCCCAAACTTGGGTCTCCAGCTGCTTTTGGACTACAGCTCCCATCATCCACTGATCCTGCTAGCTAGGGATGATGGGAGTTGTAGTCCATCAACATCTGGAGACCCAAGCTTGGGAAACCTTGTGCCAGAGGTACTTTTGCTGTGATTGCTGCACTCCAGGGGGGTTGGACAAGATGACCCTTGGTGTACCTTCCAATTCTACAATTCTAGGATTGTATGGTTGCCATCGCCAAACAGACCTGGGATGATCTGTTTCACTTTCAACCGAAAGGATACGGAGAATGTGGCTTTGTCCTAAGGGGAGTGTCTTTTTTTCCTCCCCTCTCTAGGTTAAGCAACACCAAGAAGCAAGCGGTCCACACCGTCATGGGTATCTGGATGGTGTCCTTCATCCTCTCCACGCTGCCGGCCGTGGGCTGGCACGACACCACAGAGCGCTTCTACGCCACGGACTGCCGCTTCATCGTCACCGAGATCGGCCTGGGCTTTGGCGTCTGCTTCCTGCTCCTGATCAGCGGCAGCGTGGTCATGGGCGTGGTCTGCGTGGCCATCGCCCTCTTCCAAACTTTCTCCATCCAGGCGGGCAACAACATCGACAAGAACAAATTCAACGTCCCCACCATCGTGGTGGAGGATGCCCAAGGCAAGAGGCGCTCGTCCATTGATGGCTCCGAACCCATTAAGACTTCTTTGCAGATCACCTACCTGATCGCGGGGATCGTTTTCATCTACGACTTCCTCATGGGCTTTCCTATACTGGTGAGTGTGGTTGCAATTGCTGGTGGTACTAAGTTGTCCAGGGTCTCTGCAACCGAAAAAGGGCTTGGAAAGAGCTCTTTCCAAACCGAGTGAAAGGGCAGGAAAATGGCAAATGCAATCCCATGTAAACAAGTGTAAACTGATGCACGTTGAAGCAAAAAACTCTTACCTTTACCTATACGCTCTGAACTGGCGGTGATGGACCAGGCACGAGGCATTGGCGTAGTAAATAGCTGAATGAAAATGTCGACCCAGTGTGCAGTGGCTGTGAAAAAGGCGAATTCCCTGCTACTTAGCATTAGGAAAGGAACTGAAAATAAAGCAGCCAGTATTAATAATGTATACAGTGAATACAGTATACAATTCTCGGTCGCCACCATGTTTGGAATGCTGTGCACAGTTCTGGTTGCCTTGCCTCAAAGAGGAAAAGGTTCAGGAAAGGGCAACCAGAATGATCAAGGAGAAAAGAAATGTAGTTTTTAAAGGTGCTGAGAGTTGTTAGGAGAGTCCCATATCCCCCTCACCTACCTACAATTCCCAGGGTGCTTTAATGATCAATCTCTCATCACAGGGGACTTTGGGAATTGTAGTTCAGTAAGGGGAGTGGGGCTCTCCTCCCAACTCTCAGCAGCCTCAGCAAACTACACTACACAGGATGCTTTGGGGGAAGGCCTGACTGTTTACAGTGGTATGATGCAGGTTTAATATACAGTGCAGATGGGACCACACACACACACACAGAGAGAGAGACTTCCAAGTGTTCTTGGTCTCCCAACTGTCATCAATTTTGGCCGTCATCCTTAACTGTCAGGGAAGATGGGAGTTGGCCCCCAACAACATCTGGAAGGCACTAGGTTGGGCAATGTTGAGCAGTGCCCCCAGATGATATTGTCTGACTCCCCCAAGGCCTCCTCTGAGACCTGAAGGGCACCGGACAGAGCAACCTGGTGTGACAGATCAATAGGCTGATGCCCAGAACTAGGCTGACGCCCAGAACTAGGCTGACTTGCAAGCAAGAAATTCCAAAATAGTTACCATACTTCCCCCTCTGCTAGAGAACCCGAGTTTTTCAAACAAAACAGATCCCCTGATGCCAACAAGGGACCTGTGTGTATCCCTCTCTGGAAACCGGGGTACGTTTCAGGCACATCTACCCTAGTTAGCAAGCTGCAGTCACTCCACGGGCATTGCAAGGCCCTTGGATTGCTGGGGCTTTCATTTCCTCCCTTATCTGATAAAGCAAGTCCCGAGGAGCACGCCTGTGTTGCACATGGTTTCTCCACTCCCTTGGAAAACAGCCCGCCTGCCAAGACTGGATTCCAAGCCTCTCACAGTCCGCCTTCCCAGGACCTCCCTGCAGCCCACTGAGACAGCTCTGGCTAAACATAGCCGCTGCTGCTGCCTCGCCATCAGCTGGAAAGCAAGAAAAGGCATCTCGGAGGCTGGACCCCAACGAGGAGAAGCCTTACGTTCCGGTGCCCCATGTCCTGGTTTGTTCTTATTGCTCTGGCATCGCGCCCGATGCCTGCCTGCCGTCCCAAGGGTTTCTAATCAGTTTCCAGAACAATAAGCAACATCTTCCAGCTCTCCCAATTAATCCAGATGAATCGTTTTATTAGAGGATGGTTGCCAGTCAAGGTGCAGGCAGCGAAGCTGTGTGTATGATTCCTGTGGAAATCAGAAGCATGCAAGGAGAATTTGAACAAACAATGGCAGGAAGCAGCTTGTAGCCAAGCACGCAAGTCCTTCCCATGGAGGGTCAGTGGCAGATCAAAGTCCAATGAATCAATATTGAGATAGGCTGATCAGGGCAGAGTTGGTTTTTTCCTTGTGTGGGGCCAGCCAATCATCACTGCAGAATTGAAAGGGGCCCCCAAGGATAGGGAAAAGTCCCCACCTCTCATAACACTAGAACTCGTTGCCGTCCAAAATTCAAGACAGATAAAATAAAGGACTTATTTATGCAGTTAAACTATGGAATTCCCTCCTGCAGGAGGCAATGAGGGCCACCAACTTGGATGGCTTTAAAAGAGAATCGGACAAATTCATGGAAGAGTAGGCTATCACTGGCTACTAGCCAGTGATGGTTCTGCTCTGCCGCCACATTTGGGTGCAACGATCCTTCTGAATACCAGTCGCTGGCAGCTACAGGAGGGCAGAGGGTGTTCTTGTGCTCGGGTCCTGCTTGCTGGTTTCCCACTGGGGCACCTGGTCAGCCAAGGTGGGAACAGGTTGCTGGACTAGGTGGGCCGTTGGCCTGATCCAGCAGGCTCTTTCTCATGTTGTTATGTAAACTCAGTATAGGCAGATGAGTTCCTATCAGCCACTGAGATTCTTTTTCCTTTTGTGTCTGCCAGGATTCCTTTGAATAACCCACTAGGTGGCAGACCTCTGAAGATCAATCCGTAACATACCGGTAGATGGGAGTGAGTTGGAGGCTGGCTAAACAGTGGCTTGCTAAGCGTCCCACCGGGCTATGCCCAGATTTGAAGTGGGGATTCGGGGATCCACAGCATCTTGGCTTCTTAGCCAAGAAGCTACACTCCCTCTCCTTGTTTGGAAAGCAAAGGGAAAGTCATTGACATAAAACAGAGAGAACCCAATGTGTGTCCATTTTATTTCTTTGCTGCCCAAACTGCCCCCCAACTAAGTAACTAGCTGATCTCTCATGCTTTTTTAAAGAGGGTTAAATCTTACAGGATTGACAGAATTTTAGCTGCTGGGGTGGTGGGGCTGGACAGCAACAGAATTTCTTTTCAGATTGCTCATTCCCTGGAGGCCAGGAGGGAGAGGGAAAGGATGTACAGTTTGAGCGAGTGGAAAGAACTCTGTGTTCCTTTGATGTGTGTGTTTGGAAAAGGTGCTGGGCCTCAAGGGAAGAACTGGGGTGGGAGAATCTCTGCTGCAGTTTACACCCTAAAAGACAGAGTGAAATTCAGCAGATCACTCCTCTTTCATCTCTAAAACTCTTACAATTGCGGATGACAGCGCTGTCCACCCTCAAGCAGTCAGCCTGCTCTGAGGTCAGGATGGAGAGAGGGAGGGGAGGCGTCACAGCCAGCTTGGGCTGCCATTGGCTTAGCTGCTCCGATGTCATGGAAGAGCTCTCTTGGCTTGGGCATCACAGTGAAGGGAGCGTTGCTGAGATGTTAACCTTAAGGGGGTCTCTGAGCAAACATTACTAAGTGGAATGTTTGCAGGTTTTGTCTCCGTATCCTGATCTTGGGCTTTCAAAAGAGACTTTGCGAATCAGTTGAGTGGAACAGGGCCTAGCGATGGAAATGGATAGAGGACTCTTCCTGTGTGTAGATGTGATATCTGAGCCATCAAGGGTTTGTCTTAGTCAATGGAGAACAAATCCTGCCTTTTTTAAAGAGTCCTGTTTGGACTGTGGAATCTCTGAGTTTGCTGTTATTAGACTGCTAGGGACTGCTGCCTCTGTTCCCTTGTAACTGGCTCCCATCAGCAGCCTGGCTGCAGCATTCTCGAAAAGCTCCCTTTCCGAAGGCATCCCCACATTGAGCATGTTAAGAGTAGTCCACAGTAGGGTTAGGCCGAGAGAGAGACAGATTAGGCTAAGGTCACCCAGTGAAACTTCCAGTGGGATGGGGATTTGAACCGGGATTCCACACCTCACCCACCCACACCTCTCCAGCAATCTAACCACTATGCAATACTGCCTCCACCCACATGGCTGCACAATTTGCAAACGTATGGCAGCTGCAGCAGGAGGGGGGGTAGGATGTGTCTGATTGGGTAGTGGGGGCTGTTCTTCTTGGAAGCAGCATTCTGTAGCTCTTCCTTCCTCCGTTCCTTTTCTTTTATAAAAATGGAAATGAGGTTCTCCTCCTTCCCACTCGCCCACCCGCAAACCGAAATCCTCCCTCATGTACTTCAAGCCTGATTCACCGCCACGGCTCTGTTCTGCTGAGAGACATTACGCACTCAATTTATAAAGATCAAATTAAGTTAATTTGAATTTGGCTTGCACTGGGGGTGTTAATGAAACATTGATTAACAGTGGGGGAAACCTCTGTTTTCTAGCCCTGATTGATATAAATGTCCTCGTGTTCCGGTTTTGGCTCCCCTCCCATCTACCCTCACTAACCTCACCCCTCTGGCCCCCAATTTAAATTCAAAGATGTTATTAATTGGGTGGCTTTGCATTGGGCAGGCCGAATGTCCGTGCAGCGATTTTGAGTCTCCAAACAGAGCTGAGGCTGGCAAAAAGGAAATCTGCTCCACTAGGGAAAGAAAAGGCTTTTTGCCACTAGACTTCAATGCTAAATGGTGGAGTGAGTCCCTTGCCTTTCAGAATAAATAAAAAATAAAATAATATGAATTTAAATGCCTTCCTTATGCATTGTGTCACCATCACATACCTCTGTCTCAGTTGAGACTGTAAGCTCTTTGGGGCAGGAACCTTTCCCTGGATCTCAGAATTCTGCCCAGGCCACGTCCCCTTACTGACCATGCCCTCTTTGACTGCTTCTGCCTAGCTGGGAAAGGGCCACAGCTCAGTAAGTAGAGCCATCTGCATTGCACGCAGAAGTTCCCAACTTCAATTCCCAGCTCCACAGAAAAAAGTTGGGAGAGAATATCTGCCTGCTGTCTTAGAGGGAACCTGCCAGTCTGTGTAGGCTATGCTGAACAAGATGGACTCAACAGACTCCATGTGTCATTGGTGATGCCTCTTGCTTGTTTGGATGGAGAAGAGAGAGGTTTGCTCCCGTGTAGAAACCTATCTCCTTTTGTACAGCAGGAAGGTACATACCTTTGCACAGGATGCGCCTTCTGTATAAAGGGAAGAGTCGTGTCTCTCCAGGACAGGTGAAAGAAAGTCCTTCTTCATTAAGCTATGCAGCTCACTCCCACAGGCGGCAGGGTTGACCACCCACTTGGATGGCTTTCAAAGAGGATTGGGCAGATTCATGGAGGAGGAGGAGGCGGCTATCCATGACTGCTAGCCATGCTCTGCCTCTATGGTCAGAGGTAGTCATGCTACTGAACACCAGCTGCTGGAAACCACAGGAGGAGAGAGTGCCGCCCTTTTGCTTGGGTCCTGCTTGCTGGTTTCACACAGGCATCTGGTTGGCCACACAGAGAACAACAGGATACTGAACTAGATGGTCCTCCCAAGTTGGCCTGATCCAGCAGAAACCTTCTTATGTTCCTATGCCAATCTGCTCGGTCATCTACTGCCTTCTCTCACGTTTCCTCTTGAAACCGTCACGAGATCCAAGCTGATTTGGAGCTCCACCATCATCTTGCACTCTGCTTAAGATCATAAGAAGAGCCTGCTGGATCAGGCCAATGGCCTGATCCAGTTCAGCCTCCTATTCTCCCAGATGCTCCAAAGGGAAACCAACAGGAGCACCCACCCCACTCCAGTGGTCTCCAGCAACTGGTTTTCAGAAGCGTTGTTGCATCTAACTTAGGAGGCAGAGAATAGTAGCCATCAATAGTCCCTCCATGAATTTGTCTTATTCTCTCTTAAAACCACCACTGCCTCCCTGTGGGAGTGAGGGCTGCAGTTCAGCTATGCGCTGCGTGAAGGACTTTTAAAAAAAACGAACAACCCTATACTTATACCCTTCCTATTTTCTGTGAAACTCAAGTCAGGGTCTGTGAGAGTCCCAAGCAGGCAGGCACCCTGACCAGCTTGAGACCAGCTTAGCTTCCACAATGCAGCTGCATTAGATACCCCACCAGCCAATGTGCCAACTGCCCACCGTGAGAGTCTTGAGGGCCTGTTAGGAGCCCCTACCGACGTCCCTGGTGCCTTGTCCTGCAGGTAGTAAGCTTTGCCAGCTTGAAGTCGGACGTGGCCTACAACTGGATGATCCTCTGTGTCCTCTGGTGCTCAGTCGTCCAGTCCCTCCTGCTCCCGCTTTTCCTCTGGGGTTGTGACCGGTACCGAGCCGATATCAAGTCCGTCTGGGAGAAGTGTGTGGCCGTCATGGCCAATGACGATGTGGGGGAAGGTGAGTGGTGATTTTGGGGGGGGGTGGGAGTCCCCCGAATTCTGGAGGGGGGGTGTTTGGCCAGGCCAGTCCAGTCCTGGGCACTGTGACCTTCCTACATGAATGGAGGACAGCATCTTGGTTGGACCTCAGTCCTCTTCAGTTGCAAGGCTGATGTTTGGGAGTGGTAGGAAATGATGGACAAGACCAGGAAGAAACCAAGGCAGCCAGCAAGCAAATGCCTTCCATGTGCCCCTCCTGGCCCAAGTAAGTTGTAGAATCAGAAGGGGCTTAAAGGGTGAGTTAATCCAGCTCCCTAGAGTGCAGTTATATCTGTCCGCATTCATCCCTGCCCTCCAGCATAGTCTATCTGTTAATGTCCTAGTGAGGATTCAGGTGGAATGCTGACTCTACCTACCCTTCCTTGTATTCCCCATAACGTGTTTTATTTAGGGTGTTTGTGGAATTTCTATATTTCACTTGGGTGTAAAAACCAAGATTTTGCATTTGGGTTTCTGTACTGTATTTGTCTTTTTAATGTTGTTTTATTGTGTTTATTGTTATTTTCATATTGTTGTGTTTATTGTTATTGTGTTTATTGTTATTCTTATATTGTGCTGTTTCTTTTTGTTGTAAAATCAATAAAAATTATTATTAAAAAAAAAAACACCAAGACTTCAGAGCGGTTTACGAAAGGGAAGAAAGCAATAAGAATTACCAGTGAAAACAGTTTTAAAAAGGCAGCCACTACTTAAAACATTCAGAAAAGAACTTAAATCGGCAATTTAAAAAAATGGATCGGAGCGCATGGCAACATCCTACATAGCTGGACAGGCTTGCCTCAACAAAACTATTTAGCAGGTGCCGGAAAGAGTCTGGCGAAGGAGACTGCCTGATATCAATAGGCAGGGAGTTCCAAAGTCCTGCCACACAATGTGAAAGAGGAGAAACTTGCTGCTTACTCCCCACCCAAGGAACCCCCCCTCCCAAAGAAATTAGAGAGGTGGGCTTTGACATCTTGGAGGAGTGGGTCCTGCAGGGCTGCGGCCCCGACCCCTTCACCCAAAGTTCTTAGCAGTGGACCCCACCCCACCCTTTTTAATGCATCTTTCCTTCCTCTGGGACTGCAGAAAACAGCCTGGACGGAGTGATCCATACAGACCTGATGTACGAGCGGCCCTACGATTACAACTTTGCTGGGGACGCCCTGACCTTGGACCACATTGCCAAATATGACCTCTCGGCCCTGGAGAGGGGCCTCCCCCAAGCCTACACTACAAAGCCTCCCCCAGAGGACAAGATGCAGTATCTGCAGGTAAGGGGGGGGAGGAATACAGGTATAGCTGCCTTAAAATACCAAGTCAGATCACACGGCCACCTAGATCAGTAACACCTCCACTAACTGGAGGTCAGTGGCCTGTCCAGTTCTCCGAGTCTCCGGGTTTTCAGACAGGGAATCTTTTCCAGCTTTACTGGGTCCTTCTGAATGGGAAGCAGGTGCTCTAACCACTGAGCTGCAGAGGGGTTTGAGTTGCATCCCAATGAACAGGAGAAGTAAAACTGTAACTGCTTTCTACCAGGGAGGAGAATGGGGAAAATGTAATCATATAATTGTCAAGTTAAGAGGGACTCCCCAAAGGTCATGTAGTCCAACCCGCTGTAATGCAGGGATCACAGCTAATGTAATGGCACTCCTGTGTTCTTTAGCAGTGATGGTGCTGCTCTGCCCCTCCTTGCACCCTACACAAGGCCCATTCCTCCCCTCCGGCTGCTTTTCGCTTTCAGCCGTCTTAAAAAACCATGCGTCCATCTCCAAGTCCCAGTTCCCATCTGCCGAGCTCCTGTCAACTGTGGATGGTGTGAAAAGGAGCTCAGAAGCATTAGAGGTGTCACGTTGCAGCTTACTGCTCGGTCCTGGAGTTAAGTTCCCTTCACCTAATTCAGAGCAAACATGCATAGGATAGGGTTTCCTAGAAACATAGAATTGTAGAGTTGGAAGGTACCACGAGGGTCATCTAGTTGAACCCCAGCAATGCAGGAATCTTGCCCAATGTGGGGCTCGAACCCACAACCCTGAGATTAAGAGTCTCATGCTCTACTGACTGAGAGATGTACAGTTCCCAGAATTCTCTAGTGGGAGGACATGACTGTTTAAAGCGGAATAATTGTTCAAATGAATTGTCTTGCACAGCTCCAAGAACCCTTTCTAAGGCACCTGTCAGAGAAATTGTGGAACAGGGGTGGCTGCCCTGTGGGTGCTCCAGGGCCACATTCACGCCTTCCATATAAAGCGCTATGATACCACTTTAAACAGTCATGGCTTCCCCCGAAGAATTCTGGGAAGGGTAGAGCTGTTAGGAGGTCCCTTCAATTCCTCTCACAGAACTACAATCCCCAGAGTTGTGAAACAACCAAACCCTCTTCACAAGGAGTTGTATCTCTGTGAGGAGAATAGGGGCCTACAAACAACTCTCCGCCCCCTTCCCAGAATTCCTTGGGAGAAGCCATGACTGTTCTAAGTGGTATCACAGTGCTTCAACGGTATGATGTGAATGTGGCCTTTGAGGGCCCTTGACCCCGGCGCAGAGGCGGCAATCACTCTGAAGCTTCTCCGTTCCTCCTCCCGCAGGTCCCCCCCACCCGGCGCTTCTCCCACGACGAAACGGACATTTGGACGACGAGCCAGATCTCAGCCTACCTCCAGCACTGGGGGGCCAGCGGGGACATGGCCGCCAGCCTGGCCCAGCTCCTCCTCCCACGGGGGCACGGCTACGAGCGCCGGAGGAGCAGCAGCAGCCTCCTGTCCTATCAAGAGGAAGGGCAGCACCCACACCGCAGGCGTCGGAAGTCCGCTGAGAGCACCTTGTCCCTCAGGCCCTTCCCTCCGGAAGACTACTACAAGGGCGGTGGCGGCGGCAGCGGGGGGCCTGGAGACTACAGGTTCTTCAGCAAGGAGGAAGGGGTGAACTACTTCATCGACACTAGCCCCTTGCCGAGCCCCAGGAAAGGCCCTCTGCGCTCTGCGTCCGTCTCCCTCATCCCAGACACGTTCCGCCACTGCTCGGCCACCCTCGCCAACTTCCCCTTGACCACTTTCGAGCGGGAACCTCAGGGCTTGCGGCGCCTCTCGGCCCAAGGCCGGGGATGCTCCCTGGCGGTCCCAGGGCCTTTCCTGGCTCAGGAGGATGCCAAGAACTTCTTCCCTAAAGGCAGCGCTGACGCCCCGTGCCTGGAGCAGATCCGCATCCAGCTGTACGAGGCTCCCGAGGAACGCCCAGCCAGCAGCTGCTGCTCCGAGCCGGAGGGCTTCCGGACAGGCCTCAGCCCCTCCTGGGGGGGCCAGGAGGAGCTCCGGAAGGGCGGAAGCAAGGGCAGCACCAGCAGCTTCCTGAGCACGCCCTCAGCCTCCTCCGGGTACGCCACATACCACTCGGATTCCATGGGTTCAAGCTCCTAGAAGCATAAAGCACCGGAAGCCACTGGCGGGTCCTGTTCAGTTTTCTCTCTTTCTCTCGGGAAAAGTCTCCTCTTCTTCAGAGTCCAGGTTTTTGTTGTTTATTTAAAGAGGACTGGGCACAGCACCAAAGAAACCAAAACTCCAGCCTCTCTTGCGTGTTTTGCAAAAAAGCAGGAGGATGGAGGAGAAGGAGGAGGGCGGCAAGGACGATTTGAGGACCTGGGAGCTGCAGTGGAGCAGCTTAGAGACCCATGTCCCTCTTGGCTGAACCAGACCTCGCCAGCAGGAGGGCGGTGGGGTGCACTTCCCCTCTTCCTTCCTTCCTTCCAGCTGCAGCGGCTAGCTGGGCCCGATCAGGAATTTTCCATTTTTTTAATAATCCCGTGTCCCGCACCTGGTACTTTCTAAGACAATGTAAAGTTATGCATGAGTTTTCTGTATCAAATGACCCCACGATGCGTCCCCTGGATGAGGCTGTTGGCGAAAGCTTCGGGCTTGCAGGCGGGTGGGGTGGGGTGGTGGGGTGTTACCGAATTTCTCAGAGGGGGCTGTTGGCAGGGTGGCAAAGCAGTCTGTGTTTCCCCCATCAGTCCTGGTTCGCGGGACAAGAGCTGTGTGTTTGTGTTCCATTTGTCCATGATACCACTGCACAAGCAAAGGGTTTGAGGCAGGTGCAAAGCTCCGTGCTGATATGCCCCATCCCCTGAGCCGTAGGGTGTTGCAGGATGAGCCCCCTGTGGAATCTAGCCAGGCAGCTGATAGGCAAGGAGAGAGAAGAAACTGTTGGTTAAATGGGCTGCTGGGACTTGGGAGTCCAGCAATATTTGGCTGGAATAAGGGTTTTGTCTATGTTGGCATTTGGGGCTTCCCCCCCCCCCTCTGTTCCTGGGACTCAGGCAGCAGCTTCTGACACACACACTTGGCCCACAGGGTGGATATTTCGCCGCCACCACCACCTTTCCAGTGTCAAAGCCCTGCCACCCACAATGGCTTGATTGGCTGCCTCTGTCTGATCTGAAGCAACAGATTGCAGGTAGAAACTCTGCTTTATGATTCTAGGATCATCTAGTCCAACCCCCTGCAATGGGCATTTCTCCAGGGGTGAAAAAGCACGACAGGCACAGGATTAGGGGCCAAAGCTGTAACCCATCCTCCTGTTCTCTCCTGAGCCCCAGGAACACCCAGTGATATTTTTTTAAAAGACAAAATCATGGCATCGCTGCAGTGCCCCTGCTGTGTGGCCTGGAGCACCACTTGCATGCATCATTCAAATTGTAGTGTTGCAGCTGGGGCTACGGTTTTCAGCCTGCTTGATTGGACAATGATGGGAGGGGATCGTCACCTTTCTGGTTTTTCTGTATGTAGGGTGGCATGTCTTTGGTACTGGTGGGGAGGGAATCCTTTCTAGCCATTGGGCTGGATCCTTATCTCCCCATCCCTGATGGGCCAAATTTGACTGGTGGAAGCGGCTGCCCACCTGCAAATCACCTGACTACGCCACTGTGCTTTGAAGGCCCAGTTGGTTGTCGGGACTTCAAAGCGCAGCACGGGGCTGTTTGAAAGCCCCTTTGTAAACAGCCCCATGCTGCTCTTTGAACCTGAAAATCAGCTGGTGGGAAGTGGAAGTTCAGCTGGCCCCAGCAGCAAAAATTAATCACCAAGAGTTCCCTCACAGTTATTTATTTGAAAGCACATTATGTGATGGCAGGGTGGGGAGACTGGGCCTCTCTTTCAGGCTGCTTTGAACCCCTGGCCACTGTCACTTTTTCCAGTTAAGCATGGGGCAAGTGAATGTTATGACCAATAGGGTCAGCACAAAGTTTCCTGCTTGAGTTCCGTCTCGCGTGCACGACTGTGTGTGTGATGTTGTCTTGGTAGCAGGGGAGACGAAAAGGTTTGCTTTAGGGAAATAGATGCCCGGGAAAGGAATGAGGGCAAGTGGAGAAGGGAGGGGAGGGAGGGAGTTAGTATTTGTAGAGTCCTCAACATTTTGGCTTTCAGTTGCACTGTCAAACAGTCTCCTCCCTCTGGGGCAGGAGGTTCTCCCAATGGAGTCACGAGAGAAGCTTCCCTGAGCTAAGATAGAACCAGATTCGGTGCTTGTTTACGTTCAGCTAATGTCTGGATTTGCCACCATTTCAAGTCTAATCTAGTGCAACCCCCTGTGGTGCAGGATCCGCAGCTAGAGAGAATCCATGACAGGTGGCCATCCAACCGCTGCTTAGAAACCTCCAAGGAAGGAGAGTCCACCACCTTCTGAGGTTGTCCATTCCGCTGTCAAACAGCTCTTGCCGTCAGACCGTTCTTCATCAGAATCTCCTTTCTCGTCCTTTGAAGGAGCGTCTCCAACCCCATTCTTCAGCCCGGACACTGAAGTCCAGCTCCGAAGGCCTTCTGCCGGTTCCCTCACTGCGAAAAGTGAAGCTACAGGGAACCAGGTGGAGGCCCTTCTCGGTAGTGGCACCCACCCTGTGGAATGCCCTCCCATCAGATGTCAAGGAAATAAACAACTACATTGGTACCTCTACTTACGAATAACTCTACTTACGAATGTTTCTACTTACAAATGGAGCTCCATCCGCCATCTTGGATGTGGTTTAGATAGAATTTTTTCTACTTATGAATTTTTAGATAGTGTTGCTTCTACTTACGAATTTTTTCTCCCAATGCATTCGTATGGGATTCGACTTACAATTTTTTTGACTTACAAATGTGCGTTCGGAACGCATTAAATTCGTAAGTAGAGGTACCACTGTATCTGACTTTTAGAAGACATCTGAAGGCAGCCCTGGTTTAGGGAGGTTTTTAATGTTTGAAGTTTTATCGCTTTATTATTATTGTTAATAATAATCTGTTGGTAGCCACCCAGAGTGGCTGGGGAAACCCAGCCAGATGGGTGGGGTATAAATTATTATTATTATTATTATTATTATTATTATTATTATTATTATTATTATTACCACCCCATGGTGCGGGCCCTACTCCCTGGAGCAGCAGAAATGGGATCTGTGCCTTTTAGCTGCCGAAGAGCAGGCAGAAATATGAGATGTTCCTTTTCCTCCATCTTCAAAACTTATTTGCACACAGCTTTTGAAATCAACCTGCATTGTCCATGGCTGTTTTCATCCCTTCACTGGGCAGATCTACACCTAGGACACTGCTTTGCGCTGAGACCAAACTGGTTCATCTCACTCAGTACATTGTCCACACTGAGTGGCAGCAATGGTTCTTCCAGGGTTTCAGGCATAGGGGACATTCTCTGCATACTCCCCACTTGGAGATGCTGCCAGGATTGGACCTGGGACCTTCTGCAAGCAGAGCAGAATGAGATGATAGAGTCCAGTGGTGGAGAGCAGGCTGTACCACTTTGTGATGCTGGAAATTGATAATTTCTTTGAGCGTCCCCCCACATCCGAGGCAGATGCTGCCTTGATAACAGAGCTGCAATCCTGTGCTGTGGATGAATGTTCTCATTTCGCTGAAACATGTTGGGTGTTCCTTATTTTTTTCCTGTTGGATTTTTGATTATTTAAGAAAGAACATACACTTCAACAACATGCAAGGAGTGAAGAAATAAAGAAAGACGATGCGACGAAATTGAAATGAAACATAACACACAAAATGCAAATTTGCATCCTTTCGGTCACAATCCCTGAAAAGAATTACTGTATTGGTATTGGGGGTGGGGGTAGCAATGCAGTTCCTATTACATACTGTATAACAATACAAATGTTTGAGAGATACAGGAAGGAACAACGGCTTGCCTGTTTGCCATCATATGGTCCACAACTTGAAAAAGAAAACGATGCACAGTTGATGCATTGGTTCAAGTGCCCCAATCTGTTTTAGGATGGCCACCTGTCTTGGGTGCCACATCTGGAGACAGCTTTCCAAAATGTAGGTTGGCATCATTCATAATTTATTCCCTATAAGAATAAATATGGGGCCTTTGGGAGGATGAGTATTTTCCTCATAGTTCGAGGAAGGGGTTGTTATGCACGCCTATATTTGTAGTGTGGGGGATGTGGAGGATTCAAAAACATCTGGTGGGGTGGTAGTAGTTGCGCTTTGAAATGTGTACTGTTTTCATCATTGTAGAAGATTTATTCCCCTCACCCCATCGTTATGAAATCCACAGAGGGGGTGGGGGATCAGGGCAGGACATCTCAAAAGGCAGGTTCCAGGGCCCAGAAGTGCTTTTCTTCCTTTTATTAGAAAACAACAGCAGCGCCGAAAAAGCATGCTTCTAGTCCTCATGCTTACGGATGCTAACTTGCGTCTGAACCGGTGCAGCAGCAGCAGCGCCTGTGTCAAAAAAGGGTAGCTCAGAGGAGTTGCGATGGTCCCTTACTTCATCTCGAGTGCAGTTTGTTCTCGCACATGCCACGGGATGGGGTGTCTCCCCCCCCCCCATTGTGTGTTCGCAAGGGGAAGAAGGACACCAGTTGCTGAGAAGAGATCAGTCAGTTTGGGTTGTGGCTTCCAGAAAGGGGCTCTTTCGCTGCGTCCACCATTGAATGTCCAAAGGAGGGACTGTTCCATCTCGGGGGGGGGGGGAGTCCTGAGGAGCAGTAATCATTTGAAGGCTAACTGTGGAGGTTGCACCTTTGGAACAAAACTGCCTCCCCCCACAGGGAAATAGATGTTGGCCAGGAAACCAGCCACGGCTCTCTGTGGTGTGACCAACAAACTTCTTGGTCGCTGTGGCGTGACCAACAGACTTCTGGGGCGCTGTTTTTATTATTATTATTATTATTCCAACCACTTGATATTCCACCTCCCCACAAATATATTATGGATGTTGTGCCTTTTAAGGGTTTGACAATAACGATGCTGGTACTATCTGATGAATATTGATAGTCCAGTTGATGAGCCTATTGGATTTCTTTTTTGCAAAAAGCAGTCAGGTAAGGGGTGGGGTGGGCAAGATGAGATGCTTAACCCTTTTGTCGTACTGTATCTTTTTAACTCTTTGTAGTGTCACAAGGCAATACTTTTCCAAACCTGTTGGGAGGGTCACCGTATCTCAGAAATCAGACCCCACGTTTTTACTGACCTTTTGAGAAATAATACTTTTTTTAAAGAAGAAAAAACCCACCACCTTGGCACCCTTAATAAAGAATACTATAATGGCTGCTAAAATTCATAGACCCAGCCAGGCAATACCTTTCTACTGCTAGAAGACCACAGGGTGGGGGGTGGGGAGTGTTTATTCCAGCGTTGAGGCTTCTCTCGGCCTGCTCCGAAAAAGACTCCCATTTCTGTTTTGTGTTCTGTCCCTTTCTCTTGGTGACGTTCCACGCTGTGCAAAGACAAACTTTCTG